>NW_028270169.1:18535097-19866347 GCF_037043375.1 Chiloscyllium plagiosum
ACACTCTCTCTCCCTACTCTCTCTCTCTCTCTCTCCTCTCTCTCTCTCTCTCTCTCTCTCTTTTCCACTCTCTTCTCACTCTTTTTTCTCTCTCTCTCTCTTTTCTCTCTCTCTCTCTTTTTCTCTCTCTCTCTTTCTCTCTTTTTTCTCTCTCTCTCTCTCTCTTTATTTCTCTCTCTCTCTCTCCTCTCTCTCTCTCTCTCTCCCTCTCTCTCTCTCTCTCTTACACTCTCTCTCTCTCTCTTACACCTCTCTCTTACACTCTCTCTCTCTTTTTCTCTCTTTTATTCTCTCTCTCTCTCTTTTATTCTCTCTCTCTCTCTCTCTCTTTTATTCTCTCTCTCTCTTTTATTCTCTCTCTCTCTCTTTTATTCTCTCTCTTTTATTCTCTCTCTCTCTCTCTCTCTCTCTCTCTCTCTCTCTCTCTCCTCTCTCTCTTTTTCTCTCTCTCTCTCTCTTTTATTCTCTCTCTTTTATTCTCTCTCTCTCTCTCTCTCTCTCTCTCTCTCTCTCTCTCTCTCTCTCTCTTTTATTCTCTCTCTCTCTCTTTTATTCTTCTTCTCTCTCTCTCTTTTATTCTCTCTCTCTCTCTCTCTCTAATGAAAAAGCAGTTCCATTGTTTGGTAAGACCACGGCAACCATTTTATTGTAGAATCTGATTTTTCTTCTAACAAGCACACAACATTATTGGTCCCTGAACAGAACCTGAACAACTTCGGATCAGAGATATGAAATGATCAAACCTCTTCAATTGAAGTTTTATTTTACCGTGAATAGATGCTCATTAGCTGTAGTTTTCGAATTCTGCTGCTTTCGTCAGACTGTTCAGCACTAGTACAAGTTTTCCCTGTCTGGGTCTATTTTTTTGTACTGAGTGGTATCATCTCTTCCAATGCAGGTTGTGACCTTCTGGTCCAGGATGTTGAATGGTCCTTTGCCTGGGCATTACAGAATGATGAGCCATCCGACACTCCAGACTAGCACCTGCGATGCAATTTCTTCAATTTTACCAGAGGCTTTTAACAGTCTTCCCGTAAGAATGACTGAGAAACACAGTCGATTATATTCTTTCCTCGCTGTACTTAAGCCTTGTTGTATTAGAGTAATATAATGATATAAAATCACATGGAAACTATATTGTCAATACAATTCTCCAATGTGTAAATTGATCTGAAGATTGTTGTTAGGAAGGTAAGTACGGTCGCTGTTTTGCACAGGACAAGATGAATGAATGTGGTAATGTGTATTTGGTGGAGTTGATGGGCTGATATCGGTGTGAATATTGAGAGTTTGACTGTACTTCTTAAACCTGAACCAGTGATGAGAGCTAATTAAGGCCTCTTTTGAAGTATTTAAGACCATGTGGCACCTATTCAGTCCTGCACTGAAAGGGGTTTCAAATCCTGGAGAGAGACATGAACTGAGCCTGGTCTAGCCAGGAGCAACATTGTATCCGCACCAACCCTGCTATACGTTTCAAATAAAATGAATGCAATCTGAAAAATTGGAAATGAAAATATTGCACTATTTTGGAAAAAATTCTGGTAAATTGCTGGGGCTTTACTCTGTACTTGGTTATCATTAATCACTTGTGTTACAGTGTCCATTTCCAGAGGGACCTGGCAGTAAAATGGGAGTATTTAACTCATGGGCCTTGTTTATGGGACACCACGGTTTATGGAGAGATTGGAGATGGAAGAACTATGAGTATAGTCATTGATACTTGCAAGATTAACAACATTAACCTGCAAAGAGATCAACATGGCTGCATAACCAGAAATAGAATGAAGTATAAATGAGTATTGTTCAGTTTGACATAGCAACATATGCTGAGGGATACTGTTTTCATTCTTGGTCTTTTCACTATCCTAGTTGGCAGCGCCAAATTGGGCACCCGATGATTAGCCATTGACGCATGCACCAGAGAGGGAAGCTAAGATCACGTTTCTGCTCACTCTCTAATGACCTATACTGACAAGCTAGTTCTTTATGCTGGTGGAGGAAGATCAGGATTGTCTTCACTTGAAAAGTCTGTCGACGGTTGAAGACCCTTTTTCAACTGACTGTCTAGAATCCCACATGTAGAATGACCACTTGGGTGAAGTGTTAGTGGTCTGGCAGTCTGTATAGTTTGTTACCCCAGCATGCTTCAACATCTCCAGGGAAGAGAACATTGGTTATCTTACTGTGAAACAAGTAAAGAAAGAATTTAGTAGTGAAAGGGATTAATGAAGCAGTTAAAGTTTATAGATGAGTGGAAGTGTTGTATCTGAATGAGTTCTTTAACTGTGGATTTAATATTAATGCAATGGAATTGTTTTGTTAGAATGAAAAGCAGATTCTGTGCATAACTATGCTGCTCGGGCTCAATCATAGCGAACATCCTCTGGTCAAGGCAGCTGCTGTGCGAGCACTCGGTGTTTACATCCTCTTCCCCTCGCTCCGACAGGTCAGTACATCTTACAGCTGTACAGTTAGGTGCACAGCCTGCTTTACTAGCCAGAGAGATTTTGTCATGACTTGGTGATGGGCTGTGTGCCCCTGTGGCATCAAAGGGTATAAAATCATCTCTGGTGCCTGATACTTGGTGCTTCAAAAACTTGAAGACTCTGCAAATGTAGCTATTAAGATGCTCGCATTAATAATAATTGCATCAGTAAATGAATAGTGGCAGCCCATGGAACCATGCTGCTTCTAGAAAAGGGGGGAAAATTGGGGCAGAGAAATATTTTTTAAAAATATACCTGATAAATGAACAAGGCTAGGAACATTATGGGGATTCTACGTAAAATACCTGCTGATATTTGACCATTTGTGACTAACATCTAACCCAACATTATGAAGTTCCTTCATAATTTCCCTCGGGAGCACTTATATTCTACTTTTCTTTCTTCACAAAACAGGATGTGATGTTTGTGGCTGACACTGCGAATGCCATCCTGACCTCCTTGGATGACAAGTCCCTGAATGTTCGTACCAAGGCAGCCTGGTCATTGGGTAATCTCACAGACACCTTAATTGCTAACATGTACGTTTCTATGGTTCCCTTATGTTTACATCCTTTAAGTGTACTGAGCTGGTATGGGTTGCTGAGATTTTTTAATTAACAGCATGGTGGCTCAGTGGTTAGCACTGCAACCTCACAGCGACAGGGACTCTGGTTCGATTCCTGCCTTGGGTGACTGTGTGGAGTTTGCACGTTCTCTCCGTGTCTGCGAGGGTTTCCTCCGGGTGCTCCGGTTTCCTCCCACAATCCAAAGATATGCAGGTCAGGTGAATTGCTCGTGCTAAATTATCCACAGTGTTAGGTGCATTAGTCAGAGGTAAATATCGGGTAGGGGAATGGGTTTGGGTGGGTTGTTCTTTGGAGGGTTGGTGTGGACTTGTTGGGCCGAAGGGCCTGTTTCCAAACTGTAGGGAATCTAATCTAAATTAAAGTCTTGGCACAATGACAGTGTGTTGAAGTTGCCAGAGATAACGACAATGACTTATCTAGCACCTTTTGCATAATAAAACATCCTCAGGTTCTTCACAGGAATGTTATAAAACAAAATATAACGCTGAGCTACAAGAGAAGTTATTGAGTTAGATGACTTGCAGTTTGGTCCAAGAGTTAGATCTTGAAGGAGGAAAATAGAGGTCGAGAGACACAGTGGTGTAGGGAGGGTAATCCAGAATACAGGGCCTAGACAACTAAAGTTGCAGCCACCCTATTGTGTGTTAAACTGCTAGTCATCTGTTTTCTGAAGCAGAAAGTAGAAGTCATTCCCAAACTCTTTTATTTGCTTCCATACTTCACTCCAGTCTGCTCTGTCCCCAGTAAGCTCCCCTTACTGAATAAAATAGCCTTTTTGTTTCCTTTTTTTTAATCCGGAAGTGTTATCACATTCAACTGAATGTTTGTTTGTTTTTTTTCTGCCCTGCCATCAAATTGCCCAAGGAAAAAGAACCCTTTTTCTTGAAATCGCCCTGTTCAAAAATTATTACACACCTCTGGAGCAGGTAGGACTTCTGGATCAGAGGTGATGCATCACCATTTGTGTGTTGCAAGAGCCACAAAAACAGCCCTTTTTTTTCTATATCTAGAAGTGCTCTTGCATAGAAATGAATATTTTGTTTCCCCTAACCAAGTCATCTGTGGTATTATTATAGCTTCTATTAACCATCACAAGTGAATCATCAGTGTTTTCCAGTTGGTTAATTTACATACTAAGCCCGTTAAGGCAATGCAAATCTTCAAAGATGAGGGGGAGGGAGCTAACTCAAAATGGAGTTAGAAGGGGAGATAAAGCATTCCACCTTGTGTACCTCCCACCTCCCTCTCTAGAGGTATTAGGAATATTGGTGGACACTGTGTGCTCCTGCTCCAAGGACACCCCAGCATGAATGTAGCCATGGAACAGAGGCTGACTCAGCAGCTACGACCCCCTCCCCCCCAACCCCGGCCAGGCCCAGGGGCAGACCCACCAGGAGAACCTCTGACTTGCCTCTGAAGTGCAACCAAAAGCACAACGAAAGATTATTCAAATATCGGATAATTCCAGTAGTGTTCAAGAAATGTTTTAATCAACCTGTTCAAGTGCTACTGCACACCTCTGGAGTAGGTGGGACTTTAATCTGGGTTTCCTGACTCAGACAGGGAAACCACAAAAAACAGCCTTTTCTTTGAATAACAGATATTCGTAGATAATTGGGCATTGACAAAACTAAATCATGCATGTAGGATCCTATAAGACCCTAGATGTTTAAATTAAGACAAATATATAATACTAGTATCAAAACTGTCCACTTAATGGCTGTAGAAAGGAGATTGAAATACAAGTAGCAAAACAAACATGAAGTGAGGCTGCACTCTTGGAGGGCTTTGAGAAGTAAAAATGTTGTTAGATAGTCAGGATGGTGGTTATTTAAGATTCTGATCTAATGGTCAAATGATTCACTTGCGTTAACATTTGTCTCCTCAGGGAGTCCATGGGGCTGGGTTTCCAAGAGGAGTTTTCAGATGTTCTGCTACTCAAGATGTTGAAATCCGCTACACATGCATCCAATGATAAAGACAAGGTACAAGACTGATGGATGAAAGCCTTCTATTTTTCTTTTTGTTTCCTCTCTCTAAATATATATATATGTACCTTTTCTCAATCTCATCCTCTGATTCTCCCCTTCTCTGTTTTCTCTAGCTATCTGCTATAAGGAAATCGTATGTTTTGTGCACTTCCTGTTAAGTCTGTCACTTACTTTCTTCATAACAAATTTGTATTATCTCTTTCGTGAGAATGCAGCATTTTCTCCAAATTGCCATAATCTAAGCCATGGGAAATGTGCCAATGTTGCATTGAAATTGATTGGTCAGGGTGCTGCAGATGCTGTGTCTTGTTAAGGATGCAAAAATCATCTTAAGATACTGTGTGACTCTCAGCTGCTGCCTGAAAGTAATGAGTACATTAAACATTGGTATCATTTCTGGTCGAATAGCAGTTAAGCAGAATGAACTGTCCTGTTCACCTTGCAATTCGACCTTGCTGCTTAAAGGAATATAGCACCTCTTAACAAGGTTGATAACACATGCTGTAATAATTCTGTTTTTACAATTGGCAGTAGGAACTGGAGTAGGCCATTTGGCCCCTTGAGCCTGATATTCTACCCCTACCATTGTCTCATATCGTACTCAAAACTCACATAATGTTACGTCATCAGCAGAATTGGAAATATTACACTTGGTCCCCATATCCAAATCCTTGATTTGGTTTAAGAATAGCTGGGTCACAAGCACTCAAACCTGCGATATCACACTAGTCATCACCTGCTAATTTAGTAATGACCTGTTTCTTGCTACTTGTTTTCTGTCCATTGTCTCAACTACAGTCCATCCATATCTATTAACCCCAATCTCATGTGTTCTACTTTCCAGCTTTAACAGTCAATACTTAGGTTTCTCACAAGTCTTATTTAATGTTCTTTTTTTTTCTTTTATGTTTCTTAGTTCTTCTTTACCAAGTTCTAGAATTCTCTCAATCCTCAGGCATTGGTGCTGAATACATTTACCTGTATATATGTAGATTGAAATCCCCTTGGTTTCAGCGTTATATATCATAGCTGCACCTCTAACTTGCTGCTTTATATTGTGTCCTACATTACCACCACCATTTGATAAGCGATAAGCAATTCATTTCAATGTTTGTTATCTCTTGCTGTTTCTTAACTCCAGTGAAATTGATTCTATACCCTGATCTTCTGATCTAAGGTTCTCTCTTAATAAAAATTGATCACATCCTATACTAAAAGCACTACTCCAGCTTCTTTTCCATTTGTCTGTCCTTCCTAAATGTTAAACACCCTTGAATATTCAGTTCCTGCCTTGGTTGGGCTGCGGCAGTATCTCTGAAATGGCAATTAAATTATACTGTACCTATTTACTTCTATTTCTGGGGTCAATTCAATTGCCTTGTTGCAAATGCTACATTAATTCAGACAGAGTGCCTTTAATTTAAATTTTAAGTTTTAAAGTATTTTTCTATATTTGATTTTGCCTTTGTTTCTGCTGGCTTTCAATTTCACTTCGAACTTTTCTTCCTACCATTACCAGCTTTGCTTTTCTTCTGTCTGAATTCATTCTCCAGTTCCCATCTCACTGCCAAGCTAAATTAAACTAAAACAAGGAATTGTAGATACTGGAGATCTGAAACATAAACAGCAAGTGCTGGAGAAACTCCAATCTCACTGCATCTGTGGAGAGACAAACAGAGTCAGTGTTCCATGTCGAGTGACCTTTCATCAGAACTGGACTTGAAATGTTAACCTGTTTTTCTCTCCACAGAAGCTACCAGACCTGCTGAGTTTCTCCAGCACTTTCTGTTTTTTGGTCTTGAAGCTTGTTTAAGTCCTCCCTAACAGGAGTAGCAAATCTCCCTGTGAGGAGATTGATCCCAGTCCTGCTAAGCTGTAACCTGACCTCTTTATACAGACCCCACCTGTCACAGAACTGCTCCCAAGATCTCAGAAATCTAAAGCCCTTCCTTCTGCACCATCTCTCTATCATCTGTTCATTTGCTGCATTCTTCTGTTTCTGTGCTCACACATGGTACTGGGAATAATCAATAGATTGCCACCATATATTACAGCAACACATTTGATCCAGGAGATCTGAAAGTTATATGTATGCATCTTTAATATATTTTTTACATCTGCATATACTGCCATCATTAATTGTGTCCATGTTTATAACGAAACTGTCAACATAAATGTAAATTTATCACATTGTAATTACAGCCTCCTGAAAGTAACAGTACTACAGCATGTTACTTTTGTACCTAGCGACAATATAACAAGTTTACATTTCTAATGTGAATGTAGACAAATAAATTAATTATGAATTATATGCAAACAAGGACAAAGTAAGTTACTTAAAATGAGAATTGTACTATATATTTGAATCATAGCATGTAAATATATGCCACCCTGTAACCTGCTCCTTTCTGAAGATTAAGTAGATTGTGTGTCTGGAATGCCAAAGCAGGTTGACTAGCGGATACAGGTAAAAGTCTTGCATTGTCAAAGTGTCAACGTGCTAGAAAAAAAGAAATGCAGTTAGTAATTTGCTACTTTTTTTCTGTTCTTGGAAACCTGTCTTCAACCTAGGCAAGAGCCAGAGATTTACAAAAACTCCCAACCTACCAAATGTTTTCTCCATAATCAATTTTGAGTTGTTCCAGTCTCTTGTTGGGAGGTTGTTGGTCACAAAGGGACAGTGTAGACTAAACATACAAAAGCTGAGCATTTTAACCAGTCCCCATGCTACCTGCAAACAATAGTCTTGACTGGTTTTAGTTAATGAATAACATTTATATTACAGTCAATAGGAAATCAAACTGGTGTCCACACCAGCATTATTAATGTCAGTGTCATAAGGTGTGATGCAGATATTTCATATGACTTCAATCAAAGACTTACATTTCTATCCCAGTCATGCAAACCAATTGGTAAATAAATGTGAGATGCAATTTATTCTTCCCAGCTACAGCTGCTGTACGGGATGAAATGCCAAAGTAACAGCATAAAAGGGTGTCTTCTCTTCTGGAAAAGTGTTCTGTATCTCACTACAGATTTAAAAGAATATGGAATTAAATATAGTCATCTAATCACCTCTGGTCACTGTTCAATATGTTTCTCTGATGTCTATATCCAACAGCCAGTACGTGTTTAGAATGTAGGCAATTATAATGAGCATGTAGTTTAAATACTCAGAGTATCTCTATAACAGAAGAGATGAAACTGGGGAAATTCCAGTACTGCTTTTTTAGGACAATAACTCTGAAATTTATTTATGCAGGAAAAATCCTGAAAAGGAGTGTAAGATTCTCAGTGGGAGGAGGGGGAGGGGAAAGTCTCAAATTCCAAAGTGAAAACACTTGAATGTCTGAAATAAAAGGAAGAAAATTCTGTAGCAATCTCAGATAATATCAGCAAAATGACTCAAATATTCAAAGGTTCAGGGGAATTTTGCTCTTTTAGCAAATAAAATTACTCCAAGTCTCCATGGAGATTACTTCATAGGAGATTAATTTTTCAGATTGTCATTGTTACTGCAGAGACTATATGAGTATTGAACTGACACTTGTCTTTTCATTGCAGGTCATTTAGAATTAACTGCTCAGTTGCAACCTGCCTTTTCTTACTGCTGTTCCTTATAGGACAACTCATAGCCATCTAAACAAGTATCTATTAATTAAATACATGGCAGGTTTTAAGGAATGAATCCTACTTTCTACCTGTGATCACAGGTGTGCCTGTACATATTGGAAGGTTTAGCTTTTAGTTGGTGATTCAGGCTTGTTGCTAAACTCAGCTGCTCACTCCAATGAAATCCTGAACAAACTCTGGAGGGTATTTTCTCTCCTTTCCTATAGGTTACCACTAAATGGTTCACAATAGGGAATGTGGAATTTGCCATGAGGTGATATTTCTACACTGACTGCATGAATAGTCATTTCATAGAACCCCTGGAGTGTGGAAACAGGCCTTTCGGCCAAATAAGTCCACACTGACTCTGTGAAACCCACCCAAATATCCCTGATCACTATAGGCAATTTAGTTTGGTCAGTGCAGCTAAACTACACATCCTTGGACTGTGGGCGAAAACCCACACAGACACAGGGAGAATGTGCAAACTCCACACAGTCGCCTGAGGCCGGAATTGAACCAGGGTCTCTGACGCTGTAAGGCAGCAGCACTAGCCACTGAGCTATTGTGCTGCTCAAGTCCCATAGTTCTGCAAAATTAAAAGTTTTTTGCATTGTATCCGGGGGGAAGTAACAAATCAGTAACTTTACGCTTGACTGCAACTAATCTCTGATCTGAGATTGCTTGACAATGCAGTCTGAGAATGGTCAGGTGATGGGATTTCTGTTTGATATTCTTTTCATCTCTCTTTTCTCTGTGGAGAGCTCTGGTCAGAGTCTTCACATTACAGAACTCCATCCTACTGCTTTGTGGCACAGGGCCAAAGTACTCAGTCCCACCATGCCTGGTTTTGTTTCTTTTAGTTCGGCCTGATCCCAACAGGGTTTCTGTGTTGCAGGTGAAGAGCAATGCTGTGCGAGCTCTAGGAAATCTGCTGCACTTCCTGCAGCCTCACCACATCTCCAAACCCCAGTTCAAGGCCAGCATTGAGGAGTCAATCCAGGCTTTAATCCGCACTGTTCAGAGCGAGGCCACCATGAAGGTGCGATGGAATGCATGCTATGCATTGGGGAATATGTTCAAAAATCCAGCTATTCCACTCGGTATGTATTTATATTGATCTATTTCAGCTTTGGGATTTGTTAGAACAAAGAACAGTACAGCGCAGGAACAGGCCCTTTGGCCCTCCAAGCCCGCACCGACACACATTTTGCTCTTCCATACTGAAACTGTATTCACTTACAGGATCTTTAACCCTCTATTCCCTTCCTATTCATGTATTTGTTCAGAATTTCTTCATTGCAGCTATTGTCTCTGCTACCATCACCTCCTCTGGCAGCGCATTCCAGGCACGAGTTTGGTGCATGGAGCTCTTTAACTGTTTTAACTCTTTACATCTGAGACTTTCTTGTGTTTGTTTTGGTTTGACTATGGATAGGATGATCCCTGAGGTTTTGTCTTGTCCTGTCCTTGCAGCTGCTGAACGCCTTTCTTTAATCACGGTGTCACCTGTCTCCATCTTTGGTCAAGAACACTTGTGGTTGATTGTAATATTCTATCTCTGGCTTGAATGAGATGACCAAAGTCATCACAGACTAGGGGTTTAAATCTGGGATCCTCCTAGGTTTTTTTTAAACATATTTTCAGATGCCATGTCGATTGTGTCAGACCATTTTCTGGCTGAAGGGACCAGATGTAAGTGTTTTATTTTAAAATCATTTTTCTGTCCTACAATGTTTTGATGGTGAAGAGGTTAGCTTTGGAGCTTTAAAACTCAGTTGGCAACACTTCTATCTCTGAATTAGAACACCATGGGTAAAAAGCACACTCCAGAATTTGTGCCGATACTTTAACCTCAGTAAGGACTTTCACTGTCAGAGGTGATGATCTTCACACAAAACATTAATCAAGTGCCTCATATGAATCTTAAGATAGTTTACATGGACATCAGTGATTCAAAGAACAGGGACGACTGCCCAGTTTTCCTGTTGAAATGGGCACAATGGGCCAAAAGACTTTATTAACTGCTGTCACCATTCTAAAATTCTATCCAGGGCATACACTTTGTGGTTAAATATTCTCGTGATTTTCTTGAGATCTTCATTTTGATTTTCAGGAGCTCCTTTTTCGTCCTCATTAGGACAATTATTAGGTGATGCAGTTACTGAGTAACAAGACCTTCTGTATTTGTCTTGATATGTGGGTTATTTGAACTTTCACAGAAGTAGAATTAAAGCTCAATGGGCTGAATGGCCTCTGTCTGCACTTTAGGGATTCTATGAGAATTTTCTCTGATTGTCCCCCACAATTGAATTTTCCCAGATGGTTTGGGATGTTTTGGGGGTGGGTATGCCCACAGTCCTTGTATATTCTCCAAGTGGATTTGATGACATTCTGGTTCAAACTACACCATGGAAATTTTGGTTATGAGTGGTGGAACTTTCAGAGATTGGAAGATGCTGTAGAAATTAACTGGTCTTCCTTTCCTGTTGTGAGTTAGCAAGCACAAGCTCCGCCACCTAGTGGTGCACTCAGAATCAGCAGTCTTTTCTGTTTGAGATGACTTTTTATTAAGAGTCATAGAGATGTACAGCACAGAAACAGACCCTTCGGTCCAACTCGTCCATGCCGACCAGATTCCCAACCCAATATAGTCCCACCTGCCAGCACCCAGCCCATATCCCTCCAAACCCTTCTATTCATATACCCATCCAAATGCCTTTTAAATGTTGCAATTGTAGCAGCCTCTACCATTTCCTCTGGCAGCCCATTCTATACATGCACCACCCTCTGCATGAAAGATTTGCTCCCTAAATCTCCTTTATATCTTTCCCCTCTCACCCTAATCCTATGCCTTCTAGTTCTGGACTCCCCCACTCCAGGGAATAGACCTTGTCTATTTACCCTTTCCATGCCCCTCATAATTTTATAAACCTCTATAAAGTCACCCCTCAGCCTCCGACGCTCCAGGGAAAACAGCCCAGCCTATTCAGCCTCTCCCTCTAGCTCAAATCCTCCAACTCTGGCAACGTCCTTGTAAATCTTTTCTGAACCCTTTCAGATTTCACAAAATCCTTCCAATAGGAAGGAGACCAGAATTGCATGCAATATTACAAAAGTGGCCTAACCAATGTCCTGTACAGTTGCAACATGATCCCCCAACTTGTACTCAATACAGTGACCAATAAAGGAAAGTATACCAAACGCCACCTTCACTGTCCTATATACCTGTGACTCTGCTTTCAAGGAGCTATGAGCCTAAATGTCAGAACCTGCCTGGTCACTTGCAAGGAATGTTGGTGAGTGGACCTCCATTCACAACCCAGCCAGTCGAGGGACAATCAGAGTCATAGAGCTGTACAGCACACTAACAGACCCTTTGGTCCAACCCGTCCATGCCAACCAAGTTTCCCAAACTAATCTAGTCCTACTTACCTAGTTTGACTCACATCCCTCTAAACCTTTCATATTCATGTACCTATCCAGACGTCCTTTAAATGTTGTAATTGTCACTGCATCTACCACTTACTATGACAGGTCATTCCACATCCGAACCACTCTCTGTGTGAAAAACTTGTCCTTCAGGTTCCTTTTAAATCTTTCTCCTCTCACCATAAAGATATGCCCTGTAGTTTGAACTTCACACCCCACCCCCCATCCTATTGAAAAGACCATTGCTATTCATCTCGTCTATACCCCTCATAATTTTATAAAGTTAAAAATCACACAACACCAGGTTATAGTCCAACAGGTTTATTTGGAAACACTAGCTTTGGGAGCGCTGCTCCTTCATCAACTGCCTGATTAAGGCGCAGCGCTCTGAAAGCTAGTGTTTCCAATTAAACCTGTAGGACTATAACCTGGTGTTGTGTGGTTTTTAATTTTGTACACCCCAGTCCAACACTGGCATCTCCAAATCATAATTTTATAAACCGCTATAAGGTGATCTCTCAAAGTGGCCCCACAGGATCCCCTGTCCCTTATACTCCAATTAAACTGGGTAACTGAATGCAAGACCAATATCTATAGAGAAATGAAAAGCAGCCTGTTTAATAGTAGTGAGCTAGTAGTTTGCAGAAACCCCTATTCTCGCACATGCTAACTGCTGTGTTTCCATCAACACCCAGCCATTGTGCAGGACTGGGGAATAGTGGGTGAAGACCCACATGTCATCACCCTGCTTTGCAGCAATTTAGGGTATTATGAGCTTGAGTAAAATGTCAGGGCGCTGGGGTTAAAGTGTGGAGTTTAGCAGTTTTGGAGCCCAGACTGTAGACTGTCCAAAGATGTGTTCTACCGACTAGTTTCAGTATTACAGTGAAGTGAAAGTGGAGCTCCGTGTTTCTCATTGTGACTGTTCCTTACAGACTCAGCTCCCTGGGCAGCTCAGGCTTTCAGTGCCTTGACCTCGGTGGTGAAAACCTGCAAAAACTTCAAAGTGCGCATCAAATCGGCCATGGCCCTCTCCGTCCCCAACAGCCGTGAGCGTTATGGGGACAGCAAACAGTTCAGCGAGATTTGGAACGCGCTGGTGCTGGCCTTGGAAAAGAGTGAAGAGACCGAAGACTTCCTGGAGTTCAAGTACTGTGCCAGTCTGAGAACTCAGATTTGCCAGACACTGCTGCATCTTCTCCACCTCATCAAAGCTGAAGACCACCCCTGCATCAGCAAATCCATTTCAGAGAAAGGTGACTTAATCCGAACCTTTGTTCAGCGCTTTTTCACTTCAGGGACGGAGGCTGATGAAACTCAGACAGACCCACAGGATAGGGTCAGGATGTTGCAAAAGGCCTTTCAGCATCTACACAGCCTTCAGGAGGTGCCGTTGGAGGAGAGAGAGCGGGTGGCCAAATACCTGGATGAAATCCTGAAACATTGCGCAGAATCCACAGCCTTACAGAGTGATCTGAAAGATAGTCAGGAGTGAAGTGTTCTGCCTACTTCTTGCTGTATGTCCAATGCTTTTGAACATTACAACAGCTCAGTCTGTTTTGCTTTTATAATTGCTTCTTAAAAGATGGAGGTGGGGTGCCCTGGCATGTGGGAGAGTCCATTGCATTAGACACTCCCGACCCTCCTCTGGGACTATAAGGTCACACTTGGTGAACATCGATAAGTTGAAAGTCCATTTTCTCTGTGGGTATGAAGGCATTTTTGTATCGTTTCAATCCAGGTTCCAGTGGACAGAAACCCTGAGCATGTGAAAACTGCCCCAAATTCTCCAACAGCCTCGTCCAGAGAGGCTGAAAAATGTCAGACTGATGCAGTTAGAGGCCATTCTTTTTAATTTATAAACCGAATACAGAGTACGTCACTTTGTGTCTAACCTGGTGTAGGAGTGCCCGATGGTGACACAGGATGCCTGAGCTAGAAAGGGCAATGATCATCAGCACTAACATCCTCTATTTGACAATTTTTTTGTTGTTGACGTGTGGGTGGAATATTAAATACACTGAAATGCCATTGAGATGCCACAATCTATTCAATGCAAGTGGGTGGCAGAGCTGTGGAGTGGAATATTTTCATTATGTATCTAATGACTGTTCTGATTTCTCTCAGGCTGTCGGTCAGAGAAGTATTTCTATTTGTAAATTTTTTTTTTAAACCTGTAGCACCATCATACCATTTCCACCCACACACTCCCTCACTGTCATCAGCCAAGTATTACAGAAAGCTGGAGTCATTGCATTTTTCACAGTGTGTTGTGATATTGATCAGACCAACAGGGAGTAACATTAAGACGGTTTCACACAAAGGGGAAGAGAGAATGAGTTATGGATGGATGTGGTGAACTCTTTTGCCCTGGCATCCTCTTTATGCTCCAGGGATACATTTCCAGCTCCATTCCTGTTCCTGACCCCAGCAGGCTGAAGTCACAAATGCTGTGTATTTAAATAGGCTTCCCCCAGGGCTGTGATCTGCTAAAACTTGATTGACATGATGCAAATGGATTTGGGCTTTCTTGGGGAACGCTACTAGGGATTTCGCTTTTTGATTTTTGCATGCGCTGGGGATTATTGATCCCATTTCACATTTGCAATCCAAAATTAGTATTGCAAAAATCAGAAGGGAATTCATGCTGACACCATTGGCAGAACCTCGCAATGATCGATCAATCCCCATCTTCAACTCCTGGCTTCCACTCTGTTGCATTCTTGGGATTTCCAGCTGCTGAGATGTCATGGGATAGGACTGAGACCAGAAAGATTTTTCACAGAGTAAGATATTTTGTTGGACTTGTGGCAGTCAAGGTGAAGAAACCTTTTCACACAGAGGTACAAGAACAACATGCTTTCAACCACTTGTGACCCAGAAGGAGCAAAGACCTTTTTTTGGCACTTGCTCTGAATTGATAGAATGTGATTTTTCTCATAAAACTTGTGCCTTTTTCCCCATTCCCTGCCTAAGAGCTGCTTGCCACAGCACAGACAGCCAGAAATAATTCAGTACTTTTTCATTAAAAAGAAAGCTGCAGAACAGCAGTTACCCCAACGCCAACTAAAGAATTGGGCAAAGCCATGCAAGTGCTAAGTTTAGGCCTTTACCATGTTAAACGGTGATCCTGATTTTGTGGGAATGACAGTGAAACAGTTAGAATTCGCTGTCATTACTCTGCTGAAAGAGCAGTTTTGGAAGCATGCACACGCACGGAAATCCAAAAGCTGCTATCTGTCATTCTATGCTTTGAAGAAGATGCAGAACAGAGTTTGCCCAGAGTACAATCCACAAAGAATCAGTGAATTGATGAGATCTTCCAGTCTTATTTACACTTCTGGTCTCACTGTACAAAACAAAAGCTTGGAAAAATTGCATCTTGTTGAATGAGGTGTAATTGGGTTTTTAACAACGTACTAACAATAAATAATGCGAAACACCGTCTCTGGCCATAAAGCCAATTTTTTATTTGTGGAACATCAAATGTCTCTGCTGCGATGATAAATTTCACGTTGGGATAATTTTTGAAAATTTGTTCATATTTTAGCCTCTGATTTAATCCATACATAATTTATTTTGAATGTTTAAATTAAAAAGATTATCAATGCTTCTAATGTCTTGTTTTTCTGCCTTTTGAGAATACGTCAGTCAGCTAATTGACATACCTGAATGTCCCAGTCAACTCAGTGCCAGATTTAAACCGACGTTGAGAAAAGGGATGCCTCTACCACCTAGAAGAACAAGGACAGCAGATGTGTGGGAACACCATCACTCCTCTAAGCTACATTATATCCTGACAAAGATAGCTAGGCCTTTTTAGACTGCAGAGATATTGTGGGCCATTTTTAAATAACTGCATCTACTCTGACACATGCAAATAGTTAACTTCAATCCATTGTGAATAATAACAGTAACGAAGATTTTTCCCTGGAATAAATCCATTTCTTGGCACTCCCACATTCATGGTGGCAAACAAAAGGGTAGTAGTAGTTTTTGTTTGTGGCAATCTACAGCACAAGGAATAAAATTCAAACCAATTCTTAAATAAAAATTAGTGAAACCTGCTCACCATACATGGTTTCACTGTCCCACAGCGTTTTATAATTTCCAAATGCCCTTGGTGAATCATTTGAAGGATATGAAACTGAAGGGATCTTGGTATGACTAATTGAAGACTAGTAAGTCATAAATAACAATGAGGTGCTTATACTGTTCAAAGTATAGGTGTAATAACAAGCTATTGAGTACATAGTCTGGCCATCCTTTCAGATTTGCACACATTATTTATCTTGTTCTTGGACTTATCTCTTTCAACTTCCTTTCAGTAGCTGCTAAGTTCTCAGAGACTGGGGATGTATAGGCTTCAACTTCCAATTAAATGTAAGAGCATTTTTTTGGCACTCTTGAGAATGTGGTTTGCTGTTTTCCCTGTACATGTTTTCTGCTTCCTAATCTGAAGCACTGAATTCTGAGCATAATTCTGGGTAATTTCATCTTCTGAAGTGTAGCTAATAGTTTATGGTCTGTTTTGTGATGAGGTGATGTGGACTGGGCTGTACAAAGTTAAAAACCACACAGCACCAGGTTAGAGTGTAACAGGTTTACTTTGAAGCACTAGCTTTTGGAGCGCAGCTCCTTCATCAGGTAACTGTGGAGTACAACCACCTGATGAAGGAGCGGCAGTCCGAAAGCTAGTGTTTCCAAATAAACATGTTGGATTATAACCTAGTGTTGTGTGATTTTTTTAACTTGGTCTATTTCAGTTTGATTTGTAATCCCATCTTCTTTCATGATCAAACATAGTGCCCTTTTCCCTCTTTGAACCAAAGCAGATTGGTCTATGCTTGACATCATCTCACACTTGATATAGGTTTTCTTTCCATTCACTCATGGGATATGAGAGTCACTGGCTATACCAGTATTTATTACCTTAGATCTGTTGCCCTGGAGAAGGTGTTGGAGAGTTGCTTTCTTGAACTGCTGTAGTCCTTTGGGTGCAGGGGCAAGGACACCCACTGAGCTGTTGACAAGGGAGTTCCAGAGTTTTTATTCAGCAATGCTGAAGGAATGCAGATGCAGTTCCAAGTCAGAATTTGCAGGTGATGGTGTTCCCATGCATCTGCTGCCCTTCTTCTGGGGTTAGAGGTTGTGAGTTTGGTAGTGCTTTCAAAGGAGACCTGGTAAGTTGTTGCCATGCATCTTGTATATGGTACAACTGCTGTCATTGTGTATCCATGGTGAGGCGTGTGAAAGTTGGTGATGGGTAGGCTGCTAATCAAGCAGACTGTTTTGTCCTAGATGGTGTTAAACTTAAGTATTGGAGCTGCACATTTACTGGCAAGTAGAGAGTGTTTCATACCACCCCTAATTTGTGCCTTCTGTGATTGTGGACATACATTAGGGAAACAGAAGTGAGTTACCTGCTGCAGGATTCCCAGCCTTTCACCTGCTTGAGTTTGAATCCTACCATAGCAGAGGGTGAATTTGAATTCAATATGTAGTCTGGGATAAAAAAAAAGCTGGCCTAATGTAACAATTGGTAATTGTTGTGAAAACTCATCTGGTTTATTGATATCCTTTAGAGAAGGTAATCTGACATCCTTACCTGCATGCAATAGGGTTAGGGTTGACTCTTTACTGAATTCTGGGCATTTTGCAATGAGCAGTGAATGCTGGCCTAGTCAGCAATGTCAACATCACATGAATGAATAAAATCAAAATCACTCCCTTTTATTTATTCATTACTTTGGAAAATATTGCAACTACTTCCTTGTTCATGAACGTTTGTTTTACTTCAATGATCAAGGACACATGGGAAAAATGCAAAGCAAAAAGTACAGGCAAGTTTGCTTCATGAACTAACAGCATGACAAGTCAGGGCACAGTTTGAAGTTGCTTTACCTTGTAGCACCACTGGGTGGATCATGAGACCATCTCACTCATATTTTTCCCCAAGCATAGGAACAGAGGAGGCCATTGAACCATTTCCATCATTTGACAAGATCATGGCTAATCTGTGACCCAATGCACACTTTCCTCCATATTCTATGTACCTTCAGTTAATAAAAATCTATTGATCTCAAATTCAAAATTAACAGTTGACTTCGCTTTTGCAGAAATAAGTTTGAAACACCTACATCCCTTTGCATGTGGAAAAGTGACAGGGAGACCAGAACCATTGTTTGATATAGATTCATAGGGAGTGCCATTCCTTCTTTGTAGTGATGACCTATTGAAATGTTTACTTTTTGAATGTTGCTCCCTTTTCACTATGATACAGCTCTATCTTTGCTGAACAGGCCATTTCTCATTTCTCACAGTTGGCAGGGCAATGGGTTACAGTTACCCGAGGTAAGAAATGAGTGTTATACACTAGAAGATAGCTGTATTTAAACAGAGTTCAATTCCACATTATCATTTCTCAAACTTCAGAAAACTCACACCACACTAATGACAAGCTCTCTGCCACCATTCGCACCCAATTAACCCTTAATGCAAAGCAAAGAACTGTGAATCAAAAACAGAAATTGCTTGAAAAGCTCAGTAGGTCTGGCAGCATAGGTGGAGAGAAATCAGACTTCACCTTTTGAGTCTGATATGACTCCCTCAAAAATGGTTCTGTGGAAAGGTCACATGACTTGAAACCTTTAACTCTGTTTCCTCTCCACAGATGTTGCCACAGATCTGTAACTTTTAGTTAATCTATCCACCATTTGCCCCCCCCCCCTCAATCCATTAAGTCTCAGGCATTCCTTTAGACCACATGAAATGATAACAATGAAGGAACCACATATTGATGCATGGTTTCGAGACACGTTCACTGTGCATTGTGTTATTCACTGTGTAAATAGGTATTGGTTAAATAGATTGTGAAGGTCCAGTAGGAGATACCACAGAATAGTCATCAGCAATGCTTCCTCTGAGCTGTGTAGTCACTGGGAAGCTCAGTGCATGTTGAATGAAGTGTTAATGCATGGCCTCCATTTAAAGAAGTTGCTGCTGTAAATGGACCTTGGAGGCCCACACAACAGTCAGGAAAAATTAGAGGGAATGTTGAAAATTGCTGGCTTTCAATTTATTGTTTGATGAATTGTGTCTCGTCTAAAGATCTGATAAAGTGTATAAGAAGTTCATCGGTACCATATTTTAAGGTCAATAACAATTTTTACTTGACTTTTCACATTATTTTGGAGTTCTGTTTCCAATTTAGTTCCTCCTCTCTTGAAACCATTTACTCCTGCTGCAATGTGACTCTGTCACCCCTCCAATGCTTCACAGAGGTAACCGTCCTTCATGTTGGGGAAGTCAAAACAGTAGCCAGCTATTAAACTGTAAAGAGCATCACATGGGAGGTTAATGCTGCCCTGACTCTGTATTCATAAAGTAATCTTTCAGCACTGTAACTGGAATAGGACTCCTCTTTGATTGCCTGTCCTCATGACTTGAGAGTTCCTCTAATGCTGAAAGCTGCCCCCCTCCCTGCCTATGACCAGCCACACAGACTCAGGTCAGATTGGCTCAGCTCGACATATACTCACTGAACTCCTTGATTGGGGAGAACAGGTCATGTTAAAATGAAATAAAACAAGATATCTGCACGTACCTATTGCTTAATATTTGGATGGTCTTGCGGGAGGCAAGCAAAATATCTTGTTTGTCCTTGTGCTGAGGGATATTTGTGTCCTGAATGAACTGAGGGATGTTGAAGTTTGGGTAATTATTGCTGTTTACACCACATTCTGCTTTGCGATCAGAGCATTCACCACGGCAAACACAGAGGCTATGCTTATCACTGAAGAATGCTGTGTTTGTACAAATAAGTTTCTAAATGCGGTGTTTTGTTAAGTCGAGTGACTTGATTCAGAATTGATCAGATTTTTCAAATGTCGCAATTCCAATCTGTTTCCTAATTGGGTCAAAATCCGTTCAGTACTAAAAAGGAGTTTGGGGCGGATGAATATTAATGTAGCAGACCAGGGAAGCCTGACTCCTCATTTCTTCTTCTTAGGCAGTCCCTCAGGACTGAGGAGAGCTTTCTTCCACTCCAGAGTTATGGGTCCAGAGATGATTAAACAATCCGATGTTGGACACATGCAACCTGATGCAGGTGGTGTTTAAAGAGGCTTTGCACATGGGATGTTTGGGGTTCTGCACATGCTGGGAAAGCAAGGGTTTAATGGCAATAGAGGAATGGCAATGGCAATAGTGGGCGGCATGGTGGCACAGTGGTTAGCACTGCTGCCTCACAGCGCCTGAGACCTGGGTTCAATTCCCGCCTCAGGTGACTGACTGTATGGAGTTTGCACGTTCTCCCCGTGTCTGCGTGGGTTTCCTCCGGGTGCTCCGGTTTCCTCCCACATTCCAAAGATGTGCAGGTCAGGTGAATTGGCCATGCTAAATTGCCCGAAGTGTTAGGTAAGGAGTAAATGTAGGGGCATGGGTGGGTTGCGCTTCGGCGGGTCGGTGTGGACTTGTTGGGCCGAAGGGCCTGTTTCCACGCTGTAATGTAATCTAATCTAATCAAAACCCTCAAAATATGTAAGAAGTATTTAGTGATGAAAGGCCAAGAGTTGGAAAATGGGATAAAAATATTTCTATGTGGTTGGTTTTGACTGGCACAAACCCGATGGTCCAAATGGCCTTTTCCTGTGCTGCAGACCTCTATGATTCTATGTCTCCTTCCACTGCTTTGTGCTTGACCTCCACCTGATCCTGTTGGAGATTCTCAAGATGGTGGACACCATCACAGATGTTTCTTCTCTGGTTTCCTTGATCATGGGGCTAAAGGTTTCCATGAGTCGATGGGATGTTGCGTTATTCCGGGAATGTTTTGAGGGCATCTTTGAGGCATTTCTTCTGCCTTTCTGGTAACACTTCTTGCTATGGCAGAGTTTGGAGTAGAGGGTTTGTGTTGGGAGTTTTCTGAGCATGCATCAATGTGGCCCATGCAACACCCAGTCAGTTACGGTTATCTATGACTGGTAGATCATAGCTAGTACCTCAATGCTGGGGATGTTGGCCTAAAAGAGGACATTGATATTGGAGTACTTACGCTGCCAGTAGATTTTGTGGAGCCATTGCCAACAAAATTTCCTAAGGGATTTGAGTTGTCTACTATGCGTTGTTGATATGACCAGACGCCCTCCACCGTGGATACTGAGTAGCAACAGTGTGTACTATCTACAAGATGCTCAAAAGAAGTTTACAAAGGCTCCTTACACAGCATCTTTCAAACCTATGACCACTACCATGCAGAAGGAAAGAGCAGCATATGCATGGAAACACCATCTTCTGTCAGTTCCCCTCCAAGTTTCTCATCATCCTACCTTGGAAATATATTACAGTTCCTTCACTGTCACCGGATCAAAACCCTGGAATTGCCTCCCCAGTGGAATTATGGGACTACCTATAACACATGGACTGCAGCGGTTCAAGAAAGCAACTCATTCCCACCTTCTCAAGGACAGAGGGATGGGAAATGAATGCTGGCCCAGCCAGGAATGACCATATACTGTGAATGATTAATAATAAAAAAACTCTCGTATGTCTCCATGAATGCATCGACAGTGGCTTGGAACTCAGCCTCTGGGTGCATGCACACACAAGCATTGCCTGCATTCTGCAGCTTGACAGCAGAGATTAGGGTGCTCTTGATTCTGAACAGGAGGTGATGCAGGCTAAACACTATCTTGCTCATCCTGTAGAGAAGCTCCACCCCAGTGGGAAGTTTCAGAGTTATGGGATGGAGTGTTGTGATGAGGAAAAGAATAGGAAAACAAAAAGAAAATTTTAAAATAAGAAGAGAAAAAGAAAGCAGGGTTACAGACACATTTAATCTGAGGTTCCACAAAAGCCCCATGATGTAAAGAACAGATGCTGGGTTTAAAGAACTGAGGAAATCCAGCTACTTACCAATAGCCATGATGTATATGGCTCATCCAGTGTAGTCAAGACTAAGCACCCAGTGACTTACCCTACTGAGAGCTAAGAATGCAGTATTGGATAGAATACTGCAAAGATCTCCATGACCAAGACTTAGTTTTCAGTGTGAATGGCCTCAACTTCATTCCACAACATGCTCCCTGCCAACATCTCCTCACAATTCCAACAGGACGATGAAAAGTTTGTCCAACAGAGAATCAATTAGGCCATTGGTTCAGGTGGAATCACCACCGAAATACTGAACAATGGTGAAGGGACAGTCTTGGCTTGTGCATAATAACCTCATCTTTCTCCTCTGGAAGGAGGAGAGCATATTCCAGGGCATCTCCATGATGCACAAATTGAGACCAAAACTAATTATAATAACTACACTGGTGTATCTATTCCTGCTGTCCACCACAGGGAAGGCCATTGCAAGAATCCTCCTCAATATATAAATAATCTGGCAGAAGCTATAGGTGGTCTGATTAGCAAGTTTGCAGATGATATTAATATTGGTGGAGTAGTAGGTAGTGAAGGGGACCGTCAGAGAATACAACAGAATATAGATAGATTGGAGAGTTGGGTGGACAAATTGCAGAAGGAGTACAATCCGGGCAAATGCTAGGTGATGTATTTTGGAAGATCCAATTCAAGAGTGAACTATACAATAAATGGAAAATTGACGTACAGAGAGATCTGGATCTCCAGGTCCATTGTACCCTGAAGGTAGCAACGCAGGTCAATAGAGTGGTCAAGAAGGCAGACGACATGCTTTCTTTCATCGGACGGGGTATTGAATACAAGAATTGGCAGGTTATGTTACAGTTATGTAAGACTTTGGTTCGGCCATGTTTGGAATATTGCGTACAGTTCTGGTCGCCACATTACCAAAAGGACGTGGATACTTTGGAGAGGGTGCAGAGGAGGTTCACCAGGAAGTTGCCTGGTATGGAGGGCACTGGCTATGAAGAGAGGTTGAGTAGATTAGGATTATTTTCAATAGAAATATGAAGGTTGAGAGGGGACCTGATTGAGGTCTACAAAATCATGAGAGATATAGACAGGGTGGATAGCAAGAAGCTTTTTTTCAGAGTGGGCGACTCAGTTACTAGAGGTCATGAGTTCAAGGTGAGAGAGGAAAAGGGAGATCTACAGAAAGTTCTTTATGTAGACAGATACATGAATGTGCAAGGAGCAGAGGGATACAGATCCTCAGAAAATAGGCGACAGGTTTAGATAGAGAATCTGGATCAGCGCAGGCTTGGAGGGCCAAAGGTCATTCACACTGAAAACTAAGTCTTGGTCATGGAGATCTTTGCAGTATTCTATCCAATACTGCATTCTTAGCTCTCAGTAGGAGAGATCTTCACAGCAAGTCAAGTCCAAGAAAAGTGCAGAAAGCAACAATAACTTCTATACATAATCTTCCTTGACCTCACAAAGGTTCTCAACAGGGAGAGAATATGGATCATATCCTCAGATTTAGCTTCCTGCTGAAATGTGTCACTATTCAACAATTCGACATGACAACTTGCAAGCTGTGATCATTATAGACCCCAATACGAGTGCAGAGTGTGGTCAAACAAGGCTGTCTCATTGCGCCAACACTCTGCTCCATCTTCTTCACTAGAACCATCTACGGTTAACTGCTCAGGATCTGGAGTATGGTGCTTTCTCACTTGGCAGCAAATATTTTTGAGGCTGCTGGAATCCTTTAGTTGTGTCTGGCAAATCTGTTGCTCTATCCTGAGGATTGAAGCCTTAGACACTTGGATGCAAAGTGTGGGCTCTGACTGTTAAAATTTCATACAGATGATGTGTGTTCTTCCCCATTAGATTACTTAAAGTGTGGAAACAGGCCCTTCAGCCCAACAAGTCCACACCGACCTGCCGAAGCGCAATCCACCCAGACACATTCCCCTACACATAACACTATGGGCAATTTAGCATAGCCAATTCACCTAACCTGCACATTTTTGGACTGTGGGAGGAAACTGGAGCACCTGGAGGAAACCCACGCAGACACGGGGAGAATGTGCAAACTCCACACAGACAGTCGCCTGAGGCGGGAATTGAACCTGGGTCTCTGGCGCTGTGAGGCAGCAGTGCTAACCACTGTGCCGCCCTCATCTTTAACACCTTTCTAAAAGAAAACTTGCTTTAAAATTGAGAATGGTGTGTTTACGGTTTGAGTTAAACATTGGGGAATGCACTTTTAGCTCCTGCTGGGACAGTGACAGAAGCTGCTGTTCTGATCCATCACCCTCCATGCTGACTCCTGCACTCTGGCATTTTGAGCTTGGCATCAGGGAGCTGAAGCCCATGGGTGAAATCCTACCTTGGGCATTTGTTACCTCCAAGATCCAACTGTGAATTTGATGCAGGTTGATGGAAAAATCTCTCCATGTGTGTGCAATGGCTGGAAGGATCTCTTGTGCTTCCTGGATGGCGTGGGATTCAAAACAATGTGACTGTGGGTGCAGTTGTGGGGAATTTCTTTCTGCATTTGGTATCAGTGCAGGGAAAGGAGATGTAACTTGGCAATTGATAGTGCTGTGCAATCAGTTCTGCTATAACATGGTAGTTTCATTCTCATACAATCCCATTTTATAAGAAAATTGTGTAATAGCAACACCATTTAAACTAATGGGGCCAGAGTCATGTTATAACCAATACATGCTTTAAAACTTTGCACTTTAGAAACAATGTCCCCAATTCATCAATAGTGTTATAGTAAATTCATGTTAATGAAACACGTGTTATAGCAGAATGACCTATATCTGACGGGCGGGACATCTTGATGCTTGAAATGTGGAGATTCCTAATTGTCTAGTGTTAGACCTGATCAGCTCAACAACTCACAAAAGCAAATGACATAAGGAAGTATATTTGCTCTGCTATTTATTTAGGTTATGGGTCCTGATTGCCAACCAGTGATTCTTACTGGTTGCAGTTTGCAGATGAATGTAAGAAAAGGCTCCAAAGCAGAACAGTCTGCCAATGCCCATGGTCAGCCTTCACACATGAAACCAAATATTGGTCTGTAAAACCGTACTCCTAGTGAGCAGTCAATACAAGAAGAAGGCAGAAAGACTAGGTGAAAAAAAAAGCAGTAATTAGTAAAATCTGAAAACTAAATTGACTGAACTGAGATTAGCTGATTGGTAAGGAGGGTCACTCAGTAGGAATGCCTTTAATTGACCTTAGAAACATGTCTTATCTAATCGGGACAGCAAAGTAGAGTGAAGGCAATAAATTGAACTCATTTTTGCTTATTTTGCCAGCTTTGTAATTATCCTTGTGTGAGGTTTTATTTGCAGTTGCACAATGTTTCTCAACAAGGTTAATGGAACACTGAAATGATATGGAAGTTGTGAAGGCTGTGCCTTGTCACTGCAGCAGTGAGGGGGTGCAGTACTGCACCTTAGACATCAAATAACACCTGCACGTTTATTAACAAAGTGAAATATAGAATAGGAATGCTAGCTGAGATCTCAGGTTGAGGCAAAAACTAGTTCTCAATTGGCAAAGTACTTGATCATTACCATCATCATCACCATCATTGACGGTCCCTCACAGACGAGGATGACTCTTCTGCTGTAAGGGTGAGTCTGTAGGTGACTGATACAGATACTTGGGGCAAGTGGTGGTCATGGGAAAGGGGTGGATGGGGATTTGGTGCGGAAGCACGCTCCTTTTGATGTTTCCACCTGACTTCCCCTTTTTCCTGACAGTACGTCTCGAGGAGCTCGACGCCTTCCTGCATACTTCTCTGCTTTGGACGGACTTGGGCCAGTGATTCCCAGGCGCCTGTGAGAATGCTGCACTTCGCCCAGTGAGGCCTTGAGGGTATCCCTGAAGCACTTCCTCTGTCCACCTGGGACTTGTCTGTCATTTCAGAGTAGTGATGTGGAGGACGTGCCCAGCCATTGCAGCCACTCAAGGGGTGGTCAGTATCTCAATGCTGGGAATGCTGGTGTTAGTGTGTCTGTCTTCCCAGCGGATTGCTGGCACGTACAGTCATGGTTTCTATGGTAACTAAACCTACTTGCTACCTGGTGTAGAACAACATTCCACAAACAGCACTGATACAAATGGGGCACATTAAAGTACAATTTTGGTGGTGTTGTCTCAGAAACTCCATATTTACTGGTTCTTAATCAAATTGTCATTATTAGACCTTTAATGTTCACTTAAACAGACAGATAATGCCTTCATTCAGTGTCCAGTCAAAACACGGTGCCTCAAATAATGCAGCACTCCTTGTATGACTCAGTTCTGAGCTTAAATCCTGAACTGAAGTAGGGCTTGAACCCATACCCATCTGACTCAGAGGTGAATGTAATTAACTGAACCATATTGATACACAGAGATTACAAGCACTCACACATTTATATTCAGCTTAATCCCCTTGATTCATACTTACCTAAAATATCCATAGAACCGTCCTCTGCAGTAACCTCTTGATCATTTAGAAAGTCTTGAGATTTTGTTTTTAATTGTATAACTTCAAATATCTACAGCAATCATTATTTCAGCAGCGACCAACAGCAGCCTTCTTTTGGTAGATACTGTCACCAGTTAGTCACGAACAATACCTTTAGAGCAAATTCAATGTGTTTGAAGTGGCGGCAGGTGCTGAAGGGACCAATCTGCGTGTAACCGTGATGCTTTCAACAGAGTCTAAGAGCTGGGCTATTGCAACACCATTTTGGAAGCTCTTCTGTGATTTAATCCACTGTCGGCTTGTTGCCCTGAAGCTTGCAGCTGAATAAAATCCATTTTAAGTTGCTTTTACTTCACAAAAGACATGCTGTGATAGTGTCTCATTTGGGTTAAACATGAACAAGAGCAGTAACTCAGCACTTTGAGTAATATAAAATGAGCTTCAGACTGAAGCTGTGCACTTTATGCAGAGGATTACAAAGGCTATACAACACAGAAACAGACCATTTGACACAACAAAATCCACGCTGGTGTTTATGTTTCATTTCAGCCCTCCCATATCTCTCAGTATCTAAATTTACCATCACGCCCTCTATTGCTTTGTCAGCCATTTACATGTCCAGCTTCCTCTTAATTGCATCAACCACCCCCTTTGCTAATGAGTTCCACATTCTCATTGCTTTTTACTCATAGACTTTTCTCCTGAATTCCTTACTGATTTCTCAGTTATTGTCTTATATTGATGGCCTCTAGTTAATGTATTCCCCACAGGGAATCTGTATCACTCTACTATAGCCTTCCTCAATTTTGAAGACTTCTGCGATAATACCCGATACCCAACCCAGACTTTATTCAAAAATTGGAGATCCAACATGCCATCCTTTCGAAATGTGCCCCTGCACCTATTTTGTACCATCCTTACAAGCTTTCTCTACAATTACTGCATGCTCAACATTTTTACAATATGATGCTCATAACTGGATAAGGTCCTCCAGGTGTATAATGTAAAGAACCCATTGGTCATATACAACTTATTGGATTGTTGCTAGGTCCCATTTGCTACTTCATTTACAAATACCAACCTTAAGTAAGATTCACTCTTAGAGCCATGTGCACTGGAGGAGGGGGTGGTGATGTTGGAGGTGGAGAAGGTGAGAGGGGTGTAGTGAGGAAGAGGGGTCCCAGTCCTGATTGTGTACACTGGAGCATATCAGGAAATGAAATAAATAAGGAGGAGGTGTGCAAGCAAGTATCCATTTTAGCATCATTCTATCATGGAACCTTTTATAACAATATAATGGCATCTTAAAAGGGTGTCCCAGTATTGTGGCACGTGTCTGGGAGCTGTTTGTTCACCCTCTCAGCAAAGGCAACTGGTACAGCATTTAGAGAGCTGGAAGCTGCAACAAAACACGATGAAACACAAGCAATATTTTCAACGTTGTGATTGCTGTCAGCTTAATGCCGACAAATATGAATAACTATGATCATAGGATCATAAAGAATAAAAGCAGGAGTAGACCATTGAGGCCATCGAGCCAATTCTCCCATTCAATAAGGCCAGGGCTGATTGTGACCTTAACCCTATTCTACTGGCCTGTCCCTCCATAATCCTTCTCTCTTTTGTCAATCTAAAATCAGTCTAATTCAGTCATGAATACATTCAATGATCCAGCCCTCACAGCTTTCTGTGTAAGATAATTCCAAAGACTAACAATCTCCCAAAAGAAGGAATTTCGGTGTTAAATGGGATGCTCCTTATTTTTAAACTATGTTTCCGAGTTCTAGATTAACCAGAAGGGGAAATGTCAGGTCGAAAATGATCAGCACATGGATGGATTCCCCTCAATGGGAGGAACACCTGCCCTCAAGAGGTGCCAGCTAATCTCAAACAGTCCCAACAGCGCTGCAAGCTCCACAGTGGCTACTGCAGGTACTGCATGCAGGCCCACTATGGAGGTCCAATCTGGATCTGGATAACTGTGGATTTATGGATGGAGATATTTTATTAACTCGGTGACAGATCAAAGGTGTGTGTGCATCGACAGGTGGGAGGTGGGTTTTAAAGTAGGAAAGAAAAGGATGCTATCTTCCCAAGAGGTGTCCCTGATGGGCAAATGCCATCTTCCAGTCAGAGTTTCCCATCATTTTAAGCACTTTAAAAATAAGCTGTAAATCCCCATTCTTGTTCAACTGCTCACAGCAACTATATTACAGTGGGAGCAGTGTAATATTGGCTCTAACAAACTCAATGATCCTAACTATTTATTTACACCAATGGTGCCAATGTTGGTGCCTGCCATGCTCTGTATTATAGCGGTGAGTTTGGGACGGTTGTGAAGGTGGTCACCTTCCTATATTACACACTTCTCCACAAATGTGCAGGCATTTAATATGTGGTCTAACCTCAGAGTATCTACCCTGAATATGCAGAATTTTGGAAGACAACTCAACCAATGCATCCTCTATTGCTGATCTTATGTCAATGATCTATTCTGATACATTGACAAGAGATATTAGCATTATTTCTCTCCACAGATGCTGCCTGACTTGTTGAATCTTTGCAGCATTTTGATCATACTTTATTGCATTCATTAGCTCTGCAGCTACTCCCTTTATAACTCAAGACCATCATTTCCAGGGGTCATATCAGTCTTTTGTTCCAGTAATTTTCTTACTTCTTTTCTCAAGTGATGGTGTTTGCTTTAAGTTCATCTCTCTCTTGTGTTTCTACTAACCTAGGGATATTTCGTGTCTTCTACTGTGAATACAGTTACAAAATATTTGTTTTAAGTCTTCAGTATTTCCTGTTTCCCATTATTAATCCTCCCATCTCACTCTGTAAGGAGCCACTACGTTTTGCTATTATTTTACCATTTATACACTTGTATAAAATTTTACAGTCTTTTTTTATATTTCTTAATGGTTTTTCTCATTTAATTTTTGTTTGCAGTCTTTTGGGCTACCATTAATCTTTGCCTCACTGTGTATCTTCCCTTCAAATTGATGCACTTCTCAACATCCTGAAATAATTTGTACAATTATTTGTAGAATAAATGTAGAATTTGTTTTGTGCAGAGGAAAGTGGTGGATGGGGCATCCAATGTCATCATTCAGCACTCAGAGAGTATCTAGATATCCAGTAAAGAAAGACTTGGATTTATTCAGCGTTTTTCAATCACTAAAACTAAAACTAAATCAAAGTTTTAAAACCAATAAAATACTTCAGAAGTCTTGATGCTCTTTTAATGTAGGAAATGAAGCAGCTAATTTGTACACAGCAAGATCCCACAAACTGAAATGTGATACTAAGCAGATAATCTGACTTTGTGATGTTGATGGGAGGTTAATCACTGGCCAGGGCTCCCTTAGCTACACTTCTTCAAAATCGTGCTATCCCAGCTTGTACATTCACCCGAACAGGCAGAAAAGACTTAGTTTAATTGCCCATCGAACAGTGCAGGACTCTGTCAATATGGCACTGCAGCATCGGCCTGGACTCTGCACTCAGGCCCTGAAGTCATGCTCAAACCCAGAACTGTATGGCTCAGAGGTGAGATGACTGAACAATAGCTGAAAATTCTTCGCCATGAGAAGGGCCTCCTTTATTTCCTCAGCGGAAATTTCTCTACCTACATTATCGTGCTCACATGCTTCCTCTGAGTGTTACAGGCAATTGGTGCTGAATTATAGGCCCATTTTACTGGAGTTGAAAATGTGTTGCTGGAAAAGCGCAGCAGGTCAGGCAGCATCCAAGGAACAGGAGAATCGACGTTTCAGGAAGAAGGGCTTATGCCCGAAACGTCGATTCTTCTGTTCCTTGGGTGCTGCCTGACCTGCTGCGCTTTTCCAGCAGCACATTTTCAGCTCTGCTCTCCAGCATCTGTAGCCCTCACTTTCTCCTCCATATTACTGGAGTGTACTGGTTAGCAGTGGACATTAAGGCAGAGTTGTTTCACTGTAAGTATTCTAACCAGCAGAGATGATGCTTTTTCTGTTTCAGTGTAATTTTAGCAACATCCAGCTGGTAAAATGTTGAAATGAAGCTGATTGGTGATGAAAGGTCTGAATATGCAGGGCTAGATTAGGTTGGATTGTGATGTCCCATTTGTGACTAACTGGGCTCCCACTCGAAGACTAACAATGGATGCTGTCCCAGAGGACTCCTCACATGGGAGTATCAGTATCCTCAACATGATCTCAGAGAGACAAGTGGGGAAGTAAAACAAGGATGCACAACAGTGCAATACTATGACAGTGCTAATGACCCACCAGCTGAAATACTTGCTTCTAGCAGCTACCTACAAGATGGTGTTTTGAAGCACAGCTTGCTTATGTATGCCGAAAGGTGAACCTACTGGAGGGGAGAGATATGAAAAACGATTACAAATAAAACAAAGATGTCTCCAGGTTAGTGCAGCCCTGCAGATGTCCAGACAGCAGAAGCAGAAACAAGCAATTACAAATGATTAATATTGTGCTTGTATGAGGTAATGAGTAGATGTTGCTGTTATTTGTTAACCAGGTGATTACACCTTTAAACTTTTTTTATTGATTCTCCACTGGCAAGGTCTTGAAATCTTTGTGACTGACATGTGACAAGTTTAGAAGAAAGTCTGTGCTCTGAGCTTCACTCCCACAAGAATTGCTGGATTCTGTAGGTTGAATTTATAGGAGGTAAGGTGCATGGCTGTAGATTTGTCTGACCAGACGTGTGGAATGCAGAAAATCTAGGTCACTTTTACAATGTTTGAACAATATTTAGACACTTAGATAGTTTGCAGATAAAATATTTAGATACAGATTTTCCAATGTACAGTGTTAGCCAATGTTACATTTTATGAAACAGGTTGTTGGGACTGAGCACGTCAGGGTTGACTAATGTTTGTTATCGGCTTAGCCAGATGCCTTGAAGTTCCGGAGGGTCAAGAGACATTTATCTTTTTGGAATTTTTCCTCAGGTGAGTCACCTTGCTCAGGTGAGCAAATGAGTTGGGGATGGGTGGCATCCAGGATGGTGCCTGTAGCAGGAATGATATTGATGGACCAAAAGGTCTTTTCTGGGTCTGCGTTTTCTTACATTGTGTAAACGTAGCTGAAGTTCTAATAGCTATGGCTCCTGTGGTAGTCTACCTAACCATGAGACAGGGCTGCTTGGTAATACAATTATGGATAAAGCAAACGTAACTCATTTCTCAAAGAAGAAGAAAGGAATGGTAAAGGTGCTTGTTAAATGTAGGCAGTTATTGAATATAACAATTGTGAAAGGACACTCAAATTTCAATGCTTGTAAAAGGGAAGAGAAGGGAAAAACAATTAGGAAAATCAGTCTACGGAACAAGACGATTGCAGGACCATTGAATTGCTGACCCTTAATTGAACCCCATTCTAATTCTCAACTTTTTATCAAAGTCTGTTTAACCAGAAAGACATGATTTCATCCCAGGAGTCCATCATAAAATTTGAAGCCCAAGGATGTTTGAACTTATTTCTGTGGGATCTTTGTAATGTGGGTCCACATAACCCTTGAGTAAACCTCAGTTCAAAATCCTGACAGTAGAGGTATCCTATCAGGTTCAAAGCATAACATCGAATCAAATGACAGAATTGTACTTGCTCTGCGTTTGATTGGCTATGTAGTCACTTAAACCTTCATTGGATGCTCAGATCTCAATACTCTGATAGGGTGAATTATCCCCAGAAGTGTACTTACAAACAACTTGATTTTAAAGAATTAAGACAGCAATATTTATTAGCAGTACACATTATATCTGTTCACAGGCTATTTGTTGAAGCTTTTTCTGATTATAGTGGATATGGTGACAGATATAAATGAATTGATTGTGAATAACATTCAATGGCTGCCATATTTGGCTTATACAGGATCCTATTGTATAAAGTGGAGGAGGTCACACTCCCACACTGTCTGTTCTGCCAGTCCATAGCTCTCTGTGTAGGGTTGTGCTGCTGTGCCAAATTACAGTGGAGTGACTCACTAACAATGAAAAGCATAGATTTAACTAGCACTCTGCCCTCAATCAGATTTGGGTTGAATAGCAGTTTTTAAAAAAAAGTGCATTTTCCTTGCAGCCAGCAACAAAAGACACAGAGGTAAACTCCATCCCTCTCTCACCCAATAATGAGAGATGATCTGTTAACAGCACCAGCTGAACACAAAGGTTAGAAAAAACGAATATTACTGTCCCTGGTGGCTGTGATTTCAAGCCCCACTGTAGGATGGAGTCAGACATTCTAAAGGCTGACACTTTTACGATAGTTCTGAGGGGGTGCTACCCTTCAGGGGAGTCACTCAATCAAGATCCTGTTCATTGGCTTGGGTAGGTATTATTGATCCGATGGCAACTATTTGAAGAAATTCAAGGAGTTCTCCTGACATCCTGATGACCATTCCTCCCTCACCAACAGCACCAGAAGCAATGAACTAGTCACATCTCTTTTAGTTTCTGGGCCTTTAACTATTTATAAAATGTTTGCAATGTCTATTTATTTAATAGTAGGAATTGCACTGTGTCATTCATTCTATCTGAAGTGTTTGAATGTTCTCAGAGATTCGATAGGTTCTTTCAATCAAGGTTTTTTTTAAAAGCTGAATGTAGTTTTTTGGGTGGAAATTATGTTTGAACACTGCTTACTCAGAAAAGAACCTCATCCAGTAATACAGAGAGGGAGTACCATCAATCAGTTGCCCAGGCATGGTGTGATTTGCAAAATCCTGCGAAGATTCATTCAGAATTCCTCTTTTATATGAAATAGTCAGTATGCACAGCGATCACTCCTCCTCTGTTTAATTATGAACAGTGGACAAGATAATAGACATGCTAACATTAATTTATACTGAAAGAGGTGCTCATGATGGCAACTCATCATATTCTGTTTTACATTACCGCACAAAGGTAAAGTTGCACTCAGGGTGGTTCCCCTCTCTTGCCAAGTGGTCTAAATGAGAGAAAGGAGACAATTATTACCCAGCATGGATGGCTCTGATCTTTAGATCTGGTTCCGGAGTGGTGTTCAGATCAGCCTAACTTGTGACTGATTCAATGACTTCTGCTTGTGTAACTTATTAAATCATAAAATCCAGATGCAGTAATTGTAATGAGGTTAGCCAGGTGGACTTCATAGAATATGAGTTCCCCGACTGGGACTGTTAATCTGGTCCAATCAAGGAGCCTTGAATGACAGATATAAACAGGAGTGTCAGAGGTTCTGCTCACTCTGAGCTGACTCTGAGGGAGCTGAATCAGTGTCAAAGATTCTCCATTAGTAAATAAAGGGTGATTTGGTGATGGGATACTGGCCTCTGTGGGGTAACTTAAGTTGTGATGAGAGAAAAGCACGCTCCTGAAGAATTTCTTTCGCAACAATCATCTTTGAGTTGGGTTAAGCATTTCTGGCATTATGTGGTTACTTGGGTAGCTTGACACATTTGAACCTGTTGTCGAAGACTGGGCCTAGTGTGTGGAAATGATGCGCTGTTTTTTTTCTGGGCAAATGAGATTGGGGCAGATGAAAAGCAATGAATGATTCTCCTGACAGCTTGTGGACCCGCAGCTTTTTTGATTAATAGGAGCCACCAGGCACCAGGTACTAAAACCTTCAAGACTTGACAGATTTAGTTAAGGAATATTACAACCCCAAGCTTCTTTTAATTCTGAAACATTATTAATTTTACTTGGTACTTCAAAAACCAGGAGAATCTGTATCGGGGTTCAGATGACTGACAGAGGAATGTGACTTTGGTTTAACCCTTCATGAGATGCTGAGAGACTGCTCAGAGTATGGGATTAATGATGTGACCAGGCAAAAGCCCATAATAACTAAAGCCCAACTGGACTTCAAACAGGCACTACAACTGGCTTTATCACCGGAAAGGGCAGCAAGTGGAGCATATGAGTTTCAGGGTATTCAGATGGAAGTGGACACCCTCGCCAGTCTGACTGAGCTTGGGAAACTTCATTTAAGGGGAGGCAATTACACAGCCTCACTAAGGACATATCCTGAACAGAGGGACTCTAGGTCAGCCCACAGCAAAACCCCAACACAAAGCCAAGCCTCGGCCAAACAGTTAAAACTGTCTTCAGGATCCGGGCCAGCTAGCCATTGTAGTCGCTGCCAGTATGTGGACTTGAGACAGCAAAAGAGTCCCACTCGCCCAAAATTGAATAAGAGAATGCATAGGCCAGTATCCAGGAGAGTCCACACCCTGGAAAGGACAGCTACATTTGGTTTGGAACAGTTAAAATGCTTAGCATCATCCAAATCAGAACCAGTCAAAATAAGCATCTGGTTAAATGGTCACCCGGTTCAAATCGAGGTTGATATTGGTGTGGCTGTTTCAGTGATTAGAGAACAAGTCTTGAAACAAAATTCAGTCTGGATTCCAACCCTTAGGTTTGTGCAAGACCTCGGTTAGACTGACAGCCTATACCTCGGCATCTTTATAGATTAAAGGTATTACTTCGGTTCTGGTCTCTTATGAGAAGCAGCTGGTTCAGTTCCCACTGATTGTAGTAAAAGGCTCAGGCCCAAGCTTGATGGAGCGGAATTGGTTGAGAAAGATTCACCTTGATTGGCAGCCTGAGTCAAGTCCTAATTAAAGGGAAAAAGAGGAGGGTGTGTAGCACTGTTAATCAGAGAGGGTATCACAGCTACAGAAGTTACCATTATCGAGGAGGGGCTGCCTACTGAGTCAGTATGGGTGGAAATTAGGAACAGTAAGGGAGCAGTCACCTCATTAGGGGTTTACTACAGGCCCACCAATAGCAGCAGGGAGATTGAAGAAAGCATAGGTCGGCAGATTTTGGAAAATTTTGAATGTAGTAGGGTTGTTGTAATGGGTGACTTTAACTTTCCCAATATTGATTGGAACCTCCTTCGAGCAGATGGTTTGGAAGGAGCTGTTTTTGTAAGGTGTGTTCAGAAGGGTTTCCAACTCAGTACGTTGACAGGCCGACGAGGGGAGAGGCCATTCTAGACTTGGTGCTCGGCAATGAGCCGGGGCAGGTGTCAGATCTTGCGGTGGGAGACCATTTTGGTGATAGTGACCACAACTGCCTCACATTTTACATAGCTATGGAGAGGGAGAGAAGCAGGCACAATGGGAGGATATTTAATTGGGGAAAAGGAAACTATGATGTTATCAGACGTGATTTGGGAAGCATGGACTGGGAGCAATTGTTCCATGAAAAGGGCACTCTAGACATGTGGAGACTGTTTAAGGAACAGTTGTTGCGAGTGATGCACAAATGTGTTCCTCTGAGACAGGCAAGAAGGGGTAAGATAAAGGAACCTTGGATGACGGGAGCGGAGGAGCTTCTCGTCAAAAGAAAGAAGGCAGCTTACGTAAGGTAGAGGAAGCTAGGGTCTTGCTCAACTCTAGAGGATTACAGGCGGCAAGGAAGGAGCTCAAAACTAGTCTGAGGAGAGCCAGGAGGGGGCACGAAAAAGGCTTGGCAGGAAGGATTAGGGAGAACCAAAGGCATTTTACACGTATGTGAGGAATAAGAGAATGATCAAAGAAAGAGTAGGGCCGATCAGGGTTAGCATAGGGAACTTGTGTATAGAGTCTGAAAAGGTAGGGGAAGCCCTGAATGAGTTTTTTTGCTTCTGTCTTTACTAAAGAAAAGGACCTTATAGTGAATGAAATGGTTGAGGAGCAGGTAAGCATGCTAGAACAGATAGAGATTAAGAGCCGTGAGATCTTGTTGCAGCTCTACAAATCTTTGTTCAACCGCACTTGGAATACTGTGTCCAGTTCTGGTTGCCCTATTATAGGAAAGATGTGGATGCTTTGGAGAGGGTTCAGAGGAGGTTTACCAGGATGCTGCCTGGACTGGACAGCTTACCTTATGAAGAGAGGTTGACTGAGCTCGGACTTTTTCATTGGAAAAAAGAAGGAAGAGAGGGGACCTAATTGAGGTGTATAAGATAATGAGAGGCATAGATAGAGTTGATAGCCAGAGACTTTTTCCCAGGGCAGAAATTGTTAACACGAGGGGTCATAGTTTAAGCTGTTTGGTGGAAAGTATAGAGGGGATGTCAGAGGCGGGTTCTTTACGCAGAGAGTTGTGAGAGCGTGGAATGTGTTGCCAGCAGCAGTTGTGGAAGCGAGGTCATTGGGGATATTTAAGAGACTGCTGGACATGCATATGGTCACAGAAATTTGAGGGTTCATACAATAGGTTTACCTTACATGAGGAACAATGGTCGGCACAACATCGTGGGCTGAAGGGTCTGTTCTGTGCTGTACTGTTCTATGTTCTATGTTCTAAATAACCAAATGTTTTTCAGAAAAGTCTAGGGACTATCGAAAGAGCCAAGGCCACCTTGCATGTTGATCAGGAAGCATTTCCACAATTCTTCAAGACCTGCCCAGTACCATTTGCCTTACAGACAGAAGTAGAGGCAGAAATCAGGAAGGTGCAAAGCGAAGGAATCGTCAAACCAATCCAAATTGTGAAATGGGCTGCACCAGTCATACCGATAGTGGAGTCTAAAGGGTCAATTTGCTTTTGTGGGGAGTTTAAACATTGAAGGTTTATACAAAACTGGCAGTGGGGCTGTCCTTCATGAAGCTGGGGCATGAACCATATGTACCTGCAATTGCAGTTAGATGAGGATTCCCAGAAGTATGCTACAATTAACATCCAAAAGAGTTTGTGTCAATATACAAGACTGCCTTTTGAGTTTTCGTCAGTCTATGCATTCTTTCAGCAGATAGTGGAGAACATTTTACAAGGTCCAACCCAGGTACCATTTATCTAGATGACATGCTAATAACAGGGAAGACCAATAAGGAGCACTTCAATATACCCAATATACCAACCACTACAGCGGACAGCTGAAACTGACAACCGGAAACGGCAGGGACAGACCACTATAAACACCGGAGGAAACATCAAAGAAGCGCTTCGCAGGAGTCTCCCAAACACTGATGATGTCGCCTAGCCAGGGGACGAAACGTTTGCAACAAAAACTTCCAGCTCGGCGAACAGAACCACAACAACGAGCACCCGAGCTACAAATCTTCACACAAACTTTGAGCACTTCAAGAACTTGGTGTTGACCTTTGATGTTTCTCCAAACAGGCATACACCTTAGAAGAGAAAAATATGACCAACTTGGGCTACAGAGTGGACTGAATAATTGCAGAGTACACGTGAAAGTGATAGGTAGGCCACTGTCACTTCATTCAATACAGTCGGAGAAGCAGAGCCAAGAGGGGCTCGATCTTAATTACATAAACGGAAGATTTTCACTGTCCATCACTGATTGCTGTATTGCAAACACTTTTTTTTAATGCAAATGGCTATGAATTCTCTATCAGTAACATGCAGCAGGAATACTCAGCTGGATCCCCAAGTCATTAAGTCAGATACATAGGATATTTTCTCAATGCGTAAGTAGAGCATTCTAATTTCTCTGCTTAAGATTTAGCCATTTGCCTACCTGCCTGTGAATCAGACTGTGCCACTAATAACCTCCACTTGCTCCTAGAAACTCAGATGGTATCTAGAGACTGAATTTTAAGCTCAGACTCACTTGCTATTCCCTGACTAAGGTGTATGGGTACTGTACTCATTCTTTCAATTTTCCCGATAAGTGAACTGGCAAATAGAGCAACCAATTCCTGGAACTATCTGTTGACATCACTAAGTTTACATCAGCTGATATAGTTTACCCCCTGACAGGTATTTGCTTTATTAATCATTTTGTTTTTCCAGATTTTTGAAGGGTTTCCCATAGAAATTAATCTGTAACTAAGCCTCCAGCAAGTTAAATGTTCTTTATTTGCCGTAATTAAGAGCGAAATCTCACCCTCTGCACAATGGAATCTGTTTGAAACATTTTCCTTCTGTCATGTCATATTTATTTAAATTAAGGACAGTATAATTTTATTCATGTAGTGAGCTAGAATATTTTTATAAAGTTAAAGGTGATAGAACCACATCAGTGGCACATAATATAAAGCAGATAATTTACTTAAGAAGCATAAGTTTTATTTTCTTTTTGTTTACCATAGAGATCATTCAGTGAACATATTCACAAGAGACTGCCAATGTGTATTTACCTGAAGAATTTGAAAGTTTATTACACAAGAGAAACAAACCCAGAAATGATGTTGTACTAGACAAGAAGTATCAGAATGCTGTCATTGCAAACATCAGAATGAAAGATTCATGCCTTTTACTTCACCAATATCTTAGAGGCACCTAAACCTCAGTGAAAAGTCATCTCTATCTCAAGGCTAAAGCTTCTTGCTCAGGTGCTATGACTCTGACAGGTTTCCTTGTGACAAATATCTGTGCAGTTCGTCAATGCTATTTTCTTTTGTCAGTATCTCCCTTAGACCCTTAAAATAAACTGGTAACTCGGCTCAATTATCACTTGACATGGGTTTCCTACACTCATATCTTCAACAGCCTCTTCTTTGATATGCCCACAGCCTTTTACTTTTAGAAACTTTCTTCTAAACAACTCAAGACTTCTTCCCAGACCTGTGTGTTTGGAGAAGGCTACTCACAGCATGTCTTCTGTTCCGGATGTTTCTCTACATAAACATATTTTGGACATCCCACCACCTCTCTCTCTGGATTGAAAACTCAAAACAGTAAATGCCACAGCAATTATGTCCCTGGATGGCGGGAATGCAGTTTCAAACTCATTGTTCAAAATGCCTTTCTAACCTTTGTAAAAATAAAAGTCGGATCTTCAAAAAACTAAGAACTAAAATCCATTTTTCCTCAACTTTAGAATCCAAGTTCATAATTAATAATCATATCTTATGAATTTTCATCACATTATACAGTTGAGGTAGTTAAGAGCAAAGAAAAGGTTACCTGCAATAAACTGTAGGAGTGGAAATATAAGGGGTCCAAATTATTAAGAGCTCTTTTTCCCAGGCTAGTGAAGTCCAAACCTAGTGGACATAGGTTTAAGGTGAGTGGGGCAAGATTTCAAAGGGACCTAAGGGGCAACAATTTTCACCTAGAGAATAGTGTGTGTATGGAACGAGCTGCCAGAGGAAGTGGTGGAGGTGGATGCAATTACAACAGTTAAAAGGAATTTTGATAGGTACAAGAACAGGAAAGGTTTAGAGGGATATGGGCCAAATGATGGCCAGACTAGGGTATCTGGTCAGCACAGGCGAGTTGGATGATAGGTCTGTTTCCATGCTGCACAGCTCTATGACTCTATTCGTTAGTTTAAAGGATGGCTAATTTTCACAAGAATGATCACTTATTGGAACAACCTTTTAGACATGGGAGTGGGTGCAGAGCATCCAGAATCATTCAAGAAATGACTTGATGCTACAATGGGGAGGGGCAGTGGCAGCGTGGCATTAGCATCTTCTGACAGTACAGTAGGAAAGACTAAATGACCTACTTCACTATGCAAAGTGAAGAAAGTGGGCTGGGGTGGTGAATGAGTTTGTTCTCACATCCCTCCCTCTTTGTGATGCTGCATAGTGATTGCTTACAAACTGGCGATTCTAAATTGGCTGTGTGTGGAAAAAATTCTTATTGACCACAGCCTAGTGTTACTGGCCAGATCAAGATCACCTCTCATCAGACATCAGTAAAATGACACCTGGAGTATTGTTTGCGGTTTTGATCTCCTTCTCTGAAGAAGGATATTCTGGTGATGGAAGAAGTAAAACAAAGATTTATCAGACTGATCCCTGGGCTGGCTGGACTTATGTAAAGGGAGACACTGGATTGGTTAGGAAGCATGAGGGGAGATTGCATAGAAACCCACAAACTTCAAACAGGGTTAGATGCAGGAAGGGTGTTCTGGATGAGTGGTGAGTCCAGAACCAGGGCTCACAATGTAAGAATAAGGGATAAACCTTTTAGGACATAGATAAGGAGGAATTTCTTCATCCAGAGAGTGGTGAGCACGTGGAATTCGCTGCCACAGGATACTGTTGAGACCAAAATATTGAAAACTTTCAATAAAGATGTAGATAGAGCTCTTAGAACTAAAGGGATCAAGCGATATAGGGAGAAGCAGGAGCATGGTTCTGAGCTGGATGATCTGCCATGACCAAGTGAGTGAGGATGTAACTGGGACTGGAGGGTGTCAGTTATAAGGAGACACTGGATAGGCTGGGCACTTGTTTCCTTGGAGCGTAGGAGGTTCAGGGGTGACTTTATACAGGTCTATAAATCATGAAAGGTATCAATAAGCAAAGGGCTTTTCCCTAAAGTAGGGGAGTTCAAAGTAGAGGGCATAACTTTAAGGTTACAGGAGAAAGATTTAAAAGGGACTTGAGGGGCAACTTTTTCACACAGAAGGTAGTTCATTTGTGGAATGAACTGCTAGAGGAAGAAGAAGATGGAGGTACAGTTATAACATTGAAAAGACATTGGGACAGGTACTTGAACATATTTAGAGGGATATGGGCCAAGTGCAGGTAAGTGAAACTAATTTTAGTTTGAGAAACTTGGTGAGCGTGGATAAGTTGGAGCGAAGGTGCTGTTTCCGAGCTGTATTAATCCATGACTCTGAAAGGGAAAACCGAATGGACATTTTTCATCATGCAGGCATTCTGTGCAGCCACTAGGGGCAATACTACCCCAGTGATAAATAAGAAGTCGCTGTTAGAACACTGTCCTTACTAAATTGTAATGATTTAAATGCACTGCTTCTGTCACTCATTCATGGGAGGGTTGGAACACTGTCCAGGGGTGGAGGGGGTATGCTAAATCTCCCTGACCAGACATCATGCAGAATTTTTAAAAAGCAAGATATAAAGATATAATTTGACATTTCTGTGTGTCACACAATATTTGAAGAGGTTGATTGCCTCCAGAAAGTATTTGCCTGCAGCACCACACCCACAGGTGAACTTTAATAGTACAATCTCCTAGTTCTCTAGACTGTTTCCAAGTAAAACATTCCAGACGGGGCTATGTCGTAGTTCTGTTCAAGGAGAAGATAATTATCTTATCGAAAGGCAGATTTATTGCTGATAACGTGATAAGAGAGCTAGGTTACTCTTTTAGTCTTGGGCCTTGTGTTTTATAGCCCAGCTATACTCTTGCAGTGAGCTGCTCAATTCTCCACCTTTACTCCACCCCCACTGTACGCCATCCCCTCACTTTAGCGTTTCATTAATTATTGAGATTCTCAATTAATTTTTAATAACATTGACATAAACAACACAAGAGAAGCCGAGACTTTTGGATCTGGAAATTGTGGCAAATTTAATGCCTTCAATGAGGCTGAATACAAGTGGCATTGGACCGAATTTTCCATGCTTCATTGTGGTGGTGGCTTTGGAGGGGTTTGGGGTTGGAAAGGGAGAGGTTGTAGGGGCGAAGGCAGTGGGGACACTATGTTCCTGTTGCAGTGAAGTTTTCCATGGGAAACCGACCTGGGGCCAGCAGTCAATTTACAGGATTGATGCCCCAATCTGGGGTGAATTTGTTGCACCTCCATTACTTTGCCCCACTGCATATGGGAACCGCTGGAAAAGTGGAGGTTAGTCCGTTAGTAGGATACCCAGCAAAACATCCAGGTGATGTGTCGACCAGACTGGGTCTGGATTTAGGTTGATGCCTATACTTCACCTTTTATTGAATGTCTACTACTTTAAATAGTAACCAACTGACCAAATTAAATCAAAATTAAAACAGAGTTAACGTCTCAAGTCTTGGATACCTGTTCCTCAGAAGAATAAGTTCTGAAGAGTAGTTACACCAGATTGCAGATGTTAATTCTCTCTCTCTCTGCACAGATTTTGCCAGACTGGCTGAGTTTCTCCAGCACTTTTTGCATTTATAGAGTCATAGAGATGTATAGCATGGAAACAGACCCTTCGGTCCAACCCGTCTATGCTGACCAGATATCCCAATCCAATCTAATCCCACCTGCCAGCACCTGGCCCATATCCCTCCAAACCCTTCCTATTCATATACCCATCCAAATGCCTCTTAAATGTTGCAGTTGTACCAGCCTCCACCACATCCTCTGGCAGCTCATTCCATACACGTACCACCTTCTGCGTGAAAACGTTGCCCCTTAGGTCTCTTTTATGTCTTTCCCCTCTCACCCTAAACCTAAGCCCTCTAGTTCTGGACTCCCCGACCCCAGGGAAAAGACTTTGTCTATTTATTCTATCCGTGCCCCTCATAATTTTGTATACCTCTATAAGGTCATGCCTCAGCCTCTGACGCTCTAGGGAAAACAGCCCCAGCGTGTTCAGCCTCTCCCCATAGCTCAAATCCTCCAATCCTGGCAACATCCTTGTAAATCTTTTCTGAACCCTTTCAAGTTTCACAACATCTTTCCCATAGGAAGGAGACCAGAACTGCATGCAATATTCCAACAGTGGCCTGATCAACATCCTGGACAGCCGCAAAATGATCTCCCAACTCCTGTACTCAATACTCTGACCAATAAAGGAAAGCATACCAAATGCCTTCTTCACTATCCTATCTACCTGCGACTCCACTTTCAAGGAGCTATGAACCTGCACTCCAAGGCCTCTTTGTTCAGCAACACTCCCTAGGATCTTACCATTAAGTATATAAGTCCTGCTAAGATTTGCTTTCCCAAAATGCAGCACCTCGCATTTATCTGAATTAAACTCCATCTGCCACTTCTCAGCCCATTGGCCCATCTGGTCAAGATCCTGTTGTAATCTGAGGTAACCCTCTTCACTGTCCACTACACCTCCAATTTTGGTGTCATCTTCAAACTTACTAACTGTACCTCTTATGCTCGCATCCAAATCATTTATGTAAATGACAAAAAGTAGAGGTAAGCAAAGGATTCAGCAAAGGACTCACCTTCATCCCCCTCCGTCCACACATCAATGAATTTAATACACGCCGTGACATCGAACACTTCTTCCATCGCTTCCGCCTCCGAGCTTACTTTCACAATCAGGACTCCCGCCCACCTTCAGAGGACCCCTTCGCCCACCTCCAACACACTGCATCCACCTGGACACCCCACGCTGGCCTATTACACACCCTCGACCTCTTCATTTCCAACTGCCGCCGGGACATTAACCGCCTCAACCTGTCTACCCCCTCCCCCACTCCAACCTCTCACCCTCACAACGCACAGCCCTCAATCCCTCTGCTCCAATCCCGACCTCACCATCAAGCCAGCAGATAAAGGGGGCGCAGTGGTAGTCTGGCGCACTGACCTCTACACCGCTGAAGCCAAACGCCAACTCGAGGGCACCTCTTCCTACTGTCCCCTCGACCATGACCCCACCCCCCATCACCAAACCATCATCTCCCAGACCATACAGAACCTCATCACCTCAGGAGATCTCCCACCCACAGCTTCCAACCTCATAGTCTGGGAATCCCGCACTGCCCGGTTCTACCTCCTTCCCAAGATCCACAAGCCTGACCACCCTGGCCGACCCATTGTCTCAGCATGCTCCTGCCCCACTGAACTCATTTCTACCTACCGCGACACTGTCCTATCCCCCCTAGTCCAGGAACTCCCCACATATGTTCGAGAAACCACCCACACCCTCCACCTCCTCCAAGACTTCCGTTTCCTCGGCCCCCAACGCCTCATCTTCACCATCTATATCCAATCCCTCTACACCTCCATCTGCCATGACCAGGGCCTCCAAGCCCTCCGTTTCTTCCTCTCCCGACGTTCCCAACAGTACCCTTCCACCGACACTCTCATCCGTTTGGCCGAACTGGTCCTCACCCTTAACAATTTCTCCTTCGAATCCTCTCACTTCCTCCAGACCAAAGGGGTAGCCATGGGCACCAGTATGGGCCACAGCTATGCCTGTCTCTTTGTTGGCAATGTAGAACAGTCGATCTTCCGTAATTACACCGGCACCACTCCCCACCTCTTCCACCGCGACATTGATGACTGCATTGGCGCCACCTCGTGCTCCCGCGAGGAGGTTGAGCAGTTCATCAACTTCACCAACACATTCCACCCTGACCTTAAATTTACCTGGACCATCTCTGACACCTCCCTCCCCTTCCTGGACCTCTCCATTTCCATTAATGACGACCGACTTGACACCGACATTTTTTACAAACCCACCGACTCCCACAGCTACCTGGATTACACCTCTTCCCACCCTACCTCCTGCAAAAATGCCATCCCGTATTCACAATTCCTCTGCCTCTGCCGTATCTGCTCCTAAGAGGACCAGTTCCACCACAGAACACATCAGATGGCCTCCTTCTTTAGAGACCGCAATTTCCCTTCCCACGTGGTTAAAAATGCCCTCCAATGCATCTCGTCCACATCCTGCACCTCCGCCCTCAGATCCCATCCCTCAACCGTAACCAGGACAGAACGCCCCTGGTGCTCACCTTCCACCTTCGCATAAACCAAATCATCCGCCGACATTTCCGCCACCTCCAAGCGGACCCCACCACCAGGGATATATTTCCCTCCCCACCCCTTTCCGCCTTCTGCAAAGACCGTTCCCTCCGTGACTACCTGGTCAGGTCCACACCCCCCTACAACCCACCTCCCATCCTGGCACCTTCCCCTGCCACTGCAAGAATTGCAAAACCTATGTCCACACCTCCTCCCTCACCTCTATCCAAGGCCCCAAAGGAGCCTTCCACATCCATCAAAGTTTTACCTGCACATCCACCAATATCATTTATTGTATCCGTTGCTCCCGATGCGGTCTCCTCTACATTGGGGAGACTGGACACCTCCTAGCAGAGCACTTTAGGGAACATCTCTGGGACACCCGCACCAATCAACCACACCGCCCTGTGGCCCAACATTTCAACTCCCCCTCCCACTCTGCCGAGGACATGGAGGTCCTGGCCCTCCTTCATCACTGCTCCCTCACCACCAGACGCCTGGAGGAAGAATGCCTCATCTTCCGCCTCGGAACACTTCAACCCCAGGGCATCAATGTGGACTTCAACAGTTTCCTCATTTCCCCTTCCCCCACCTCACCCCAGTTCCAAACTTCCAGCTCAGCACTGTCCCCATGACTTCTCCTACCTGCCTATTTTCTTTTCCACCTATCCACTCCACCCTCCACCCCCTGACCTATCACCTTCATCCCCTTCCCCACTCACCTATTGTACTCTATGCCACTTTCTCCCCACCCCCACCCTGCTCTCACTTATCTCTCCACCCTTCAGGCTCTCTGCCTGTATTCCTGATGAAGGGCTTTTGCCCGAAATGTCGATTTTACTGCTCCTTGGATGCTGCCTGAACTGCTGTGCTCTTCCAGCACCACTAATCCAGAAAAAAGTAGAGAGCTCAGCACCGATCCTTGTGGCACTCCACTGGTCACAGGCCTCCAGTCTGAAAAATGACCCTCCACCACCACCTTCTGTCTTCTACCTTTGAGCTAGTTCTGTATCCAAATGGCTAGTTCACCCTGTATTCCATGAGATCTAACCTTGCTAATCAGTCTCCCATGGGGAACCTTGTCGAACGCCTTACTGAAGTCCATATAGATCACATCTACTACTCTGCCCTCATCAATCTTCTTTGTTACTTCTTCAAAAACTCAATCAAGTTTGTGAGACATGATTTCCCATGCACAAAGCCATGTTGACTATCCAGAATCAGTCCTTGCCTTTCCAAATACATGCACATCCTGTCCCTCAGGATTCCCTCCAACAACTTGTCCACCACCGAGGTGAGGCTCACCAGTCTATAGTTCCCTGGCTTGTCCTTACCGCCCTTCTTAAACAGTGGCACCACGTTTGTCAACCTCCAGTCTTCCGGCACCTCACCTGTGACTATTGATGATACAAATATCTCAGCAAGAGGCCCAGCAATCACTTCTCTAGCTTCCCACAGAGTTCTCGGGTACACCTGATCAGGTCCTGGGGATTTATCCACTTATAAACATTTTAAAGGCCACCGTGCTGATCTTTGAGGGGCCATATTCTCTCCCTAGTTACCCTTTTGTCCTTAATATATTTGTAAAAACCCTTTGGATTCTCCTTAATTCTATTTGCCAAAGCTATCTCATGTCCCCTTTTTGCCCTCCTGATTTCCCTCTTACGTATACTCCTACTTCCTTTATACTCTTCTAAGGATTCACTCGATCTACCCTGTCTATACCTGACATATGCTTCCTCCTTTTTCTTAACCAAACCCTCAATTTCTTTAGTCATCCAGCATTCCCTATACCTACCAGCCTTCCCTTTCACTCTGACAGGAATATACTTTCTCTGGATTCTTGTTATCTCATTTCTGAAGGCTTCCCATTTTCTGGTTGTTTCAGATTTCTAGCATTTGCTGTATTTTGCTTTTAAAGCAAAACAAAGCTTGGCAGCCGCTGAAGGACATTGAAACAAAAGTCCAATCCACAAATGAAACTGACAGTTTTACATTGGGATGTGGTTCTGGGAGGGGATGGTATATCCCAGCCTCTGCTGCTGACTTTCTAAGTTGATTAACTTGAGCTGCTGATATGTGCTTCATACGTGCCCAAGGGCTAGTGGTTCTTTCCTTTGGTCAGTGTGTAGGAGTTGGGAGTCATGTTGCGACTGTACAGGGCATTGGTGAGGCCATGATTGGAATACTGCATTCAATTCTGGTCTCCCTGCTACAGGAAAGATGTTGTTAAACCTGAAACAGTTCAGAAAAGATTTGCACGGATGTTGCCGGGATGAGAGGGTTTGAGCTATAGGGAGAGGTTGAACAGGCTGGGGCTGTTTTCCCTGGAGCATTGGAGGCTGAGGGGTGACCTTATAGAGGTTTATAAAATCATGAGAGGCATGGATAGGGTGAATAGCCAAGGTCTTTTTCCCAGGGTAGGGGAGTCCAAAAAAACAGGGCATAGGTTTGAGGTGAGAGGGGCAAGATTTAAAAGGGGCCTGAGGGGCAACTTTTTCATGCAGAGGGTGCTGTGTGTGGAACAAGCTGCCAGGGTAATTGGTGGAGGCTGGTACAATTATAGCATGTAAAAGGCACCTGGATGGGCATATGAATTGGAAGGGTTTAGAGGGGTATGTGCCCAATGCTGGCAAATGGGACCCGATCTGTTTAGGATATCTAGTCATTGTGGACGAATTGCACTTAGGGATCAAGAGTGTGTTGCTGGAAAAGCACAACAGGTCAGGCAGCATCTGAGGAGCATCCTGCTCCTTGGATGCTGCCTGACCTGCCATGCTTTTCCAGCAACACACTCTCAGCTCTAATCTCCAGCATCTGCAGTCCTCGCTTTGGCCGACTTGGACTGAAGGATCTGTTTCTGTGCTATGCATCTCTATGGCTTTATCATTCCAAAGAAAAGAAATGGTTTAAAATGTACGCTTCAGGCAAACCGATAGGAGCTTGAGCATGTTGTATGTAAGTGGAGTGGTTCAGAAAGATTCAATAAGGATTTGGAGAAAATCTCAAATTTGTAGCTGCAGAAAGATCAAAACTGTAATAGAACCCAACATCTGAATCATGATTTAATATTTACAGTTTAACTATAACTGCACTCTATATTATCCTTACAGGTCCAAAACTAATGGTAAAGGGATTCTCACAGAACTGATACTCCAGTCAAACTAGATAAAGTGCAGACCAAAAACAACCCCCTTGCCTGTCAAAGCCATTTCTTCTATAGATCCCACGCAACCTGCTCTATTTGGATGTCAAAAGCACAAACAGAAAGGAAGTCTTGTCAGAATGAATTTTGTTTGCAGTGTCCATACAGTGATTGCTTGCTGTGAGTGTAGCTTTGGGTAGAGTTTGACTCAAGGTAGTCTGAGAGTGACTCTCCAGGAAGAATATTTGTACATCATCTCACTTCATTTCAAACATCTTTTTTAATAGAAAAAATGTGTATTATCATTTTCATGTTATTCGTTGCTGCTCTGCTACTCTTTGTTGTTCCATTTCTGTTTTGGGGTTTCTGTGGACCTCTAGGTCTTGTTGTTGATCAGTGGACTATGCTGGAGAATATTTCGTAACTTCCTGATCAACTATCTGCAGTTGAGAAACAGCTTCTGCAGTTATATGTATTTGCCAGCATATGTGACAGCAATTTACTTCCACTGTGTTTAATCACTGTGTACAATTGCCATGCTCCCTACATTCTAGATATTGAAGATAGCAAGGTGAGTCTAAAGTATCTGTGACAGCAGAAAAGGATACCTAGGATTATCTTTGTCCTTGATCTTGATCCTAAAGAGTTTGGCAGCTTTTGGCAGAATAGAGGGGCCCAGTAGAGATTGGTGTAGCTGAGCTATATTTGGTAAGAGGTAGCTAAGTCAGCACTGCATCGATTACACTGGGGTCTACAGCTCTTTAACATGAGGGACGGAACAGCAGGTCCATATCAGAGGGAAAGAAAGAAGATAAAGTTTTTGCCAGAGGTGAGACTATTGAAGGTGGAGGTGGGAAACTATTTGAGTAACTCAACATGATCCCGAGCCGCTTGTAGATGGTGCAGTTAAAAGACAATTGTAAGATTGTAACGTATGCATTATTAGGAGAAGATGAAAAGGCAGTGAGACAATGGGGAAGGCCAATGGATATTGAGGGATACAAACATGTGATTGGGAGATGACCTTATTCATTATATCAGAGAATATGTGAGTAGAGAGGTTACAGGAGATACTGAGCAAAGCTGGGTGACTATACATATTGGCAGTCTTGCTTCTAATGATTTGAATTTCCTCCTTTAATTTTTCTACACTGCCTTCTTTAGAAACATTCTCAAAGCGTGTCTCAACACTCAAGCTTTTGGTTCCTATTCCTAAACTTTCCTTCAAGGGTAATAGCCTTTTTGATTTACATATTCTACACAAGAAGTGGGCATTGCTGGCTAACTTGCATCTATTGCTAATCCCGTTGGCCTTGAGAAGGTGGTGGTGAGCTGCCTTCTTGAACCATTGAAGTCGGCACCACACTGTTATGGAGGGAAGTAGTTCCAGGATTTTGACTCAATGACAGTGAAGGAACAATGATATATTTCCAAATCAGGATAGTGTGTAGCTTGGAGGGGAACTTGTAAGTGGTGATATTCCTATGCATCTGCCTTTCTTGTCCTTCGTGGTGGTAGAAGTGAAAGGGTTTTGAAAGTGCCATCTAAGGAGCCTGGGTGAGATGATTTGAATTGATATATTTATTGTCACAAATATTTTTGTTGCAAAATACAGTGGAAAATGTTGTATAGTGGTGCCATCTTAAACACATAAAAGTAAACTAAAAAATAGAATATAAAGGCAGAAAAACAAATAAATAAAGAAAAGTGTTTAACAATTGCTGCAGTGTATTGTGTAATTGATACTTATTGCTATCACTGGATTGGTGTTGGGGAGAGTGACTGTGAAGGGGGTGCCAATCAATTGGACTCCTTGTCTTGGAGTGTTTTCGAGCTGCCCTTATCCAGACAAGTGGAGAGTGTTTTGCCACACTCCTGATATGTGTCTTGTGAATTGTGGATGGGCTTTGAGGAGTCAAAAGGTGAGTAACCGTATGTCTATTTATGAAATTACTTTAGGTTTACTTCGGGGAAAGGATACATGTCATGATCCTGAGGATATTATTGCTTATACTTCAGTACAAATGTATCATTTATATTTGCAGTATAAAATACTGGGTTGGTGGTCTAATGTTCAGGAAAAAGGAGTGCTATATTGAAACTGATGAGATTATGCTATACCTGATGGTGCTGGGTACAGGGAAGTGTGATTAGATTAGATTCCCTACAGTATGGAAACCGGCCATTTGGCCCAACACATCCACACCAACTCTCTGAAGAGTAACCCACCCAGACTCATTCCCCTATCCTATATTTACCCCTGACTAATGCACCTAACACTACAGGCAATTTAGCATTGCAAATTCAGCTAACCTGCAAATCTTTGGATTGTGGGAGGAAACCCGCAGAAACACAGGGAGAATGTGCAAACTCCACACAGACAGTCACCCAAGGTGGGAACCAAACCCAGGTCCCTGGCACTGTGAGGCTGCAATGCTAACCACTGAGCCACCATGCTACCCCTAGAGCTGGCTCTCTAATGGTATCAGTTCAAAACAATCCAATGTTTTATAAAGTAAACGGTAATCATCTGTAACCAAGTTAACTAAATCATTTGAAAGAAAATCTATAGATGAATAGTTTAAACACAGGGTGGAGAAAAAGACATAATTTGTCTTGTATCAACATCCATGGGTAACCCGAAGAGTTGCTGTTTATTTTCTTTGAATCAATAGGACTTGGAGGATATTTTTATCACAGAAAAGACCAGTGCCTGGTTAATAGAATTATTGCAAAACACAATATAGAGCTACAGATCTTTGTTACAACTACTGCAATCTAATGGACAAGACAAGTGAAAATAAGGATGTCCTAAAATGCTTTATAACTAACGAAGTACTTTGAAGAGTGGTGTCATGTCAAATATTGCCTTGAGGGCTTATGCTCACGGCTGCAGAGAATAGTATCTTTCTCATTAACTGTACTGTCCCCCACCATAAATACATTCCTATTTCCTCCCCTCTCTTGAATGGTCCCTGTCTCATGATGCTGTGGTCAGTTTGGTCATCTTCCCAGCAGTCTGCACTCTTGTCCACACAGTTTGCAAGAACCTCATAAGTGCTGCTTCCTTGCAGGGGTCGAGGCTCCTTGAATACTATCTCTGATGTGATACCCTTTTGTTAAGAAGGACAAGGAAAGGTAATATTCAATAGAGGATGGAGAACGTCAGCAGGTCTGTGGAGAAAGAAACAGTCTAATATTTCAAATCTGATATTATAGCTCATCAGAACCGATATCTTAGATTTCAGGGATCTGCACTACATAATTGTTATAAAATAAAGGATACAATTTTAAAGGTGGTGTGAGAACAGAGGGGTTTGAGGGTAGATGTACACAAATCATTGAATGTTGCAGAGCAGTTTGAGCCAATAATCAGCAAGGCTTTATAAACAGAGCCACAAGGTACGAAAGTGAGGAGGCTATGTTGAATCTCTATAATACACAGGGTTGGGCTCCTTGGAGTATCATGTCCAATTCTTTTGAAGAATATGCAAACAATGGAGAGGATGCAGAAAAGATTCATGAAAACGGTTCTGGAGGTGAGAAATTTTGGTTACATGGAGGGATCGGCAAAGCTGGCACTATGCTCCTTTAAGAGGAAAAGGTGAGAGATCGTCTGATAGAGGTGATCAAAATAGTGAGAGTTCAGAAAGAGCAGATGGGAGAAATTGTTCCTATGAGTCAAAAGGTGAAGAAGCAGAGCCCTGATTTTAAAGTGATTGTCTAAATCACTAAAAGTGATGGGAGGAAGAACTTTCTTAGGCGGTGAGTGTCTGGGAGCTGGAATGCACTGCCTGAGAGGATGGTTGAGCAAATGGATCTTTTCAAAGAGAAGTAGATGATCATATGAAGAGAAAAGGTTTGCAGGGCTATGGGGAAAAGGAAGGGAAGTGGGAAAAGCTGAGTTGCTCTTGTAGAATCAGGACAGACACAATGGACAGAATGATCTCCTGTGCTGTTAGCATCCTATGATCCTAAAATTCTATGAATCTTGCTAACAAAAAGGCAAAAACCCTTCTCAAATAAATAAGATTGAATATTTAGTCAACTCTCATCTACTCTTAGAACATAGAACATAGAACATAGAAGAATACAGCGCAGTACAGGCCCTTTGGCCCTCGATGTTGCGCCGATCCAAGCCCACCTAACCTATACTAACCCACTATCCTCCATATACCTCTCCAATGCCCGCTCTTGTGGCACAACAAACTATCTTGGAGTGATGCCAATTTGGTTATGTAATGTTGGCTCAATGGTTAGTACTGCTGCCTCCCAGTGATCGGGATCTGGGTTCAATTCCACCCTTGAGTGGCTTTCTGTGTGGAGTTTGCACATTCTCCCTGTGTCTGCGTTGATTTCATCCGGGTGCTCCGGTTTCCTCCCTTGTTCAAAGATATGTAGGTTAGGTGGATTGGTCATGGGAGTTGCAGGGTTATGAGGCTAGGTTTGGGGGGGATGTAGTCTGAGTAGAATGCTTTTCAGATGGTTGGTGTAGACTCAGTGGGCTAAATGGCCTGCTTCCACACTGCAGGGATTCTGACTTTAGAATTAAAAATTGCTGTCTTTGTACTATTTCCAGAATCATCTAAGTTAACATTTATACAATGGAATATTACAGAATAAGGTCTTGTTCTATTGTCTTAATGGTGGAACTGCTGCTGGATGGAGATGTTGTTGGAACAACATTTCTGCCTACACTGGGGTCTAGATTAGAGTGGTGCTGGAAAAGCACAGCAGGTCAGGCAGCATCGCTGACACACCCAGCCTTGTCCAAATCATGACATGGCTCATCTTTAATCAATTTGCAATGAAGCCACATTATTGCGATATAAATGTGAACAGGAGGATGACTGATCCCTTGGCTGAGATTGGATGGGGAGAACACCTATTTGCAGGCTGAGGAAGGAGTTTTATTTTGCTTATGGGAAGTGAGCATCATTAGCAAAGCCAGAGTTTGATTTCCATCATGATTCGTCCTTGAGAGATTGGTCATGAAATTTGTGTAAACGTAAAGGGTGGGGAGCATCAATTTTACCTTGCTGCTTTGTCAGGGAAATGACAGAGACCCCAAATCTTGACGTTCACTGCTTCTGCCCAACCCACATTGGGGGTAATTCCAGGACGATAATAAAGGAGGTGGTAGTGGGTTGGCACACTTTGTCTTGCGTTAAAATCTGGCCTCAACAATTTCTTTTGAAGTCCACTGACTCTTACCTATGCAATCATCCAGGACTCACCCCACAATATTCCCTAGGCAACTCAAGAACTCAGGAAGCTATTGTATCATTCTAGGTGACAAAAATTATTATCACACCAAGTAATAGCTCTTTGAGCAAAATAATAGCTCATTTGTCTTTTGTTCTAAGCAAATGGTGATGTTTCTCCCCACGTGAAACACCATCAGAGTTTTAAATATTGATTCTAAACCAAGTTAGTACATAACAATCTAGATCATGCAAAACCTCGGCAAGTCGAGACATTGGACAACCTTTGAGAGGTTAAGAGGCCATTGAGTTCCACACTTGATCAGTCCAAAGGTCATATCTGAAATGCGAAAGCCTACTATGTTATTAGTGAAGAACAAACAGTGTTTTAATGCTTCCTATTTAAAGAAAGATATGATAGAGCCAATTACATTTTATTGCTTTTCTTAAGGTGATTAATTGTACACAGAGACAGAGGTATTACAGATAATAAATACATTCCTTCTCATATTACTGAAATTCTTAACATGAATTCGAAAGATAGGACTGAGTTAGAATCTAATACTTGTTGCACTCTAAAATTGTGCAGCTTATCCACTTTAATGGCTGTGTCCAGACTTTGATCTTGTTGATATTTTGCATGAAATCTTTTATTTCGAGCACTCTGATTTTGGGTCATAGTGGAAGAACAGGCAGGAATAAAGCAATTTCTTTCCTACTTATTTGGGTTATCAAATCATCATGGACAGAGCTGCAAATTCAATGATTGTGAATGGACAAAGTGAATAAAAAAGGAGTATGTGTGAAGCACAAATCTGGTGATTGATTTTTGCAAGCATATCCCATGTTTACAAAATGGTACAGTTATACACTATGATACACCACAGCTCAGGCTGTCGAGCTGCCTTGCTCATTGAAGCCAGTTATGAATAGACATGACAAAGCAGCAGCAGGGTGAAAGTTCACACCCCAAATCCCTATGCAATAAGTTTGCTACTTTGTTCGAGAATTGTGTAGAATGATGGATATAAAAGGGTTAATCTGAGCGACGATGGAGCTTTGCCAACTCTGATAGCTGTGTCACGACCACTGGATGGAGCATCGGACAACTCAGGGCAATCTCCTGTGAAATAACTCCACAGAGGCCGGTATCCTGTCACCAAGTCGCCCTTTATTTACACATGGAGAGTCTTTGACACTGATCCCGCTCCCTCAGAGTCAGGTCTCAGAGAGGGCAGGATGTCTGATGCTCCTGTTCATATCTGTCAGACAAGGCTCCCTGTTTGGACTAGATTAGCAGCCCCAATCAGGGAACTCATATTCTGTAAGATCCACCTGGTTGATCTCATTACAATCACTACATCAGGGAGTTCGGGCAGGTAGCAATTGCAGACTGGCCAAGTCAGGAGGCATATGTGTCTTACATATCTCTTGGTAATAACACAGATTGTAGCTCCTTAATCCAGCAGCCTCACGATTGAACCTTTGCTGATCCAGAGAATTTGGGAGGTCATTACATTCAAAGAAATGCATGTTAAATGTAAAGACCTCACCTTGACTTGTCTTAAATATATATCTAATGAACAGATAACTTTCCAAACTGGACAAATTGATATAAATAAAAATCAATGCAGAGCCACTACAGGGAAAGCAAGAAGTACTGTGGCTACCAAACCACAGAATGGGATCAGATGGTGCCAGATTAGAGAGGTCCAGGCAGCAGTCAATATACCTCAGTGTTAATGTAATCTGCATATAGTTACTATAAGACATAGGTGCAGCAGTAGGCCATTCAGCTCTTCAAATTTGCTCTGCCACAAAATGAGATAGTGACTGATCTGATAATCCTCAACTCCACTTTCTTACCTTTTCCTTGCTTTTCGTCCTGGCTTAACCTTCCCAACCTTTGGTGCCAGCTACTCTCCCCCCAGCTCCAGCCTCCAAGGGAGCTCTCTCAGGGCTGCCACTCCCTTCCTCACTGCTGGTCCATTCATGGGTCCCCCACACTTGCTGCTTATCGGCTCACTCTGAGCAGCAAGCACTTAGGAGCTCAGATCTAATTGAATCTGATTAGAGGAACAGCTCCTGGCAAATTCTGACACATCTGTTTACCTGGATGGCTTTTCCCTGATTGGCTACCATCACAAGGGGCTTTTGTTCCACAGCAAAGTTGACTCCCCCCAACTCATCCTAATGTTTGTTGGAGGGTTGGTGCATATGGTCACAGAAAGGACAAGGTCCAAATCTCACTTACTCTACCCCGTTCCTACTTATCTCCACTCTCCGACTGTCTGATATCAGTTACTTATGGAATTCTTTGCCACAAGGGCAGTCAAAGTTGGGTCATTCATGTTCCAGGCTGAGATAGACAGATTTTTGCTCAGTAAGGAAACGAAGTGCTACAGGGGGTTACAAAGCAGTTGAGGATTATCAGAGCAGCCAGAATCTCATTGAATGGCAGAGCAGACTCGATGGGCTAAATGGCCTACTTGTGCTCCTACATCTTATAAATGGTTGGAGCCAATGTACCATAAATCTTACAGAACCATTTTATGACACCAATCTATGATTCTCTGACCTCGAGTTTTAAAATGGCTTGTCAATTGGACAAGTATTAAATGCTCTTTTTGTCTCTTAGTCATCTTTAACCAGGGCCACCTTTATACTCTTTCCAGAACACAGAATTAATCTGCATTTGAAGAGGCAGGATTACACAAGAACAGTCAGCATGGCTTTGTTAAGAGAAGGTCATGTCTGACCAACTTGACTGAATTTTTCAAAGAGGCGAGCAGGTGTGTAGATGATAGCAATGGTTTTAATATAGTTTACTTGGACTTCAGCAAGGCTTCGGATAAGGTCCTGTATGGGAGACTGATAGCAAAAGGTAAGAGCATATGGGATTCAAGGAAATTTGGCAAATTGGATTGACGGCTGACTGAGTGGCAGGAAGCAAAGAATGATAGTTGAGGGTTTTTCCGAATTGAGTGTCCGTTGGGATCCCACAGTGGTCAGTGTTGGACACGTGTGTTTTTATAGTTTATCATAGAATCATAGAATCCCTACAGCATGGAAACACGCCCTTCAGCCCAACAAGTCCACACCGACCTTCTGAAGAGTAACCTACCCAGCCCATTCCCCCTACCCTATATTTACCCCTGACTAATGCACCTAACCTACATCCCCTAACACTATGGGCAATTTAGCATGGCCAATTCACCTAACCTGCACATCTTTGGACTGTGGGAGGAAACCGGAGCATCCAGAGGAAACCCATGTAGACACAGGCAGGAAGTGCAAACTCTACACAGGCAGTCGCCCGAGGCTGGAATTGAACTCGGGTCCCTGGCACTATGAGGCAGCAGTTCTAACCCTAGAGCATGATTTAGACTTGAACATAGGAGGGATTGATCAGTAAATTCCCAGTCAATACAAAAATTGGAAGATAGCGAAGAGGATAACCTTAGACCACAAGGATAGATAGCTGGGCATATGGGCTGATCAGTAGCAAGTGGAATTTAATCTGGATAAGTGTAAGGTCATGCACTTGGGCAGGACAATCAAGGCAAGGGAATACATGATGAGAAGCACCAAATATCAGAGAGATCTTGGTGTGCATCTCCAACCTGTCTCTTAAGATATCAGGACAGGTGGATAACATAGTTAAGAAGGCATGTGGTACATTTGCCTTTATTTGTTGGAGAGCAGGGAGGTGATGCTGGAACTGTATAAAACCTTGGTTCGACCACACATAGAGAATTATGTACAATTCTGGAATCCACATTTTAAGAGGGATGTGATTGCACGGTAGATGGTGCAAGGGTTTACGATGTTGCCTGGACTCGAGAGTTCCATTTTGATGATAGTTTGCACAGGCTAGGGTTGTTTTCCTTAGAGCAGAGGAGAATGAGAGGGGACATGATTGAGTTGTATAAAATAATGAGGGAAATAGATAGTGTTTGATTCCTGATGAATGGCATATGCCTGAAACGTTGATTCTCCTGCTCCTCGGATGCTGCCTGATCTGCTGTGCTTTTCCAGCACCACACTTTCGACTCTGATCTCCAGCATCTGCAGTCCTCACTTTCTCCAAAAAGACAGTGTAGACAGGAAGAAACTTTTTCCCCTTGGTGAAGGGATCAATGGTCAAGGGTATAATTTTAAGGAAAAGGGAAGCAGGTTTAGTGGGTCTGAGAAGAAAAAGCTTTTTCACACCAATGGGAATCAGGAACTCCCTGCCTGTAAAGGTGCTAGAGGCAAAAACGCTCATTACATTTAAGATATCCACTTGCAATGCCAAGGCAGCAAGGCTCTGGGCCAAGTGCTGGAAAATGGGATTAGAATAGTGAGGTGGTTGCTGTTGACCAGCACAATGCACTGGGCCGAAGGATCTTTCTCTGTGCTGTAGATCTCTGTAATGCTATGAGACATTTGTCTTGCAGCATGAATTTCTAGGGAACACCAGAACCAATAATTTTCCTTTACAGGCCTTGGATAATCTCCCACAAAAAAAGCACTTGGCATGTTTTCCCTCCTGTCTTCTATTCTAATGTATTTTTTTAATGGTCAGGAATAGTTCTGTTTTCTCTGCCGGGTTTCCATTGTCTTTGCAGCGTTTCTTGGGGATTTACCTTGTCCTTATCTCATTACTGTGATGGTTTTGAGAGCACAGCCTGCCTTAGTTTAGCAGCCTGTATGCTAAGCTGTAGTCATCAGGCAGGATTGGTACTTCTCTAGGGCCTTATTACCCTTTGTTCCTTTACAAGTGTCTGAATTGACAAGGTTTTGAGGTTTTGAACTCCCTGAAGAAAATTACTAACTCCTGAAGGTTATCATTGGTGGCCTCAATTTAAAGTGTTCATACCCCATTGGTCATAGAGTCCTAGAGACGTACAGCATGGAAACAGACCCTTCGGTCCAACCTGTCCATGCCGACCAGACATCCCAACCCAATCTAGTCCCACCTGCCAGCACCCGGCCCATAAGCTATTTAAATTTCAAGTATGCCTGGTTAGGCCATGTAGATTCATACAGCCTGGAAACCTATCTCATCCATGCTGACTAGTTCTCCTGAATTGAACTAGTCTCATTTGCCTGAATTTGGTTTGTATCCTATCCAAGTACCTGTTCAAATGTCTTTTAAATATTGTAATTGTACATGCCTCTACTATTTCCTCTGGTGGCCTGTTCCATGGATGCATCACCTTCTGTGTGAAAAAGTTCCTGGGGTGCAGAATATTTTCCTGCCCACCTCTGGCACTAACTGATATGCAATGAAAGCTGTCCTTTTTGCTGCCTCCTCAGGCACAGCAGAGTAAACTTTGAGCTTTCCCTGTCAGCTTGCATTGCAATCGCAGTGTCATTTGCTGGACTGGTGACTTTTACTGCTGTGCTAACCTTTAAAAACAGATAAAGACAGTGTCCACCTTTTCACATCACTCTCGAGGTTAAACGTATAAACTTTTTTTACATTAGTTGTTTAATCTGGCTCAGTCTGGTTCACTCACCACTTTCCCTTCTCAGCTCAAACTGTTTCAATTTAAACTCCCTTTCTCATTCCCTTTCCTGGAATTTTGTGCTTTATTTCCATTCTTGTCTCTCTTTCTGTTCCTGGAATTCCAGTTCTAACCTTCAGTGTTCAAATTTTAATTTATCTGTTTCACTGTCCTCTGTTTTCACTTATGGATACTTTACCAGTTGTTTTGCAAAGTGTTCTTATTCCTATCTTTCAGACAGAACAACCTTTAGGTGCCAAGCTGCTCCTTTTTAATTTCTTCAAAGGTAAGGCTTTTAGTTTTTAAAAGCTTTTTATCCAGCTGTATGAAGGCATCAATATCAAGCATGGACTTCTTAACACATTTAACCTAGAAAACCTTTGTGTTGAAAACAACAAATGTTGGAGATCACAGCGGGTCAGGCAGCATCCATGGAGAGAGGGCAAGCTAATGTTTCGAGTCTAGATGACTACTCAACAGACCTGAGTAAACTGTTGTTTTTATATTTAAATAAAAATCAGCTTTTGAAAGAACAATCTCGTTCTCCCATGCCAATTCTGTCACTATCATTATCATCATTGGTGGTCCCTCACAGATGAGGATGACTCTCTTCCACTCTCAGGGTGAGTCAGTAGGTGTTTCTACAGACTGATGGGGCTACTGCAGGCTCTGTTACACTTGGGGCAGAAGGGGGTCACAGGAAGGGTGGGTGGGGCATTGGTGTGGCAGCGCACTCCTTCCTCTGTTTCCGCCTGGCTTCTGTGTTTTCCTGACATTAAGTCTCAAGGATCTCAATGCCTTCCTGAAAGCTCTTCCTCCATTTTGGATGGTCTTGGGCCAGTGATTCCACATGTCTTCCCCCACACCAAATCTGTCATTCATCCAGGGGATTGTAATGGCTAAGTCCACAATTTCTTTACGGCCCCGTGAAGAGGGAGAAATTGGCTCCCTTTATAACCCCGCTCTGGGTTAGGCACAACAAATACTTTATTTCTTATTGAGCACATCCCCACCACTGTTCAGTTATACAGTCACAGAGTCATAGAGATGTACAGCAGTGAAACAATCCCTTCGGTCCATCTCCTCCATACCGACCAGATATCCCAACCCAATCTAGCCCACCTGCCAGCACCCGGCCCATATCCCTCCAAACCCTTCCTATTCATATATCCATCCAGATGCCTTTTAAATGTTGCAATTGTACCAGCCTCCACCATTTCCTCTGGCAGCTCATTCCATACACGTACCACCCTCTACATGAAAAAGTTGCCCCTAGGTCTCTTTTATATCTTTCCCCTCTCACCCTAAACCTTTGCCCTCTAGTTCTGGACTCCCTGACCCCAGGGTAGAGATTTTGTCTACTTATCGTATCCATGCCCCTCATGATTTTATAAACCTCTAAAAGGTCACCCCTCAGCCTCTGACGCTCCAGGGAAAACAGCCTCAGTCTGTTCAGCCTCTCCCTATAGCTCAAATCCTCCAACCCTGGCAACATCCTTGTAAATCTCATTTATAATGTAGATTGTGAGAAAGTGAAGAAGCCAATGACTAAGAAGTTCTTGAGCAAAAAGAACAGGAATTTTATCACCGACTAATTTCAAGAAAAAAATTAATAAAAATCTGACATCAAACACATATATGCAATTACAGGAATAAGTTTAAAAGGGAATAGAGCCTGATGAAGGGCTTTTGCCCAAAACGTTGATTTTCCTGCTCCTCGGATGTTGCCTGAACTGCTGTGCTTTTCCAGCACCACTGTAGTCTAAAATAAAGACTATGCAACTTTAAACAAAAGGTCCTTAAAGGGTCCTTGAGATGTTCCATTCTTAAGCTAAGACCAAGTTGTTTAATGGTTGACTTGTATCCTCAGCAGTATTGGAACCTGTAGACCCCTTTGAATTCTTGGTGAATGGCTATTTTATCAATTTATTTTAAATGAGGGTGCTATATTCCATGGTGATGATTGAAATAGCAGCAAGAGACAGAGAGAATACTTCAGTTCTTGTTTATAAATCATTCTGTCTGCTCTGCTGCTCAAAAACAACCATTGAAATCTGGTTAAGTTGTGCATTCCCAATTCCAACTCCATTGTTTTTCCAAGCTGGTGAACTGAAAAGGCAAGCCTTTTATCTCCCAATGTGCAAAGTTGCTACGCAATGACGAATTAAAACAGGAGATATGAATTTCTTGATGCTGACTCATTTGGCTGGTTTCAAGTCTTTAGAAAAGAAATGATAATTTCAGTGCATTTGCTTTGTTTATTCCAAATTCAAGAAGCTTGCCTCAATCGGTGATCAGGAGACTGGAGCAACCATTTTAGGTCCATAGTCTTCCTTTTAGTCTGTGCAAGTTCTAAGCTGTAACGATCAAATAATGGAATACAAAATTCAATGGTCCATAGTTACACCTATTATAACCGACCTGAATCCACAGCCTTCAGACTGCAAGGCAAGAGTGTTACCAACTGAACTAATGTACTGGCTACTCATGGAGCTGAGTCTTCGGAATGTCGCAGGTTTGTTCCCTGGAATTGACTCAATGACAATTATGGGAATTCCCCTGATCTTCTGCAGTTGCCTCATTGAAAATCGTGGAGAAATCTTGGAATTCCTCTTCCCCCACCCCCGATGGAAATTCTAGCCAGGATTCTATTTCCATTGCTGAAAACTACCTAGTGACCCTGGCCTATTGAATGTGCTCTTAGGGGGAAGCTAAGACTAGATTCCACTCCAATGTATCAATGCATAGATTGCTGTTCACTGTTATTAATCATCATTTACACATGAAGAATGGCCAAGGTACAGGAAAGTCCTCGACAGAACAAAGGAATCTTTAGAAAAAGAAATTCTGGAAGGTGGCATTTTTATTAGTGCCGTAGATTTATGCTTTGGTTGTTATTTGCTGTGTTTCTTTGGTCCTGTTTATATTGGCAGATCTGTTGCAATGGTATAAGTCACGTCTCTCTGTGAGTGCTCCTTGAAATATTGAGACACAAACCCGCACTCACCATCCCTCACATATTGAATGTGCAATTTGAGATTTGCTGTCCTTATAGAGGGCTAAGCCCCACAAGGATGGAATATCACCTTCCAGTGATTGATAATAGAATAGTCCTATCCAGAGGCCTGTATGCTGCCTTCTTAATCTGACATCCTTTGCTGTAGAGACCCAAGTGGACCTAAGAAAACAACTTTAAATAACTAACACCACATTAATGGAAATCTGATCCAAATGAAGATATGTTAAATTTCCAGTCTCAATGAAGACTTTTTAAAAAATACCTGAAAACATTGCATTCTTTTATTTCTTGGCTTTTAAACTCTAGTTAGGAAGAGTCATAGAATCCCTATAATGTGGAAGCAGGCCATTCAGCCCATCAATTCCACACCAACCCTCTGAAGAACATCCCACCCAGACCCATCCATATCCCTGCATTTCCCATGACTAATCCACCTAACCTTCACATCTTTGGACTGTGGAACGAAACCAGATCAAATCTGCACAGACACGAGGAGAATGTGCAAACTCCACACAGACAGTTGCCTGAGGTTAGAATCCAATCCAGGTCCCTGGTGCTGTGAGGTAGCAGTGCTAACTACTGAGCCACCATGCCTGGATTGGCTGTGGTGTAATGGTTACATCGCTAGACTAACAATCCAGAGGCTAAGTCAAATGCTTTAGGGACATAAGTTCAAATCCTACATTGCAAATGGTGAATTTAAGGTCAATTAGTTACAAAATGTGGAGGTGACAGTTAGTCTCAATCACGGTGACCATGAAACCATTGCCAATTGCCATAAAAACCTAGCTGGTTCATTAATGCCCTTTAGGGAAGGAAATCTGTCATGCTTACTTGACCTGGTCTACATGTAACTCCAGACCCACAAGGAATGGGGTTGATGCTTAATGCCCTGTGAAGTCTCATGGCTTGGGCAAGGCAACCTCTTGTGATTACTACATATCATCTTCCCTCCTTTTTTTTGAACAACATGTGGAGGAAGCACTGAGGGTGGCAACGGTGCAAAATGCAATCTGGGTGGGAGATTTCAGTGTCCACTACCAAGGGTGGCACGACAGCAACACAACTGATCGAGCTGGTCAGGTCTTAAAGGACATAGCTGCTAGACTGAGTATGCGGCACTTGGTGAGGGAACTACCAAGAAGGAAAACAACCTTATAGAGGTTTATAAAAAAATCATGAGGGGCATGGATAGGGTAAACGGATAGGGTAAGGTCTTTTCCCTGGGTGGGGGGAGTCCAAAACTAGAGGACATAGGTTTAAGGTGAAAGGGGAAAGATATAAAAGGGACCTAAGGGCAACCTTTTTATGCAGAGCGTAGTGCATGTATGCAATGAGCTGCCAGAGGAAGTGGTGGAGGTTGGTACAATTACAACATAAAAAGATATCTGAATGAGTTTATGAATAGGAAGAGCTTAGAGGAATATGGGCCAAATGCTGGCAAATGGGACTAGATTAATATAGGATACCTGGTCAGCATGGTTGAGTTGGACTGAAGGGCCTGTTTCCATGCTGCACATCTCAATGACTCTATGACCTTATTCTTACCAATCTGCCGACTGCAGGTCCATCTATCCATTATAGTATCGGTAAGAGTGACCATCGCACAGTCCTTGTGGAGACGAGTCCTGCCTTCATACTGAGAAAACCCTCTGTTGTGATGTACGTTGCTATCACCATGCTAAATCAGACAGACATTGAACAGATCAAGCAACTCAGGACTAGTCATCCATTGGGAGCAGTGCAGTAGCAGCAGCCACAGCAGAGTTGTACTCCAGCACAATCTGTAACCTCATGGCCTGGCATATCCCCCACTCAACCATTATCATCAATCCAGGGGATCAACCCTGGTTCAATGGAGAGTGCAGGAGGGAATGCCAGGATCAGCACCAGGCCCACCTGAAAATGAGATGTCAACCTGGTGAAGCTACCAAACAGGATTATTTGCTTACCAAACAGCATAAGCAACAACTGATAGGCAGAGCTAAGTGATCCCACAACCAACAGATCAGACCTAAGCTCTGCAGCCTTGCTACATCCAATCGTGAATGGTGGTTTACAATTCAACAACTCACTGGCGGAGCACAAATATCCCCATCCCCAATGTTGGAAGAGCCCAACATATCATTGCAAGAAATAAGGCTGAAATATTTGCAGCAATCTTCAGCCCCAAGTGCCAAATGGATGATCCATCTCAGCTTCGTCCAGTGGTCCCCAGCATCACAGATGCCAGTCTTCAGCAAATTCAATTGACTCCATGTGATATCAAGAAACAGTTGGAGACACTGGATACTGCAAAGGTTATGGGTTCTGACAACATTCTGGACTTGTGCTCCAGAACTTGCTGCTCCCCTAGCCAAGCTGTTCCAGTACAATTAGTACAACATTGGCATCTACCCGACAATGTGGAAAGTTGCCCATATATGTTCTGTATACAAAAAGCAGGACAAATCTGCGCCTCACAAATGCCAGAAAATGACCATCTTCAATAATGACAATCTAACCATCACCCATTGACATTCAGTGGTATTACTATCACTAAATCCCCCATTGTCAATATCCTAGGAGTTACCATCAATCAAAAACTCAACTGCACTTGCCACATAAACACAGTGGCTATGAGGGCAGGTCAGAGGCTAAGAATACCGCGGTGAGTAACTCATCTCCTGACTCCCCAGTGTCTGTCCACCAACTATAAGACACAGTCAGAAGTGTGATGGAATACTCCTCAGTTGCCTAGATGGGTGCAGCTCTGGCAACACTCAGAAAGCTTGACACCATCCAGGACAAAGCAGCCGCTTGATTGGTACCACATCCACATCAACCATTCCCTCCATCTCTAATGCTCAGTAGCAACAGTTGTACTACCTACAGGATGCACTGCAGAAATTCACCAAGGATTCTTAGACAGCACCTTGCAAATCCACAACCACTTCCATTAAGAAGGACAAGGGCAGCCATTACATGGGAATACCACCATCTGCAAGCTGCTCTCCAAGCCACTCACCATCCTGACTTGGAAATATATCGCCATTCCTTCACTGTCACTGGGTCAAAATCCTGGAATTCCTTCCCTAATGGCATTGTGGGTCAACTTACATCACATGGATTGCAGCAGTTCAAGAAGGCAGCTCATCACCACCTTCTGAAGGGCAAATGGGGACAGGTACTAAATGCTGGGCTCACCCAGCAAAGCCCAAGTCCCATGAGTGGATGAAACAAAATGGCTGAGCAAGTCACATAATTCAAGGGCAGTTAGAGATGGGAAAGCAAATATTGACTTTGCCAGCAACATTCATGAAATGATAAATAAAAAGAAAATAACTTTATTTTAATATGCCCTGATTTACATATTATTGCATAACACACAGTCTGTTCTTCAAGCTATATGGGAGGTGAAATAATTAGTGACCAGATATGGGCTGATATGAATTTTGTTTTAGCAACATTCAGGGGTGGCAGAGTTTCTTTCTGTGCAGAGCTGAAGAGATTGAGAACAACTTGCAAATCTGATGCAGTGTGGGTAATGACACTGTACTCATCACAACCATACATGGTTCATTTAGTTTAATAACAGAGGAGATTGAGGTTAAATAGTTTATCATCTAGATGGCATTTAATACTGACATTTGAATACAGTTGATCTTTGATGGGGTGAATGGTGTTAAGATCACTGTGAAAATAAATAATCAATATTTAACTTCCATTATTTACCATTAATACTGAAAACGTCCATGGACTAAAAGTAGTTTAAAATCTTTTTAGAGTTAACCTATTTTTCTAACCAACATGTCCAGAGATGTTCCTACATACTTCTGGAGCAGGTGGGACTTAGCCTCTTGGTCCAGAGGTAGGGTCACTACCTTTGCACCAGAAGAGGACCCCCACAAAAACAGTTAAAAAGTAACACTACTGACTTTAAACAGCTGCTGTGATCACCTGACAGCCCAAATAGAATATACATTGCACATGCACAACATGGATGCTAGGGCAAATAAGCACTATTGCTGTTTGTCGGGTAGTGTGGGGGTTTATTAAAAAAATAGAATATACTCAACTGGTGGCATTGGAATGACCATTTTAATCAAGATTGGATGTATTTTATTTATTATCACGTGTATTTTGTTACAAAATACAACGAAAATTGTTGCATAATGTTGTCAGTCTCTTAAAATACAGAAAAATGAACCAATATATAGAATACAAAGGCTGAAAAGTTAAAAAAAGTGTTCAACTTTACAGTCCTTGTTGCTCTTAAGTGTTCTGCCATTGGCCATTGGTCTGGTGGTCAGGCACGAGTCTCCTTCACCGCGCTCTCGCCGTTGGAAGGAAAGGCATCCACTGTTCGGTGCCATCTCATCTCCACTGATGCCCTTACCACTATGAGTCCTCACTGGACCTCACCAGCTGATGCTGCATGGGTACCATACTAGCCCAAACTCACCTCCGCCGCTGCCTCCATGAGGGAACCCAAACCCACCTCCGCTGCAGGAGACCTGAGTCAGAGCTAGGATTGCCTCATTGATGCAGAGGCTGCTAGGAACCCAAATCTGTCTCTTACGCGGCTGCTGCCATGTTGGGCCCACTCGAGTCCACGCAGGGCCCACTTGCTGATGTTATCATCGCGACCGAGCTCTTCAACAAGAGATAAGTCAAATAAAAGAGAAAAAAAAGAAAAAGGAAACAAGAAAAGAGAAGGAAAAGAAATGAAGGGAAATGTGGATGGAGTGGACAAGCCTTGAAGCTCTTCTCCACCGCCATCTTACTGGAGGCACCGAGACTCAGTTTAGTGTCAAGAGATTTGTATCTCGTGCTTTACTCCCACATGCTGGATAAATTCACATATTGGGAATGTAAACTCGCCTACAGAATATTGACTTTGCAGAAGACAGTGGATATAGATTTGGAATATACAAACTAACCATATTTCATTAGCTTGTTTTGTGCAATAGGAAAGAGAAACCAAGATGAGGTGATAACAGGAAGATCTTTTCTCCCTGTCTGTCTCAATCTCTCTCTCAATCTCAGAAACCATCGCTGATGGATGTTGCCAGGGTTGGAGGATTTGAGCTACAGGGAGAGACTGAACAGGCTAGGGCTGTTTTCCCTGGAGCATCAGAGGCTGAGGGGTGACCTTATAGAGGTTTACAAAATTATGAGGGGCATGGATAGGGTAAATAGACAAAGTCTCTTCCCTGGGGTCGGGAAGTCCAGAACTAGAGGGGAAAGATATAAAAGAGACCTAAGGGGCAACTTTTTCACGCAGAGGGTGGTACGTGTATAGAATGAGCTGCCAGAGGATATGGGGGAGGCTGATACAATTGCAACAGTTAAGAGGCATTTGGATGGGTATACGAACAGGAAGGGTTTGGAGGGATATGGGCCGGGTGCTGGCAGGTGGGACTAGATTGGGTTGGGATATCTGGTCGGCATGGATGGATTGGACCGAAGGGTCTGTTTCCATGCTATACATCTCCATGACTCTATGACTCTATGGTGCAAAGGCAACTTGGAAAATCTACTGCGAACTCAATGTTATCTGCAAACCTTGCTACTCCGAGGGAAACAAGGTTAGAGGCAAACTGTTGGAGCTCAGATTTCACTTGTGCAACTCAAGGACTGTAAAGATTTAAACAGCAATTGTCTGTACCATCGTGTCTGTCTAGAACCCTCCTTCTCACCTCTTTTTAACCTTATAATCCATGTCAATGTGATGAAAAGAGTCTCCCCTTTTAGATCTGGTTTTCATAGAATCCCTACTGTGTGGAAGCAGGCCATTCAGCCCATACAGACCCTCCAAAGAGCATCCCACCCAGACCCACCTGCTAACCTACAACCCTGCATTTCCCATAGCCAGTCCACCAAACCTGCATATCTTTGGGCTGTGGGAGGAAGCTAGAGCACGAGGGAGACTGTGCGTACTCCACATAGTCACCCAAGGGTGGAATTGAACCCATGTCCTTGGAGTTGTGAGGCAGCAGTGCTAAAGACTGAGTTAACAGTGCTGCCCCCTCAACTTTCAAAAAGTCAGCATTTAAGGGGAAGACAAAGACTCACAGAAACTCTCTTTGAAGCAGGGCAGCATTGATCTTAACACTGGGAGGAGCTCGTTAGCCATTCTTTAAAATGGTAACAACTTATCCATCAACTTCCATCATGTTTTGAGTCCCAATTTCCAAATAATAAGGCAGAGCTGAAGGTGAGGAGGAAAGGAAAAGCAGTGAATCATGCTCTCCAGATTCTACCACCTCACAAGATGCAATGCTCCAGGTGCCCCATGAACTATGGGTCAAATATTGGCGTAAGGATGTATGGCAGATGTACCCAGGACCATGAGTAGATCATCAAACTGAGGGACAGCCATTAACAACCATCATCCATGTGCAAAGGAACCTTTATTAACTTTAATCAACAATATAATGATTTGAAATCCAAGGGACTGATATGCAACTGTTGCAAAAAATGCTTGTATTTATATAACACTTTTCATGACCATCAGAGCACTTCACACCTAATTACTTACTTTTTGAAGTATAGTCCTGGTTCTAATGTGGGAAGTGTGGGAGATAATTTTGCTCAACAATTTCCCACAAGCATCAAATGATAATGATGAGACAATCTGTTTCTGTTCTGATGTTGGTTAAGGGACAGATATTGGCCAGGATGCCGGGAACAGCAAAACAATGCAATGAATCCTTTCACATCAGTCAAAGCAGGCAGATGTGTTCAACATTTCATCGGAAAGACAGTGCCACCAACACTGCAGCACTCTCTCAGCAGGACACACTAGAGTACCAGGCTTGTCCTCAAACCCTTGAATCGAGCTGTGTGATGTATGCATGAATGCAGCAAACAGAGCCACAGCTGACACTAAGTCCTTGATAGGCAAAAGTGAGGCTTTTGCCCGAAACGTCGATTTTCCTGCTCCTCGGATGCTGCCTGACCTGCTGTGCTTTTCCAGCACCACTCTAATCTAAACTAAGTTCTTGATAGTCAGAAAGTACTGGAGCCAAGAACAGAAATAGATGATTGTAGGAAAGCTTTATTATTTTAATATTTGGATTTGCTTTAATTCAATGGAACTTGTGGATTGACAAGCCTGAATATAAATTCACTAGTTTGACAAAATGTCCTCATTTTGAAAACAAAGCCAAACCTTTTAGGAATGATTTCACATAGCACTGTCTCTTTAAATAAAACCTTCTCCTTTTTAGTTAATTATAAATGTGGTCGTAAAGATGAGCAGGAGAATGCATCGTGCCTGGCTAATCATCAAGCACAGAGGTTGTTAGTGCAGTTCAGAGTCCGTACACTGAAGGGGGTCTCATGTGGATCTGCTAAATTGCACACGGCTGAACCTCTAGCTATTCATCCTAAACCTAGGCCCATAAACTGGGAGCTGCCTGGCACAGTGTGATTCTGCCGGATAGACAAGAGTCATTGAACTGGAAAAGTCAAAAAGCCACTGCCTGGACAAATCTGGTTTAGTCCCGGTGGAATGTTTTTAAACACCCTGCAAGCCATTGTCACTGTCCAAAAGTCATCCAGAATGTAAGTTTGTGCTGGAATAAGGAATGCAATGGAGTATGACCTGCCAGTTCAGCTTGTATGAATTGGTGTCAGCTTGTGTGAATTCAGAGATGGTTGGTGATTGTGGTGTTGGAACTCATTGTGCTCCCCATCCCCATTTGCTATTCTACATTAGGTTAGTTTGTGGGTGCAGTCCCATTTTCATTTTATTCATTCATGGGATGTGGGCATCACTGGCTGAGCCAGCATTTATTGCCCATCTGAACTTTCCCACCTTTGAGAAGGTGGTGATAAGCTTTCTTCTTAAATTGCTACAATCCACGTTCTGCAGGTTAACCCAGCCTTAGGAAGGACCTTCCAGCACCACAGAAGGAATTGTGATATGTTTCCAAGTCAGGATGGTGAGTGACTTGGAGGGGAACTTGTAGGTGATGGTGCTCCCATGTTTCTGCTGCCCTTGTCCTTCTGGATGGAAGTGGGTGTGGGTTTGCAAGATGCTGTCTGTGGATCTTTGGTGAATTTCTGCACTGCATTTTGTAGGTAGTACACACTGCCGCTACTGAACGTCAGTGGTGGAGGGAGTGGATGCTTGTGGATGTGATGCCAATCAAGTAGGATGCTTTGTTCTGGATAGTGCCTTCTTGAGTGTTGGTGAAGTTGCACATCCAATCAGAATTCAACTCAGCCTTGTTTCAGTGCTTTTAGAAACCCTTAGTGACTAGTTACAGAGTGTTTAATTTTCTAATCAGGTCCTTTTCTGCTGAGTTCCACCATCTCAGCTTCGGACTTTATCTGTTCTCAGCAATATTAACTTTCTGTGGCAACGTCTGGTCCATTGGAATGTTTTTTAAATAGAATTCCTACAGTGTGGAAACAGGACATTTGGCCCAATAAGTCCACACCAACCCAAACCTATTCCTCTTCCCTATTACTCTATATTTACCACTGACTAATGCACCTAACCTAGACATCCCTGAACACTATGGGGCAATTTTTAAAAATAATATAGTTTTATTAAGAAAAAATAGATTTTTAAATATTACAACAAATACAAAACAATGCAATTCAAAACAGTACAAAAATAGTACAAAACTAAACCCAAATAATAAAAAAAATTCCCCAGTCCACCCTCCTATACAAATGTATAAACATATATGGAGAAGTATAAAATAAAAAAAAACCTAAACTAACTATTTAACTAACTAAATAAATACCTAACAACAAACAAATAAATAGTAATAACTCAGCCCAGCCAAACAAAACACTCATACATTCATAGTTCCTCCTCCCTGGATATTGGACACATGAAACACAATCATTACGGCTATATAAAAGCCCTTGTTAGTGTGGCAGATAAATCTGTCCATGTATTTCAAAAAGGGTTGCCATGTCTTGTAAAAATTCTCAGTTTTGTGGTGTACCATATTTGTGAGAAAATCCCAGGGAATATGCTCCATAACAATCTTCCGCCAACCCGACAGGCCTGGGGGGTTTTCTGATATCGTACCTAGCAAGATATTCTTCCTTGCACAGAATGTTAGAATATTGAAAGGTTTTGCCTTATGCGAGTCTGCAGGAAATACAATGGATAGGCCCAAAAGGAGCAAAATAGGGTCCTTCTCCACCCCTACACCTAAAATCCTCTCCATTGCACCCACCACAGCGCTCCAATATGTTTGAAGCCTGTCACAAGACCAAAGACAATGGGTAAGAGTACCCGTGCAGACCTTGCACTTGGGACATGCTGAAGATACCCCTGGTTTAAATTTTGACAAATGGTCTGGGGCTAAGTGGACCCTGTGGAGAATCTTCAACTGTAAAGCATGGGTCCTATTGCAAATTGGTATCTTCCTTGCATTCTCCCAAATATCCTCCCATGTCTCTGAAGAAACTTCAACACCCAGCTCTCTTTCCCACATCTTGCAGAGTCGATCAGACTCATCTGAGGTGGCACCCCCCAACTGGTGATATAGAGTACTGACAGAGAGTGTACTCTTAGCCCTTAGTACCCCTCTTTCTATGTCAGATTTGTAGGGATCAGTCAAAAGTGTGGTCTTATTTTGAATAAAATCCCTAATTTGAAAAAAACAAAAGAGGTCTCTATTAGGTAACTCGTACTTCCGTACTAACTGATCAAAGGACATCCTTACATCTCCCTCAAATAAATCACCCATGCAAGATATACCCCCTAGCTGCCCAACGTTTAAATCCTGAATCTATCATACCTGGTTGAAAACTCGGCATACCCACTAAAGGTGTAAACAAAGATGTTTTGCCAATATTACCTTCCCTCTGCCAAATTGCCCTCCATGCTTTAACAGTATTGATGTCTATTGGGTTATGGCAATATTCCCTAACTGTCCTCACCTTGTAAAAAAACAGCAAACTGGTAAGGGGCACCTTGCCAGGGAGACTTCGATATCTAGCCACATTGAAAGAGGGTCCCCCCAAACCCAATCACTTACATAGGTCAAAAGCGAGCTTAATTTGTAATTTTTAATGTCCGGAAGGTCTACTGCCCCCAATCTGTGAGGCAACTGCAGTTTGGCTAATTTAATGAGGGGCCGTTTACGGTGCCAGATAAAGGAGCTGAACCAACTGTTCAGTCTCCTGAGTGTTTGTTTATTGAAAATCAGGGGGAGCATCCGTATAGGGTATAGCAAACGATGGAGAATATTCATCTTAATAAGCGCTATCCGACCCAACCATGAGACTGGAAGCGCCTCCTGTCTTTGGAGATCTTGTTTAATTTTTTCGAAGAATTGAGTAAAATTGGCTTTGAACAGCCAGTCCAGAACTGGAGTAATGAATATGCCCAAATACACAAACCCCCTCCCATGACCACCTAAATGGGAATCTATAGTCACTCTCAAGGGCCAACTCTTTCGTAAGACCACCCATAGGCATAGCCTCTGATTTAGCAAAATTAATCTTATACCCTGAAAAAGCGCCAAACATGTGAATGCATTGTATCAGGCAAGGCACTGAGACTGCTGGATTTGTCAAGAAAATTAGAACATCATCTGCATACAGCGAGATCTTATGTAATTTTGACCCCACTTCTGGAGCTGATATGTTGAGATCACTATGAGGCAATTTAGCAAGGGCAATTCATCCTAACCTGGATTGAGGGAGGAAACTGGAGGAAACCCACGCAGACATAGGTAGAATGTGCAAACTCCGCACAGTCAGTTGCTTGAGGCTGGAATCGAACCCAGGTCCCTGGTGCTGTGAGCCACTGTGTTCACAGATATGCAAATAGCTTACTACCATAGAGACTAGCAATTGCTACCATTTTACTGTCTACACCATCAACATGGGTGTGCTCCATGGAAAAGTGTTCTCAGTTTGAAACATGAGTAGCAAACCCCTCCCAAGTCATTAATGTCAATGTTGTCACACCTCAAGGAGAGCTTCTGAAGTATTCCCTATGTTCTCTGAGGAAAACTGGCCATTTGGGAGTTGAGAAAACAGGACCTGGCAATGAAGGTGGTTTACGGCCACGCTGATAGTGTCCAATCATTGCCATTAAGTTTGGCTGAATGCTGGTGGAACTGGAATCATGAAAGACAGTAGCATTTGTTCAATGGCCCTCCCATTGATTTCTGAGAAAGTGATAGAGGTACTGCTGATGGAATTTCTCTTCTGCTCCATCACGTGTCACTGCTACACAGTCAGACTGTGTCTCACTGCAGTGCAGGGCTTGGCTCCTCCTGTGACAACAGCAGCTCTGATGTAGTAAAACAACACATTTTACAGTAGTGTAAGCTAAAAGAACATGCTCCATTTCCCCTAAGGAACAACATCATTGTCGTTATGTTCCAGAACTGGTCATCTTGAGGCCTGCATTACTAATCTTCCATCAGTAGTTCAAAATCCACGATGGCAGGTGGAAAACTTCTGTTCAATTGGCAAAATAAACAGCTCTGATTAGTGTTGGCTAAGCAAAATTACTGGATTGTCATAAAACCTATTTGGCTTGCTACTGACCTTTGGTGAACAAAGTCTGCTGATCTCCAGACCCCCAGCAATCTGGCTGATACCTAACTATCCTCTGAAATAACAAGCCACTGTATTGCAGCACTCACTCAACATGGGAGCTCACCATCTTCTCAAGGGCAATAAGGGATGACTAATGATGCCAGGGACAACCCACATCTCATGAGCAAATGGGGTCGGTAATTGCCTAGTGGTATTAGTGCTAGTCTAATAAGCCAGAGATCCAGGTAATGTTTTGGGAACTGAGTTCGATTCCTGTTGTGGCAGAATAGTAGAATTTTAATTCAATAATAATCTGGAAATGAGAGTTTAATGATGACTATGAAACCATTGATGGTTGTCAGGACAACCCCATCTGTTGGGTTTGTTTTCCCTGGAGCAGAGGCGAGGGGTGGCCTTCGAAAGGTTTATAAGATCATGAGGGGCATGGAAAGGATAAATAGACAAAGTCTTTTCCCTGGGGTGGGGGAGTCCAAAACTACAGGCATAGTTTTAGGGTGAGAGGGAAAACATTTTAAAGGGATCTAAGGGGCAACGTTTTCACGCAGAAGTTGGTGCATGTATGGGATGAACTGCCAGAGGAAGTTTTGGAGGCTGGTACAATTACAACATCTAAAAGGCATCTGGATGGGTATATGTATTGGAAGGGTTTAAAGGGTTATGGGCCAAATGGTGGCAAATGGGACTAAACTTATTTAGGATATCTAGTCGGCATGAACGAGTTGGACTGAAGGGTCTGTTTCTGTGCCATACATCTCTATGACTCTATGGCTCTGTGGTTCACTAATGTCCTTTTAAGGAAGGAAATCTGCCATCCTTACCTAGTCTGACCTACCTGTGACTCCTGATTCACAGCAATGTGGTTGATTCCTAACTGCTGGTCCACATGTGATGCCCACATCCAATGAATAAAGACATACATTCTGAAGTGTCTTTTCCATTTCATAATCTTGTGCTTTCATTAAATGTATATTAAGGCTGAAGAGAAGTAAGGGACATGGTTTCATTCCTGTGAAAACACAAGCAGTGAATATTTGCATTGCATTAACAGAGAGCTGGGACCAGGAAACTTCCTATTCTTTCACCTGGAGTGTGTGTGTGTGTGTGTGTGTGTGTGTGTGTCATTGACTGTATCCATAAACTGGAAGAGAGAAATATACTTATAAAGGAAGTCTTAACCCAACACAAAAGGGAAACAAAATATCCAAGGCAACATATTAAACCCACTGCCATTTCCAAGCTGTCAAGTTCTTTCTGATAGATGAGCATGTTGTTTGCAAACCTGCAATTTCCGTAGTGTCCATTTTTAGAATAATTTATAGTATAGTTTATCTAATATAAAGTACTGTTTCTATTCACAAGATAGATTGGTGCAACACAGAAAAAGCCATTTTTGTCAATTGTATTTGCGGTAATTCTTTGAAAAAAACTATGCAATTGTCTCATTCCCCTGCTCTCTCCCTGCAACTCTCCTTTTAGGCAGTGTGTTCCAGATCATAATAACTCACTGTTTTACATCTTTTCATGCTGTCTTTACTTCTTTCAGTGATTTATCTTAAATCTGTGTCCTCTAGTTACCAATTCTTCACTCATTAGAATCAGTTTCCTTATTTACTCGATTAAAGCCCTTCTTGACTTTGAGCACTTCTATCAAAATTCCTCTGAACCTGATCACAAGAAACTGTCATAAAATAGAATGTTTTGAGATGTATTTGTTCTGATAGGTTCCTTTAACCAGATGAATCTTAAATTAGTCACTTTCCCATGAGTTTGTCATTTCAGTTACCCATTAACAGTTAAAATGTACATCCATTGCAATAACTAATTTCCTTTCAGTATGGGACTTCTGTGACCACTGTAGTTCATAACTGGGGCAGATTTCTTTCCTCTAGTAAATCACCGCACTATTTTTTTCTGCATTTTATTACATTGTGTATTGAAGTTTAATATATTTGTTTCTGTGTCGATTCTATTTTGGGGTAACAAGTAAACATTAAAGTAAAACCGATGATAATAAACGTTTTGTTTCTATCAGGGATATTTAGGCCTGAAATATTAACCTGTTGAGGATTGTTCCAGTGTGTAAGAGGAAATAATTCATAATATCATGTAGTGATGATGCTCAGCTGTGTATATCCAATGATTTATTTAATAGATAGTTTGGATGGTTTTAGTCTGATTAATTGCATAAACTAAATGACAAATCATTTTAATAAGGATAAAAGTGAGAAGTACAAACCATAGTGCGAAGACACCTGCAGACACAATCCTAACGTAACCACCAGAGTCACAACTCAATAAATTTTGACTCAAGTATATTTCCTATGGTCTTGGTGAATAAATGACAAGTCCAAGAAAATTATTTTAGCTGCATTGTATGATGTAGCATGAACCCACTTAACAGTACTACTGGGTAAGTAGGATCCCCAAATTCAGATTCATAGATTGATAGATTCATATAGCACAGAAAAGGTCCTCTGGCCCATTGAGCCTGCACTAACATAACTACCACGAGAGGTGCGCTAATCTCGATTTCCTGCACTTGTCCCATTTCCTTGAATGTTTTGATATTTGTAGTGCTCATCCAAATTTTTTTTAAGCTTGTAAGGTTTGTGGCTTCCACGACCTTCCCAAGCAGTGCATTTCAGATTCCCACCAACCACTGAATAGGAAAGTTTTTCTTCCCAAATTCCCTCTGAATCCCCTGCCCCTTATCCTGAAACCAGGTCCTCTCATGATTGTTCCCTTAACCAAGGGGAACAGCTGCTCTCTATTCATCCTGTCCATACCCCTCACAATCTTATACACCTCAATCATATTCCCCTTCAGACTTCTCTGCTCTAAAGAGAACAATCCAAGCCTAATCTAATCTCTCCTTAAAGCTCAATTTCTCTATCCTAGGCAACTTGAAATCTGACCTAATAAATCATAGGGTTTTTATTAATTAACATGGTGGTCATTTACTGAAACATGGCCACACGAGACTGCAGAGTTTCTTTGACAACAGAACAGAAGTTCATTATGCAAAAACAAAAAAAACATATAGAACATAGAAGAAAAACACATGACAAAACAAAGTTTACATCAATTCAAATCCTGAGAAGCTATTCCTGTCTATCAAATCTTTAATTTTGCCTTAGCACACTCCACCTCCTCAGTTCTTTCATGTGTGCTGTGAAGTCTTCTTACATGAAAACTTATGAAACAGGAAGCTTAGTATTTTTTCAGTTTTCTATAATCACCTGCAGACTGGAAGACTTGGCACTGGAAGTTTCACAAACTAAACTTTTGCACTGAGGTAACTGTGCTTTCCCTGAACTGTTCTACACTTCATGTTTCAGAAGAGAAACTATACTTGCTCATGACTCCAGTACTGATGACCCTCCAAACTGCGAAAAAAAACTTTTAATGACTAAGTTTTCGGATCTAAGATTAATCTTTGATTGTCCTGAACTAAAAACAAACTCATGGACCTCAACGTTTATAATCCCTATTGTAAATCAACACAGCTAAAGCAATCTTCCAACAACATTCCAGGGGTTCCATGCTTCCTGACATATTCTGAATTAGGTCACTATTCTGAAAGGACTGGCTGATCAAGTTATTGCTTTTTTAAAAAAACCCTTCAGAGAAATAACCAACCAAAGATGTCAACAAAAACAAATTGCTGGAAATGCCCAGCAGGTCTGACAGAGTTAACATTTCTAGTCCAGTGACTCTTCCTCGGAACCAAAGATGCCACTACTTTAAAATCCAAACTTTGAAATTTAAATTTATTAATATATGTCTAACTGAAAAAGATATATTTTGTCCCTTTCTTCAGCACTCCTCAAGGAACCAAGTGACCCCTTATATATATATATAAATCAGGCACTTTTCAACATAGATGCCTGGTCGTGAATGATCCACATCACCTTGTGATGGGTGGTGGGTACTGAGTAGCAGTATTGCAGCATTATCTATTAAAATTATCAGAGGTAGACATTTGAATTCGAATTCAGTCTATCAGAAAGGCACTATTAAACTGTTACAATAGGAAACAGATGAAACAAAGTTTGGAGGGTTTTGTTTTGCAGATAGGTCATCTACCCAATATTTATTCCCCAACCAAAATCACAAAAATATAAAGGTTATCTGGTGATTTACTCATTGCTATTTGTGAGAAATTGCTGTGTCCAAACTGGATGCTAATTTATCCAATTCATACATTGAACTGTGCTTCAAGAGTATTTCATTGGCTATCAAAGTATATGGAGACTTCCTGAATTTGGTGCATTAATTCTAGCTCTTTGTATCATATATCTGGGGCATCTATGTTATTTCTCAATGATCTTTAAAAAGTTCTGATTTACAACTGACTATATGAGAATCTTAAGACTTTCAGTGATGCTAGTAACACATGGCACTAAGTGAAGAAATGGTGGAAAGAGCTAAAGAAAATACATCCGGCTTCAGAAAGCTGTATATTGTACAAAGTCATGAGCACACATTTTGATTTTATTTGATTTGATTTATTATTGACACACGTACACAGTGAAAATTTTTGTTTGTGTGCAGTACAGGCAGATCATACCATGCATATGGAGCTGCCAGCCATTAATCTTGTCTTTGGGTACAGATGATGACTGTAAGCTTTGTTATCAAGGTTTATGATGTTATGTAAACCAATGATGGGACTACTACTAGGTAATCATTTCTAGATCTCTGTTGTCCTCTGTGTGACACAATACTGAGACTGATTTTTGTCAGGCAAGAGCAGTAAGAGTTCTGGAACCAAGGTGGGTCGATGGAGTTAAGATGTGGATCAGCTAAGATCTAATTGAATGCTGCGAGACTTGACAGGATTCATGGTTTACCAGGACATCCACTTTATCCCTAATTCCACAGAATGTGCGACAGCTTACCTGGGATCCCTTTGATAGATGTCCAGCGAAACAGATTAATGACTATGCAAATGCAATCCTATTAAAATGCTGAACAGGCATTCATCTGACAATATTCAGCATTAACAAAGAACAGGGAACTACTGTTCATCTTTTCTCAGGGTAATTATTGAAACTTACAAAATCTTATATATTTCCAAACAGTTTCAAAGACACAATGCGAATTCTTAGGATTTTAAATTGTGTTGAAACGCTTTATGTAATTATTGTGAAGCTTCAGTAGAAAGAAAGGAAATAATGTATATGTGTAATGCATCGCTTATGACCTCAGAAAACCCCCAAAATACCTTACAACCAGTAAAGTACCTTTCAGAAGTATAATGACTTGTTGCAAAGAGGGATTTGTGCAGAAGGCAGAACTGAGGTTGAGAAACATGAGTCTAAATCACGAGATAAAAATGAAGGTGTTGCTGGTTGGATAAAGGTGGTGGGCTGACCGAATGTTCCCTATGAATTCTTCTTGTACACTCCCATAGATTCAATGCAAATCCTGTTTATGGCATAATTTAGGATCAGAACTTTGGATTTGGAAGGACAGCATACAGGAAGGTGTCAGAGAACCTCTGGCTCCATGACTGATATGTTCCTATTGCCAAGCCGCTTCCATTCTTGGGGGAGTGAGGGGGTTAATAAGAGAATTAATCAACTTATTTCAGCAGCCCCCTACCCGACTCAGTAGGAAAAGGAATTTTCCAGTGAGTTACTAGCCTCAAGTGAAGTTGATACAGTGAGGAGATGGAGGCAGCCTTGGTGACAGTCCAAGAAGCTAACTTGGGACAACAAACCTTGTAGCTCAATGGCTGTGAAGCTAGAAGCCATTCTTTTTGAACTATCATGTGCAGAAAGAGACCATTCAGCCCACTGTGATTGTACTATTATGACAAGGCTGGGTCCTGCAGCCTACTTGGAGTGAAATTTCTTTCACCTTCTCTTCAGATGGCCCCTCCGCTCCCATCCAGGACAGTACATCATTGTTGGAATCTTCATTACTGGCGCCTCCCCATTAGTGTCAGGAGTACACCTGCTTTCTGCAATTGGATGGCGAGCACACTCCCTGGTAACGCACTGGCCATTCCTAAAGAAAACTCAGGGGGACATGGGAATCTTCCCAAGTCACCCCCCCTCCAGAATCCAGCCTGGGGTTCCTGCTGAGAGACGTCCCATGGATTTGTATCCAAGTCTTGTTTTCATAGCTGGCAAATAGTTGCAAAAAGGGGAAACAGCAGAAGGAGATAAGTGAGTGTAAAATTTCTGTGGCTTTGGTATTGAGGTAAAATCAGCATAAGTTCTGGGTTCAGCATGGGGAAGGCGATGGGAGGAGGTATTGTAAAACCCACCAGGTATTTCCAGCACTAGAGCGAGAGGAATGAACATTGATCCTACAGTAATGGAGAGAAAGGCAAAGGGGTGACCCCTAATGGTTTTAAGAAAAGGACACGTTATTCGAGCAATAAAATAATTATGCTTACCATCCATGCATGTGAAGAAAATATGTGAGATTGTTTGGATTGAGTAATTAGCAAATGCTGTAAACTTATATCCAGCCTTACATGCATGTCATTGATGGCAACAAAGTGGTGGAATGAATGAGTTGTCACTCGCAATCAAAGAATCTATTAAACAGGAACAAGCACAAAATGGCATCCCAGGACAGACATGGTGAACCATTCTGTTTCTTCAGCCAGGGATTTTATAGACAGGGACAAAATGAAACTTTCACTGACCTCAGTCTGGGGCTGTCAATCACAAACCACTAGATGGAGCTGTACATCAGATTATAAAGCTGGCCTGACTCCTGCCTCCAACCTGATCTTCTAATTCAGATGATTTGCAGAGATCTTCTAACTGATTTTCACTGGTAAGGTTAGTTTGGACCTTCTGCCTCTGATATTTTATCTAATTTAATATCCAAACACTCTTTATTTTTGTCACAGATGACCTGATCATCTATTTAAAATTGCTGTTTGTGGCTCCTTTGATTGACAGGTTTCCTACTTTATACTGCCAAAGTAATCCCCTGGCTAAGGTAATGAGAGGTGCCATATAAATGCAAGTCTTTCCTTCATATTCCCATACTCTAATCCGTTGCCATGATGTGTAACAAGCTTGATGGAAGAAGGACATTTAACAAAACAAAATTTCAATTGCGAATGGGCCACTTTCCTTAGTATGTTGCAAAATATCCCTTTGGGGCAATAGTAACCAAAATTTGACACGGATATCCATGAGGCTCTGCATTTGCACAGATGGTCAAAAGTTTGATCAAAGGCACAGGTTTTAAGGAGTATCCTAAAGGAGATAGAGGTGGGGTGGAGTAGAGCTTAGAGAACTGAAAGCACGGTCACCAATAGTGGTGTGATTAAAATTGGATGCCAATTATAACAGCCAGAATTAGAGAAGTGCAAAGTTCTCACATTGTTGACATAAACACCCCATGGTATATGATCCCTACGAAGGCATACCGTTACGAGTGCTGTCTGAATTCCTGGTCTCCAAATTCAAAAAGGACAAACTTCTGCATAAATAATAATATACCCATACAGAATCTTTGCTTCAAGGGAAGATTACAAGGGCTTAGATGCAGTTATTATCCTAAGGTTACGGAAAGAATAAACCTGACCAACCATCCACGTGAAAGTACTCCCGTGCTTGATTCCTCATCAACACTAAGTTAGTGCAACTTTGTCAAGAGGGAATACACTGGGGTGAAGTTTTGGGATAAAGAATTTGGGTTGGGTTATTCCTTGTGATCACTACGCACTGATACCGCGCTGGAAATAATGGATGTGCAGAATCCGATCAGCTTGGCTTAAGAAGCTAAATAATCTGAAGATATGCTAGAGTGTTCTAGAGTCAAAGGGGCAACACTGGGGGCATTTGGGAGCAGAACATCTGAATATCCAGCATCTCGGGATGATACTCCAGCACACTTTCCTTTATAGGTCAGAATATTGAGTACAGGAGCTGGGAGGTCATGTTCTGGCTGTACAAGACATTGGTTAGGCTACTGTTGGAATATTGCGTGCAGTTCTTGTCTTCTTCCTATTAGAAAGATGTTGTGAAACTTGAAAGAGTTCAGAAAAGATTTACAAGGATGTTGCCAGGGTTGGATCATTTAAGCTATAGGGAGAGGCTGAATAGGCTGGGGCTGTTTTCCCTGGAACATCATGGGCTGAGGGGTGCCCTTATAGAGGTTTATACAGTCATGAGGGGCATAGATAGGATAAATAGACAAATAGATAAATAAATGGGCGAGTCCAGAACTAGAGGGCATATGTTTAGAATGAGAGGGGAAAGGTATAAAAGAGACCTAAGGGGCAACTTTTTCAAGCAGAGGGTGATACATGTATGGAATGAGTTGCCAGAGGAAGTGGTGGAGGCTGGTACAATTACAACATTTAAAAGGCATTTGGATGGGTATATGAATAGGAAGGGTTTGGAGGGATATGGGCCGGGTGCTGGCAGGTGGGACTAGATTGGGTTGGGATATCTGGTCGGCATGGACGGGTTGGACCGAAGGGTCTGTTTCCATGCTGTACGTCTCTATCACTATGACTCTATGATTATGACCTTTGATAACGGAGGGTAGTAAAACAGAAACAAGTGGTGACCTTGCCCCAGTCTTCATTGTTGAACAATTTACTCAATGGGCCACTGCACACTGATGCCTAGCAAAGACCTCAATCAGTCCCAATTGGAGGGTCTTGTAGAGAGAAATGCCACATGACTGTAGATGACTCTTTGCCTGGTTAGTACCCTAAGCAAACTCCAGAACCCTGAGATTGAGAATTGCATCATCACTTCTACCCTGTAGAACATTTTACAATGTTCCCTTTTACCAAAAATAAGAGGTATGGTGTGAATATAATTTGTTGTTTTGACTGTTCCCTTCTAACTCAAGGCGGTTTTTTAAAAATATAATTATCCGGTACAGTTTTCAACATTTTGCAATTTGAGGCTGTGTAAGTTTCAGATTGTCAGGGGCCAAAGTTCGACAATTAAGGCTGCAGGAACTGAAGAGCCTCGAGTCTGTTTACTCAGGTATTATACCACCACAAAGAAAGCCTGATAAATCAGCCCTGTGGTATTCAGTGGGTTGTCATATTTAATGCCAGCAGTACACACATCTTTATATTGTAACATTTCCTTTACCTTACGAAATGCTTCAAAGGATCTTTGATCAAAGTGCTGTTGTAGTACAAAGGTGGTTTTAACAGTGTCAGAGCGAGAGGAGGGAAAGAAAACGCTTTAGTGCTAACTGACATTAGGTTATTGAGGCACCAGGTCCCTGATTTCAATTTCCCATGTTATCCTGTGTCGGGTGAATCTGGTTTGATGGCCAGTCTGGTTTTAGTCACTGACTTACCCTTACACTGCATTTCCTGCCCATGCCTGGCCTATAGGTCGTATAGTTGGGAGAGGGTGCACAGTAGGTTACCTGGAGGCCTATTGAGCTAAATTATGAGTACTGGTTGGCCTGAGTTTGGAACGTTAATCTGTCAGAGATGTTTTAAAATATTAAATGGATTCGATAAGGATGGAAGACCAAGGAAGTTAGACAAAATCCTGGTGATGGATGTAGGTTTCCTCACTGAGCTGGAAGGTTCATTTTCAGACAGTTCATCACCATGCTGGGTAACATCTTCAGTGAGCCTTCAAATGAAGCACTGGTGGTGTAGTCTGCTTTCTATTTATATGTTTGGGTTTCCTTGGGTTGGTGATGTCGTTTCCTGAAGTGACATCATTTCCTATGGTGATGTCATTTCCTGTTCTTTTTCTCAGGGGGTGGTACATGGGATCCAAATTAATGTGTTTGTTGATAGAGTTCTGGTTGGAATGCCATGCTTCTAGAAATTCTTGTGTGTTCTCAAACCTCGCTAAAATCCTGGTGAATCACTGGGGAGGTCCCAGCAGGGCACCAATTCTGGGCTCCACTTTTTCGTTAAGCCTGTGGAGAAGGTTCAAAAATGATTGACTGGACTGGTAGGATGGCCAAGCATTATATCGGAAAGAGTCTGGCCACAGTCCACTCTTCAAGATAATGTTCTGACTGGTTAAGTGTACCTTGATACAACACACACACACACCTCAGAACATAGGCAGGGACTCTGCCCATTCCTTTCTCCATCCGCAGCCTCAAAGAGACTGGGGCTTACAAAAAAAAATACGGTTTTTATATCGTCTCCTCATTCCCACCACCCATTGTTTCTCGAACTGGGATGAATATCCAATGGCAACCGGTATTTACGGTCCCCAGGTGTGGCTACCCTGTGGAATGGTCCTGACTTTGGATGATTTTAATTACTCAGGAGACAGGAAATCTCTGTCTGATCCCAATGAAGCAGAGCAGCTTAGGGGAAAATTTTGTGGCAGTTCAAAGTTATAATATGATCAAAATATGTCCTTGATAAGAGTAAATAAGAACACGCAGTGACACACAGTGGACATCTAAATGGCACAGATTTTAATGCAAATGGCAATGTGAAGGTCACGTTTTATACAATGAGTTGTTACGATTGGGAATATGTTGTCTAGTAGGGTGGCTGAAGCAGATGTAATAGTAATTTTCAAAAGACAATTGGTAATTACTTGAAGAGACTGATTCTCAGGAGGTACTTGGTTACAACAAATGCTGGAGATCACATCGGGTCAGACAGCATCCATGGAGAGAGAGCAAGCTAACGTTTTGAGTCTAGATGACTCTTCATCAGATTCCAGCAACCCCCTGGAAGTACTTGTTCCTACAATTACCTGGTTAGCACCCTCTAAAGACCCAGTAGAGACACGATGAGCCAAATGTCTATTTTCAAATTTAAAGGGCTGGGCAGCTGGTGTAGCTCAGTTGGCTGGACAGCTGATTTGTAATGCCAACAGCATGCGTTCAATTCCAGCCCTGGCTGAGGTTACCATAATGGACTGTCCTTCTCAACCTTTCAACCTCTCCCATCACCTGAGGCACAGAGTGAAGTCATTACCAGTTGTCACTGTCTAATGAGAGAGCAGCCCTATGCTCCAGCAGAACAATGGTGACTTTATCTATTTAAGGTTCAGAAGAAACAAGGAATTAATATTTGAGCATACACCACCTATTAAAGGGCATGGTGGCTCAGTGGTTAGTACTGCTGCCAGGGATCCAGGTTTGATTTCACCCTCAGATGACTGTCTGTGTGGAGTTTGCGCATTTTACATGTGTCTGCATGTGTTTTTGCCAGGTGCTCCAGTTTCCTCCCACAGTCCAAAGATGTGCAGGTTAGCTGGATCAGCCATGGGAAATGCGGGGTTACGGGGATGAGCTGGCAGGCTGGAATAATGTTGGAGGGTCAGTGCAGACTTGATGCTGAATGGGATCTCTCCATACTCTAGGATTTCTATGAACTGGGGAATAGGCAATAAGTGCTGGTTAGCCAACACTGCCCATGTTTCATGAATGAATAAATAGGAAGAAATACATGTAGGGAGCACCTGGAACATGTGCAAAGGAGCTGGAAGACTGAGTAGGCAACAAACTTTATTCATGAAGGAAGGTACGATGGATTTCTGTCAAAACCACTTCTTCAAAGACCGCAATTTCCCCTCCCATGTGGTAGACGATACCCTCCAGTCCATCTCCTCCACTTCCTGTACCTCCACCCTTGAACTCCACCCCTCCAACCACAACAAAGACAGAACCCCCTCCAGTCCTCATCTTCCACATCACCAACCTCCCTATACATCGCATCATCCTCCGCCACTTCCGCCACCTACAAACAGACCCCACCACCAGAGATATATTTCCCTCCCCACCCCTATCAGCGTTCCGGAGAGACCATTCCCTCTGCAAGCCCCTAGTCAGATCCACACCTCCCCCACCAGGCCTCACCTCACACCCGGTACCTTCTGCTGCCACCACAGGAAATGCAAAACCTGCGCCCACACCTCTCCCCCTCACCTCTATCCAAGGCCCCAAAAGATCCTTGCACTTCTGACAAAAATTTACCTGTACCAATGTCACCTACTGTATCCATTGCACCAGATGTGGTCTCCTCTACATTGGGGAGACAGGAAGCCAACTTGCGGATCATTGCAGAGAACATCTCTGGGACACCCGCACCAATCAACCCCATCGTTCCGTGGTTGAACACTTCAACTCCCCCTCCCACTCTGTCAAGGACATGCAGGTCCTGGGCCTCCTCCATCGCCGAATCCTAACCACCTGCTGTCTCATCTTCTGCCTTGGGACCCTGCAACCCCATGGGATTAATGTGGATTTTCATCAGTTTTGTCATTTCCCCTCCCCCACCTTATCCCAGTCCCAAGCCTCCAACTCGGCACAGCCCTCTTGACCTGTCCATTATTTCTCCCATCTATCCATTCCACTCTTCTCTCTGACCTATCCCTCCCCCACCTTCATCTACCTATTGCATTCTCAGCTACTTTACCCCCACCCCTTCCCATTTATCTCTCAGCCCCCTGCTCCACAAGCCTCATTCCTGATGAAGGGCTTATGCCCGAAACGTCGATTCTCCTGCTCCTCTGATAATATCTGACCTACTGTGCTTTCCCAGCACCACACTCTCGACTCTGATCTCCAGCACCTCCAGTCCTCCCTTTCTCCTATTTCTGTCACATTGATTGGTTTCAATACAGATTGACACTCACCTGAAATAGTGCCATTTGGGCTAGTATTTGGAGATCTCTGGTTCCAGTGGAAATGTATTCCACTGAGGTTTAACTGAGGAGGAGATTTGGAGGTAGAAAACCATCTTGGGCTGTGTTATGAAGCAGGTCATAGAATCTTCACTGTGGAAGCAGGCCATTCGGTCCATTGAGCCCACCCTCTCTCGCTCCATATCCCTTCATTTACCATGGCTAATCCACCTAGCTTGCACAGCTTTGGACTTTTCATAGAACCCCTACAAGTCATTTGGTCCAATAAGCCCGCACAATTCTCCAAAGAGCATCCCATCCAGGGTCAAACCCCTATCCTAACCCCTGTATTTCCCAACGCTAATCCACCTAACCTACAGGCCCCTGGACACTACAGGCAATTTAGCATGGCCAATCTACCTAACCTGCACATCTTCGGATTGTGGGAATATACCAGAGCACCTGGAGGAAACCCACACAGGCAGAATGTGCAAACTCCTCACAAGACAGTTGCTCGAGACTGGAATTGAGCCCAGCTCCCTGGCACTGTGAGGCAGCAGTGCTAATCACTGAGCCACCCTCAAGGTCAAATTGCATGAGTTCGTTGTTAAAGTCTCTGACTGAAATGCTGTTCTACTGAGGCCTGTGGTATTGAATGTTGGAGACTCCACACAATTTTCCAACACTGTGATAAGGTGATGAGTCAGTTTAGAATTGTCTGTGAAATCTATCAAGGTTGTGCTGTATGCCATCACATTCAATATGGTTTTCTTTCAGATAAACCTCCTCTTCTGCATCGTCAAGCCTCAACTTCCAATTCCAACCTTGAAAGGTGTTCAAACTCAAGGACCCCCCCCACCCCCCCCGTACTAAATGGACTTCAATGATCTTTCTTCTTCCTTCTCTCTCTCCTTTAATCGCAGAGTGAAGATCATGTTAGGAGGAAGGGAGTGGATGCTGGAGTGGTCTTAGAAAAGGATTTTGGGGAGCCCCCGATTTACCTGTCGCCAGTGTGGATTTTGCCCCTCCCCCACTTACCATTCTGTTCCCCTCACCTTGTACAGTGTGAGTCTACGTTGGCCAGTGCTAGTCTCCGTATCACGAATGTAAACAAGCTGGAGGCAGGAATGTTAGTGCAAAAGGAATGGGATGGGGGGGTGGTAGCTGGTGCTGGATATTGGAATTCACTGCGGCAGACCATTTCCTTTGATTATTCTTCACTTTAAAATTGACGAGGATTCGTGCAGTTTGTATGTACTGTTATTTCTCCATCAGATTGGAGACCCTCACCAGCCACCAGCAAGGGACACCCAGACGAGAGGGTCTCTGTTTCTTTTGTACGGTCTGTCCACAAACTCTATTCACGGCTTCTGAGCCTGGAAAACTCCAAAATAGTGTTGAACACAACAGGCAAGAGCTGCTTCCCCATGCGGAACTTTCTCAGTGAAACACTGCATTTCAGAAACTTTAATGGCCTGAGTTCTGTGCCTCTGCATTAATGAGGTTCTAGCCTGGTCTAATCAGGAGGAAGCCAAGCAGATAATTGTCTCAATTTTTAATTCAGAGTTATGATGGGGAATCAAAGTCACACTGCAGCCGCTGAGCCTGTCTAGTTCCAGGCCATTGAACTTCTGCAATTTTCCTTTGAATTTCTCGGTGGCCTCTCGGAGACCTGACTCGCTTCTGGGGCCTGGGGCTGGGGCTGGGAAGCTTTAACCCGGGGGAAGTGTGCACCTGTTTGTCTAGGTTCTGGGAGAGTGATGCCGTGAGCTGCCTCCATTCCTCTGCACTCTGAACGGAAATAGACCGTTTGTTTCACTCCCAGTTTTCCCTCTTTACCTCCCTCTGCTCAGGTTCCCCCTGAGCTGGGGTCAGGATTTACAAACAGGCTGATTTACAAATAATGTAGTTCAAGAGCTCCTCTAACACAGTGATAGTATCCTGACCACTGCGTTAGAAAGTCTGTGTTCAACTCCTTAAGGTGTTTCTTAATTTGACAGAGCAGCTTGATAAAAATTTGTTTGCCTAAAGGCACGGGGTGGGATGGGGGGAGGGCAGTGATGATATTAAAAGCTGGGTGCTCACATCGACTTAATGGATTAATAGAATCATACAGTCCTTAATGTGGAAGCAGACCTTTCAGCCCATTAAGTCCACACTGACTCTCTGTAAAGCATCTCCCACAGGCCCATTGCCCTACCCTAACCCTACATTTCCCACAGCCAATTCACCTAACTTGAACATCCCTGGGCATTATGGGCAATTTAGCATGGCCAATTCACTTAACCTGCACATCCCTGGGCATTATGGGCAATTTAGCAAGGCCAATTCACCTAACCTGAACATCCCTGGGCATTATGGGCAATTTAGCATGGCTAATCTACCTAACCTGAACATCCCTGGGCATTATGGGCAATTTAGCATTGCCAATCTACCTAACCTGAACATCCCTGGACACAATGGGCAATTTAGCACGACCAATCTATCTAACCCGAACATCCCTGGACACTATAGGCAATTTAGCATGGCCAATTCACTTAACCTGCACACCCCTGGGCACTATGGGAAATTTAGCATTGCCAATTCACCTAACCTGAACATCCCTGGACACCATAGGCAATTTAGCACGGTCAATCCACCTAACCTGAACATCCCTGGACACTATGGGCAATTTAGCACGATGGAGATGTCCTACACAATCAATTAAGACTCTTGTAAAAGGTTCCTCAAATGGGGGCATTGGTGTTAATGATGTTGGTTTGATCATTGCATTGAGGTTTACCTATTACCCTGACATATGACAATGATTGAGGCTGAGTTAGTTTTGTTACATTTCTCAACCATTCCTCTCATACACCATCTAAATATTCCACTAGATTGTGCAAAAATCCCTGGATCATTACTTGTGTTGGATGAACTGATGCAAGAGTCAATTCATCAGCTCTCTCTACTCCCTGCTGGGATTTTACTGTTAATTATGTGTTTTTTATCGGTGTGGGGTAATGCTTTAAAATCAAAGTCACACAGTCACCCTGTGGAGACCTGCCAGAAAGCTCTGGGTTTAAGCACAGGGTTATAGTTCAGTTGGAACTTCAGCTCATTCCTTGCACCCAGGGTTGCTGTTGAATGGTTAAGCACGTGGGTGTTGTGTGAGAAACAGGCTTGGAGGGGGGTCCATTGTGATGCCCCGTAAGGTTGAATAGCCCACCAACGCCCAAATTCACCCTCGATTCACGTGTGATAAATGCTTTGGGAGACTAGTGGGAATGTGACTGGATATTAGCAACCAGGAACGGAGAAAACAGAAATTGCTGGCGAAGGAAAAAACTCAGCAGGTCTGGCAACATCTCTGGAGAGAAAGCATAGTTTACATTTCGGATCCAGTGACCCTTGGTTGTAGCTGTGAAAACATTTAGCTAAATACCAGTCATTTCCCAACTATAATCAGTTCTGAAGGAGGGTCACTGGACCTAAAACGTTATCTCTGCTTTCTCTCCCCAGACCTGCTGAGTTTTCATAGCGAGTTCTGCTTTTCGTTTCTGATTTCCAGCATCTGCAGTTCTTTGGGGATTTTTTTCTTAATGTTCCAGGAATATGGTTTCAATTTCTGTTAGAGCAGCTGGTGGGATTTTTCTGGGATTGAAAGCTAACCCCAGTAATAGTGACAAGGGAAGGAATCGTGTAGGGGCTTGATGTGGGCTATCGTGGGATTTGTTGCAGAACGATGTGAGGAAACCAGTCGGGATGTCCAGAGCATTTGTTATCCTTTTGCTGAGCTGCAAGGCTCCACTAGGGGGCATTATAGCTTGTTAAATGCCTTATTAACACCAGAACTCACTCCTTAATATTCAGCTTCTGACCTTACCAAACAAGCTCCACATCAAAAATGCTCAAGATGGAAGTCAGATCGGATACTTGGCAACTGGTACGAGAGGACACTGGGCACTCTCTATGGGCACTGGCTGTGCACACCCCACATCCATTGGCATCCAACATGTGCCAGCATCTAAGAACTCACATGGCACATCTCCAATCTACTGACAGTAGCCTTGTGTGTGCCAGCATCGCTCTTTGTGTTTCACCAAGCTGTGATCGCTGTCATCTGATCTGATGAAGATATGGTCACTGTTCACAGTTCCGGTGCTGATTTGCCCCAGACCTGAAATGCTAACTATGCTTTCTCTCCACCGACGCTGCCAGACCAGCTGAGTTTCTCCAGCAATTTCTGTTTTTGTTTCGGATCCCCAGCATCCGCAGTTCTTTTTGTTTTATTTTACGATCAACTAGGTTAATTCCAGAGTTGGCTTATGAGGAGAGACTGAGTAGACTGGGATTATATTCATTGGAATTTAGAAGAAATGAGGGGGGAATTTTCTAGAAACATATAAAATTATGAGGGGAATAGATAAGGTAGAAGTAGAGAGGATGTTTCCACTAGTGAGTAAAACTAGGACAAGAGGGCATAGCCTCAAAATAAGGGGGAGCAGATTTATGACTGAATTGAGAAGGAACTTCTTCACCAAGAGGGTTGTTAATCTCTGGAATTCCCTGCCCAGGGAAGTGGTTGACTTCAGTAAATGTTTTTAAAGCTAAGTTCGATTTTTTTTTGAACAGTAAAGGAGTTAAGGGTTACGGTGAGAGGGCGGGTAAGTGGAGCTGAGGCCACAAAAAGATCAGCCGCGATCTTATTGAGGGGCGGAGCAGGCTCGAAGGGCCGAACGGCCTACTCCTGCTCCTCGTTCTTACGTTCTAATGTTAATGCTGCAGTAAGGACACCGTGCACTCAGGGACAGACACCCAGCTCATGGACTGGACCAGGCAGCAGCTCCTGTTCACTTCCTGGATGCTCACAGCCGCCCTGCTTTGACCTGCAAGTGAGCATTTTGCCCCTCAACCAGAGATGTTAGATCCATTTGCATTGCTGTTCAGTACAGCCCCAAAGGTGGAAGCTTGTCATGATTCATCAGTCTTTTTAAAATTTAATCATGGAGTGTGGGCATCGCTGGCTCGGCCAGCATTTATTACTCATCCCACAGGGCCGCGAAGAGGCTGTGGGTCTGGAGTCACACATAGGCCAGACCAGGTAAGGATGGCAGTTTCCTTCCCCAAAGGACATTAGTAAATGAGATAGGTTTTTTTCCAATAATTGGCAATGGATTTGTGGCCATCATTTGAACCTTAATTCCAGATTTTTATTGAATTCAAATTCTACCATCTGCCATGGGAGGATTCAAACCCAGGTTCCCCAGAATGTGGTGAAGGGAGTTCGGAATTTGGTGAAGAGGTGAAGGGAGACAGTCTTCACTCGGGGTTTTCCAGGCACCAAGTCAAGGATAACCGACGACAGCAAATCCAGGGCCTTGGAGATGATCAGTCAGCTGCTTTCCTCCTGGGAATGAGGAAGAGGCGGATATTAAGAGAGGTGAAAGTGGATGGCACACAGCTGTAAATGTTGGTGCAGGTGGGGAGGTGTCCCGAGTGAGTGAGGAGGCAGCAGGAGCAGGGTTGCGAGTGAGTGAGGGAAGCTGTTGCAGGGAACACTGAGAGCGGTAGAGCATGAGTGTTGGTGGGAGGTTAGTACAGTAGGAAAGAGAGCGAGTGAGTGTGAGTAATCTGAGAGAAGATGTTGTTACTTTCGCTGGTGGAGTTGGGTAGGTCATTCATTTGCTTCCTACATTCCTCCAGACAGCTGAGGCTGTATTGCCCTGGGAAGGGCACCCTCAGACCAGGCTGGCATGGCCTACTCGGTTGGTCCAAGGGGAGGAGGCCCCACCTCTGCACCAGCCCATATAGCAGGATTGTCCAGCTCAAATGCAAGCAAAATGCTGTGGATGCTGGAAATCTGAAATAAAACTGAAAATGCTGGAGAAACTCAGCAGATCTGGCAGCCATCTGTGAAGAGAGACAAACAAAGTTCACATTTCGAATCTGACATGATGTATCAGGCTTGAAGAGTTCACTCTGTTTTTCTCTCTCTCCACGGATGCTGCCAGACCTGCTGAGTTTCTCCAGCACCTTTCTGCTTTAATTCAGGACTGCCCAATCTCTGCCTGTAAAATGGGGTGACAACTACTTCATCTGCCCTGTCCAGGGCAATTGCATCTCCAGGCTGGCTCTGGGCTGACAGAGCTTGTCTAGGTGCACTGCAGCCTTTTAACGAGGTCGCCAGTGCCCAGCAAGTTCGCCAATTCCAGAGTATTCGGAATGAATGGGCAGTAAGTGCTGGCACAGCCAGTGATGCCTATTTCCCTGAATCAATAAAAAACCCCAAATATTTTGAGAAAGATACAATATTAATTGAAGCCTTTAGTGGACTGTCATTGATGAATATGATATAGAATCCCTCCATTGTGGAAACAGGCCCTTCAGCCCAACAAGTCCACACCGATCCTGCAAAGAGTAAACCACCCAGAACCATTCCCCTACTGCTCTATATTTACCTCAGACTAATACAACTAACCTACACATCCATGAACTATGGGCAATTTTAACATGGCCAATCCACCTGACCTGCACTTCTTTGGATTGTGGGAGGAATCCCATGCAGACACAGGGAGAATGTGCAAACTCCACACAGACAGTCACCCAAGGCTGGAATTGAACCCAGGTCCCTGGTGCTGTGAGGCAGCAGTGCTAACCACTAAGACACAGTGTCACCCACTTTTTAAAGGATCAACTCAACTAAGAGACCTCTGTACATCAGTCCTGCACTGTAACAGAGAATGATAATGGCCATGAAAGCAGCTGGATTGTTATCAGGAGTTACCTTTTTTTCTTGTTCAATACCGAATTGAACCTATAGCCTGGGTTAGTCACACACTGTATAACTCCACTGACTCGAACACCCAGAATTAATACTAGGTTATAATTCTCGCCATAGAGTTGGAAAGAGAGGAAAGATTAAATGGTGAGATCATTTAGGGGCTGTGGGTGGACCTGGTGGCTCACTGGTTAGCACTGCTACCTCACAGCACCAGAGACCCGGGTTTGATTCTGCCCTCGGGTGACTGTCTGTGTGGCGCTTGCACGTTCTCCCTGTGTGGGTTACCTCCTACAGTCCAAAGATGTGCAGGTTAGGTGGATTGGCTATGCCAAATTGCCCATAATGTCCAGGGATGTGTAGGCTAGGATGGTTATCCATGGGAAATGTGGGGAGAGAGTGGGATAATCTTTGGAAGGTGAGCATAGGCTGAGTAGCCTCTTTTGGCACTGTGGGGATTCTATGACTTAACACGGCTTTAAAATCCAAGCCTGCTGTCTTTCTGACTCTTTTGAAATCTGGGGTGTTTGCTACAATAGCATTAATCTGGCATCAATTTTGAACTTTACTTTGACAGTATGTTGAGGCCAAGCAAGGTCAAAGTGTCAAGTCGCAGTCTAACATAATGGAACTCTACATGGTGTATTGACTGAATGGCACCTGTATTTTGTTTTCACATTTTTGAAGTTTTCAAGGCCATGTTCTCTCGACACAAAGTGATATCAAATGTGTGGTCTGGTTTTCAAACTCTTACTGGGTTATATCAACAAAGTGTGTACAATAACTAATAAAAAAAAAGGAGCATTGTTCTGATTGACTAATTAGCAAACTTTAAATATTTTCTGGTTCAGAAGCATCTGTCACTTCCCGTGCTCTGGGACAGAGTAGGAAAGTACCACATATTTTGCACCTGAATGGAAAATGATGCAATGTGAGCTACACAACATTTAACTGCATGACTAACTAAATTTTACCTTACCTTTCCCCCCTTTTTACCTTTCTGGGATGGCATTGTACACTCACCTTATTTTATGATATTGCCCTCCAGTGAGCGGGAACCTGTTCCCATGGCAAGGCAGCCATTTTGTGTCGCTTACCGTACGGCTCGTTTCTCGTGCTTGCATTAAAGCTTGATGTTTTGGCCCAAACACTTGATGGTGTTGTGATTCAATTCACCTGCCAACCTGAAAGTAAACACAGCCCACTGTCACGCAGATGTTGATGTAAGCCAGCAGTTGTACCGCATCCGTTTTCTGATGAAGAGCAACATCGAAGAGTGGGAGGAAAAGTTCTATCCAAGATTTTCACCTGTGTTCTTGTTGCCTGTACTGGACCCCTGAGGGGTGTAGGTGGTGGCTGGATTTGAAAGATTATTAGTCTCTTGCATATTAATTAGTTGTATTTTAGTGACCACAGTGTGAGTCACTGCTTTAGACAAAAGGTAATTGCTGCCTCCCAGGGACATTGAGACAAATTTATGAGTTGTTAAATGACCTGAAAGTGACTCTAATCCCACACACATTGGTTATATAGTCAGACTTCAGCATCCCATTTAGAAGAATGGAAAATAAAATCAAGGAAACTGGTCATTTCTCGCTGGTTTTGGAGAAACTTCAATGTAATGCCAGTGGGGTTTTAGATTAGATTCCTACAGTGTGGAAACCGGGCCTTTGGCCCAACCAGTCCATACCGACCCTCTGAAGATTAACCCACCCAGACACATTTCCCCCTCAATAATTGACCTAACACTACAGGCAATCTAGCATGGCCAATTCACCTGATCTGCACATCTTTGGACTGTAAGAGGAAACCGAAGTACCTGGGAGGAAACCCAAGCAGGCACAGGGAGAATGTGCAAACTCCACACAGGCAGTCACCCGAGGCTGGAATCGAACCTGGTACCCTAGTACTGTGAGGCAGCAGTGTTAACCACTGAGCCACTGTGTCCACGCTCACCCTCCGAAGAGCAACCCACCCATAACATAATCACACGCAAGGTTTACACCCATTGTTGGACTGATCTGTCTATATGGCATCATAACAATGCTGCCACCCCTCGTGATGAGGCTGATATTTTCGTATGAGCATTATATGAGAGACCTCTCTCTCATCATCCAACCTTTCAGGTTTCCTATTTCAGTTAACCTAAGAAGTTCCATTGCAAGCTATTGATTTTTACAGCTGAATAACACTGGGTTTATGTTTGCCTGTGATTCTACATCCTCTCATTGGAGAGACACAATCTAAAACCAAGTTTCCATGGCTGTTCTTGGGTCTGTCTTTTGGATCATCAGCCATTCAGTATATAAATGGAACGGCTGGCACATGCATATGCCAAGTTTTGTGCCAAACTTTTTCAAGCAGCTACCTGTCTTTGTAGGAGGGATAAGGTTCAGTAGTTGGCCAGTATTTATTGCCTGTCCCTAGCTGCCCTTGAACTGAGTGGCTTGTCAGGTCATTTCGGATGGCAGTAGAGAGGAAACAATATTGTTGTGTGTGGTAGGCCAGACCAGGTGAGGATGGCAGATTTCCTTCCCTGAAGGACATTAGTGAGTCATACAGGTTTTTCAAAAAAAAATGGCATTGGTTTTATGGTCATCAGTAGATTCCTAGCTCCAGATTTTAAAAAAATTGAACTTAAATACCACCACCTGTTATGGCAAGATTCAAACCTGGGTCCCCTGAACATTAGTAGAATTTCTGGACTAATAGTCTACTAATAATACCCAAGGGGATCATTACAGTGATCTTCATTCTCATTGGACATTAAGTATTTGTTCTCAAGTCATAGAGATGTACAGCACGGAGACAGACCCTTCGGTCCAACTCATCCATGCTGACCAGACATCCTAAATTAATCTAATCCCATTTGCCAGCATTTGTCCCATATCCTTCTCAACCCTTCCTTTTCGTATACCCATCCAGATGCCTTTTAAATGTTGCAATTGTACCAGCCGCCACCACTTCCTCTGGCAGCTCACCCCATACATGTACCACTCTCTGCATGAAAACTTTGCCACTTAGGTCCCTTTTAAATCTTTCCCCTCTCATCTTAAACCTGTGCCCTCCGTTTTGGACTCCTCTACCCTGGGGAAGCGAACTTGGATATTCATCTTATCCATGTTATGAGGGGAGCGGAGATCTAGTCTTTTGGTGAAGTATACATGCCTTGAACTTTGTTGGTGCCAGTTCAATACTGTATGATTATAACAATTTACAATCTAAATTTAATCTTAATGTTGTTGGCAGTCCCTTAATTCGAGGATGTGCCTACTCAGGGGTCAAGGGTTTCATCCATGGGTCATCATGTGACTGAATAAGCTGCATTCCTGACCCAAGGATCTTTGGGCACATGGGGCTGGACGTCCCATGAGTTGGAAGGATCCGGAATGCAGGAATCATTGTCCTTTCTTTCTTTCCCTGCTGCTGCTCCGCCTCATCATTAAGGTATTTGCGCTCAAAGCCTGGTACAGCTTGATGGGTAAACTGTCACCATTTTAGATGATCAGTGGAGAAACCTGCTCAGACATTAACGTCACGGCTGTTGTGCTTCAAAGGCAGCTTCCAAAGGCCTCTGTAGCATCTTCATGTCCTCTTCTTGCAGGAGGAGAATTGTCGAACTCGGCCCTGGTGGAGGAGAGACCTTTCTGTTATCTGGACACTCTGTCCAGTCCATCATAGTTGGTTGTGTACAGGGCACTGGAGAGATGAAGAAGACTGGGATTGCTTTGAGGCAATGAGCAAACTAGAAATGCTGGAGGCAACTGAGCAATGAAAAGCAATGAAGGAATTGAACTGATAAGGCCTCATAAGGAATGAGAGTAAAATATCATGATCATTAGACCATAAGATGTAGGAACAGGCCATTCAGCCTGATGAACCTTCTCTGCTATTCACTGAGATCATGGTTGATGTACAAATCCTCAGCTCCACCTCCCTCCCTTTTCCCTTGATTCCATTAATGATTAAAAATCTATCTATCTCAGCTTTGAATATACTTAATGATTCAGTCTGACTGCCCTCTGTGGTAAAGAATTCCACAGATTCACTATCCTCTGAGAGAAAGATTTCCTGCTCATTTCTGTCTTTAATGTGGATCTCAGCCAGTGCAGTGAATGGGGCATATCAGTTTGTCCCTATTGATAGTGTGTGCATGTGGACATTGATCAATGTTGCCTCAGAGCTTGGGCTGTCATTCCTTGCAACAAGAGAGTTTCAAACCATCTCCCCTTCACATTTAGATCAATCCCACCACCATCGACGTTGTAGGAGTTAGCATTGAGCTGAAGCTGAACTGGGCTAGCCATATAAAAACTGCATTTACAAGCGCAGGTCACAAATTCTGTAGTGTAACTCCCCTCCTGCCTTCCCAAAGCCTGTCCATCATCTACAAAACACAAGTCATCAGCAGCAGGATACAAAACTCGCCACTTGACTGGATAGATACAGCTCCAACAATCCTAAAGAACCTTAACATGATCCAGCACAGAGTAGCCCACTTGATTAGCACCCCTGCTACTAGCTTACCATTCCCTTTGTTGACCATCACCTCTCTGAAGTATGAGCAAAGATGGCAGATGCATGGGAATATCACCAATGCAAGGTCTTCTCCAGGCCATTCACCATCCTGACATAGAGTTAGATCACTGTTGTGTCACTGTTTGTGTCAAAATCCTGGAACTCTTTTCCGAACAGCACTGTGGCTGTTCGTACTCCATATGGACTGCAGTGATTGAAAGAAGGCCGTTAAAGATGGCCGATAAATGCCAGTGATGGCATTCCAAGATGTGAATTTAAAACAAACATCAATGGCCCAATTTTTCATAGACAACCATATCTTCCTCATTGACGGAATTAAATATGCAGATGTTGAGGTATAGAGTCATAGAGATATACAGCAGGAAACATACCTTTTGGTCTAAATTGTCCATGCCGAACAGATGTCACAACCTAATCTAGCTCCATTTGCCAACACTTGGCCCATATCCCTCTAAACCCTTCCTATTCATATATCCATCCAGATGCCTTTTAGATGTTGCAATTGTACCAGCCTCCATCACTTCCTTTGGCAGCTCATTTCATACACCCACCACCCCCTCCATGAAAAAGTTGCTGCTTAGGTCCCTTTTAAATCTTTCCCCTCTCACCTTAAATCTATGTCTTCTAGTTTTGGACTCCCCCACCCTAGGAAAAACACCTTGTCTATTTACCCAATCCGTGCCCCTCATGATTTTATAAACCTCTATAAGGTCACCCCTCAGCCTCTGACGCTCCAGGAAAAACAGCGCCAGCCTATTCAACCTCTCCCTATCGCTTAAAACCCTCCAATCCTGGCAACATCCTTGCAAATCCTTTCTGAACCCTTTCAAGTTTCACAACGTCCTTCTACAGGAGGGAGACCAGAACTGCGCACAATATTCCAAAAGTTAAAACAACTTTAATTTAGTCACCACATCTGTTAATTGAGACCAGATCAACACTTTCCCAAACATAAAACAGTGAACCAGCAGAATATTTCATTAGGTATGGGAATGGGTTTCCAGAATCAGAGCTCAAATTTATAAAACAAAGAAAAGATAAGATTAACCTAATTTGCATCCCTTTTGTTCTACCCCCAAATATCCCTCCATTAGTAATGAGGTAAAACTAACAAGATTCTGCTATGTCAAGCGCTTACATTTAGAAGTTCTACTCAGAACTCATTTCTAAACTTAATAAGGGATTTCTCTTTTTAGTTAACTCTATTTCTGTTGTTCACGCTTGAATTTTTTTGTTTTGCAAACATTGAACTTCATGCGAAGGAGGGTGAACAGCAACATCTCAAGAGTAAATTCCATTTGTCACACAATTTCCAGCAGAGGTCGCTGAATGGTGATCAGAACTGGAAGGCCTCAGCACCATTTCCCTCCCTTGTGTCACGCACCAGAGGCAAATTGTTACAATAGACTTGGAGGGAGTGCAGCGTGGATTTACCAGAATGATACCTGAGCTCCAAGGGTTACATTCTGAGGAGAGATTGCACAAATTACGGTTGCGTTCCCTGGAATTTAGCCTTTTAAGGGATGATTTAATCAACATTTTCGGGACATCAAGGGGAACTGATAAGGTCAATTGGGAGAAACTGTTTCCTAAGGCTCAGGAGTCTACAGCGAGAGGGTTGAGTCCAAACATTAGAAGAGTCAGACTTTTTAGAAGTGAAATTAGGAATCTTCTTCATGCAATAGGTGGTAGGTGTTTGGAACTCTTTTACAATGGCAATTGATGCTAGATCCAGTGTTAATTGAATACTGAGACTAGTTGTTAGCCAAACATATCAAAGGATGCCAAAAGTATCAGACATTACTGCTGTATTTTTCCACAGAAGGTGCCTGACCTGCTGAGCATTTCCATAATGTTTTGCTTTTATTCAAGGTTTCTGACAGTATTTTGCTTTTGAGATCAAACCTGGGACCATTTCACTACATTAAAGGAAACAAAGAGTTCCATTTATGTAGCACCTTTCATGGCCTCAGGACAGCATAAAGCGTTTTACTGCCAGAAAAATACTTTTTGAAGTGCAATCACTTGTCGAAAGGTGGATAACATAGCAGCAAGTCTGCACAGAGGCAGATCTCACAACAAAGGTGATCACCAGGTAATCTGTGTTAGTGATAAAGGAGTGATATGAATGCAAGTTGCTACTGTCTGTTGGGCTCTGCTGTACACAGTGTGGCGTGTTTACCAGCCAGTGTGGGGAAACTGTTTTGTTTTATGTTGCCAAGCAAGACTGGAACCTAGATTCAGGCTCTGATGGTACCAGCTGATGGACGGAGTGTTTCAATCGAAGGAAAATACTTTCTCTTTTACAATGTTTTTCTTTCTTGCCAGCAGCTCATGTCTCCACAACCCTCAAAGCAGCGTGGCAAGTATGTGTGTTTTTGAATAAATATCTCACAATGCAAAGGGATCACGGACCCATCAGTTCCCTGTTTAATGTTTACCAGTCTCACACCCAGACTTGGCAGACTCCATTTGTGCACGGTCCCTTTCCATCCGCAGCTTCCCTTCAGCAAAACTCGAGATCAAATGCAGGTCATATTTGAGAAAGGTGTTGGTCAATATTATGTCACCTGAGTCACATTTCACAGTCAGATGGCTGGGCTTGTTCAGGAAGGCTGCTGGAATACGGCTTGTGAAATAATTCCTTTGAGTCATAATAAATCAGCATGTGCCACAGTTACAGAACCTGACAGACATTTCTGTAAATAGCTCATGGGCAGTTTGCCCTCAAGGAGTGATGGGCAGCCTCACCATTTGGATAGAGTTGGTGATGGGGTAACAATTTTGTAGACGGTTGTATTCTAACACTTGAGATCATTGCTGTCCTGTAAGATTTTTGTCTTTTCTAAACCCCTCACTTTGCCTTAATATACATATCGGTCTGGGTATTGAAGGTGGGAGCATCAAAGCTCAGGGAAGAGAGTGTCCCCCTATCTCTATATTGGATACTGTTATAATTAATTATTTCTTCCAACATCTTTATAGATAATCTTAATCAGAGGTTTGAGAGTGAAGCTGGATATGATTTCACTGCTTGATGCCAACCTGGCTCCATGATAATCCTTGTGGCTTCAGATCCCATTCTAGCCATTAAAACCAATGCTGCTGCCTCAGCGCAGTACAGAGGGAGCGCTGCATCTTTCAAATGAATCATTACACAGAAGGCCCTTCCTGACTCTTAAGGCGGACCCACTATATATAACTCTATTTGAACAGCAGGGGAGTCCTGATCAGCAATCCCCCCCCCCCCCACCCCCCCTCCAAATCAACATCACCAACAAATTAAAGGATTAACTGGTTACTATCTCAGTGATGTTTGAGAGACATTCATGTGAGTGATTTAGCAACAACTGCATTTGCTAACATGAGAACAATGATTACACTGTGAGAGTAATGTGACGTTCTCAATCCCAGCAATCTCTGCTGCTGGAGCCTTTCATCCGCTGGTGGAGAGACACACACAATGCTGTACGTTAGTGAGAACAGCCCACTGTACAGACTGAGGGGGCGGACTAATCACCTCGAGCCCAGCAAATAAGGATGCAGTTGTTTTGGCTCCACGCCTTTGCATTCACTAGATAAAACCAAATCTGAAAGCTTAAATCCGCAATCCTTTCCCACCCTACAACCATTTAGGAACTCCACCTCCCTCTGATGTTTGTCTCTTATGCACCTTCCACTCACACTATAGTGATGTGCGCCGAGCCTGGGGCCTTGTGGAAGAATAACACATTTATAACAGAGGCGGTAACCATAAGGAAGATGGAATGTTGCTTTGAGAGCTGAAGCATAGAAAATAGGAGCAGCAGTAGGTCACGCAGCTCCTTGGTCCATAGAGGTATACCAGCACAGAGAGCTTGATGCAAGAACATCATACCCTGTGCCATTTGCCTATCTTTGTGTGTAGCCCTGCAAAGCTCTCCTTTGCAGATAAGGACCCAGTGAAATATCTCCACGAAGGCAGGTATCCTATTACCAAGTCACCCTTACACCTGCATAGTATTTACCACTGACCCAACTAGAACAGAGCCGGCTCCTAGAGTGAGCAGAACCCCTGACACTCCTGTTTATATCCATCAGCCAGGACTTTCTGATTGGACCAGGTTAACAGCCTCAATCAAGGAACTCATATTCTGTGATATCCACCTGGCTGACCTTGTCTCAGTCACTGCACTCAGCTTCCCTTTCAATGGGGTGTTTGAATCTGCCTCTGTCATGTTCCTAGACAGTGTAATCCAGATCCTAACCAGATGCTGCAAAACAAAGTTTTTACTCCTGTTAGCATTCCTTCTTGTGCCAAAATCTGTCACCTTTAGTACTTGATCCTGGCATTAACAAAAATGTTCCTCTCTACTCTGCCTGTCCAAACTCCTCACGATTTTGAATACGTCCATCAAGTCTCCTTATAATCTTCTCTTCTCCAGAAAGGTAGTTTCAACACCTTCAATTTATATTTCTGACTGAGGTTCCTCATCCTCCATAACCATTCTCGTGAATCTTTTCTGCTTTCTCTCTGATGCCCCTTGTCATGATTCCTAAAGCTTGTTCACCTACTAATACTGAAAGAGTTGGTAGCCATAAAACCATCATAATAACTAAGATTGCTAGTAACATTGCATTTGAATCTTCATTTTTCTTATGCAAAGACGAATGCAGATTCCTCTCTGAGATAACTGTCCTCTTAAACATAATTATTACTGTATTCTTCCTTTCTTCTTTCATGCCTGGTAGCATTTGAGGTAGAAGAAGTACCAGGAATATTGCGTACAGTTTTGGTCCCCTTATTTGAGGAGGGATGTGTTTGCATTGGAGACATTTCAGAAAGGGGGAGGGGTTCATTAGATTAATTCCAGAGATGAGGGGTTTGTGTTATGAAGAGAGATTGTACAGTTTAGGCCTATATTCTCTGGAGTTTAGAAGAATGAGAGAAAATCTAACTGAGGTACATAAGATTCTAAAGGGAATGAACAAAATAGATGCATTCAGGATTTTTCATCTTGTCGGCAACCTAGCACAAGACAGGGAAGGGGCGGCAAATTTAAAACAGAGATGAGGAGAAATTACTACTCACAAACGGGTCTTGGAATTCACTGCCCCAGAGAGCGATGGATGCTGGGACACTGAATACATTTAAGAAGGAGACAGACAGATTTATAATGAGTAATGGATTGAAGGGTTACAGGCAGTGACCTGGAAAGAGGGGGTGAAGCCAAGATGGGATCAACCACGAATGTCTTGAATGACATAGCAGCCTCGAGGGACTACATTGCCTCCTCCTGCTCCTAGTTCTTATGCTTGGATCCATGGCGAGATTTCCCTGTTTGCCAGTCTGTCACTTCAGGAGCACCATACACTATCAAGCAGGGCTGACCAGGAGACTCCTCTGCACTTTCAGCCTGCCAAGTTTGTATCATTAGGATTTGTAGGTGGATAACTGCACTGCTTGGCCACGTTACAATCACATCTTTCATGGCCATTGGTCCTGGCTCAAAGGCAGGGATACCACAGAGATGCATCCCACAACCTGTACTTTGTTATATTACTGCTGCCATGAAAACAAGTTTTTTACTTTTTCCTATTCGTTCAGGTAATATGGATGTCGCTGACTGGGCCAGCATTTATCATCCATCTCTGATTGCCTTTTGGAAGGTGATGGTGAGATGCTTTTTTCACCTGCTGCACTCCAATCGATATAAGTAAACTCAGAATGCTGTTAGAGAGGGAGTTCCATGATTTTGACTCAGAACAATGAAGGAATGGCAGCATAAGATGCTGAGTAACTTGGACGGGAACCTATAGGTGGTAGTGTTCCAATGTGTGTACTGGCCTTGTCCTTCTTGATTGAAGTGGCTGTGGGGTTAGAAGATTCAGTCTAAGGAGCTCTGGTGAATTTCTTCAGTGCATTTTGTAGATGGTACACACTGCTGTGACTATGTGTCAGTGGTGGAACAACTGAATGGTTGTGGATTACTGTACTAATCAAGAAGGCTGCTTTTCTTTTTTATCTCCAAGCTTTTTGCATGTTGTTGGAACTGCACTCATCTAGGCACGTGGGGTGTATTCCACCATAGCCCTGAATGTGTGAGGAGTGTTAGTGGGGGTAGGCTTTGAGGAGTCAGCAAATGAATTACTTCTGCAGTATTCCTAGTCTCTGACCTGCTCCTGTATTTATATGGCTGGCCCAGTTCAGTTTCTGTAGACCTACTCAAGAATGGGATTAACAGCTGAATTTTCTGCATGACCCAGTATTGTATCTTTACTCCAAACTGCAGAACTAGCACAGTGGCCACCTCTTGAAAAATTGCTCTTACCTCTCAGTTCCTGTTTCACTTTCCATTTCATCTCACACTATCATTTCCTCTGCTTCATAATCTCCTTCATAATCTCAATCATTACCTGTCAAAGTTATTTTCCATTTCATTTTTTTTTAAAAGATGACTTAAGTACAGTCTACCTGCCTTCCCTCCGTTCCTGGCTTTAGCATTCCTTCTTTCCCTATCTATCTCTTCCTCATTTCCTCCTTTCTTGCCTCATTTTACTTTCCCCAATTTCCTGTGTCTAACAGTCTCTGTTGCCTTCACTCATTTTCCCTCTTATCCCATTGTTTCCTGCTCTTTCTGTAAGTAGTTTATAATCTCTATTATTTTCTCTCATCCGTTCTCCAATTCATTGAATCTCTTTTATCCTTTTTCTCTCTCCCTTTTTTCCTCACTCAAGTAATCCCTCCATTTTAATGTAATTATCAGCAGCATCTCTTTGACTTCTTAATCTAAATAACAATATCACATTTACCAATGGCTGTTTGGTAGCACAGGGCACGTTGAAAAAAAGCATTTTGTTGAAGATTTTCATCTTCCAATCATCAAGATAGAATTTATATTATGGGGTGAGCACTGCTGATTATTTGACAAGTGGACTGGTAGATGCATTGCCAGAGAGAATGCACCAGTTAATAATGATTGACAATTAACTGCCAGGCTCTGTTAAAATTTTAAACCAGATTGGTCAAGGTTAACTTTGAGAAACAAAGCAGAGAATGGATGTCATTTATTTAGCTGAGTTGAAACAGGGACAGTGCAAGTGGATGTTTTTTCTGTCTACAAAGAACAGAGCCCTGTGTATTAATATATGCAGCTTTCAATATATGTACACCATATGTAAGCATCACTGACAGTTGGCTGTCAGTGTAACTCTGTGCACACTTAGGATTATGTTTTTATTAGCAAAAGTCAGAAGTAGTGATCCTGTGACTATAGTGCTATTGTCCATTTTCTTTGCCAGGTTGATGATCTATTGACTGTTTAATTTGAATATGAAGGGAAATCTCATTGTGTGTTTGTATGTTTGGTCTAATAGCAGATGATATAAAATATAAACAAGTCAACTAGTTTACCCAATGACAAGTCCATTCTAGAGCAACTGCTAGTTTAAGAAAAATGAAGCCATATGCTTTTATGAATTGTCCTGCCTTCAGCTATGACTTGCAGATTGTCAGCCTGAAAGATGCTCTGCTAATGCAAGTCTGTTTCCCTTCAGTTGTTGTCAAAGCATTAGCAATAAGATTGGCCATGGAATCATACAGCATAGAAACTGACCCTTTGGTCCAAACCAGTCCATGCCGAACATAATCCGAAATTAAACTAGTCCCATCTGCCTGCTCCTGTCCCACATCCCTCCAAACCTTTCCTATTCATTTACCTATCCAAATGTCTTTCAAACATTGCAACTGTGTTCCATTCCTCAGGAAGTTCATTCCACACATGAACCATCCTCTGTGTAAAAAATGTGCCCCTCAGTCATAGAGTCATAGAGGTGTACAGCATGGAAACACACCCTTTGTACCAACTCATCCATGACAACCAGATATCCCAACCCAATCTAGTCCCATTTGCCAGAATTTGGCCCATATCCTTCTAACCCCTTCCTATTCATGTACCCATCTGGATGCCTTTTAAATGTTATAATTGTACCAGCCTCCACAATTCCTCTGGCAGCTGATTTCATACATGCACCACTCTCTGTGTGAAAACATTGACCCTTAGGTCCCTTTGATATCTTTCCCCTTTCACCCTAAACCTATGCTATCCAGTTCTGGACTCCCCCACCCCAGCGAAAAGACCATCTTTTTGAAATCTCTCTTCTCTCACCTTAAAGGTATGCCCCCTGGTCTTGAAATCCCCCATTCTGGAGAAAAGACACCGACCATTACCCCTATCTATACCCCTCATGATTTTATAAACCTCTATCCTACAATCTGTCAAGAAAAAAGACATTTGGGAGTTTCCCATGTTTCTGTTAGAATTTCCGATTGCCCCCAAAAGACAATGCCCATAAACGTTAGAACTACACTATTGTTTAGAACTTCAGCCATTTCTGTTTTCTAACATTACTTCAAAATACTTTATTCTACAGTTTCTGGACATCTGAAACAAACCCAGAAAAGGCTGGAGAATTTCAGTAGATTTAGCAACTTTCTTTGAAGAGCATAATAAGGTTAACATTTCGAGTCTGACATGACTCTTCATCGGAACTGAAGAAGAGTCATTTTTGACTTAAAACAGTAACTGTTTCTCTCTCTAGAGACTGCAAAAATACATGGATTAAAAGAACTTTAGAACATGGAAAAGGTAAGCATTCCATAAATGTTCAAGTTCTTAATTGGAGTGAGGTAAATTTTAATGGTCTAAGACAAGAACTGTCAAAAGTTGGTTGGAGTAGACTGTTCACAGGTACAGGGATGACTGACAAGGAAGGCTTTCAAAGGTGTGATATTGAGAGTTCGGAGGCATTATGTTCCTGTTAGAGTGAAGGGTAAGGCTGGTCAATGTATGGAACAATGAATATATAAAGATATTGAGGTTCTACTCAAGAATAAGAAAGAATTATATATTAAATATAGAGAGCTAGGATCAAATGAATCTCTTGAAGAGTATAAAGAATGTAGGGGCATTTTTAAGAGGGAGATCAGGAAGGCAAAGAAAGGATATGAGATGGCTTAGGCAGATAAGGTTAAGGATAATCCAAAGAAATTCTACAAACACATTGAGAACAAGAGAGCAACTAGAGAGAGTGTTGGGCCCTTTGAGATCAAAGAAGTCATCTTTGCATTGAACTTCAGGAGATGAGAGAGATATTAATTGAATATTTTGTATCTGGTTTTACTCTGGAGAAAGAAATGGAGGCGAAGAACTCAGGGAAATAAATATTGATGTTTTGGAAACAGTCCACATTACAGAAGAGGAAATGCTGAAGGTTCTAGAAAATATAAAGGTGGATAAAGCTCTGGGACCTGATCTCGTGTATCCCAGGGTGTTGTGGGAATTTAGGGAAGAAATTGTGGAGCACCTTCCAGAAATATTTGTATCATCTATAGGTGAGGTGCCGAATGACTGGAGAGTAGCTAATGTGCCTTTTTTTATGAAAGATAATAAGGAGAAGCCTGGGAACTGTAGACCTGTGAGCCAGACATTGGCAGAAGGTGATTCTGAAAGACAGGATTAACATACATTTGGAGAGGCAAGGAATGATTAGGGACAATCAGCATGGTTTTGTGAGAGGGGAATTGTGTGTCACTAACTTGCTTGAGCTTTTTAAGCAAGTATCAAGAAGGTTGATGAGGGCAGAGAGGTGGACGTTGTTTACTTGGACTTCAGTAAAGCCTTTGACAAGATTCGCATGGTAGACTAATTAGTAAAATTAGGTCATATGGGATACAGGGTGAGCTTTCCATTGGATACATAATTGGCTTAACGGCAGGAGACAGAGAGTGATGGTGAAGGGTTGTTTTATGGATTGGAGGCCTGTAACCAGCGATGTTCCACAGGGATTGCTAGTGGTCATTTAGGACGTTAGTGAGGCCTCATCTGGAGTACTCTTTGCAGTTCTGGTCGCCCTGTTATAGGAAGGATATTATTAAATTAGAGAGGATTCAGAGAATATTTACGAGGATGTTGTCAGGAAAGGAGGGTTTGAGATATAAGGAGAGGCTGGATAAGCTAGGATATTTTTCATTAGACCGTAGGAGGTTGAGGAGTGACTTTATAGAGATTTCATAAATCATGAGGGGCACAGATAAGGTGGATAGCAAAAGTCTTTTCCCAAGGAATGGGGAGTTCAGAACTAGGGGGCATATTTTTAAGGTTAGAAGAGAAAGATTTAAAAAGGACATAGTGGGCAACGTGTGTGGAATGAACTGCCAGAGGAAGTAGTGGATGCAGGTACAGTTACAATGTTTACAAGACGTTTGGATAAATTCATGAATAGGAAGGGTTTGGAGAGATATGAGTAAAACACAGGCAAGTGGGGCTAGTTTTGTTTGGGAACATGGAATAGTGAACTCGTTGAACCGAAGGGTCTGTTTCCTTCCTGTATGACTCCGTGACTCTACAATATCTTGAGGCTGTGAAAAATGCTAAATAAATGCAAATGCATTCTGCTTCATTTTCTTATGTTCTTGTTTGACCCCTTTGAATTTTGGGCTTTCAAAAGGTCAGTTTCTAAAGATCCTGCTTCTGTACTGGGATAAATAGGGAAACAGAACCTCAAGATCTGTTTGCACGAGCAACTTGAACTCTATATTGTGAATGGATTTAACCTCTCAGTAGATCACAGCTTGGGTTTGAATCCTGTCATGGCATATGCTGGAATTTGAATTCAATAAAATCAAAATCTGAAATTGAGACTCTAATGATGTTCATGAAGCTGTTGGAAAAACCTACTGTGTTCACTGAGGTCTTTTAGGGAGGAAAATTGCCTTATCTGATCGACATGGGATTCCAAACCCACAGCAATGTGGTTAACTCTGAACTGTTAGGGATGTGCAATTAACATTGGCCTAGCCAGCGACACCCATATCCCATCAATGCATAAAGAAAAGCAGTTTGACCCAGTATGTAGGATGAGCCTTGTTTTTGGATGCCAAACTACATGTTTAGGACTATACTTAGTATTTAAATCAAGGCTCATTTCTTTTCAGCTAAAACATGCATATTTGGGGCTCTACTCACACTCGGAGTCAGGCTCAATTGTCCAGCTCAGAATCAGAGATTTAGTATTATCCTTGCCTTATGAGGCAACACGTAGGATCAGGCAGAGGAATTAAACAACACTGGCAAGAAGCTGTGCAGGAATTTGAGACACACTCATACAAAGCAGAATGTGGGTGGCAACTCATAAAAGGAAATATTTTCACTCTTCAAAATGGTGACCATTTTGTTTGGGAACATGGAATAGTGGACTCGTTGAACCGAACTGGTGGCCAACTGGTGGTTCATATTTCATACTTAGTGTATACGCTGACCCCTGTTTATGAAGGATTTTCGAAGCTTCAAAGCTTGCCTTAATTGCCATGAGCTACAGTAACCCTTCGTTCCTGAGGCACCACGTTACTCCCTATGAGCCATACAAAGAGAAGAAGCTAAACGCATTGTTCCGAGGAAGCACTTCAACAAGGCAGCTCACCATCTCTTTATCAAAGGGCAACTAGGGATGGGCACTGAATTCTGGTCCAGCCAGCAATGCCTGTGTCCAACAAGTGAATAAAAAAAAGAGAATCTAGAAAGAACAGCCAACTGACAAGCTGATAATTAACATTGAAGTTTAATAACTGTACATTAGATGTTTGAATATATTAATGTGATTCGCTAAGAAAGAATTTAGTTTAAAAAGCTGTCATGCCTGTAAATTGTTTGGCTAAAAACAGGAAAATAATGCTATCTATCTGAGACAGTAATATTGTAATTAATACATCAACTTATTCCAAACACACAGTAGGAATGATTACATAGGGTAAATCCTGTTAATTGGCACACTCAATGGAACTTTGGATAATGGCAAGTGTGTTTCAAGATGTTAGATATGGGGAAAAGTGCCTGATACTTTCCAGTCTGGGGGTAATTTGTAACATGACTCAATATGAAATCCTGTTCGTCAATACTCCTCAGTTAGGTTACATCTGTGTAAAACAGCTCGCAAAATCTGTCTGCTCAGAAATGGAGACTTCGTCCAAAAGAAGAAGCTTTTTTTTTGACAAATGAATCTCTATTTTGGAATCATTATCCTGCTTAATATCTCATGGTGGATTAAAAACAGGCACCAAATCTCTGGCTGTGAACTTGACCTTAGCTCAGTGTTATCAATCCCCCACTGAGTGTGTGTTCAGTCATCATTTAAAACTCTTCAGCACAAAATGTCGGCTGGAGCTCTAGTGCAGTTCTGAATGAGTGCTGCCCAGTCACAGATGCTGTCTTACAGATGAAATATTAAGCCCCCTGAAGTCTACTTCCTTGGGTAAATGTAATAGTTCCTAAGATATAATTGTTTAGAAGAGCAGTATTCTGGCCAGTATGTGTCCCTCAGTCAACACCATCAAATGGTCTGATCAGTGCTTCTTGTGAGATCTTGCTGCTCTGCTTTCTACATCACAACTATTATTGCACTTCAAAAGTAAGTCTTACCAACCTCATTAACAGCCAAATATGTTATACAAATATAAATTATTGCTTTTTATTGTTGCTATTAAAATATATTAAAAATATCCAGGTCAATGCGGAAAGAAGACTTGCCAGCTTTGTTCGAGTTGATCAAATAGTCTGTTGTTCCTGTATTTCTGATATGAAATAGGGCATCACGTTAACCACAGAAGACCCCGTATGCAGATCATGAGATATGATCTGTGCAAGTTCATCAGCAGAACCCGATTGTTTCTGTGCAGTAGAATTCAATGTAAGTGTATTGAAAATAACAGTATGTTGTTTTCATATTTCTCTTCCCCCACCCTTCCTTTCTCATAGATGGTGACTCTTTGCTTGGGCATTGTTCACTTAAGATCCCGTAAGACCCTCTGCATAGTACCAGGCCATTCAGCCCAGCCAGTTCATTGCTGCATTCAAGCCTCCTCCCATTTTCTCTCTCTAAATTTAACAACATAGCTCTCCAGACCCTTCTCTCTCAGTACTTTTCCCAGTTTCCCTTTAAGTGCTTCTACACGATTTGTTTCAGCCATTCTCTGTGGTAGCAAGTTGAGCATTCTCTTGTTGACAATTGAAAATTGATAGCCTCTAGTTAATGCTCTTCCCCACAAGAGGAAACTTTCTTTCTTTATCTACTCGAACAACACCTTCCAATAAACATACAGATCCAGCTCAGGGCAGTAGATGTTGTTTACTTGAACTTTAGTAAAGCCTTTGACAAGGTTCTGCATGGTAGACTAATTAGTAAAGTTAGTTCACATGGGATTCATGGTGAGCTTGCCAATTGGGTACAAAATTGGCTTAACGGCAGAAAACAGAGAATGGTGGTGGAGGGTTGTTTTTCAGACTGGAGGCCTCTGATCAGTGATGGGCCACATTGGTGCTAGCTCCACTGCTTTTTGTCATTTATATAAATGATTTGGATGTGATTACTAGAGGAGAAATTACTAGTAAGTTTGCAGATGACACCAAACGTGATCATGTAGTGGGCAGTGAAGATGTTTACCTCAGAGTTCAACGGTTTCATGATCGAGTGGGCCAATGCATTTTGGAAAGGCAAATAGGGCAGGGCTTATACGCTTAATGGTAAGGTCCTAAGGAGTGTTGTTGAACAGAGACCTTGGAGTGCAGGTCATAGTTCCTTGAAAAACAAGTAGACAGGATAGTGAAGAAGGCATTGGTACACTTGTCTTTATTGGTCAGTGCATTGAGCATAGGAGTTGGGAGGTCATGTTGGTGGCTGTACAGAGCATTGGTGAAGCCACATTTGGAATACTGCATTCAATTCTAGTCTCCCTGCTGTAGGAAAGATGTTGTTAAACTTGAAGGGTAGCAGATAAGATTTATAAGGATGTTGCCAGGATTGGAGGGTTTAAGGTGTAGGGGAGGCTAAATAGACTGCCGGTTGTTTTCCCTGGAGCATCAGAGGCTGAGGGGTGACATTATAGAACTTTATAAAATCATGAGGGGCATGGATAGGGTGAATAGCCAAGACGTTTTTTTCCCTGGCGCGGTAGCTCAGTGGTTAGCACTGCTGCCTCACAGCACCAGGGACCCGGTTCGATTATAGCCTCGGGTGACTGTCTGTGTGGAGTTTGCACATTCTCCCTGTGTTGGCGTGGGTTTCCTCTTGGTGTTCCAGTTTCCTCCCACAATCTAAAGACGTGCAGGTTAGATGAATTGGCTATGCTAAATTGCCCATTGTGTTCAGGGATGTGTAAGTTAGGTGCATTAGTCAGGGGTAAATGTGGAGTAATAGGGTTGGGGAATGGGTCTGGGTAGGTTACTCTCCGGAGGGTCAGAAGACCTGTTTCCACACTTAAGGGATTCTCAGGGGTGGGGGAGACCAAAACTAGAGGACGTAAGTTTAAGGTGAGAGCGTAAAAGGGACCTATGGGACAACTTTTTCATGTAGAGGGTGGTGTGTGTATGGAATGAGCTGCCAGAACAAGTGGTGAGGTCTGGTACAATTACAATGTTTAAAAGACATCTGGATGGGTACATGAATAGGAAGGGTTTTGAGGGATATGGGATTAGGTTAATTTAGGATATCTGGTCCCCATGAACAAGTTGGACCAAAAGGTCTGTTTCTGTGCCATATAACCTTATGACTCTATGACATTTAGATAAGTACAAAAATAAGAAATGTTTGGAGAGATACGGACCAAGCAGAGGCAGGTGGGACTAGTTTACTTTGGGATTATGGTTGGAATGGACTGATTGGGCCGAAGGATCTCTTTCCATGCTATGACTCTATGACTCTTTGACGGGTACTGGTTGGCATCTGGTCCTAGTGAACGTCATTGCTGGGTGAGCTTTGACACTGGGTGTTGGTTGGTTTGCTTGGTTGACTAGATGACTAGAGTGCAGTGTAAAATTATGCAACAGTATGGGTGCAACCCTGTACCAGCTGTGGTAGTTCACGAAGACCTACCTCCTCACTGTACCCTCCAAGCTTGTGGAATAGTTACCCTTAAGGTATGCTCAGTCACTAATGGACAGAGATGGCTATGACATCATATACCTACATATTCAGAATTATCAGTGTTTCTTCAGTACAGAACTGGAGACTTTATAGATGCATCATTTTCATTAATGGATATTTGAAGCCATTAATTGTTAACTGTATCTAACTTTAAAATACATAACTGATCTTCTGACATGTGTTTTTCTTTGGGTTTTTGCTCATGTTTGCAGTGTGGTGACCACTGCTGGATGGGACACCCCTGAGAAGGGTGGAATAGGATTCAGTTTTGACCACTCCAGGCCCCAATCCAGGCAGCGAGTGGTGTGGGAGTCCATTCACCTGCCCCTGTTCTGGGCTAACAAGTGAAGTCTTTCCCATCTGGAGGGGGATAAAATGACCCACTTAACGCCACAGAGTGGTGCACCAACATGAGACATAACGAGGGAACATTTGGTGAGTAATTGTAAAGGAAATTCTGCTCACAGGAGGCTGATAATAGTCAAGCTGTCAACTCAATTTGTTTTTGTTGTGAAATGGTCTGTTCTTATTCAGGTTATACAGGGCTTTGTAGCTGAGTAAGCAGGTAGTGTAATGTGATTTTGCCCTTTTATTTCATCAGCATTTATTTCCTCATGGAAAGGTTAATGTGTGTGTGTGTGTGTATATGTGTCAGTGTGTGTGTGTGTCTGAATGTCTGTCTTAAGACTCACTGCTGCCAGAGGTTTCACCTCGGGATCAAATCCGTGAATACAGCTTCTGGGAAAGTGTCTATCCATTAGCTCCCTGAAGGCAGCTGCCTGGTTTCCTGAGCGAAGCATCCTGACCATTCGCTGAGAGGAATTAATGAGGCATGAGGCTTGGTGATGGGAAAAGGCCAGTCGAGCTGAGACCCAGCCAACCAGAGGAGCGGGCTTGGAGGCGAGGTGGAGCAGCGAGTGATACCTAGGGAAGTCAATTAGCTAGATCCTTCTCAAAGTGTGGAAACAGAACAAGGTCCAAATCACGCAGTGTGACAGCGCTTGTTATGCACAGTCTTAGCCTTGTCATGCCATCAGATTTGACAGTTTTGGGTCAGGTCACTGATTCTCTAAACCTTCAGTTGTATTGCTTAACTTGGGCAGACAGGCTGCAATCTATGGTGGCACAGGCCAGGCGAACTGTACCACTTTCATGCCATTGTGTTTGCAAGGCCGCCAACGTTCAGACAAGCAGAGGATACCACACACGGCATGAGCAGGTTATGACACTCTAGAGTGTGGACTGTCATCAAAATCCTTTCCCACCACCCGGGAGGGACAGGGAACATTATGCTTTAAATTCCTAACCCCCCCAAACAGAAAGAGACAGGACACATTTCTTTTTAAAAAAAACTCAGACGCCAAAAGCCAGCTTGCAGTTCCTCATTGTCAGCAGACAAAGGGGAGAACAAAATGTTTCACTTAAATGAAACGTTAAAATTGCTCATCCTCAACGGTGTATTAATGGCCATAGTGAGTCAATGATTCAACAGGCTGTGAGAGGATGGAGGCACCGTGGGCTAATTAAAACTGCCTGCTCTCGCCCCAGCCTTTCATTAATCATCTGACTCTTTTTTTCCAGCCATAAAACTTGCTTGACCCCTTCACTCGAGCTTATTTCAATCAGTACAGATTTTAAATATTTATGTACAAGGCGAAAAATAGTTGGATGCTATCAAACTTCGCATTACTTTAATTCTCCCCTCTTTAGAGGGAGAAGAAGTTTGGTAATACCAGGTTTTCTATGTATGAGGAGGGTGTATTCTAATTTAAATGAATGATCACAGGTTGAGATTGTAGCACTCTTGCCATACTGGGGTGGCATAGAAGGGAAACATTCAGGAGAAAATGAAAAGCTTAATCCCCCTCTCCCATTCTATAGCAAGTGGGGAAGTGGAAATGGGAGCTGACAGATCAAGAGCTGGAGTCTGCCCCTCCCCATTGTGACAGACCAGTACCTTTACTCCATTTATCCATCTGGATTACCTGACACGTGCCCAGGAATCTCAATTTTGAAGCCATTGGTTGACTTACGTGCTTCCCAGGGGAGGGAGTTCCTGATTTCCTTTACCAGTTGCGTAAATTCTTTTCTGACCACCCCAAAACAGCCTAGCTCAAACCTAAAGGATATACATTCTCGTTCCCTGACAGTAACCGTGTAGATGCAGGAGGCAGTGAAGAAGGCAAATGGAATGTTGGTCTTCATAGTGAGGGGATCTGAGTACAGGAGCAGGGATGTCTAGATGTAATTGTAAAGGGCCTTGGTGAGACTATTGTATTATGTACATTTTGGCCTCCCTATCTGAGGAAGGACGTTCTCACTATGGAGAGAGTATAACAAAGATTTACTGGATCAATTCTTGGGATGGCAGGCTTGACATTTGATAAGAGGTTGGATCAGTTAGGACTGTATTCACTGAAGTTTAGAAAAATGGAGTTGGAGGCATCTCATAAAATTCTAACAGGACTAAACACTGGTTCTTCAGGAACTAAAGCCGAAAATCTGAGGCAGCATATTTGAAGTGAAAGCAATAATATTGGGTGAAGAATTAAACTGTATTGAGGAAGAGTATGGAACTGATACATGGCAGAATTAATTATGTGGCCAATCAAAGCTGATTTTAAAGAGAAAACCAATAAATAAATATCTGCCTAAAACCTAAGAGGCTCATTTAGCAGGAACCTGTAATGCATTAACAACTTGTAAACAGTAAAGTCAAAATTCTGCAAAGAAACTTGTGGTCAATTTTGTTATTGTACCAACTGATGTCCCATGATGCTATTTGTAAATTTAACCCAGAGTTTATTTAAACCTGGTCCGTCCCTTTACGTTTACTGTTCAAATGTTTCCTGTTGGGTTGTGGTCTAAATAGGCATAACTTAAGGTCCATAGTGGTTAATGGCTGAGGGACATTTCTGTCAGTGGCAGCTGTTTGTAAGTCCCTGGCTACTGGCCTTGACAAGAGGTCAGTCAGGTTAAAAAGATCAAGAAATAGTTGGCTTTCTGACAATTTTTGAAAGTGACAAATTTAAGAACTTCCACATGGATTAATCGGTCTCTTGCTGTTCATGGCAAAATATATTATAAAAACGTGTATAAAAATTAGACCCCATTAGGTGTCCCTTAAAGGTGGCAATATTTGACTGCTATGATGTAAATATAAGCTATCTTTCAGATTTTTTTGCTTTGATCTTCACAAGGTGTGGCTTCAAACAATAAATACTCTGCATTAAATGAAAAATTGTTTCTCATCATTTGCTTTTCAATATTGTCTTGTATCCCTAACGCAATGTGTTGTGCTGATACACCATATTGCTTTAAATCTATTAATTATAAATAAAGGTACATTCATTAGTCACTGCCCATGAAATTTGAATCTACCTTTTTATCATCACTTCCCATCATGCTGAGCAGAGTGTTAGTTTGTTTGCATGCATGGCATATTTGGGGGAGGATCTCCTGTACGAGAGGTGAATATGTTGTTCATTGAATCACAAAATAGAATCTCTAACATTGGTGAAAATGATGGAAAAGGAAATGTTTTGAACATTGATGGACATTTATGTAGAGAACTGCCATAGATATTAAGTAGGTCAGAGAATCTAGAATGTTCCTAGGATAAGAGGTGGCCATTCAGGAGTGAGAAATTTCTTGACTTGGAATCTTTGGAAATCTCTACCCCAAGAATAATGCGACTGCTCATGCGAGTATTTTGGAGACTGAGATTGACAGGTTTTTCGACACTGAGGGAATCAAGGGATATGAATATAAAGTGGGTAAAAAAGTAGAATATCAGCCATTATCCTTTTTTAAAGGTTAACTGGAGCAGCTGCATGATCTACCTGCTCCTGTTTCTTCTATTCTCATGTTTAAGTATCATGATTTCTGAAATCTGTACATGAGGTTTCTGTTTTTACACTTAACAGCAAATAAATAGTAAAGGTGAGTTAAAGTATTCCCACTGCTTTTCTAGAAAAGAAAAATAAAGACTTGAATCTCCAAAGATGGAATAAAAATTCAAACCCATATTAAGGTCCCAACTGCAACTTAAACTCCACAGCCTGAGATGTAGGAGTGCCTCGGTGCAGGAGTGCCTCACTTGGTTTTCACCATTTCTGATTGAAGACCTACTGATGCCCTCTGATGCCTCTTACATAGACTAACTGGGCAGTTACACAGCGGCATGTTAAAGCTTGCACATTAAGATAGCCCCAGGTTTCATTTCTGTCCATTTGGCTGGAATTAAAGTTGATGTCCCTTTGCCTGGAATACTAATTACTCAAGGGACATGAATCTGGACAGTGAATTTTAAAACTGCATGGTCATCAAGTGGAAGTTTTACAATTTAGATTAAATCGCAATATACTGTCATGTGATAACATTAGAATGATAAAGCCACATGACTAATATCCGAACAAAAATTAAGAATTTTTTTTGCTAACACAATGCTCTTTAAAGCAATTAATCAACTTACTTATTCTTTGATTACCTTTGATAAACATGCCCTGTTAATTTACAAACTCCTGAGACTATTCTATGGTAACAAAGCTGCAGTTTTCTGTTGCAAACTGAGTTTGGATGCAAATTCACAAGATTTTCAGTCAAAGCTGGCAACGAGCTGTCCAGCCTGTGCCCTAGACAAAAATGTTCACACCATTTATAGATGAGTAAGAAATTCTTCTGGTATCCTGATTGTCAATCAATTCCTCAGACTACAAAAATTCACATTCACGAACATGGATAATCTCGAAAACATTTACCATCTGCTGGGAGGCAAGTAAATTCATATTTTAAATGTAACTCCTTTATTAGATAAAATTAGACAGAATTTACAGAACAGATTCAGGCCATTCAGTCCATGTTGGCAACTATACTCTGATGTCCCCTCTCATCATTCCTCATAGAATTGTTACCAGCATAATCTTTCCATTTTATTTTTCCTATGTGTATATTAATTATTTTAATTTATATCTGGCATTTCTGTCAAAGAACCTACAGATGAAAATCTAACTGAACAATTGCTGACTAGTTTTGTGCTTCCAGTACCTCTGCTTCTAATTTTACTTGAATGTAGCATTTTCTTCTTTTCCTTTAACTTGTCATTCATCTCATTTTTCCGTTAATGCGACCTTGCTTTCCGTGAATTAACCATTGCCTACATAATAGTGGCTGCACTCCAGAAGTAATGTGATACAGTAATAGGAACACCACAAAGATATGACAGAAATACAACTTTGATTTGATTTGATTTACTTTATTATCATCACATGTACTCAGGTACAATGAAAAGTTTTGTTCTGCGTGCAGTACAGGCAGATCAGACCATACAAAATGCATAGGGTAATAGAGTGAGGAATACAATACTGCAGCTGCAGAGAAGGTGCACAGAAAACAAGATCAACATTTAAATTTAAAATTTGACAGGTCCTTTCAAAAGTCTGATAACAGTGGGGAAGAATCTGTTTTTGAACCTATTTATACGTTGATACAAACTTTTATATCTTCTGCCTGACGGAAGTGGGTGGAAGAGAGTATAACAGGGTGGGAGGGCTTCTTTGTTCCTTATTACTCAGAATAAGGAACTTGATCTCCAGGAATTATATGCTTGGCACCCAACCAATCTAGATATTGCTGAAATCACAAACATGCTCCGACTATTATCCATGTGTGAACTTGAGATTTTAAGAAAAGTTAGAATTGCAGTCTTAGCCTGAGCTATAGCAACACAGCTGTGTGAGTGTATGGTGCAAAGTCAGTTAGCTGGAAACTGGGAGAGGCTAGGAGTCACAGTTTCCAATTTTAACTATTGAATTGTGTTGCCCCATTGGACTATTGGACATCAAGGGGAAGAGGAACATTGAGTGGGATAGCCAAATCCAATTCTAGGTTGCACCGAATCATCCTACTATCATCATTTACAGACTCATATATGTGCCTCCAATAAAAAAATGAAATGCTCTTAAAGGGAGGTTAGGTAAATACACAAGGGAGAAAGGAACAGAAGGTGACAGTGATAAATCAGGAAAGATGTGAAGATCTTTGAGTGGAATTGTATACAAAGATTTGGACTTATTGGTCTGAATGAGCTACATATGCAAAGTGAGACATTTATTGCACAAAGGGGCTGTTAAGATTCAGCCTCATTTCTATCATATTTAGACCAAACCAGGTGAGAACAGCAGATTTCCTTCCCTAAAGGACATCAGCAAACCAGATGGATTTTTATGACAAAAAAACAGCAGTTATATATTGCCATTAGACTAGCTTTATATTCCAGATTTTATTTATAATTATTGAATGCAAATTTCACCATCTGTGACAATGGGCATTGAACCCATGATCCCAGATCAACAACCTGGGGTTCATGGATGTCAAGACCAAGGGTATTACCATTATCTGTGCTATATGTGCCTTTCTTTAATTCCAGCCTTGAGGATACGCTCATTCACTCCGATTGGTTGGAGGACAAACTGGTACTGCCTGGTCCATCCTTTCTCTGGTCTGGGATAGTAGTTTACATACGTTAAATGACTACTATTGATTAGATTCCCGACAGTATGGAAACAGGCCATTCAGCCCAACAAGTCCACATCGATCCTCCAAAGAGTAACCCACCCAGACCCATTTTCCCCTGACTTATGTACCTAACACTATGGGAAGTTTAACATGGCCAATTCACCTAACCTGTACATCTTTGTAGCTGTGGGAGGAAACTGGAGCACCCGGAGGGTGCTCACGCAGACACGGGGAAAATGTGCAAACTCCACACAGACAGTCGCCCAAGGCTGGAATCGAACTCAGGTCCCTGGTGCTGTGAGGCAGCAGTGCTAACCATTGAGCCACCATGCCAGGCCTGTGTCCCATGGTAGAGGAGGGAAGGTGTTTTAAAATGCAGCACTATTTTTCCATTGGTTGTCTTTCTCCCACGTCTTATTGAATATGTGTATATCAATGAATGTTGGCTCAAGATAGATTAAACATCGACTGTGATGGCACTTGCAGTCAAATAGCTTTACACCATTCATTGTCGAGGGGCTGCACCCCACCATGAAGATGCAACTCTTTCAGGAAGGGACAGAAGGGAAGGAAAATGTCGTGTTAACAAGACGGTGAGAGCAATGTATGTGTAAATATTTATTTCCAACCCTTGTTGTGCTAGCAGCCCCTTCAGTATTGAACTCCTGCAATTACGAAATCTGTAGGGTCAGAATGTTCTGACTTAACCGACATGATTTTAAACTTTAACTGCACCACATGTGTTCTTGCTGTGGTATGAGGTGTGCTTGACTCTATTGTTGCAGAAACCGGGGACAAGGTGAAAGGCTGCTCCGCAGTGTCAGCTGCTCCTCTGCAATGTATTGGAACAGAGAGCATTCAATTTATAATTTGACCCAAGAACGTAAGGCAGATGGAGCTTTTCATTCCACACGCAGCTGGGCATGCAAATGTTAAGGAAAGAACAAAATTGTTCTCACAATGCAGGTCATCAGACAGGAAGATGTTTGTGAAGTTCACACTCACAATCTTACTTGTGACTGTCATCATCTAGCCTTTTTTGCACCCTTAACCTTTTCTGCTATCTGACAAGATAACCCATCCCCTTTCTGCTACACCCACTGGTTTCTCCTTATCATACTGCTGGTCCTTTCCTTTCATCCAATGCCACACTTTCTAACAAATCTCCAGATCCACGTAGCAACACAACTATATGTGCTTTACTTTTCCACTGATGGATCTGTATGCAGCCATCTCAATAGTTCAGTGGCATTTGTGGAAGTCTGTGTCCCCCCCACTGACCCTCACTTCCTGCATTCCAAATCTTGACAAATGCCTTAAAATCTTGAATGTAACATGGCTAAGTTTTCAAATTATCCCAAACTAGGAGAAATTTTGGCTCAAAACGTTATAGCAGGAATTGAATAAAATATCAAATTGAACATCACAGTGGCAGTTGGAAGTCATAGCGATGTACAGCATGGAAACAGACCTTTCAGTCTAACCTGTCCATGCCGAACAGATATCCCAACCCAATCTAGTCCATATCCCTCCAAACCCTTCCTATTCATATACCCATCCAAATGCCTCTTAAATGTTGCAGTTGTACCAGCCTCCACCACTTCCTCTGGCAGCTCATTCCATATATGTACCACCCTCTGCGTGAAAAGATTGCCCCGTAGGTCTCTTTTATTTCTTTCCCCTCTCACCCAAAACCTATGCCCTCTAGTTCTGGACTCCCCGACCCCAGGGAAAAGACTTTGTCTATTTATCCTATCCATGCCCCTCATAAGTTTGTAAATCTCTATAAGGCCACCCCTCAGCCTCCGACGCTCCAGGGAAAACAGCCCCAGCCTGTTCATCCTCTCCCTATAACTCAAATCCTCCAACCCTGGCAACATCCTTGTAAATCTTTTATGAACCCTTTCAAGTTTCACAACTTCTTTCTGATAGGAAGGAGACCAGAACAGCACGCAATTTTCCAAAAGTGGTCTAACCAACGTCCTGTACAACCGCAACATGACCTCCCAACTCCTGTACTCAATACTCTGACCAATAAAGGAAAGCATACCAAATGCCTTCTTCACTATCCTATCTACCTACGACTCCACTTTCAAGGAGCTATGAACCTGCACTCCAAGGTCTCTTTGTTCAGCAACACTCCCTAGGAACTTACCATTAAGCGTATAAGTCATACTAAGATTTGCTTTCCCAAAATGCTGCACCTCGCATTTATCTGAATTAAACTCCATCTGCCACTTCTCTGCCCATTGGCCCATCTGGTCAAAGTGTAAATTACTTCATTTCAAATGAGCAAATGTATCCTTCACGAATGGTATTGGCTAAAGATGAACATGAAAGAGTCTGGGGAGTTTTGGCAAACTGCATTTATTTCAATGCAAGGGCTTTGACAGGGAAGGCAGATGAACTCAGGGCATGGTTAGGAACATGGGACTGGGATATCATAGCAATTACAGAAACATGGTTTGGGGATGGGCAGGACTGGCAGCTTAATGTTCCAGGATACAAATGCTACAGGAAGGATAGAAAGGGGGGGGAGTGGCATTTTTGATAAGGGATAGCATTACAGCTGTGCTGAGGGAGGATATTCCCGGAAATACATCCAGGCAAGTTATTTGGGTGGAATTGAGAAATAAGAAAGGGATGATCACCTTATTGGGATTGTATTATAGACCCCTCAATAGTCAGAGGGAAATTGAGAAACAAACTTGTAAGAAGATCTCAGCTATCTGTAAGAATGGTAGTTATGGTATGGGATTTTAACTTTCCAAACATCGACTGGGACTGCCATAGTGTTAAAGGTTTAGATGGAGAGGAATTTCTTAAGTGTGCACAAGACAATTTTCTGATTCAGTATGTGGATGTACCTACTAGAGAAGGTGCAAAACTTGACCTACTTTTGGGAAATAAGGCAGGGCAGGTGACTGAGGTGTCAGTGTGGGAGCACTTTGGGGCCAGCGACCATAATTCATATTTGTTTTAAAATAGTGATGGAAAAGGATAGACTAGATCTAAAAGTTGAAGTTCTAAATTGGAGAAAGGCCAATTTTGACTGTATTAGGCAAGAATTTTTGAAAGCTGATTGCAGGTAAAGGGACGGCTAGAAAATGGGAAGCTTTCAGAAATGAGATAACAAGAATCCAGAGAGAGTATATTCCTGTCAGGGTGAAAGGGAAGGCTGGTAGGTATAGGAAATGCTGGATGACTAAAGAAATTGAGGGTTTCGTGAAGAAAAAGAAGGAAGCATATGTCAGGTATAGACAGGATAGATCGATTGAATCCTTAGAAGAGTATCAAGAAAGTAGGAGTATACTTAAGAGGGAAATCAGGAGGGCAAAATGGGGACATGAGATAGCTTTGGCAAATAGAATTAAGGAGAATCCAAAGGGTTTTTACATTAAGGACAAAAAGGTAACTAGGGAGAGAATAGGACCCCTCAAAAATCAGCAAGGCGGCCTTTGTGTGGAGCCACAGAAAATGGGGGAGATACTAAATGAATATTTTGCATCAGTATTTATTGTGGAAAAGGATATGGAAGATATAGACTGTTGGGAAATAGATGGTGACATCTTGCAAAATGTCCAGATTACAGAGGAGGAAGTACTGGATGTCTTGAAACAGTTAAAGTTGGATAAATCCCCAGGACCTGATCAGGTGTACCCGAGAACTCTGAGGGAAGCTGGGGAAGTGATTGCTGGGCCTCCTGCTGAGATATTTGTATCATCGATAGTCACAGGTGAGGTGACGGAAGACTGGAGGTTGGCAAACGTGGTGCCACTGTTTAAGAAGGGTGGTAAAGACAAGCCAGGGAACTATAGACTGGTGAGCCTGACCTCAGTGGTGGGCAAGTTGTTGGAGGGAATCCTGAGGGACAGGATGTACATGTATTTGGAAAGGCAAGGACTGATTCTGGATAGTCAACATGGCTTTGTGTATGGGAAATCATGTCTCACAAACTTGATTGAGTTTTTTGAAGAAGTAACAAAGAAGATTGATGAGGGCAGAGCAGTAGATGTGATCTAAATGGACTTCAGTAAGGTGTTCGAAAGGTTCCCCATGGGAGACTGATTAGCAAGGTTAGATCTCATGGAATATAGGGAGAACTAGCCATTTGGATACAGAACTGGCTCAAAGGTAGAAGACAGAGGGTGGTGATGGAGGGTTATTTTTCAGACTGGAGGCCTGTGACCAGTGGAGTGCCACAAGGATCAGTGCTGGGCCCTCTACTTTTTGTCATTTACATAAATGATTTGGATGCGAGCATAAGAGGTACAGGTAGTAAGTTTGCAGATGACACCAAAATTGGAGGTATAGTGGACAGCGAAGAGGGTTACCTCAGAGTACAACAGGATCTGGACCAGGTGGGCCAATGGGCTGAGAAGTGGCAGATGGAGTTTAATTCAGATAAATGCGAGGTGCTGCAATTTGGGAAAGTAAATCTTAGCAGGACTTATACACTTAATGGTAAGGTCCTAGGGAGTGTTACTGAACAAAGAGACCTTGGAGTGCAGGTTCATAGCTCCTTGAAAGTGGAGTCGCAGGTAGATAGGATAGTGAGGAAGGCATTTGGTATGCTTTCCTTTATTGGTCAGAGTATTGAGTACAGGAGTTGGGAGGTCATGTTGCGGCTGTACAGGACATTGGTTAGGCCACTGTTGGAATATTGCATGCTGTTCTGGTCTCCTTCCTATCGGAAAGAAGTTGTGAAACTTGATAGGGTTCATAAAAGATTTACAAGGATGTTGCCAGGGTTGGAGGATTTGAGCTACAGGGAGAGGCTGAACGGGCTGGGGCTGTTTTCCCTACAGCGTCGGAGGCTGAGGGGTAACCTTATAGAGGTTTACAAAATTATGAAGGGCATGGATGGATAAATAGACAAAGTCTTTTCCCTGGGGTCGGGGAGTCCAGAACTGGAGGGCATTGTTTTTGGGTGAGAGGGGAAAGATATAAAAGAGACCTACGGGGCAATCTTTTCACGCAGAGGGTGGTACATATATGGAATGAGCTGCCAGAGGAAGTGGTGGAGGCTGGTACAATTGCAACATTTAAGAGGCATTTGGATGGGTATATGAATAGGAAGGGTTTGAAGGGATATGGGCCGGGTGCTGGCAGGTGGGACTAGATTGGGTTGGGATATCTTGTCGGCATGGACGGGTTGGACCGAAGGGTCTGTTTCCATGCTGTACATCTCTATGACTCTATGACCCTATCCAATCAATGAAGAAGCCAGTAGAACCTTCAACTATATAGGCAGAAAACAAGAGTACAATTCACAGGGTGGGATCTTCAAACTGTCTCATTCTAGTATCTTGAGACAATCAAGTGTCAAAGAGAGGTGAGACAAGGCTGATTTCCAGCAACAAAGGTCTGACTCATGATGAAAAGTTGGAGACTATATGGGATTTCACACACAAGAAGGAATATCAGAGGTGATTTTACTGTTAAACACAATTGTCATGGAATGGAAAAGTTACAAAGCCAACACATTGCATTCAAGTAGTTCAAGAGGACACACGTTCAAATGCATAAAAGAAAGTGCATTTGGACTGTTTGGTAAATTATGCTTTGCACTGAGAGTTAGGATAGACCAGCAGTTTCGATGAAAAAACATGATTATACTCAAGAGGAGAGTTAAAGATGTGCTGAATTGCCTTATTTATCCATAATTATTTTGTGTTTTGTGTCAATTGTGGCAGCTCTGTATCCTTTACATACACCAAATGACTAATAGCATTGCCATGTATTTGCCCTCAGCAAAATGCTGTTTGCCATGATGGTATGTTCAAAATTGACCTCAACTTCCTTAGTTTTCAGGGATGTGGGTGTCACTGGCAAGACCAGCATTTGTTTCCTACTTTGAAGCGCCCTTAACTGTTTGACTTAAAGGCCATTACAGAGGGTATTTAAGAGACAACAACATTGCTGCAGGCCAGGAGTTACATACTAGGCCAGACTGGGCAAAGGGGACAGATTTCCTTCCTTGAAAGACATTAGATAACCAGATGAGTTTTTATAACAATTGTTAATTGTTCTCCCGTTCACCATGACTGAGACAAACTTAAAATTCCAGATTTATTAACTGAATTTAAATTCCATCAGTTGCTGTGATTTGAACCAATGCCTCGCAACCATTACCCCAGACCTCTGGATTACTAGTCCAATGACTTTACTTCAAGGTCACTATGTCCGAAAGAATATTCCCTGGTTTTAAACAATCGCAGAAAGTATGATTCTCACCCCACTTTGAAAGAGAAGGTTAACTGCTGATGGAGATAAATTATCATTGCATTGGTTGATTATTGAGAATTGAATACTGAGAGATGGATTTTTTGTAAAGGCGGTTACAGAATTGGTTTGGCTGTTTCTGCAGCTTACAAATGGAAATTAGTAACCAATGAGTGTCACAACAGAGCAGGATCGAGGGGATGAATTGCCTACTCCTGCTCCTAGTTCTAATGTTCTAATGTCATTAAACAATCTTAAGAAAATAAAAGATTACTTATACACAAAAAACCCAGAATCTTATATTCATACAGTACCTTTCATAACCTCAGAATATTGTAATGAGATTTACAACTTAATGTTAATATCTAGTGACTGCTGTAATATAGAACATTGAGCCAATTTACACAGAAAAGGTCCCAGAAAAGGCACTGATGTCATTATGTGTTAGTTAAGAGATAAATATTCACCTGGAGAACTCCTTGGCTTTTTTTTGAACTGGTGGCATGGTATTTCTTACAGCTACCGAAAGTCAGATAAAACCTCTATTTAATATTTAATCTAAAGGACTACACCTCCAACAGTGCAGCACTCACTCAGCACAATGGCAAAGGTACCCCCTGGAATCATACTTGAACCCACAACCTTCACATTAAGAGGTAAAGGTGACAGGATGATGTTGGCCCTTTAATACTGATAATGGGTTTAAAAAGAAAACTCTGAACTCATGCACTGGCCATAGTTTGTGCTGTGACAAAATATAAATGCGGCAGGTTAGGATGTTCACACACAATTCTCCATGCTTGATGGACCACCCTATCAAAACAGGGTGGCCAGCTCACCAAAAGCCTGTGCTCTTTGTTTTTCTTTGTGTTAATCTTTAACTGGCATACTTTCTACATGCTTCAAGATGCACCTTTAATATTGGGAAATCTTTTCCAGGATGACGTGGCTACTTTAGATGCAAAACATTCGGAGGTGGTGGAAAACTGGCCCACAAAACCATGCGGAACATTGTTTTGCCACACGATCCTGGTGCTCAGCAAAATGAATAATGGGAATATGAATTTCACAGCGTTTAATCCATGAATACAAGAAATAAGATCACACATAAATACCCTTTCATGAGCCATACAGAAACATCTTCAATTTGCGTTGAGCCGTTTAGCAGATTTTGATCAAGGTCAACAATAGCTTTTGCCGTTGTGTCTGCACATCGATTGCCCAGCAGATCATCGTCTACAGCTTCCACTCGGGAAAGATCACCAACATGTTGTCTGAGTTCATACCCCTTTGGAGCAGTGGAAATGCCAAACAGCATGTGGAGCCACCTGTATCTCCCGAAAGGTAACCAGCATGCAGTTCGAAAGCTGCTGCTTTTACTCAACTTCACTCGCCACCATCATATTCCTAATCTAGGATAGTGATGATTTTTGCCTTCTCAAGTTATGGCAGAACTCCTTCAATGGTTAGCATGGATAGTGAGATCCTTTTGGAGCTCTATGTAGGTTCTTTGCTTCAATACATTCTCCCAGCTCTCCAGGTTGTTTCACCGATGTCATACTGCTAATCTATTCAGTAGGAGTTGTCACTTCTGTAATTACCCACATCTTTCCCAGCTCTTCTGTTTCAGGCTCAACTTGAATTTCCCTCAGCAGATTCTGAATTGGTCTTGCATTCTCACCAACTTTGAGATGATATTCTCCCAGAAGACACCCTAATGCTGTAAGTGCACTGTTTATACCTCCAGCATCTGCACTGTGATCAATTGTTTAGTATGTGGTGACATGTTGCACATCTCTTTTGACACATTGAAGGTTACCAGTCCAAGCTTTAGTCTTGCCCTGGTTGAGATGACTGGCTTTTGCTTGCTGTCCATGATCTGGAACTCTAGATCCTCATTCCTGTCACTGCATTGGTTCATGGAGTAACCTGATCTCTTGGCATGTGTATGGTGCCAATACATAGTCTCAGTCTCATTTTCGAGGGCTGTATTTTTTAGATTGCCATGTTCAGCTACATTGTACAGGTCTGTAAAGGCCATCATGTTGCAATGACACTGGTAATTAATGTTGACATGATGTACTCCCTGTAATCTAATTTCAGCACACACAATGCATGTATCATAGAGCCATACGACACTGAAATAGACTCTTCAGTCTAACTTGTCCACTCTGACTAGATATCCTAAACTGATTTGGCACATATCCCTCTAAACCCTTCCTATTCATGTATGCATTCATATCCCTCTTAAACGTTGTTATTGTATCTGTCTCCACCACCTCTTCTGGCAGATCGTACCATACACGCACCACCCTCTTCATGAAAAAAATTGCCCCTTAGGCCCCTGTTAAATCCTTTTCCTCTCATATTAAACCTATGCTTTGGACACCCCTACCCTAGGAAAAAAGACCTTGCCTATTCACCCTATACAAGCCCTCTCGTAATTTTGTAAATTTCTGTAAGGTCACCCCTTAGTCGCCAATGTTCCAGGGAGAATAGCCTATTCATCCTCACTCTACAATTCAAACCCTCCAAACCTGGCAACATCCTTGTAAATCTTTTCCGAACCCTTTCAAGTTTAACACAACATCTGTCACTCCTCAGCCCATTGGTCCAACTGATCAAGGTCCTGTTGTACTCTGAGGTAACCTTCTTTGTTGTCCACTACACCTCCAATTTTGGTGTCATCTACAAACTTACTAACCCATACCTCCTATATTCACATCCAAATAACATAAAGCAATGGACCCAGCAGTGATCCTTGCTGGTCACAGGCCTCCAGTCTGAAAAATAACCCTGTACTCCCACCTTCTGTTTTCTACCTTCAAGCCAATTTTGTATCCAGTTGGCTAGCTCCCCCTGGATTCCATATGATCTAATCTTGCTAACAAGTCTACCATGCAGAACCTTTTGAACGCTTTGCTGAAGTCCACTTAGACAATGTCTATGGCTCTGCTTTAATCAATCTTCATTGTCAGCTCTTCAAAAAACTCAATCAAGTTAGTGAGACACTATTTCTCAAGCACAAAGCCAGGCTGACTATCCCAAATCAGTCCTTGCCTTTCCAAGTGCCCTGTTAACCTACATGAACTGACCTGTTGTATGGTAGCTTTATTAGATTCTTCAGCTGATATTTTCCTGAGGCTATCTGTACTTAATTGTTACACTTCCTTGTCGTCATGCATTTGTTGCAAACTGATTCAGCTTCTTACAGTGAGAACACTACTTTCCTCACACTTGACGAGTCTTCTCGTGTATATGAGGTCCTTGTATCCTGCCCTTTTCCTGTGATTGTTCTTCTGTTTGCATCTGGAGTATCTATCAGATCATTTTTTTCTGCCATGAATATAGTTGATGTTCAACCTCAGCACCTCTCCTCATGTCAACTTTTTTCCCGGAGATTTTGTTTCTCTTCTCTCAGTTGACGTGCACTCACTGCATGATCCTTTATATCTAATACAGTCCTGTCTTTAATTAAACTGTCTTTTAGTTGTGTAAATTCACAGGATTCTTCAAGCTGAATTAATGAAATAACTCTGATCTATGGGTTCTTTCACCTTGGGCCATAATAGTGGACCTATACTATTCATAAGTTACATTAATTTGGGATTTAAAGAGTGCCATTAAGGTTTTAAAACTTTCTTCTGTTTGTTTCTTCTTTCTTCAGAGATCTTTAGGGTGAAATACACTTTGAAACAGTCTCTTCCCAACAATGCTAGGAGTGTAGTTACTTTTCATTGCACTGGCTTGCTAAACAATCTGCCACTATTCAGAAATGTTACAGCACATATGATAAAAACAGGTAGTACTTAAATAATTACCTTTCATTTTGATTGAAGCTGGGAAGGGAAATGGTGCAACCATTGTGTCTTACCCAGTGTTTGACCTGTTTCTCTGTTTTGTTTTTGCCTTCTTTCAGTTGCTTGTAGCAACTTTCATGCCCCTAAAACAATCCTGTGTGTCTCTACCACTGGCTGTGAATTTTGTTTTTACAACTCTTCAGCCCCATCTCCACTTCTGACATCATGTTCTGTATTCAAAAGGCAGCAGTCTGGTCTTTACAGTGTCTTTATTGAAGTACTGATAAAATGGCCACCTCTCATTTGTGCCTCATGGTAGAGGTCACATGACTATCAATCCACACAGGGAGAAACCCATCCAAGAATTTGAAGGCACCAATGACAGTTTTAAAATGGGAGTATGGTCAAAATATCAGGAATGTTGTTAATGACTGAGGTGTATTATTTTGTCCTTACTCAGCATCCAAATGTATGACTCTCCAGCAGGGATAATTAGATAACAATCAGTGGTATTCATTTTGCTTATGATCTCTTGCACCTTTCCTAGTTTAAGAGCACACAGTGATCCTTCCATTGACTCATCTAAAATCAATCACCCCACCAACGGTTGAGGAATGGAACCCAATCTGCGGGAACCATTTCAGAATCTATCAAATTTTGGAAAATGATTACCAATGTGTTCAGCAATTTCACAGCTGCTTCTTCTCAGTCGAATATCTTCAAAATATCAGGTCCTGGGGACTTACCAGCCTTCAGTCCCATTCATTTCCCTAACACAGCCTTTTTACTAATACGTGCTAATATCCTTCAATTCCTATTTCTCCCCAGTTTATTGACTTCTAGTCCTGAAAGATTCCTGGTGTCTTCCTCAGCATCATTAGCAAATCTGATCACTTTACATTTAGTTTTTCCTATTTGAAGCATTGAGCCTTGGACATCCCAAACAGTAGCCACCCGCAATAGCACCAACCCCTTTAACTCCTCTATTCAGAACTCATAGCTTTCTACGTTTCAGCCTCTTTATTGACTTCCAGGATCCATGCAACAAAGTGATCTTGTGGTGACTTTTCTGGCTGTTATATACTCCACAACCTCCATGACCCTTCCCAAACCCAATGACTATTAAACTTGCCTGTGGAATTAATGAGATAAAATTGGAACAGTCGATAGATTAGTAGAATACTTACAATTGCACAGAGAGAGACTATTTGGCACATCAGGTTGGTTGCAGGTCTCTGCAAGAGCAGTTCAGCTTCCTCTGACTCCAGTCACCTTTCTCCATAAGCCTGCAACTGTTCTTTATCGTCAGAATATAACAAGTAGCCTATTTGCCCCCTCAAGCCTGCTCCACAGTGCAAGAGTAATGTATACAGTTCTGATCGCCCTATTATAGGAAGGATATTATTAAGCTGGAGACGGTTCAGAAAAGATTTACCAGGATGTTGCTGGGAATGGAGGGCTTGAATTATGGGGAGAGGCTAGATAGGCTAGGACTTTTTTCACTGAAGCATAGGAGGTTGATGGGGTGACACTACAGAGGTTTATAAAATCATGAGGTGTACAGATAAGGTGAGTGGCAGTTATCTTTTTCCTAGGATGGGGGATTTCAAGACTAGGGGGCATATTTTTAAGGTGAGATGAGAAAGAATTAAAAAAGAGATGAGGGGCAACTTTTTTTTTAACATAGAGAATGGTTCGTGTGTGGAATAAACTGCCAGAGGAAGTGGTGGATGCAGGTACAGTTACAAAGTTTAAAAGACGTTTGGGTAAGTTCATGAATAGGAAAGGTTTGGGGGAATATGGGCCAAGCACAGTCAGGTGGGACCAGTTTAGTTTGGCATTATGATCGACATGGACTGGTTGGACTGAAGGGTCTGTTTCCATGCTATATGATTCTATGACTTAATGACTCTGACTCTGTGAATCTATAAGAAGATCCTGGCTGATTTGTTGTGGGTCTCAATATGTTTTTCATGCCAGCTTTTATTTCCCTCAGCACCTCAAAAGTTCAGAAGTTTATCTACCTCTTTTAATACAATGACCGAGCCTCCACAATTCTCTGGGGTAGAGGATTCTGAATATCACGAGAAGAAATTCCTACAAATCTCCATTTTAAATGAGTGCCCCCTTAATTTGTAACTATGTCCCCTAATGTAAGGCTCCCCCATTAGTGGAAATGCCTTCTCAGTCTCTACCCTGTCAAACCCCCTCAGAATCTTGAATGTTTCGATTTGGTCACCACTCATTTTACTCAACTCCAATGAATGTTGAGCCATTCTTGATAAAGTGAGCCCCTTCATCCCAGGAATGATTTCTTCTGAACAGCTTCCAGTGCCAGTATGTCCTTTATTAAAACAAAAACAGAATTGCTGGAGAAACGCAGCTGGTCTAGCAGCATCTGTGGAGACAAAAGCAGAGATACCATTTAATCTGAAAAATATGAGACCCCTCAATAGATGCTGCCAGCACTTCTTGTGTTTGGTTCAGATTTCCAGCATCAGCAGTTTTTTTTTATTTTTATCCCTTCTTAAGTACAACAACTATGCAAAGTACTCTGATTGTGATGGTTCAGGTCAGTTATTTACCCAATTTTCATTTGAAAGCTATAATTGAATCTGTCTCCACCACCCTCTCTGGCAAAACATTCTAGATCTTAACTATGGACTGCGTTAAATGTTTTTCAGGCTGTCTTTAGTTCCTTCATCAATCACCACTAATATCTGTCCGAGATTTCCTGACCCTTCCATCAAAAGGCCCTATCTACTCTACCAAGACTCCTCAAGATTTTGAACTTCTCTGTCAAATGTCCTTTCAACCTTCCCTTCTCTTTTAATTGAACTCCCTCATCCCTGGATTCACTGTCATAAATCTTTTCTGTACCTCCTGTAGAGCCTCACACTCTTTCTAAATTATGTTTTGAATGTGTGGAGTGCAGAACTGGATACAATCCTCAACTTGAAGCAGAACATTTATTTAAAAAGGTTTGATTGTGTTACCCTCATCAACCCTCTCTATTACCAAACCAAAAATCTCAACTAAGTCCATTAAATGTGATTTGTCTTAACATCAGTGCTAGCTTTCCTTCATTAACCACCCTTATCCAAGCAACTGTTAACTTTGTCACAGATTATCACTTCTAGAAGTTATTTTTAAATTCTTGCAATTTTGCAGTCATTGCACCAGTAGCATTTTATAAACATGGCCTCCCTATGACTGCAATGGTAATGCCCTTATTTTTATTAATTTTTGCCAATTCTTGCATCTCCCTCCATTTTGTATCTTGCTTTACTCCGACACCTATTCAGCATCCTTTTTTTTAAGCTTATACCATATGTTGTGATTCAAGCAATTCTGAAGGAGGTGAAAATATCGCATAATTGCTGCCTGTTTATTGAATGGTTCATTTAGAACCATCCCAGCTTGACTGGTACATTTGGTATGATTAAGAACAACACAAGAGACAAAAGTTGTCGTTCATTTTTACTGAAATAAACTTCACTTATACCGTAAGACACAGAGACTTTGTAACCTGGCATCAGAGAAATGATATTGCATTAATTTCATTGGGATCTATAACATTAGGTCTAACTTGCTGGTCCATAGTGCAACCCACTTAATGTTGATTCCAATGTGGGTTCCAATGTGGATGGTGAAATGTATAAGAAAATAGGTACCAAGAAAATAAATAATTTTGAGAGGTGATTAAGACTTACCAATAGAATAAGATTTAAAATGTCTTTTCAAACTGGGGAGAGAAGTAAGTTGGTAGAGTGGTTTTGAGCAGCATCTCCAGAGAAGATAATTAAGCTGGCTACAGATACTCACAACTAGTGGGTCCAAGAAAGGGCCAAATAGTTAGCCAGAGTTAGAGAAATGAAGACTACAAAAGGACATATAAGGCTGGAGGAGGTATGAAAGATATGGTTACAGTGGGGCTATACAGCAACTTAAAAACAAAATCAAAGAAATAAAATTAGAATCATAGAATCCGTACAGTGTGGAATGAGGCCATTTGGCCTATCAATGCTCTGAAGAGCATCCCATCTAGACCCAGCTCCCTATTCTATCCCCATAACCTTGGATCTTTACCATGGCTAATTCACCTAGCTTGCACATCTTTGGACAGTGGGGTTATCAGGGGATATTCATATATCCAATGTCAGAGGATTTCAGCTTTCCCAACACTAATTGGGATAGTCACAGTGTAAAGAGGTTAGAGGGGTCAGACGTCTTGAAATGTATTCAGGAGAGCTTTTTATATCAACGTGTAGAATATCCAACAAGCGAAGCTGTAATGCTGGACTTAATTCTGGGGAATACAGTCAGATAGGTATTCAAGGTGGCAGTGGGAGGGCATTTTAGTGATGGCGACCACAACACCATATGGTTTAAGTTTGTTATGGAAGAGGAAAACGATTGTCTGCAAAAGATGGTTTTGGATTGGAGGAAGACAGATTTTATTTAAAAAGGCAGGATCTGGCTAAAGTAGACGGGAACAGCTACTTTATGGGTAAATCTATGGCAAACGGTGGGGGGCATTCAGAATGGAGATGGGGAGAGTACAGGCCCAATGTGTTCCTTTTAGGGCAAAATGTAGGAGCAAGCCTAGAGAACTCTGGATATCTAGGAATATTCAGGTCTGTGTAAGAAGTAAAAAAGGCTTTTAATAGGTACAAAGGGAGCAAATCAATGAAGACGCTAGTGCAGAAACTCAAGAAAGCAATTAAAAGAGCAAAAAGGGGCTATGAGAAACACTTGCAGTTATAATTAAGGAGAAACCCAAGAAATGCTATAAACATATCAAGGGAAAAAGATAACCAGGGAAAGAGTAGGACCCAGTAGGGACCAAGGGGCAATCTATGTATGGAGCAGGAGGGCATTGTTGGGGTGTTAAGTACTTCACATCCATCTTGATTTTGGAGAAGAATTCATGAAGAGAGAGTGTGAGGTTCTTGTGCAGTTTGACATTGGGAGTCAGGAGGCATTGGAAGACTTATAATTGGACAGATTCCCAGATTTCAACAAGTTGTATCCCAGGATGTTGTGGGAGATGGAGAAAATTACAGGGGCCTGAGCCTGAGTTTTTAATTGTCCTCTGGCTGTGGAAGAGGAGCTAGAGTACTGGAGTACACTGACTGTGTTTCCACTTTTCAAGAAGAGTGGTAGAGATAAGCCAGGGAATTACAGACCAATGAGTCTCACATCAGTGGTAGGGAAACTACTGGAGAAAACTCAGAAGAAGAGAATCAATCTCTGCTTAGAGAGGCAAGGTTTGATTGCAGATAGTTAACAGGGCTTTGTCAGAGGGAGATCCTGCATTTTCCATGGAGATGAGTGTAGTACAGTTGATGCAATTTATATAGATTTTATAAGGTCCTACATGGGAGGTTGTTAAAAATGGTAAAAGCACATTGGATCTAGGGCAACTTGGCAAGTTGGGTCCAAAATTAGCTTAGTCAGGCACAAACTGGTGGTAAAAGGCTGTTTGTGTTGATTGGAACCTGGTCTCCAGTGGCATTGCACAGGGATCAGTGTTGGGTCCCTTGTTATTTCTAATATATTTAAATAATAGAGAGGAAAATGTGGTGATAAGTAAATTTATGGTTGACATAAAGATTGGTCAGATAGTTGTTTGTGACAAAGAAAGTCTTAGGTTACAGAAGGATATAGATGGGTTTGGTCAGATGGGCAAATCAGTGGTAAATGGAACTTAATCCTGAAAAGTATGAGGTGATACAGTTTGGAAGAAGGGACAAGACAAGGGAGTATTCAAAGAATGGCAGGACACTCGGAAGCTCAGGAGAACAGAGAGATCTTAAGATGTTTGTCCCTGAAGATGGCAGGACGGGTTAATACAGTAGATAAGAAGGCATATTGGATGCTTGCCTTTATCGGTTATGGTATAGATTATAAGAGCACAGAGGTTATGTTGGAGCTGTGCAGGATTTTACTTAGGCCACAGCTGGAGTACAGTCTGTGTGGCTCTGGTCACTGCACTACAGGAAGGATGTGATTGCAGATCACAGAGAGGATTCACCAGGATGTTGGCCTAGGGTGAAACAATTTAGCAATGAAGAGAGGTTGGGTTGTTTTCTTTAGCGCAGAAAAGCCTGAGACGTGACTTGATTGCAGTGACTAAGATTCTGAGGGGGAAGGGTGCACAGAAAACAGCCGTTCCCTTAATTGGAGGATCAGTAACAAGGGGGCATCGTTTCAAGGTGAAAGGCTGGAGATTCAGAGAGGATATGAGGAAAAAGGTTTTTCACCCAGAGGGTGGTGGGAATCTGCCTGGGAGGATGGTTGAGGCCGAAAACATGACAACTTTAAAAAGTAAGTGGATGTGCACTTGAAATGTCATAACATTCCAGGTTATGGGCCAAGTGCTGAAAAGTGGGATTAATGTAGATTCAAAGTAATTATTGTCAGTGCAGACTTGGTGTTGAAAGTCCTCTTCTGTATTGTCTAATTCTGTGAAAATTGAATACAAGGTGCAGCAAGAATCCAGGGTAGTAAAACCTGTACATTTTAATGCCATCAACATATGGATAATTAACATCTGAGGCAAGTTGAATTAATGGAGAGAGTTGGATGAAAGTCAGTAAGGAGGACATTAAGCTCAGAAGTGAAGAAGTTTTGAAGCACCAGTGTACTTATAGATGCATTTATGATGCAAATTCAAAGACTGAGCTCCATCATCTTATTTATGCTCTGCCTTCCTCCTGTATAAACCAAAGCACCAAAGATTGAGGATGTTGCAATTTTCCTTCTTGCTAGTTGTATCAGAGGCTTTGTAAAGATTTTTTAAAATCTCAGGAACTCAGGATCGGGGGAATCCATTGAATTAGGTACTTTTTAAAAACAACTATTGAGCCTGAACAACCTGATAGAAGTCACCCTACTATTTAGATCGTAATTGCACATCATCAATATTGGAAATCTTAAACAATTCTGTACATTTAAATGGTTGTCTAGATTAGATTCATCCTTGGCAGGAGGTCTCAGTCAAGAAGAAAGTTTAAATAGAAGGGAACTTTGGGGATGGGCTATCTCTCCTACATGGTTAAAGGACATTTGCAATCTAATGTTACCATTGTTCTCCAGATATAGAGAACCCCTCCTGAAGAAAAGATATTGGTCGTTTATTCTCCTGTTGAGGCATGATGTAAATTGGACTCATTTGAAAAGATGAATTAAGAATTGGGATTGCAAATGACAAAGCCAGCAACACTTAGATTGATGTATTGACTCTGGATGCTTGCTACATTTCTCCTCCATTGAATATCCGCTGTGGTTAATAGTTTGATTGCTGTGGGAGAGAGACACAAGTAGTAACTATTTGCATCAGTGTTGGACAACAAGTAACACATTTACCAGATTTTACTCTTGTATTCAATTGACCAACAGAGAAGGGGCTTTAGGAAGACAATACTGAAATAATAACATCATAAATTGTGGGCAATAAGATCAGTAGACTGTTTTATGTACCAACGAATCAGTCACATGATTTGATGTCCAAGTGTGAAAGAACAACTAGTGCTATCTGAATATATACTTGAATGCAAAATGAAACGACAGCCAATACTGTAATAATGTCAAAGAACGGGGCAGTGCTGGCACTTCTTCATTGGAAAAATCATGTTGCCAATAAAAGGTAAAAGGCTTGCATTTAGACTGCACCTTCTACATTGCAAGTACAATACAAATACTTATTTGAAGCATGGTGACTGTTGTAAATGGCATCAGTTGGACTGAATGTGACAAGAAAAATAACATTTCAAGTTACAAAACAAGTTTATTAGATATGTGACATTTCTGTTGTACACAAGGTATTGAAGGGGTCTAGAAAAGGGGCAAAACCTTCTTCCAGAGGGCTAGACCCCAGTGTAGGAGCGTAGTAACAGAAGTAGGCTATACAGTTCCTCCACCATTCAGTGAGAGCATGAAAACGTACGGAAGAAGGCTGGCAAAATACACAAGTAACGAGCAATAATAATGAAGATACATTTTGGGACAGCCTTTGCTGTTGTGCTAATTATACCATCATCATGATGCATTACAGACAATAACAAAACCAAACAGACCCTCTTCTTCCTATCCTCTTGGGTTAGTGTAGACAAAGCAGTTGATCACCCCTCGTTATAATGTCAGCAGAGTCTGCTGTTACTCTTTCTTTCCCAACAGGACACTGCCTGACCTGCCTGAGTACTTCCATCATTTTCTGCTTCTATTTCAGATTGTCAGTATCTGCAATATTTTTCTTTGGTCTTGTCAATACAGATACTGCTTTACTGTGGTCCTACTGTCCCGATGTAATACTTTGCACATCTTTAAAAATACGTCCATCTATAATCTGTTGTGCACATGCTAGTCAACACATTCCTAATTTTCAATCCTCTCAAAATAGTAAAAAACATAACTTAAAACCACACATTTTTCACTTTCTATTACATTCTTTTAAAAATCTAAAGCTTAGCTTCACCACTGGTAGGAACAAAACATGTTTTATCAACTCACACTTTGGGAAGTGCAAAGACAGATTGATCACTGAGATGTCCATTTCAAAATATTAAACTGAGATGGCTTGTGCTCATATTCAGTCATATATACCTTCAGGCTTGCTGCAGGTAGTCCTCATGCTTCCAAGTTTTGTTTATTCGTTCATGGATCTGGGGGTTGCTGGCTGGGCCATCACTTATTGTTCATCCCTAGTTGCCCTAGAAAAGGGGGTGGTGAACTTCCTTTTTGAATCATTGTGCTCCCCCAATCATTGTGTTTGGGGGGGGGCGGGGGTGGGTGGGTAGTTTCAGAATTTCAATCCAATGATATTGAAGGAATGGCGATATATTCCCAAGCCAGGATCGAGAGTGGCTTGGAGGGGAGTCTACAGGTGATGGCGTTCCCATGTATCTGCTGCCCTTGTCCTTCTAGATGGAAGTGATCATGGGTTTGCCAGGTGCTGCCTAAGGATCTTTAGTGAATTTCTACAGCACATCTTGGAGATGGTACAGACTGCTGCTACTGAGCGTCAGTGGTGGAGAGAGTGAATGCTTGTGGATGTGGTGCCAATCAAACAGGCTGCTTTGTCCTGGATGGTGTTAAGCTTCTTGAGTGTTGTTGGAGCTGCACACATGCAGGCAATAGGAGAGTATTCCATCACACTCCTGAATTATGCCTTGTAGATGGTGGACAGGCTTTATGGAGTCAGTCAGCTGACTTCCAAAAATTACAATTCTCTCCCTTTGTATGAGGGGTGACTGCAACTAAAAGAGATTTTCTCTTGATTTCCATTGATTATAGTTTTTGCAAGGATTCCTTGATGTGACGCTCGATCAATTGTGGTCTTGATATGAAGAGTAATCACTGTCTGGAATTCAGCTTTCCTGTCCATGTTTGAACCAGGGCTATAAAGAGGTCAGAAATGGCCCTGGCACAACCCAAACTGGGCATCAGTGAGCATGCTATTGCTCAGAAAGTACTGTTTTTTGCAGCACTGTGGATATGCCCTAATGGTGGATGGTAGATTAATGTAACACTATTTAGATGAATTGGATCTCTCCTGCTTTTGTGTGTACAATGTACCTGTCAACTTTTCAATTTATGGGGTAGATGCCAGTGATGTAACTGTACTGGAATAGCTCACCATGGGATGTAATTTCTGGGGCACAAGTCATCAGTACTATTGCCAGAATGATGTCGGGGCCCGTAGACTTTGCAGTATACAGTGTCTCCTGCCATTTCTTGACATGATGTGAAGTAAATTGAATTGGCGGGTGACTGGCATCTGTGATGTTAAGGACCTCTGGAGGAAATCCAGATGGATCATCCACTGGGCACTTCTGGCTGAAACCAAAAAGCAAAGCAAAATTGCAATAATTGAATAACTAATCTTAAAAACACAGTTACCTGTGCTACTCTCACTTCTTCACATGTTCTTGCTTACTTTAACATGATAGCTGCATGCATTCCCCAAAACAAAACTGCCTTTGTTCTCTCCGCCTTACCTGGAAGTACTTCCCTTGAATCTCTCCATCAACCATGTTTCCATCACGCCTGATGTCTATTGGCCAGCCACCAAGAACATATGTGCATTTGGCTCACACATGTCCCCTCGCTCACCTTGTGTACTCTCCCTGGAGCAGTCATGGGTTGGATAAGAAGCTCCTGTGGGCTGAATGAGGACCATAGTTTGTCCAAGTCTCATTTAGAAAGTGCTAACTATCCATTGGGATTATGGATTTATGGCAAAGACATTGGCTTGAAGAATATAATCTGGATTTGGGCAAAGATTGTGTCAGATTCTTGGTGAAATCAGCTCTGTCCAAGTGACCACAAAAATGTGCAGTGGAAGTAATACTGCAATGAGAACTGAAACTGAAACTCTGAAACTGTGAACCCGTAATCCTGAGATAATGCCCTCTGGTCCTAGACTCTCGCACAAGTGGAAACAACCTCTCCACATCTACCTAGTCATGTCCCCTAAGAATCTTTCAATTGTAAAAATTGTGTGTTTAAATAAGGAACCTCTCATTCTTCTAAATGTCAATGAGTACAGGCCCAACCTGCTCAACAATCCCTCCATACCTAGTATCAGCCAAGTGAACCTTCTCTGAGACATATAATCCACACTTAGTTAATTGATAAATTATAAGGCATAACAGACCCCTGTCACTGAGCGTATTTCTTTCAGTACTGGCATGTACACTTTAGTCTTTGTGGTTCTTTATTCATTTGGCTGTGTTTACAGGTTACTGGTTGAAATGGTGTCACATGCACGAACATTCCAATTTTCAGTATTGTGGAAACACACGTGACTTTTAACAGGGAGGAGAACTGTCTTTGTGGTTGAGTCAATCAACTAGCATAACCAACTGAGAGCCAGCAACAGGCAGTGGCAACTGCGCATGTCATGGTATGTTAACAGAGAGCAAGCAACAAACAATTGCATTGTGGATGGAGAATTGGGGCCAAGGGTGGGGAATGCATTGTGCAATTTTTAAGGCAAAGATAGATCGATTTTTGAACAGTAAAGGAATTAAGGGTTATGGTGAATGGGCTGGTAAGTGGAGCTGAGTCCACAAACAGATCAGCCATGATCTTATTGAATGACGGAGCAGGCTTGATGGGCCAGATGGCCTAATCCTGCTCCTAGTTCTTATGTTCTTATGTTATGTAATTCAACATGCCCAGCAACTCCCCCAGTGAGGTCAAGGTCCTGCACTCGCAATTGTTGGACCACAGATCAACCCAAGATATGTACGCCTAATGGACACATTATAGAATTCCAAACTTTGATTAAAACCAAAGATAGAAGTTTCCAGTAGAATAGTATTACCTCTGTAGGTGCTGTTTTTAAAACTAATTATATTCAATGAATAGCCTTTACCAAAATCAAAGCAAAATATTACAGATACTGTAAGTCTGAAACAAATACAGAGAATGCTGGAGAAACTCAGTAGGTATGGCAGCATCTGTGGAGAGAGAAAGAGTTAATGTTTTGAGTCCATGATGACTCTCCTTCAGAGCTGGAATAGCCAGGCCTGCAGACAAGCCTTTATCTGCCTAGTGTTAAAAGTGGCTTGCACTAAGGTTAACAAATGTGGTTATAATGGTGTATTGGCTATAACCATGGCTAGCCAATGACATCTATTGAACAGCACTCATGTAATGTTGTACTGGCCAGTACCTACAGCCTCCAAGCTGTAAGGGGAGCTGCTCTACATCCATTTCTGCTAATGTTTTAATATGATGGATTTGCAGAATATGTTACAAATGAAACTTCATTCTTTAAAAATAAAATTGCAATCTTTAAAGAACACCATATTTACATAAGTCCACAACCGTTACTTCAGAATAAATTGCCATTAGGGAATGTTTCTTAATCTTTAATAAATAGAACCCCTTAAAACTGTGCAAAGGCCTGGAGGGAGTTCACTCTCTGGAAATATGAATGGCATGTGGCTCAAGGAGTCGTAAAGAGAAAGATTTTTTTTGTGGTTAGATTCATGTAGAGTGGGTAATAAAATCTTTTTATACGAGAACATTGTGAAGACTTATTGATGTGTTTGGCTTCAAGACAGTTTAGGCAATGCCAGGAAAAGGTTAATTTTCACTTTCTGGAGACTCCTTTCTGCTTAAATGAGACTGTCTTTGAGGTGATTTGGTTAATTTTTAGTTAATTCTTTTGGAGGGCAGCCTGACTTGCACAACAAACAGAAGAAAAAGGCTAGGTTAGGGGGCAAGACCAAAAAATAGACCAAAAAGGCTAAACAGTGAGACAACTGACAATTACCAATGATTATAAAAATATCCCAGCAATCCTAGAGGTTGAGTTTATAATCCTGCCATCGACACATATTTAGAAAGAGAATACAATACATATGGCAAATTTGCAGACTGGCACCTGACAATTGCTGTTTAAAAAATCTAATGTATTGTCATAAAGTCCAATATGTTTACTACCAACCCTTTGCCCGTGCCTCAGTAATAAATAATTTCTTTTAAATGGGTAGACTTGTAAGGATGGAATGGAAGAGTGTATAACTAGTAAAACTCATATTAATGTTCATCTTTCAAAGAGATGACCAAGTGTGTACTTCATTGATATATTCAGGACCATAAATGGTGCCGAAAAGACAAAGTAATTATTCCTTTTAGCTTGGTAAGAGTGTTACTCCTTTCACCATGAATTCAATCCGTTTATTTGCTGTAAAACAAGCAATCTCTAACATTGGACTACAGGTCGCACTACTATAATGTGCATTTTATTAATGCGCATTTGCTGTAACATGATTGATGAATTGAGGACACTGTTTCTATAGCGCAAACTTTTAAAGCCTGTATTGGTTATAACGTGATTCTGGCCCCATTAGTTTAAATGGTGCTGGTATTACACAATTTCCTTATTACGGGATTGCATGAGAACAGAACTACCGTATAATAGCAGAGTTGACTGTATTCCTAATATCCTTTCATTAATGTTAGGTAGACCCAATGCTTCAGTTACCTTTTGGAGATACCTGTGTCAACCTGTTGGTGAAGGCCTGTTACTGTATGGGCTCTTTTTACCTTTTAGCCTCTGGGCTTCTCCAGTGAACAGTTCTTCCTCAAGATGCACACAGCCAATCATTGGGTAGGAAACTCACCTCCCAACCCAGAAGGAAAAACCAATCAAATTTGTGAACAAATTCTATTATTCCGACTCACAATATACACCTCAAAATGGAACTCAAAATGACCAGTGCATTAATTTCCAGATAATACTGCTTTTTAAAATAGTTTATTTTCCCCTCTGGTCAAGTCGTTACAAGCGTTAAAGGCTCCTGAGTTCCTCTCTGACTGACATCAGAACACATTGAAAGATCATAATATCCTAGAATCCCTACAGTATGGAAGGAGACCATACAGCCAATTGAGTTCACACCGACCCTTTGAAAGGCATCCTACCCAAACCCACCCTCCTATCATATCCATGTAACCCTAAATTAACCGTGGCTAATCCTCACCTACTCATCCCTGAACACCATGGGCAATTTAGCATGGCCAATCCACCTGAACATGGTTTATTACAGTCTTGAATATTGATGGTGCCCCACTGAGAGCAGACCTCATGCATAATAACCATCTTTCCAACCTTCCTGTTACCTGTGAAATGAAGTTCAGGATTTCCACACAGTCCCTGTTTATTCAGTTTCGGTCGGAATGGAGGAAGTCTTATAGATCCCAGCATCAGGAGTTTCAGCGGCAACAACTTCTGCAAAGATTTACCCTTTTGCACTGGCAGTCTTGTAATCTGACCCCATCTCTCCTTATCTTCTCCCCGTCCTACCTATCAATGTGCTGTACAATCTCTAATACTTGTTTCGGCTGCTTTGTCAATGTACATCGCAAGGCAATGTAGCACTTGATGCACTGTGTCTCTATGATGCTGCTGGGTCCCACATTCTACCACACTATCAGTAAAGAAAGTGGAAGCTACATTAAACCAGTACATGCGGTTAGTTCGTCATTATTTTTTGACGTAATAATGCAGATAACAGATATTATCCATACTGACTACTAAGTGTTGAACTGTTTGTCTTGTCAGCTCCACAAGACAGGAGAATATAATGTGAATGTGAATAGGCCAATTGGTACAAGTGTGCCTTCCATCTCCTTGACAACAGCATCTTACAGAATCTCCATTTTGATAAAAGTTAGTTTCCTTTACTCAAAGATTGATGAAAATGTTATTGTGGTATCACAGCAGTATCGCAATACATTCTATTGCCTTACACCACCTCCTCCCTGTCAAATTGCTGTAAACATTACTGACAGGCTGCATTCTTTGCAATACTGCAAGACTTCTCCTGCATTATCATGGTGTGTAAAATGCACATGTAATATAGATTTGTCAGCTATCTTAACTAGGGCGTTTGTTTAACCAGGATGGTTAGGTTTGTCGAGCCCTGGGCCCTGGAGGGGGTTTTCCTGAGTTAATACAGGTATATATACAACACTCCCGTTCCTTTGTTTGGGAGCTTTATGCCGAGCATAGCTGTTCTGTATTCTGTGGGGTTGTTTTTGCTTTTCTTTTTTTTGGTGTTGCTTTGCACAGTGTTAAGGTTTGTTTTGTATTATAGGGTAGGTTAGTAGTTGGTAGACAATAGTTGTATTGTAAATTGTATTTTGTTTTGTATTTGTTATTGATTGTATTTTTCAATAATTTTATATGTTTGTAAAGTTTAAAAAAATTTGCAAATAAATATATTTACAAAAAAAAATGCACATGTAATGAGACCCCATTTTTCTCAAGTACCATGACTTCCATTGTGGCATCTTTATCTCTGTCAGATATATTATTCTAACAATAATGTTTGAAATATTTCAAATTATTGGATTAAACTGGTCATAGTAAATTGCAAATAGTAAAAGCATTTGGGATTCAATTTCTGCATTGCCTTTTCTTTTTGGTTTGGAAGGAAATTTGTAGATGATGTTCTTCCCTTGCATCAGCTTTTGGATGGTAATGGAACCTTCCAAACCTATCATCTAGAACAACAGGGAAACATAATCATCTGTGAGCTCCCCTCTGAGTCACTGTAAAGAGTTGAGTTGAGCTAAAATATCGACATGATTTACCACAGATAGCGGAGAATCATAGAGATATACAGCACGGAAACAGACCCTTCAGTCCAACTCGTCCATGCAAACCAGATATCCCAACCCAATCTAGTCCCACTTGCCAGCACCCGGTCCATATCTCTCCAAACCCTTCCTATTCATATACCCATCCAGATGCCTTTTAAATGTTGCAATTGTACCACCTTCAACTACTTCCTTTTGCAGCTCATTCCATACATGCAGCACCCTCTGCATTAAAAGGTTGCCCCTTAGGTCTCTTTTATATCTTTCCCCTCAGCCTAAACCTATGCCTTCTAGTTCTGGACTACCCCACCCCAGGGAAAAGACCTTGTCTATTTACCCTATCCATGATTTCATAAACCTCTATAAGGTCACCCCTCAGCCTCCGACGCTCCAGGGAAACCAGCCCCAGCCTGTTCAGCCTCTCCCTATAGCTCAAATCCTCCAACCCTGGCAACATCCTTGTAAATCTTTTCTGAACCCTTTTAACATCCTTCTGATAGGAAGGAGACCAGAATTGCATGCAATTTTCCAAAAGTGGTCTAACCCACATCCTGTAGGCGCGATATGACCTCCCAACTCCTATACTCAATACTCTGACCAATAAAGGATAGGATACCAAACACCTTCTTCACTACCCTATCTACCTGCAACTCCACTTTCAAGAAGCTATGAACCTGCACTCCAAGGTCTCTTTGTTCAGCAAGGACTGATTAGGGATAGTCAACATGGCTTTGTGCGTGGGAAATCATGTCTCACAAACTTGGACCTTACCATTAATTGTATAAGTCCTACTAAGATTTGCTTTCCCAAAATGCAGCACCTTGTATTTATCTGAATTAAACTCTATCTGTCACTTCTTAGTCCATTGGCCCATCTGACCAAGATCCGGTTGTAATCTGAGGTAACCTTCTTCGCTGTCCACTACGCGTCCAATTTTGGTGCCATCTGCAAACTTACTAACTATACTTCTTATGCTCACATCCAAATCATTAATATAAACCACAAAAAGTAGTGGACCCAGCACCGATCCTTGTGGCGCTCCACTGCTCACAGGCCTCCAGTCTGAAAAACAACCCTCCACCACCACCCTCTGTCTTCTACCTTTGAGCCAGTTCTGTACCCAAATGCTAATTCTCCCTGTATTCCGTGAGATCTAATCTTGCTAACCAGTCTCCCATTGGGAACTTTGCTGAACACCTTACTTCAGTCCATGTAAATCACATCTACTGTTCTACCCTAATCAATCTTCTTTGTTGCTTCTTCAAAGAAACTCAATCGAGTTTGTGAGACATGATTTCCCACGCACAAAGCAATGTTGACTATCCCTAATCAGTCCTTGCCTTTCCAAATACATGTACATCCTGTCTCTCAGGGCTCCCTCCAACAACTTGCCCACCACCAATGTCAGGCTCACTGTTTTATAGTTCCTTGGCTTGTCCTTACCATCCTTCTTAAACAGTGGCACCACGTTAGCCAACCTCCAGTTTTCTGGCACCTCACCTGTGACTATCGATGATAGAAATATCTCAGCAAGAGGCCCAGCAATCACTTCCCTAGCTTCCCACAGAGTTCCAGGGTACACCTGATCATGTCCTGGGGATTTATCCACCTTTATGCATTTCAAGACATCCAGCACTTCCTCTGTAATATGGATATTTTTCAAGATGTCACCATCTATTTCCCTACATTCTATATCTTCCATATCCTTTTCCACAATAAATACTGATGCAAAATACTAATTTAGCATCTCCCCCCTCTTCTGTGGCTCCACACAAAGGCTGCCTTGTTGACCTTTGAGGGTCCCTATTCTCTCCCTAGTTACCCTTTTGTCCTTAATGTATTTGTAAGAATCCTTTGCATTCTCCTTAACTTTATTTGCCAAAACTATCTCATCTCCCCTTTTGCCCTCCTGATTTCCCTCTTAAGTATACTCCTACTGCCTTTATGCTCTTCTAAGGATTCATTCGATCTATCCTTTCTATACCTGACATATGCTTCCTTCTTTTTCTTAACCAAACTCTCAACTTCTTTAGTCATCCAGCGTTCCCTATACCTACCAGCCTTTCCTTTCACCCTAACAGGAATATACTTTCTCTGGATTCTCGTTATCTCATTTCTGAAGGCTTCCCATCTTAAAGAACAGCAGTACAGGAATCCTAGTCTCCTAGCTATTATCCATCTCTCAATCAGCATCACTAAAACAGGTATCTGATGGTTAAGATAGATTTTTACTCAGGAAGGGAATGACCATTTATAGGGAAAAGGCAGGAAAGTGGAGTTGAGGATTATTACTTCAGCCATGGCGGATCAGATCTGAGGGGCTGAATGGCCTACTTCTGCCCATGTGTCTTATCATATTGTTATCCATATTTGAAATAAAACTTGTTGGTGGAATTTGGATGTTACTTTCAGATGCTGGCACAACCAAAGCTGAAGCCATACAGGAGCCTGGACGGCATGATGGAGGTCTTGACCAGTGTTAAATATACTGGATGGATTGTTTCTGGTACAAGTCTTGAAGGCAGAACCTGGAGGACAAAATTCAGATATCTTAGTATTGTGGACCCCCACATTTCCTCCAGAACCCACCCGAGAATCTCTATCCCCAGAGGTGGTGGGAGGTCAATGTGAATAATTGACTGACCGTGTTTGGGCTGACAGGGACTTCACTGGGAATCTTCCTGGTAATGGATAGGCCTGGTCTGAGATCTGATGAGGGCCGGACCCGGAGAGATTGGGCTGGAAAACCCGCAACATTTATTCAGTAAGACCTTCTCTCACCCAACCACAATCAATCTGTAAGAGGGGGCCACAGGTGTAGCTGCAGGTCATTCTGTGGAGTGGCACTCCCTCCATGGGGAGGCCTGGTGGCTGTGGGACAAGTTTGTCTTTATTTCATTTCAATTGAGTCAGTACTGTGATTGGGGCACTTACAGGGTCCACCCTGCAGCAGAGGCTCCCTGTCCAGCTTATGGAGACTGTTGACCTTCGAAGGCTGTCAGCCCCCTGACCAAGCCTGACACCTCAGGAACTCCTTTGTAGTCCTTAACTGGACATTTGACTTGAGCCAGCCTACGAAATGACTGCCTCGGGGAAGAGCTCTCAAGTGGCGTGCTAACAGGAAGTCCAGGCTTGGAAGTGGCCGAGCTTCCTGACTGCTTTGGACAAGGTTGTGCAAATATGGTGCTGAACATTCAGAAGCTGGCTATGTGTAGCTACAAAGGGAATATAAATGTCAGTCATTTTATTGCACAGCAAGATCCAGGAGGAAAAACCCCACGGTGCATTGAAATTCCTGCTCATATTGAATACTGTCATTAGATCTTCTTATAATCACCATATGATGTACTGTTACAAGCTGTTGCCTCTCAGTTTATCATGTCATATAAAGTGCAGCAGCTCTGATAATGCAGCTCTTTAAATAAAGCTCATGAAATCAATAATTTTGCAATCATCTTCCATTCAATTTAATTATTCCCAAATTAACATTCCAAAAGAGATTATGAAACTTGCTGTGAGAATTTGAGTGTCAAAACTCAGAATTTTGCTCTATAGCCATGAACAGATTGAGCACTAAATGCATTTGTGAACATTTTCTCTGTTCAATACATTTTTTATTCATTCATGGGATATAGATATTACTGGCTAGACCAGCATTGGCCAAGGGCAGTGAAGGGTCAATCACATTGGTGTGCATCTAGAGTCACATGCAGGCCAGACCAGATAAGGAGGGCAGTTTCCAACCTTACAGGGGGGCGTTAGTGAACCAGATGCGTTTTTCAACAATTGACATTGGTTTCACAGTCATCATTAGACTCTTAATTCCAGATGTTTAAGAAAAGTTGAATTCAAATTCCAATCATCTACCATGGCAGGATTCAAACGCAGGTCCCCAGAATATCGTCTAACTCTCTGGATTAATAGTCCAGTGATATTACCATTCGGCCATCGTGCCCCCTTTCAAAACGGATTGTAAATATGTTCTCAAGTTTGAGGCCATCTTGGTAAATCATTATGTGTGCATGGCCATAATTGTTTTAAGAGAATGCTGATAATCTTGTCAGATTTTCATGGCAAAAATTCAAAGAAAAATATCTGGTAATCTAATTCATTCTCGTGGTACTTTCCTGTGTTTGTCCGAAATAGAGTCATCGAGCTATACAGCATTGAAACAGACTCCTCTGTCCAACTCATCCATGTTGATCAGATATCCCAAATTAATCTTGTCCCATTTGTCAGCATTTGGCCCATATCCCTCTAAACCCTTTCTCTTCATATAACCATCAAGATGCCTTTTAAATGTTGTAATTGTACCAACCTCCACCACTTCCTCCGGCAGCTCATTCCATACAAGCACCACCCTCAGTGTGAAAAAGTTGCCCCTTAGTTCCCTTTTAAATTTTTCCCCTCTCACCTTAAATGTTGCCCCATATTGTGTACTTTGCTCTGAATTTAAACTGGTGTTAGATCCACTGAAGTTCCAACATATGCACACATTAAACATTCCTTTTTCACTTTCTTTCCCACTTCCTGCTTAACCATGCATTCTTGTTACCTGCAAATGTTGTCAGTGAATAATCTCTGATTGTACCTGAGAAAAGTTCAAGGTGATTCACTCTCCCAATTATTTCCTTGCCCATCCCTATTTGAAAACACATAATTTTTTACTCCACACATTCATCATAACAAGGTTAGAAATTCATTACATGAGACACAAATACACATCTGTGACTTATCCCGCATGTTAGAACATTGTGTTCATCTTGTAACATCTTTATTTTAGAACTGATCTGTTCCATCTTGTACAGATATGATCATCAAAAATCTCAACAAGTTATTCTAAGTTGAAAATCTTTGAAAAGGACTCTAACATATCAAAGCCATGATAGGCAATATTTTAATATTTCACATGAGCCAATTGAAATTGCCCTGTTTTATTAATAATGAAAGTGTCGATGCATTCAACAGTATTTCTTTGCAGCTGATTTATGGATGATGATAATCATGACAATTAATATCTTTGTAGAAGAAAAGTTTCATGTTGCATTTGTTATAAATTTCACACAATGCACTTTGAACTCAAAAGCACTTACTTTCCTGAATTTTATTTTATGTTTTAAGTGCCCAGAGACAACTCAGAGATAGTTTCTGTTTGACTCACCATTCATATTATTTTAAGAAGTAATGTTCCAGTAAGTCCTATGTGGTGCCCAGCAACTACAGACCATACAAACTGCACTGTTTGTCAAACAATTGAAATGTACAACACAGAATGAGGCCATTCAGCCTGCCATGTCCTTGCTTGTTGAGCTTAGTTGTTCATCCCTCTTAGTTGTTTATCCATTAACCTAGAGTTGCTTCATCCTCAAAAGTGTCAAGGCCAAAACATTAAATGTGTTGGAAGAAGTTAGACGTAGCTCTTAAGTCTAAAGGGATTATAGGACACGGGGAAAAGTTGGGACCAGGGTCCAGAGTTGGATGATCATATTGAATGGTGGAGCAGGCTTGAAGGCCCGAATGGCCTATCCTGTTCCTATTTTCTACGTTTCTATGTAAATACCTTGCTAACCTTTTAAAATTATTCATAGTCAGCCTCCCCCACTGTATGAGGTAAAACATTCCAGATGCTTACTGTTCTCATCATCCCCCTAAATTTGTTTTGCCAAAGAATTTGAACCTATTGCCCCCTGTCCTGACCTTTTCACAAGAAGGCATAGGCTTCCTCCCTCTACTTTATTAAAATATCTCATAATGTTGAAAGCCTCTATTTGGTCATTCTTTATGGCATGAGCTGTGGGCATATTTGCTGCCCATTTCTAGCTGCCCTGAAACTGGTTGACTCTCTAAACAATTTCAGCATGGGCAGTTAAGAGTCAATCACATTGCTGTGAGTCTGGAGTCATGGATAGGCCAGACCAGGTAAGGATGATAGATTTCCTTTCCTAAAGGACATTGGTGAATCAGATGGATTTCTATAACTGTGGTTACATTACAGCTTTTAGTTCCAGATTTTTAGTGAATTCAAATTTCACTGTCTGACACAGCCATTTGTATTCAGAGTATTAGCCGAGGACTTTAGTGACAATTCAAGGAGTGTCCTCCTGGAATATGGACGGAAGGTAATTTACCTAACTTTTTCAAACCCCTGCCCTTACGCCTGAAGTTCCTTATTCCTGGTGACATCCTGGTAAACCCCGGTATTCTTTCTAATACCTTTATATTTTTCTTGAAGTATGAGACCCAGAATGCTCTGCACTACTCAAGCTAAGAACAGATCCAATTAATCAAGTTCTATCAATGATAATTTTCTGTTCATATTCCTCAATTAATAAACCCAAGTAACTGATATTTTAGTCTGTTTCCGCGCTGTACATCTCTATGACTGTATGTGTTTTTTAACCCACATTATCAAGTTGCTGTGCTAACTTTAAGGTTGTTTTTCTTATACAAACTCTGAAGTCTCTCTGCTCATCTATACTTTTCACAGTTATGCCACTTGTCACACTGTCTTTCCATATTAGCACTCACAAAGTGCACCTCTTTGCACATCTCTACACATTGACCTCTTAACTGCCGTGCTTCTGACCATTTCACCATCATGGATGACATTCCGACTCCTTTAGCTTTATTCACATCACCATCTACTATTTTGCCATATTTATACCATTTGCAAACTTTAAATGTTGCACCCTATTCCTGTGTCAGGATTGCTGATAAAAAACTGAAAAAAACAATGGATCCAAACCTGACCCTTGTGGTATTCCGATACGAGCTTCCTGTCACTTGCCAGGTTAGTTCTTAACCACTTACCTTGACTATTTACTCCACTTGTGCCATTAGAGATTGCTGTTCCTTTTATTGTTCACCCTCCAATTTCACAAACACCTTGCCTCTAAGTTGGTCTTTGTTTCTGTTTTTGCTTCTCATTGCGTAGTCCTCTATTTAGGGGCTCTTGTGATGGAGTGGTAGCATCCCTACCTTTAACCCAGGTCTAGGCCCCCCTGTTCCCACCTGGTGTGTCATAACATCTCTGAACAGATTGACTAGAAAAATGTGTTTTTTAACACTCCAACCTCATTGGCATTGCGTGGTTTTTGGCTTTGTAAACATTACCAGTTAATCACCACTTCACACTATGCCTTTGTTTTTCTCTCTCTGTTTCTGTCACTGGTACTTCCTTTTCTCTGAAACCACACAAACACTAATAATATGATTCCCTAGTCAATGACTATATCACTAATTATATTATTTCCCTCCTTCAAATCACCATGACTATGCCTTTGATTTGATAAGCAATTTATAAGCAGTAAAATTAATCAATTTAACATGATAGGTTACAAAATCAAGTTATCTTTGAGCTCTAACATCATTCTCTTATCAGGTATATGACTACTTCTGTTGTTTTTACTATTTGAGGGTTTTTTCTTGTTCATTGAGTCAAAAGATTAAAACCGTGCGATTTGTTTTTCCTCTAGTGACTTGAGGGTCATAGAGTCACAGAGTCATAGAGATATACAGCACAGAAAAAGACCCCTTGGTCCAACTCATCCATGCCGACCAGATATCCCAACCCAATCTTGTCCCACCTGCCAGCACCTGGCCCATATCCTTCCAAACCCTTCCTATTCATATACCCATCCAAACGCCTTTTAAATATTGCAATTGTACTAGCCTCCACTTTCTCTGGCAGCTCACTCCATGCAGGTACCACCCTATGTGTGAAAAAGTTGCCCCTTAGGTCTCTTTTATATCTTTCTCCTCTCACCTTAAACCTATGCCCTCTAGTTCTGGACTCCCCCACCCCAGGGAAAAGACTTTGTCTATTTATCCTATCCATGCCCCTCATGATTTTATAAACCTCTGTAAGGTCACCCCTCTGCCTCCAACGCTCCAGGGAAAACAGCCCCAGCCTATTCAACCTCTCCCTATAGCTCAAATCCTCCAACCCTGGCAACGTCCTTGTAAATCTTTTCTGAACCCTTTCAAGTTTCACAACATCTTTCTGATTGGAAGGAGACCCGAATTGCATGCAATATTGCAACAGTGGCCTAACCAATGTCCCGTACAGCCGCAACATGTCCTCCCAACTCCTGTACTCAATACTCTGACCGATAAAGGAAAGCATACCAAATGCCTTCTTCACTATCTTATCTAGCTGCAACTCCACTTTCAAGGAGCTGTGAACCTGCACTCCAGGGTCTCTTTGTTCAGGGCCTTACCATTAAGTGTATAAGTCCTACTGAGGTTTGCTTTCCCAAAATACAACACCTCACATTTATCTGAATTAAACTCCATCTGCCACTTCTGAGCCCATTGGCCCATCTGATCAAGCTGCAGATTTTTTTAAAATGCTAGCTTTCCCTCGTTGGCCATTGACATCTTTTCTTTTTTATTCATTTATGGGATGAAGGCTTTACTGGGTAGGCAGCATTTATTGCCCATCCCTAATTGTCCAGAGGGTAGTTGAGAGTCAACCACATTGCTGGAATCACATGTAGGCCAGACAAGGTAAGGATGGCAGATTTCTTTCCCTAAAGGGCATTAGAGAGCAGATGGGTTTTTCCTCACAGTTGACAATGGATTTATTTTGGTTATTAGATTCCCAATTCCAGATATTTCTTGAATTCAAATTCCACCTGTTTCCATGGCGGGATTCGAACCCAGGTCCCCAGACGTTATCTGGTCTCTGGATTAACAGTCCAGCGATAATGCCACTAGGCCATCGACTCCCCATTTTGTCCATTCTGGCTTTGACAAAGAGTTTTCATGGCTTTGGAATAGGAAGTAACTGTTATGGCATTTCCGGAGTTTGGGAATGTTTGGTGGACTAGCCAGACTTTACCTACCTGTCATTTTTCTATATTTTTATCTTCCAAACCAACTGGTGTAAAATTTATATTATTACTTCAAATCTTTCAATAGCACTTTCGAAACTGATGATCTAAAAAGGGGTGGAAAAATGACACATCTGGAAATGGGAGTTGCTTAGTGGGCCATCATGTTCATCGTATTTTTATGTATTCTTGGGATTTGGATGTCGCTGTTCGAGCCAACATTTATTGCCCAACTCTTAATTGCCGTTGAGAAGGTGGTGGTGAGCTGAATTGTTGAACTATTGCAGTTCATGGGAAGTTCCAATTTTGACCCAGCCACAGTGAAGGAATAGCAATATATTTCCAAGGCAGAATGGTGAGTGACTTGGAGGAGAACTTGGAGGTGCTCCCATGTATCTGTTGCTCTTATCCTTCCCAGTGTTGGAGTTTGCAGATTTGAGAGGTGCTGTCAAAGGGGGAATAATGAGTTACTGCAGCACATCGTGTAGATGGGAGATAGTTCGATCGTTCTGGGTCAGCAGTGAAGAGAGTGAATATTGAAGATGGTGGATGGAGTGTCAATTAAATGGGCAGCTTTGTTCTGAATAGTTCAAGCTTCTCTTTTGTTGGTCATATTTCGCTCCAAGGCACACACTATCTTGAACGGAAACGATATCATTGTTTTCTTCAATGCTGCTAGGTACAACACATGAACTGCAGTGGTTCAATATGGCAGCCTTAGCCCCCATCACCTTCTGAAGGGTAATTAAGAATGGGCGACAAAACACTGGCCTGTTCTGCAGTACTCACATCCTATGATAGAATCATAATAAAAGTGATTCAGACAAATGATTTGTGCGTGAATATAATTTTCAGCTGTGTAATGTGGCCTCACTCCAATCTTGCTTTATCCTGCTTGCAAAAGGATTGTTACGTGCATAGAGGGGCCCTCCTAACTTTACAATGCAAGTTGAGAAAGAGCTAGCCCTAAATTTCCAATGTTTGCAGAGGGATAGCAGAGCAATCAGAGGTTTGTTAAAACTAAAGATTTTAAGGCTGGAGACTGTGTTACCCTCTATTATTAAAGAGGATCAGATGGGCTTCGTAAAGGGTCGCAGATCCTCCAATAACGTTAGGAGGCTGCTTAACGTAATTCAAGCATGCCAACAGCAGTCAATACAGAGATTGGTGATTTCTTTAGATGCAGAGAAGGCAATTGACCGAGTTGAGTGGCCGTACCTTTTCTATACTCTAGACCGGTTTGGTCTGGGTGAAGTTTTCATAAGATGGGTAAAGGTTCTCTACAGTGTACCTCTCGCTGTGGTCATTAACAATGGGGTATGACCAAGCAATTTTAATATTTCTAGGGGCAGCCGGCAGGGCTGTCCCCTTTCACCATTACTTTATACGTTGGTGATTGAACCGTTGGCAGAGGCCATTCGTGGGGATCTCAATATATCAGCTCCAGAAGTGGGGTCAAAATACATAAGATCTTGCTGTATGCAGATGATGTTCTAATTTTCTTGACAAATCCAGCAGTCTCAGTGCCTTGCCTGATGCAATGCATTCACACGTTTGGCACTTTTTCAGGGTATAAGATTAATTTTGCTAAATCAGAGGCTATGCCTATGGGTGGTCTTACGAAAGAGTTGGCCCTTGAGAGTGACTATAGATTCCCATTTAGGTGGTCACAGGGGGGTTGTGTGTATTTGGGCATATTCATTACTCCAGTTCTGGATTGGCTGTTCAAAGCCAATTTTACTCAATTCTTTGAAAAAATTAAACAAGATCTCCAAAGATGGGAGGCACTTCCAGTCTCATGGTTGGGTCAGATAGCGCTTATTAAGATGAATATTCTCCCTCATTTGCTATACCCTATATGGATGCTCCCCCTGATTTTCAATAAACAAACACTCAGGAGACTGAACAGTTGGTTCAGCTCCTTTATCTGGCACCGTAAACGGCCCCTCATTAAATTAGCCAAATTGCAGTTGCCTCACAGATTGGGGGGAGTAGACCTTCCGGACATTAAAAATTGCCAAATTAAGCTCGCTTTTGACCTATGTAAGTGATTGGGTTTGTGGGGACCCTCTTTCAATATGGCTAGATATCGAAGTCTCCCTGGCAAGGTGCCCCCTTACCAGTTTGCTGTTTTTGGACAAGGTGAGGACAGTTAGGGAATATTGCCATAACCCAATAGTCATCAATACTGTTAAAGCATGGAGGGCAATTTGGCAGAGGGAAGGTAATATTGGCAAAACATCTTTGTTTACACCTTTAGTGGGTATGCCAAGTTTTCAACCAGGTATGATAGATTCAGGATTTAAACGTTGGGCAGTTAGGGGTATATCTTGCATGGGTGATTTATTTGAGGGAGACGTAATGATGTCCTTCGATCAGTTAGTACGGAAGTACGAGTTACCTAATAGAGACCTCTTTCGTCTTTTTCAAGTTAGGGATTTTATTCAAAAAAACCATACTTTTGACTGATCCCTACAAATCTGACATAGAAAGAGGGGTACTAAGGGCTAAGAGTACACTCTCTGTCAGTACTCTATATCACCAATTGGGGGGTGCCACCTCAGATGAGTCTGATCGACTCTGCAAGATGTGGGAAAGAGAGCTGGGTGTTGAAGTTTCTTCAGAGGCTTGGGAGGATATTTGGGAGAATGCAAGGAAGATACCAATTTGCAATAGGACCCATGCTTTACAGTTGAAGATTCTCCACAGGGTCCACTTAGCCCCAGACCGTTTGTCAAAATTTAAACCAGGGGTATCTTCAGCATGTCCCAAGTGCAAGGTCTGCACGGGTACTCTTACCCATTGTCTTTGGTCTTGTGACAGGCTTCAAGCATATTGGAGCGCTGTGGTGGGTGCAATGGAGAGGATTTTAGGTGTAGGGGTGGAGAAGGATCCTATTTCTCTCCATTTGGGCCTATCCATTGTATTTCCTGCAGGCTCGCATAAGGCAAAACGTTTCAATATTCTTACATTCTGTGCAAGGAAGAATATCTTGCTAGGTTGGATATCAGAAAAACCCCCCCAGGCCTGTCGGGTTGGCGGAAGATTGTTATGGAGCATATTCCCCTGGATTTTCTCACAAATATGGTACACCGCAAAACTGAGAATTTTTACAAGACACGGCAACACTTTTTGAAATACTTGGACACAGATTTATCTGCTACACTAACAAGGGCTTTTATATAGCTGTAACGATTGTGTTTCATGTGTCCAATATCCAGGGAGGAGGAACTATGAATGTATGAGTGTTTTGTTTGGCTGGGCTGAGTTATTACTATTTATTTGTTTGTTGTTAGGTATTTATTTAGTTAGTTAAATAGCTAGTTTAGGTTTTTTAAAAATTTTATACTTCTCTATATATGTTTATACATTCGTATAGGAAGGTAGGCTGGGGAATTTTTTTTATTATTTGGTTTTAGTTTTGTACTATTTTTGTACTGTTTTGAATTGCATTGTTTTGTATTTGTTGTAATATTTAAAAGTATATTTTTTCTTAATAAAAATATATTATAAAAAACTAAAGGTTTTACAGAATAGAGTTCCAGGCTTCTTGCATGCAGTTCAGTGTGCCAGCGTACAGCATGCTCTGAATATAGCAATACAAATTATGGAGGGCCTGTCCCTTTAAGACAACAGGCGTGTGTATACAGTATGTCTGCATAGGACCTGCAGACATCACTCCATTCCAACCAAACACTGAAATGTATTTTTAGCTGTAAAAGTCTTAGCTGAGCAGCTGGCACATACGAAGAAAGAAAAATGCATACTGCTCATAAAACAGTGAGCTTGTTGCTTTGTGCTGACACTGTTGTAACTGGCTCGCTGCACTTTGTATTTGCTGCAAGGCAGATGCAGATCAGCACAGTGGACACATAGCTTGGGACTGAAGCTCCTTGCCAGATGTAATCCTGGGCAATTGGAATGAGGCCACTCAGCAACAACAACAACAATGTTCAGACAATATATCGAGGATGTTGGTGAGGCCTCTCCTGGGGTACTGTTTGCAGTTCTGGTCACCCTGTTATAGGAAGGACACTATTAAACTGGAGAGGGTTCAGAAAAGATTTGCCAGGATGTTGCCAGGACTGGAGGATTTGTGATATAAATATAGACTGGAAAGCCTGGAACTTTTACACTGGAGAGTAGGAGGTTGAGGGTGACCTTACTGGAGTTTATAAAACCATAAGGGGCATAGATAAGGTGAATGACAATGGTCTTTTCCCTAAAGTAGGGGAGTTCAAAACTAGGGGGCATATGTTTAAGATAAGAGGAGAAACATTTAAAAATGACACAAGGGTCAATTTTTTTACAGAGTGGTTTTTGTGTGGAATGAATTTCTAGAGGAACTGGCAGATGTGGGTACAGTTACATTTGAATAAGTACATGAATAAGAAACGTTTGGAGGGATAGGTTTGGGTTGTGGTTGGCATGGACTGGTTAGACCGAAACATCTGTTGCCATGCTGTATGACTCTAATGTTAACTTACATGGCACCTTTAATATAATAGAAACATTTCAATGTGTTTCACAGGAGTGTGGTCAAACTAAAATTGACATCCAGCCATATAAAGAGATAGGAAAGCAGATGACTCAAAACTTGATCACAAGAGACGTGTCTTCAGGGGAACCTTAAAGGAGGAGAGAGATTGGGAAAGGACATTCCAGAGTTTAAGGCTAAGACAGCTGATGTTCAACATTAAAATCAGAGAGAAGCAAGCTGCCAGATTTGTAGGAGTGTACAGATATTATAGATAGGAAGGCATAAAGCTACAAACAGAAGGATGAGAGAGTTTAAATTGATTCATTGTGAAATGACAATATTTCATTGTTTCAGGCTTGCAGATGGCTGTAGTATTTATGCAACAACTAAACTCTCAGGTTGGACCAGTTGTTAAATGAGTTTGCTTCAGGTGAACCATTTATTACCTTCTGACTGGAAATTTGAATTAGAGTTCACTGAACACATTGGTTTGGCCAAGGTGAAATGCCCCATAGTATCCAGGAGCATTCAGGCTAGGTTAGCCACCAAAAATGTGCAGTTAAGGGGATAGGGTGGAAGAATGGGTCTGGGTGGGAGTCTCTTCATAGAGTCAGTGCAAACTTGATGGGCTGAATGGCTTATTTCCACACTGATGGGGTTCTATGAACACCTTAGTGGAGATAGTAGCATATAGTAATGCAATAGTAAACCAAAGGCCCAACAAAATGCCTTGAGGAAATGAATTTGAATTCATTTAATAAATTTGAAATGGAAAGTCCACCTGGTCATGACACTTACCATTCAATTGTTGTCAAAACCCACCTGGTTCGCAAATGTCCCTTGAGAAAGGAAATCTGCCGTCCTTACCTGGTCTGGCCTAAATGTGACTCCAGACCCACAGCAATGTGGATGATTCTTAACTGCCTTCTGCAATAACCTAACAAGTCATGTAGATCTGGGGCAGTTAGGGATGGACAGCGAACGCTGGCCTTATCAGGGGTGACCATGTCCCTTGAACAAAAATCTTTCAGTTTGTATACCAGCCAGTGGTACAGAAAAGGTCTGTTTCTGAGGCAATGAGAAGTCTGCAGTAAAACTCCGCACCGCATTCTTGTTGATAGACTCTGGTCTCAAACGGGTAGAACTAAGCCTGCTTTCCAACTCAGCATGCATCCTTTAAAGGATTTTCGAAACTGTTTGAAGTACTTCGAAGTGGCCATTGAAAGCGATCGAAACCAGAGAGTTTAAAGGAATTCCCTTTGCGAACTGACTTTGACAACTCAGTAAGGCGTCTTTGCTATGACACAGTAAGATGCAGATATTAATGCAGACACACTAAGGCAGTGAGGCGTCTTTACTACGACAGTAGCTTCAGATCAGAGGCTTTGGGGACAAGCGGTTTGCGAACACCAGCCCCCACCGCCAGGGGAAAGCAGGAGGTGAAACTTTAGACAAAGCCAAACAGCAGTCACCGAGCGGTTTGGGGCACTGACAATGAAGCTAATTCCAATTCCAATTCGAAGGTGTCCTGAAGCGGTGAGCGCTTCATCTCCAGTCAGTGTTGAGTTGAGGGCCAATGTCACGGGTAGCCCTCAGCAACTTGCAGAAACTCTGCCCGGGCAAACCAGGCCCAGACTGCAGGAGTGTCCAAATGAGGGAGGGTAAATGGGGCAGCCGTCACCCCCTCCCCATCCCCTCCTCTGCCCTACCTGACCCTGGCTGGGACTCAAGCATGCAGCCACCATTCTAGTAACGCCACTATCGTCAAAGCCCAGCCCCTTAGTTATTAACCCCATGCTGACCTTTACCCCACACTGGGGTTAGGAGCCTTGCAGCGACACGGTATAAAATCGGTTCCGATTGCTCTGACCGTGCTTCTCCACAATTGAGGTTCTTCACTGACAAATAAAGTGAGACCCAGAGGAAACACTGAGATCAGTATCTGGGTTCGAAATGGCACCTCGTGTACTACAGAAACCCACTTTTTCACAAGGCTGTGAAAATGACCAAACGAAAAAGACTTGATAAATCTATTTTTTGTAATAAATGAGATCCCCATTCATTTCCAAACGCGTGAATCCCCGGGGAACTCTCCACCTTTCTCAAATCTCTCTTTGTTTAACTGAATCCACAGTAATCCTCATCTGCTGTTGCTCCTCCAGCTGTTTATGTCCCTCGTTCAAGCCTTCAGTTTGAACTCCTCACTGGAAGGGATGTCGTTAAAATATCCGTGTATTCCTTTACTGCGTTAGCAACGAATTGTCAAACCAGTCTGAAACTGAACGAATTTTCCCACCCGGTACTTTGTGTAAGATAACCAGCAACAACAGGAAACAATAATTCCTATACTCAATGATCTGCGGTTGTGCTGCCTGTGTTAATTTCTACAGGATCGTGAATGTTATTCGATCTCTATCTACGAAAATTCGCCCGAAATGAACTGTATACCAACACCCACATTGGCCCAGGTGTCATGACAGAAGTTTTTAATACCCTCCATTCAATAACCTCCTTCAACCACTCACAGAATAACGAGGCTGACACAATGTACAAGAGAAATCGGCAAACTAAGCCTCATATAGGTTCCACCAACTTTAACAAAGTGTATTAGTTTGGATTCATTACCCCTTTGACTTGATTCGTAAACGATTTGTCTCCTCCGAGTCAATCCTTAGATTATTAACAGTAAAGCCCTAAACGTGAGTTTTGAAGTGACTTGGATAAAATCACATTAATATAAAACAAAAAAATAAACTACGGATACTGGAGATCTGAAACAAACAAAATAAAACAGAAATTGCTGGAGAAACTCAACAGGTCTGGCTGCATTTGTGGAGAGAGAAACGAGAGTTCGCGTTTTCGGTCCTCTGACCCTTCTTCAGACCTGGTAAATGAATAGTTCGTGATCTAAACTAGAATGTACCTGCTCTGAAAGTGCATCTTCAAATACAGCAACAAACAACAGCAGAAATTGCTGGAGAAAATCAGCAGCTCTGGCAGTATTTATGGAGAGAAAGCAGAGTCAACGTTTCGAGTCCAGTGACCCTTCTTCAGACCTGCTGAGCTTCTCCAGCAATTTCTGATGTTGTTTGCGGAGTCACATTGCTGTATTTGAAGATGCATTTCCAGGGTTGGTTGGTCACTGTTCAGAAGACAAACTCCTTACTTATTTAACAGGGATGAAAGTAAAATGTTGGTAAACGTGGGACAATTTACAATGAATGAAAAGGCCATCTGGACACAAAAATGGAAACTTTTTATTTGAAAAAAAAATGAACGAAAAGCGTTCTGTGAGGACGCACTAGGCTGGGTGAGAAAACCCGCTGGAGTTACCTGTTTGCTGTTCTGTAGAAGCAGAGGGCTATTTTGGAAAGTTACAAGATTATGGAGAGTGATAACATTGATGTGACAAAAGGCTCCATTCAGAGACTCTTCTCCCTGGAGATTGATTACATAAACTGCGGCTGTATTGTTGCGTTTTTGGAGCTTTTATTTAAAGGGGCAGTCACCGCTCTATTCAGCGGAATTATCAGAAGGTCAAATCGCTGGAAAATCGCTCCATGGCGACCCGCGTGACCATAATGGCGCGTTATATAATTATAATTCCCTCTTGTATCAGTTCTTTATTTTTTCGTGTGAGCCCTCCCTTCCGGCCTTTAGGCTAACTGGTGGTTGGAGCGATCGGTGTAGAGATCCTCCTGCAAGGTCAAAATGTTTATTTGCAAGTTGCGTCCACTCTAACTAGCAACGGCGGGGGAAATAGAAACGGGAACAAACATGTTTAAAATACTAGTATCCTTTACTCGAAAGTTTGATGGGTTCCCAGAATTGCATTTTGTTCATTTTGTACAATCTAAGCAGAAAATGCTGGAGAAAATCAGCAGATCTGAAGAGAACCAAATGTTTAATTTCAAAATGATTTCTTCAAAACGCATTTTAAAAAAATTCGATGATTACATAATTAACGAAATGTTTTCCGAGATTAACGTCGTTTTAATGCATTTTGTTTCCAAGTGAGCTGTGAATTGGTGCTGTGTTAACATTCAGCGTTCTCTCTCTCTTTTATTGACACATAAATAATGTACACCTACTCTATGTATCTAGCGCTAAGAACGAATACTTGGTACTTTGCCGATGTGCGGACTGGTGCAGATTTGAAATATACAAGGATGGTCAAACCCCCATTTCATTATCTCACAGGACTGTAATTCCACTCTCAGGAACTATACCATAGAACAGGATGTGTTTCCTTTACCGAGAACACTGGAGCAAATTCGCCCTAGCGTGGCCCTTGTATAGATCCCGTCGAGTTTCCGACAGAGAAACTGCTGCTTTAATACATGAAGCCGAAGAGATAATAAATGCCCAGGTGTCCCCGCTCGGAGTAGGAAATATAAAATACAAAAATTTCGATTTGTATGGCCCGGGCCTGCTGACCTTGTATAATCCAAATACATGTGTAGCTTTAATGACAGGCCAGATTCTCTCTCCCTCTGCCTTGCTTTTGCTTTCCCGTTCGAGAGAAGACTTTCTCCCAAGGTTTATTTAACAAATCCCCAATGAGACCCCGTTTTCGTGTCAACAAAGCTGTGCAGCTCCTCCCCTGTAGAAATGGGTAATGTACACACAAAAAAATTGATTTATCCGCTCATGCCGTTGACCCGTTCCCAACTTTATCGATCGATCTGCTTGTTGTGGTATCTTTTGGAGGGTTAGTGGGGAACGGGTGTTTTCAGTTTCAGTGATGTTTATGTGGCAAATTTCTGAAGACGTTCATTAAGAGCCTGCCAGAGTTTCTGTTGAATGCATTGTTCAGGATGCAATTAACCAACACATTCGATTACCATTTCGCGTTTAAAGACATTTATGCAGAATCATAAACCTCGCAAATTTGGAATGTTCGCTGCCTGGAAGTTGCATCAATAAAGGTTCAGTTTTTGCTTTAAGAAGCTGAGAAAATTGGCTGACATTTCAGTCGGGGTTCTAAAGTGGGGGTGAATGTTTTACCCCTTTTGGTGAGGAATTATATTTTAGTCAGTTATCTGAGAGGTTACAGAGGCCATATTGGGTGAATGGGAACGTTTACAAATTGTCCCCACTTTATACTTCTGCATCAAGCTTCATCCCCCAGTAACAGGAAGGATACAGGATTGGAAAATAATCTACAATTGACTCTGAACGAAAGCAAACCGGGCTCTGTATAAACTGAGATTTAAACTGTGGCCCGAGCACTGTTATTAAGAGGGGAATGTCCGTTAGTATCCCCCATTACTAAGGACATGTCCTGGCCATTTCGTATATTTCTTCCCCTGGAGAGAAATGATTTGTATTTTTTTCCCCAACAGGTCTACTCCATAATCAATCTGGAGCCACCTAAAAAAAAACTATTCTTTTATTTTTTGCTTTTATACCGTCAAGACATATCGATTTTCTTTTACCATTGATAGGACAAGACTTGATTCAATTTATAAAACACAAACATTCAAAAAAAAACTTTAAGAATCAAACACTCCAATCTGTTTGAGCGAGGGTTTAGTTTAGGGACAGAATATGGGTTATCCGTCAGCAGCAACTGCACCGGAATCTCATTTTATTAATTTGTTTTAGCGAATTCATGACAGTAAGCATTTTAACCAGAAGCTGACCCCAGAGATCTGATTAAGAACGCATAGCCGCTGAAGGGTTTTATTTTGAGGGTAACTGTTCGCTGATCGCCGAGAGGGGAGATAGCATTGTTGACCCTGGCAGCAACATATATTCAGGGGAGTGAGGGTGTGTGTGTGTGTGTGATGGAGTATTGTCAGAGGGAGCTTTGGGGCAATAAAACTGCAGTAAAGTATGGCCTAGGACCTGTTGTGAACTATCGAGACATTAGCGCCCTCCTGAAGGGATATTGTTTTAGGAATCCGTTTGAACTACTACTCCCGAAAGAAAATACCCAGGGCCGCTCAGTTCGGAATTGTAGATCTGTAAATATGACGGAGTGCATGGAAGTCGCTGTTTTATTTTGATGCTTTAATTCCCAGATACCAAAACCTTGAAGTGTTGAAAACCAAAATGATTTAAAACAAAGAAGCTCATCTTTTTGAAACAAACGCAACATACTTGCAGCTGTCTATATGGATTTGTTTGAAATTAGGTTAAGGGTGCACGTGCACATTTCATTTATAATTCCTGAATAATTCTAAGCGATGGATCTTTTAACCCTCGCGATGTACCGTTTAACAATGTAACCTTAACAGCATATATTACATTTCAAGATTTGAATTTATCCTCCCCTCCAAAAATGAATTGTAAATGTGCAACCTTGAACTAATCCTTCTGACATTTTTGGAAAGCTGGGTCTCCTGAAACCTGAGAGAGTAGACCATCTACAAACACAGTAAAACAGCGTCACCTTTCACAGAGTGAGCCAAACAATCCAGTCCTTTGAAACTATGGTCGGCAGCCCAGAGTAAAACTCGCCCAGACACAACTCAACAGCCAAAGGATTCGAATCTAAATGAGATTAAAACAGGATGATGTTCACCGAGACTGTTCATAACAAGTCAAATTCAACCTCTCGTGCTCAGTGTTTTTATTTTTGGTGGTGGGGGTTGGGAGGGGGGGTGGGTTATTTTACACGGGGTAGTGTGCTTATGAGGAATACCCTCAGTATGACTAACAGCCTTTCCGCTCATGTAAAGATCCAACTCCAAGAATTTTCATTGCCCTGCTACTCCCCCCTCGCCACACCCCCACCCCACCGAATCCTGTTTCCATTCCAATCTCCAAAATCAGACAGATTTATTCTGCCAGCGACCATTTGTCCCCTTTTAGAATTGCGAAACCCTGAATGGTTTTGATTCAAAGGCGAAATCCAATGCTTTGCTCATGTGTGCGTTAGGGCGAGGGCGAGAGACTAGAATGATCGGATTTCCTTGTGCCGTTTCTCCTGGTATTTAACGGACGTCGGTGTTCCTTTTGCTCTCACACCCCACCCCCCCTCCAGTTTAAAAAAAATACCCCGTGCCTCCAATTCCGCTGGTAGTTTGAGCACACTCTGGACTTTGGTGCGCGGCGCGGTCCAAAGTTCACCGTTTTGACTAGGTGCGGAGCGATAAATAGAGGCGGATTAAAGGTGGCAGGTTCAAATGTAAACACAACGAGCCGGAGTTCACATGGTGCCGGCTCCTCCAACGCGCTCTGCTGCACTCCGTGGCGATTTGCATATCGCTAAGACCTTTTTTTTTTACCCTCCCACAACCAGCAACCACCACCAACACACACACACACACACACCCCCAGTGCTACACACTTCCGTCTATTTGCATATTCTTATAATCTCTTCTCAAAGAAAGATCATGGCAGTTTAGACAGCCTGCGGGAAACCGATGGTCCATTCTCTCTCCTTAAATAATTTTTTTGTGTGTTTCGCAAGGCAGAGGATCCGATTGGTCTGTTTGTCTCTCTGTCCGTCTGTATATATTCTCTTACACACACACACACATACACACAAAAAAAAGCCCCTTTGATTTATTTGGAACATGGTGTCCAAATTGACATCTCTCCAGCAGGAGCTGCTCAGCGCTTTACTAAGCTCCGGACTTTCCAAAGATGTCCTGATCCAGGCGCTGGAAGACCTGGAGCCCTCTCGCAACTTCGAGGTGAAACTGGAGAATCTGCCCGTGTCCCCGCTCAAGATGAACGGCTCGGCGGCGGCGGAGGGCAAAGCCGTCTTCCACAGCCTGACCAACGGCCACAGCAAAGGCAAACTGTCCGGGGACGAAGCCTCAGAAGACGGCGATGATTACGACACCCCGCCGATCCTCAAGGAGCTGGAGTCCCTGAACACCGAGGAAGGAGCCGAGCAAAGGGCTGAGGTGGACAGGATGCTCAGGTAAGGGAGCTTCCCCGCTCTTGTTGTTCCATACCACAGGAAAATGTAACAGAGGAAATAAACCCTCTCAGGGTTTTGCAACGAGCCCCACCGCCAAGCTCGCTCGCCTTGTCAACTTAAAAATCATAACGGGACGTAAAGATCTTGCCCCACTCCCCATGCCTGCGGGCTGGTTACTAATTACCTAAACAGTTTGCTATTTATTTCTTATTCTGAAGATACAAACTGCATGCGACGCGAGGCAGCCGAGGTAGAGGCGAACGCGAACCCGTGGCTGTTTTCAAAGGTTTTTATTTAGTTCCTAGCGCCTTTTTGATCTCGGAATTCGTTCCAAAACTGGGGTAGATTGTGGGGAGGAGTGGGCTAAATCCAGCTGGGGGAGTGGGAGGGGGGTGTTTCTGCTGCAGAGTGGAGTGCTCATGTTAACTACGGGGAGGGTTATTTAAAGCAGCTTGTCAGTTTCACACTGTCATTTTGCCAGTTTCACCTTGATTACGAATCTGTCCCGTTTCGCCAGGACATCTTTCGCAATCGAGCCCCACGCTAATCTGAGAGCGAGCAGAGGATCAGAAATTCACAACAAGTTTTGAATCGCTCCTATTCCCCCTCCCGGAGAGAAAAATAAAGAGTGACGGGGGGTGTTTTGGGCTAGAAACACGGCCCCAAATACTCTCCCTCCTTAATATATAAACGGAGCCTTTTCAAAAAAAAAATCCTTAGCAAATTGTGTGTTTGAGTGCCAAAGGTACTAAAAGGTTTTGTGTTTCCAATTTAGCTTGAAGCCAGATTAATTTTATCTGAAGCTGGGCTGATCTTCTGATACTTTTTTTTAAGAAATTCAAGTCGTTTAAAATAGCTGTCGAGCGGAATTCCCTAAATAAAAATTAGCCTCTTCTGTAAAATGAGGAGGACGTCCCCTGTGCAATAACGCACCGCCCGGGCTCCAGGCGTCTGATTAAAGGGCTCCTTTCGGCAATTCCTTTCGAATCCAGCCGCTTTAATTTCGGAGCCATTGTTTTAGAAATCATAAAATGTGAAACTGTGATTCCCTTACTGAGGACCACACTGCATAACTAGACTGAATAACCTATGTAACTAGACTGTGTATCCTACATAACTAGACTGAGTAAACTGTATAACTAGACAGTGTAACCTACATAACTAGACTGAATAACTTGTATAACTAGACTGTGCAACCTATATAACTAGACTGAATAACCTGTGTAACCAGACGTGTATCCAAGATAACTAGACTGAGTAAACTGTGTAACCTATATAACTAGATTGTGTAACCTGCATAAACTCTTGAAATGTCGATTTTCCTGCTCCTCTAATGCTGCCTGACTTGCTGTGCTTTTCCAACAACACTCTCGATTCTAATCCCCAGCTTCTGCAGTCCTCACTTTCTCACTGTGTCACCTCTATAACTAGACTGAGTAAACTGTTTAACCAGACTGTGTAACCTATGAAATTAGACCGAGTAACCTGTATAACTAGACCCTGTAATCTGTGAAACTAGATTAAGCTACTGGGTACCGGGGAACGAGACTGAGTAACCTGTAAAACTAGACTGTATCACTTGTGTAACTAGCGAGTAACCCATGTAACTAAACTGAGTAACCTGTGCACTCTCAGCGGACCCCCGAATAGAATATTTCGAGAACAGGATAAGAATGTATTCGTTCGCTTCCTGTAATCCAAATGAACACGGAGTGAGCCGAATGGTTAAGGTTTGATATTGTAACAAAGTGCATCATTTCCCCATTTTCCACATTTAACAATCTGAAGTAAAATCTGACCGCGTGTCTGTAACAATAACCAAAACAAATATAGAATTATTGAGATTGGAAATATGTCCAGCACGTGTTGAAAATACGTAACGAATCCCAACAGCAATCGGGCCGATATTGGAAGCGTGTGGAACGGCTTTACTCTTTTCCCTTGTTTATTTGAGCTCCCGCCGTCTCTTTCTCAGCCGCCTTGTAGCAGTTTGTAAATATCAATCTGACCCAAGATTGTGGAGCACGTGCAGCTGACGTTTGTGCCGAGTGCTATTAATTTATTATAAATCATCGACCCCGAATGCACAGCAAAGTGCAGCACACTGACTCGGTGAATGGCTAACCTGGTTACTCATTGGCAAAGGCGAGCTGGAAGGGACTGGTCTCCAAACGCGGGGCATTATCCTGAACAAACAACACCTTGTGTGTTTGGCTTGAGAGAGCAGATAACTTACTAAATATGATCCGAAAATTACAATCGACAATCAGATTTCCAGACTCACACAGTATCATATACACAAGTCGATCAAACAGGCGCACAGAGGGAGTCTGTCGCTCCCCAGTGTTGAGACCAACATCGTTGGATTCCTTATTGACATCTCAATGCTGCAATTTCACTGTTTATTTCAGCGACCTCATACATTCCCCCGCACCCTGGGACCGCATTCCTTATTTGAATTAAATACTATTTTTTTCAATACTAATTCGCCTGTTCCATTGTAGTTCAACTCTCGGTGAATAAACGCCACGGAGGAAATTAATTTGAAAGCTGCATTGTAATGGGAGATTCGGTCCTGAAGCAGGTGGGATGGGATGAGAATGGGGGCGGGCGGGGGACATTGCTAAACGGGAAAGTGCTCGTTCCGGCCTGAGCTCATCTTTCGAACGACCTTTCGTTTCAGAGGAGAAAAAAAATTTAATGTCACCAAACTGGCCTTTGGAAAGCTTCCGTTCCACAAATATAAGAACAAACGAAGTGTAATTCGACATTCACGGGCATCCCTCCAGTAGCTCGGTAAAGCATTGCCGTCTCACAGAAACACTGAAAAATGCAGTGCACCACGATTTGTCTGTGAACCGCCAGGGTCTGCAAACAGGATAGATTAACGTAAGGGAGACAGCTCCCGATGCACTCCCGCGACCCAGATGATTTCAGACCTCCACTGCACTCACTTTACTCATTTCAATGAGTATCAATCGATTGATATTCTATTTATCTGAACATCGAGCAAACTAACCCATTGCTCTTTTATCAAAAATCATAACGCAGGCTTCCTTAATTGTAGATTTCAAATGTTCATGTTATTTCAAGACGGGCTGTAACTGACGCTCACCCAGGTGTTTATTTTAATGTGGGTCGCTTGTTCAGAATAGGCTGGATCGCTAAACGGGTTCAAATGAACATCCGTGAATTGAGAGAGAGAGGGGGGAGGGCGGCAGTCTCCCTGTAGCCAGCTCACAGTGGATTGAGTCCGTGAGAGTGTCTCTCCTGATCGCTCTGGGACAGTGCCGAGCTTCTTGCCTAGGGGATAGCCTCAGCGGGTAATGCATGTTCACCCACTCACAAACAGAACTCGGAAAGGAGTTTGGAAAATAAGCGAGCAAGCTTTTTTTTTTGAAAACCCGGGTTTGCCACACTCTGACCTTTCCAAGGTGCTTGAGATGCTTCTCCTCAGCACTGGACACCAGAAGACTCTCTGAATCTCCTATATTTTTTGAGGGTCAATTGGCCTTGGTGAAAATTTATCTTAGTCAGATCTGATCCACAGGCCACACATTGCAAATTAATGCAATGCAAACCAATTTGTCCATCTGGTTCAAGGATGTCCATCGACATTGTCTGCCCTCCTCACCTGTCTGACCTACCTGTGACTCCAGATCCACAGCAAAGTGGTTGCCTCTTAGCTGCCCCCTGAAATGGCCTGACTTACCACTCAGTTGTGCCAAATTGACGGAAGGACTTTTTCCCAAAACGTCGATTTTCCTGCTCCACGGATGCTGCCTGACCTGCCAGCTTTTTCCAGCTCCACTCTAATCCAGGCAAAAAAGTTCAGGAAGAGTAAAACTGAAAAGACTACCCACCTTGACATGGACTCAAAGTTGATTAAAGGATGCCAAAAAAGACAACCCTGCAAAGTCTTCCCAACCCAATATCTGGGGATCATATAAACATTTGGAAAGTTGTCCTACAGACAGGTCAAATCAGCACTCTGACATAGTCATACTTGCATAATCATATCTTACAATCTCCCACACGCCACCATCACCATCTCTGGATGTGTCCTGTCCCATCATTGGAGATGGATGGCCAAAAGAAAGAGGTTTCCTTGCCCATATTTGTCTTGATGCCTTGAGATAGGACAGACTCAGCAGAGTTGCTACCACTGTGGTATACAGTTGCCATACGAGTTATAGAGTCATTGAGTCATACAGCATGGAAACAGACCCATTGGTCCAACTCGTCCATGCCGACCAGATAACCTAAATTAATGTCATCCCATTTGCCAGCACTTGGCCCATATCCATCTAAACCCTTCTTGTGCATATAGCCATCCAGATATCTTTTAAATTTTGTAATTGTACTAGCCTCCACCACTTCCTCTAGCACCTCATTTCATACATGCACCAGCCTCTGCTTGAAAAAGTTGCCCCTTATGTCTCTTTTATATCTTTCCCCTCTCATCCTAAACCTCTGCCCTCTAGTTCTGGACTCCCACACCCCAGGGAAAAGACTTCATCTATTTACCCTATCCGTGCCCCTCATGATTTTGTAAACCTCTATAAGGTCACCTCTCAGCCTCCGGCGCTCCAGGGAAAACAGTCCCAGTCTATTCAGCCTCTCCCTGTGCTCAAACCCTCCAACCTGGCAACCTGCTTGTAAATCTTTTCTGAACCCTTTCAAGTTTCACAACATCCTTCCGCTGGGAGGAGACCAGAATTGCACACAATATTCCAACAGTGGTCTAACCAATGTCCTGAACAGTCATAACATAATGTCCCAACTCCAATACTCAATGCTCTGTATAATAAAAGAAAACATACCAAACGCCTTCTTCACTATCCTTTCTATCTGCGACTCTACTTTCAAGGAGCTATGAACCCACACTCCAAGGTCTCTTTGTTCAGCAACACTCCCTAGGACCTTACCATTAAGTATATGAGTCCTGCTCTGATTTGCTTTTCCAAAATGCAGCACCTCACAATTAGTTAAATTCAACTCCATCAGCCACTCCTCAGCCCATTGGCTCATCTGATCAAGATCCCATTGTACTCTGAGGTAACCATCTAAACATGTTCCCAAATTAAACTAGTCCCACTCACCTGCATTTGGCCTATATCCATCCAAAACTTTCCTATACATGTATGTATCCAAATGTTTCTTAAATGTTTTAACTATACCTGCTTCCACCACTTCCTCTGGCGGTTCATTCCACATACAAACCACTCTCTGTGTTGTCCCTCACGTCCTTTTTAACATTTTCTCCTCTCATCTTAAGAATATGCCACACTCTAGAGAAAAGTCTTGTTTTGAACTCGCCCACATTACAGAAAAGTCCCTTGCTATTTACCCTATCCATGCCCTTCATGATTTTAAAATGTCCATCGGTCACCCCTCAACCTCCAATGCTCCAGAGAAAAACATCTCAAGGAATCAGGCCAAATATGGGCAAGGATACCTCTTTCTTTTGGTTATCTACCTCCTGCACATGCACCACCTCACTCTCACCCCCCATAGTGAATCAGTGTCCCTCCATATAGTGCATGGAAAACACACTGAGGGAAACAAGAACACTAAATGCTAATTTGATGAGGATTTCAATATTGATCACTGAGAATGGCTCAGTAATAGTGCTACTGACTGAACTGGCTGCGTCTTGAAGAACATTATTACCAGAGTAGGCCTGTATCAGGGGACGAGAGAAACTATACCAACAGAAATCCTACCTGATTTGTTTTTGTTATTCTGCCTGCCACCAATACATCTGCCCATGTCAGTGTTGGTGAGAGTGATCACAGACCTTGATTTGGCGATGAAATCTCATTTTCATACTGTAGCAATTTCCAGTGTGTCAAAGGAATAAGTCCAGAATGGATCAAGCAGCTTAAATCCCAGCTCCCATTAGGAACCAAGTTCCCCGAACAACAGCACAATGTCTTGTATTCCATCATAACCTGTTCCCTTATGTCCCGGCGTACCCTTCACTTTACCAGTTCCATCAAGCCAGGAGACCATTCTAGTTCAATGAGAAGTGCATGAGAGGATACCAGGTACAGCAGCAGGCATACCTTAAAATAAGTTGCCAACATGGTGAAGCTCTAACAGCCTTGATGCAAGCAAGCATTGATAAAAAAAACATGAATTCCAGAAATGAATTGAGACTGACTGTCCTTGGCATCAAGGCAGCAATTGACAAATCATAGCATCAAGGTGCTCAAGAAAAATTGCAGTCATTAGGAATTGGGGAAACATTTCTACTGGTTAGAGTTACATGTAGAACAGAAGCAGACATCATAGCTTCAGGCCGATTATCTCAGCCCCAGTATATCACTGCAACAGCTCTTAGAACTAGGAGACCAACTATGTTCAGTTGTTTCAGCAATGATCTTCATCCCCAATCATAAATTCAGAAGTGAGGATATTCAATTATGATTGCACAGTTTTCAGTTCAGTTTGCAACTCCTCAAATACTGATGTGATCCACGTATACATGGAGAAAGCCAATATTTGTGCTTGGGCTGATGCATAGCATACAAGTTATTTGCCACCTTACTGCCAGGAAATCTTCAAGAAGAGAAAGTCCAACCACATTCCCCTTGATATCCAATGGCATTTCTATCATTGAATCGCCTACCATTAACATCAATGATTAGAATTAGCACAGGCACAATGAGGAGAAGGTACTAAGGTAAAGACTGGGGATTCACTGATAAGTCTTTCAACTCCTGATTCTTTCATACTTCTCCATCATTTACAAGACACAAGTCAGTTTGACACCATCTAGGACAAAGCGACATGCTTAATTGGCAGACCATCCACAATCATCAGCATTCAGTCCCTCCACCTCTGACACACAGTGGTAACAGGGTGCACCACGGAGAAGATGCACTAGAGCAGCTTGCCAATTCTTCTTTGCCAGAACATTTCAAACCTATGACTTTTATCACCTGGAAGAACCAAGGCAGCAATATACATGGGAACATTGCCACCTGCAAGATCCACTTCAAAACACACATTCTCCTGACTTGAATTGCAGAGCCCTTTTCCTAATATATTGACTACAGCCAGTCAAGAAAGCAGCTCATCACCACCTTCTCAAGGGCAATCAATGAAGGGCATCAAATGGCCGCGAGCGTTGCTGACATCCCATGAATGAATTTTAAAACCCGTGATCTAACAGTGAGAGGCCAGGGAGCTCTCCTAATAAAATGAGGGAGAGTCCCCATATAGTATCCATAGCTATCATAAATATAAATCTGCACATTTCCTTGCAATTTCAATTAAACAGCTTGTGGGTCGAGCAGTGTATCTGGAAGTATATAATGAATAGAATTGTGCTGCTGAAAGATGTGCCTTAAAAAGGAATATTGCCCATTTCTTTTTTTCTTGTGGATATTTCATCCTTTTGTAGGGAGGTCACAGGTTTTCCCAGGGCGATTGAGATGACTGTGTTACATGTAATATTTTTATTTGGTGTCTCCAATAGGGAGGACCCATGGCGAGCAGCGAAGATGATCAAAGGTTACATGCAGCAGCATAACATTCCGCAAAGGGAAGTGGTGGATGTGACAGGTCTCAATCAATCTCACCTCTCACAACATCTCAACAAGGGAACCCCAATGAAAAATCAGAAACGGGCTGCTCTCTACACCTGGTATATTAGGAAACAACAAGAGATTCAGAGACGTAAGTATCTTTGCCCAAAATGGGATATGGTATGGGAGCATTATATATACATTGTACATTATATATTGAGAAGAATTGCATATTCTTCTCAAATATTGTTATAGTGAGCAGTAAATATTGATTAAAAATGTGAAGAGTTTACTCATTTGTTAAAATTACCGTTTTAGTTTCTGGTTATAATGTATTGAAGCACTCACAACCTACTTATACATCCAGATGTAATGTAACTTGAAGTTGATATTGTTGTGGATAAGCCAAATAATTTCTGAGTCAGAAGTTTTCTATTTCAATCACTTGTCCAGTTTGCAAATTTTGTATCTGGGAAGAATTGAAAGAAGTTACAGGAAAAGCTCACTTGCCCAACAAGCTTGTGCTTGTTACTTAATTCTAGCTACCTTTTCCTGATTTCTCATCATGACTTTTAATCACACCTTTCTCCAGAAACACACCCAGTTGTCTCTAGCAAGCGTAGGACAAAGGAATGCAGATTTAGCAAAAGACAATTTAGTACTGCTATTACAAAGTTCTTTATCATGCAGAAAGTGATGGATTTGTCACTGGCTAGAGTCATGAAGGTAGGATTCCTGGAATCATTTAGAAGCCAAATTGAAATGGGGAAAATTTAGGATAATCCTGGATAGAAAGAAGAGATAGACAGGTGGCCTTATAGGTCCATAATTGCCTTACAATCCTGAGAATCATTTTACACATATACTTTAAGCACCACTTTGGCGGTTTGTTCATGGTAAAATAGGAAATAGTAATAAAGGTAATGTCTATTTGTAAGCAAGTAACTTTGGAACAATTTATTGTAATAAATCTGCAATATTGTCTTTATTGTTTTAGAAAGAAAGACTCATTTATTTACATTACATCATTAGTTGCCCTCTCTGACCCTTCACGTGTACATATATAAAAATCTATTTGTCCTTGGTACAGAATAAAAACACAGTTCATTAGTAGAGCATTTCTCTAACATTATTATGTAACCTTTGGGGAAGAACGGTAATTTCAAAAGAATTTTGCAACCTGTAATTATTTGATATAGTTGAATAGTTGTGATATGATGCCAAATTTAATTACTAATTATCCATTGTCAGGAAGAAAATGGAACAGCATACAACATAATAAAGTCAGGATTTGCAATACATATTTAAATAAACTCAGTGTTACAGCAGTGCAAATAATTTGGTTCAAAAGCATTTCAGATCGCACCATTTCAATGTGGAGCTTGTCATCTGCTACTGTCTACCATAACATCCACTACTAAAAAAAAATCACAGAAACAGAAAAGGTTTTTGAAGCTGAACTTTTGTATATTATGTGGAATGACACAATTCATTATGTAATCAAGACACATGACAACTTAGAGTAAAAATGGTAGAATAAATTCAAAGTTTGTGAGAAGATTTGTAGCTCGGGTGCTAGTTGTTGTGGTTCTGTTCGCCGAGCTGGGAATTTGTGTTGCAGACGTTTCGTCCCCTGTCTAGGTGACATCCTCAGTGTTTGGGACCCTCCTGTGAAGCGCTTCTGTGATGTTTCCTCTGGCATTTATAGTGGTTTGAATCTGCCGCTTCCGGTTGTCCGTTGCAGTGGTCGGTATATTGGGTCCAAGTCGATGTGCTTATTGATTGAATCTGTGGATGAGTGCCATGCCTGTAGGAATTCCCTAGCTGTTCTCTGTTTGGCTTGACCTATAATAATAGTGTTGTCCCAGTCGAATTCATGTTGCTTGACACCTGCGTGTGTGGCTACTACTAAGGATAGCTGGTCATATCGTTTCGTGGCTATCAAAGTTTGTGAGAAGATTTGTAGCTCGGGTGCCACGAAACGACACGACCAGCTATCCTTAGTAGCCACACATGCAGATGACAAGCAACATGAATTCGACTGGGACAACACTACTATTATAGGACAAACCAAACAGAGAACAGCCAGGGAATTCCTAGAGGCATGGCACTCATCCACAGATTCAATCAATAAGCACATCGACCTGGACCCAATATACCGACCACTGCAACGGACAGCTGGAACTGACAACCGGAAGCGGCAGATTCAAGCCACTATAAATGCCGGAGGAAACATCACAGAAGCGCTTAACAGGAGGCTCCAAAGCATTGAGGATGTCACCTAGACAGGGGACGAAATGTCTGCAACACAAATTCCCAGCTCGGCGAACAGAACCACAACAGGTAGAATAAATACTGGGATGAATTGGATCTGGTATTAAGTAATGGTCACAGGACCTAAAATCCCATTAATAGCCCTTGACTTTCCTCAATCTTTCATTTATAATTGTACTTGATTAAACAAAAATACTTGATATTTTGAAACTGCCATTTCTTTGATTGATTCCAATCTATTTTTTGTCATAATGCTTTTTTTTTAATGAGTGGACTACAATTTTCAATAATAAACAAATATTACCAGTTCTTAAGCTGTTATAGAGTCATGGAGAATTACAATACAGAAAGACACCCATTGGCCATCAATTCAGTGCTGGTCATCAAGCATTTATCTAACCCCATTTCATAGTCCTTGCCCCTCTCCTCAGAGGAAAAGTTTATTTTTATTGACTTGATGTATACTCCTCATATTTTTGTAGATCTCAGTTAGATCCCCTCCAAGCCTTCTCTGATCCCTATCATATTTCATTCATGGAGATGCTGAATAATAATTTCTTAAGTTTTCTTTAGTTAATATGCTGACCCATATATAGCTAACAACATTTGCTAAAAGGTGCCAACTAATTTTCTTCTGCTGACAGAAGCCATTTATAATACGCCATTCGTACCATCTGACTGAAATTCCTTATTAAAAAGAAACTAAACATATTGGCTCCATTGGAAAATGAAGACAATAGTAAAATAGAGTTGATATTTTTAAAAGATACTTTTTGCTTCAGTCAACATGAGGTTTGGAATACCTTGTCTGCTCTTCACAATCTAATCCTCTTGTGCCATTATTTCATTTAAGTCATAATAATTGAACAAAGAATATTTACGCTTTATTATGGAATTTTATTCACATTTCCTATTCATTCTATATTTTTCTCTAAGTGTCCATAATGAATTATTGATTATACAACTTTCTCATCAAGGTTAGGCTCCAGCACATCTAGGTGCTGAGGCTATTTCATCACCTTTATGATTAATACCTGTATTAGAAGAACTAATCTATGTTAAGATACCTATGGCACAGTTCTTATTTCTCCTCAATCCATGTTCTCCACTCTAACTGATGACATATTATTTCCCTGATCTACAACAAAATAGATTTGCCATTAGGTTCCATTACTAACATCTATGTTCATAATGGTTATACAGTCTCTGGCAATTGTGTGGATTTTAATCCATTCAGCATCAAGGTGTATGTTGCATTATAGATATGGGAGATTGATCTCCAGTAGCAAATATTGAAAGCACAATGTAGCGATTAGTTATCTCTCTGTCCTCTGGAAAAGCCTTTAAGAAATAGTTTTGAGACGAATCCCAACTGCCCTGTTTATGATTCTCTCAACTTTTGTCTCTAATGTACCATTCTTACTGTGAGAGGCCAGAGGAATGGTTGAAGTGAAAAGTGCATTGGCTGAGTTGTGCGTATCCTTTTGGGCAAAGGCACAGTTTGGTTAAAATTACTCTGTACAGCATCAGAATAAAATCAAAGACCACTTACAAAGGACAGTGAATATTAATATTTTGCTACAGATATGTTTAAATTGTATTGGAAACTAAAGAATTATAGCTGTCGAACTAAATACATAATAGAGATGTTTCCAGTGTAGAGGAGTACAAAACTTAGGATCTTGACTGTTACATAGAAACATGGAAAACAGGAGCAGGAGTAGATTATTTGACCCTTTGAACCTGCCACGTCATTCAATGTGCCCTGTTTCTGCTTTCACCCGATATCCTTTAATCCTTTTAACTCTAGATATCTCCATCTTAAAAGCATTCAACTGACACTAACAAATTCAATAATGACTTCAGAAGAAGCCATTGCGCACAGAGAGCAGTTTGAATGTGAATGTTACCACATGAACTGATTGAGACAAGTTATGGAAATGTTTTAAGGGAAAGGTAGATTAGTACTTGAAGGAGAAAGGGTTAGACGTATAGGCAAATGGAATAAGATGAAGATTAGGTGGGGATAAACAAGCATAGACCAGTTGGGCTGAATGGCCAGTTTCAGTACTATAAATTCTATATAGCTCTATGTAGCTTTTTTTGGACCATATGACACTGGGTTTGAAGTGTCACTGAACTGGTTCCAGTCCATAACCATTAATTATCCCATGTCACATTGTTTTACACTGAGTTAATATTTGCTGACAGTTTCTCAAATCCTCAAACCAGCGATGTCTGAAAAGCAGACATTTTTGGGAGGTGACATGATCTGATTTGCCCTCCTCACCAATATCATTGGTGTAACTGAGCTGGAAATCCATGGAGCTGCTCCCATTCCACCACCAACTCTTAGCGGCTTATAAAATGGAGCTTTTCCAGCAAAGTACCACCAATGGATCTGCAGCTGCTTTAAAGAATGTCCTGATTTCTCTTGCAGCATCACGTCTATTTCTTTCCAAATTGCCCATAGCAATCATTAATTGGAAAACATACCCTCAACACTCAACATGCCTGGTATGTACAACATGACCCCGAAGCCCATAAGATCTGAAATCTATCATGAATCTTATCCTAGGGGTTGCCAGCTTTGAGACACTGTACCAGTATGACATTCAATAACAAGCCACCAGCTGCAGAGAGCAACAGAAGCCTGTGCTGTATTTCCACTTCAAGTTTGCAATCCATACTTCTGTTGATGAGATTTGATGGTGACTGTATTGACATCTTGTTGTGAATTTTTTTTTTGAAGAATAAATGAATCCATTTCTCCTGTTGTGTATAGGCTGGGTCAAATCTACCCTTTCTCTTTCAGAATTCAACCAGACTATCCAGAATACTGGAAACAATATGACAGACAAAAGCAGGCCAGATCAGCTGCTGTTTCTCTTTCCAGAGTTCAATCAGCAAGACCAGGGGCAGGGCTCGGAGGTGGGCACTGAGCCTGCTAACAAGAAGATGCGTCGCAACAGGTTTAAATGGGGACCAGCATCTCAGCAAATATTGTACCAGGCTTATGAGAGACAGAAGAACCCCAGCAAGGAGGAGCGGGAGGCACTGGTGGAGGAGTGCAACAGGTAAGTGTTGATAACCCGGTCATTCACAAATATCAGTTCTCCTTGGTATCACAGTTTACAAGTGTGTGACTGGATTCAGATTAAAGCCCTGACCAGTGTTAACTCAAATGATCATAACCATGATTGCAGTAGGGGTTTCCACCATTGGATTCAGCAGGCCGGGAGAGGGAAAGGGAACAAATCAGCCTGAGTTTCCACTCCTCATCCAGGGACTCTTGCCTGAGCAGACCCATGTGTGTTTTCAAAAGGCTGTGAACCCCATGAACTGTATCTAGCCTCAAAATCAGGAGAAGAGCGGGGAGAAAATATGTTAGGGTAGGAAATTATTGGTGCTGGAGGGGTGTTACATGCTAACACAAACCAGTACAGTCTATTTTAAAGACTCATTGCAATCTTTACAGAACTAATGTTTTGCCTGGTAATGCCGGCTTCTGTGCTGCTGTCACTTTCTTGTCTTCTTCATATTTGGACCATGGGATTGCAAACATGGTGTTGTCATGCCACAGTGATTGTTACAGACAATCTTTGATTCTAGCCGGATATTCTTCTTTCGGTACCTCAGCAATCTTTGAAGAGAATGTAGTCAGTGATGATCTCCCTCTGTCGCAAAATAGAATCAATGCGAAGAACAGTTGAGGAGGTCAGCGTTAGGACAACTAATTGGGTATGCGTCATTGGTGGTGTTTCTACTCAAGGTGATGCAGCCTTATCATGAGATTTTAAGTCTTTGTGTGTTTCTATGTCATTTATTTTGACGGGGATGGAAAAGTTTTAGGGTAACCAGTGAGTAACCAGTGATATATTTAGAGATAGTATTGAGCAACAGGGTGAGGAAATTCAGTTGTCATCAGCACTGTTATTCAGAATGATAACTTCAGGTGTATTGTACCCATGGAGGAATAGGTTTTGCTATTTATTCATTTATGTTTCTGACAGACCCAGCATGATGTATTTGTCTGAAGGATTGTAATTTCTGTCTGGTAAATCAATCTAGTATTACACAGGAAAATATAATTTCCAAGATTTTCTTATTTTTTTAATGTAATGGAACATCACTGGTATTTATTGCCCATCCCTAATTGCCCTGAAATTGATTGCTTTGCTCGGTCATAGAGGAAAGTTAAGAGTTAACTCCTTTGCTGCAGGTCTGGAGGCACATGTAAGCCATAACAAGTCTGGAGACTGATTTCCTTCCCTTGCCATTTCTTTTAACAACTGATGCTAGTTCCTTTGTAATTAATTGAAATTAAATTGCACTAGTTGTTTGGTGGGATTTGAAGCCATATCATATCACTTTAACCTGGGCCTCTGGGTTTCTAATAGGCCACCGACTCCTTATGAGAACCTTCTGTGCAGGGAGGACAGGGACAGAAAGTTTTCAAGGAGTATTATGGCAAGTGACTTGTGATAAATCTCCCTCGAAGGTTTATTTCAATTTATGAAAATATAAAAGGCCAAATTTCACTCTTCCATTCCTCCAGAATGCTTTCTTTTGAGATGAAACTATTTAAAATTAATGCATCTTCTGGCAGCACAGTAGCTCAGTGCTGCCTCACAGCTCCAGGGAACTTGTTCCAATTCCAGCCTTGGGTGACTGTGTGAAGTTTGCACGTTCTCCCTGTATCTGTGTAGGTTTCCTCCGGGTGCTTTGTTTTCTTCCCATAGTCTAAAGATGTACAGGTTAGGTGGACTGGCCATGCTAAGTTGCCTGTAGGTCCAGGGATGTGCAGGCTAGGTGGATTAGCCATAGGAAATGCAGAGATGGGGTAGGAGGATGGGTCTGGGAGGGATGCTGTTTGGAGGGTCAGTGTGGACTCAATGGGCCAGATGATCTGTTTTCACAGTGTCGGGATTCTATAATTTTCCTCATGCAATGCCACTAGGTTCAGTGACTTATCTCAGCCAGTCCCACCAAAGATGCCATTCTGCATCATGTTGAAACAAGGCTTGCTCCTTCTGTATTCACCAACATTCAATTGTCCACTTGTTACTTTAATTGATGGGAAATCCATGGAATTCAAAAGCAGAAAATCTTGGCCAGAGACTTTAAAACAAGGCAGAGGAAAGCAAAAGGATTTTAAATTTCAACATCTTTCTTCAACTAAGTTTCATACATGAGATTTGAAAGAAATCTCAATGCTGAATTTGGTCCTCGTTATTGAATTCCTTTGAAAAACTCTTATTTCCCTTATCAAAAGATTTATGCTGCACTTTGAAATAATCTGTCAGAATTGGAAGTACACACTTCTGGAGCAGATGCCTTGAAACCAAGCCCCTGGCTCTGAGATAGGGACATATCATCGCGCCAGAAGAGACCAAGTGATAGTCCATGTTTATGGGTAAAAACAATGACTGCAGATGCTGGAAACCAGAGTCTAGGTTAGAAAGGTGCTGGAAAAGCACAGCAGGTCAGGCAGCATCCGAGGAGCAGGAAAATCGACGTTTCGGGCAAAAGCCCTTCAACAGGAATAGAGGCAGGGTGCCTTAGTCCATGTGTATGCCAAGTGAAATTGTTTATTCTTGTATTTAAATTTATTTTCATATGAATGAAAATAGGCATGTGCAATTAAACTAAGCAATTCACTTTAATGGTAACAGCACTCAGATGAAATATTAAAACATTCCTATCATTTCTCACCTCAGAGCTGAATGCATACAACGTGGGGTCTCGCCTTCTAAAGCTCATGGACTGGGATCAAATCTGGTTACAGAAGTCAGAGTGTATAACTGGTTTGCTAATCGAAGGAAGGAGGAAGCTTTCCGTCAGAAACTTGCCATGGATGCATACAACGTTCAGTCACACAGCATCAACCCATTGCTGTCTCACAGTTCTCCACATCACCCACAGCCGAACTCATCCCCCTCAAGTAAGCACGGTAAGCTGTTGGCCATTCTTTTATGCCAGTGTACCATTTAAACGTCCAATGTGTTGCAAAGGTGCAACTGAGGTTGGGAATGGAGTGGTGTGATTTATCATACAACTGCAATTTGAGCTTAAGGCACTGATGCAAAATGAAGTTTCACAACCCAACTAATTTCGACATCACATGAAAGTAGCATTGGCTGAAGTGTAAAACCGATGTTTTCCGCAATACAAAGGGATTCCCATTTGGAGAGCTACATGAAACTTATCCCTAGGGAGTTAGCTGGATTAATTGGTTTGGCTACTCTTTTAATCTGTGCTGTTCTTAAATGGTGGGACATACTAGTTTCAAAGCGTGAGGTTTGATTGTGGGCACAGGAAGGAACGTTGTTCTGTTAAATCACACTTGTCCAGATTGCTCAATACATCAACATTTCCTTGCTGGAATTATACTTTTTAATCAAAGAAAGATTTGTAAATATCTATTGCCTTGTTTGGTTACTGTATGGTTTCCATTATTTTTTGCTAACAAGAAGTATAATGGAGACTGATGCCCATTTACACTGCTTTAGGAGTTTAATTCAATCAACATAGTCATTCTGAATTAATCAATGAGATCACAAGCTGAACAAGTACATGGAATAAAGTTCCAAGGATGTAGGTTGGTCTTTCTCAGGTTCATGAGGCGAAAGTGAGGACTGCAGATGCTGGAGATCAGAGTCGAGAGTGTGGTGCTGGAAAGGCACAGCAAGTCAGGTAGTGTCCGAGGAGCAGGAGAATCGACGTTTCAGGCAAAAGCCCTTCATCAGAGAACCAGAGTGTGGTTTAAAAATTATGGTCCCAAAAGGCACCTCAAGATCCCATGCCATGGGGGTCACCTTTGAACTTTCAAAAGGTGTACAGAATGAGGAGGGAACAGGAAAGCCCATTCTCTATCAATTAGTGCCCCCTCCCCCCAAGCTCCTTATTATGAAGGGGTCTGCAGAATGGAGCTGTAAATTTAATATTGGTGAGCCTGAGCATTTGGTGCACATTAGCGTACTGCATTGTGGTTTGCCACAGTCAAATAATATTTATGTTTCGGTTAGTTGTAAGTGCTTTTCCTGGGATCTACTTGCATCGGCGCATGTGCTGGACCTTTAATATTTTTACGTGGCCCATTGTATTTTTGTTAATGCTACTGGTATTAAAAGGAATGCTAGGGAAGAGAAATGGGTAGTGGAGGTTAGGCATTTATAGAGTTGAAATTTGAGAATTAAATGACGGGTCACCATGCCTCTGCATTCACTTGCTTCGAGGAGTTTTGTTTATTTTTGTTGGAAGCACTGCATAGCAATACAAGTGGCAGCACAATTGGTGACAAAGATTGCACATCGTGCAGGGAGGGTAATATACCTGTTTATCTATGACACAAAGAGCATTAATGAGGCATCCTTTAACACAGTACTACATCACTAATTCTTCAGTGGGATTCCACTATGTTAAGAGGAAATAAACATTGCAAAGTCAGGACAACTTATTATTTTTCATTTTTTCATGGTACATGGACACCACCACAAAGCCTAATATTGGTTAACAAACCCTAATCCTTCTTAACCTGAGTCACCTGCTCAGCCATTTCAGAGGGCAGTTGTGGATCTGAAGTCACATGTAGGTTGGGTAAGGATGGTGGTCCTCCTTCACTAAAGAGCATTAGTGGACCAGTATATTTTAAATACAACAATCAATGATAGCTGCCATGGTCACCTGCCTGATGAAGGGCTTATGCCCGAAACGTCAACTCGCCTACTCCTCGGATGCTGCCTGACTTGCTGTGCTTTTGAAGTGCCACACGTTTTGACTCTGGTCACCATTCCTCAGGTGAACCTTATATTCTAGATGTATTAATTGAATTCAAATGAAATCCACCACTGTGCTGAGATTTGAACCCATGCCCTGAGAGTTATGGCTTTGAGATCTGGATTACCAGTCCAGTGACATTACCACCATGTATAACCCAGATGACCACATCCCATTGACACTGCAAATACCATTGAGGGTAAAAGGTAGATTCAGTTCAAAACTTCCAATGTAATTCTGGCCCCAAGCTTTATTCCAATGTAATTGGATACTGGATCCTAACATTATCCCATTCCATTCCTCAATCTGAGAATCATGCAATTTGTGCATTAAGGGGGAGACATACAGTTTTATCATATCTCACACAATCTCCGAGTAATCCAAACTGCTGTACGGCTAATGATGCACCTTTAAGGTGTGGTCACTGTTGTACTGTAAAAATGCAGGAGCTGGATTGTATACAGCATGATCCCACAAATAACGTGAGACCTTTTCCCTTGCTCAGTGTTATAAACATGGTAAAAACCAAGAGTCTTGATTTGAACCTGTGGTGTGCTTGGTTCAGGTGGAGTGTGGGGGACCCTGTGTGATGAGAATGGGTTTCTTATGAATGGGCAGTTGTAAATCCTCCACAGACTGGTCAGCTCAAGGCCTGGGTTATTCTGGCCTTTTTGGTCTCATTTTAATGCTCCCTCCCCCTTAGTCAGTGGGAATGATGTAAAATCTGATTGGTGGAAATTGGGGTGGGACATTGCCAAAGACTTCTCGGGAATAAATCCCAGCCTAAAATAAAAATGGTGCATGGAAGTATGTGATTTGTCAGTTAGAGAAGAAGGACCCATAATTGTGACTGGGTAGTTGAAGACACTTTGAGAGGGCTAGCTGAGTCAAACCTTCATCTCAGCAAAGAAGGAGATCACTTGGCCTATCAAATCCATGCCAGCTCTCTGCCGACCAACCCATAAATTTCCATTCTCCTGCTAGTGTCCCTGTAGACCTGCAAGCTTATTTCACTCAAAGTACCTATCTCATTTGCTTTTTAAATCATTCATCACCCATCCTGTCCACCAATTATAACCTTATAGAGCTTTATAAAATCATGAGGGGCATGGATAGGATGAATAGACAAGGTATTTTCCCTGAGGTGGTGGAGTCTAGAACTAGAGGGCATAGATTCCAGGTGAGAGGGGAAAGATTTAAAAGGAACCTAAGGGGCAACTTTTTCACACAGAGGGTGGCACGTATATGGGATGTGCTACCAGAGGAAGTGATGGAGGCTGGTACAATTACAGCATTTACTGGCATCTGGATGGCATATGAATAGGAAAGGTCTAGAGGGATATGGGCCAAGTCCTGGCAAATGGATGAGTTGGAGTGAAGGGTCTGTTTCCGTGCTATACATTTCTATGACTCTGTGACACTATGACTTTCAAGTGGGCTACAGGCCATTACTTGCTGCATAAAACAAAAATATTACTCCCTTCCTCCCCAACTGTATTGTCCAGAACCTTAATGTACTTCCCTCCCTCCTTACTCCACCAGCTAATAGGAACGGCATTCCTTTGTCTATCTTATCTCAAGTTGTCATAATCTTGTGCACCTCTATCAAGTTTTGCCTCAATATCCTTTGCTCCAAAGAGACTAAGTTTAGCTTCTTCAAATTAACTCTTTCATGAACTCTCACTTCCTTCCAAATGCCACCGATGGATGCTCCAAAAGTTTAAAGCACCGTCCTGTCACAGTGCCATCCTGTGGCTGGTATCTGTGACACTGTGCCAGACCTCTGTGATTTGTCCTTCAGATTGCAGCACCAATGAATTGGGCCCCTGCCAGTCTGCAATAGGCAGTCTCTACGCTGCCAGAATCCTGGTAATTAAAGTAATGTGGGATTGGTGGGGACAAGAACACAATGGGTTCTGCCTGTCTACTGTTTTAACCTCTTGTTCCTTCCTCCTGAACTTCCTGCATGCCAGCTGAGTTATAAGTGGGACTGATGTGTTCGGAGCTGATGGATTGAACCAATGCACAGAGCAAGAGTAGGAATTAGTAGTGAGGGAATAGAGCAAGGTCCGATAGATAGAGAGACTTAGAATCCCTTACAGTGTGGAAACAGGCTCTTTGGCCCAATAAGTCCACACCGACCCTCTGAAGGATAACCCACCCAGACCCATTCCCCTACATTTGCCCCTGACTAATGCACCTAACCTACACAGCCCTGAACCCTATGGGCAATTTAGCATGGCCAATTCACCCTAACCTGCACATCTTTGGATTGTGGGAGGAAACCGGAGCACCCAGAGGAAACCCACGCAGACACGAGGAGAATGTGCAAACTCCACACAGACAGTCACCCGAGGCTGGAATCAAACCGGGTTCCTGGCGCTGTGAGGCAGCAGTGCTAACCACTGAGCCACCGTGCTGCCCCAAGTAAGAGTGTAAGCAGGCAACATGTAATCTAATCATGGTGCATGGGACTGAGTAACCTGATTGTAGGGCACGCTAGACCCTGAACTTAGTACTTAAGAATGGCCATTAGGACAGAGTGCTGAAAGACCACTCTTGGTCGCCATCCTGTACCATTGTGTGTGTGAGTACTGTCTGGAGAAGAAGGCGGGAGAGAGTTAGAGGCCAGGGTTGCCAGGGAAACAAGTTGCAAAATGAAATCAGTAAAGAAAGAAATAGAATTAAAAAGAACAGTGTAGAATAAAAGTAGTGTAAAAACGGAGCAACAAAGGTTTGGTGAGTGATAGCAGAAATGTCATTGTGATTCCGACGAGATCGGAAAACAATCCACATTGTTCTTGTACCTGCAATCTACACACTAAAGTTAGCAATCCCCTGATCCAAACAAAGGGAACCTGGCGGGCAGTGGGGTCATGGGGAGGTCACCCTGAGGTCGCCGTCCCAAGTATGTAGAGGCGGGCGGGTAGAGGTGGGGGGTGGCACTTGGACAGGGTGGGGTGGGGGTTGGTTTGTTGGGAGGAGTTCATTCTGCTGACCCTGACTAGCAGCCTTAGTGTCATAGGCCACTCAGCTACAAGACATCCTACAAGCACATTGTCAGCAAGATCAGCTGTTTTCAGTGTCACACTCAGGCTAAAATAATGCAACAGCATGCAGTCAGTGTTGTCATGGCATTGTGTCCATTATGCATGCTTAATTGAAAATTAAGCAAGTGCTTTGAATGAGCCATGTTCCCCTTTGATCTCTCCTGTCCTGCCAGTGTGTACTCAGTCACTGCGTGACATCCTTTGTTTTTTTATATGAGGGGACTGCATTTGTGGAATGGTATACATGTTAATTTATCTTTACTCTGCAAGGTGGTTACAGGCTGCCCCCTTTATGTTTCCAGCTCCAGACTCAGTCAGCAGGAGCTGTGCAGTCTATGGGATGCAATGACAGCCCATTCTGCGGTCCTCTTTACCCACCAGGAATGATGGTCCTTTCTTAATGCAGTCTGTGAATTGGGATTGGGGTCTCAAAAGGTCAGGCGTGTCGGAGGCGAGAATTTGCGAGTTTTCTGGGGACTGGTGCTGATATTGATTAGGTCTCGAGAAAGGAGGAAATGAGCTCAGGAAATGAATAATGCGGGGACAGGGGAGTGCATGAGTGAGTCAATGAACTCTAATCTTTCTAACCTTTCCCAGGGCACATAGGTACAGAGCATTTTGTTGGATTGTCACTTCTCTGACTCAACACGAAACCAATCTTTCTTTAAAACGAATAAACTGTACATGACAGGTCCAACAATTGTTCACTTGAATTATAATCCTTCAGATCCTCAAGATTCCTTGCAACTAGAAGTAGGTTTAGGGAAAACTAACTCCCACATGAGCTGCCTGGTGGAAATTTTTGGTAAGAGAGTTGCTTTGTTTCACTAAGTACAGTATTATTAAGCTCCTTTTAAAGTGTAGTTATACTGTACTGGTCTGTCCAGTGGCGACTGTAGACTGTGAATGGTCTCAGTTCTAGTATTCAATTCAGACTGTGCCTAGCCTCAAACTCCACTCTACCCAGTGCCAATAATTTTCTCAACATACAGAGAGCAGGTGAGGGAGCGCACTTTCATCTTTCACACTTAAAACAAATTTTTGCATAAGTTTACAAGGTACACAGTGAAACTTTTCACAGTGTGTTGCAGCAGAGAAAGGTTCAATGGTCAAAGGTTCTGTGCAGAACAAAAGGTGCTGGAAATGGGCAGCTGGAGAATTGAAATGCCAGGCGAACATTTCGATGAGTGGTGCTGTTAGGATTGGGAAATGGGAGTTAAGTGAGACTTTTCTTTAAGAAGGAAATTAAGGAGAGGACCCGGTATCTTTGGATCTTTTCAGGGTTGGATGAGCGATCAGGTGGTGCTCGCATGTCGAGAAAAGATTCTGGCTGGTTGCTTGTGAGAAAAAACACTCCTTGTTTAAAATGAGAGCCTTGGGGAAGGGCCAAAGTACAAGGCATTAATGAGGTTGCGAAGGCTTAGGAGGAAGGGGAGATAAGGTGGTCTGAAAGTTTATATTTCAAAGCTGGGGAATTGAACTTATTGGGTGAACGTATGATTTTGTTTGGCTGCCCACATCTTCATTTCTTTGTGACATGCAGTAGACAGAAATTGCCACACTTGTTTTTGCTCTACATCCTCATGTGGAAACTATGATTTAACCAAACTAGCATTGTTACCTAAAGGCAGGGAGTTCCTACCTGCGGCTATAAACTTACACACAACTCGTAAAAGGAAATTCACTAATTGTGTTCGTATCTCTTAATTAATGGTTCATGCTATTTGAATTTGATATTTTTGTGCTCTTTGACCCTCATTGTGCTTAACCAGGCAGTATCTTAATTTTTAAAATTTTCATCATCGGTTACAAATCCTCAGCCCTCCCTGTCTCTGCAATCTCCTCCAGTCCCACACCTCCTGGGGATAGCTGTGCTGCATTAAATCCAGCTTCTCCTCCGTCCCTGATTTTAATTGCTGTCTTCAGCTGCCCAGGTCCAAAATTTTAGAATTTCCTCCCTACACCTCTCTACCTCACTTTCTCTCTTTAAGACAATTCGTAAAACCAACATCTTTGCCAATGATTTTGATCATCTAATCCAATATCTCTTTACATACCTAGGAGTGATATGTTTTTATAACGCATCATGGGTCAGTTTATCACATTAAAGGTGCTATGTAAATATACGCTGTTGTTGACGGGAAATTTGGAAAGATCTTTCTCAGTGCCACTGTGTAATTCTCTGTAACCACCTTGCCTTGGTATTTGATGGTATTGGAAATCAGAGTGCCCCTCGTCAATAGCCTGGGGTAGCAGCTGATGGGGAGTTTAACTGGACCAGTCACATTATGCCCTGGTTTCAAGAATAGGTCAGAAGCTGGGTGTTTTGCAATGAGTAACTCACCAGGTGACCCTCTAAAGTATGCCCATCATCACAGAACAGATAAGGAGTGTGATGGAATATTGCCATCTGCTTGAATGTGTGCAATGACATCGGTACTCAACACTACCCTTGGGCAAAGCAGCCTGCTATATTGGCAGCACATCCATCTCTTCCATCATTCACTCCCTCCACTACCAGTGCACCATGGTTGCTGTGTGGAGATGCATCATAGCAACTTGCCAAGATTTCCATGACCTCCCAAGCCTGTGACATCTACCACCTAGAAGGGCAGGACACCAGAAGTGTGGGAACACCAACACTTCCACATCACAACATCCAATGTATTGCTGTTGATGCATTGTTGCGAAGTTAAAATTCTGTAACTCCCTCCCTCACCATACTGTAGATGTACCATAAGAATCGCAGCAGTTTAAGAAGGCATTTCACCATTATCTTCTCAACGGTCATTAGGGGCAGGCAATAAATATAGGCCTACATCCATTATATGAATAGAAATAAGTCTCATTCCAACAGATCTAGGTAATTGTAAATAGAATAGAGACACAAATCAAATTGCCTCTTGGGACAGACAAATAAAATATGACAGGAGTTACAAATCTTCAGGTTAAAGAGATAATAGAGACTGATTGTCATGTGTTGTTTCACGGTCATAAAGCTTTCATTAAACAATCACAGTTTCCCTGGATTGCTCCTTAAGTGGTGCTTCGATCTTCCAGCATGCAAACCAACCAAGCAACTCTCAAAGTCCCTCCCACTTCTGTTTAATTCAGAACTGTTTTCCCACAGATATAGTTCTAGAAAAAATAACTGAGGTCCAATGGATCTTTAGTTGGACTTTATGCTGGAGCTATGCAGTGTAATTCCAATGGATTTTGGGATGGACATTCCAATGGATTATGCTAGAGAACTGGTATAACTCCTGTAGACATTGGGGCACACATTCTGCTGCAGGTGCACTGGAAAGTGATGAGTTTCTTTGTTGGTGTGTACACTTTGTACCTTCACAATGCTGCTTGCAGAAGGGCTCCAAATCATTTAGCTCTGGTATGCGGCCGTGGGGCCATATCATGAAATCCAACATTGTGTCCCATAATGTCAAGGCAATTGAATTCCCTTCCTGTCTTCCTCTGCTGGCTTTCCTTTATACATTTCTTTAAATTGGGCATCTAGAGTGATCTGTTCTCTATACTGCTCTTTCATCCTAACCTCTGCATTTTATTAGCACCATTTTAGTTTCACTGTATTGGTGGTGAGTGGCAATGAGCCACTATGAAGCAAAGCATGGATTGGATTGTCCAGCTTTCGTTGTCTATCATGTGGCGACTGGCTTGGTTAGGGACTCTACAGCAGGTTTCAAGTGTCAGTGGAGAAAAAAAGGTCTAATGACACATGCTGAATTGCAGTACATAGAAACATAGGAACAGGGGTAGCCCAATCCTGATGAAGGGCTTATGCCCGAAACATTGATTCTCCTGCCCTTTGGATGCTACCTGACCTGCTGTGCCTTTCCAGCACCACACTCTCGACTCTGATCTCTAGCATCTGCAGTCCTCACTTTCTCCCATTCAGCCCCTTAAGCCTGTTCTGCTATTCAATGGGATCATGACTGACCTGTGGCCCAACTCCACATACCTGCCTTTGACCCGTATCCCTTAATACTTATGCTTAACAAAAAAATCTATCTCTGATCTAAATTTAAAAACTGATCCAGCCTCCACTGCCATTTGTGGAAGTGAGTTCCAAATATCTCCCACCCTTTGTGTGTAGAAGTGCTTCCTAACATCTCTCCTGAACGGTCTGGCCCTAATTCTCAGACTATGCCCTCTAATTATGGAATATTGTTTGTTTTTGTTTTGTTCTAGAATTGTATTGTAAATGTGGACATTAAATCACTTCAATGTGTAGCCTTAAATATGAGGAATGGCTGCTTGGGTGCTTTTAGAGTTGCATCCAATGTAGAAAAAGAGAGACGCAAAAGAGAAAGTGAGCATTCAGGAAGTTGAAGTGCACAATGTTCAGAAGCAAGAGGCACATATGCCCGTGTTGTTGACACTTGTCATGCAGTCAGCCCCAGAACCCAGCCTTAATTGTGAACAAACATACAGATACACCATTGCCCCACCACAACTTTAATGCAAAGATGGAAAAATTACAGCTTCTCCTGCATTTTCCAGTGGCCATTTACACAGGAATCTGGTCAGGGGTCCTGGCTCAGGTTACCAGACAGTGATGAAGCTCTGTACAAAGGGAGGCTGGCACTTTAACAGAATCTTATGAATAAATTCGGGAGATGGTGTCACAGTGGCAATGTCACTGGACTAATTATGGAGATCCTCACCATCTCTGGGAACATGAGATCAAAGCTCACTGTTACACTCAGTAAAAGTTGAATTTAATGAATAAGTTCAAAATATAAAACTATTTTTATTAATGATAACAGTGAAACTATTATCAGTTGTTGCAAAAACCATCTGGGTCATGCATGGCCTTTTGGGAGGAAAATCTGCTACCCTTATCTAGCCTGGCTTACACGTGACTCCAGACCCGCAGCAATATGTCTCACAGATAAATGGCCTCACTAGTTCAAGGGCAATTAGGGATGGTAAACAAACGCTGGCCTTGCCAGTGACACCCACATGCCATAAAAGAATTAAAAAAGGGAATAGTTGGATTCCTTGTAGTTCACAGTCGAAAAGTGTAGCACTGGAAAAGCACAGCTGGTCAGGCAGCTTCTAAAGAACAGGAGAATTGGTGTTTTGGGCATAAGCCTTCCTGATGAAGGGCTTATGCCTGAAATATGGACTCTCCTGTTCCTCAGATGCTGCCTGACCTACTGTACTTTTCCAGCGCTACAGTTTTCAAATCTGATCTCCAGCATCTGTAGTCCTCACTTTCTCCTTCCTTGCAGTTCACACAAGCAGTGAAGGACAACTGCACCATTTTCTTTAAGACTCCAAATCCCTGGCAGTCGATGACAAATCTGACTTTCATTGCCTGGCAGCCGATTGGTGGAGTCCACGTACAGCCAACTTACTAACTTAAACTTTAGCAGCAGGCTCTGAGAATCAGGCTTCAAGAAGGTAAACATGAGGGTGCTTTACAAGGTGGTAATCTCAATGAGGACGTCAAGTAGTATCAAAACCAAGAGAAGGTTCTCTTCATCATCTGAATGTAAAGATAGTATTTCATTCACAACAATCGGCATTTGGAAGATATAAGGTGCAGTGTGTGTGATGTGGAATGTTAATAACTGGGCTTTGTAATGGATACTTTTGATTTCATATGAAAGTTGTTGTAGCTTACATGGCCTTACTTGTAGTGATCTCCTAGTTAAACATCTCCTTGATCTTAAAATTCTCATTTTTGATTTTAATTACTGCTGTGCCCTCACCACTCTCTATGTCTATAGCCTCCTCCATCCTAACAGCACTCAGTGAACTCTGCACTTCTCCAATCCTGACCTCAATTTCACTGCTCCACCATTGGCGACTGAGCCTTCATTGTTGAGGCCTGAGGCTGTGAATTTTACCTGTTTTAACCATTCCACCTTTCTCTCCTTCCTCTGTTAAGTACTGTTAAAGCATTTTTGGTGACCACACTTCTCCTCATTTGGCCTCATTTGACCTCAAGTGTGGCTTGCTGTCAAATGTGGTTGAAGACACTCTTGCGAGACACTTAAGATCTTTTATTTGTTAAAAAGCTCTCAATAAATGCACATTACTGTTGGTTTGCTGATTTTGTAAGATCGGTTGCTACCATGATGCACATGTTGTCATGGTGACAGAAAGAGCTTGGAAGCGGGGCGAGTGACAGTGTGCACATAACTAGTGTTTATCTTTCGATTTGTTAGTAGTTGGATGGGAAGAAACTCCAGTGTGATGTTGCCTTGGAAATGTGCAGTGAATGGTAAAGGTGATTAGAATATATCATGTGCTATTGTGGTCTTCGTAAAATTTTTACTTTTCTCCTTTGGTCATGTTTTGAGACTTCGGTCTGCTTTGACAGTTGTTTTGGGGGCAGACGCTTTACCCATGAGCCTCAGCAGTCTTTTTCTACTGCAAACGTACTGAAACATATCTTCATTGTTATCCCACAACTATTTGCCTTTTTTAAATATTCTATTCTCGATAACTATGTTGCTCTGCCTCACCTCATGTGTAATCTACTTTTCAGAGTTATTTTGTGTCCCCAAAAAATTGTATCAAATAATTTGAAAGAACTCATGTACAGAACACAAAGTATGAAGTTAGTGGCTAATTACAAACTTGGATTATTGCATTATAAAATTGGAAATAATCAGGATGAATGGACCTTTTATCTGAACTGAAGGGAGAGCTTACAGAGTTGAGTATGGAGGTTTGTGGATAACAATATGTGAATATAGCAAAAAGAATGAATGTACAGGAGCCATTCCTTTAGCACATTGTTAAGGGCCATTGTTTGTTTACGAGCACTGAGGGTCAATCTCATTGTAATTCTTTGTATTAATCCTTGTATCTTGACCAGTATGGACCAGTTTGGGCCAAAGGGTCAGTATCCGTGCTGTAGGACTCTATGACTCTATATGAGTAGATATTCACCTTCAGTGGAAGTGCAAAATGGGTGGTGTGCCAATGACCTCCTGTTATCCATTTCTCCAGCATTCAGTTCCTCTAACTTTAATAGGATGGAATATTCAATAAGGGGTATATCAGATGGTTGATGTGATATTGTCTGTTTGGGTCCACCACTCAGCTGAATTTTAACCCTAGATGGTTTTACAACTAGGAGCTTTTCTCTTTGAGGTAATTGTCCCCTCTGTCTTTCAGGTTCTTATCAACATGTCTTGTTGAGCAGGTGGTTATGTGATTAGCTCCAGACCCTGACCACTTATAGCTTGTGACAGCAGCTCACCTCAGATTCTACCTCCCAGCTTTTCTTTCCCTCTCTCCACTTTGTCAAAGAGTTTACTTAGTTTCATTATTTGCCATGACAGACAGCAATTTGTTGTGCTGCTCAGTTTTGCAAGAGATCACGCAGTTAAAAGAAAATGAATTCATTCAATATGTAGCTCAGATTGCTAAGAAAGTGTAATCCCCAGGAAGATACCATTTATGTCCTTTCTTGCTGTAGGTTTGATTAACCGATTGAGTGTGAAAAGAATAGTGATACCCGCAGGGAATTCCCTTTTGGAAAATGATGGCCACCATCTCCATTTCTCATCCTTTTATACAAATGGAGGGAAGTCCACAGGCTGTGGTCACTTCTCTGAGCAGGACGCCCTGCAAGCTCCAGCTCAAACCAAACACGGTTAGCCGTGGAATTGATCTGTAATGTACAACTGGAAACCACACCATGGAAAATGCTAACAAAGGCATTCATATAAATTGCAGTCTCTGTGTATGGTAACTAAATGAATTCTTTCATACCACTAGGATTGCAAGATTTTATTCATTGATGAGATCTTGACATCACTGACAAGGCCAACATTCATTGGTTAATCCTAATTGTCTCAGAGAAGGTGCAAGGTGGAGGGAAACTGACAGTGCTATTAGGAAGGAAGCTCCAGGGCTTTGATCCAGTGAAGAATTGGTGATAGATTTCCAAGTTAGGAGGTGTCTGATTTGGAAGGGACCCTGCAGGTGTATGATGTTTCTGTATATTTGTTGCTTTTGTCCTTATAGGGAGTAAATAAGGGTTGTGAGTTTTGAAGGGTCTGTTGAAGGAGCCTTGATGAAGATCAAGTCCATTTGGTCCATTTTAATTCATCAATCCAGAGATGTCCTAAACCCCTCCTAATGTTTTTCTGAAATGATTTTGAAATTCGTCCCTCTACTAATGTACATGGAAGTTTTTTTTCCACACACTGATCAGTCTTTGTATGAAGTAAAAAATCCTATTATCAATCCAGAAGTGAGTTTGAACCCATGTTTCCTTAGTTCTGCTCCCACAGTTCAGTTTAATTTGTAAGCCCAATTAAGTATTTCCTTTTCTGCTTAACAATCTTCAAATTTTTCAAAGGGTCACCTCTCACACTTCCCCCTTTCCAAAAGCAGAAACCTTAGGTCTGTTCAGAGGAACACCGATCCTAACACTGGAATCAGCTTCTCTCTTGTCTCTTCTCAGCAATGACTTTGAAACTTTCTTTCATTCCTGGAGATATGGTGGATCAGTGGTTAGCACTGCTGCCTCACAGCACCAGTGTCCCAGGTTCGATTCCAGCCTCGGGTGACTGTGTGGCGTTTGCACATTCTCCGGGTGCTCCGGTTTCCTCCCACTGTCCAAAGATGTGCAGGTCAGGTGAATTGGTCATGCTAAATTGCCTGTGGTGCATTAGTCAGAGGGAAATGGGTCTTGGTGGGTTACTCTTCAGAGGGTCAGTGTGGACTGGTTGGGCCAAAGGGCCTGTTTCCACACCGTAGGCAATCTAATCAAACTGAAAGCAGTATTTAAACTGTAATCTGGCCAGAATATTGAACAGATTCATCATTCCTGAAATACTCCTGTGAGTAATACCTGCCAGGTACTTTTCGAAGCACAACTTATGAGGAGTAACAGCAGCCTACAGTTTGGAAGAACTTTGTATATATTAAGTTTATTTTCTTTCCCGAAGTGTGTTGGCACTGATAGGGTAAGCAAACTGAGGGACAATAATAAACATCAAGCCACCAATAATAGGTCTCAGTGCCTTTGTTGAGTCTACAGCATCAGACCTTTCCCCAGGTGCAGCTTTTCAAAGTTAACTTACACCTGCGGCTCTCCATTGACTTTATGCAGTTACTTCACTGTAAATTGAATGCTGCCAGAGAAGGGACTGTGGATACGGTCATCATCACTGAGTGTGTTGATATTGGTCCATCAGATCATTGACTGACAGATGGGCTGCATAACAGATGGTCAATAGAGTGATGCATCAATGTACTCACAGGTTGCTACTGCAGCTCAGTAGGGCAGGACTTGCTCACCTGTGGGTTTAATTCCCTTTGTTCCATTACTGTGCCTGTCTGCATTTGCTGCCTCAGTTATTTTAGTGCCAGTGTTAGCCCTTTTCATTTAAAAGTAGCAGCTCACTGCATTCAGATTGGATAAGAATTTAGGCGAACATGGAAACTAGAAAGAGCACACGCAAAAAACATTAAACCCATTGATTTCTCCATGCAACTTACTCCCGGTCCTAGCTGAGCAAAGAGAAATATCAATTTTGTAAAACAAATTGTAACGTAGGGTCTTCATGCTTCCATGGGTTGGGGGAGGGGCGCGGGGAGGGGTGTGGGGGGAGTTGGTATCTGAGGCCTGAATCCCTTGGTTTGTTGCTAGACACGTCTCCAATACTTTATTATCGAGATTGCCATTGACATAGGTATGGGGCAGGTTACTCATTACCCACATGTTCAACCAAGGACTGCATGAGGCAGGAGGAAGAACTTTAAACAGAATGAATTAGCTCCCTCTGGGGTTTTGCCTTTACCAGCAAGCCCAAGAGATCTTTTGGAAAACATTGCAAACCAAACTGAGCTAGACATTGTCCCTTTAAGGAGGCCATTCCAACGGTGCTTTGTGAACACTGTTTGCTAAGATGTACATTTAATTAATGGGCCCCGGCTGGAATTGATAAGACATGTCTGAGCAGAAATTTGCCTCAACCATAAAGTTCAGGTAAATTCTTCAGACCACAGTATCTGCTTGCTTAACAAGACCAAACAGACTGATCACAGGCTGAGCTCCTGGGGTCAAAAGTTCACACTGAAAGCCTTATTACTCAAGGCTGGCTGCCACTCCTGGTACCCACAGCATTGTACAACAAGATTAATTGGATTGACTAATTATCTTTCACTTCTGAACACCAGAAAAAATTGTATTGGTGTGTGGATGAGGATATTTTTGGTTTAATTTGTAATTGATGCAAGGCATAAAATATTTCAAGAGCAGTTAAGAAAGGGTCATAGTTTTGCCCGACTTCTCTCCATTTGTAGAGGAAGCGTGTCTCTTTGGGGTGTGGATCCATGGGCACCTTCCAGTTAATTGGTCTTTTTTCTTCCCTGGAGTGTGTCCATCGACAAGACAATTTGATTATGAGCAAATACAGACAAGGTAGGTCCTGAGTCTCACCCCAGGTCAAGCCGCTCAGTTTCCAGTAGAGGTCACACATGCGCTTTCCTGCAGAATGTAGAGATCAGCAGCTGGAACCCTGGACAAACTTTCTCCCAGCACCATAGCTCTTGACATCCTAGAATGACCCTCCAAGGCATTGACATAGAGAACCCTCACCATGTGCTCCTAAAATTCCTCTCAGATGGAAGATTTAATCTGAATTATTTCTGCTAAAATTTGGGAGCAAGGGTGTTCACACGAACGTAAGAAGGGATTGGTTCTAAATCTTTGGGTGACTGACTGGCAGCGCAGAATAGCCAGTGCCTTCAGCCAGGCTGATGAAGCATGTCCACTCCTAAGGCTGTGTCTTGACCAGCATTATGGTGGAGTGGCATCAAAATCAATGCCAGTGTTGAACTGCCCCGGCTGCCAGTAAGTAAGAACAGGGAGTGAATGGAGGATCGGGTTACTGAAGTTGTTCTCATGCAGAACGACAAAATTCATTCCAAACTTATCCTCGCTGGGCTTCTTTGGCATACCCCTGCATGCGAAAGTGATTGGAGTTCACCTGGCATTCACCCTGACTGGTTTGAGCCCTTCCAAGGCAAAACCAGCTGCAATTGACTCTCACTAAGTGTTCATTTTTAATGTATCAAAACAGACCCCATTTAATTGTTTTCACTGATCAAGGTGGGGATGGTTGTGTAGGCTGGCGGTTTTTAGAAATTTCTGAGCTAACTTCCTCGTTGCCACTGAGAGATTTACCTACAAAATTAAAAGTGGGCATATGTAAAAGATGTGCTGCAGCTGGTCAATCCCAGCTTTTGTTTGGTATCATCTTCTGTCGGGTTAAAAATTTGAATAGTCCAGTTCAGTCAAAATGCAAACGTGCAAAAGACTTGCAAAAGAATCACCATGATGTAAACAAAGCAATCAAAAATGGTGCAAGAGCTCCGTTTTCACAACCAAAGGAAAAACAAAGCTGGTATTAACCGTCTGGGTGCTGGGCTGGGCCTGGGGCTAATTGATTATTCACCTTTAGAGACCCTCCAATTATTGGTCCACCCTTCTCATTATGAGTTCTAATCTCTTGCAACAATTTAATGTACTACTTAGTTGCCTGAGGTGATAAATTTCGATGAAGATGTGTACATAAAATACCTGACACCAGGACATGGGGGTGATTTTCGGAAGTTGTTTTGCTGTCAGTGTGTCCTACCCACTGGTCACTCAAATAAAGAAAAAGATGGGTTACTTTTTTCAGTCTGTGAAAATAGACACACATTAAATTACTGAGTGATGCTCACGTCGTTCCAATGTAGCCTCCCACTGAATCTAAAACTCTCCCTCGGCCAGTGCTAAGTAGGCCCGATTAGGTATGGTCCTGATATACCTCTGGGTCCTGACCTATGGATTTGTTTTACAGCACCATTTCCATTTACTCTCTGCCAGAGGATAAATCATTTTGTGAAACCTTTTATTCTAAATATTCCCAATTACAGCAAGTTACCGTGCAGATAGAGGCCAGTTGAAATGTGCCCTCTTAGTTCGAACTGTGTCCCTATCACCAAAAATAAGATGTTAGTTATTGGAACATTTACATTGCTGTTATCTACAAGCACACTAACCCTTAGAATTGACTCGCTGACAATGCCTCTGGTCACTGATAGTAAGTAAAATATATATAACCAGGATTGTGTTATCTATCACTAACAATCCTCGGATAGCATCGTCATCTTGTCAATCTTGAGATATATCACAACCCACTCCTGTTTATATTATTCTTCATATAACACAGATAAAAAGTAATGTCTTGCTACCTTTTTTTAATGAAAATGAACAAGCATGAGCTGTACGTGCTCTATGGAATTAGCACATCTTAATGAGGAACACCCTCCCAAACATTGGCCTCCCGAACTTGCCAAGTTCTCGGGGTGGTCTTCACTTACAGAATGTCATTGAGCTCCCAGCCCAGACCGCTCGGTATTTGTTGTTTGCTGAGTCTCTGAAGAGCAGGGAGTTGCCTATATACAATTGTCAAAGAGTTGCTAATGAAGAGAGATGGATAAAATGAAGGGGATTTGACTACGTAATGGTTACAGCACAATGGCATGTGAGTCTAATATTTAAATGTAAGGTCAATGCTTTGCAAAGGCAGTTTGGGTGAGAACAATGATGGTATGGGCCAGTTTGCTGGGACATTAGATGGAAAAATGGAAAACCAAGTCTTTGGTGAAGAGACTGCTCAGACCCCTGTTTGAATTCATCCAAAGATCATGTCCTAATTCTCACCAAAGCTCATTAGCCCCATCAGTCCATACACACTGACTTATATTGGCTTTTAATTCAGCAACACCTCAAATATAACATTCTTAATCTTCTGTTCAAATCCTTTGTCATCACTGGAACATCATATCTTTTCCCTCATCATTGGCAGCCATACCTTCATCTGCCTTTCTTTATCAGCTCTGGAATTCCCTTCCTCAACCTCTCCACCTCCTCTATCTCTTTCCCGCTCCAACAAGATGCTCCTTAAAACCAATCCCTTGAAGCTTTTGGTCATCTGCTGGACCATTTCAACATTTGATCTAAAGTATTTTTGGATAATGCTGCTGCAAAGCACCCTGGAGATTTTATTATGTTGACGGCACCATATAAATGCAGCCGAGTGTTTGTTTCTCCTCCCCTGATGATGGGGGACTGGATGAGGCAGCCACCAGGATTATGGCTCTACTGTCACTCCAAGGGCCTTCTCTTCATCAGCTTACAACCTGACCTTCGTGGAAAGAGATGGAGCTGGAGGAGTTTGGTGGCACAGTGAACCAGCAGTGTACATGTGCCTTCACTGCAAGTATTCTCACACACAGATCTCTCAGTATTGTCCCTCCTTCCCTGCGATTTGGAACATTTGCAGCTGGAACTCCCACTAAAGCAGGGCTGCTTTTTCTCTGCAAATATAGGCCTCAGTATGCTAGCTAAACCATGGGGTAAGGGTAGAGCCTGCCTCCAGTGCAGCCTGACTAGCCTGGCATCCGGCCATGACTCCTCCTCCAAAGAATCACAATCCACGGGCAACACATTGTGCACATTCCAAAAAAAAAGGGGGAGGCTTGTTCAAATCACTCAGCACCAAGACTTCTGAGCACTGACAGGGAAATGAAGGAACAAGCAGCAACAATAACAGAAACAACCCCAGAATGCACTTTTTTCAAGTTGTGAAGGCCTCTCCAAATGTACTTCGAGAGACAGGCTGTCACTACCTCCACCTCAGAAGGGATTGACTTCGGATCCTCCATTGCACCCACCTTGCTCATCCCTGTATCTGACCTGAATGTCAGTGGAAATGAGGCCTCAAGGTCGGAATCTGGTATATAGTCTAGTTCTGTCTCACTTACTGGATAGAACATAGGACATAGAACATAGAAAAATACAGCGCAATACAAGCCCTTTGGCTCTCGATGTTGCGCCGATCCAAGCCCACCTAACCTACACTAGCCCAATATCCTCCATATGCCTATCCAATGCCCGTTTAAATGCCCATAAAGAGGGAGAGTCCACCACTGCTACTGGCAGGGCATTCCATGAACTCACGACTCGCTGAGTAAAGAACCTACCCCTAACATCTGTCCTATACCTACCACCCCTTAATTTAAAGCTTTGCCCCCTCGTAATAGCTGACTCCATACGTGGGAAAAGGTTCTCATGGTCAACCCTATCTAAACCCCTAATCATCTTGTACACCTCTATCAAGTCACCCCTAAACCTTCTTTTCTCCAATGAAAACAGCCCCAAGTGCCTCAGCCTTTCCTCATACGATCTTCCTACCATACCAGGCAACATCCTGGTAAACCTCCTCTGCACCCGTTCCAGTACCTCCACATCCTTCCTATAGTATGGCGACCAAAACTGCACACGATACTCCAGATGCGGCCACACCAGAATCTTATACAACTGCAACATGATCTCAGGACTCCGGAACTCAATTCCTCTACCAATAAAAGCCAGTACGCCATATGCCTTCTTCACAGCACTATTTACCTGGGTGGCAACTTTCAGAGATCTGTGTACATGGACACCAAGATCCCTCTGCTCATCCACACTACCAAGTATCCAACCATTAGCCCAGTACCCCATCTTCTTGTTACTCTTACCAAAGTGAATCATTTCACACTTACCTACATTGAACTCCATTTGCCACCTTTCTGCCCAGCTCTGCAGCTTATCTATATCCCGCTATAACCTGCCACATCCTTCCTCACTGTCAACAATTCCACCGACTTGGATAGAGGCCACTGGGCCAACTCCACAGGCCCAAATCCACCCGTATGTTAGCTGCTACGAGCGAACTACCATTCGCCAGCTCACTCAGGCCCCTCTCTCTATCTCTCCTGTTACAGAGCTAACCAACATCCCAGTACAACAACCAAGCACATCTTGCAGTTAAAGCAAGTATAAACTGAAGATGTTATTGTCAAATAGGACACTATTTATGTTGGAATATAAGGGAACAGCAAACCTTATTGTATGGAGAATGAGAAAGGTTTGCTGGAATAGTATCAGGATTGAGTGGTTCCACAGAAAGACTGAATAGGCTGGCTCCTTTTCTTTCGCAAAGACTGAAATGATGGACGTTTTGAAGATTATGGAAAGGTTCAATAGGGTAAAGATAGTCAAGATGTTTCTAATGGCAGATTAGATCAGAATTTGAGACCATAGTCATGTGACAGCGGGTAATAAATCCATTAGAAAATTCAGGACAAATTCTATCCCCAGGGAGCAATGAGAATGTGGAGGTTACTACCACAGAGAGCAGTTCAGATGTAGATACGTCAATGGAACAGGTAGTCAAACAGGCAAGATAGAAAGGAATAGAAAGATTTGGGGTGGGTATTGTGCTTTCCTCTCTCGCTCATGTATTTGGGGGTGAGGAGGAGGCAGCATGAAATAAAATAGGTGGTCAGCCCCACTTCCTGCCTGCCAGCCTGTGACCTGTCCCACATATTGTGCACCTTTGACAGCGAAGGCTGCTGTTGGCAGGAGGGGTCACCTCCTCGATTGGGACCCCTGAGCATATTACAGGCACCCTCTTGCTAAAGGTGCTACACTCTCCACTTTCTCCCACCAAGCACTACCATGCCACCCCTCTCCTGGGTCTTCCTAACCCATCCACCCCTCCTCTCTGTGGCCTCCCCTACCAATCCTCTCCAAGATTCCCAGATTTACCTGAGGTTCTGGTGACACCTATATTCTTTCTGAGTGGGATTGGTTGTATTCTGAGCATTGGCCAATGGTCTTTCCTGATATTGCTGAGCCCATGGAGCTCCCGAATGATCCGAACTCTTTAGAGCAGGACAACCTTTCCCAGAGGGGCAGAAGTCCCATGCTCACCAGACCACGGCCCTCCCTATGGGCCATTCAGATTCCCCATGCATCAAGGTGCTCACTGACCTTTAGATTGAGGGAGTGGGGTTGGATAATCCATTTCCCATGAAAACCATCCCGCCCCTCCCCACCCCCCACCCCCCTCCCATAGCATTTCCTTTGTGCTGATAGAGTGAGGTAAACAGGAATGGGGGGAGAATACTGTTCCAGCAACACTAATATGGGCTGAATGGCCTGGTTATATGCTACACATACTTTGTGATGCTGTTTATTTCATTCATTAACAATATGCCTTACAAACTCTTGCAAAGAAATAACATACCCTAAATGTTACAGTGGGATAGCAGTTCCTCTATATACTGTAGAGCATCAGCAGAAATTGCATAATAACTATCCAATCCTAGTATGGATTCTCACTCACAGGGTAAGTTCAGATGGGAGATCAATAGATTTTTTGACTGATTGTGGAATCCAGGGATTTGAAGATAATATAGAAAGGTGCAGCTGAAGTCGAAGATTAGCCCAATTCTTATTGAATGGCTGGAGTAGATCTGAAGGGCCAAATGGCCTACTTCTAGTCCTTGTTCTTATGTCCTCGTGTTTGCAGTGTAAAATTGTGAAATTGTGTCTCTTATTGCCAGGTAATTTGTGAGTACCTCGCAATCTAATCCCTATTGATCTCACGATTTGGACACAGTGTCAAAAGCTGACATTGTTTACATTCAGAATGACACTCTCTGTGAGAGCATAAAGAATTGGAGTGTTATGCGGCAACTCTCAGGGAACACAGTAGGTCATGATTACACTGACGGGTGCCTGAGAGAACTGAGGAACCAATGCCACGAAAACATATTTATCTTCATCAGTTTCACTGACACCTGTTATCTATGAATTTCCCAGGCTTTGACTCCGGCTCTGAGCTCCGTGAGCGGTACTGGCTCAATGCTGAAACTGGCCTCACATTTATCAAACCCTTTCTCCTCGAACCTGCACTCTCGCAACCTCCCCTGAGTCTCCCCACCCTCCCCTGTATGCAGCATTAGTAATTCACTACTGAAAGTGCCTTTATCTTCCCACTCGGGGAGTATTGTTGGTTTATGGATATTCATTAACCCCCTCATGTTTTTAGGATCACTTCCCTGATTCCTGAAACACACAATAAACATTCGATCAATGCTGACCTGCTGCCTATATCAGGTCAGTTTAAAACTTCAAATTATAATAGACTCTCCCTAATGCAGGAGATCAGAGTCAAGAGCGTGGTGCTGGAAAAGCATATCAGGTCAGGCAACACCTGAGGAGCAGGAGAGACAATGTTTCGGGCCTAAGCCCTTCATCAGGAATGAGGCTTGTGGGCCAGGGGGGCTGAGAAATAAATGAGAGGGGGCTGGGGCTGAGGGGAAGGTAGTTGGGAATGTGATAGGTAGATGAAGGTGGTGGGAAAAGGTGATAGGTCGGAGAGAAGGGTGGAAGGAAGGTGGACAGGTCAAGAGGAAATGAGGAAACTGGTGAAAGCCACATTGATCCTATGTGGTTGCAGAGTCCCAAGGCGGAAGATGAGGTTATTTTGGCAGAATTGACGGCCTTAGTGGTATTACCACTGGACCATTAATCCAGAGACCATAGGTAATCTTCTGTGACCTCGGTTCAAATCCTGCTGTGGCAGATGTTGAAATTTGAATTTAATAAAATAAAATAAAAATCTGGCATTGATGATGACCAGGTGTCGATTGTTGGGAAGAACCCATCTGCTTCACTAATGTCCTTCAGGGAAGGAAGCTGCCATCCTTACCTAGTCTGGCCTACAGACCCACAGCAATGTGGTTGACTCTTAACAACCCTCTGATATGGACAATAAATGCTGGCCTAACCAGTAATGCCCTCATCCCACGACTAAGTTAAATTGTAATGATTTAGGGATAAATGTTTTATGTCGGAATCTTTTGTTCACCAGTTGGGTAGAACAAAGTATTCTGGTTCTACACACAGTAAACACATTTAACAAGAATATACCCACAATCTGAATGCATTGATTCTTTCACACTATTCCTTCTCGAGAAAAAGACCGGTGTAGTTGTCCCTTGTCCTTCATGGAGTTAAACATCTCACGAGTCATGGTTTTACCATCTATCAAGAAGCAAGGTATAGTGATGTCTCTCACTGGCCTTCCCAACAGCTTTTCACCGGCAGCTACTATCATCGTCTTGTTCCTACACTTGAAACAGAAGTGTGAGTGTTGGTGGAAGAAATACAACTGTGCAGCCTACTTTGACTCTTGGTGCTAAAAGTAACAAGATGTGGAGGAGAAAAATGAAACAAATGATTTCTCTTTAGCCTACAAAGGTGAACTCTCTAAGCAGTCAAGGGAGATGATGGGAGGCGGGCAGATAAATAGAGTTGAGGCTGATATGAGATCAGCTATGTTTGCATTAAATGGAGGAGTGGGCCCAAGGGGCTGAATTGCCTACTCCAGCTCCTAATTCTTATGTTTTTATGATGGAATTGTGACAATATTTTGGCTTTACATTCTGTCCTTTTTTTAAATGAAGAAAGGTTGAACTGTCTGCTCAAAGCCAGTAAAGTAAACAGCTTCTGATTGGGTTTTTTTAAAGTTGGAACAATAGAAGCAGCCTGAATGTTTGGGGTCAAGCTCCCACAGAGCCAGTATTTTTAAATTTAGCTTTCGGCAGCTGCTGGACCTTGGAGCTGGATGTGGAAGACCTTATTACTCTCTCTGTTATAGCTAAAAGCTAGGGTTCTCTTCCTGTTGCTAGAATTACATGTGAGACAATCTATTTTACTGAATTTGCCTTTGCCAAGGGTATGTTTATGGAATGTTACTATATTGGAACAAGTAATTAGTATTAGTCAAAATATATATTATTTTGATAGATTTACAGTTAAGCCAGTTTTCTGTTACCTTTATTTCATTTGTATTTTAACTGTAGTGTAAAAATAAAGTGTCTATTGCTTAAAGTCAAATGGTTTAACAAATTAAATTGCATCTGGAACATAACGCCTCACACTTGCCTTTCAAAGGGTCTGGGCTACCTTCTCAATATATTTTGAGGGGATTTGGTCTGGTCCATATCAAATCGGGTGCTTGCCCTGGATCAAAATCTCTAGTTCCAGATTGGGGTTAGGATTATTGCACTCAAAGGCAGCAAGTGGTGAGTATTGGTGTTTTTGTTTTAATTTTGGGTGTTGTATTCTGTTGATTTTAAATAGAGTGTACCTTGTGAACTAATAGCTTTTTCAGTTACTAAGAATTTTCTGGGGGAGGAAGAAGTCACTTTGGGAGTTTTACAGGAAGTGTGCGAGGCAAACCTTTTGGAATTGGCAGCTGGAGTTGGGGTGCCTTTATCCATGAGAAAAGGGAGGTAATTATAGCAATAGCCTGACAGGTGCAATTACTGGAAATGTCATTGAAATCAAAGCAGAAAGAGAGAATAGCTATGGCAGAAGAAAAAGAAAATGAAAGGAAGGTCATAGCAGAATAAACGGAGAAAGAGAGAGTTTTTGAATTTCAGGGATTGGAACTAAAAACTTAAAATGTCAGAGGTAGAAGTGAAAGGTAGGAGTAGCGATAAGGACAGTGATAGAGAGCAATCCCTTCATAGCCGAATCCCGGTGGGGATCTGTTTAAATATGTTCAAGCATAACCTAAGTTCAATGAGAAGAATGCAGAAACTTTTTCATTTCATTCAAAAAAAATGGCTAAACAAATGAAATGACCAGTGACCATGTGGGCATTCTGATCTAAACAAAGATGGTAGATAGAGCTAGTGAGGTATTTGCATCACTATCAGCAGAGGTATCTGGGGAGTATGGTGAGGTGAAAAAATCCATCTTAAGTGCCCCTGAGTTAGTACCAGAAGACTACAGACAATTTTCTAGGAGTCTAAGGAGGGAACCTGGTCAAATGTACATAGAGTTTGAAAGGATCAAAGAAATTTTGATAGGTGGATAACGGCATTGAAAATAGATCAAACATCTGACACTATCAAAGAGATGATTATTTTGGAGGAGCGCAGGAATTCACTTCCTGAAGTAGACAACTCACATGAAAGAGCAGTGCGTTAAAACTGCAAGATTATCAGCAGAAATGGTAAGTGATCATGAGTTGCTTTATGAATCAATGTTTGGCCTCTGTCATCAATTTCAATCTGTGAGAGATAGAAATTGGGGAGAAGAAAATTCCTCGGGTGTTAAGGGAAAAGGATTGAAGATAATAAAGGTAGTTTACCACAGGCAAAAAGTAAACCCATGAAGAGGAAAGAGAAGTTAAAAAAAACTTAGGTGTTTTCACTGTAATAAAGTAGACCAGATGAAGTCAACAGTGTTTGTGGTTTGGGAAAGCATTGGGAAGGTGTATGTGGGAAAATGGGATAAGCCAATGGTTTGTTGAAGTGGTAAAGGAAAGCACAGTGGAAGCTAAAGAGCTGCAAAAGCATGCACAGTCTGTGCAGGGGTTGGAGCTAGAGTAGGCAATTCAGCCCCTCCAGCCTGCTCCGCCATTTAATATAAACATGGCCGATCTCACATCAGTCTCAACACCTTTCTTTTGCCTGCCTTCCATCATCTCCCACTACTGCCTTTCTCAAAAGGTTACCCCATAGAATGTGCAATTTGTTCAGGAGTTGGTTGAGAAGAAAGTGCCAGATCCCTTTAAATAATTGACCTGCCTGGGTAAGGTTTGCTCACATATGCCAGGAGAAATTAAGATTTTAAGAGCAAGTCAATCTTTCATGGTGAGGGATGAGGAGGTATATAATTCAGAAGGTGTATTGCCAGAAAAAGATAGTGTCATATGTTTGATCTATTTTCAATGTGGAATTCATGATGAGAAAAGCAGTGTGCCACTATATAAAGGGAGGTTCGAGAATCCAGTGAAAAGTAGTGAAGTGGCATAGGAGTAAGGGAAATTCTCAGTGACAGAAATACTTTACAGTTTGTAATGATACAGCTGGATCACAGGTGGGAGTGATGCCTATTGTGCTTGAAAAGCCAGTGGAAAATCAGGCAATGGAAGTATATCCTGGGATTATTCCTGACTATATTGTAACAAGATCACAAGGCCACAGGTGGAGAAATCAAAGAATAAAGACAAGAAAGTTGAAGTTCAATTAACAGAAACAATGTTTGATCAAATGGTTGAGAAAAAAAAACAAGAACAGATGGAAGAAAAAGTGGATATTTTTACTTCAAGGAAATTAGCTGAATTACAACAGAGCAAAGAAAAGCTAAAGCACTTGTAAAATAAAGCACACATGAACAAGAATCTGAGTGTATCCTAGTATGTTACTATCTTAAAAATTAAGTCTTGATGAGGAAATGGAGACCATCACATATTCAAGTGAATGAAAAATGGGCAGAAGTTCATCAAGTTGTGTTTTACCAATGGGTTATCAAAAGGAAGTGTTGTGGGTAGCATATGAGTTACCAGTATGAGATCATTTGGGAGTAAGGAAATTCAAGCCATAATACAAAAACACTTTTACTGGCATGCTCTGCACAAGGATGTGGTTGAATTTTGCGGGATACGTGTCAGATAATTGGAAAGCCTCAGGCACTGATAAACCAGCAAACTTAATACCCATTACTGCTTTTGAGGAACCTTTTACAACAGTCTTAACTGATTGCATAGGACCCCTACCAAAAACAAAAATGTAGGACCAGTATTTGTTGACCATAATGGATGGAGAAAGTGAGGACTGCAGATGTTGGAGATCAGAGCTGAAAATGTGTTGCTGGGAAAGCGCAGCAGGTCAGGCAGCATCCAAGGAGCAGGAGAATCGATGTTTCAGGCATGAAGAAGGGCTCATGCCCGAAAGGTCGATTCTCCTGCGACCATAATAAATGGACTTACTAGATTTCTTGAGGCCATTTCATTGCACAGTATCATGGCTAAAAGGATTGTAGAAGAGTTACTCAATTTAGTTTACTAGATATGGACTACTCACAAAAATACAATTGAATCAAAGGTCAACATTTCATCAACGTTATTCAAGGAAATTATTGAGCTTAGGAATAAAACAGTTCAAATCCACTGTGTACCATCCAGAATAGCAAGAAGTATTAGAATGGTGGTATCAAACTTTAAAGACCATGTTGAAGTCTTTTGGTCAAGACTATCCAGAGGATTGGTATAAAGGAATTCCATTGGGACATTTTTGCAATTAGGGATGCACCTGAGGAATCAACTTAATTCAGGCCATTTGAATTAGCTTTCGGGCATAGGATGAGAGGACCACTGAAAATAATTAAGGAGAAATTGGTGAGTCAGAATTCAGAGAACTCATTAGACTATGTGTCAAATTTTAGAGAGAGCTTAAATAGAGTGTGTGAGTTGGCTAGACAACATTTGAAAGTAGGACAGCATGTGATGAAACAGAAAACAGATAATAAATCAAAATGTTCATAATTTTGCTGGTGGAGATAAAGTGTGAGTGCTACTGCCATTGGTAGGTGAACCTTGAAAGGCGAGATTTAATGGCCCTTATCAAATCAAAAGGAAATTGAGTGAGGTGAATTATTTGATAAGAATGTCAGATTGAAAGAAATCTCAGAGTGTCATGTGAATATGCTCAAAAGGTATTTTGTTAGAGTAGGAAAGCAAAGGAGACTGTGTTACTGGTTATAGCACAGAGTGAAGAACCAAGTTCAGATGATTCTGAATTGAACATTGCTCTAATTAAATTGGACAATGAGGAAATACTTTAAAAACTGGAATATATTACCTTCCAGAGGAAGATTGAAATGATGTAGATGTATTATTACAATCACTTGGGAGATATGTGGGAATAAGTTGGGAAGTACTAATTTAATTATGCATGTGGTCAATATATGAAATGCTGAAACAATTAAGCAATGTCCTTATAGATGTAATCCTCTAAAGTTGGCACAGGTTCAAAAATAGATTGAACTCATGCTCAAGGACAAGATAATCAAAGTAAGCTGCAGCGAATGGCGCTCACCCGTAGTAATGGTGCCAAAGCCTGATGATACCCAATGATTATGTGTGATCTATCACAAAGTCAATGCAGTTATAAAGTCTGATTCACATCTTATTCCATGTTTGGAAGACTGTATTGAGAAGGTTAGATAAGCAACTTGTATTTCGAAGTTGGGCTTACTCAGAGAATACCGGCAGGTACTTGTATCTGAAAGTCCAAAAAAATGTTTGGCTTTCATGTCGCTGAATGTACTGTACCAGTTTAAAGTCATGCCATTTGGTTTGAAAAATGTGCCACTCACACATCAAAGACTAATCAATCAAGTCATTTCGGGATTATCTAATTGTGTGGTGTACATGATGTTTTGGTGATTTTTAGTCACACATGGAATAAACAGTTGTTCGATCGACTTCGGGAGGCAGGCTCAGTGATAAACCTGGCTAAGAGTGAGTTTGCAAAAGTCCAAGTCACGTTCCTGGGCTATATCATTGGACATAGACAGATGGCCCCACAAAGGTCCTTGGGGAGTTTCCCATAACATCAGCAAAGAGGGAAGTACCACGATTCCTGGGACTGTGTTGTTTTATAACATGTTTGTATTGATATTATACACGTGACAGGGTGAGAGAATGTAATTGCCGATGCAATTTTGCGGCAATGATAAAGAAAAATGGAGGTGTTCAGTGGGCAGGAGTAAACAGGCTGAAATTGAATGTAGCAGTGAATGGGGCAGGAAAAAGTGGCTGAAATGAAGTGTAGTGTTGGGATCTTGAAGCTGGATGTGCAAGTTCCTTCTCCTATCTCAGTTAGAGCTAAAAGCTGGGTTCCCTTCCTGCTGCTAGAATTATTTGTGAGACAATTTACCTTCCTGAATTTGCTGTTTCTAAGGATGTACTATATTGGAACAGTTCATTAGTAGTGGCTAACGTATTATTTTGTTAAGCATTTCATAGAGTTTTGGTTAAGCCTATTCTTTAATTTTTATTTTTTCGATATTATAACTGCTGTGTTAAAAAAAAAGGTGTTAGTATTTCTGAAGCAGGGTCACTGGACCTGAAACATCAAATCTGATTTCTCTTCACAGATGCTGTCGGACTCATTGAGTTTTTCCAGCAATTTCTGTTCTTGTTTCTGATTTCTAGCATCGACAGTTCTTTCGGTTTTCAAAAATAAAATGTCTTTTGCTTAAAGTCAAGTTGTTTGACCAACGAATTGTACCTGGGAGGTAATGCCTTACAACACCTTAAAAATAAGAAAAAGTTAGGTTCTAAGCTATCTTCATAATATATTTTGAAGGGGTTTGGTCTGGTCCAGACCAAAAGGCAGAGGGCACACAAAATGTAATGGCTGATGAGAATGTTGGCTTCCATTTCCTTTGCTTCATCATTATGTGAAACCACAACTGAGATAAACAGAGAAGTTAACTGGGGCTCTAATTCCTGAACACTGAATGCAAGTCTGTAGCTCTCTCCATGCGACACCGTTCACCTCGGTCTTTGCATCTTTTCCTTCTGGTTTTTAAAATTGTTTCTAAGGTGGCAGAGAAGGTGGAGAATTCAAAAAGGTAACAGCATCTGTAATAAAGGCCATACAGATCCAGAGGTTTATATTATTATGTGAGGGTTCCACAACTTTTAATGCATTTTTATACCGAAGTTTAGTTAGTTTTATCAATGCATTGCAATTTGTGCACTGTTTTGGCCCACAATAGGAAAACCCTGGAACTGCTCACTTGTCTGGTTTCCAGTCATGTATTCCTAGTTTAGTGTCTACACCAGCCTGGGAATTCAGTGACAGGCAAAACAAGTTCTGTGCTCTCCAGGGTCAAGGACACTTTAAACTGCTTTTGGCAATCTGTCAGCTATATTACATATTGACTTAACCCATTACACCCTTGGCACTTAAGTCAAGAAACTCACTGTCAAACATGACTTGGAGTTGGGCTCCATCCAGGGGTGGCAGTCCCAGAGAAAAGGGGTGGATTCGGGATTAATGAGTAATCGCATTAGTAGCAGTCAAAAAGAGTATTTAACTCTCATCAGCAAATGTTTGCTATTGTTATGAATCTATCCCTGACAATCTTCTGACTTCATGTACATATCTGTATTCACAGCAAATGTGTTCATGCCAGATAGCACAGATGGGGCAGATTTTGCAGAGTTTGAGAACTAGGGACTCAAGTATTTAAATTTTATCTCATAATTCAACGAATGATTTACAAATACAGACATTAAAACATGCCTGATGTTATTTAACTTAAAGAACCTAAGTACCTTCCTGTAATAATGATGAAATTCTCTCTTTCTCCCTCTCAAATACTGAAGTAGTTAATGAACAAATTTGGAACTGTTCTATAAAAATAGGCAGTTCCCAGACCTGCTGTGGTCAAAGTATATCTTGAGGGAATCATGTGCTCAACCTCTTTATGGAATACTCTTCCCGCTCAGTTTTATAAACGTTGTTTGCTGTAAGTTAATGCAGGTAATAAACAGCAAAGAAAAAGCACACAATCCACAGGTGCTGTACCTGAAATGCTACACCTGAAATGTCCTTCACAGATTCAAGTTGAAGGTCATACTCCCCTATATTTCCAAGCAGCTTGTACCAGCCCAAATTCATCTATTTAACCTGGAGAATTAGGCAAGAAATCACATACTTCAGACTGACCTGGATAGATTGAGTCACTCCCTGTCCAAAGCTGCCTTGTGCCTCATTCTGCACTGTGTACATCGTTCACTTCTGTGCTCCTACTCCTGTGACATTGAGGGAGTCAAGAAGGGAAGGGACATACTGTCAACGTTTTTGTTAGATTTGTTAGTTTTACTTCATTGGGAGGGAAGTAGGAGACTCAAGGTTTTGCCATAGGGAGTTGTATGGGGATTAAGAGTGTGGTGCTGGAAAAGTACAGCAGCTCAGGCAGCATCCGAGGAGATGAACCAAAACGTCGATTTTCCTGCTCCTCGGATGCTGCCTGACCGGCTGTGCTTTTCCAGCACCACTCTAATCTAGACTCTGTTTCCAGCATATGCAGTCCTCACTTTTGTCTATTGCATAGCCAAGCCCCTTTGGGGTGTTGCAGATGTAATTGCACTGCGAAAAAAAAAGAAATTGAGCTAGTTCAGAAGTTTATTACTGTAACAGAAAACAAAATACATGCTCATAAACAGTGAGTGTATATCGGTGAAATTGACTAGTATTAAAAGTAAGAAAGCATTTATATAGTAGCTTTCGCAACCTGAATTCTCCCCAAAGAGTAGATCATAAGCATAGTCATAATGATGATGTAGGAAATTCTGCAACCAATTTGAGCACAGTAAGCACCTAAAATAATAATGTGATAACATCTGGATAATCTACTTTACACTGAGGGACAAATATTGGCCATAGTTACTAGGAAATGCACACTTCTCACCCTCAAAATGGTGAGACGTTTTAGACCTGTCCTGGGGGTAAATAGAATTTCTGTTTAACATCTCATCCAGAAGGTATCACCTGCAACTGAGAAGTCTCCCTTAGTCTCAGCCTGGATTTGTGCTCTGGTATCTTGAGTAGGGATTTGAACCCACATACACTTGAACGCTAATATAAAGCAATAGATTCATATTGTAGCTATCTACAAAAATTTTGTATCTCATGAGGTGTTGAATGATGTACATCAAAAATGAATCAGGATGTTTAAGATGAAAGATATACCAACCGAGGAAGGATCGCATGGCCTAAATTTGGGCAAAAATGATACTGTTGTACCTTACTGCAAAACAGCACAGGGAGCAGGAGAGGTGATGAAATATGCAAAATACAAACTCTAGCAGAGGTGAACTCAATTGTCTTCTGAACTCATGGACAAAGTCAATCTTTGTCTAATGAAGCTATACCCCCCAGTGCCTGGCATTTTACCATGGTAATAAAATTCATTTAAACAAAGGTTGTAAAACAGTGTTCAGTAACAGTAAAGTACAACAAAAGGAAGCAAAATTTCCTGGAGTGTTTGGCCCTTGGGGTATTGAAAGTTGACATGTTTTGCAAGTCGAAAGGTTTGAGGTGCACCTAAACTGACAGGTTTTATAAAAGGTAGCAACAGAGCTGGAGAAGAGACCACAGCATTTCATTTCAAAGAGCAACCTAGTGCTCAGAACTTGCAGTTACATTGTGACAGTCGATATAGTAATTCACAATGGCACATGTTGACATAAAGATATGACCAAAAACCACAGATGTAAAGTATGTAAGGAATGCCGCTGGGAAGTGCATCTCCTACATAAACATTTTAATAATATATTGATGTTGGTGATTGTACAGAAATGAACATGAATTGGAAGATCACTATCAGTAAAAAGTTTTTAGAATTCTTTGATGGGATGTGGGTATCAACTGTTGAGATCCTTGAGGGGTGGTGCTGAGCTGTCTTCTCAAACCATTATAGCCCATGTGAGGTAGGTACACTCACGGTACCTTATGGAAGGAAGTTCCAGAATTTTGACCCAGTGACAGTGAAGGAACTGTACTGCCAACAATGGTAATGCCACTGAATGTTGTTCCTTGGAGATGGTCATTACCTGGTACTTCTACCATGCAAATGTTACTTTCCCCAAAGCAACCAAAGCTTGGATGTTGTCCAACTCTTGCTCCATATAGACACAGAATGCTTTAGATTGGAAAAGTTGCAAAGGTGCAGGGGCTGGTCAGCACTCAGCACTTGTGAGGGGGGAGATCCCAGCCCTCCTTCCTTCAGGTAAATGTTGACACCCAACAATGATAACCAGTCCATTTCTCTGTCGCCTCCCCGCTTGGTGAGCATTTTATCCGCACCACAGAGTAATGTTGATGAGTAGCAAACCAAACAACATCTGCAACCCATTTTGAAAGTGCTTTTGCTGCGGGATTATGAGGAAGCATTAGAAAATAATCTTTCTGGGATACTGCATTGGAACAGATTGCTTACAAAGTGTTAACTAAATCCTAGTGATCTATTGACCTACACAGACCCTGCAGAAGACGACCAATAACTACTTACCTTTTCCAAAATGGTGGCTTTATGCAAATTTAGACTTGATACTGTAGTGATTATAACTAGGTTAGCTGGGCCGACAATCATAGAATCTGAGTGCCCTGATTGAGGGTGTTACTCCTCTCCAATCAGGGAGCCCTGGCTGACAGATATAAACAGGAGTGTCAGAGGTTGTGTTCACTCTGAGAGCTGGCTCTGAGGGAGCGGGATCAGTGTCAAAGACTCTCCATGTGTAAATAAAGGGGGGACTTGGTGACGAGATACCAACCTCTGTGGAGTTATTTCAGAGACCTGAATGTGGGCAAAGTGTAATTGTCTTCTTTTTCTGCATTTATTTAAAATTTGCCAACTTTCTAAAAATCTAAATGGAAAGCAAAGACTTTAATTGTAGCTCTTTTGAGTGATAGCCACACACTTGTACAATTATTGGCTTTCTTGGAGTTGAAGTTGCTCTGTTTGTACTGATTTTGTACTGATCTGTGTTTACGTTTTGTGTCTTTGTCTACTCACTTAATGATGGTTGCTGTACTTCGGGACTAGTTGAAAATTTTTTTTCGAGGAAACAAATTGGAAAGATAATGTTAAGTTTTTAAAAGTACTCTATTCACCACAATTTTTAAAAATAGCACTTTATGGTAGACAGTGAAAATACTAACGGGTTTAAAGCAAGATAGCAAATAATAGGAACGTGGTCAGCTTGTCTCAGCGATGAAGAACGCTAATGGGAAGTCTCTGATTGCTTTTGGCCATGTGCAGAGTGGAATTTAAGGGAAAAGAAACGAGACAGGGACACAGACAGCCAATCAAGCTATTCGTAACATCATGTCGCAAAATCTTTCAGACATAACAGAGGCTACTGGAAGGATATAAAGTAGCTAATGGTGACAAGCTGTTTGAGTAAATGAAGCGAAGAAGCATGCCATACTATGGCAATATATTGTTAACTAATTTACATAATAAAGTTAGGAAATGTAGTCTTGTCATAACTAATACTGCTTTTGTACCCACTGTTAATGATTTACTTCTAATCTTAGCTTGGCAAATGTTGTCTGGGTTCATTTTTGAAGCTATTGAGGGTAACAAAAAATGTTTGTTTTGATGAAGATTATTAAAACCTGGGTTGTCCTTCTATATGGTTAAGCATTGGGCAGTATTTACGCATATCTAGACATAATACATTGATTGGCACGATCAGCATTGATGTCCACTAAAAATTAACTGGGCTTTACATTCTGTCTCGGGTCTGAAATATCGTCACAATGTTTAAGTGCTAATCTGGCCTGTCCCTTTAAGGCATGTGTTTATGGATTGCTTGTCTGGCCTGCCCCTTTAAGGCATGTGTTTATGGATTGCTCCTCTGACCTGCCCCTTTAAGGCTGCTGTTCAGGTTGGGATTGGAACAGAGGGATTGGAGTGCTGCGCGTTGTGAGGGTGAGAGGTTGGAGTGGGAGATGGGGGTAGACAGGTTGAGGTGGTTAATGTCCCAGCGGCAGTTGGAAATGAAGAGGTCAAGGGCAGGTAATAGGCCAGCGCGGGGTGTCCAGGTGGATGCAGTGTGTTGGAGGTGGGCGAAGGGGTCCTCGGAAGGTGGGCGGGAATCCTGATTGTGAAAGTAAGCTCGGAGGCGGAGGCGATGGAAGAATTGTTCGACGCCATGGTGTGTATTAAATTCATTGATGCGTGGACGGAGGGGGATGAAGGTGTGTCCTTTGCTGAGGACTGATCGTTCGTCCTCAGTGAGGGGGAGGTCAGGGGGGATGGTGAAAACTCGGCAGGGCTGGGAGTTGGGACCTGGTGTGTGTAGAGCTGGGAGTGGGGCGGAACCTGTAACTGGAGTGGGTGTGATGGTGGGGGGAATGGGGGTGGAGTCATGAGCAGGGGTAGTGTTCCCCTCGGGGTTCTGGGGGGTGGGGATAGTGACAGTGGGGTCTGTGGGGGACATGTCAGCAGAATGCAGGTGAGTGGCGGTGGGGGCTGAAGTGGTGGTGACCATGGCAGTAGGGGTGGCGGAAGTCACTGAGCATGTGGCATCAGCGATGATGTGAGGGGCGGAAGTGATGTCACATGTGATGCATGAGGAATTGTGAGGGGTGGAAGTGGTTGTGGGAGTGGCCATGATGGGGGCGGAAGTGACATCATCAATCAGCGTGGGGGTGGCAGCTGTATCAGCCGCATGGCTAATGGCGTCTGAGTAAATTCCGAGGCCAGGGAAATCTTCTGGAATGTTTGAGGAGCGCTGGTTATGGAGGTGGGTAGATAAAAGTTTGTTGTATTTACAGTTTTTGATGCTTGAGATGGAGTTGATACGGAACTGTCCAACTACTCGGAGCGTTCCGCGGCAGCGGGGCCAGGTCCATCCTTTGCAACACCGGGGACAGGTAGAACCTCAGTACGTAGTGACACTTGGTGTTTGCATACCTTTGAATGTATTCAATTAAAAATCACACAACACAGTTTATCGTCCAACAGGCGTATTTGGAAGCACCAGCTTTTGGAGCACCACTCCTTATTCAGATGGCTGTGGAGAATAAGATCATGCTCACAGAAATTATAGCCAAAGGAGTCCAATGTCATGGAGATGTGATACAGTAAACAGTCTTAGATTAAAACTTTCATCTTTTATAATGGAATATGCTGGTTTCTGTTCTTTGATATGGAAGTCCCAGAACTTCTTTTAAATTACATTCTCAAGATAGCTCAGGTTTTTAAACAATAGGTATGAAGTCTGTCTGTGTCCCAATGCTATGTCAGACTGACAAACCCTCTGTATAGTTTTACAGAGTTTTACAGGGATTCATGCAGTTTTTGAGCAAAATAAAATGTAATTCTGCAAAAACAAAATCACCCATAAGCTTACTTGTGCATGCATGTCAGAGTGACAGATTGAGTGTGCATGTGGGTGTGAGTGCATGTGATAGAGTGTGTGTGTTTATATGTGTATGTATGTAAACTTGGTTAAGTGTGGTGGGGTATGTTTGAGAGGGTGCATGTAAGGGTGTGTGTGTGTGTTTATCATGCAGTGGGGTCACCTGTAGTGTTACATGAACCCAAGGTCCCGGTTGAGGCCATTCCCATGGATACCGAACTTTGCTATTAGCTTCTGCTCAGTCACTCTGTGTTGTTGCTTGTCCTGAAGTCCGCCTTGGAGGATGGCCACCTGAAGGTCTGAGGCCGAATGTCCTGGACCGCTGAAGTGTTCCACAACTAGGTGCCTGGTGTTGGTGTGCGGTGTCCATTCATCCATTGTCATAGCATCTGTTCGGTCTTGCCAATATACCATCCCTCAGGGCATCCTTGCTTGCAGCGTATGAGATAGACAACGTTGGCTGAGTCACATGAGTACTCGCCATGTACATGGTGGAAGGTGTCCCCACGCATAATGATGGTATCCATGTTGACACATCTTGCAGCGGCTGCTGTGATAGGGTTGTGCAGTGTTGTTGTCCTGAGGGCTGGGCAGTTTGCTCATGATCACTTTAAGGTTTGCTGGTTGTTTTAAGGCGAGAAGTGAAGGCGCAGGGAAGGTCTTGGCGAGGTGCTCATCCTCATCGATATTGAAGGCTGTGAAGAACATGGCATAGTCGTTCTGCACCCGGGAAGTACTGGACAACGAAGGGTATCCTGTCTGTTTTTATTGTTGTTTCCTACTGCAATACTTATGGTGAGTTGGTGAATGCAGGATATGCTCAAAATGGCAATGAATTTGAGACAGCCCTGGAGCCAACTAGCTTGCAAGTGGATTGTTGCAGTTGACATAGAAAGCACTTCCTGATGAAGGCTTTATGCCCGAAACATCGATTTTCCTGCTCCTCGGATGTTGCCCGACCTGCTGTGCTTTTCTAGCACCACACTCTCAACAGTGTCACAATTAACACTGGTTAAGGGAAGGGAAATAAGCTGTAAGTTTCTCAGTCTTGTTCATAATATCCCAGGTCTCCAGATGGAAAGTACATCTGTGTGGATAGTAAATGAGAATAAGATCCGATTCACTGTGCAGACTGGATTGCTTACTTTGAAAAGTACAACAGCTCAGAATTGAGTTCTGGCATTGGTCAATCCCTTTAGGAATATAGAGGTGAAAAAATTATAAAGAATTTCACAAGCAATCATATAAGATACTGTTAACAGCCAAAGAAATAATGGATTTTTTTCCCCACTGACAGTTTTACTGGAGGCTGGGTTGTAAACTAAAAGCTTTTTATTATCCTCTGGACTATTATGTGACCACTGGGCGACAGAACCATTTAAGGGTTTTACTGTCTTGCTGCTGTTTACAAGGCAAACCGTTGCTAAACGGGCTTGCATTAGAGATGGGGAAACTGAGTACACTACTGATTTAACATTGATGAAGCCTCATGGAAGTTTTACAAAACAAATTTTAGTCATTGATGTAGGGTCATTGAAAAGCAGTTAAAAGCTGTTAATTCATGCCTCCTTCAAGCAAATAATCAATCGATAATCGGTTACATTTAAATGATTCATAGATGTGGCAACCAAGGAATCTGCGATATGAAGAAGGGGTGATCATTTGCTGAGGGAGTAGGAGACGGGGTGCATGGATTTATTTGTGTTTGGTTATTGACAGCTCAGATGCCATCATCATCATCTGCTGGAGTTGTTTCAGCATTTATAGTATCGGGGAACAGCTTTCCTGAGGTTCCTATTGTAGCTCATCAGATGTTTCCTTCCCTATTGTCATTGTATCTCTTCAGCAGGTGGTAGGTGTTGGGGAAAGAGGTGAGAACACTCTTGAGTCATTCAGGAGCCTCACTTGGACTCATGATGCTTTCTGTTGCAAATCTTCATTGGTTTATGTTTTTATTCAGTAAGATTAGTCAGATTGATTCTTTATCTTTCCTTGGCAATAGGAATCCCATTGTCTTTCCTGGCCTACACATTGGATTGGACTAGGAGAGAAGGAACATTTCTTTTTTAGTCTTTACCTATTGCTTCTTTGACTCTGCTGCTGTTTGGTTCATGAGGGAGTCCTGGTGAGGACTTTTCATCCATACCAAGCCATGCAACCATACTGGGGAGCCCGTAAGGTGACCATTTCATTCCGTGGGTGCTCTGCCCAACAGCAAGACTCTTGTCACATTGTCTGCTGATGCTTCATCCTGAGCTGATATCTTGGCAGTTTCTGTCAGAGGTGGTTTGCTATTGGATTCACTGTCCCGGCAGGGGGAGGAGACGGGTCCCAAGTTACCTCGGTTTAAATGGGAATCACAAGGGGATGCTGTTGGTTTTATTCTGAATGTCACACTAGTCGACTAACCATCTAGGGTAACCAGGCCACATTGCAAATCGTACTGTACTTTCCGCTCTTTCGTTAAAGCTCTACAACTTGAACAAGGGAATGAATCAGCGCCCAGCTCAAATAGGACTTTTTTTCCTGACTTCCTCCTCCCTGGGTTACAAGTCGATGGCTCTTTGTAGTTCACTGGATAGTCCGTTTTTTGTGCAAAATCCATAATAATGGAAAAATCCCTAGAAAGCAATCAGGAGTGACTGATGGTTAGGATCAGCTAGCACAGAGCAAGCTCTGAAATGTTTAGTTTGTAGTGCACAGAATAGAGGTCCCAAACACTTTCAGAAAAGTAACAAATGGCTGTCTACAGCCATCTCTGAGCTTGAAAGAACAAACACACATCACAATGTCAGAAATATGAAGGAAGTTGGCAACTGTGAGAAATAGTGACAACTGTGACTCTGAATTATTCAATAATGCCATCACCCTGGCATTTCACAATGTTTGCCCTGGATATGAGGTACTGCTTGTGTTGGCACATTTCCAGCTATGAACGCAGTTCTTGTTTTCATTGCAATTGAAAGGCTGCTTTCAAGGCACTAAGATCGAGTGACGATGTCACAGATTTATCAATCTTAAGTGATAATCAAGCTCATTTTTCATAGCGCATATGGGTTGCAACTCAAAATGTTCTATTTCTCAGTCACGCTACCCCTTGGCTGAGGAAATTCCAGTCTTGGTCTTTCACCTTATCACCTCCCTCCCTGTTTTTCGAAACCTTCTCTCTGTTAGGCTTTAACGTACGTAGACTAATTTTTCCCATTTCATTTATTCCCCTCTTGCTGAGGGAGGGATTCCCTGCTGGAAGTGCTGTGCTTTATAAAACTAAGTCACCATTTGCCCTCTTTTACTTGAGCACAAGACAGTGCCTTTGAAGTTGAACAAGGGGAATCCACTCCTGTTTTGGACAATATTTATCCTTTGACCTCCAACTAGCTGGTCATTTATGTCTGCGGGAACTTGCAATGTTAACATTGATTGTCACATGTGTTGACAGTATTTGAATTGCTGAATTGGTAATGAAACACTTTGGGGTGTCCTGAGGAGGTGGCAGATTCTATGTAAATCCACATTCTTTTCCTCCTGCACAGGGTTCACTACAGAAATGTGGTTTGTTGTTGTCTGCCCATGCTTTCTTTGTCACATTTATTTTTTTTTCACCTTGTCTTTCTTTTCTCCCCATTTTTTCCCTTCATAGGCCACTCGCTGCCCGGCATCTTCCTTCATGAAGGAAGTCAAGGTTCTCCTGGCTATGAACATCTCCACAACCATCAGTGCCCCAACATGGCCAGCTGGCAGGAGGTGCTACTCAGTCAGGGTGAGCCGGGCAGTAGTGCTTTTGTTTCCTCAGAATGTTACGCCTCTCTGACAGAAGCCCCCAAACTGAGGCAAACCTCGGGCCGTCCTGAGAGTTGGACTCAGTGATTTCTATATTGCGAGAGACTCTCAACCCCCATCCCCACTTACTCCTCCCCGACAATCAGGATGGACTGGAAGAAAGGCCTCATCCATCATAACCCAAGGCTAATTTTAAAAAAAAGCAGTCCTGGAGTTTAAGGCTAATATTATCTCGCGGTCACTCGAGAGTACAAGGTTTAGAATTGCTGCCTCACTAACAGTCAGCGACCTGCTCACAAGGATCTTCCTGCTCACGTGCTCTCTGAAGTGACATGAATTCGTGTTGTGTTGCTATCCTGTTTGATGTGAGATGGCGAATTACTTCTGGTGAAATGGGGCATCTAACCCCTGAGTCGTCCACACAGACTTTGTTCACCTGGTAGCAAGGCCACACCCTTTCCCATTAAGAACACCATGCCATGAAACAATCCATGGGGATTCAGGCCTGGGCTGCTCAAGTTGAGTTTAACCAGCTGATACTCAGCAGCTTACCAAACCAGACCACTTGGACACTTCTTACTACTTGTCTGTTAGCTCCATCCTTCTCTTCAAGGCATTAACCTTCAGGATTATTTGGAGTGGAGTTGGAGAAAGAAAATCCCAGACTGCTGTGACAGGTCTATCCCTCCATGTGCGGTTAACATGTCAGTCACCAACAGCCCTGTGGAGACTTGCTGATCTGTTGGGTTGAGATTGCCTCCTATCTGACTACCTGCATTACGGATTACTGTCCTGTTCAGAATTAAGTAGGGGGATGCAGCAGTTCTAGCACTTTCAACAGATATCAGGGCTTAGAATTTCATTTAGACTTTATCACGTAGCACAACTTCTAAAAAGGCTGGGAAGAATTATTTTCTAACAGAAGAAACCTACGTGGGGCTGAAATTCTTAACTGCATTTAGAATTATCACCTTGGCTTTTCCTCCATTATAGAGTTAAATGCCTATTTTGATTTGTGGCATGGTTTGATGTTCTTACCACATCCAGGTTTGCACACTGAAATGTTGGTCTTTTCATTCTGCTGCTTAGTGGGAACACAGGCAGTGTATTGACTGACGTACTTAGGTACACCAGAGACCTTTCACCTTTGCCCCTGCCACCATGTCAGTGTTTACTTCACGTGTTTTTTTTTTGTTTGCTCTCTGTTGGGCTAAGAAGGCTAAGATACAATTCAGTCAATTTCAGTGTATTTGATTTTGAATTTATTTTGTGCAGGAGGCGTGCGATATGGCCAGCAAGGGACCAGTGAAGTCTCCTCTTCCACAGCAATCAGCCACCATGGTAACAGCGCCATGGTAACAAGCCAAACAGTTTTACAGCAAGTCTCGCCAGCAAACCTGGACCCAAGCCACAGTCTGCTGTCACCTGATGGCAAGATGGTGAGTACACCTGCACTATTGTAACTGCAGTGCTGATAAGATAAGAGTCCGAGAAGGCAAAACAAACAAGTCGCTTTTTAATGGCGGGCAGACTCATACAAGACAATGAGAGCATTGTAGGAGAGCAAGGTCTGGAATCCAGAATAGGTCAGAACTGCAAGGCAGTGCAGTAACCCTTAGCCTGCACAGCACTAAATGTGCAAGTTCAGTACTCAAGCAATAAAGCTGACAAAGAAACCTTTTCAATTTATTGATCAAGCACATTGTCAAGTTGTGTTTTGGGGTGTGACACTATTCTTTATCACTGGTGACAATCATATTGATAATAAACTAATTTACTTCATTTCTCACTTAGTTTCTCTGACGTTCCCTAACTGTCATTGCCTATGTACCAGTTACTGCACACTGAAACATAATTTTGTTGTATGCAAAGTGCCAAAGGATGTCAAAGCGATACAAAAGAAGCTTTATTTTCTTTTTTCCTATTTCCTTTGTTTTTCTACCTTTTCTTCCAACTTTCCTTTCTCTCTATTGCTTTCCAATCCAATTTTCCAGTCTGGGCTCACTATACAACCTCCTACTTTGTTTCCAAGCAATGGAACTCTTACCTGCCTCGGCTTTCTTTCCCCTTGTGACCCACTGGCCTTTCAACCCTTACTGTACTGTGACCTATTCCCTATTTCTTGTTTTGCCTCTTTCGTTTTCAATTTAATTCAATTTCAATTTAATTTCTGCCTTGGACCCAGAGTATTGAGCACAGGAGTTGGGAGGTCATGTTGCGGCTATACGGGACACTGGTTAGGCCACTGTTGGAATATTGTGTGCAATTCTGGTCTCCTCCCTATCGGAAAGATGTTGTGAAACTTGAAAGGGTTCAGAATAGATTTACAAGGATGTTGCCAGGGTTGGAGGATTTGAGCTATAGGGAGAGGTTGAATAGGCTGGGGCTGTTTTCTCTGGAGCGTCGGAGACTGAGGTTTACAAAACATTATAGAGGTTTACAAAATCATGAGGGGCATGGACAGGATAAAGAGACAATGTCTGTTCCCTGGGGTGGGGAAGTCCAGAACTAGAGGGCATAGGTTTAGGGTGAGAGGGGAAGATATAAAAGAGACCGAAGGGGTAACTTTTTCACACAGAGGGTGTATGTGTATGGAATGAGCTGCCAGAGGAAGTGGTGGAGGCTGGTACAATTGCAACATTTAAAAGGCATTTGGATGGGTATATGAATAGGAAGGGTTTGGAGGGATGTGGGCCAGGTGCTGGCAAATGGGACTAGATTAGGTTGGGATATCTGATCAGCCTGGACAAGTTGGACCGAAGGGTCTGTTTCCATGTTGCACATCTCTATGACTCAATGTCCTCGCACATGATGAAGAGGAAGGGTTCGAGATCAGCTGCTTATTGGTCAGTTTGCTGCTAGGAAGTATGAGAAAATGGTCAGAGAGGGGCTGACCCTTTTCTCAGGAAGTTCCACAGAAGATGGTTGGTATCAGATATTTACCCATTGTCTCCTACACCTCCAATGGCAATCTGGCTGAGACCCCACTGCGTTGGATAACTGCGCCTCAAGCGTATTTTCTAATCGTGATTCAGGAATCATGCACACACATCACGTCCCCATTTACGGCACAAACTCCTTGGGCTAGATTTTCAGTTTTGGGAGGGTAGGAAAGAAGAACCGGGACAACCCTTGGATCCTTAACCCAGCACCCCCGAAGGGTAACGGTCACTGGTTGGAATTTTAACCAGAGACAAGTTTTTTTTTGTCCAAAACAAGATGGCAGGCAGACTACCAAAGCCACAGTGGAAATGAGGGAGTTGGGTTTGGGACATCGGAAAATCTCCAGCTTCAGGGCAGCATCTGCCAACAATAAAAAGCAAACAACCAGAAGGGGGTTCTTCAACATGAAGGACTTTAAAGAATTTAATGAAGAAATATGAAAGCCCATCAGGCTAACATTATTCGGGAGGAGCAGGGATTCCTTCTGCAAGGGAATTTAACGGCACTCCCACTCCGCGAGGTAGGTGAGACGGGTGGGCCTGTCTGGAGCCCTGAACACTAATACCTTCTTCCCACCCCCAGCCAGCCTCAAACAAAGTGTTCACTCCCACAGACAGCTAAACGGCCTCTCATCATCACCAGAAAATGACCATGGACCATAAGATCATAAGATATAGGGGCAGAATTAGGCCATTTAACAAACTGAGTCTGCTCCACCATTCGATCATGGCTGACACGCTCCTCAATCCCATTTTCCTGCCTTCTCCCCTTGATCCCCTTACTAATCAATAAGTAGAGACTGACTGGAACATTACAATGAACTGCCTTAAACCAGGATCAGAGTACTCAATTCGATGGGCACCATACCAGGGTTGGGGTAGGTGCCCTGTGGTAAAAAAGGCCAGTGCAGGGAACGACGTCAGAAAACTTTTCATGCACCATCTGCCTGTGCAGGCCTGGAACATTCCGCATTTTGCATGGACATTTTTCCCTGCTCTGCCAATGAACATGTTCCATCAACCAAAGAACCAGCTGGAACTAAAGAGTTTCCATCAAAGCTCCCTTGTATTAAAGGCAATATGTAGTATTTATGGACGGAGGAAATTCTTCACAGCATAAGTGCCAATTGTCTGGGAAGTAAGACAGACCATTTTGGGATGCAGTAAACTGTATTAGGATCCAGCAAGCACCTTCAGGGATTTAAAAGGGGATTTTAAAAAAAACACAAACTCCACCCTCCCACCAAAAACCTCTTTGAATATAGAGGTTGATAACAACACTTGCAATATAAAACTTAAACCATTGATTTAATCTGTAAAGGTTTTCAAAAAAAAGTAGATAAATTTATAGTAAAAAGTGAAATGTTAATAGTGATAGGGAAAAGGGGATATGATGTGGAGAGTTCTGTCAGAGAGCCAGCACAGACCCAAAGGGTCAGATGGTAAAGATATTTGATTCTGTGAGGAAAGGTAAGTCTGAGTTTCTCCTAAATGCAAAAAGCCTCCCCTTATTGATCTTGGAAGGCTGTCCACACCTTAAGTTAATTTTCTCTGCTAAGCTGCATGCTGCAGTCAATTTTCAAAACAGAATTTTTCAATTGACAGCCATTAACAGCAATTACATTGTAGCTGGCAGCCACTTACCATTTAATGGTGATTTGCACTATTTACTGATGGTACGTACCTGCTGTCAGTGAATGCAGGGCACCACATTACACTTCCTGTGCGGAGGAGATAATGAGAAGGAATTAGTGCTGGGAGTTACTCACTGGAGGACTCATTGAATTAAAGAGTCACTAAATCTTTGAGGGAGATGTTTTGGCTCATTGACTTGCAGCCTTGCCGGCTATCTGTACCTAGATCCAGACAGTCCCATTCTCCCATTCTATACCCATCGCCCTGCAAGTTTATTCCTCTCACGTGCCCATCCAATCTCCTTTTGAAATCATTGATCATCTCTCCCTGCACTCTGTAGGCACTGTTCTCCTGTAATTACCTACACGCTGCTAAAGAGATCTACTCACAGACCTTTATTTCAATCTCCTCTATGTCTTACCCAAAACTCTGGTTCATGTCTCCTAGCCATCAGCTAATGGGAATTGCTTTATTTCATCTGCAGAGAAACAACTTTGGCATCTCTACCTAACCTTGTAGCCCCTCATCACCGGCACCATTCTGGTGAATCTCCTCTGCACCACCACGTCCTTCCTAAAATGTGGTGGCCAGAACTGGACACACTGCAACTGTTGTTGTCTGACCAGAGCTTTATAAAACTTTTAGTAAAACCTTCTCACTTTTGAACTCAATGTCTCATGAAGATGGAGATCCTATGTGCTTTGTTAACCACACTCTCAGTACCTATCATGTTCAGAAATCAATGTGCACGAACCCTCGGGTCCCTCTATCCCATTAGACTCTTTTGTTCTGTGGCATTAAAGTTCCTGTTGCCCTTTTCCTAACCCTTTTACCAAAATGCATCAAGTCTCTCTGTTTAACAGTTCCTCAGCCCCACTCTCTATCCATCCTTCTTGCCTCTCCATGCTTTACCAAAGTTGATTGGTTGAAAGCAGTGACCCTAGTACTGACCCTTGCGGAACACCAGTGTCTATATCCTCCTGTCAGAAAAATATCTGTACACCTCAAGTTGCTGTTTTCTATCCTTAACCATGTTTTTATCAAAGTATATAAGCCGCAAGCTTTTAACCCATCTCTTTATGTGAAGCTTTACCAAATGTTTTCTTAATATTTAGACAGAGCATCCATTGACCCCTTCATAAATCTGTTACTTCATCAAACAATTCACAATTTGCCTCTTTTATAAATGTATGCGTAAGTATGTAGAGTGTCTGTACATGCTGTATAAGTTCTTTGAAACTTGTCATTTCTTTTCATGAGCATAAATACTGGAAAAGACAATTGATCCCAATGTGGCCTTTGACTAGGTCCATTTGATTTAGAAGAGTATTTCCACTAATGCTCACTTTATGGTATTGATGGGGAAAATAACACTGAGCTGTTTCAGGATACAAATTCTTATAAAAATGGTAGCAAACCAACAGAGATTGGTCACTTTTGAAAAGGAAGTCACAATTGTGTCAGGGACAAAATCTAGAACCTTCTCCTTGTGCCTATGAATAAAAAGAGCTGTTTGATACAAAATGGTTTGTAATACTCACTGTTTACAGATGCAATGATCCACTTAACAAGCTCTTACACCCACTGGCTGAACACATGCCACTAAATGAGTAACTTCTGAACAAGTTTCAACTAGTATCTGATCTGGTTTCTCTTTTCTCTTCTTTGTTTAGATCACTGCTACAGGTGGACCTCTGCCTCCGGTCAGCACGTTGACAAATATTCACAGCTTGTCACAACCTCCACATCACAATCACCAACAAACACAGAATCTCATCATCAACCCCCTCTCTGGAGTCATGGCGATAGCACAAAGTATGCCCTCTTTCCAACTAACCTGGCGTTCCACTTGTTCTTCCGCTTTGCAATGCGAGTTTCATAATGTTCTGGGGCCTTGTGTTCATGTTTATTCATGAGAGATTTGCCATAAGATTGTGGTTCTGCTGTCAAAATAGATACACCAATTAATGTGGCACTGTCCAATAAGGATGTCATGGTCGACTCACATCTCATCTCAAATAGCTGATCTTAGTAGCATTTCAAATGAGAATCAGAGCTCTCGAGAGGGGAGGCAGGCCGAGAAGGAGTGTGCCTCTTTTCTTTCTTTGCTAATTACTTGTTTGCTGGATGTGGAAGCACTGGCCGGGCTGAAGTTGTTGTCCACCTTTAGTGGGTTAGAAATGGTGGTGGCTCATTGGCTTGAGCTTTGGTCCTTGTGGGGATGGTGTCAACTAGGGAATTCCAACAATGATGAAGGAATGACAGTGTATATGTCCCAGTTGTGACAGGTTCTCACTTGGAGGGAAGTCTGAAGAAAATGATATTTCCATCATTTGGTTGACCTCCTCAGCAGTAAAGGTTGAGGAATTGGGAGGCACTGTCAAAGTAGCCTTACTGAATGGCTGCACTGCACATTGTTCATAACATAGTGCACCAGTGGTGGAGATAGTGGACATTGAATCCACTGGCAGGAAATACAGTATATTAGCTTCACCTCTACACCCTAGTGAATTGATCATCATTATCAGAATCAGTATTTCTGCAGAAGAGAGCAGACAGCAGTAGAGGATTATCTAGTGACTGCTCCTGAGAAGTCCATATGTGTGGATGTTGGCTCATTTGTGATGCTTACTGCCCAGAATCTCACTGGAGGGGAAGTACTGAATCCCAGCATCCAAGAAATTAGTTGCAATCTGGATATAGGGATTTGCTTGGCATGAAACACATGGAGATTCCCTGAACTGCACTCCCATTGAGCAAGACTCTGGAAATCTTTGTCTATCTTAATATCTTATCAACACGTGGCTTTAAAATAGAGGAAAATCAACCAGATTCAGAAATATAATTTTACTGAAAAGGGCATTATTATTTTCACAAACTATTTCTGAGTTGAGAATGATTTTGGCTGTAATTACTCTCACTCTGCAGTGTCCTTGCTTTGCATTAGTGCCAGGGAAACTAACATTAATCAGGAGTCAAGGCTTGGTCTGTCTCCCAAGCAAGGCAGAGACTGCTCTCTCAGTTATGGCCATAATAGTGCTGAATACTCATTAGAAAAAAAAAACAACTGGCTCACTAATAGTCCTTTTGGGAAGAGATTTGGCCACCCCTACAAGACCAGGCCTACTAGAAACTGTATTCTGCACTTGATGACTGACTCTTAACTCACTTTGAAGTGGCCTAATCTAATATTCAGAGAGGAATTGGGACTGACAACAAACAAGGCCATGTCAGTGTTGCTTAAATCTCCAAAGCACCGATGAATTCTGAATGTGTAGAATGAGCGTTATTACAGAGATCATTCAGCCTTTCCCATCTGTCTGATCAAATCCCATATTGAAACATCCAGCCATGAAGCAAAAGATCCAGCTTTTATTTTATCTAACTTTTTTAAACCGTAGAGGTAGTAAAGGATTAGGGAAATACGAAATAAGGTTTGGGACAAGGACGAGAACTAAATGGCAGAATAGGCTCAAGAGGCCTCGTGAGGCCTAGTCCTACCCCTATGCCTTATATTTTTGCGAAGGCTATTGCCTGTGTTAGTCACTATTTGAACTGATTGATATTTGTCTTGGAATAATCTTACTTTCATTTGAATTTGTTTCCTGTCCAGTTAATTCTGTCATTGCTCAGTTTCCACTTTAAAATCTGTGTCTGTTGTGAATCTGATGAGTATCTGAATCAAACATAAAGTTAAAAACTGTGTATGTTCCAGCTGCAAATCTAGTGGCAGCTCACTCAAAGAACTTGCTCCCAACTCTAACAAGATTTAAAAAAAAGTCGAAGTCAGGATAGTCCCAAAGGACCATAAGGTTGCTCTCTCATTAGAGAGATGATTGGTGGTGAGTTTAACCTCAGAGTCACCACACCTCAGGCAAGGGGAGAGATTGAGAAGGTGGGACCTTTGTGGTAACCTCAGACAAAGCAGCCCATTTGATTGGCATCACATCCATAAGCATCCATTCCCTCCACCACCAATGCTCAGTAGCAGCAGTGTGTACGATCTACAAGTTGCACTGCAAAAATTAACCAAATATCCTCAGACAGCATTCTCCAACCCCCACGACCGATTCCATCTAGAAGGACAAGGGCAGCAGATACACGGCAACGCCACCACCTGCAACCTCCCCTCCAGGCCGCTCACCGTCCCAACTTGGAAATCTATCTCTGTTCGTTCACTGTCTCTGGTCAAAATCCTGGAATTCTCTCCCTCGGCATTGTGGGTCAGCCCACAGCATGTGGACTGCAGTGGTTCAAGAAGACAGGTCACCACCACTGTCTCAAGGGCAACTAGGGACGGGCGAGAAATGCTGGCTAGCTAACCACACCCACATCCCACAGTTGAGTAAAAGGACAGTATGGGAACTGACGTGCACATATCTACCCCTCGGTCAGTACGGTACCACCTGTGGGTGAAGTCCTGTGAGGGGACTTTCTACCAGTCTGTAGCTGTGTTTATTTTTTGAGTAGGTGGGCAATGGGTGGAGGTACTTTAATCGGGCAAATGGAATTTGGATGAGCGATGCTTTGAAAGATTTTTGCGTATGGAGTACTGACATTGTTGCCCTGTCTTTGTGTTTTTTTTTTGATTTTCCAGGTATAAGCACATCCCAGGGGCAGAGTGTTCCTGTTATAAACAGCGTGACAGCAGGTAGCCTGGCAGCTCTACAACCTGTGCAGTTTTCACAGCAACTTCACAGTCCGCATCAGCAGCCAATCATGCAGCAGTCTCAGAGTCACATGTCACAGCAACCGTTCATGGCCACAGTGACCCAGCTGCAGAACTCTCACAGTAAGACGTTGTCATGGCTTGGAGTGGGAGGTTGGCTGTTCAGTGTTTTTTTTATTTGAAAAAGGACCTCGCAGCCTAATGAAAGTTGGATGATTAAGTGTTTTCAGTTCCTGCCAACGTCTTTTTGCCTGGTTACCCAGTTGAAGTCACACAGATACTGCAGCCCTTGAGTCATCTTTAAGCTCTCAATGAAATAAGTGTAAAGCCGGATCTCTTCCTTACCTTGGCTAGAACATTCTTGTTTTCTGTTTCCAAAAGGAGCTTTTCTCTCCTCCACACCCTCACTGAATCTCCCTGGCCACTGTGGTGTTGGAAAGTATGGATTTTCTCAAGTTTCCTTCTCAGAATCACTCCCAGTCTGTCTTACTCACGCCCTGAAGGGTGAGGAAGGCTAGGGTCTGTGCACAGGACAAGCCTGTTGGAGAGCAAGCACAAGGCTGGCAGCCTGGGTGTAAGATACATTAGACCCAAAGTGGTCTTCTACAGAGGTGGGGGTTGGGGTGGGGTGTTGGGGGGTCACTGTTCATTAAAGATGGAATCAATTGGACCAAGGGTCCTTCCGAATTCAGATCTGGCTAAGTGCTCACCGTTCCGCCATAACATGTGGCAAACTATCAGGCAGTCAAGTTCAAATATGAGGCAATGCTGGGTCTCGGTCCCAAAACCTCCTGACTGGGAGTCAATTGGTATATAGCTTTATTTTACAATAGGAGTTGCTGGGGCTGGCATTCTCATTTTGAAATTAAAATTTATTTCATGGCCTTGATGAAATTTTTATGAGGTACTATTAACCCTCAGACTGCCAGCAGGATTAGAGACCTAAATCAGCACAACAATAAACCAGCTTGTATATTGCTTTCTCTATAATATTAACCCTATTGTAACTGAATCATAAGTTGCTGTGTCAATATTTTGCCTGTGATTTTTCTGCGTCGGTGGTCACAATGTAGTTACATGATGTGGCCACTATGTGGCTCTGTGAAGTGAGAGCAGGGAATCCCTGCAGGTTCCATTGCCATCTTGCATATAAAAGATCAACTAACTAACCTCAGCAACATGAAGAGAAATTATTAAGATTACACAAAAATGGAAATAATTTTATACATGCCCTGCATTTGGGCTGGCATCTCTATTCTAATGGCCTCTTGTGTTGTAAACTGCAATGTGTTGGACCTGCTCCTCTTCCCTACACACCAGTGATTACAATGTACTGTACACCTTCTGCAGAATATCCCACAGCAAGCTACTGAGACAACTTCAGCAGCAACACTTCCCAGACCAGTGACCTCCTCCAACCAGAAGAATTATTTAGTAAATGAATGACATTGTTATCACCTGCAAGTTTCCCTCCAAGTCTCACACCCTCACATCTTTGAAGTGTGTTGATATGCCTTCAAAATCCTAAATGTCCTATCCCTAAGAATACTGTGAGGGTACCTTCACTACTTGGACTGTTGCAGATCAACATAGAAGCTCACCACCAGCTTCTCTGAGCATGGGCGATAAGCTCCAGCCTTTCCAATGACATCAGTGTTTCCAAAAGTGATAGATTTAAAATGGAAACTTGCAAAATGTTGCTTTTGAAAAGGATTTGGTTTGCTTATTTAATTCATCAAATAGCCCCAGTGGCATAATTGACCAGCAAATTAATATCACAATATTAGGCTCTCTGAATCTCGGTGATTCCTGACCTAGTCTGGTATCATGTGACTCACAATGTACACAACAACATCTCCTTTGGGAATTCGGGCAATGACTGTTAAAGGGTGTTCTCCCTCAAGGAGCGTCTGAGTCAAGCCTGGGGATTCTCTCCCAGTATTCTAATGTAAGCCACTCGATAGTGACCCGGAATCAAATCAACATTGATTATTATCTCTTCAACTCAATTAAAGCACCAACATCTCATCACCGACCCTTCAGTTGAGATCAGGTAACACAGCACAAACTGATATTTTAATGGCCTGTGAGATTGTACCTCACCCTAACTTGCATATCTTAAAGAAATTCACTTTCATATTTGCTTTTGGATTTTAAAGCCCAAGGAAATTGTTTTTTAAAAACATTCATCGTTGAAAATAGATTTTTCTTTAATATGTTCAGTAACTTGGCAGCTTCTTTCAGACAATCAGAGAGCTGTCTATTGCTTTTGAAATGGTCGGGGAGTGGGATGCGATGTAGGTAATAATTACAATGTAGTTCAAAAAATTAAGATTCAGAGCCATATATCACATTACCTTCTAACTTACATTTTGGAGTAAAGCAGTAGAGACTGGAGCAAAGGGATCTTGCCCCCTGCCTCTGTTGAGTGTTCTTTCTTATTGGGTAAGGTTAGAATAAGATGCCTTTCTTTTTACATGTTGATGAGATGAGGGCATCATTATGTTGACCAGCATTTATTATCAATCCCTAATTAGCCAGAGTGCAGTTAAGAAGCAACTGGGGGACTGGATGCGGGTGGCAGATTTCCTTCCCTAAAGGGCATTAGTGAACCAGAGGGGTTTGAACACCAATCAATAGTGATTACATAATTGCCATTATTAGGGCTTTTAATTCCAAATTAGCACTGAATTCAGTTGAAACTTTGGCCATCTACTATAGTGAGGCTTGAACCCGTTTCATCAGAACGTTAACTTGGAATTCCTGGATTATTGTCCAGTGACCTGGTCACTCGGCTAGCACCCCCCTGCACAGGAAGCAAAATGTTTGAAGTTCCTTCTTTGATTTCTTTGCCAATGCTTAGTGAGTCACGACACAAATCGTGATCTCAACATAAAATGAACGACACTGAATAATTAAAGCTTTGCCAAACACTTCTGCATGAACACAGGAACAAAAAGACCCATACATACAGCCTTTTAGATATGGCTGAGATTGTGACTGATACTAGGAAGCACTTGCCTTCCATGTAGCTCTCAATAGGGTTGTGTTAGGGTTAGACCCATCAGTTAAAGTAATTTTTTAAGTTACTTGCGTCCAAAAAGGATATATTTGGAGATAATTATTGAGATCAGCTGTAAGTGTGCAGATTCTTTATAAAGTTGATTTTTGAAACAGAAATGTTCCTTTTCCCCTCTCTTTCATAGAATCAGAGTATTACACAATTTTACAGTATAGAAGGAGGCTTTTTGACCCACGTGTCTGTATCAGCTCTCGAACGAACTACACAGGTAGTCCCATTCTCCAGCCATCTCCCTTTTCATCATTTTCAAATAGACATCCAGCTCTCTTTTGAAACCTTGTATGGAATCCACCTCCACCACTCTTCCAGGCAGAACATTCCAAATCCTAATAACTCTCTGAGTAAAGACATTTCTCTTCATCTCACTCCTAGCTCTCTAGCTGACCATCTTAAAATTGTGCCCTTCAGTTACTGACAGGCCATCTAATGGAAATAGGACATCCTTCTTTACCCTGTCAAAACTGTTCATAATTTGAACACCCTCAATAAGATCTTCTGTTTCTCTTCCCTGCTGTAAGGAGAATAAGCCCAATCTCTCTGATCTTTCCTTGTGTCTAAAATCTCTCGATTCCTGATATCATTCTAGTAAATGTCCTTTGCACTCTGTCTGGGACTTTAACATCCTTCCTTAACTATGGTGGCCAGAACTGAACGCAATGCTCCAAATGTGGTCTGACCAATGATTTGTAGAGGTTCTGTGCTTTTATACTCTATGCCTTTACTTATAAACCCAAGGATCCTTGTAGTCTCTGACTTAATTTGATCATAAAGTTGCCATTATCTGGAAATTTATGGTAAAAGTGAAGAGATTCAATAGTTTTCACATTTCCTGGCTTACTGTTTGAATACTGCGATGTGATTGGTCACTTACCCTCCTGGCTGGTATCTCAGTGGCTGCATTCCAAGTGACACGGTGACAGATTTAAATTGCTTCAGGAAAGCGGAAAATCCAGTCACAGTCATCACCAGGTCTTGGTGGACAGTTTTATTTAAGATTACTAGCAAATACTTTCTCTTTACTGCTAATGGCAAAATCTGGGCAAAATTTGAGCAACAAACGTTATGTATTTAAACGTTACTTTCTTGGGTGATACTCGTTTTTGTTCATTACGTTTAGCAAAACAATGCTTGGTTTGTGCAATGCCTCCTACTGTTCTAGGTGGCAATGTTGTGGAGTACTGGAACCTCTGAGCTCCAGACTCCAGGTGTGATGTTATGGGGCATAACTGCCTACCAAATGTGCTTTGGATTCCTGCCAGTAAATCATCACCCAGTCTGTTTCACTTATAGCATTTGGAAAATTGATTCCTCTTTTTGCAGGAACTTCTTTCATCTTTAAACAAACAATGCAGTTTAAAAGGAGAAAGTGAGGACTGCAGATGCTGGAGATCAGAGCTGAAAATGTGTTGCTAGAAAAGCGCAGCAGGTCAGGCAGCATTCAAGGAAGAGGAGAATCGACGTTTCAGACATTAGCCCTTCATCAGGAATGAGGCTTGTGGGCCAAGGCAGGATGCTGAGAGATAAATGGGACAGGCATGGCTCTGGGGGGGGGGGGGGAGGGAAGGTAGCTGGGAATGTGAATGTGAAAGGTACATGAAGGTGTGGGTGGTAGAGATAGGTCGGAGTGGATAGATGGGAAGGAAGGAAGATGGACAGGTAGGACCGGCCAAGGGGGCGATGCCAAATTGGAGGCTTGGGACTGGGTTAAGGTGGAGGGAGGGGAAATGAGAAAACTGGTGAAATCCACATTGATCCTGTGTGTTTGCAGGGTCCCGAGGCGGAAGATGAGGCGTTCTTCCTCCAGGTGTCGGGTGGTGAAGGTTTGGTGATGGAGGAGGCCCAGGACCTGCATGTCCTTGGTGGAATGGGAGGGAGAGTTGAAGTTAAATGCAGTTTAAAAGGCTGCTACTGCTGCCACATGAGGTGTGGGGTGGATTTCAAATCTTCAGACATTCCTGTCCAGTGGCTTGGACCTATTTGCTATATAGTCACACGTTGTGAAGGGAAGGAGAAATTTGAAGGTGCACTATAAAATGGCTTTATAATAAACGTGTGCATCATTTACAGTGGGCCTGGCTTCCGTTCACATTGAGGTGAATAGTGGAAACGGGTTGCCAATTTGCTATCGGCCCACCTCTTATTGGTGGTCGGCAAGACACAGCCCTGTTGCAGACCAGCTGAACTTGTTTCTGATGTGTTTGCCTGGCACTGTCCTTTTCATTGAGCTCTTTTGCAAAGAAAGCTTGTTAACTTGTCTCCCTAGATGTGACTTGTAGCACCATAAGCTTGTGGAATCACTGGTGCTCTTTCTCCTCTTTTAAACCAAAAGTAGAGTCTCCTCTACCTTTTTAAAACTGAAGTTAAAACTCTCTCAATGCTGTCTCCATCAAAACTTCCCAGAACAGGTACAGTGTGGGGTTGGATGCAGAGCAAAGCTCCCTTTAACTCTTTTAAGCAGAAACTAAACTGAAAGTAGATCTCCTTCTATTATTTTAATTGAAAGTAAAGCTCCCTTGATATTATCGCTATCAAACATTCCCAGGACAGATACGCACAGGGTTAGCTACAGAGTAAAGATCCCTCCAATCTTACATGCTGTTTCTGTATGTGCCTCTGTGTGCAGTGATGATGACTATAAGCAATATTTAAATATTCACTTGTGTTGCCATTATCCCCAGCGCTATGATCCCAAAGCTGTAAAATGGGATTGATGTCATCAGAGTTTGCCAGAGGAAGTAGTGGAGGTTGGGACAATTCCAACATTTAAAAGGCATCTGGATGAGTATATGCATAGGAAGGGTTTAGAGGGATATGGACCAAGTGCTGGAAAATGGGACTCGATTGGTTTAGGATATCTGGTCAGCATGGATGAGTTGGACCAAAGGGTCTGATGAAGAGCTTATGCCCGAAACATCAATTCACCTGCTCCTTGGGTGCTGCCTGACCTGCTGTGCTTTTCCAGCACCACATTCTCGACTCTGATCTCCAGCATCTGTAGTTCTCACTTTCTCTGGGTTGGACCGAAGGGTCTGCTTCTGTGCTGTACATCTCTGTGACTAGTGTGGCCTTGATGGGCCGAATGGCCTGTTTCTGTGCTGTAAACATCTACGAGACAGTGGCCTGCACAAATCCTCCTCAACTAATAATACTGCTTTATTTGACAGAAAAATATTTTACATTGCAAGTTGCTTTAAATTAAGCATTACAGTTTACAAATTAATGTAAAAGCACAATACCCTGTTCTACTCATTATCTGAAACTTGTCTTTAATGTCCTACATGATGGAACAAGCACAGATTGTGAAAACATCATCAGCTTGAGGATTCAAGGTTAGTGAAGGAGTCACTCATCTAACTCTGCTGTTCTGTTTTGGTTTCGTTCCAGTGTACACACACAAGCCAGATCCTCCCCAGTATTCCCACACTACACGCTTTCCATCGGCCATGGTTGTCGCGGATACGGGCAGCATCAGTGCACTAGCGAGCATGTCCTCCAGCAAGCAGGTAACTGAGTACAACACCCACAGGAGTGGCTCAAGGCGGTATATTGGCTGTGAGCCTGTGGCTTTTAGAAATGCTTTTCCCTAGTGATTGCTAATCCGTTGCAGATACACATTGGCTGAGTTTGATGTAAAGTTCTAGGTGCCAATGGTGTGCATAACTGATCCACATATTTATTAGCACTGGACAGTTGCCTTGAGTCAATATATTCCTTTAAACCAGGAGGTGAATAGTGGACTGAGTTGGGCGAACTCATTGCCTTTTCCTACTTCTTAAATTCCCAGCCATTTTCAAATCCTTGCATATTCTTGTTGCTCCCTTTATCTGTTATCTCCTGAAGTCTCAAAAGCTTCTGTGCTCTTCAAATTCTAGCTGCATGAACATATTCCTGTTTTTAAACAGCTCCAACATTGAGTCATCAGTTACCAAGGCTCCAAGCTTTGACATTCCCATCCTAACTCACTCTGTCTCTCTCCCTCTCTTCCTCAAGGACTTATCTCAAAATTTACCTTTCTGAGCAAATATTCCTCTGCTCTGCTTGGTGTTGGATATTGATTGACGACACTGCTAGACTGTTTTTGTTTTTGTACGTTAAAGGCAATGCAAGTTGTTGCTGAATGTGTTAATAATGAGAAAGGCCTTCAGTTCATCCAACACACCATTATTTACAACTAAATTCAATGAATAATGAGATTTTTAAAGGGTTGGCCATTGCCGTACAGTATTTTCTATCACGTGGATACCATTTACTGGGCAAGTTTATTAGTTGTGTAGAAGTAAGTGGGGGTGGGAGGGGTTAGCTTGGTTGTAGTTAAGAATAGGGTCTCATGTAGTTGAGAATAGGGTCAGCTGCCAGATTTTGATCCTGTCCAGACTGAGCTGGACTTAGGGCCTAACTCTAACACATTCACAGAATAAGTGTAGTTTGGCCACCCTCAGACAATTGAGGACGTGACCAGAGAAGAACAAGGGTAAGAACCTGATGCGTTCACAGTTGTACAGTCCCCTTTTTAAAATGAACTCCACAGTTTGCAGGTGATACCATGACATAGGTATTGGATGAGACAGGCAAGTTGTAGATTTTGTGCCCTAGGCCTTCAGTTGTTAGGAAATGTTGAGCTGCATTGGAGGCAGCTTCCAAACATGCCCTACCCATTGTATATGGGACAGAGACTCTATGATAAGCGAAAGGAAACAAGTAGCTATCAAATAGTTCCTGTTCCTTTATTTCAATCTATTTTTGTTACATTTCCCCAAATGCCTCTTCCTCTCTTGAATGTGTTGTGTCCAGTTGGGATTTGATTTCACAGGGAATTTACCCTCATGAACCTTCTCTGTTTGTGAGCCTGATTGGCATACTCAGGTTGGGAGTGCAGAAGAAATTACTGGCTCCCAAACCTGACTTTGATCCCTAGGCAGCCAGAGCAGGGCTGCCCCTGTAAAAAGATCAGGAGCAGCTACATGGGCACTCAGGCGTGTGGACCCTGTGGAGGGTTTATTGGAAAGGCCCACCTTGGCCTCATTCCTGATGAAGGACTAATGCCCGGAACATCGATTCTGCTGCTCCCCGGACGCTGCCTGACCTGCTGTGCTTTCCCAGTACCATAGTCTCCACATTGAGGATCAGTTCACTTTGTCTCTGGTAAAATGTTTTTTAAACAGAAAGACCCTCTAGCCTTCATCCCCACATCTGCCTCATTCTCAGATACTCCTTAAGTCCCAACCATACTATCTCAGATCGCCCACCAACTTCCTCATGGTTCCTCATACCCTCCATATCAACCTATGCAGCTCTACCCAGCCCCATGGCCCTTTGCACACCTGTGTCAACTCATTTCAACCCTTATCCCCTCATCTATCTTTCCTTGCCGATACGCCTTCTACAAAATCTCACTCAGTATCCGCAGGATATGATATAAAATAGTGAGGTATGGTTGAGGACCCCTTGTAAGACAGTCAGCATTGCCTAGAGGAGCAGGTGGGAAAGAGATCCCATGACCAGCAGAGATTGAGCTAGATTCATTGGAGTTGATTGGACTTGGTTCTTGTTGTACTAGGAGTTACCTGTTTGTTGAGTCTCTGAGAAGTGGTTAACATATTTTCTGTTGTTAAGTTTTAACATACTATAGAAAATGTGGTATATTTAAAATAATATAATACAAGACACAAAAAAATGAATAATATGATTAATCAGTTAAAATACATGAGGATGCCAGGACAAGTGATGTGTAAAGGCTGTAGTATGTAGGAGCTCTTGGATACCATTGTGACCTGGGCTAGCATGTCTGTAAAACATGTTTGCAGTTCACGTGGCTTTGGCTCTGAATTTATGAGTTGGAGGCTGAACTACAAACACTATGATACTTCAAGGAGGCAGAATGTTACCTCGAATATTTGTACCAAGAAGCAGTCACGCCACTGAGGAGAACATGTTCTGATGTTGTCAATGGTCAGGGTGAAGTGGTGTGTCTGGGAGTGAGGTAAAGGTGTCAGCCTCTGAAATTGTCTGATGGGTTTAAGGTTCTCTCGGCCTGTTGAGAAAGGTGCAGGGGCTGCAAGGTCGATGAGCAAATTGACTATGGCTGCAGTGTGCTGCAGGAAGTCATTCAAGTGGGGTGCGCAATAACAAATGTGGTAGTAGTAGAGCTTAGTGGTGTTAGGGAGATTGACACCAGTGTTTGCAGAAAAGATTGAGAATCCAGGCAGTTGTGTTGCCTGCCCAGTGGTAAGTTTAGGACATCTGCTCAGCTCTGGAAAGGAACTTGTAATTAGAGGAAGGAGGATGTGTCGAGAGTGTAGCGCTGGAAAAGCGCAGCAGGTCAGGCAGCATCCGAGGAGCAGGAGAAACGATGTTTCGGGCAAGAGCCCTTCATCAGGAATGAGGATAGTGAGCCCAGGTGGTAGAGAGATAAATGGGAGGGGGGTGGGACTGGGGGAGAAGATAGCTGATATTGCGATGGTTAGATGGAGGTGGGGGTAATGGTGATAGGTTGGAGAGGAGGGTGGAGTGGATCGGTGAGAAGGAAGATTGACAGGTAGGTCAGGTCATGAAGGTGGTGCCGAGTTGGAAGGTTGGAACTGGAATAAGGCGGGGAGAGGGGAAAAGGGGAAACTAGTGAAGTCCACATTGATGCCATGTGGTTGGAGGGTCCCAAGGTGGAAGATGAGGTGTTCTTCCTCCAGGCGTTGGGTGGTTAGGGAGTGGGGATGGAGGAGGCCCAGGACCTGTATGTCCTTGGCAGAGTGGGAGGGGGAGTTGAAGTGTTTGGCCACGGGGCAGTGGGGGTTGGTTGGTGCAGGTGTCCCGGAGAGGAGACAGGACACCTACTTGCAGAACACTTCAGAGAACATCTCTGGGACACCTCACCAACTGGCTCCAGTACAGGGGAAAATGAGGGCTGTGTTGGGATGGTCTACCCTTGAACTGTAATGGGATCAGTGTTCTTGTGAATTGCATAACTCAGGAAGTAGAGAGAATTTTAAACCAAAGGTGAAAGGGATCAATTCTGGAAAAATGTGGTATATCAAAGTGTACAAACAAAGTAATAGAGAAAGATAGTGATATTGAAAATGAGGGTCAGAGAAAGAAAGAAAAACATCTTAGGAATATACCAACCATTAGGGTGGTACGGTGGTCAGTGGTTAGCACTGCTGCCTCACAGCACCAGGGTCCTAGGTTCGATTCCAGCCTTGGGTGACTGCCTATGTGGAGTTTGCACATTCTGCATGGGTTTCCTTCGGGTGCTCCGGTTTCCTCCAACAGTCCAAAAATGGGCAGGTTAGGTGAATTGGTTGTGCCAAATTGCCCATAGTGTTAGGTGAAGGGGTAAATGTAGGGGAATGGGTCTGGGTGGGTTGCTCTTTGGAGGGTCGATGTGACCTTGTTGGGCCGAAGGGCCTGTTTCCACACTGTAAGTAATCTAATCTAATCTAATCTAATCTAATCTAATCTAGGTAACAGTGACCACAAAATAATTGAACTTTGCATCCAGTTTGAAAGAGAGAAAATTGGTTCTCAAACTAGCATTGCAAACCTTAATACGAGTAACTATGTGGGTATGTACGTTAGGCAAGCCAAATTGAATGTCATATTAGTTTAGGGGACAGTTAAATAGATATGTAGCAATAGACATTTGAAAGGATATTTCAGAATAAGTGGGTTCTGGCTCTTGACCATTGGTACCAGTACAGGGGAAAATGAGGGGCGTGTTGGGATGGTCTACACCTGAACTGTACTGGGATCAGTGTTCTTGTGAATTGCATAACTTGGGAAGTAGAGAGGGTTTTAAACTAAATCGTAGGGGAAAGGGATCAAATGAACGAAAATATGATATATCAAGTAGAGAAAGACAGTAGTATGGGAAATGAAGGTCAGAGAAAGAGTGAAGAGAGATAGAATCCTACTATGAAGAAAAATACCCAAAGGGAGGAAAACACCATTTGTGGTTAACTAAAAAATGTTAGAGAAAGTGTCAAACGTAAGGAATATGCATATAACTGCATTAAGCTGAGCTGTAGATCAAATGTTTGTACAGAATACAAAGAATGGCAGGGAATGACTAAAAGGTTAATCAGGAGGAAGAAATATTATGAGAGGAAATCAGCTATAGAAAATGAATAGCAAGAGTTTCTACTGATATTTTATAAAGTAAAAGTAATGAAGTTGAGTGTTGGTCCTTCAGGAAGTGAGAATAGGGAATTAATACTGAATGACAAGGAAATGACAGATGAAATGAATAAAAATTTTGCTTCTGTCTTCACTATGGAGGTTGCAAAAAATTTTGGTAATCAGTGTAAATCCAGAGGTGGGAGGAAGAGAGGAATTTAGTGAAATTACTATCACGAGGGAAATGTACGAAGCTAACTGGTGGAGTTGCAGGCTGACAAATTTCCAAACCAGATTGACCTCAACCTAAGGTCTTAAAAGAGCTTGTTAATATGGCAGTAGATGCTTGCCGTTAATTTTCCAAATGTGGCAGCAAATAACTGCTCTAAATTTGCAAATAAAACCCCTCCATTCAAAAAGAGAGGGAGGCAGGAAGTTAGCTTGCTGTCTGTCATAGGGAAGGTGTTAAATTTGATCATTAAAAAAGGTTATAGCTCTGCACTCAGAAAAACCCTAGGAAGAGTCAGTATGGTTTTGTCAAAGGAAAGATCTGTTTAATTATTTCTTGGAGTCTTTGAAGGATTAAAATATTCTATGGATAAATGGGATATTGAGGATATAGTGTTGTTGGATTTCCAGAAGGCATTTGATAAGGTATCACTTCTAAAGTTTTGCAGAAAACCAAAGCACATTATCTAAAAGCTAACATATTCGCATGTATAGAAGATTGGCTGGCTGGCAGATAACAGAGAGTATCCGTAAATGGGTCTTTGTCTGATTGGCAGGATGTAACAGGTGAAGCCCACAGAAATCTGTGTTTGGGTTTCAATCTTTTTAGAAATTACATCAATGATTTTTCTCTCAGAGAATTGCATGACTATGGAACTCTATGCCTCAGAAAGAGGTGGATATAAAGTCATTAAATATTGCTAAAGCATAAATAAGTAGATTCTTGTCAGGCAAGGGAATCAAGGGTTATTGGGGTAGATTATGTGGAATTTGGAACATAAGCAGATCAGCCATGATCTGCAGAGCAGGCTGAATGTATCAATTGGTCTATTTCTGCTCCTATTTTGTGCTTGCATGTTTGTAATATATGCATCTATTGATGAATTCATTATTTTGTTTTAAATGCATTGAAACACATTTGCAAATTTTAACTTCCTTCAACAATTTAATTGCTTACAACATCAAGCATTTGTGGTCAGAGACCAATTTCAAGGCCTTTAAAACCACTTTGACAATCAAACTGACAGGCACCCCACTATAACAATGCTAGGTTATAATCACACAATAACAATAAACTTCAGGTGTCTGTGATCAGATAGACTGAAATAGCAAGCATTGGATTTTTTTATAACTGGAAACAGGTTTTTTTTAAAGAAAAAGTAAGGGCAGGACATGTAAATGCCTTAACAGTTTGATAGTTCCCTTAGCAGCCCAACAGATTCCTTAACAGTTCCTTTGCATGTATCCATTTACACACATCCATGACTACTGTTTACAATCCCAAAGGACATTTGACATCTCACGAAGGGCAACAAACATATCCAGCAAGGTGACCTCGCCTCTCCAAATATACCCTCACCCTTCAAAGGCTTCTGCTGATAGGTCTAACATGCACAAGCCCTGTGGCTCAAACAACAGAAAGGCAGCTGCATTTTACTGTGTTGCCTCCATGAGCTACAAATCTGTAAAAAATAGAAACCATCCTGTTTCCCTGTCCCTTCCTGATGAAAATGGATGGGGGAACAAATGTGCGACTGACTCAGAATCACTCACCTCAGGCACTGTTCACCTCAGAGTCAGCTCATAAATATTCACCTTAGCGACAGCTCACAACGCCTCCGTGTGGCTTTGAGCTGACTTCACCAGCTCCATTACATCATATCCTGCTTTTATATTCTTTATTGATAGATTTAGTAAGACACAGTAATCCAAAGAAAAGCACTGAGACAACTAAGAGCATTGTCATTCTTTAGTGGAAGTTCATTTGTGTACTCTGTGTAAAAGGAGAAAGTGAGGTCTGCAGATGCTGGAGATCAGAGCTGAAAATGTGTTGCTGGAAAAGCGCAGCAGGTCAGGCAGCATCCAAGGAACAGGAGAATCGACGTTTCGGGCATGAGCCCTTTTACTCTGCGTAAAAATCATGAACATGTTCATTACAGTTTTAATATTTTGTTGAACTTTTACTTTGCATTGAATCATGGCAGCACTGGCTGGGCCAACATTTATTGCCCATCCCTAATTACTCTCGTGAAGGTGACAGTGAACACTTTTGTGGACCATTGCCGTGTATCCACAATGGCTGCACCTAAAGTGCTTTAGGAAGGGAGTTCCAGGATTTTGAGGCAGTTCCAATGAAGGAATGCCAGTATGTTTCCAAGATGGAATGATGTGTGACTCAGGGGGTAACTTGCATATGATGGTGTCCCCTTTGTGAATACATGCCCTCCTCTTCTGTATGATAGTTACATTGATCTGGAAGGTGCAACCAAGGAGCCTTGGTGCATGTTGTGAATGGCACACACACTGCTGTCACTCGGCATGAGTGGAGTGAACCTTTAAGGTGGTGGGTGGGGTCCTGATCATACACACTGCTTTCTCCTTGTTGAGGTTGAGCATGGTTGCTTGAGCCTCGATAGTTCAGTCAAGTGCAGAGTATTCCATCACATTTAACATGAGTTGTCCTTTATGAATGGAATTCAGGAGGTGACATTTTTGTTTTAGGTTTTTAATTTACTTTGTAAATTCCTTTATTCCCTGGCTTTCTTCAATACTGGTGGCCTTGCCTGCAGATGTGCAGTCCCAACATGGAAGTCTGTTCCCAAGCCTCTCTATCTTTCTCCCAGTTTCTAACTATATTTTTGACCACATCTCTCTCTTCAGTGTGGTGATACTTTTTGACTAATAATGCTTTGGTAGAGCAGCTTGGGACATTTTAATATGAGCTGAAAATGTGTTGCTGGAAAAGCGCAGCAGGTCAGGCAGCATCCAAGGAACAGGAGAATCGATGTTTCAGGCATAAGCCCTTCCTGAAGAAGGGTCCTCACTTTCTCCTCGAACATTTTAATATGATCAAGGCGCTACATAAATATAATTTGCTGTCACTAGTGAATTATTTTCAAACAAGGGGCAATGAAAAAGCACCAACAAGTCTCAAGTATTTTTAAGTAAGTAGGCTTGACTAAAAATGCTCACAATAATTTGTGAAATGAATAGAAACATTCTAGTAACCCAGCGAGCTGCAGACTAAAAGATTCTAGCTTTATATATTTGCGTCACAATCATGTTTGGTATTTGCATTATAAAACTCGAAACACAGCAGCTCAGCCTTCCTGCCATGATTAAAAATAATGGAGTATGGGCCTCTTTCTAAGCTGTGCTCCACAGCAGCAACCCAAACTAGCAGGATCACTTTAGGCACATTAAGTTCATTGGGGTACAGTGCAGAAATAATTGTAATTTGCAACATACATTTGATAAAATTCTTATCAGAAGGAAAATAAGTTGTGATTCAATTATAATATTGTTCTGTTGAGGATGAAGTTGATTTTGCATAAGCCATCTGCTATGGCAGGATTTGAACCTGGGTCCCCACATTAATAGTCCAGTGATAATACCATGAGGCCATTTCCCCACCAATGTACAGCTTTCCACTATTGGAAGCCATGTCTTCAATTGACTGGGCTTCATGCTCTTGAATTGCCTCCTTAAATCTTTCTGCACCTTCTCTCCTCCTCAATGCTCCATTAAAACAACTTATTTGACCAAAGTTTTGGGTTGCCTGTCCTGATAGCTTCTTGCGTGTCGTGGTATCAAATGTTGTTTGGTATTGCTCCTCATGCTGAAGCGCCTGTGATAGCTTTGGGAGTCCCACTTTGCAGATCACCCTTTCATCCTTGTGGAATCGGCTCTTAAGAGGAAAGCACAGGTTTAGAAAGCCTTACCTTCCTGCTGTAAACATCATAAAATCATGAAGAACTTGATCCACATCGACTTCATGAGTCTCCTAAACGAGGCAAAAATTACACCATATAACTCAGTACGATTGTACTTTTGCCTCAGATCTACGCAATAGAAATGATGCAAGAAAGGCAATCTGCGTAGAAAGTGGTTTTACCTGAAGTAACCAGCAAGCTCCACATGCCAGATCGCCTTAAACTGAACCGCACCCATCACCTATAAAACACAGAGCAGCCTTGTTTCCTTCAGATACTGCACTGTGTCGTCAGTAACTGCCAGCAGTGTGATTTATGACAACCTATTACAATTTTGTGTTTATTTGCTTTTCCCATTAACCAGTATGATTTTCACCAGGTAGGTCAGCACACCTTTTTCCACTGGATTCGACCAACTTGTCTGCAAGCCTTGCTAATGCTGTTCATTGACTCTTCCATCTCGCCACTTTCTCCTCCTTTCTCAAAAAAAAAACAGTCCCACCTTCCTCCCACAAGGAGCTTTCTCTTAGGATTTGCTTAAAAGACCAGTCCGTTTGCAAAGAAATGTCATTCACTTGGAGCACCAGGCAGGCTTTTCTCCACAGGCCTCAGGACCTCGCCATTGGACTCGAATGGAGGTCAGAAGCCTACCCTGTGTGAAGGAGAGCTATGAACCTCACATATTTGCCTAATTGGCCCATTAGTGACCAGGTGGCCCAGTAGAGGATAGCGGGCAGGTTCTTAAAGCTTGAGGGCCAATCGGGATCCAACCATAACATTAACACATAGAAGCTAATCTCTCAATTAGCTAAATGAGAGGGGGGTCACCTGAAGGTAGCCCCCTACCATTCTGTCTTCCCCAAATAAAATTTGAAATAGAAAAAATCGTCAAGCAATTGGACCACCGTTTTACCGTTGTGAAGGGGACACCTCTCTAAAGGCTTCCCAGCAGTTGCAGCCAATTGTGTTTGGCCTGTTAGATTCTTGGTCTGCCAGTGGCTGCAGAGAGTACTATCTGCAGGATGCACTGCACCATCGAACCAAGGCTCCTGTAACAGCACCTTCCAAACCCGTGATCTCTACCACCCAGGATGACAAGGGCAACACACACTTGGAAACACCATTGTCCACAAATTCCCCTCAAAATCACTCACCACGTGGATGCATATTGGCATTCTTCTTTCATCACTGAGCTAAACTCTATTGATTCCCTTCCTAACAGTGCTGTGTGTATCTATGTCACACCAACTGCAGTGGCTCAAGATGAGAGCTCACTACCAGCTTTCCAAGGGCAATTACGGCGATGTATATCAGTGACACACACATCCAAGGAATTTGAATCAGAAGAAAACCTTGTGAAAAGGAATGCTGATATTTGCTGAAATTTTAATCATCAAGTCACAGAATCTATTTATCATTATAAACCCTACATAGAATGCCCACTTTCCACTCCAGTCTTACTCCCTGTTAATAGGATTTGTGGTCACATGTTTCTCTTAACATGTGCTTTTGCAAACTGCTCAGGCAACATTTTCCATTCAATTTTCCTATGTCAACAGTTAAAGAAACTTTGACCACTAGATGGCTCTGTCAAGTGAATTTCTGAAGTTTCTCTCCCAAACCTGTCACCATCTTGTATCCATAAACATAAAATTTAATTAACTGACTGTACAAAATCGTAAGCCCTTTCTGCATATCTTTAACACTGACTGTCCCCAAAGTAATCAATTCTGGATTGTGCCTTCTTGGTTTCAGCAATGGTAGCCCACAAATTACAGGTAGTGAGATTAGAGAATGATTGCTCACAAAGATAAGAACACAAGAGTTAGGAGTAGGCCATTTGGCCCCTCTAGCCTGCTTTGCCATTCAATACAATGGTGGCTGACCTGATTGTAACCTCGACTCTACATTCCTGCCTGTCCCCCCACAGCCCTTGTCCCTCTGCGCAGATCGAAGATCTATTTTATTTCCCTATAGTGTTTCTTAATCTCTTGTGAGAGGTGGGCAATGCTGACTGGGCTAGCATTTATTGCGTACCTTTAGTTGCTGTTGAGAAGGTAGTGATGAGCTGCTTTCTCGAACTGCTGCCGTGTGCTGTAGGTAGACCCACAATGCTGTCAGGGAGGGAATTCCGGATTTTGACCCAGCGACAATGAGAAGGACAATCTAACTCAGACATAGTAATTATTCAATGACCCAGCCTCCTGCTCTCTGCGGTAGAAAGAACCAGAGGTTAATCATGTTCTCAAAAATAAATTTCTCCTCATCACTACCTTAAGTGGGAGCCCCTCATTTTTATACTGTGCTTCCCAGATGGATATTCTCCCAGAAAGAGAAACATTTTTCCAGCGTCTGTCAAACTTCCCCAGAATTTTCTTTGTTCCCAAATGATCATTACTAGTTCTTTAAAACTCCAATGGGCTCGAGCTTTCCTCATAAGTTGACAATATTTTTATATGAATTTCTTGTGTCCACTACAAACGTGTTAATACATTCAATCATTGTTCACTAATATCACAAACTGATCCCTTTCAACACCAGCCAAGCAGTATGGGTTTTGGAATAGATTAAATTACTGACTTCACCATGACAGTCATTCACTGATTGAAATAAAACTTCTTTTAAAAACCCACAGAATATTTGCTTTAAGAAATATCGGATATGTGGAGTAGTTTAGATTACTTAGGCCCAAAGTGGGGGCTGTGACCTCAAATGGTGTGCTGACTCATTCATTTTGGGGTTGTGACCTCCAAGGTAGGAATGGCTAACATATGGGACTGAGTGAACAGCTGCAAGGCAGCTTTTAAACCTTAAAATATTGTTCAAATTGTGGGTGTGGCCTTTAGTGACTCAACCTTGATATCTGGTTCCTGGAACAGTAAAAATGATGGAACTTAACATGCTTATAAAAGAGTAGGAAATCTTCTTGAGAACTCTCTCTATCTGATTCCTCTCTGTTGCCTCTGTTCAAGGTCTTCCCTACTACTGGCATTTTTTAAATTCACATGTGGGCCATGGGAGTCTCTGGCTGGCTGGGATTTATCATCTATCCCTAGTTGCCCTTGAGAAGGTAGTGGTGAGCTGTCTTCTGGAATCACTGCAGTCTATTGATACAACTGAATGGCTCGATAGGCCATTTCAGAGGGCAGTTGAAAAAGAACCACATTGCTCTGGGTTTGGAGTCACATAGTCACTTTGGGCAGCACGGTGGCTCAGTGATTAGCACTACTGCCTCACAGCGCCAGGGACCCGGGGTTCCATTCTAGCCTTGGCGACTATGTGGAGTCTGCACATTCTGTGTGGGTTTCCTCCCCCTCACAGTCCAAAAATGTGCAGGTTAAGTGAATTGGCCATGCTAAATTGCCCGTAATGTTAGGTGCATTAGTCAGAGAGAAATGGGTCTGGGTGAGTTACTCTTCGGAGGGTTGGTGTGGACTTGTTGGGCTAAATGGCCTGTTTCCACACTGTAGGGAATCTAACATATATGTCAGACCAAGTTAGGGTGGCAGATTTTCTTCCCTGATGGACATTGTGAGCCAGATGGGTTTTTCCAACGATCAACAATGGTTTCACAGTCATCAGTAGATTCTTAATTCCAGATTTATTTTATTAAATTCAAATTCCACATCTGTGGTGACAGGATTCGAACCTGTGTTTCCAGGATATTAGCTGAATTTCAGGATTAATAATCTAGCGATAATACCACTAGGCTAAAGGTTCAAAAGTAGGATACTATTAAATTGGAGAGGATGCAGAAAGGATTTACAAGGATGTTAGTGAGACTGGAGGGTGAGAGTTATAAGAAGAGGCCGGATAGGCTGGGACATTTTTCACTGGAGCGTAGGAGGTTAAAGGGTGACCTTATGCAGGTTTATAAAATCATCAGGGGCACAGGTATGGTCAATAGCAAGAGTCTTTTTCCCTAGAATAGGGGAGTTCAAAACTAGAGGGCACAATTTTAAGGTGAGGAGGAATATTTAAAAGGATCTGTGGGGCAGCTTTTTCACAGAGAAGGTGGTTCATATGTGGAATGTACTGCTGGAGGAAGTGATAGATGCAGCTACAATTAAAAGATATTTGGGCAGGTTCATAAATGGAAACATAGAAAATAGGTGCAGAAGTAGGCCATTCGGCCCTTCAAGCCTGCATGACCATTTGATATGATCATAGCTGATCATGCAATTTCAATATCCTACTCTTGCTTTCTTAGGAAGGGTTCAGAGTGATATGGGCCAAATGCAGGCAAATGGGACTAGGTTAATTTGGGACCATGGTAGGCATGGACAGGTTGGATTGAAAGGCCTGTTTGCTCTGTGACTCACTGTTAGTCTCAAGACAGCACAACAGTTTCCCATCCTTGAAATGGGTTTCATGGCAAACAGAATTGGGAATCACAGTTTTATAGATTAATCGCTCTTGTGTATTCATTACCTTGTACTTTCATACAAGAGAGTGAAAGTGGACAGTGGTCTGAGCCTCTGTTAAGGAATATATGTTTAGTATTTGCTGTCATGGTTTCCCTTATTTCTGTCCTTTATGTCATACTGTCTCAAAAAATTTCCTTCAACATAGTAGTAAAGTCCTACATTTGTAAATAGGTAGCTGCTGTCTTCACAAAAGTATTAAGCATTTAATTTTGGAAGTGAACTGTTGAGAGTAGCATCCAAATGCTACTTCCATCATGAAAAGAGTAATAATGAGATGTTCCATCTCAATTCACCTTACAACGCAATTGTAAATAAGCAAAGGCCTTTCCTAAATGCATCTTCATTAATGTAGATATAACCCTATATTCATTTGTGTTGAGCCATGTCAATATTTCCATTTATTGATGTCATTGAAAAGACTTGAAGAACATGATAGAATGGAATGCAGTGTTTACTGCAGTTAAGTGAAATAGTACAATTGTCCCACATAGTGTTCAGCTAAAGTATTTCCATCATAATACCTTCTTCACTGTTAAAAACTATAATTTGCCTACCTCACCAGTAAACAAAGACACTTGAATTCAGTTAAACAGCAAGTTTATTTCTGTTGGACTAAAAGAAAGGTGAACAGAGGTTAATATACATAAAATAGAAATTGAGTCTTACTGTTTGCTGAGGTTCTGATACACAAATCTCAATCAGTTGAGCAGTCAGGCAGAGAAATACTCCTAAGTAAACGAGGTTTCCTTTGAAACTCTCTATCAATCAATATGCTAACTATTCAGCCTTAAACTGGTTTGATTAATTATGCCTTCATACTCCAATGGGCTTAGATGAGTTGCTTGTTGGAACAAGCCTTCACAGTGCAGGAAATACCCTCTTATCAAAATACGATGTGACGCTACCTGTTAGTTTAACATACATTCGGATAATTACCATCTTCTCATCAGAGTCTCTGGTCAACCTTCCTTGAAATATAGTTAACTGGAGCTAATGCAAATGCTTTGCGCATGAGGTGGCACATAGTTTACCAGAACAGACTTTTCAAATAAATTCCACTCACTGTCTTTCCTGTTGCTGGAATCGTGAGAGCACTTTCCAGCAAGTTTCATCTAACAGGAAGGTGAAACTGAATGAGTGAAACTCTGAGGAAAGGAATTTGAGTTTAGGTTACCAGGGAAGGCTATTTAAACAAAGGAGATGTATTTGGTCAATGCCAGCACAACAACATGTATTTACATAGCGCCTTTGATGTAATAAAACATCCCAAGCTTCTCAGGAATGTTCTCAAATAAATAATGATACGGAGCCACGGAGGAGATATGAGGCGAGATGATGAAAAACATGCTCGAAGAGGTAGGTTTTGATAAGGATCAAAAAGGACAGGAGGGAGAATAAGATAGAGAGGTGGAAAGGTTCGAGGGGGCCTAGTCAATTGAAGACATGGTCACCACTAGTGGAATGAGTCAAATCTGAGATGTACAAAGGCCAGAACAAGAGAAGCACAAATATTCCGGAAGGTCAAAGGGCTGGAGAAGCTGATAGGCTCAGGAAAAGGGAGGCCGAGAGGGATTTGAAACCAAGGGTAAGAGTTTTACAATGCTTGGCTGGGAGCCAATGCACACCAGTAAACCTAAGAATGATGTCAGTGAATGGGAATTGGCAAGAGTTAGGATCTGGGCAGCAGAATTTTGGATGACCTCGAGTTTATGGAGGGTAGAATGTGAATGGTCAGCCAGGAACATGTTGAAATAGTTGGCTATAGAAATAGCAAAGCCAAGGATGATGGTTTCAACAATAGCTGAGCTGAGTTGGGACATGTTACTATGATAATAAAAGGCAGTCCTTACGAATGGTAGGAATATGTGGCTGGAGGTTCATCTCAGATCTAAATCTTAAAGCCAAGGTCGAAAGCAATCTAATTTAGTCTCAGAGAGAGGGTTGGCGTGAGTAGTTAGGAAACAGATTTGGAATGGAGAACAAAGACTGTCCAATATTTAATTGGAGGAGGTTTGTGCTCATCCAGTATTGGTTGTTAGAGAAGCAGTCTGATCAGTTAGCAGCTTGGAGGGTCAGGACAGGTGGCAGTGCCGTCACACTGGGTTTCATCAATGTACAAAGTAGCACGGTGTTTTCAGATGATGTTGCTTCGGAACAACATGTAGAAGAGAAATGGGAGGGGTCCAAGGAGATAGGAGACACCAGTGGCAATGGTGAGGGAGCAGGGGGAGAAACCATTGCAAGTCACCCTCTGGCTGGGGTCAAGTGAGTGGTGACCCTGGAGGAGGACACACTGATAATGTGGTGAAGCATGGCAAAGATTATCTTTGCCAATGTCCCTGTAGCATAAAAACAGCTTACAAAGAAGAGGTGTAAAGTTTTTCTTTTGCAATAGAAATCTTTAGTGTCTGTGACAACATGTAATTAAACAAAATCTACTTTCTTTCTTGGGATGTGGGCCAGCATTTATACTCCATCTCTCATTGCCCTTGAAAGGTGGGTGACCTTGGCTGTGCCTTTCTCAACCACGATTAGATTGGTGCTGGAAAAGCACAGCAGGTCAGGCAGCATCCAAGGAGCAGGAAAAATCGTGTTTTGGCAAAAGCCTTTTGTCAGGAATGAGACTGGGAGCTTCAGGGGTGTAGAGATAAGTGGGAGAGGGATGGGGCTGGGGGGAAGGTAGCTGAGAGTACAATAGGTGGATGGAGGTGGGGTTAATGGTGATAGGTTGGAGAGGAGGGTGGAGCGGATAGGTGGGAAGGAAGATTGACAGATAGGACAGGTCATGAGGATGGTGCTGAGCTGGGATAAGGTGAGGGACGGGGAAATGAGGAAACTGGTGAAGTCCACATTGATGCCCTGGGATTGAAGTGCTCCGAGGGGAAGATGAGGCATTCTTCCTCCAGGCGTTGAGTGATGAGGGAGTGGCGGTGGAGGAGGCCCAGGACCTGCATGTCCTCGGCAGTGTGGGAGGGGGAGTTGAAATGTTCGGCCACAGGGCGGTGGGGTTGATTGGTGCGGGTGTCCCGGAGATGTTCTCTGAAGCGCTCTGTGGTAAAGCGAACCACTTTGTGAACCATTACAGTCCAAGGGGCATCATTCCAGATTTATCCATTGAATTCCACCAGCTTCCATGGTGCAATTTGAACTCATGCCCCCAGGGCATTAGCTTGGTACTGTGATTGTAAGCCCAGCTACATTACCAGTACATCACCACTGCCTCCATGTTATTTATGGCCTATATTGCTACTGTAAAAGCTTTTCAAACAAGTTATATTTAATCCACTGGAAAAGAAAGTTGAACACAATGTAAAACAGGTTTCTAACATGAGAGTTAAACACATGGACAGCCTGACGATTATGCAGCAAGGATTATTTACAACCACTGCAACAAATCATTACCAATATTAAGGCAAGAAAACTAGAAGAACAGTGTATTTACATTGAATTAAACCTTTATTTGTACATATTGATTGAGGAATCTTTAGTCTCCAGCTACAAGTGTGGCCATTTGTGGCCATTTGCTTGGTGACTCTGTGGGGTTCAGTATTACACATATCTTGTCTCTTACTTCAACCATTAATACTCTGATTTCAGAAGGATGTCCTCCAACACCACACCCCCCCCCCCCCCCCCCCACCAACAAACCATCTCTAAACCATTCCTTCCCCTGTGCCTGTCCAAATATCTTATAAATGTTGTAATTGTACCTGCATCTACCACTCTCTGCCAGTTCATTCCACACATGAACCACTGCCTGTGTGAAAATGTTGCCTCTCAGGTCCCTTATAAATCTTTCCCCTCTCAACTTAAACCCATACCCTCTAGCTTTGAGTTTTCCTACCCTGAGTCATTTGAATCCTACCATTTAAATTTCTGAATTCAATAAAACTATGGAATTAAATGATAGCCGAACAGGGTGACTGTGAAACCCTTTTGTGTAAAAAAAAAACACAACCTGGTTCACTATTGTCCTTTTTAATATTTGTGGACGGCACAGTGGCACAGTGGTTAGCACTGGTGCCTCACAGTACCAGAGACCCGAGTTCAATTCCCGCCGCAGGCGACTGACTGTGTGGAGTTTGCACATTCTCCCAGTGTCTGCGTGGGTTTCCTCCGGGTGCTCCGGTTTCCTCCCACAGTCCAAAAATGTGCAGGGTTAGGTGAATTGACCATGCTAAATTGCCCGTAGTGTTAGATGCAGGGGTAAATGTAGGGGAATGGGTCTGGTTGGGTGCGGTTTGGCGGGTCGGTGTGGACTTGTTGGGCCAAAGGGCCTGTTTCCATACTGTAAGTAATCTAATCTAATATCCTTCATTCCGGGAAGAAAGAGGAGAGATTGCTTGTTCCTCAGTTTGCAGCTAATAATTTGATCCCTATTTTGTCTGTTGGTTCTCACTGCTGTTAGATTTTAGCAAGTGCCAAATCTTTATTAAGGTGCAGTTAAAATGTGTAATTTCAGAATTTCAGCTCCAATCTCTACAAGTCCGACATGTGCAGAAGAAATGAGAAAACTGGCTTTGTGTGAGGAAATTTCTTCTTGATTTAGATTCAGGAACCACCATGACCTTTGCCCCCAGGCAACACTCATTCACAGGGTGCAAAGGTCAGGGAAGAGGGGGTGGAGATCCATTTTGCTGGGTTTCCACATCACTTCATGTACAGTCTTTGAATTTCCTATGAGTATGAGTCATTTCAAAGTCTTTGTCTTTTAAAACTAGCACTGAACAGCATACACCCACACTCCTGTACACCCAAAATTCCTCAATGAAGTCTTTAACATGCTTATTTTTGTAAGGGGCCCAGTCTGCAATATCCATCCTTATAATTAGAGCAGAACATGGTGTTGTGGTTGTACAGGACATTACTGAGACCTCTTCTGCAGTACTGTGTCCAGTTATAGGAAGGATATTATTAAGCTGAAGTGGGCTCAGGAAAGATTTTCCAGGATGTTGCCAGGAATGGAGGGTTTGAGTTAGAAGGAGAAGCTGGATAGGCTGGGACCTGTTTCACTGGAGCGTAGGAGATTGAGAGATGACCTCGTTGAGGTTTATAAAATAATGAGACTTTCAGATAAGGTGAATGGCAAGTCTCTTTTCCCTAGGGTGGGGAAGACTAGAGGGCATATTTTTAAGGTGCGAGGAGAAAGAATTAAAAAAGACATGCGGGCCACTATTTTACACAGAGAGTGGTTTGTGTGTGGAATGAACTTCCAGAGGAGGTGTTGGATGCAGGTACAGTTACAACATTTAAAAGGCATGTTCATGAATAAGAAATGTTTGGAGGGATATGGGCCAAGCACAGGCAGGTGGGACTAGTTTAGTTTGGGATTATGGTCGGCATGGACTGGTTGGACCGAAGGGTCTGTTTCCATGTTGTGTGACTCTAGCATTCTATGACACAGCTCTTGGTTTGAAAGGCCCATATCTGAGTTCCTGGGTATAGGTAGCCACAAAGATCTGATCAGTAAGTCATGGTAAATGTGAACTCAAAACCAGGCACCTTTTGAGCACCGTATTAACTCACTGCCAGACCCTCTGTGTGAGGGATGACGGTGTGCATATCGAAGATTCCTGATAAAGGGCTTTTGCCCGAAACATCGATTTTCCTGCTCCTCGAATGCTGCTTAACCTGCTGTGCTTTTCCAGCACCACTCTACCCATTTCGAAGGTTAGCTTTATTAAGTACCTGATGGGGATTTTTTGAGAAAATGGCTGGTGATCACATCGTTCTCCTCATTCCTTAACAAAGACAGTCAATTGCAGGAAATTGAAATTTAGGGACAGTACATGAAGTGATGCGAAGATCCAGTATCTCCGCCCCCACCTCTTCCCTGACCTTTGAACCCAGAGAATGAGTATTACCTGGGGGCAAAGACCATAATGGTCCCTGAATTTAAATCAAGACAAAATTCCTCACACAAAGCCTGATTTTTGTCATTTCTTCTGCACATTTCAGATTTTTAGGGGATATTCTGAAATTACACTTTTTAACCATTTAGAGTCATAGAGATGCACAGAATGGAAGCAGATCCTTCAGTCCAATCCGTCTATGCCATCCAGATATCCCAACCCAATCTAGTCCCACCTGCCAGCACCAGGCCCATATCCCTCCAAACCCTTCCTATTCATATACCCATTCAGATGCCTTTTAAATGTCGCAATTGTACCAGCCTCCACCACATCCTCTGGCAGCTCATTCCATACATGCACCACCCTCTGTGTGAAAAAGCTGCCCTTTAGGTCTCTTTTATATCTTTCCCCCCCCTCAATCTAAACCTATGCCCTCTAGTTCTGGACTCCCCATCCTCAGGGAAAAGACTTTGTCTATTTACCCCATACAAGCTCCTCATGATTTTATAAACCTCTATAAGGTCACCCCTCAGGTTCCAACACTCCAGGGAAAACAGCCCCAGCCTATTTAACCTCTCCCTATTGCTCAAATCCTCCAACCCTGGCAACATCCTTGTAAATCTTTTCTGAGCCCTGCTTAATGAAAATTTGGCACTTGTTAAAATCTAACAGCAGTGAAGATCAGCAGAAGAAATAGGGACCAAAATAATTAGCTGCTAATTGTGTCTTTCCTGAAGAAAGGAAATTGAAAAGGATACTAGTGAACCAGATTGTTCTTTTCACAAAAATGTTTGCAGAGTCACCCTCATTAGGCAAGCGTTTAATTCCACAGTTTTATTGGCTTCAAGTTTTACTGTAGTCCCCAGGACAGTAGCCATATTAATGCAGTTTATTAGATTAGATTATTTACAGTGTGGAAACAGGCCCTTCGGCCCAACAAGTCCACACCGACCCACCAAAGCGCAACCCACCCAGACCCAATCCCCTACATTTACCCCTGCACCTAACACTAAGGGCAATTTAGCTTGGCCAATTCACCTAACCTATACATTTTTGTGTGAGTGGGAGGAAACCAGAGCACCCGGAGGAAACCCACGCAGACACGGGGGGAATGTGCATAAAACATAGAACATAGAAAAATACAGCGCAGTACAGGCCCTTTGGCCCTCGATGTTGCGCCGATCCAAGCCCATCTAACCTACACTAGCCCACTATCCTCCATATGCCTATCCAATGCCTGTTTAAATGCCCATAAAGAGGGAGAGTCCACCCAGTGCAAACTCCACACAGTCAGTCGCCTGAGGTGGGAATTGAACCCAGGTCTCTGGTGCTGTGAGGCACCAGTGCTAACCACTGTGCCACCGTGCCACCCAGTTCTGTGTTATTTGTCTACTGATATTACCACTACCCCATCAGCTCCCTATATCTGTCCTCAGAGATGTTAGAAGATGATTACCAGCTTCCCCTCTGTTTTACATGAATGGCAGGTGCCTGCAGTGTGTGACTCAAACTGATATGACTTTGGGTCATGTGATTCCATCATTGCATCGTGCCCTGTGACTTACTATTGTGATGTGAGTCGTAATTTCCAAGCATGTTACTGAGAAACAGCAAACAGTACTGCTAGAGTGACAAGAGCACACCCTGGGTATATTACAGAGAAATAGCAGGCCCAATATATTTCAGAAATCACGTGGCTTGCATAAATTGTCAGTATAAAGGAATAGCATGTTTTCGATCTATTTCAGAACCAAACACAAGCATGCATACATAAGATCAGACTTTTCTATGGAGAATCTATAGGAAATATTTGAGGCAAAACAACATTCATATAACAGAAAAATGACAATAAATGGATATAATATAGAAGGAAAGCCCATGACAGAGTGAAGAAAATAATTGGAGAAGGAGCATATTATATATACAACATGGGGAAGAGCATTGGTGAAGCAGGAAGGAATGCAGATTGTTGAGGAATGACATACATTTGCTAAGTGTGTACTCTTTTTTAATTCTTTCATGAGGCATGGGCATCACTTAGAAAAGTCAGGGTTTGCTGTCCATCACTAATAGCTCTTGAACTGAGTGGCTTGCCAGGCCGTTTCTAAGGGCACTTAAGAAGCTACCAAAGGATCTGGAGATCTGTGTAGGCCAGACTACATAAGGCTGGTAGATTTCCTTCCCTAACAGACAATAGTGAATCAGATGAGTCTTTACAACAGTTGAGGATAGTTGTCATGATCACGACCTTGAGACCAGCATTCCAAATTTTTAATAAAATTTGAATGCCACTACTGCCAGGGATAACTGTAAAGGTAAAGCTACCATGGTCCTTCCAGACCAGAGGGCTGCTCTTTCATTAGAGACTGAGACAATTGGTGGTAGTTTAACCTAATGGTCACCACACCTCAGGCAAGGGGAGAGGTTGGGAAGGAGAGTCCAACACGGCAACTGGTCCAAGAAGGATAAAGGTAGCTGTCACACAATCCCTTATGATTTTGGAAGTCACTCATACAAGGATTGATGAACTCTGAACTCTCACATATCCCTGTTCTATTGGGTAAATGTACAGATGGGAACAAAATTAAATTTGGCGCTGCTATCCCTCAGTGAGAATGGTCATTTAGAAGGAGTACAGATTGGAATTAAGAGTACATATTCTCGCTCAATCTCTGCCCTGTGCATAGGTCAATACTGGGAGTGCCACAACACTGAATTTACAAATGTAAATAAATAGTCAATCCTGCTAATCTTTGCTTCTTTATTGTATGAGCATTCAGTATAAATCACCTTAGTGTTACTGTATGCATATATAAAAATGAATGGTGATATATGTATTCCTCTAAAGTCTCTAATTGTATATTAACAGAGTGGACAAATTTGCCCAAGTAAGACAACTGCTAGAACATTCCCATGGCTTTGTTAGTTTGGGAACCATTGCACCCACTTTAAGGGATAAGTCATGTTTGTATTGCCAGTGCCTGATTCACAGGGGTCTGGTCTTAATGACATCTCCTGGCGTCTTCTTATCTATGTATTATTATGTTTACACTTCCAATAAATTAGGCCGGTCACAAAAGCTATCTTTGGCATTATTCTCCCCATGAAATAAGATCAATCGCATCGTATCTTTTTATAGAATACCTTGCAGCAATTTGTTGTACATAAAAGAATTGTTTAAGGAGGGTGTCAGCAAGCACATGAAATTCTTATAGCAGAGCGACAGAATTACATATTGAATGACATTTTAGGGAAGAGAGGAATTAAAAACAAAGAGAAGGTATATTTCCTTTTACGGGCTTTATTTGGAGACTTAGTATTCTGCAGTGAGTTCTCTAGAGCTCACCTCTGCCTTTTCCTGATAACACAGATGTTAGTGTTGGCCACATCAGCACATTTTATTATTTATAGTGGGTTCTGGAAGGTTTCACTATATTGGCAAAAAATTATTGACTGTTTTAAAATTGGTTTTCTGATTTTTTTTTCCCCAAAATGACGAATAGGTATTGAAAGGGCAAACAGTGACAGATTATCTCCACTGGTTGGTGAATCGGTAACTAAAGGAAATAAACTCAGGATTATTACCAGAAGAACCAAGGTGGGACATCCAAAGACACTTTTCCACATTGGCTATTAGAACATTAAATATTTTACAATTTGGGGTGGGGAATGTAACATGGTTTAACATTTGAGAAGGAAGAATATCATGGAATACGTGCAATGAATAGGGACATGGGGTTATTGTAAATAGTTCCAACAATTGAACAACTAACACCAGTACAGATGTAGTGAGTTGAATGGCTATCTTTGCTGTTGTAAACTGTATTCTTGAAGTGAAACAAGAGGCCAGTTGTGCAACACAGTTTGTATCATAGTGACGCTTTGTGTTGGTACAAACTGTAGAGTTTTTCAGCTGGATACTTGCCCAGATCTATGCTAAGACAAGATGTGCCTTTACATTGCACACTCCTTAAACAATATTTTGTTAAATGAAAGTTCAAAACTAGAGGGCATAGGTTTAAGGTAAGAGAGGAGAGATTTAAAAGGGACCAAAGGGACCAAAGGGGCTAATTTTTCATGCAGAAGATGGTGTGTGTATGGAATGAGCTGCCAGAGGAAGTGGTGGAGGCTGGTACAATTACAGCATTTAAAGGGTATCTGGATGGGGATATGAATAGGAAGGGTTTTGAGGGGCTGTGGGACAAATGCTAGCAAATGGAACTAGATTTATTTAGGATATCTGGTTGGCATAGACAAGTTGGACCATAGGGTCTGTTTCCATGCTATACATCTCTATGACTCTTTGATTGTAAATATAAACATTTGGGTGCCAATGATCACAAAATCCACATAGAAAGGCCTGTAACCTCCAGGTTTTGAAATTCAGGTTGCTTGACTATGTTCTGTGCTCTGCATGTTAAGAACAATGGTATTTTCCATTAAGAGGATTTTGTTGCGCAGTCCAGAAAGATATTCTGCCTACCACACAACTGACCAGTGTTATGAAACAGGAATTTCAGTGCCAATGCAATGCAGGTACATAGGCTGCACATCTCAATGCCTGGCTGATCAAATTAGTTAGCGTATTCTTTTGGTTGTTCATCACAGCAAAGAACTGACCATATTCAACCAACTTACACTTGCAAATCCCAAAACAATGTGCCTATAGTTAGATGTGCTTCCATGATTGGGCAACACTTGCTGAACAATCTTGAATGTGCTTATGGTTACATTAACAAACCATAAAGGAATCAATCAAGCCTGTAACACAGCTCATTTATACTTACTAGAGATAGCGCATATTCGTATGCAGGGATCCAATCTCTGCAAACAAAGGCAACATTGTCAAACCTTGTGCCTTTTTTAGAAGTACCAGGGGGTTTAAGGAGCCTGTGATTTCTCATTGCTTTCTCCATGGCAATGCCTTAGCCAATCAGAATTGACTGGCTAACCAGACAGCACCCTTTAATTATCTACTATAAATTATTATTATGATTTGAAATTTAGAATTCTTGTATTTGCCTTGATCAGAGTAAGATAAAAAGCTTCATCAGCAATGTAGAAAGAAGGAGTTGTAAGATTGTCATTTTGTTTTTATATCAGAAGACAGAATTAATATGGTGGAAGGGCATGGAGTGAGGAAATTCTTTTTTTCTGGTCACTGTGTGTACCGGCTCAGTGGTTAGCACTGCTAACTCACAGCACCAGGGTCCCAGGTTTGATTCCAGCCTCAGGCGACTATCTGCGTGGAGTTTGCACATTCTCCCTGTGTTTGCATGGGTTTCCTCCGGGTGCTCTGGTTTCCTCCCACAGTCCAAAGATGTGCAGGTTAGGTGAATTGGCCATGCTAAATTGCCTGTAGTGCATTAGTCAGAGGGGAATGGGACTGGGTGGGTTACTCCTCGGAGGGCCGGTGTAGACTTGTTGGACCAAAGGGCCTGTTTCCAAACTGTGGGGAATCTAAACTAATCTCAACACCGTAAAGAGAGATTTCAGTTACTTCTGTTTACCATTTTGTTGGAACTACCATCCAGTGGAAATTTTCACAAGTATATTGAAGTTGGAGGTAAAAGATGCTGTTTCAGGATGGGCAATCTGAGGCTCGAAATTTACAATCTTACCAATGTTCTATTCAAGCTGAGGGTGTAAACTAAACAGGTTGGGACTTTACTCACTGGAGGTTAGAAGAATGAGAGGTGATCTCATTGAGACATGCAGGATTCTTAAGGAGCTTGACAGGGTAAATGCTGAGAGGATGTTTCCCCTCATGGAAGAGTCTAGGACCAGAGAGGATAGTCTCAGAATAAAGGGGTGCTAATTTAAGACTGAGATAAGGGGGAATTTATTCCCTTAGAGGGATGTAAGTCTTTGGCACTCCTTGCCACAGAGAGCTGTGGGGGCAGAATCCTTGTGTATGTTTAAAGCTGAAATTCTTGATCAGATGGGGAATCGAGGATTATAAACTTGGAAAGTAGACGCAAGGAATGTTGAATCAGCCATGATCCTATTGAATGACAGAGCAGGCTAAAGGGGCCTACTTCTGATCCTATTTATTTTGGGCTTCAAGCCCTGGAATATTTGCCTCAGAGTTAATGGGGCAACTCTTAATATTTGCATTAACAGCAGCTGCTTATTCTTCTTTTTTGTTTATTTCCTTAGTGTCCTCTTCAAGCCTGGTGATGCTCCATTCATCTCCTCTCTTCTAATCCCAGGATAACAGCATTAAGAAGGAAAACAAAATGGCTGCCAAAAACCACCTTTCTGGTATCCAGAGGTTTCCATAGAAAACCTCGCTGAGCCAGCCAGTACACAGAACAATTCTATGGAGCTGTCCGAGGCTGGCCTCCTCTGCAGCTAAATTCTTTAGCAGACTGACAGAGAACACATTGCAAAAGGGAAAACCTGGCCCAAACTTTACCTTGAAATTCCTGCTGGAACAGTATTTTCCTATTCACCACACATGTCTTGTCTCAGATTGTGCTCTGGCTTGCACAGGCCTCACACGAGAACAAAAATAGCAAAAGAATTTTAAAGAATTGGGGTTTGTTTTAGGAACTCACTTGAGCAGCAAATTCTATTTGTTTCCAGAAAATTTACAACCAAAGCAAATCTCCTTTTTATCTGTTACTGGAAGTTTGAAGCAAAAACACTTTGTACAATTTAACCAAATTTGAACTGTGAATGTTAAATGAAGGCAGATTATAGTTAAATTCTAAAGAAGGGACAGCCTAGAAAATGAAAATAAAAATCTTGATTGACCTGATTAAGTGCAATTCCTGGGATGAGCAACATCTCCAATGAATGCATAGTCTGCAAGTGAAATTGCCAAATGGGAACTAGGTGCTGAACAAACACGAGGAAGGAAACAGAGTTACCCCAGTTGGTATCCAGGGATTTTGAAAGATTTTAAAGTGAATATCCCCCTTTGAAGCTGGAACAAAATCTGGTTGGTATTCCTTGGAGCACACCACTGCCCCATAATGACGGAAGTGATTTTACAGGAGAAACAGATTGAATTCAGTCAACGCGAACTTCATATGTTGAAAAGGGGCACACCTTTGCTAAAAAGGTAATGACATGGGGATTTGCAATAAAAGCAATTATTGTGGAGATTCGATCAACATTCCAAAGCTTTGTAGTCTTGATCATTCCAGATTACATCCACCAATTTGGGGCTACTGTTAAATATTGATATTTCTGGAAGAAAAGGGTGGAAATAATTAAGGTGTCTGGTGGAAGGTTATGGATTAGTTAGCTGGAAACCAGCCCATTCAATATATGGTATCCAGTACTTCCTGCACTGGTTTCATATTCACTCATGACTGGTAGATTTGGTGATGAATGCAGTCAAATATTTGTCCCATTCCTATGTACTTTAAAGTTTAATAACGCTGAAAAATGTGTTGCTGGAAAAGCGCAGCAGGTCAGGCAGCATCCAAGGAGCAGGAGAATCGACGTTTCAGACATAAGCCCTTCTTCAGGAAATAATAATGCTGTCTAATAATGCTGTCTAATAATGCTGTCAACCATTTCCTTTCCATGATGACATTAGGTCTGCTTGTGATGCAGCGAACAGGTTTTAAACTCATTTTTAGTCACAACATTGGCCAACAGGCAGTTGAATACAAAAGTAACCCAGCTGGTAGACTATTTTGCTTGTTTGCTCTTCATGAAGTATGTTTTACCATGAATTTTGCCCCCGTAAAATGGGGAAAGACCAACAATCAGAAATGCATCCAGATTTATTCAACTCGTTTTGAATTTTCCCAACTCAGATTGGATCATTTGCAGGAAGCCATGTCCAGTGAATGCACCACTGAATCTTTGAACGTACCTGTTGTCGTGCAATTGTAACAGAAACGCAAGTGTTGGAATTTGGAGTCGGTCCAAGTTGGGATTTTTGGTTCAAATTAACATTTTTGATTCTGATTTTCTCTAGTCGTATTTAGGACCCTCTTGAACTCTGTACAAAACAATTATTCCCAACCATCAATCTTCTCATGCACCTAAAGAATAACAGTAGACTTCAACCTTTCTCTGAAAATGAATCTCAAATTTTTGTAGAGCTCCTGTGGCACAGTAGGTGGTACCACTGCATCTAATTCAGAAGCTCCAAGTTCAAGTCTCACTGCAGGTCTTGATGACCATGGAAGGAGAGTTGACGGTCTGGTCCGCACAGGTGGAGAGTCAGCCAACAAACCCTTTCGAACCTATGCCTCCGTCCTGCCAAAACAGAAGAGAAGTGCATAAAGATACAAACCAGCTTCACAGATCTCTACGATGCTCAAAACATTCTACCAGCTTTTTCTTTTCAAATCCCCAGATAATGGGACTACAAGGAGTAAGATCCCTTGCTGTTGACTGGGAAAGCTGATGTAACCCGTTATACCAAAGGACAGTAGCACTTCCAATTGTCTGGAACAACCTGTGTGTCAAATCAGAAGGTCACATTCCACCTTCACCTGGCAGCTGAACAGGATTGCACTGAAGTAACGTACAGGCCTCATCAGCAAGTTGGAGAAGCAAGCTATTAGAAATGATTGTTTCCAAAAAATGTTACAGCTCTCAAGTAGTAGACCTTCCTGATCAGGAGATCCTGATTTCAAAGCCTTAAAAAAATCAGTCACTCAAATATTCGGCCTCATCTAGGTGGGAATAACCAATGGTTAGAGAGGTTGCAAATTGTTGTACTATGATGCTAAATCTTAAAAGAACAAAATACAAACATGTTCTGACTTGCCTGCTTTGTTGTATCCCTCAAGTTGAAGCCAGTCGTTAAAGGCTGCCCATTGGCTAACAGATCATTAAAAGCCTGGAACATTCCTCATGCCCACTGACCATGCACCCAAAGAATATGCACTGATCAGCATCAACAAATCATTGACATGATGGGGAGAAATCACTGAAGACATTTGGGGAAAATAAACTGTGGCTTGAATGATCTGGCCTCCACAGTTCTTCTGAGAGTCACTCCCAATGGTCTGCTCTTCTGCTTCTGGGAACATTGAAATGATACATTTTCACATTCTGCCACTCATTAAAAAGAAATAAATATTAATAGAACACAAACAGAAATTGCTGGGAATGCTCAGCAGGTCTGGTAACACCTGTGGAGAGAAATCAAGAGTTAATGTCTCAGGTCCAGTAACCATTCGTCAGAACTGAGGAAGTGGAGAGAACTGTGGAGAGAAATCAGCGTTAACGTTTCAGGTCCAGAACTGAGGCAGGGTCACTCGATCCGAAACATAACTCTGATTAATCTCCACAGGTGCTGCCAGACCTGTTGAGCTTTTCCAGCAATTTCTGTTCTTGTTTCTGATTTCCAGCATCTGCAATTCTTTTGGTTTTTGTTAATAGAACAACTTGGGATGATGAAGTGCTGGACTATGTTTGATCTAAAAGTCAAACAAGTGTTAAGTGCCTTAATGAGAACAAGTTTATCTCAGTGACAACATTCCCTCCTTTCAGCATGAGATTGAAATAGACCATATCCTCCAGTCTGATGGTTCTGTTTGTGTTAGCTGTGAGTAGTAAGGTCAGAGGGGCTTAGAGGTACCTTGAAATAGAAAAAGGAGGGTGCAGTATACTTACAAATTCCAGCAATAGGCCAACGAAATCAGAGCAGAGCTCAAGTGAAGCTCAAAGATCTGCAGCCTAAATAAATTAAAGCAAACTTGCCAAATCATTGTTCTTCATCACTTACTGAGAGCTGCTACACAATTTTAATGTGCCTTCATATCATAAGTATCGGATTTTGCCTGTTATTGCTGGTTTCCCCTGATTTCACCTTGGCAGTAAATATTGCACTTTGTGTGACAAACTAACACACTCTGCTGCAGAGGCCAGCAAAGCAGAAAGGTTTTATTTTACCTTCACGTTGTTATACTGGCCATTTCCCAGGTTTAATTGTGTAGGAAAATAACGATGGCATGAGGGCTGAATATTCCAAGGAATCCTCTTCGAATGAAGTGAGCTGACAGATAAAGATATTGCTGATTTCCAGATTATTATTTATACCACAGTGACAGGGCCATTGCTTTAAGATGACAGAAGAGGGCTGCTTTGTCAATCATGGACTTCCAGCATCACCCACCACCAGCCCTTATCGGGAAATTGCAAAAATCCTTAATAATGGACAGAGAACCATGGGGAGCATATCCTCAATTTTCCAATGTCTCTCTCTGGAAGTGATACTCCCTCAAGGGAATATGTATTTATCAGTTTCTGTTCTCATCACTGGTATTTTTTACTTGTATATTCTGAGGAATGTCTTCTGTGATTATAATTATAATCAGGTCCTTCGGAGTACTCTGATTGGATACTTCAGATCATGTTTTTGCTGCATTAACTCTCCACAGTTTAACTATGGTTTTGGAATCATATATCATGTCCATTTTGTCACAGATTTCAGTGCTCCTATAGTCATTTAATGGATGTCACAGCAAGGATTACCTTGTGCACATTGGAGGGACTGATTTCCCCATGTCTGATTGAGTTAAATATAACTAGTTATAGAGATTTTATAATGAGATTTATAAAAAGTCGGCAGATTTGGTTCTTTTTGACATCTTCAGCTTTAGTCCAGTCACTGTCCACTTTGTATAAATTATCTATCCAGCATTTCAGAGAGCTTTTACATACTTTATAAACTGTCACAGTATTTACAGTCTCATTATATTAATCTTGCTTTGACAAACTGTGAATCTACTGAAAACTCTGGTGATCATTGTGCAATGATTTGCGATGATGTGCTACGTTGAATGAAACAAGAATCATCAAGTCACTGCATGTTTAATACATTTGCCCTGGTTCAGAGGTGGTGTTTTGCCATTTGGCTAATGATACCTGCACATATTCCAACAAGAAATTCAATTGTAAATCAAATATGCTCTCCATTAAACTGGTGTCCAGAAACTGTTCCCATTGGCAAGCCATTACACTGAATCATGTGTTAGATTATATTGATATTCTTCCAATCAAACATGGGCATCCTTTCGTTTTGGTGGAAAGAATGAAAAACTTGCATTCAAATAGCACCTATTGTGCCTTAGGACATATGCAACCCCTGGTAGATGACAGGCACGGCAGCCAATTTGTGCCCAGCAAGATTCCATAACAAGCTGTAAATGAACAACTTGATAATCTTGTATCTCTGCTCATTACATTGAACTGCATGCCACTACTAGCCATGTTATTACATCTGTTGTTTAAGCCGCTCCCTGAACTCCTTAACTGATTTTACATCTTCTAAGCTTTAATTTATTCTCCTGTTATCTGCAATTTTATATCCTGCCTTTTTCTCTAGTTAAAAAAAAGCACAACTCAAGAAATGTTTAGTCTGTTTGATTCTGTGCAGGTCTTTTAAAAAATTAACATTTTTATTCACCTTTAGATTCTGTTTACACCATCTCTAACTGATACCTCTGAATACGAATTCACCTTATCGACATGAGATTTTTCTTTTAGTGAAGGACCACAGTCCTGCATTCCCAGATTTGTAGGTCGACCATATAAATGCTTGCCTCACTAAATAATTGTATCACAGGCTGAGGAAAAAGAGGGACTAAAATTATGAATATTGTTTCAAAGTAAGGAAATACAGTAGGTTTACAATAAGTGTTTGAAAGTTCTTATCATGAAATATTTCCCATTGTGATCCTGAATATATATGTGATACATTTCACAACAACAAAATGGCACCTTCTTTCATTTTTTTTTCATCTCCTTTTAAGGTCTTTAATTCTCCCTCTTGTTTTCCCTCATTAATTCTCAGTCCTTATCATCTTCATAGAGTCATATAGCATGGAAACATTCAGTCCAACCAGTCCAGACCAACCATAATTCCAAAGTAAACTAGTCCCATCTGTCTGCGCTTGGCCCATATCCCACCAAACCTTTCTTATTCATGTACTTATCCAAATGTCTTTTAAAAGTTGTAATTGTACCTGCATCCACCACTTCCTCTGAAAGTTCATTCCACACACAAACCCCTTGTGTTCGAATAATTACCAAAAAACACTAAAGAGGCTAGTTTTTCTGGATTAGAAAAGGCTAAGGGGTGATCTGTATAAAACGTTGCCCCTCATGTCTTTTTTAAATCTTTCTCCTTAAAAGTATGCCCCTTAATCTTGAAATCCCCACCTTCGGGAAAAGGCACCTGCAATTCACTTATCTATGCCCCTCATGATTTTATAAACCCCTATAAGGTCACCCCCCAACCTCCTACGATCCAGCAAAAAAAAGTTTCCAGTCTACCCATATAACCCAAACCCTCCATTCCCAGCAACATCCTGGTAAATCTCTTCTGAACCTTCTTGCTGTCTCACTTTCTCTCTCTCTCTTTAGTTCTCTCGCGACAATCATTTTTTTCCTCTCTACTCCCTTCTGTTTCCTTTGTCCCAAACTCCCTCAGATCCACCACTCCTTCCGTTCTCTCCCTCCGAACATTCATTTGACAAAACAGTGTTATTGAAACTTTCCAGAATTTTAGATAAAAATGTATAATTATTGAAGACATTGATTCTATCTTACAATTGGTGTATTTTACTGCTTTGTAACTTTTCTAGTGTCCGATACACAGTATTAATTTACATTTTTGCTGAAGATTCTCGGTCAAACTGAATTTTTCAAACAAAAGTTATAGTAAAATAATTCTTATTTTGTAATGTACAAAATTGTTCATCATGAAGATGTGTAACTTTTTAGTAATCTCAGTTCCAGCTGATTTTCAATGGTACTTGCCATTTTATGTACAATTGCAGGCAACAGGTCACAGAGACCCAGCAGCAGAGACAGTTCGGTCTTTGGTATAGTTTTGTCTGTTAATGTTTTGGCAATTTCTTTACTGCCGAGGACATAGAAGAATTCTGACCTTTTTATCTAGAGGAAAAAAATGCCGTTAGAATTGATTTGTTTCGATGTATTATTTTTGTAAAAATGCAAATCCAGTCTTTTAAAAATCATATTTATACTTAATGTGTAAAGTGAACATTGAAAGTAAACAATGGTAATGAAAGCTGAAGGCTGCAGGAGTTTTCTTTTCACTCGGAGTCAAGCTGATGCTTCACAACTTGTATCTAAGTAGCACCTATAACATAGAGCAGGTAAGGCACGAGGAATACAGGAGATCCACAACTTTAAACATCCGACTCATGAGCACTCATACTTACAAATGCAATCCCATACAAAGGTATAATTTTAAAGAGTTGACATATGAATACTTTTTGTACTTACAATCTCTACTTTATATTGTTCTGCATTGTGTTCCGACTTGCGTACAACTCGATTTACAACCAGATTCCAGAATAGAACCCATTCACAACCCAGGGACTGCCTATACTGCAGTGGATAACTCATCTCCTGATTCCCTAAAGCCTGTCCACCACCCACAGGGCACAAGTCAGGAATGTGATCAAATACAGTGCCTTGATGGGTACAACTCCAACAATGGCCTGACACCATCCAGAACAAAGCAGGCTAATGATTGGCACCACATCCACTCCCTCCACCACTGGTGCTCAGCAGCAGCAGTGTCTACTATCTACATGATGCACTGCAGAAATGCACCAAAGATCCTTAGACAGCGCTTTCCAAACTCACCATCACTTCCATCTGGAAGCGAAAAGGCAGCAGATACATAGGAACATCATCACCTGCAAGTTCCTTTCCAACCACTGACCACCCCAACTTGAAAATATATCATCATTCTTTCAGTGTTGCTGGGGCAAAATCTTGTAGCTCCATCTTTAGCAATATTGTGGATCTTCCTACTGCACATGGACTATACTAGGTGAAGGAAGTAACTCTCCACCATCTTCTCAAGGGCAACTAGCGACGGGCAATAAATTCTGCCCTAATGTTGCCACATTCCATGACCCAAGTCAAATAAAAGGAAAAAAAGAACTTTCTTTCGGGACAGATGTTAATCAAGACCTGGTCTGCTCTCTCATGTGGTTGTAAGAGATTTCTTGAGTAAATAAAAAGCAGAACAGTTATTATGAAATACTGGGCAATATTTACCCCTTAATCACCCTCAATCAAAATATTACTAAAATAGGTCACCCAGCCATTATCACATTGTTGCTTGTAGGAGCTTGCTCTGCATAAATGTTGCCTACATTACAACAGTCACTATGGATATTTCAAAGGCACCCTATTGTCTTTAAAGTGCTTTTGGAGCAGCCTGACATTACAAAAGGTGCCTTATAGATCCAAGTTTCCTCATGTAAAATTCAACATTTACAAAGGGGAGGCATTAGCCGAGGGATATTATCACTGGACTGTTAATCCAGAGATTCTCAGGACCTGGGTTTGAATCCCACCATGGCAGATGGTGGAATTTGAATTCAATAAAGATTTGGAATTAAGTATCTAATGGTGTCCACAAATCTACTATCAATTGTGGGGGAAAACCTATCTGATTCATTAATGTCCTTTAGGAAAGGAAATCTGCCATCCTTACTTAGTCAGGCCTACATGTGACTCCAGCCTCACAGCAATATGGTTGACACTTAACTGCTCTCTGGGCAATTAGGAATGGGCAATAAATGCTGGCCCAGCCAATGACACCCTCCCTCTGTAAATGAATTTTAAAAAGTTCTTTTCTCTCTTGTGGAAATGCTGGAATACAATGGAGGTCAGGAACACCTCCCCATCGAACCCTCTGTACCTCACGGCAATTTCCACCCTTGTTTTGTGTGAGATCGAACAATCGTCCAAATGTACTAGAATACTTCCCAAGAAACACTAAAGAGGCTGGTTTCTCTGGATTAGGAAAAGCTGAGGGATGATCGGATTGTAATCTTTAATGCAGTGAAAGGATTTGACGGGGCTAATATAGAGAAAACATTTCCATTTGTGGGGAGCTCAAAACGAAAGGTCATAATTATAACAGTCACCAAAAAAAAATCTTAACATGCAAATCAGGGGAAATCTCTTTACCCAGAGCGTGGTAAGAATGTAAAATGTGCTAGCACATATAGTTGTTGTAAATAGGATGTATAAAAAGGTGATATCTAGGATGAAATGAAGTACAGTGGAAGACCATTTGTGTGGAACATTACACCAGTACAGGCCAGTAGATTCTGTTGAATGGTCTGTGCAGTACTCTCAATGGAGCTCAACATATAAAATATTAGGAAGCCCACAGCAGCCGAACCTAATCCTAAAGTGCATTTTATAAAGATCGCATTGGGACCCCCAACTCAGCTTGGAATTTTCTAGCCAGGTGTCCTGAAGATAATCCTTGTGTCCTTGTTGCAGTCAGGACTGAAATGGGTGTCAACCAAGTGAGTTTCCAGATCAGATTCAGATCTATAATCACATAATCTACTCACCTAACAACTATTCAAGAACTGACAGTTAATATTCTCAAAGGACATACTTCCAAAACTGCCTCAGAATCCATTTTGCTGACAGCCTGTGGGAGTGATTCACAGCAAAATAACTCATCCATCAACAAAATGTTATTTCACTGGCACATGGGATTATTATGTCAAAAGAATACACCCCATCGTATCAAAACGTTCATTTTCTGATTGTGACAATGGCCCTTGATAAGACACTGGCTTGTACAATGAAACAATGGATTAAATGCATTTTTATAACCACACCCTGGGTTATACCCTCTCCCCACCCCCCGGCTATGTCTTCTCCCCCTCTCCACCCCCTAGTTATACTTCCACCCACCTCCCCATCCAATGCCTATAGACAGGATGTGGTCTCCCTCCCTTGCCCAATCTTGAGGGATGCCCTGGAAGTCCAGGTTCCAGATCTGAGGGGAGTGGGAGCCAATCCCAAACTGGAGCTCCATTGGAAATACCGACCGTGATGGTGGATTTCCAGGGAACAACCACTTGGAGAGGCTGGGGCATGGGGTGAATCGGTACGTAATATTGGGAGAGGAGACAGACAACATACATTCTTTACAAACATTGAGTTGAGGTTTCCTGATGATGGGTTATGGGGCAAGTAAATAAGATGTTGCTCCCAATGAGTATCATTTTACCAAAACAAGAGCATTGACAAAGACAGAACTACAACATGGTCAATCCATTGGACCAGAGATCATGAACCTGAGGCTGGAAAACCACATGGGACTTGTTAAGGCAGCTCCCACTCTTGATTATATTTGAATTGAGTCAATTTAGCTTATTATTAAATGTTTTGTTTCTTTAAAAATTTATCTTAATGTTTCACTTGTGAAAAGCTCTCAATAGCTTGGTCTTGGAATTGGCTTTGGTGGGAGTTGAGGGATATGGCATCCAATTCTTTCCAAGTTGTTGGGTTTTCATTGCCCTGCAACTCCAAGATAGCACCTTCTCTTTAAGTGAGGTTTACCTCAGACCTTCCAGACCAGCCATAGTATAGATGTAGGAAGTTATATATGCTCCTTTCCCTGTTTGGAACAATGCCACGTGATGCAGAAGAATGGTGAGGTTATGAGTGGTTACCAGATAGTAATCTAATCAATGGGCTGAGCCATTGCAAATTGCACGAGAAAAGGTCGAGTGGGTTTATTACTGTTATCTGAACACTGGGATTAGATTACAGCTTTGAAATCATCTTTTGGAATGTCACTTGTTTATAATAGATAACCTTTATTTTTATTTGTTTAAGGGTTTGTTCAATACTGCTTGCTCATGCTTAAGGGAACAGACAATGGCTCCATGTCACTGCTGTGATGTGGTATTCAAACAAGGTTAACTCTGGGAACACCACCTTAAATATTATCAAGGGACAATCTATGAGGTTCATTTTGCAATGGTCCCAGGATAAGGGTTGGCAATCTTAATAACAACATCAACACTTTACATTTAGTCAAATTTTAAGAGCTGCAATCAGTCATACAAGAATGAAGAACAAAATGTATTTCAATAACAATTCAAAGATTTAGTCATAGAGATGTACAGCATGGAAACAGACCCTTTGGTCCAACTCATCCACATCGATAAGATATGCTAAATTAATGTAGTCCCATTTGCCAGCACATGGCCCATATCCCTCTATTCATATACCCATCCAAATGTCTATTAAATATTGCAATTGTACCAGCCTCCACCACTTCCTCGAGTAGTTCATTCCATACACGTACCACTCCCTGTGTGAAAAATTGCCCCTTTGATCCCTTTTAAATCTTTCCCCACTCACCTTAAACCTATGTGCTCTAATTTTGGATTTCCCCACCCCAGAGAAAGGACCATGTCCATTTGCCCTATCAATGCCCCTCATGATTTTATAAACTTCTAGAAAGTTACTCCTCAGCCTCTGATGCTCCAGGGAAAATAGCCCCAGCCTATTTATTTACAAAAGCGTGGTTAATTGAATGAGAGTTGTTTTTTGCAAGTATAGTGCTGATATAAGTTTAATAAAACAGAATAAACCATTTAATAACCATTTAATAGTCATCAAAATTGGCTCGATTTAAATGCAATCAAGATCAGAAGCCTCATGTGTCTTTAACAAGTTTTACATGGCTCGAGAGAATGGGCACTTTCTCACAGAGAATGTAAAAGAAATCAGAGCAAGAGGAACCCAGCGTCTGATAAGGAAGGAAACGCTGGAGTCACATGGGTTGCCTGATGCTATCAGCACAGCCACTGAGTCCCAGTTAGAGAAAAACTGTAATACTTCAGGGTGAATTGTGACAGCACTGAGTACAAAAGTGTAGACCCCTTGGCTCTGGCTCTTCAAGTGCTTCAATCTAAACAGCTTGATGGTTTACATTGGAGTTAAATCTCATACACGGTGGCTCAGTGGTTAGCACTGCTCCCTTACCATGCCAGGGACCTGGGTTCGATTCAACCCTCAGGTGATTGTCTTTGTGGAGTTTGCACATTGTCCCCGTGTCTGTGCAGGTTTCCTCCTGTAGTCCAAAGAAGTGCAGGTTAGGTGGATAGACTGTGCTAAATTTCCCATTATGTCCAGGGATGTGGAGGCTTGGTGGGTTAACCATGAGACTTACAGGGTTGGAGGTGAGTCTGGGTGAGATGCTCTTCAGAGGGTTGCTGTGGATGTAATGGGCTGAGCGCCTGCCCCCACACTGTAGGGAATCTTCGAGATCCTTTTTAACATCTTCCTTTCCAAAATTGCATTTTTGTCATTTTTGATGGCAAATCCCATGATGGAAAGCACTTCAAATTTACTTGTAAATTGGGGACATGAGATTTAATCTATATTTATAAGCTTCCATTAATCGCTTCCTCAATCCTATTGTGGAAGTATGTGTGCTGAAACCTGTAGTGTGAAACTTCACAAGACAGGAGCGCTGATCATATAATGGGCCCTGATGTATGTTTCACCTGCACCATGGGCTCTGCTGTAATGAGGCTCCAGTATCACTCAGCTGTTTTAAAATACCATTAAACCCTTTGGTAAAATGGAGCCTGCAGCTGAGATCTTCTGCTGGGAGCTCTGACATTGCTAATGAGTTTCTATCTAACTAGGAAGTGCCTCATCTGCGAGGAAAAGAATTCAAGTCCAGAATTTGTGCAAATGGGAATTCGAGTCAATCGCGGATGATTTTTCCCTCTTTTTATTTCATCTGGCTCTCCAATATCTAGTGCCTCTTTGCGGGGGGGCTCTTTTGTTCTGCCACTCGTTCTAATTCCATGAATGTGTCCCGTCACCAAGATTTGGGATGTCACAGCAATGCTAGGAAGCTCAGTGCTGCTACACCCCCACCCCCTCAGACTAGTGCACAGGAAGTCTGTCCTGTTTACTCCTTGTTCCCAGCATACTAGGGCATCTTGGTATCCTGAACGAGTAGCTGCAATACACATATAATTCAGGACAATAAAAGCAATTGGGTTTTTCATCTGGGAAGGAGTTGGAGCAATCCCGCTTTTATCTGATGGTCTTCCAATACTGGTCCCCGGATGATGATCAGGAGTACAAATGTTGGCCTACCCTCTCCTTCCTAATCTGACTCACTTAAGCAAATTATAGTCACTACTCCAGCCCCTCAGTTGGCATCAACATTTTTCTCCAGCTTTCCCTGCACTATGCATATCATCCTTACAACTGGCTCTCAGGGGGCTTTATGGTTTATGATCAATCCATAAGACCATAAGACATAGGAGTGGAAGTAATGCCATTTGGCCCATCGAGTCTACTCCACCATTCAATCATGGCTGATGGGCATTTCAACTCCACTTACCCTCATTCTCCCCGTAGAGTATCACTGTAGGGTATCCTCAAGGGGATATTGTGTGACAACCAATTCTCAGTAAACCCCTACCAAGCAATCCAGTTGATTCCACCCACCTTCCTCTTTCTTTCCTTGAGCAGAAGATCCACAACTTCTGGCCGGCAATGCCCACCATGGCCCAAGCGGAATTTGGCAAGTGGAGCAGTCACTGGAGATAGGCTGTACATGGAAAACGTCTAACAACTGGTCAACTGTTGGTACTGAGATCAGGACAAATGTATTTTTGCATTTTGGAGTTTATCCTCATTTGTCCTGTGTGACAGAAAAGCAGAATGTTACCTTGTGAAATGGTCTGATTAACATATATATAATGACATAAGCAACACTAATAAGCTGGAAATTACTGCTTATCCAGTTAGAATAATTGAATCCCTGTTCAGCTCATCGAGTCTGCACCAACCTTCCAAAGAACATCCCACCCAGACCTAGCACCCCACCCTATCCCCACATTTCCATTGGCTAACCCACACTAAAGGGCAATTTCGAATGGCCAATCCACCTAACCTACACATCTTTGGACTGTGGGAGGAAACCAGAGCACCTGGAGGAAACCCACGCAGATGTGAGGAGAAATTGCAAACTCGACATAGACAGTTTCCAAGGCTGGAATCAAACCAGGACCCTGGCACTATGAAGGCAACAGTGCTAACCACTGAGCTGCCATATCAACTTCAGAGTGTAAGACCAGAGTCGCACATAGGCATAAGAGGATTTCTTCCCTGAAGGAAGGATATAAGCAAAGTTATCACATGTTGCAAGTTTCATTTCAGAGTTTTCTGCAGTGGGAAGTGAAGACATAGTCCTATCAGAGTGAGTGTCCTGCACTATAACATGAGTGATTTTCCCCAGACCTTATTTACCACATCAGCTGAGATACTCGAACTTTGGGTGAAAGTATAAAATGGATCATATTGAATGAGTCACCTGTTGTGTAGCTCTCTTCTCTGCCTCCCAGCGATTGAAATAGATTAATAGATAGACCGATCTATTGAATTGTACATATTTGACTAACGAAGAGCCTTGCCCAGCTCCTGGAGACTCTATACCTCAGAAAGGACATGTTTGCCCTGCAGTTGGTGTAGCTTCACCAGAACAATACAAGGTCTCCACTGTTAAATCACGAGACCAGTTTCGACTCAGTTTTAACCCCTGCGTTTGAAAAGCTGAGGTGATCTGATTGAGATATTTAAGTTGATAAAATAAACGGATAAAGCAGTCACAAAGAAATAATATCCTCTGGTGGTGCAGACATTAATTGAGAGCTGGGATGAAATCAGGAAGCACTTAAATGATGGCTATAATGCAAAAAGACAATGCTGGAAATTCTCACCTGTTACATTCACACAACACCAGGTTATAGCTCAACAGGTTTATTTGGAAGTACTATTTTTTGGAGCACTGCTCCTTCATCAGGTAGCTAGCTGCTAGACTATAACCTAGTGTAGTGTGATTTTTAATTCTGAACAATGTTACTTGATAATGATGTATATCCCTACCTACCTTGCCACCCCTTCCCATGGAGTATGGACAAACCCATCTTTACTTGCAGTCTCCAATAAATGGCTTCCAAGTATATCAAACAGCTTGAGCTGTTACTATTCAGCATCCTCACATTGTGCAGTTATTGAACTCTGACCTCCAGCTTCCCAACCTGCCTGGTACACCCAGACCAAGCAGATAAATTACAATCCAGCCCATTAATCATAATTAATTCTCATTCTCATCATGAATGTGGGAACACTGTCATAAAAGAGTAGAGACCAATGAGTCATTTGATCTCAGAGAAGCTTTGATTTATAGACACATCATAAACATTCCTCACTGGGAAATGTACTTAGGAAATATCAAAATAAACTGGGCACTCCTAGATTCAAAATAAGAATCATAGGAACCGTAGGAGTAGGCAATGTTGAATGTATCGATGGTACAGCAGAACAGTGCACTGTTGTCCATCTGGCTCATTAATGTCCATCACGGAAGGAAATCTGCCATCCTGACCTGGGCTGGCCTACATGTGACTCCAAGCCCACACCAATGGCCTGTGAACTGTTCCCTGAAATTGTGTAGCCTGCTGCCTTGCTGCATCAATACAATAAAAAAAAGCCTCAAAAAAGGAATGAAACTGTGTGGTTCACCTGGCATCGACATAGCCACTGGAAATGACAATGGCAAAAACATTCCCATCTACTCTTCACAAGTCTTCTTTAAATTCTAGCATCTGGGGGCTAGTGCCAGAATTGGGAGACCTGACTCACAGTCTAGTCAAGCAACAGCCTGACATAGTCTTACTCACGGAATCATACCTTACAGACCACATCCCAGACACCACTGTCACTATCCCTGGATATGTCCTGTCCCACCGGCAGGACTGACCCAGCAGAGAGGGAGGCACAGTCAGGAGGGCATTTCTCTGTTATTTCAACATTGACTTCATAACCCATGAAATCTGATGGCATCAGGCAACATCCTGCTGATTGAGGGCCATTACCCACCCTGTTCTCAACTGATGAATCTGTGCTCCTCCATGTTGAAAAGTGTTTGGAGGAAGCACTGAGGGCAGCAAAGATGCAGAATGTACTCTAGGTGGGGGAATTTCAATGTCCCCCACCAAGAGTGGCTTGGAGGCATAACTAGTGGTCAAGTTTTAAAGAGCATAGCTGTTAGACTTGGTCTGCGATATAGCTGTTATAGGGCATAGCTTTAGACTGGGTCTGCGACAGATGGTGAATGAAGCAACAAGAGGAAAAAACAATCTTGACCCCATCCTCACCAATCTACCTGCTGCAGATAACTGTGACTGTATTGGTTGGAGCAATTATCACACAGTTTTTGTGGAGGCAAAGTCACGTGTTCACATTGAGAATAGCCTTCATTGCATTGTGTGATACTAACACTGTACCAAATGGGACAGATTGAACAAATATAGCAACTCAAGACTGGACATCCGTGGGTCATCAGCAGCAGCAGAATTTCACTCCAACACAATCTGGAACCTTATGGTCCTGCATATCCCCTACTCTACCATTACCATCGAGTCAGGGGACCAACTCACGTTCAATAGAGAGTGCAGGAGGGCATGCTAAGTATAACATGATACACAGCTAAAAATGAGGTGCCGTCCTTGCAAAGTATTGAAAGGTCTATTTGCATAGCCTCAATTGATAAACGGAGCCAAGTCATTCCAACCCAAAGGATCAGATCAAGGCTCTGAAATTCTGTCACATCCAGTTGTGAATGGTGTTGGACAATTAAAAACAGCCACTTAAAAAGGAGACTCCACAAATATCCCCAACCTCCATGATGAGAGAACCCAGTACATCCGTGCAAAAAATAAGGCTGAGGATGAGCTTTGTCTTTATTGGAAATATATGATTGTTCCTTCGGAGTCATTGGGTCACAATCCTGGAACTCATTCCCTGACAACATTGTGGATGTGCCAACAATAAATGGACTGCAGCGGTTCAAGAAGGCAGCTCACCACCACTTTCTCAAGGGTAACTTGGGACGGGCAATAAATACTCATCAAGCCAACAACATCACACCTCCCATGAAAGAGTGAGGAAGCAGCTGGTTTTTATTACTTGAATAAAGGCAAAATACTACAGATTCTGGAAATCTGAAACAAGTACAGAGAATGCTGGAGATACTCAGCAATTCTGGCAGCATTTGTGAAGAGAGAAACTGGGTTCTGTTCTGAAGAAAAGTCACACAGATGCATAATGTCAACTTTGTTTTTCTCTCCACAGATGGTGCCAAATCTGCTGAGTTTCTCCAGCATTCTCTGTGTTTGCTTTAGTTTTCATTACTTCGTAAGATAGATAAAGAGTAACAACTCCCTTTGTGTTTCTTCACTTATTCCCCGGATAGATTGAGGCACTTTTCATTAATAAAACAAAACTGGCTGACACCAAATGGAACAGAAACACCTCAGTGATTTAATTAATTAAATTACACGCAGTACACCAGCTTTCCAGAATGGGCTCAGTGCTTTTCCACTTTCAGAGCCTGGATATTTTCTCTTCCTTTCTGATCTAGAAATGGGCTAGAAATTTGACACATGCAGCACAAGAGCATATTTTCATCCCTGTGAGGCCCCGATATGTTAACACGAAGATCCAGTGGAATCTGGTCATAAGAGCTGTGTGAATATTCATTGCGGGTCCCAAAATACCATTTCACATCACTGAGTAAAACAAGTGGAGCATTGCCTGAAAGACATAGTACGCACTCACTGACGCACAAACACTAAAATTCAGCCTTGGCTTTTTTTTTGCCTCCTACTTAATTTGAGCACGTTTGTTTTCTCCTTAAAACCGTGTCGCTGTCTTCACAAAACTTAATTCTCAGACACAGCGCCAGGGTCCCAGGTTCAATTCCAGCCTTGGGCAACTGTCTGTGTGGAGTTTGCACATTCTCCATTGGTCTGCTTGGGTTTCCTCCAGGTGCTCCTGTTTCCTCCCAGAATCCAAAGATGTGCAAGTTTGGTGAATTGGCCATGCTAAATTGCTCATAGTGTCCAGGGATGTGTGGGTGAGGTGCATTAGTCAGGGGCAAATGTAGAGTAATAGGGTATAGGGTAGGGGAATGGGTCTGGGTGGGTTACTCTTCAGAGGGTCAGTGTGGACTTGTTGGGCCGAATAGTCTGATTCTATTCTATTTTATTCTATAACACTGTGAGGTTACAGCATACTGACATACAATAATAGGGAAGAGTCAAAACATGTGGCGCTGGAAAAGCACAGCCAGTCAGGCAGCACTCGAGGTGCAAAAGAGTCCACATTTCGAGGATAAGCCCTTCATCAGGGACAACAATAGTGCCCAATTATAAGTGGCATGGAGGGTGGGATGTGATGGCACAGCAGGTCAGTAAAACCACCATTCAACATAACAACGTTTGTCCACATCCAGTCCAGAAATACAACCTCTTCACCTGTTGGCTATACCTAACACACGGCAGAAAGCTGGTTGGGTTGACTAGAAAATGCCATCCACGCCTCCTCCCCACCCCCCCCACCCCCACCTCCCCCACCCCCCACCCCCACCCCGGTAGAATGTTAAGATTGTTGAAGTTGTCTTTCAGGCACAAAGTTAAACCTTAGATTCTAACTTCCTGCTCAAATCAAAATCCAACGGCATTACTTGAGGAGAAACAAAGTTATCACTGTTTCCTTGCTGAAGTTCCACCTTTCAATCCACAAATCTACATTTGCTGCTTCAAGTTTTACTCAGCACAATTAGCATTATATTTATTCATAGTCCTCTCACACTGAGTCAGATGTTTGTGGATTTGTGCATATAACTCCAGGCTGACACTTCAGTGGAGTACAGTGAGAGTGCTGATCTGTCTGCAGTGCTGTCTTTCAGATAATTAACGAAACTACGCCATCTCTGGTAATGAATAATCCCAAGGTACTAAATTGAAGGAAATACATGAGAGTTTCTCTGGTATCCTGAACAATACTTAATCCTCAAGCTACACACCTAAAAAAGATTACACCTTCATTCTCACGTTATTGTCCAAGGGAGTTACTGTGCACAAATTGGTTGCTGTGTTTCCTACAACATTTGCTGCACTTCAACAGGCTGTAAAAGCACTTTGAGTGATCCTAAATAACACCAGGTAAATGTAATTTCTTTATGGTTCTTATCACCGTTTCACACCATTGCAATTCAATAGGAAAGAATGAAAGTTGATGTTTCCCATCAACAGAAACACTAGCTGCTATATAACCAGAGTGTAGCAAGGTACTGGAGCTGTACAGGAAAGAGGTGAAAGTGATGAAAACTGCAACTCCAATAACTATACAGCCCTCACAAAACATCCAGAACTTCACAACAGATTGCAGAATCCCCTAGCCATGGAAAGAGCTAAATTTTAGGAATAATGGAACACTTAAGCCTCAGGCTCTGGAGAGAGTTTTTAAGCTATAATTGATACCAAAGGATTATTCAAATACAGTGCCTAACTTCAACATTTCTCTCTCTCTCTATACACACACACACACTGTATCTATTGTATGTAATTGGAACTGTTAAATACATGTTGGAGGACATAAAAAAAGAACAAAGTACATGACAAGTGTTAAGTGCCCTGATGGTTTTATTTTGAGGTGTTTTCATTTGTCCATTGAAGATTTGCCGAGCAATTTGTGTTGGTTGTCACATGTTTAACAAATGAAGTCAGTTTGCAAACTCAACAAATAATGCCTTGTGACCTGTTGCTTTTTAAAATTAATATTATTTAAGCCATTCATTGATCTATGCTACACAACAACGAATCAAATGGAATACCTGATTTATGACAGACACTTGAGGTGCAATGCAGACATTGTAATGGCATTTCAGAAATAATTGTTCTTTTTGTTCGGTGGAGTATGACGAGAAGTGACTTAAATTGACATGATACCAAGTCAGTTTTGGGACAAGAGAGACAGCTGGCCAGAGTATATCAGAGCTTCATTCACCCCTGACAATACATTCAATCTTATTTAATGTTCTCGGGTTAAGCGCAAGGAAAATTCCAAGCCCAATGTTCATAATTTTCCATCCCTGGTCTGTGGAAAGTACTAACTGCCTTATCTAATAGAAGACAAAGACTTTATCCTCTGTTAAATCTTGTTTTGGAACCTTTCTTGACCTTTAAACCTTCCACACAAAGGCATCAATACATTTATCATTCTTTTAATTGTGCAACTTTGATTCTTTCAGACACAAAAGTGTAGAATTTGACTTGGTGCAATTGCGTAAAACAGGGGACACTGAGTTGGCAGCTCATTTTATATCTTTCCCAAGTTTTCCATGAAAATCAGTGAAAATGCAGAATGGCCATTTTACCCCCTTGCATAAGATCTACTTTTGGAGAAAGAAAGAGATGACTGAGGTTTTTATGTACATGGGTTTTAAAACACTGCAATAAATGTACGGTTGGTCAGGCAATAATTGGACTTACAGTTCATCTCACCACCACTCTCTGACTCTGTTCCAATTTTTCCCTGTGAGATCTTTCTAAACTATTTGTCTCTAGCAGAGATACAGATTGGGAACTAATTTAAGCCTCCTTAAAATAAACATGATTGTCATTCTGCCCACCCCGGTCTTTATTACAGATTTGTACTTGGCTAGTCATGGCTTTTATATTGCTTTAATGTTGGAAGCTTGCCATAACAGTTAAATAGCTTGTCTCTCTCATTAATGCTACACAGCATACTCCAGTATATTTTAGAATAGGGTCAAGGTTTTGTCTTGTATTCTCGCCAGTCCATTGTATTGCCCCATTCATTTTAAGGGACAGCAGGATCCCAAGCTAATGCATATATGAAGTAGAAATTCCTGGCTCAGGTATTAACAGATTCAATACAGGATAAATTTCTTCCAAACATAAAGCCTAGGGTAAACCATTTGACTGGGAAAGAAAGCGTGTACACATATCCATTTGGAAATACTACAAAGTGCTTTAAGTCCCCTTTAATAATACAGTGGAAGGCAAGCTCACTGTTTCACACCAGAAAGCTGACATCTCTGACAAGGCAGCATTCTGACAGTGCTCCTGCACCAGAGAGCTAACTCAAGCTGCAGGCCAAAGCATCAAGAAAGGATTGAATGTCCAATCCTTGATTTTCACGTGCTAACGTTTAACCAACTGAACCAAGCTGAGGGGTCTGTGAGCACTGAAAATAAAAGATGAACAACTGTTTAAGCCTCTTTCCACCTACCCATATCCAGCCCACACCTCATTCCCTCAGTCCTTGAAATAGCCTGGAGTTATACTGATTCCTAGGTAAAAACAATGACTGCAGATGCTGGAAACCAGATTTTGGATTGGTGGTGCTGGAAGAGCACAGCAGTTCAGGCAGCATCCGAGGAGCAGCAAAATCGACGTTTCGGGCAAAAGCCCTTCATCAGGAATAAAGGCAGAGAGCCTGAAGCATGGAGAGATAAGCTAGAGGAGGGGGAGGGGGGTGGGGAGAAAGTAGCATGGAGTACAATAGGTGAGTGGGGGAGGGGATGAAGGTGATAGGTCAGGGAGGAGGGTGGAGTGGATAGATGGAAAAGAAGATAGGCAGGTAGGACAAGTCCGGACAAGTCATAGGGACAGTGCTGAGCTGGAAGTTTGGAACTAGGTTGAGGTGGGGGAAGGGGAAATGAGGAAACTGTTGAAGTCCACATTGATGCCCTGGGGTTGAAGTGTTCCGAGGCGGAAGATGAGGCGTTCTTCCTCCAGGCGTCTGGTGGTGAGGGAACGGTGGTGAAGGAGGCCCAGGACCTCCATGTCCTCGGCAGAGTGGGAGGGGGAGTTGAAATGTTGGGCCACGGGGCGGTGTGGTTGATTGGTGCGGGTGTCCCGGTGAGATTCCCTAAAGCGCTCTGCTAGGAGGCGTCCAGTCTCCCCAATGTAGAGGAGACCGCATCGGGAGCAACGGATGCAATAAATGATATTAGTGGATGTGCAGGTAAAACTTTGATGGATGTGGAAGGCTCCTTTAGGGCCTTGGATGGAGGTGAGGGAGGAGGTGTGGGCACAGGTTTTGCAGTTCCTGCGGTGGCAGGGGAAGATGCCAGGATGGGAGGGTGGGTTGTTGGGGGGCGTGGACCTGACCAAGTAGTCACGGAGGGAACGGTCTTTGTGGAAGGCGGAAAGGGGTGGGGAGGGAAATATATCCCTGGTGGTGGGGTCTTTTTGGAGGTGGCGGAAATGTCAGCGGATGATTTGGTTTATGTGAAGGTTGGTAGGGTGGAAGGTGAGCACCAGGGGCGTTCTGTCCTTTTTACGGTTGGAGGGGAGGGGTCTGAGGGCGGAGGTGCGGGATGTGGACGAGATGTGTTGGAGGTCATCTTTAACCACGTGGGAAGGGAAATTGCGGTCTCTAAAGAAGGAGGCCATCTGGTGTGTTCTGTGGCGGAACTGGTCCTCCTGGGAGCAGATACAGTGGAGGCGGAGGAATTGGGAATACAGGATGGCATTTTTGCAAGAGGTAGGGTGGGAAGAGGTGTAATCCAGGTAGCTGTGGGAGTCAGTGGGTTTGTAAAAAATGTCAGTGTCAAGTCAGTCATCATTAATGGAGATGGAGAGGTCCAGGAAGGGGAGGGAGGTGTCAGAGATGATCCAGGTAAATTTAAGGTCAGGGTGGAATGTGTTGGTGAAGTTGATGAATTGCTCAACCTCCTCGCGGGACCATGAGGTGGCGCAATGCAGTCATCAATGTAGCAGAGGAAGAGGTGGGGAGTGGTGCCGGTGTAATTATGGAAGATCGACTGTTCTATGTAGCCAACAAAGAGACAGCCATAGCTGGGGCCCATACAGGTGCCCATGGCTACCCCTTTGGTCTGGAGGAAGTGGGAGGATTCGAAGGAGAAATTGTTAAGGGTGAGGACCGGTTCGGCCAAACAAATGAGAGTGTCGGTGGAAGGGTACTGTTGGGGACGTCGGGAGAGGAAAAAATGGAGGGCTTGGAGGCCCTGGTCATGGTGGATGGAGGTGTAGAGGGATTGGATATCCATGGTGAGGATGAGGTGTTGGGAGCCAGGGAAACAGAAGTCTTGGAGGAGGTGGAGAGGGTGGATGGTGTCTCGAACGTATGTGGGGAATTCCTGGACTGGGGGATAGGACAGTGTCGAGGTAGGTAGAGATGAGTTCAGTGGGGCAGGAGCATGCTGAGACAATGGGTCGGCCAGGGTGGTCAGGCTTGTGGATCTTGGGAAGGAGGTAGAACCGGGCAGTGCGGGGTTCCCGGACTATGAGGTTGGAAGCTGTGGATGGGAGATCTCCTGAGATGATGAGGTTCTGTATGGTCTGGGAGATGATGGTTTGGTGATGGGGGGTGGGGTCATGGTTGAGGGGGCGGTAGGAAGAGGTGTCCTCGAGTTGGCGTTTGGCTTCAGCGGTGTAGAGGTCAATGCGCCAGACTACCACTGCGCCCCCTTTATCTGCTGGCTTGATGGTGAGGTCGGGATTGGAGCAGAGGGATTGGAGGGCTGCGCGTTGTGAGGGTGAGAGGTTGGAGTGGGGGAGGGGGGTAGACAGGTTGAGGCGGTTAATGTCCCAGCAGCAGTTAGAAATGAAGAGGTCGAGGGCAGGTAATAGGCCAGGGTGGGGTGTCCAGGTGGATGCAGTGTGTTGGAGGTGGGCGAAGGGGTCCTCGGAAGGTGGGCGGGAATCCTGATTGTGAAAGTAAGCTCGGAGGCGGAGGCGGCGGAAGAAATGTTCGACGTCACGGCGTGTATTAAATTCATTGATGCGTGGACGGAGGGGGATGAAGGTGAGTCCTTTGCTGAGGACTGATCGTTCGTCCTCAGTGAGGGGAAGGTCTGGAGGGATGGTGAAAACTCGGCAGGGCTGGGAGCTTGGATCTGGTGTGGGTGTGGAGCTGGGAGTGGGGGCTTAACCTGTAACCGGAGTGGGTGTGATGGTGGGTGGAATGGGGGTGGTGCTCCCCACAGGGTTCTGGGGGCCGAGAATGGTGACAGTGGGATATGTGGGGGGCGTGTCAGCAGAATGCAGGTGAGTGGTGTTGGTGGAGGCGGAAGTGGTGGCAGACACAGCAGTGGGGGGGGGGGCGGAAGTCACTGAGCGTGTGACATCAGCCATGATGTGATGGGCAGAAGTGATGTCACATGTGATGCATGAGGAATTGTGAGGGGCGGAAGTGGTTGTGGGAGTGGCCATGATGGGTGCAGAAGTGACATCATCAATCAGCGTGGGGGTGGCAGCTGCACCAGCCGCATGGCTAATGGTGTCGAAGTAGTTCCAGAGGCCGGGGGAATTTTCTGGAGTGTTTGAGGAGCACTGGTTATGGAGGTGGGTAGATAAAAGTTTGTTGTACTTACTGATTCCTGTCAACTAACCTGAGGAATAAACCTCTCCTCCTTCAGAAATCCAAGGCAAAAAGTAATTCATTCACCAACATCTGAGCCTAGCATGTCCAGCACCTTGTTTGCTTCTGACATGTTGCTGCCTTCCCAGCGGTGTTCCCTCTCCTATTTTGTTTGCTGTGCTTACATTTTGCATTGGACCATACCTTCAAGCTCCACTGCAGGTTTGATTGTGTACAATCTACTCATGGCACTATGGGATTCATTCTAGATTGCTGCATTGCCTTGTTTCCTGGTTAATAGCACAGCAAGCTCCCACCAAAAGCAATGGGATTACGACCAGTCAATCTATTTATGGGATTGTGACTATGGGATAAGTACTGACCTGGACACCACCTGTTCTTAATGCCATGGGATCTTATCCATCCATGGAGGAGACAGAAGAGGCCTCAGTTTAGTTTAAAAGGCAGCAACTCTGACAGTGCAGTACCACTTCGGAGCATCAGTCTGAATGGTATGTTCAAGTTCTGGCGTGGGACTTGAACCCTGAACTTGAACCTTGTGTTTCAGAAATAAAACTATCAACATCATTCTCAAAATGTTCTTTCAATGTGTCAATTCAGATCAGTCCTGCTTTGTGCCACTTGTATCTCAGGGTTTATCATACAGACGTTTATATAGAATTCAGGGACCACACGAGCAGCATGTTACACTTTGTTTTACTAATTGGATAGGACTTTGTAACCTGGACTGCCTAGGAGGCAGGGCAAGAGAAATTCTGTACCTCAATCTGTGCCAGCAACATGTACAGAATGTGCAGTATACTCCTCCTTTCTGCCTTGCACTTTATGGCTTCTTCCATTCCTTGATCTTTACTAATCACACACATTGTAAGCATCCATGTTTAGCCTCCTCGGCCTTCTTCAGACACACTTTCTGTATTTTGCAATACAATATTAGTCACAGAAGCAAAAATTCCTTGTGCTCATCTTGTCCTGAAACTGCACTCTCCTGAGCAGACAATCAGCTTGAATACTAATTTCAAATTGATGTTATATTCCTTAATTAAGATCCTGGTTAGTTAAAACATTCCAGCTGTTTTAGTACTTTGATCCTTCAATGTCACATGTCACTCTCAGCCAACAGAGAGAGAACAGATGGCCTGTTCCATCATGTCTGCCAAATTCTGTTTATGCTATGTTTCTGGGAGCCACACAAGACCTGGGGTAAGTGCATTGTCCTTATTGTTTTTCATGTTTCTCCTTCCCTGGGCTTTTATTGGTACCTAGACAAAGTAATTGAGTAAAAATGGCTATTATGATAATTCTTAAATTTGTCAATAGACGTCAGTGGCTTAGTCAACAATTATTACCCATTCCTAATTGCCTTTCAGAAGCTGATAGTGAGCTGCCCTAATGAACTGCTTTCCTCCTTGGGATGTAGGTATCTCTTATACAGCACATACTGTGGTGACTGTGCATTGGTGGCGAAGGGAGTTAACGTCTATGATGGTGGATGGAATGCCCATCAAGCAGGCTGCTCTGTCCTGGATAAGAACAGAAGTTGTAGGAGCAGAGTTAGGCCATTCAGCTCATTGAGTCTGCTCCACCATTCAATGAGATCACAGCAGATCTGATACTGCTCAACTCCACTTTGATGACTTATCCCCATAACTTGATTCCCTGACTGATTAAAAATCTGTCTAACCTTTCCTTGAGTATACTTAACGACCCAGTCTCAATAGCCCTCTGTGGTAAAGGATTCCACAAATGTACTGCCCCCTGAGACAAGAAATTCCTCCTCATCTCTGTCTTCAATCCATGACCCTTTACTCTGAGATTGTGCCCTCTGGTCCTCGATTCTCCCACAAGAGGAAACAACCTTTCAGGATCTACACTGTCAAGTCCCCGAAGAATCTTGTATATTTCTGTAAGATCATTCTTCTAAACTCCAATGAGATGGTATTGAACTTTTTGAATGTTGTTGGGTGCTGCAACCATTAGACAAGTAGAGTGTATTCCTGACTTGCACCTTGTAGATGATGGACAGGATCATTATTACATTCTCAGTGATATCATGATGATAGCAGAACAAGAGGAATTAGGAGCTGAGTGTTTGGAGTCTCAGATTGACTCCCTCCTCTTTCCTGTGGTTTGTGTTATCTTTAATAAAACCTATATACGCTCACTTACATGAGCACAGACCTGATCTTATCGTAAATGACATGTCTGAAATTAGCCAACTGAAATCAAGTGTTCTTCACCACCACGTCATCTTGTTGTGCTTTCAGCCATCCATTTTCAGCAAAACATCCTCTCATGTTACTCGAGCCAATCACACACTTTCTTTTGCAAAAGGAACTACTCTACCTTCACGAAATGTGAAGCAGTAAGTTGAAGTTATTACACTAAAGGGAAAGAAGTGACAGTTGTGATTCCCAGCACATCAAAGCCTGATCCAAACGCTGCAGGTAATGTAAGGTTGTACATGTAATCATGATGAAAATGCTGGGAGACCTTCATTTATATCGAATGTTATACAAAGTCTCACTGATTCTGTCAGGTGGCCTTGCTAGACAGCAGTGCAAGTCAGAGATAGAACTCCATCATGACATGGCCAATTCTTCAGACATTTTTCAGATTGTGAAGACATTACCAACTGCTCAAGCCTTAAGTGGTGTGGTTAATGATCTCAAAATAACCCTGTGCTGAGTCATACTCCCTGTGCTTACTTTCTGTTCTCATACCCAGGGGTATGTGAGGCAGACAAAGCACATGTTTACATCTATTTCTGTGACTAGTACTTCCTGGAAGAGGTCACTAGCCTGCCACCAGAGTCTGTAACTTGCCACTCCACTCCACTCCTTCAGCCTGACCAGGAATCTCTCTCTCTTTACTGGCTCCCATCAGCTAATTGAAAGGTGTTTACATGCTCTCCCTGTGCCTGCGTGGGTTTCCTCCGGGTGCTCCGGTTTTCTCCCGCAGTCCAAAGACGTGCAGGTTAGGTACATTGGCTGTGTTAAATTGCCTATAGTGTCCAGGGATGTGAAGAATAGGTGCGTTAGCCATGGGGAGTGCAGGGTTACGGGGATGGGTCTAAGTGTGATGTTGTTCGGAGAATTGGTGTAGACTTGTTGGGCTGAATGGCCTGTTTCCACACTGCAGGGATTCTATTTAAAATAATTTCACAGGTTGATGATCAACCACTTGGCCATGTTGCAAAGGCATCCAGTCTGAGCAATAATTACTTAATTGGGCAAAAAGTAATTATGAACAGCCATTGCAAAGAAAGGTCTGGTCTGGATGGCCATTCTCATGTAGATAGTCAGAGCTCCCTACATTCTCAAGAACTGGGATAAAGCACCAGTGAAAAAAACATATCTAGCAACCAAATGAACCTTCCTGCTCAGCAAACAAACTTACATCCAGAACCTCAATCTGAGCTACAAATCTTCTCAAAACTCACTAACCACAGTTCAGTTGGCAGCACAATCCCCTCCCCGTCAGAGCATCGTGAGTTCAAATCCCCCTCTAGAGACAAAAGCAAATTATCAAGGCTGATACTTCAATGCGGTACTGATGGGACCCCACACCATCAGAGGTGGTGAATTTTAGATCTTTGCCTTCCCGACTGAGGGTAACCAGTACTGTGGCAAGATTTGGAGAGAAAGTGAGTTTTCCTTGGATTCCTGACCAATGTTTATCTCTCAATGAACATCGAGGAAACAAATTCTTTGCACATTACTTTATGATTTACAATTTTGTTGTACAAGCGGATTGCCATGTTTCCTACTTTACAACAGTCAATCCATCGACTTCATTGGTTAATAGTGATGTCGTGAGGTTCCAAAAGCTGTTGTGGAAATATAAGTTCTTAAAATTATCCTAAAATGATAGGGTGTCATGGCGTACTGGTAATGTCATTGGACTAGTAACCCAGAGAGCCAGAGTAATGTTAACGGTGCACGGGTCAAATCCCACCAAGGCAGGTGGCAAAATTTGAGTTCAGTAAAAAAACTGTAAGGAAGAACTAATCTAATGGTGACCTCGTGAACATTGTAAAAACTGACCTAGTTCATCACTTCCTTCACGGAAGGAAAATAGTTATTCCTCGTCTTGTCTGGTCAACGTGGACTCCCAACCCACAACAGTGTGGTTGTGTTTCCTGCTGATTACCACGTATCATCCTCCCTTGGCCAATGAATCAGTGCTCCTTCATGTTGTACAACACTTGGAGAATGCACCGAGTGTGGCAAGGGAAAAGGACGTACTCTGGGTGAGGGGCTATAAGGCTATCAGCACTGCTGACTGAGTCCTGAAGGGCATAGCTGTTAGACTGGGTCTGTGGTAGGAAGCCTATAAGAGGGAAATCATACTTGACCTCATCCTTACCAATCCACTTAGCACACATGCATCTGGAAATGACAGTCTCTGTAAGAGTGGCCACTGCACAGTGCTAATGGAGACAAAGTCCTGCCTTCACATTGAGAATACCCTCCCTATTGTGTGGTATAGCAAAATCACTGTGCTAAATGGGAACAACTATGAACAGATCTGCAACTCAATACCGGAAATGAGCTAGGAGGGCTAGATTCAAGTCCTACCTGCCCTGAACAAGTTGATTAGAAAACATCTGAACACAAAATGCAAATTCTTCCTGGACTTGTACCAGAATGGTTCGGTCTGAATATAGTTGGGGACGAACCAGACTTTCTTGAGGATCGTTTCCTGCCTACTATTCCTCCAAATTCCACAATGAAACGTAAACCAATATCTTTAATCGTTCTGACTTTTGTTTTATCATTATCATTTGATATGAATTGTAATTTTAACTTCAGAAAGGATATAAACTGTAAGGAGCCTCAGTCCTTCTTATTTAGGGAAGGATAGCCACCATCCTTACCTGGTCTATATGTGACTCCAGACACCCCCAATGTGGTTAACTGTTCACTGCTCTGTCCAAAAGGCTGAGCAAAACTCTCATTTGGAGAACAGTTGGCAGGGGAGGGAGGGTTAAGGAATGTTGGCCAAATCTTTGATGCCCACATCATGTGAAACAAGAAGGAAAAGACAGGGTTGACTTTGTGACTGTTCCTCCAGCTACCCTTTCACCCACCCAACCAGCTGATAGAAGGGAGAGCAGCACATAGAACTGTGCAGTGTTTTTGTTACCACAGGCATGATGATGGCACTAGCACTTGGCAACTGAGGTTAGTCTGGTTGTACACCAGTCTATAACAGTGAGAATTGGTGTTGTGGTTCCTATAGGAGGGCGGAGGGGAGACGAATTGCTCTGATCAGTCAATGTGAAGAACCGTCGTGTTCCTGCCTCATGAGGCTGAGTGCATCATTCAATCACTCTCCTGGCAGCTTTCACTCGCTAAGGACACGGTGCTTCTTCACACTGACTGAGCATGATACACCCAGAGAACCTACACAACAAGACGCTGTGTTTTCTGTGTAGCTTTACAGCCAGGAATGTACTATCTCAACCACGTTCAATCAGTGCATGTCGCAATGCACAACCCTCACAGACTTTATATCATTTATAACTTGTTCAGTGTTTCTCTTTATTCAAAATACATGAGACTGCTTCATAGAATTTTATTGACTACTTTTGACTATTCCTTAATTTACTATCCATGCTTTCATTCCTTTTTCTTAAGGCAATCAACCGTGCTGAGTAAAGCTGTCCTGCAGTACCAGTATAAAGATTGAGTTAACACAGTAAACTTTGACACACACACACAATCCTGTTCTAATTGTAAGGTTCCTTCACACACACCTAATGACCAGCATCATGAAAGGACCTCACAGTCTCTGATGTCAAGAAAGCAGCTGACCACCAACTTCTCCGGGGAAACCTAATATTGGAAAATAAATACTGGCCCATCCAGTGAAGTCCACATTCTGGGATTAAAAACTAAACATCAACAGAGATTGTGATTTGAATCTAAAATCTACAGTTCCGAATCTAAACTATGCAGTGGAGTTACCCTCAGCAGCTTCTGACCTAGACTCCAATTGAGCAATGAGTGAAGGTTTCTATCCAACACAAAAGGTTCCACCTGATCCCTCATCCAGAATCACCTTATGTCAGAATAGAACATAGAGAATTAGTAATAGCATAGAACGGATGTAGATTTGCTCGCTGAGCTGGAAGGTTCATTTTCAGATCTTTTGTCACCATACTAGGTAACATCTTCAGTGAGCTTCCAGGTGAAGCTTCATCCAGAAGCTCACTGAAGATGTTACTGAGTATGGTGACGAAATGTCTGAAATTAACCTTCCAGTTCAGTGAGCAAACCTACATCCAGAACCTCAACCAGAGCTAAATCCCATTAAACCCAATAGCATAGAGTGTTAGGACAGATGGCCATAATTACTGGGAGTAGACAATTCAGCCCCCAAGCTTGCTCTGCAACTCAAGACAATCATGGCTGATCTCATCTCGGCCTCAACTCCACTTTCCCTCTTGCTCCCATAAACCCTTTCACCCCTTACTCATTAAATATCTGTCTATCTCCTCCTTAGATTTACTCAGTGTCCTTCACACACTGCACTCTGGGGTAGTGAGTTCCACAGATTCACAACCCTTTGAGAGAAATCATTCCTCCTCATCTCTGTTTTAAATCTGCTGTCCCTTATCTTAAAACTATGACCGCTTGTTCTCAATCACCCCTTAAGGGGAAATATCCTTTCTACATCTACTTTGTCAATCATCTTTGGCATTTAAGATACCTCAATTATCCTTGTATTCTTCTAGACTCTAGTGAGTATAGGCCGAAAACAACTTAATCTGTCCTCATATAAAAGCCATTCATCTCTGGAATTAATTGAATGAACTGTCACTGACCTGAGTCCAACGTAACAGGATAAGTAAAATACATAAAGCCACCAATATGCACCTTGACCGATCAGTGATTTTGTATTCTATCCCCTAGTAATTTTAAACCCGGGGAGAAAATACAAAGACGAGAAAAATGTAGAAGAAAAATCTGGTGAATTTTATGAAAGAAAACCAGAAGTTCTTCCACAGTTGTTTTTATTCATTATTGGCCAGGTCTGCATTTATTGTCCTTGAGAAGGTGGTGGGGAGCTACCTTGTTGAATGGCTGATGTCCATGTGATGCTGGTACATACACAATGCTGTTAGGGGGCCAGTTCCAGGATTTTGATGCACTGACAGTGAAGAAATGGTGATGAAGTTTCAAGTCAGGATGGTGTTTGGCTTGGAGTGATATCCTAATGCCCTTCTCTATGCTGTCAAAGGAGCCTTGGTGAGCCGTCTTGTGGATAGTATAGACTGCTACCACTGTGCATCAGGGGTGTTGAAGAGAGGGAATACTGAAGGTGGATAATGGGATGCCAATCAAGCGGGCTGCTTCCTCCTGAATCGTGTCAAGCTTCTTGAGTGTTGTTGGATATGCACTCCTCCAGACAGATGAAAAGTATTCGCTCATGTTCCCAACTTGTCCTTTGGAGGGAAGGCTTTGAGGTGCATCAAGTGAAACATTCATAAAAGTCCCAGCCTGTTTTTTTAGCCACTGCCTGGGTATGGCTGATCCAGTTCAGTTTCTGATCAATGTGGTAGCCCCCAGGACATTGGCAGTGAGTTCCTGAGTGATTAAGGTAGCTGCAGGTTTAATTAATGTGTGGTAAGTTGCTCTTATCCATCTAACTGAAAATGACTGTCAACAATACACTAAAATAACCCAATGATGAATCAGTGTTATTGTATCATTTGGATTTATGCTGAAACATTGCATTTTCTATATTAAATGCCGAATTTATTGTGCATGCAGCAATATCACTTTAACTGGATCCCAACAATCTTTCACTCTCTCCTTGCTTCGTTCACCACGCTTAATAATTTTGCAGAAAATATTGCTTTGTTTTTGGAACTTGGCAACTCTGCATGGCAGTCACAGAGAATTCAAGAGATCACTCATCTTCCTGACCTCAGAACTGAAGGAGGATTCTCAGAGTCAAAAGCCTGAAGAAAGAGAGAAAAAAAAGAGGGAAAATATAAATCAATTTTTTAAAAAAATGGAGTATGCCAAGATGAGAGACAGTTATTAGCCTGATAAATTATTCTAATCTGTATCTATTTTGTATAAGTAGATTCTTAAACTGGCTGCCATTGAAAATAATGGGGTTACACACAGGTCAACAAATATTTGGAATGAGTGTCTTGGAATCTCCTTAACGGCCTCTCACACAGAGAAGCCACTTTGATCTGATCACCACAGTACAGTGTTATGCACCAATAGTGATGAGTAAAAATTGCTAAAATAACTCTGAGGAGACATGCTTAAAAAAATAGACACGGAAAAATATAACTTGTGGTCAGTCATATAAATGAGTCTCATAAATGTTTGGTTTTAATGATTACAGTCTGACATCAAACTGCCCAGAAGGAACCACCCCATCATGGTCCATGAACATTGCATAGAATCCCAGCACAGTATAAGGCTATTCAGCTCAAAGGTTCTATGCCAGGGCTAGTGTTCCAGGCAGGGCTCCAATATGCTTCATCTGTGTTGAAACTGTTGTTCCCTGAATCTTAGAAGGTTCAGAAATGGGTACTGAAATCATCCCGCCAACATTAGGTAAGTTTGTAGAGGGTTTCCATGGAGCTGTACTGTGCACTTAAGGACCAACATCTTTGGCACAGGAACAGAGAAATAATCCTGATTGCACCCCCTTTCTTTTACTGCCCACTCCTCTGAGATTGCACCAGTTTTGAGCTACATGTGTGAGCTTTGTGTTGAAAAGTGACCAAAGTCTTTTGCTTTTGGGCTGAATTCATACTGTGAGACTGTAACATGACCTGCAACAGAGCAACATTGTGAATTTTGCAACTTCTTGTCCAAATGCGCTTTAGAATCATAGAGCCTACAGTGTGGAGGCAGGCCATTTGGTCCATCGACACCACAATGACCCTCTGAAGAGCATCCCATCAAAGCTCACCCCCCCCCCATCCCCTACCCTATCACCCCTCACTGCCCATGGCTAGCTAACCTAGCCTGTGTATCCCTGGATATTATGGGCAATTTAGCATGACCTAACCTGCACATCTCTGGACTGTGGGAGGAAACTGGAGCATCCGGAGAAAACCCACACAGTCACCCAAGGGTGGAATTGAACCCAGGTCCGTGGCACTGTGAGGCAGCTGTGCTAACCACTGAGCCACCATAATCACCAAGATAATAAATGAGGAACTTTGCATGATTCCCTTGCGATGGTCACATCACACAATCTAGTTTTGCCGCTGCCCCCCAACAGTAGACTGAGGAGATTTTATGCCATTGATCACTCCCCAGTCTGTCATCCTTCATTCTAAATGTTAAAGGATTGTCTTCTCACTACATCACTAAAATGTGTTGAAGAAAAGTTGATAATTCATACAAAGGATTTTTTTAACTGAAATAATTTAAGGACTGAGTCAATATTTGACGTCAGGAAGATGGAGCTATGCATTTATTTTTCATTGAATGCTGATTTTACGTATTATCTCCGCAGCTAATTGGCGAGGGCCTTTGAAGGAAATGTTTATTTTTTTGCTCTCGAGAATGATTGATGCCTCTACAAGTCCCTTTGAACAGAACAATTAGCTGATGCTTGATCCATCCCTTTCAAACAGGCTGGAGGTAGAGCATGGAGCAGGCAGAGGAATGAAGACATACTGTGTACAGCCCATTGTTGGATATATCTTTCAACAGAACCACACCATCTACTGAAAGATCACCAGTAGGAACTTAGTTAGCAGTTAGCAGCAAGATGTGAGCATAAGAGGTATAGTTAGTAAATTTGCTGATGACACCAAAATTGGAGGTGTAGTGGACAGCGAAGAAGGTTACCTCAGATTACAACGGAATCTTGATCAGATGGGCCAATGGGCTGAGAAGTGGTAGATGGAGTTTAATTTAGATAAATGTGAAGTGCTGCATTTTGGGAAAGCAAATCTTAGCAGGAATTATACACTTAATGGTAAGGTCATTGGGAGTGTTGCTGAACAAAGACACCTTGGAGTGCAAGTTCATAGCTGCTTGAAAGTGGAGTCGCAGGTAGATAGGATAGTGAAGAAGGCGTTTGGTATGCTTTCCTTTATTGGTCAGAGTATTAAGTATAGGAGTTGCGGCTGTACAGGACATTGGTTAGGCCACTGTTGGAATATTGCGTGCAATTCTGGTCTCCTTCCTATGGGAAAGATGTGAAACTTGAAAGGGTTCAGAAAAGATTTACAAGGATGTTGCCAGGGTTGGAGGATTTGAGCTATAGGGAGAGGCTGAACAGGTTGGGGCTGTTTTCCCTGGAGTGTCGGAGGCTGAGGGGTGACCTTATAGAGGTTTATAAAATCATGAGTGGCTTGGATAGCATAAATAGACAAAGTCTTTTCCCTGAGGTGGGGGAGTCCAGAACTAGAGGGCATGGATTTGGGGTGAGAGGGGAAAGATATAAAAAAGACCTAAGGTGCAACTTTTTCACACAGAGGGTGGTACGTGTATGGAATGAGCTGCCAGAGGAAGTGGTGGAGACTAGTACAATTGCAATATTTAAAAAGCATTTGGATGGGTATATGAATAGGAAGGGTTTGGTGGGATATGGGCTGGATGCTGGCAGGTGGGACTAGATTGGGTTGGGATATCTGGTCAGCATGGCTGAGTTGGACCAAAGGGTCTGTTTCCATGCTGTACATCTCTATGACTCTATATCCTAAGGCCAGGAAAGGTGCTATATAAATGCAATGGTATCTGAATGTGCTGGAAGGAAGATAGTATTTGCTGTAGTTCAGTGAAATTAGAAAGGAGCTGTACTTGTGTTAAAACTGTGTTGAAGTTACTGACACAACAATGTAGAGGGAGATTGGACACAACTGTCTAGACTAGACTTTCAGCCGTAATAAAACTGTTCACAAAGCTCTAAAACAATGCACAGATAAGATCAGTGGAATGCATGTGCTTGGTAACTCACACGTTATCAACCGTTGAAAATTCTAGTCTTTCCCCCACTTGACTTCTGCCCTAACAGAGAAAAGTTTCAGTTGAAATGTGGTATGCCATAATTACAACCTTGAAATCTTTAGGTCTTTGTTCTTCCAAAACAATCTGATTAAACAAATCCACTTGTTTACAGACATTTAAAAACAAGATACCTTAGCGAACATGATTTTCACTGATGTTGCTGAGCTCTCAGTTGAAATTATGACTGCACTATAGATCAGCTTATGATACATATTATACATTGTGAACGATTGAAGGTAGATCCTGAACATTGCTTTAAGCTAAATCATCACAGGGCAAGCAGACGTGTAAAATTAGTAATTGAAAAATTTGGAACTGAATTTAGGAAACAGTCTTTGGGATGAATAAGAGCATGGAGGCAAACACCTTACATTATGAAAGAAAGAGTTAGCCAATAGGAAACTTTTCAGTTTCGGAGTGAGGATAAGTTGGATTGATGAAATGTTTCTCTCAGGTGCACTTCACAACATCTTTCATTTAGAATTGGCTTAACATTGATCTGTGCAATATTAATAATAAAGTACTAATCCATTCATTTGATATCTCTCCAATCAATTTTCTTTAGAAGCAACAACATTAACCTATTTGAAATAAAAGGTTTAGTACTTCCCTTGAAATAGCACATTGGTGGCAGTTATATGAATATTCAATGATAAAGTCACAGTATGGTGCAGCCCTGAGGGGAATCCTTTAACTCAGTGTAGCAGTACTGTCTCTTTGGTGGGCGATCCAATCTCCACATTACAATAATGACCTGTTATGAAGACTCATGACATATTGTTCTTATTTGAGAACTTGAGTTCTAATGTGCAGGACAAATGGATTTTAGTTTTTCAAATCTGTAAATATCGAACCCTTTCAGGTCAGAATGTCAATTTTAACACTGAGCTCAAACAGCATTTGCAAGAATCATGTAATTTCATCTAAATAACCAGAAGAAACTTGGGAGGTGGCAAAGGCTTAGATAGAAATAGGGAGGGGCCAAGAGCACAGAAAGAAGAGGTCCCTAACAGCAGAAGTGTTGTTGTTAGCAGACTCCAATCTTCAAGGCTGAAGATGAGTCCTGAGTTGCTTAAAGGCCACTATGAAGTAAGCCCAACAAGCAGGATGCTATGGTGGTGTCAAAAAGGAAGATAGCCTACCAGGCTGCTGAAGCTAAGGGTTAGGGCACCCACGTTAAGGAATAATTAGGCCAACTCAGCTGACATGTCTCGGGGAAAGACACTAACTGAAGAAAAGATATCATATGAATGTCGACATTTGCCAAGAGGAAACTGATTGCGGCCAGGCCTGCTGAACAAGAAGCTTTAGCAGAGAATTTCCAGAAAGGTCAGGCAGCATCCGAGGAGCAGGAAAATCGACGTTTTGGGCAAAGGCCCTTCATCAGGAAGGGCTGACCTGCTGTGCTTTTCCAGCACCACTCTGATCTAAACTCTGGTTTCCAGCTTCTGCAGTCCTCACTTTTGCCTAGAGAATTTCCAGAAGGCGTTTTATAACGTGCTTCATCAAAGGTTATTGCGTAAAAGAAAAGCTCATGGTGCTGTGAGTAAAATATTGGAGTGGATAGAAGATTGGGCTGGCTAGCAGGAAGCAGAGACTCAGAATAAATGTTTGTATTAGCTGGCAGGATGTCAGGGGTGATGTGCCACGGGGATGGTACTAGGGCCTCAGTTCCTCACAATTCACATTAATGATTTAGATTTGGCTTTAGATTTTATTGTCAGGTATACTCAAGTATGGGGTACAAGAGCACAGTGAATAGTGTACAATGTCGCCACACACAGCGCCATCTTAGGTACAAAATGTTAGCTACCGAAGTAGAAAAATAAAAGTTAAAACATTCAACAATACAGACTTCTTTGTATAAAAGTGGACAAATAAAGAAATCAAATTGAAAAGTGCTGGCCTATTACCTGCCCTTGACCTCTTCATTTCCAATTGCCACCGAGACATTACCCACCTCAACCTTTCTACCCCCCTCCCCCACTCCAACCTTTCACCCTCACAACGCACAGCCCTCCACTTCCTCTGCTCCAATCCCAACCTCACCATCAAACCAGCAGATAAAGGGGGTGAAGTGGTAGTCTGGCGCATGACCTCTACATCGCTGAAGCCAGACGTCAACTCGAAGACACCTCCTCCTACCAACCCCTCGACCATGACCCCACCCCCCATCACCAAACTGTCATCTCCCAGACTATACAGAACCTCATCACCTCAGGAGATCTCCCACCCACAGCTTCCAACCCGCACTGCCCGGTTCTACCTCCTTCCCAAGATCCACAAGCCTGACCACCTTGGCCGACCCATTGTCTCAGCATGCTCCTGCCCCACTGAACTCATCTCTACCTACCTCGACACTGTCCTACCCCCCCTAGTCCAGGAACTCCTCACATACGTTCGAGACACCACCCACCCTCTCCACCTCCTCCAAGACTTCCTTTTCCCTGGCCCCCAACGCCTCATCTTCACCATGGATATCCAATCCCTCTACATCTCCATGCAGGTTCTGGGCCTCCTCCATCACTGCTCCCTCACCACCCGACACTTGGAGGAAGAACACCTCATCTTCCATCTCGGAATACTGCAACCCCATGACATCAATGTGGATTTCACCAGTTTCCTCATTTCCCCTTCCCCCACCTCACCCCAGCTCTAACCTTCCAGCTCAGCACCGTCCCCCTGACCTGTCCTACTGGCCTATCTTCCTTTCCACCTATCCATTCCACCCTCCTCTCTGACCTATCACCTTCATCCCCACCCCCATTCACCCATTGTACTCTTTGCTACCTTCCTCCACCCTCCTCTCTGACTTATCACCTCCATCCCCACCACCCATTCACGTATTGTATTCTATGCTACTTTCTCCCCACCCCCATCCCCCCCTCATTTTTCTCTCCACTCTGCAAGCACCCTGCCTCTATTCCTGATGAAGGGCTTTTGCCTGAAATATCGATTTTCCTGCTCCTTGGATGCTGCCTGTCCTGCTGTGCTTTTCCAGCACCACTCAAATCTACACTCTGGTTTCCAGCATCTGCAGTCCTTGTTTTTACTTAGTCAAACATTACAGTCCTTCCTTAAGCAATGGGCCTACAGGTGCTCCAAGCTGGGCTTTTCCTGAGACAGCTTGCTCTTCCCTGCTCTGAGTACATGTTCACCCGCATGATAAATGCAGCATTAATCAAACAAATTGCTAAAGGGACGAAAAAAGTGTACATCATTCACACCAAAGCATAACTCATGCTATTATTCATAATTTCACCAAAAGATGTTATACAGCTTTCCCTTAGACCCCATTTCAGAAGGAATTCTTAACAATCTGGTTTTAATGAACCAATTCCTCCTTAAAGATTTTCCCTTACAAGTTGAAAGGTTGGAAGAATTGAACGAGAAATAATTGCATTTGCTCAAGTTTCAGTTCTGCTGTCTAGTGGTGTTAAGTCTAGCCCCCTTAGTGGGCGGCACGGTGACACAGTGGTTAGCACTGCTGCCTCACAACGCTAGAGACCCGGGTTCAATTCCCGACTCAGGCGACTGACTGTGTAGAGTTTGTACATTCTCCCCGTGTCTGCGTGGGTTTCCTCCGGGTGCTCCGGTTTCCTCCCACAGTCCAAAGATGTGCAGGTCAGGTGAATTGGCCATGCTAAATTGCCCGTAGTGTTAGGTATGGGGTAAATGTAGGGGTATGGGTGGGTTGCGCTTCGGCGGGGCGGTGTGGACTTGTTGGGCCGGAGGGCTAATCTAATCTATCGGATTGATTTTGATACACATTAATTTATGTTGGAATGTTTCTGTGCACCATTTCTGTGTGGGGATTATTTAGTTTACATGCACATGTAATTTGAAAGAAAAAAGATAAAAGCAAAACACCTTGCATAATATCAGGATATCCCAAAACAGTGAATTATTTGGCACCTATATATTTCCCTAAGATGAAGAGCCACTGGCGTGGTGGAGGTCCCTCATTCCCCTTTCACTTTGTCATTGATACTCAGCTCCCATGATTAGAGTAATGGAGTGTGTATGTATACAGCAAATACTGAGTGAGTGGACCAGCTGCCAGAGGCGGTGCATACCAAAGTCAGCATAATGTTGGTAGGCACCTCTATCCTTTGTTTCAGTTTACCAAGTGCCTCTGGCACATCTGCCTGCTGTTCCTGTCACTATCTGTGTATTTTGCCATTGTCTTTAATGGCTGAGACTATGGAATCATTTTCTGCCTGGAATTGAGCAGGAAGCTCTTCTCCGGCTGTGCCAGAGACCTGGTGCATTTCTTCCTCAACCAGCTGCAAAAATGTTTCCGTGATGCCACCAGATTGTAGCCCTGAGTCTAATCCAGTTCGCGTACTTACTGAGGTGAAAATCTCTGAGCTGGGGGTGAGGAGGGGGTAGGTGAAAGCCTTGTTGTTTTGCATCCTCTGAAGGTTCCCAGATTCCTCCCTAGAGGTAGAGCTGGATCTGAGGGTCTCTGTCCCTGGCCTTTTCATGCTGGCAGTGCTAATATCTGCATCAGATAAGAGAAGGAATTATTTGAGTCAGAGGCTTGTGCAGATTAAAAATGAGTTAGCAAGTGGTGATAATGTTAGAGCAGTTCAGCACAGCACAATGAAGCCTATTGGATTCCTTGGTCATCAAGCTCCCCCATCCCCACGTTAAATACTTCCAGAACTCTGCCATTGCAACTCTGCTGTCTTAACTTTTAGATTCCCAGTTCATTTTGGACGGTTTTGCTTCCATATCTTTACTTGGTTTTAAAATGTTTAGATGGAACCCACACTTTTTCCTTTCAAACTGAGCTCAAAATTCTCCTGTCTTATGATCACTGTCATCCAGAGACTCCTTTACCATGTTTTCATTGATTTACCAACGTCATTGCTCACTAAGAATTGTCTTCCCCTGATTGGCTGTAGAACATACCAGTGTAAAAAAGTGTTCTGAACACACTTTATAACCTCTTACCAGACAACCTGATTTAACAAATCTGCATGTGATAAAGTCACTTTGAACACCCTTCAGCCATGTCTCTGTAATGGTAATGAGCTCATGCATACTTATTTCTACTGGTGTTAATTTTTTACACATGCTGCTCTTATTAATATACATAGCCATAAATATTAATATACAGAGACTTCAACTCTGTGTTTGTATCACTTTTACAATCTCTGGCTTTATCTGTGCTGCACTCTTACATTTGTATCCTCTGTTCCCTCCTATGACACTCAGGTTAGTATTAAATTACGACCATAATTTAATACCTCCTTGTTTCCCATTAATTTATCACATCTCCTCTCTCATGATGCCTTGCCCCCATTATTTAGTTTAAAGCCCTCCCTAACACATTAGCCATATGACTAGGCAAGACACAGGAGGCACCACTATTCAGTCAGACTGTCAGACCGATTAGAAATAGAAATACAGATTCAGCACCATACTGCATATTAAAATAGGTGTGATTCATCAAAGATGTGCATCCCAAAGAAATATGAAGATTTGCAGTCTCATTAAAGATTCTGCCCCTCTCCAAAACCAGTGATGTTCATTCAAGATTGTAAATTGTTGCTTTACCCAAACCAACACTCATAATGAACTTGCAAAGAAATTAAAGTATTGTTGGTTATTCTGCCTAGTAAAAAATAGTTCTCTTCGCTTATAAGCATCAGTTCTGAGTTCCCGCAGTTTATGAAGAATTTGCTGGGTTCAAGGTCCCACTAGCGCCAAGAGTCCTTAGGGACTCACACCATATTCAAATAGCTAAAAGCTCTTTTTTAAGTATCATTATGTAGTATGTTGTCAGTCTGTCTAATGGTCTGGCATATTGTTGGACCTTCTTTAATTTATGACATTATTTGCATTGGGACTGTTGACCTGACACTGCATCAATAAAAATCTACCTTATTATTCAAAGTTGCTCCATTGTGAAAGATGCCTCTGAGCAAATATGAGTCAGTTCTGACAAATCCAACATTGAAATAATCTGCTTTCTCATGTAGGCGTCAAAGATTTCAAAAGGGAGCACAGGGCTTATTCCTGGTGTCCTGACTAACATTTATTCCCCCTAGTCAACATCACTAAATTTGATTTTCTGGTCATTATCATGTTATTGTACGTTTGGAGCTTGCTGTCTACAAAGTGACAGTCATACTTTTATACATTACACTGTGCCTATACTTTAGTGATACAGGGGGTTCCCAATTTACGAACGACTGACTTATAAACACTCAAACTTATAAATGTGATCCCATAAAGGGGTTTAATTCTGAAGACCTGACGTTTGAAAGGTTCCTGTATCTATGGACAGCTGTTTTACATTGTCCTGCATTGTATTCTGATGGTATACAAATTGACTTGCGAATCGACCCCAGAACTGAACCCATTTACAAACTAGGGACTACCTACAGCCCATTGGCTATCAGGTACTTTGGGACATTTTGCAAGTGTGAAAAGTGATACATGAATACAAGCATCTATTTTCAACACTAATGGCCTGCTTCAATTTTTTGTGATTATTTTGAACAGTTTGGTGGGAATTTGGTTGAGTGAGGAATATTCCCCTGTCTGCTGGTAGAACCCTTTGTAATTACTTGATTTATATCAGAAAATCTTGAGCATTCTGCCTGACTCCCTTCATTGAGGAACTTGCATTTATATAGCATCTTTCAGGAAGTCACACAAAGCTTTTTACAGCCAATGAAGCCCTTCCAAGGTCACAATAGCTGTTATAATGTAGAGAAATGTGGTGGTCATGTGTGGAGGGGGAATTTCACATAAAAAGCGATGAAACCAGCAAAACATTTGCTAATTCTCTTAAATCAGTGTCCTCTAGCTACAGACCTAATAATTTTCTTCATAATTTTGTTCCTTTGTCAAATTTTATCAAATCTGGTAAGAACCTTAATATTATGATTAATACTCACTTTAACCTACCTGGAGTGAAGGGAGTAGGTATGGAGATGTGTAAAGATACCAGTCTTCCTGTGTAATGTAACCTGATTTCAGTCTCACTGCTTGTTTAGTAAGCTGAACATACCTTGCTGTAAACCCGGGTCTGTATTGTTCACCCGTCCAACTGTTCTTTGTAATGTAAAGGATTAGTGTGGATGAGCTCTGTGAAAAAATTGCAGCTCATCCCCATAGAATCTAAGTGCATGTAAAGAGGCCATTTGGCCCATTATGCCTGTGCCTGGAGTTTGCAGGAATAAACTAGTCAGTCCTGTTTCCTTGCTATTCCTGTAAACTTGCATTTTTTAACAACTGCATGCATCAATCCAATTGCCTTTTGAAAGTCACTCTGGAATCTACTGCCATTATTCCTTCAGGCAGTTCATTCCAGTTCGGAGCAACTCACTGTGCAGAAATCATTTTCATCAACTCCTTTTCTACCTTCTCTTCCATGCAAGCTCTCTATTTACCAAACCGTTCTTGAGTGGAAACTGTTTCTCCTTATCTGCTCAATTAAAAGCCCTTCCAAATATTGAACTCTTTTATTCAATCGTTCTAAGTACTTGTGTGTCAGTAAGAGAGCGGATATCCTGCAGCTAGCTTGTATCACAATAATTTTACATATGAAGACCTTTTGACTATATGGGTGAGTCAAGGTTAGTATTCCCCATGTAACACCCTGAGGTTAAGTAAAGCCACTTCTAAGTCTGGCACCTTAGTCGGCCACTTCATTGCAATCTAAATTAAAGAACGTCACAAGCAAAACCACTTTAATTGTAACTACTTCTGGTTGTAAAGTACTTTTATAGATTTCCTGGATGATTGACAAAAACTAATGGATTAAGTTTTATAAAAAAAGGGAGAGTACCTGATTTCCTCTGTAGTTAATGACTTGCCAGGAGGATCACATTCTGAGAAGTTACACATTTCGATTCTTGCCTTCCCCTTGTATTTGAACTGCTGACTGATCATTACAGAGAAAAATAAGAATGCGTCATTAACAGGAGAAGTTCAGTTCTTGTTGGTGATACTTACAGTGAAATGTTTAATACAAAGCTTCAAACTAGTGTACAGAGAAATGTTTTAAATGTGGTCAACTTATTATCCAAAGAATATAACTTCTTTGCTGAGGGTCACTTGTTGAAATTTGTAAGAGGTCTTGAATTTAAATGTTGGTTGAGCTCTCATTAAAAGTTACTTTCCCACTCAGAGAACGAGGAAATGAGATACGATGATATAGGAGTGCATGTTTGTAGGAAGTTCCCAGGTTCAATCTATGGCACCTTCACAGATTTTGAATGGCTTTCTGTGCTGTAACTATTCTATGATGTTATCAGAAGTGAAAAAGGTTACGAAGCAGCAAGGAGTGATATTGCGTGCAATTCTAGTCTCCTTCCTATCGGAAAGATGTTGTGAAATTTGAAAGGGTTCAGAAAAGATTTACAAGGACGTTGCCAGGGTTGGAGGACCTGAGCTACAGGGGGAAGCTGGACAGGCTGGGGCTGTTTTCCCGACAGCGTCGGAGGCTGAGGGGTGACCTTATAGAGGTTTACAAAATTATGAGGGGCATAGATAGGATAAATAGACAAAGTATTTTCCCTGGGATGGGGGAGTCGAGAACTAGAGGGCATAGGTTTAGGGTGAGAGGGGAAAGATATAAAAGAGACCTAAGGGGCAACTTTTTCACGCAGAGGGTGGTATGTATATGGAATGAGCTGCCAGAGGAAGTGGTGGAGGCTGGTACAGTTGCAACATTTAAGAGGCATTTGGATGGGTATATGAATAGGAAGGGTTTGGAGGGATATGGGCTGGGTGCTGGCAGGTGGGACTAAATTGGGTTGGGATATCTGGTCAGCATGGACGGGTTGGACCGAAGGGTCTGTTTCCATGCTGTCCATCTCTATGACTCTGAGTGGGACCAGATGAGTTGTTGCACAGAGCTGCCACAAGACGATTGGTCTCTCATCAAAACTGCACACTACACACTAAGTTCCTGCACTCCTCACCCAGGTACATTTCAATTTACAAAAGATTTAAAACTTTATAGAACTGCAGTTCTGAGAAAGGGTCACTGGAGCCAAATCGTTAACTTTGATTTCTCTCCACAGATGCTGCCAGACCAGCTGAGCTTTTCCAGCAGTTTCTAATGTTGTTTCTGATCTCCAGCAGCCACATTTCTTTTGGTTTTTACATTGCAATTTACCCAACCTAGGTAGGTACATGTATTACTGCCTGGTGTCAGGACAGTTCAAGTAATCTGCCCTGAGCCTGAAAATGATACTGTGTTATATATCAGTCACTGCTCAATGTGTCACCTTTGGTTCAGTTGACTTGAAGCACTCTCATCTCTGAGCAGAAAGTTCAACATTTTACCCCCACACCAGGATTTCAGCCACAAAATGTACTGTGACAATTATGTTCAGTATTGAAGGGGTTAGAATCATAGAATCCCTAAAGTGTGGGAACAGGCCATTTGGCCCAACAAATCCACACCAACCCTTGACACGGTGGCTTAGTGGTTAGCACTGCTGCTTCACAGCACCAGGGACCTGGGTTCGATTCCAGCCTTAGGTGACTGTCTGCGTACAGCTTGCACATTCTCCCCATGTCTGCATGGGTTTCCTCCGAATGTTCTGGTTTCCTCCCACAGTCCAAAGATGTGCAGGTTAGGTGAATTGGCCATTCTAAATTGCCCATAGAGTTACGTCCGTTAGTCAAGGGTAAATGTGAGGAATGGGTCTGGGTGGCTAACTCTTCGGAGGGTCAGTGTGGACTAGTTGGGCCGACGGGTCTGTTTCCTCACCATAGGGAATCTAACCTAATCTCTGAGCCATAACCCACCCAAACCGATTCCCCTACCCTATTGCTCCCCAACTAATGCACCAAACCTTCACAACCCTGATCATTATGGCCAATTCACCTAACCTGCACATCCTTGGATTGTGGGAGGAAACCAGAGCACCTGGAGGAGATCAACACAGACACAGGGAGAACATGCAAACTCCTCGCAGACAGTTGCCCAAGGCTGGAATCAAACCCGGGTACCTGGTGCTGTAAGGCAGCAGTGCTAACCACTGAGCCACCGTGCCATCCACACTGTTAGAGTGGTTTCTATCTTGGATGGATCATTCAGTATATTTAAGGCTGATTTTTAACCAGTAAGGGAATCATGGGTTGTAAGGTAAAGGCAGGAAAGTGGAGTTGAGGATTATCAGACTGGCTGCGATCTCATTGGATATCAGAGCAGACCCAGTGGGCTGAATGACCTACTTCAGCTGCTACTTCTTAAGGCATTGCGGATGAAATGTGAAACTGCAACCCGACTTACTCTTTCAGGTGGGTGAAGAAGATCTGTTGACATATCTCAAGGAACAGCTAGGACAGTTGCTGGCTAATATTTATTCCTCATCTGAAGTCATTGAACATACCATCTGACCATGATCCCATTGCTGTTAGTGGGAGATTGCCATGCACACATTTTCTTTATTATGACAGTCACTTAACTGGCAGTGAAACATTTTGGGTTGTGAAAGGGACCTCAACAATTTGCATACAATTCCTGTACCAAAAAGAAAATTTCTAACAAGGTGTGTTATGTTGCAGAAACAGTCAGTTCTGAGCTTTGACTGTTAAACACTGTTGGTCTGTGTGCTTCACTCCACCTGGTGGTTTAGACTGGTATTGTTCTTTATTTCCTCCGGGGGCCTGTATCTTTTAGTTACAACTTCTTTACTTGCACTGTTTATGAATGCCAAAGCATAATTGTCATCATACATGCAATAAATCTGAGTCCTGATCTGCAAAATCTTTGATAAACAATTTAATTAATGCTTCCATGACCTTGGCTTCCATAACCTTGTAGCTTCCACTAGCTCCATAATGTTCTAAGAACTCAACGTGCCTCCAAACTTTGGGCATGTGCATTTCCCATTTCCGTGGCCCTACCACTGCGAGCCATGCCTTCAGCACCTAGGCCTAAGTTTGGGAATTCCCTCCAAACTTCCTCTTCTTCTTTTACAATACGTTTAAAATCTGCCTCTTGGACAAACCATTCGATTGCCTAATGTCACCTTGCGTGTCTCTGCCTGTTTTTGACTGATTATGTGTCTGTGTAGTATGTCAGGACATTTTACTATCTTAAAGATGCTGTATAAATGAACATGTTGTTATATAGAAGTCAGCTCAACCACTTGGAGACATTGTGCAGCTGGATGTATTTTGTGTGAACTTATGACACAACATTATCATCATTCACAGTGCTGCCTGGTTCGATTTATAAATCTTGGGATTATATGTGGACCTTTATAGGAAGAGGAAGGTCACTTAACTCAGGTAATGCCAGTGCATGAGTTGCTGACCCTTCCTCCTAACCAGCAATAAGGGAGAATTCCTTTGTCCAGAATCTAGGGACTGAGGAATGACTGCAAAGAATGCTCACAGACCTACGAGTATCATGTTAGTCAAATTAATGCTCAAAAGAATGGTTGAGTGGATTGGTAAAATGATGCACAAAGTTCTAGCTGCTTCACTCATTGATTGTGGTTCGCCTTAGGTAAACATTATTGTATTTGCACAATCAGTATCTAATAACAGATTGAGTAAATCTAGATTATCTAGGAAGGCAATAATATCACATGACACTGCTTGCTTCAGCTGGAGTGCAGTCATTAAATGTGTGTGAAGACACATGAACAGGCAGGGAATAAGTGGATACAGACCATGTGCAGACTGATGGGGTTAGTTTAGAATGGCATTGTGGTCAGCGCGGGCATGGTGGACTGAAGGGCCTGTTCCTGTGCTCTGCTGTCCTTTGTTCTGAATTTACCTGCAGACTCTGAGGTTCAGTCTGTACCTAGCCATGTTCACATTGGCATTTTGATTCTTTTAAGTCTCATCCTGATCACTCTAGCCCCAACAGCAACTCAAGTAATTTCTTCAAACATGATAGTTACATATGAACAAAGGGTAAGTGGAGGAATTCAGAGACATCTGTCTGAACCTGTGACGATATAGTTTCCCTTGTTCCAAACATCACATTTCCTCATTGCCCACCCACCACTGGAGTGCCAGCTCTTTAAGATCAGGTACATTAGTACCCCAAAACTGTTGGTTCTATCCTGTTGGTTCTATCTACTGTTCTGAGATGGATGAAATGAATGCCATGTCTCAGGATGTGGTCTGAAAACAGGATGGTGATGGAAGGTCCCACTATTTTTTGTCATTCATTTGTGGAAGATGGGCGCTGCTGTCTGGGCCAGCATTTATCGCCCGTTCCTGGTTGCCCAAGAGAGTTCCCAACAAAGATCCATTTGATGCACCTGGCCACCAGTTTGCCTGCAGTTTTTGTTTTATATCTTGAAAAGAACGTCAGGTGGAAGATTTGACCCAATACAATGCCAAGTGGAACTGCCTCATGTAGCAGGACCTACCTCACACAAACATTCTACTGACCAGGCAAGAGATTTAAATTTCATTTGTGCTCAGACCAGGCCGGGCTGTTATTGGCTCAGAGTGAGGCCTCTTCCTATCTTGTAGCCAATGACAGCTATGAAAAGGATGGATTGTTGTGGGGAGGATGTAACAGAATCAGGGAGCATGTATTGGTGAAGATAGGTGGGAAGGAAGGTGGGAATGGACAGATGGGACAAGTCATGAGGATGGTGCTGAGCTGGAAGTTTGGAACTGGGGTAAGGTGGGGGGAGGGGAATTGAGGAAACTGGTGAAATCCACATTGATGCCATGGGATTGGAGGGTCCCAAGCTGAAGATGAGACGTTCTTCCTCCAGATGTCAGGTGGTAATGGAGTGGCTGAAATCAATGGATGCTTCAGCCCTGGGAGATGATCATTATCAAAATTTAATATAGGTTGGTTCTCGAGGTCATGATATTATCTAAGAGGGTTCCAGTCGAAGGAACATTGATATCTGACATTAGGAGTGGTTAATGCACTAGAAGTCATAATATAAAAGAGAATTTGTACTGACTTAGAAAGAAATGGATTCATTTAAAACACTCAACATGGATGTGTAAAACAAGAGATCATGTCTGCAAATTTCAGAATTGTTGAGGAAATAATGGAATATATCAATTAAGAATATTATGATTTTCAGAAGGTGCCACGCTGTGCAAACACACAAAAATGAGGAATAAGGTAAATTGTAGATATAACTGTGTGCCTGTAGGAACACTTGTGATACATTAATGGGTAAAACTGGGAGGATATGTTGGTTAAACTGTAAGAAGCTAACATATGATCTAAATTTTCAGATTAACTTCTAGAGTACAAAAGCTATCAGTCACAGGCTAGACTGTATTAGAACTTATTTCCAGATCTGGGTAATGATTATTCAGTAAGTCTTGCAGTACTCCCAATGATCACTAGGGGTGTACTTGCAAGCACCGTCCTTGATACTGTCCTCTCCTTGTTGCTATATCAATAATATGGGAGCAGCAAACAGCTAAGCAACAAGTGTCACATTAGGGCTATGCAGGGGTAGATTAACAGTCTCAGCCATAATCCCCTCCTCCACACACCTCCAGCAGTGCATGTCAGATCCATGCTCACCCTAACGTTCTGATCTTGTTGAAACCAATAAATGCTGGAGATCACAATGGATCAGACAGTATCTATGGAGTGAGAGCAACCCAATGTTTCAAGTCAAGCTGACTCTTCAACAGAGCTTCTGATCTTGTTTACTGGTGGGAAAACCCTCTCAGGTTCCTGATTGCCTGTCCTCCCTTGAGACACTCCTTAATACCCACCTACCCTCTTCCTCACCAATCCTCTTGAGCAGTTGTTCAATAAACCCGCCTCCTCTTACCTTTATGTCTCCTAATCGAGCTCAGTTTCAAATTCAGCTTGACAACAATCCAGAGAAAGACCTATTGGAATATTTTACGACATAAAAGATGTTTTATTAAATGCCTGCTTGTCACTTCCGGGAAAGTTGCTGATCATGTTAATTCATGGTGCCTTCCTGTAGAACGGTTCAAACCGAAGTTGTACACTGAAATAGGCATTGGTTCTTTTCAATCCCTTGAGAATGTTGAATTCAGATCAGGAACAGTGAGCTAAGTGCTCCATCCACACTGAAATCCTCCTTCAAATCAAGCAAGTGACGTCAATGTTGAATTGGAGGTAAATACGATTTCTTCAGCCTCCAGAGTCCACATAGCAGAAAAGGTGTGTACTTTGTGCAAGTGCCTTTCGAGCGACACTTGGTGTTTGCCTAACATTGCTGACGACTTGTATCTGATGGTCTGGCCCACAAGAGAACAATGAGAAGAGACTGTGACCTGCCTTTGACTCCGAGATGAAAGTGATGGTAATGTAACAGGTGCTAACCCACTGGCAGCCTGCTGACTGTTTGTAGAGAAGGCATGTTTGCTTGGCCTAAGGAGGTTCTCACTGGATTCAAATCAATTTACCTTCTCAATGCAGTGTCACTTGTAACCCTCCAAGTTTCTGTGGCCTATATCAGGCCTGAGTTTGATTATATTTATTCAGTTTGATCTTGTGAATGCTTTCACTGTCATGCAACACTTTTGTCTGATTACAGCAATAACTCGAGACTGTTGGCACCTTTTCCAAGAATGAACCCATGAGAAGTGGTCAGACCTGGTTTTAACCTTGGGCAGAAAGACGTGTGCCATTACTAACATTTCCTTCAGCAGTTTCTCATTTTTACCCCATCATGGTGGACCCCTCATTGTTCAAATACCTTCAGCTGTAAATACTTCATGCTAAGTGGATGAATAACAGTAATTAAGTTAACCTGGAATTACTTGATCAAGCTTTCTACTCGTTATAGAATGTAGCAGAACTCCTGTAGTCACTGCTGAGGAGGTAAAATTATGAATGTGACTTCGTTTGGGATTTCCCAAAGCAAGTTTGAGTCCTGTCTACTGTGCTTTAGAGGGCTGTCACAGTGCTGTGGTAGTGCCACTATTTCTGGGTCAGGAAGCCTGGGTTTAGGTCCCACCTGCTCCGGACGTCTGTCTACCCATGTCTATACCGTAGCTGGGAGCACTCTGCTCCTGATCTATGGGGACCCTGTGCAGAGGGGAGGAAACCGATTAGAGAACCTGATTCTGGGCCTGGCCAAAGAGGCCAGCACTAGGCCCACGCAGCAAGCTGTGGATGGGTCATAGTATCTGACTGACTGCCCCTCTACCTTGATCAGGTCTGTGCTCAGAGGTCCATGGAGATGGAGAATGCACAATGGAAACCAACGGTGGACACTCTAGTGGCTGGGTACATATCACCTCGAAAATGATATTTACATTTCATTTGGTAAGTTTCCATTAAGGTTTGTTACGGTATCCCATTAGAGGCTGTTTAACATGTTTAACATATATTTGAAAAGAGTAGAATGCAGCTGAGGGCTCTCGTGTTGTAGTGGCATTGTCCATACCTCTGGACCAGAAGGTCCGGCTTCAACTTCCATTGTCCCAGGCATGTGTCATAACACATCAAATTTGATATGCATTAAGTTACAATACTAGCTGCCTGTGAATAGAATTCATACAGACTATGTTGGCTTGTAACGAGCAAACCCGGATTACTCTATTCACCCGTGAACCAAATTTCACTTCTTCACATTGACATTGTTGTTGAATGAATCGAGAGTGTGGTGCTGGAATAGCAGCATGGTTCACTCCATGCTATTGAATGAGCTTCTTTAACAAATGTGAAAAGAAATATCTGGAGTGACCACTTCAATCCAATAAAAAGTAGAATGCAGATAAGTTTCAACTTCACTCTCAAAAGGAAGTTTATACCGCATCCCAATGGTGGGTGGCACGGTGGCTTAGTGGTTAGCACTCCTCCCTCACAAAGTCAGGGACCTGGGTTCTATTACAGACTTGGGCAACTGTCTGTGTGGAGTTTGCATTTCCTCCCCGTGTCAGCATGGGTGTTCTGGTTTCCTTCAATAATCCAAAGATGTGCAGGTTAGGTGGATTGGCAATGGGTTAGGGTATGTCTGGGTGGGCTGCTCTTTGGAGGGATGGTATGGATTTGATGGGCCAAATGGTCTACTTCCCCATTGCAGAGATTCTATGTGTTGTGTGTGTGCTGGAAGGGTTAATACTGAAGAGTGTTCTAAGCTCCATTCACTATGGACAGAACAGCTTAGGATCTTGACGGAGGGAGACCTAATATCCTAGTTCTACTCAAGGGCTATGCAACAATGTCAATCACTTCAATGTAACCAATAACTCATTGCTTGTGTTCAATGAATAAGCAATATCTTTTTAAAGGCAAGCTATTCTTGTAGTGAGACCAGGAAGTGGTTTTTCCCCCGTTACATGAAATGAAGCCAATTTCCTATAATTCCCTACACTTAAAGAGATGATGCCAGCAACCTCTATCATGACCAATGGATCAGACAGTGTAGACAGCTGACATGTCCATCCAACAGGCTACCAATCATTACTGCATCTGAAGCAGTCTGTCGGATCGAGCTTGTCTAGTTTTGTCTCCAGTTTGATGGATTCTGAGGTAACTGTTCAACTCAATCCTTTATCTGCCACAAGTGAAGTCCAGTAGGTGAGTTATTGGGAGATTTTTAAGCTCTGTCTGAAACCTTGACTTTACCTCTGCAAGCACCTGATGCAGTCTTTTGACGTGTTTGGTGCCTTCTCAAATGAGCCATCTCCATTTTTGGTCAGTGACATGCCAAGGGACTCCAAAGAATTCATTCCTATTAAAGTTCTGTATTGCTGGGTGTGTGAAGTCACAAATCTCTACAAACGTATCTCATTCTTTCTGGGGAAAAAAAAATGTGAAGATGTGCCAGGATCCACAGTGTAGGATATTGCCCCAGTTGAACAGAGAAGGTGATGTGATAAGTTAAGAAATGGTGTTTGCATGAATCCCTCCTTAGGTATTGAAAGCTCATGAGGTGTAAAGGATGGGAAGGCTTTGACCTTGAAACTTTGAACTGTGAACATCGGCATACCATGGATTGTAATTCTTTTGTCTGCTATTTAAATGGATGAGCACCACCATTAATATAATGGAAAAGGGAATTGTTAAGCATTGCAAATGCTAATGTTCACACAGCGTGAGAGCAAGACTGAAGGGTTGGTATTGTATGAAAGACCTGTTTAAAGTAGGAGGTGATGCAAGTGAATCTTTCATTTCATTGAGAAGATACATCCACAAGGTCCCTAAGATATGTCTTTGGTCAATTCTTTTCAAAATTTGCTGTACCTTGAGAATGTTGGACCAGAAATCCATTCCAGTGGAAAAAAAGAGACTATTATTTTGGAAAAATATCCAAATTCACTTCATGGAGGCGTAATTGAGAAGGTGGGTCCTGGCATGTGGAGTTTCCTGATCGATAAACCTCCACTTACCTGTACGAAGCTATTGACTTAACCAGAGTGTGGCAAATGTGGAGAGTATCAACCTGCTAATCATCCTAACTTGTACCAATGGCAGGCTGTGAGAACAGAAGAGATTCCTGGTCAGCCATGGAATGGAAGTTGGAATCTCTACCATCACTATCCATCGCACTAGATTATAACATAGACATGAAAATGTACTTTTTTCATACTTTAATCATTAAAAAAACTTTACATATACATAGTCACAAATGCAGTTCGGTTCTGTAGAGTAGTATATCAAGGAAACAAACAAACATTGAAGTTAGACTCTATCCAAACAAACCAAAGACATCTCTTATTTGAACCAGACTATATTTATGTGCATTGAATCACCAGGAGGGTCCAATAACTGAACATACCCCCATTTAACTTCAGCAGGAAGACCTCAGACAGTGCATTTTCCCCACTGCACCTTGAACAGTTACCCCAAGCTTCAGTGTATCCTGGACCTTGGAATGTGCCAGTACAACATTCATGTTAAAATGTACATTGCCCCAACAACTCTGGCTCCTTTGGGTTGGTCAGCTGGCCTGGATCCGATTGTACGAACAGCACTAGGTTCGATCACCATTCTGGCCGGGGTGAAATTGAGACCTATCCAGGTGCTCTATGCCTGCCGGAGTTCGTAGCGTTGTGGTTCATAGAAATGAAATCTAAGTAAGCTTAATGTAACAAAAAACACAAGATACATTTAAAAATTATTTTAGTTGTAATGTACATGAATGCAATGCTTAATAAAGTAGTTACTAAGTTGCTTATTTAATACTGTAAAGGGGAGCTTAAAGGGTTAATCTGCTTCCTCACCCCCCACACTCCACCCCCCAAAGATATGAAGATGTTCCTTTGTCAGTTGGCAAAATGCAAATATGAACTGGGCTGAAGATTCCTGTCCAGGTTGTGTGATTGGAATAGATAAACACAGCAGCATCATTTTGCATTTACATAGCATCTTGATGCAGGAAAACTTCCACAGCTCTTCACAGAAGCATTAACAAACAAAATTTGACACCATACTACATGGTGCTTTAAGAGCAAGTGCAAAGCTTGGTCTGAGCACTAATCTTTAAAAAGCATCTTCAAATAAGTGAAGGGGTTTAGAGACAGAACTCCAGAGTGTGGGTCTGGAGGCAGTGATGAAAGTAGCCCTCTGAGTGAGTCTGGTGTTCTGTTCTTGCATTTTATATGAAACTGCAGAGATTAACAGGCTCTTGAATACTGATTGGGAAAACAGTGCAGGCCAGCAGAGCTGCTCCCAGCATTGTGCTCGGGTATTGTATGCTAAACAGTCCAGGTGCCTCCAAGCCTGGGGAGCATGGCTGCGCAAGCTTTCAACAAAAAGAAAGCATCTGATGAATTGGCTCAGAAGGGAAAGCATTGTTATCCAGATGGTTTGCAGTAAATATACTCAGGCATTGAAATCCATGTCGAGATTAGACAAAGCTGAAACCCCGACTAGACTCGTACACGAAGTAGATAACAAGGGGTCTGCAGAAACTGCTAAGGTTTACCAATGTGCATTGTTCAGTGGATTCTTGAAGATACTGGATTCATTTCTTGTAAAACCAGCTAAAGAATATGGTTTCAATTTGTCCTGATGAATGATTACTTTACTTTAAAAAAGACACGCTCCCAGGTTTCAGTGGACCTGATATGGCCTTCAAGGTCGGCAAGGTCCTATGTTTGAAGCTAAGTTTTCTGATCTGAAGAAGAGCATGAGAATTCACCACAGACCCTGCCAGTCCTTTGGAGTTTCTCCAGCACTTTCTGTTTTTATTATGAGAGTTCTCTTTGGTAACCCACCCAAAGTTTATCAGCCTCCCTTTAGTTGACGGTTCTCGGGAACTTGAATAATGTTATGGAGTTAGACAGTCAGGTAGATGGTTCGGTCTAGTCCAACCAAACAGGACAAAGTGAGGTGAACCGGACAGGCCGAGGACGGAGTGAGGTGGGAGGGCCTAGTGTGTGGAGGGGGTGAGGGGCAGAGTGAGGTGGGAGGGCCCGAAAAAAAAAATGGGCGGCACGGTGGCACAGTGGTTAGCATTGCTGCCTTACAGCGGCAGAGACCTGGGTTCAATTCCCACCTCAGGCAACTGTCTGTGTGGAGTTTGTACATTCTCCCCATGTCTGCGTGCGTGTCCTCCAGGTGCTCTGGTTTCCTTCCACAGTCCAAAAGTGTGCAGGTTAGGTGAATTGGCCATGCTAAATTGCCCGTAGTGTTAGGTGAAGGGGTAATGGTAGGGGTTGCTCTTCGGAGGGTCAGTGCAGACTTGTTGGGCCGAAGGGCCTGTTTCCACACTGTAAGTAATCTAATCCACAAAAAAAGTGAGTTTTCAGATCATTGATCTCATTTCCAATTATGGCACATTACAATGTGTGGAGTAATGGTTGTGTTTATCTTAAGAGTTGTGGGGAAAAGGTGAGAAAGTGGAGTTAGGATCAGCGAATCAGCCATAATTTGCAAAGCAGTCTCGATGGACCAAATGGTCTCTTTCTGCTCCTATATCTTGTGGTCTTATACTAACAGAGAAAAGACAAATGGTTTTCTGAGAAGGACCCATTGGTGTCTTGTTCTGCAAAACCTGATCTAACCTCCTACATGCTACTTGTAGAGTGATGTGTGCATGCTAACTGCCTTCCCAGAATGTGGCCCTCAGAACTCTGAGGCCTGGAAGTGAGACTTGTGGCTCAAGACAGATTCAGTCATCGATATTGCTCCTTCTCAAAAGTTCAGTTCTTTCAGGGTAGCCGAGAATCTCAATTGGTGCAAATTATTCCCATGTCTCCATTCAGTATGACAAGTTCCTTTACATTAAAGGCAAAGGGGACATTTCTGAATGAGGCCAGTCAGCTGTAAGTGTACTGGGGCAGCACAGTGTTTCAGCGGTTAGCACTGCTGCCTCACAGCACTACGAACCTGGGTTCAATTCCAGCCTCGGGCGACTGTCTGTGTGGAGTTTGCACATTCTCCTTGTGTCTGCGTGGGTTTCATCCGGGTGCTCCGGTTTCCTCCCACAGTCCAAAGTTGTGCAGGTTAGGTGGATTTAATATGGGGAATGCAGGGCTATGGGCGGGTGGAGGTGGATTCGATGGGCTGAATGGCCTGTTTCCGCATTGCAGGGATTCTATGTTCCGAATGTATATTAAATTGTGTAATTTATTTGCAGTAATTCACTAGTGACTGATGAATTGCCTTGGTTACCTGTGCTTTATTATAGTGCTGTTTTGATGGTGTGCACAGGCCAATTGTAACTCTACTTTGGCTATATTGCAAATCTCCTTGAGTGATAGTCACAGACGAACACATATTTCTCCCTCACCCCCATCATACCCTCACACACAAATTGGCCCTTTCTATCAGCAGGAGCTGAGGTGGGTGGTGACAGGAAGCTTAGAATCGAGAGAAGAATGGACAGACAAAAAAATGGTTGTGCAACACAGGACCGAGACACTGTGAAATAAACTGGCCTGCACCTGGTCCGTTCAGGGCTCACTTTGCTGCTGGTTTCCTTTGTGCTTAGAATTGATGCATTGGTTTCGTTGATGGCTAGAACAATGAAGTTACCTCATCCGACATAATCACTGTACCACAAATCAACATCAACATTGTTCACCGCACAACATAAACAGGTTAAAATACATCACGTCACACATGACATTCTAAGAATGTGGTTCCTAGTCTGCGGTATTGATGGGCTAGGGAAAGCTGCAGGCGCTAATTGTTTTATATTTGTGATGGATTTAATTGTACGTTATTGTAATATCTACAAAGCCAGCAATTAATTTTCTTATACCTGTCTTCACTTTCATGGCTCTTTCTGTTCTTGCAATCATCAGTTGAGATTTTATGGGACAGTTATGGCTCCCTTCACTGTCCCATCAGCTTGCAACTTTAGCTTTAAATTCCAGTCAGAGATGACCAGTGGTGAATTTAACCTGAGGGCCACCATGCCTGGGGGAGAGGTTGAGAAGGTGGGACTGTCATGGTAACCTCAGCCAGTATAGAAATTGAACCCACGCTGTTGGTGTCACCAACTATCCAGCTAGCTTAGCTAACCAACCCTCTTATATTAAAGGTAATACTGTGTTATCTGGTCATAACCCCCTTTCCCCCTCTCTGCGAGTAGGTTTAACAATCACAATTGCCTGAAGTCAAGTTTCTGCCCTTTAATAAATGTCCACCACTACCCCCCGTACCCAAAAGCTGCCAACCACTCAGGAAACCAACAGCTCCTCAAGCTCTGCAGTGCCCCCAGGAGTAGTGGCTGGAGCTGGGACTGCAGCAGACCCCCTATCCACCGAGAGGAGGCTCTGGAATTAAGATGAGTTTGTAGAGATCCTAGACAGGCCCTGGGGAGTGCGGGTGGGGGGTGGTGGCTTCCCTCTAAGCTGTGTAGCTGATGTTGGTCACGACACAGACTTCCAGTTTCTGAACTTGAAGGTCCATGCAGAAGAGAAAACAATTAGTAGGTGTGCTGGTGGTGGACTTTAGTCATGAGGGCAGAAGAGGACCTTTCTGTGAGGATCGGCCTCATTGTTGGTTTTGAGGAGCATTGGCAGTGCCTACAGCATGATAGATCAAGGGAGCCCTTCTTGCCATCAGAGGCGATCGCTCTCTGTAGCTGTAACACTATAATCTGAGCACTGTTCTATTACTCTGATATACTTATGGAAGGTATGATTTGACTGGTTAGCACCCAAAACATTGTGATACATATGACACAAATAAATCAAACCAAATCAAACCACAAGCCTATAAGGAGGCCACCAGGGTATACCTGTTAGTCTCTTAGTGCCTAAGGTAGAAAAGTGACCAATCAATGGGAAGAACTCCCTAAATGGCTCTTAATGGGACAATTGGTGCTCTAAAGTAATCAATCAGCAGGGAAGCAGTTCAGTACCTACTTCACCATTGGTAATGTTTTAGCAGTGCCAAGGAGGCGACTAAGTTAAAAATCACACAAACCAGGTTATAGTTGAACAGGTTTATTTGGAACCTGTTGGACTATAACCTGGTGCAGTGTGATCTTTAACTTTGTCCACCCCAGTCCAACATTGGCTACCCAACATCATGGGTGTGGCTGGCACACCAACTTACAATAATTTTATACACCCCTGCCTCCCAGCCTCTCTGTAAGGCCACATTAACTGGTCATGCAGGTGTCTGCATAAACTTCAGAAAAAGACTAAGCAAAGTGTATGAGGTTTGGGGGTGACAGTGAATGAGAGAGAATCCCTTCCAGGATTTGCCCATGAAATAGGGTTCTCTTAGAAGCATACCATTAGGAATTTGCTGCCTGCGGTAATCCTATGTTGTGAACTTCTGTCCTTACACTCTTTGGCCCATGGAGTTCAGAAATAGAGAAAATGGAAAGAAGTCAAAGCAAGTAATATTCTGCAGTCAGTAGCTGATACTTTGTCCTTTGTTGCAGCAGCTTGGGTTGGGCAAGTGGTGTCTTCACATGAATGTCACTTCTGCAGCTCCCCACCCCAACAAATAACTGCAATATTTGATGTATGTGGTTGCTTGTATTAAAAGACCATGTGATGTTGTTAATGCAATGCCACCCCTTCTTGGCATTCTCAGGTGTTAAAGAAATGGCTGCAGAGACATTCAGTATGTTTTAATTAGAACATAGAACAGTACATCACAGTTCAGCCCTTGATGTTGTGCCGACCTCTTATCCTTCTCTAAGATCAAACTAACCTACATACCCTTCATTTTACTATCATCCATACACCTCTCTAAGAGTCACTTAAGTGTCCTTTAACGCTAGAGTGTTAAAGGCCAAGGGAGCGACCTGAGAGAAGTGTGAGAGGTATGGATAGGGTAGATCGTAGGAGTCTGTTTCCCAGGGTGGAAATGTCAAATACAAGGGGACATAGTGAGAGGGAAAAAGTTTAAAGGAGATGTATGAGGCATTGTTTATTACATAAAAGATGGTAGATACCTGGGACATGCTGCCAGGCGAGGTTGTAGAAGCAGATACGATAGCAATATTTAAGAGGCATTTAGACAGATACATGAACAGGCAGGGAATAGAGGGATTCCCCCACATATAGACAGCTCGGATTAGTTTAGAATGACATCATTGTTGGCAGAGACATAGCGGGTCTGTTTCTGTGAGATACTGTTCTATGGTTGTAATGTTTTATTATTCCCGATATTCGTTAAAGATCCCAGTAGATTGAAAAATCACAAATCTAACACTTCCAGTTGAAAAGATGTTAGGCTAGTTGGTCTAACATCTGTCGTAGAGTGAAGTGTTAGAATCCATTATTAAGCAGATACTAGCAGGACATTTAGAAAATCATAGTATAGTCTTCATGATTTAGTGAAATAGAAACTACGGTTGACTAATTTATTAGAGTCTGTTGAAGTATATCTTTGATGCCAACTTAGCGCAAGCTTATGTTTAATTTAATGATTTCATCTTCTATTTGTAACTGAAATATAAATCATAAACTCCATGGCTCTCAGCTAAATGGAGCTATGTATAATTAAATTCTGATTTGTTGACAATACAGTTAAAGTCCTGTTGCTGAATTCTACCATCTCTGTTTTAGACATTATAATATTAAAAAGTTTAAGGCTCTGACAATTTATGTCCTTTTTGATTGTCAAATTAATGCCGTTCTCCTTCAGTTTTCATAAACTGTTTCATTTGCATCATGATTTGCAGATGCCAATGTTGGACTGGTGTGGACAAAGTTAAGAATGACACACACACCAGATTATAGTCCAACAAGTTTATTTGTATCATTGTGAGTTCAGTATCAACCATGAACTCCACTGAATTCGTGACATTATTGAGTGGGACATTTCAAATACTGTATTAACTGGGGAGTAGGGGGAGGGGGGAGATTCCTATCACATTGCTATTAGAGTACAGATAGATTACTCTGATTTTTGAGAATTATTTGATCTTGTTTTCTCAAATATAAGGCTGTCATTGAGAGAGTCAATCTGGATTTGGGACTCATATAATTAATGCTGCAATATCCCTGTATCAGCCAACAATCAACAAAAAATGTATTTGCATAGTGCCTTTGGTGTTGCAAAATGCCTCAAGGTGGTTGGTTAACAAGAGTACTTATCAATGAAAATAATTTTTGACACAAATCCACGTTAGGGTGGATGAAGAACAATTTGGTCAAAGATGTGCATTTTAAGGACCATCTTAAAGAAGGAGAGAGAAAGAGAAAGAAAGAGAGAGAGAGAGAAGGGTTGGAGATGGGGTCACGGTAGGGAGTAATTTTCAGATGTCAACCTTTGGCACCTGAAGGCTTGATCGCCATTGGTGGAGCAACTCAAGACAGAGCTGAGTAACAGGAGGTCAGAATTGGAATGATCAATTGAGAAGGTTATGTTTTCAGTTCTCGGCCTTACCTGGCTGACTGGGATCCTACGGTCTGACTTCAATCAGAGGCAGTTGTGAAAGAACAGTCAATATTCTGAAACTATTCTGGCCTCTCACTGATTTGGGACACTCCCTTAGAGCTGTCAAACAGAAAAATCGTTTTTCTTCCTTGGATTTAATAATGCTTTTATTTTCAGGTTTTCTGAAGCAGTGCTGAGAGAATTAAGGAAGCTACAGCGAATAACGAGGCCACACGTCAAGTTGAAAGTTTTGTTGACACGTCAAAGGTCAAATAAAGACAATTGAGTAGAATACCACACGCAGACCCTATGTTGGATTATTGCCAACATAGACAGAAGGCTGTGTGATCGCTCAGTTGTAATATATTTAGCATGAGAATCAGCCTACTCTAGGCTCAAAATGAGTGGGAGGATTAATAAGGAGGTTAAAAAAAATCTGTCTGCATATCAGCACAGATCAAGAAAGTGTATGTGAGAACATACTAATATTCTTATTCGGGAATTTTCCTATAACTCTTTGTTATATGAGTCATTGAGTCATACCGCATGGAAACAGACCCTTCGGTCCAACTCGTTCATGTCGACCAGATTTCCCAAACTAAGCTAGCCACATTTGCCTGTGTTTGGCCCACATCCCTCTAAACATTTCTGTCCAAATGTCTTTTATGTGTTGGAACTATACCTGCATCTACCACTTCCTCTAGCAGTTCATTCCATATGCGCATCACCCACTGAATTAGGTGAATATTTCTTGTCTTTGCTTCAGTGATATTCAAATCCAACAGGATATTAGAGCAAAATTCTGTTTTGCCAATATTCATTCCTCCCGCACCCCCCCCACCCCTTCTGAATGGAACTAGCTCTTGATGGGATACATTCATCCAACAAGTTACTTTGTCTGTGGTACATCTTATTATCAATGGGTGCCAGCGATACCCTCCTCTTATCAATCAGTGTAAAAAAAAAAGCACATCAGTGACATCCAGATTTGAGCCAGTACCCAACTGAACATGTACATAAGTAGCTATGTTGTGATGGTGTCTGATCACGTGGGTTTGAAATCCAAGAACATAGAGAGGCAAAAATGTCATCTCTTACCATCTTGTGTAAATGATGTGTATGGTTAGTAAAGGTGTTCATTCACATAGCTGAAGATCTACCTTCTATCAGTAGGTGAAGCAAGTCTTTGTGCTTTCACTCACCATGATGTCTGTGCCCATCAAGATGAGGGTTTTAGTACTGTAAACGGGTCTCTTCCTAAATATGGACCCACTGTCAGCATCAAGTACCATCTCAACAGGTACCCAAAACCAGACACAGAGCAAAGCTTCTTCCAATCAAATATATTCCTCAGCTTCAACCTCAGAATGCCGTCTCACTGGAGTCACTGGTGCTTCCTTTCCTTTTCCTATGTGGCAGGTTTTGGACTGTTTTGTGATCCTGGGAGCTAGGAAGAGATGGCTCGTCTCACATAAGAATCTCACCTCCTCTTAACATTCAGCCAATCAGCTTGGATCACGTTTGAAACTGGGATTCCTCTGTGTTGAGTTGGCTCACTGTCCCCAGGCCAAAACCAGTCAAGGGGCTGGTCAAGAAACATATGCACTCATCAACCGCCGTTACATCTGGAAGACATTCTGACGCTGTGTTGACAGTGCAGCCACTTCTGAAGTGCAGTTGCTGGGGTATTGTTGGGTTGATGCCCATTTCAAGGTATCAAGGCGATTGCTCAGTGTGTGCCTAAAAAGAAAGGCCAACTTGAAATTGTTTAGTGCTAATCAGGTTAGCTGCCATTGTCTTCTGATTCCCTACAATTAAAGGAATATCCAGCAGTGGTGAGGTTGAGGAGGGATTTGTTGTTGGCTATTGGATACAGGAGAGTTGGTGGAGAATGGTTTCAAGTCTTTAGGTTTTACGTGCAGTTTTAATGGACGATAAGACATGGGCAGTGCTTGTAATTTCCTGACCTGCAAACTGGGGAGGGAATGGGACAGCGGTGGGACTCCATCAGCAGCAGTTGGAGAATCTAGATTACAATTTAGAAATTTCCATTGTGGTTATAAAAACTGTGCAAGGCAGTCAGAAAGTGGTAGTGGTCACCTGATGAAGGAGCAGAGCTCTGAAAGCTAGTGCCTCCAAATAAACCTGTTGGACTATAACCTGGTATTGTGTGATTTTTAACCAGTAATTGAAAGCTGACTATTTTAATGTTTTGATTACCATAAGTAATACTAAGGACAGAGTGTATTAGTGTTTGTAACTTTACAATCTATATGGTCACAAAATACTATTAAGTATGTTTTTGAGATTGCTATTACAATATTTATACTAAAGGAAAGCTCAGTTTATTGTACAGAGTGTAACGTTTCTTCACCATTTTTAACTGCATAAAAAGAACACCAGCAGCAGTCCCAACCATGTGATTCAAGTAATTAACCCCAGTTCACTTGCCAGCCCTTCTTTTATATCAATGACAAATGGTTATTGAGAGCTCTGAAGAATGTGAGGGAAATTGTTTAACAATGGACAATAAATCAAATTTACACTGAATATCACAATGGACCTGTCTGTGCTGCTTCTAGTGTATTACTAACACCATTGTAGCACTCATTTGCTGGCATTTGGATGATCTTGCTTACACTAGCAAAGTAGAGTCATTCCAATTGATTTCGGGTCATTCAACCATGCATTGGGCCTGAGGCTCCTGTCTTCACAATACACCAGGCTGTGAGTGCAAGGACTTGCTCATGGAAGGGATTGGCACAACAGAGCTCCAGACATTCATTGGCAAAGCTGGTTTTAACTGTTAATGCTCGCTGTCCTTTGAATTGCGCCCAGGGTACCCAGCCTGCACTGACTTGTCCAATGCTATCCTGTCCGTAGGCCTAACAGCACCAGTGGAGAGAAAGCAAAGTTAACGTTTTGAGTCCCACGACCCTTCTTCAACTGAAGGGACACTAGATTCTAAAAGTTAAGTCTGTTTTGCTCTCCATAGGTGCCTCCAGAATCACAGAGTTTCTCCAGCAAAGTATGTTTTTGTTTCAGATTTCCAACATCCACAGTTCTGTTTCATCTATCCTGTCTCTCTCTTGTTATTGAGTCAATATTGAGGTGAAAGTTCAAGGGGTGGCTCATAGTTATAGAACTCTTAACTAAAAGAGGCTTAACAATAGATGACAGAGGAAGATTAAAGGAACAGGAAAATGAGAATGATGGAATGACAGAGCCTTGAGTTTCCTGATTCAGAAGGGGAACGACAGTTCTGTTCTGAAAATAACGAGAAGGAAGGACTTGATACAGATTAGTAGTAGTCTATAATGTTATGCCAAAATTGTTACTCCAATGCCACAAACCATGACATTTGACAAAGAATGGATATGAAGATGAAAACAATGCTCTTCCATCTTTTGGTGAGATGGGTTTATTTTGAAACAATAGAATGCAAAGATACAAACATTTATTTGATCCAACCACAAACCAATGACCCTCTGTCCAAATCATGGTTTTTATGACCCGTTCCCCATGTTATTACTTAGAGGCTATGTCAGAGTGAAGATTAGAGTCACAAATGTGAGTGTGATCGACTATGGTGAAAATCTCAGCAAAGTGTTTAAATACCAGGTTTAAATGTGTGCTGCATTATCACGGCCATTCATGTCAGACAGCAGACTTCTGAAGCAACTGCTCAACTCAGAACTCAGTCATAGCAGGAGTCTCCCAGCAGAAACACTTTAGGGATATCGTCAAAGGACCCCTGAGGAGATTCAACATTTCCATCAGTTCCTGGGAGTTCCTGGCTTGTGACCAACCAAAATGGAGAAGCTAATGTATGGAAGCGCTAAATACATGATAAGGCTTCATCAGGAACACACAAAGACAAAGTCGATGGTTTGGGAGAAGCGTACAACACCTCTAAAACCTTGCCTGGACCACTCCTCAAACACCATCTGCTCTATACAGAAGCTGCAGATTATACCTCGGAGTCCTCAACCATCCTGGAACCCCTTGAGCTGGAGTGCCTGCAAACATCTTCAATCTCAAAGGACTTCCTAAAGAAGAAGGTGTTGGATTTTTTTGTTAATCAGAACTTCAATGTGCTTCATATTCATTCGACTCGTAGGCAAGACCCAATCCAGAGTTGCCACACTAAGGTGTTTGTGTCTATTAGCAACTAATGAATAAAATCAACAGTGTACATGCACCACTGATCCTGTGAGAAACCAGTTGTCTTGCATTATTTCTGACTGTTGCTAACTGCTGAGATTGTTAGGATCCAGGAACTGTTCTTACAGCTTTCTTGTGTGACTAATACAGAGCAGACTACAGCAAAGAGGTAAAGGATCAAACCCATCAATCATTTGTGCTTCGACAGAAACCTTGAGTTTGCTATTACAGTAGCTAACTGTATTCTGAATGATTTCCATGGTTTTTGCCTCCAACATCCTGGAGATCATTCCAGGTCCTATGACTCACTGGGATCGTTTGTGGTTTGGACGGTATTGCACGAACTGTTCACTCTGGGCACTTTCACATTTGGAAGGAAAGCACAAGCATTTCGTATAATGAACAATTCAACATCAACCACGCTTAAACTTCATAAGACACTCTCCTGTGTCAAGATGTTACTTATAGTTTGACATTGCTGGAGTGCAGATTCAGGTTAAATTCATGCAGATAGATTGAAGGGAATCCTTCCATTTATTAATATATAAAAAACAGACTCTGGTTTTGCACAGATACAGAACAAGTTACATAAAGCTCTGGTTACCAAACACAAATGAATTGCTTCAAGGCGTAGGCATAAAAAGTTTAAACTGATTAGTATAAAATTTGAAGACAGATCAAGGTTAATTTAGCCATCTTTCTCCAACCAGCAGAGTTGTTTCTACATCATTGTTGCACATTTTCAACTTGATTTCTTCGTCTACATTTGAATTTTCAAGTGCAGGTTGTTTCAAGTGCAAACTTGTTTCTTAAATAAAAAAATCATTAAATCAATACCAGTATGTAAACAGTAACAAACCTGTGAATAATGTTGGTGGGAGAGGTCCTTTCTTCTGTTGAAGCTGTGCGAAGTTAAGAGAGGCAGGTAGCTGGAATGTTAAGCTCCGAATTGGCAGCATGGGATCAAGTCGTCATCAAACATGAATTGACATCACGACATGCCAAACCAGTATATCTCTTCCTGATACCAGCTGCATATGTGTCAATGTTGTCACTGAGATGGCACAAGTTGTGCCGCAATGCGGGGGGCCATTTTAGACATTCACTCTACGTTCACTCATAACACCCAAAAAGCAGGAAGCTCCCATCCAAATTTCACATTGTTACCTTTTATCACAAATCTGGCTTTGTTTTTCATATCAACAGCAATCACTAAGCATGAAAATTCTCTGACTGTATGAGGCCTAGCTGGTGGGCTGCGGCCTCCCAAACTCGATTCCAACTGATTAAATCTGTTGATCTCTTCTCCTCTTCTGGTACTGTTTCTGACCTCAGCTGTACTCCATGTAGTCTATGTATTTGAATTTACTTCAATTTTGCTCCTAGAAAAGTAGTTCTCCCCTCAGCTGTATTCCACGTCAACACATTTCTCTAATCCATACTTTGTGAGTGAATTTTGTCCTCCATTGGAGGATAAGGTTATGGAGAGTGAGAGAGGACGGAGTGTTCAGTGTCTAATCACCTCACACTACACTCCGCCCAGTTTCTGCTTTCACTGTTCTTCTCTATCTCATGACTCTGCTGGTTGGAGAAAGATGGCTAAATTAACCTTGATCTGTCTTCAAATTTTATACTAATCAGTTTAAACTTTTTATGCCTACGCCTTGAAGCAATTCATTTGTGTTTGGTAACCAGAGCTTTATGTAACTTGTTCTGTATCTGTGCAAAACCAGAGTCTGTTTTTTATATATTAATAAATGGAAGGATTCCCTTCAATCTATCTGCATGAATTTAACCTGAATCTGCACTCCAGCAATGTCAAACTATAAGTAACATCTTGACACAGGAGAGTGTCTTATGAAGTTTAAGCGTGGATGATGTTGAATTGTTCATTATACGAAATGCTTGTGCTTTCCTTCCAAATGTGAAAGTGCCCAGAGTGAACAGTTCGTGCAATACCGTCCAAACCATAAACGATCCCAGTGAGTCATAGGACCTGGAATGATCTCCAGGATGTTGGAGGCAAAAACCATGGAAATCATTCAGAATGCAGTTAGCTACTGTAATAGCAAACTCAAGGTTTCTGTCGAAACAAAAGTGCAAATTCAGCAAGTAACATAGCAGTGGTGGACCAGGTTTGGTAGTTAAATTTCAGTCGTCAACTAACTGGTTTATTCTAAATGGCAACGCCTCTACCCTTCAAAGTCCACTTGTCAGCCAATCAGCACATCTCTGTCTTATAGTATAAACACTGCCTTCCCTTTACACTGATATTTCTTGCTCAGTGTCATTCGGATGCCAAGTGAAAAACTTCGACAAAATTTCTACTTTTTCAGGAATGCTTAAATTCCACACTATCAAATAACTATAAAATTATATTGAAATTATTAATTAATAAATCATTCCTACATTACACATACTGAAGGTCATATAAGTTTGATTTCATGTATCTGTTGCTATAATTCTACAAATATTTAATGATTTCTAGGGTTCACCAATATTGCTAAATGGAGTTGAGTGGCAGATACTAAAAGACTCAGTCCTAACATAAGGCCAGTGCTGCTGCAGTGAGCTCCCAGATATGGGACTCCCCTTGGAATATAACATGACAGTGAGAATGAATGGGCAGAGATGTCAGAGCAGGACAAACTATGAAAAAAGAGAGGAAGAGAACTCTCCGCAGAAGGTCCTAAGTGTTCGGGGAGCAAACCTTTTACCAGACATCAGTGAGGAACAAAATATGAAATATCTGCACTCTGGTGAGTGCTTCCTCTCCTGAAACCTGCTACATCCACAAACACAACCTCAGAGCAGGGCGAGGAACCCTTCAGCAGTGGCTGTGACAGTGACTGTGCTGTTGAATCCGAATGCATGAGGCATTTTTGGGCGAGAGCTGGAGAGCTTTACCATTCACCATTCACTGTTGATTAAGAGGGATCACTAACACTCTACTCAAAGAGAGCCAAATACATTTACTTCTATCTCAACAGAGAGAAGCAGGCACAGTGGCTTTGTGATGGTGATGAGTTTCCCCAGGGAGCAGGCTGCAATTGACAATCTGCAACCAACTATCTTTGAAACAGGAATTGTGGTTTAGATATTTTACAGCAATCAAGAGGGTCCTAGTTTCAGATTTGGAATGTGTTTTGGATACATCAGAAATTAAAACAGGATCATTTAGAATGCTCTGTTTTCACCGTTTGTACCTGAAGTTGGATCTATCTGTGGGAAAAGAATTAATGTTCCTCAAGCTGCTAGTTGTAAGGACAAGCTACATGAAATAAGTTTCAGCCTCGACACTCAGAGTGAGATGAAACCTCCCCATAAAATGGCCGCTGTATTCAGAGAAATCACAGGTTGGCACAGTTGACCAAAAGATTTGTCACAAATCAGCATCTTAAAGATGCTCTTTCTGAGGCTTAGGGTAGGTCACACTGTAGGGGTACAAGGGAAGAGAGAGGTCTACCCAACAGATTCGTCACTGGCTGGTTCTGGCACTAAGAGGAAAAGATGAAAAATCCTTCCACTTTCTCAAGTGCAGTGCCCTCACTGGGAATATGAAAAATCAGCTTGCATTGTGTGAGCAGCAAGAAGACATCACCAACTGATGTGCTTCTGCTGAAGGCAACCCCTTCAGCACAATCTCACCACAGAATGTGATGAAAATTACATGAATTGGTCAATGAAGCAATTCCAACCGAGAACACTGCTCTAACAAACAGAAAGACACTATGAAGGTCACCAGAAAAAAAATCACCTCAGTGACGAACAAAATTGGAAATATTTCTTGGGGTTACATGTGACATAGAACATGTAAAACATAGAACATTACAGCACAGTACAGGCCCTTCAGCCCTCGATGTTGTGCCAACCTGTGAAACCAATCTGAAGCCCATCTAATCTACACTCTTTTATCTACATCAATATATATATCCATTGACTATTTAAATGCTCTTAAAATTGGTGAGTCTACTCCTGTTGCAGGCAGTGCGTTCCACACCCCTACAACTCTCTAAGTAAAGGAATTACTCTGACATCTGTCCTATATCTATCACCCCTCAATTTAAAGCTATATCCCCTCATGCTAGCCATCACCATCCAAGGAAAAAGGCTCTAACTTTTCACCCTTTCTAATCCTCTGATTATCTTATATGTCTCAATGAAGTCACCTCTCAACCTTCTTCTTTTTAATGTAAACAGCCTGAAGTCCCTCAGCCTTTCCTTGTAAGACCTTCCCTCCATACAAGGCAACATCCTAGTAAGTCCCCTGCACCCTTTCCAATCCTTCCTATAACACAGTGACCAGAACTCTACGCAATACCCTTAAGTGCGGCTGCACCAGAGTTTTGAACAGCTGCAGCATGACCTCAGGGTTCCAAAACTCAATCCCTTGACTAATAAAAGCTAACACATTGTATACCTTCTTAACAATCCTATCAACCTGGATGGCAACTTTCAGGGATCTATGTACCTGGACACCGAGTTCTCTCTGCTCATCTCCACTGCCATTAGCCAAGTACTCTGCATTCCTCTTACTTCTTCCAAATCACCTCACACTTTTCCACATTAAACTCCATTTGCCACCCCTCAGCCCAGCTCTGCAGCTTATCTAAGTCACTCTGTAACTGACAATATCCTTCGTCACTATCCATTATCTACTGACCTTAGTGTCATCTGCAAATTTACTAACCCATCCTTCCTTCTACTACTAACCCACAACAAACCTATCCTTCTATAACTAGCCCGTCCTTCTATGCCAAACACATCCTTCTACAACTAACCCATCTTTCTACTACTAACCCATCTTTCTATAGCTAACCCAGCCTTCTACACTAACCCATCCTTCTACTACTAACCCACCCTTCTAGTACTACCACAACCTTCTACGACTAACCCATCCTTCTACTACTAACCCATCCTTCTACACCAACCCATCCTTCTACAATAACCCATCCTTCTACAACTAACCCATCCTTCTACAACTAACCCATCCTTCTACACCAACCCATCCTTTTACACCAACCCATCCTTTTACACCAACCCATCCTTTTACACCAACCCATCCTTTTACACCAACCCATCCTTCTACACTAACCCATCCTTCTACTTCTAGCCCATCCTTCTACTTCTAGCCCATCCTTCTACTTCTAACCCATCCTTCTACTTCTAACCCATCCTTCTACAACTTGCCCATCCTTCTACTACTAACCCATCCTTCTACACAAACCCATACTTATACATAAACCCATCCTTCTACAACTAACCCATCCTTATACACTAACCCATCCTTCTACTTCTAACCCATCCTTCTATACTAACCCATTCTTCTACTTCTAACCCATCCTTATACACTAACCCATCCTTCTACAACTAACCCATCCTTCTATACTAACCCATCCTTCTACACAAACCCATCCTTATACACTAACCCATCCCTCTACTACTAACCCATCCCTCTACTACTAACCCATCCCTCTACTACTAACCCATCCTTCTACAACTAACCCATCCTTATACACTAACCCATCCTTATACAACTAACCCATCCTTCTACAACTAACCCATCCTTCTACAACTAACCCATCCTTCGACACTAACCCATCCTTCTACTACTAACCCATCCTTTTACACTAACCCAGCCTTCTACTACTAACCCAGCCTTCTACTACTAACCCAGCCTTCTACACTAACCCATCCTTCTACACTAACCCATCCTTCTACTACTAACCCATCCTTTTACTACTAACCCAGCCTTCTACTACTAACCCAGCCTTCTAGACTAACCCAGCCTTCTAGACTAACCCATCCTTCTACAACTAACCCATCCCTCTACTACTGACCCATCCCTCTACTACTGACCCATCCCTCTACTACTGACCCATCCCTCTACTACTGACCCATCCCTCTATTACTAACCCATCCTTATATACTAACCCACCCTTATATACTAACCCATCCTTCGACAACTAACCCATCCTTCTACAACTAACTCATCCTTATACACTAACCCATCCTTATACACTAACCCATCCCTCTACTACTGACCCATCCCTCTACTCTGACCCATCCCTCTATTACTAACGCATCCTTATATACTAACCCACCCTTATATATTAACCCATCCTTCGACAACTAATCCATCCTTCTACAACTAACTCATCCTTCTACAACTAACTCATCCTTATACACTAACCCATCCTCCTACCACTAAACCATCCTTCTACAACTAACCCATCGTTCTACAACTAACCAATCCTTCTACACTAACCCATCCCTCTTCTACTAACCCATCCCTCTACTACTGACCCATCCCTCTACTACTAACCCATCCTTATATACTAACCCATCCTTCTACAACTAACCCATTCTTCTACAACTAACCCATTCTTCTACAACTAACCCATCCTTCTACAACTAACCCATCCTTCTACACTAACCCATCCCTCTACTACTAACCCATCCTTATAGACTAACCCATCATTATACACTAACCCATCCCACTACTACTAACCCATCCCACTACTACTAACCCATCCCACTACTACTAACCCATCCTTCTACTACTAACCCATCCTTTTACACTAACCCAGCCTTCTACTACTAACCCAGCCTTCTGCAACTAACCCATCCTTATACAACTAACCCATCCCTCTACTACTGACCCATCCCTCTCCTACTGACCCATCCCTCTATTACTAACCCATCCTTATATACTAACCCACCCTTATATACTAACCCATCCTTCGACAACTAACCCATCCTTCTACAACTAACCCATCCTTATACACTAACCCATCCTTATACACTAACCCATCCCCCTACCACTAAACCATCCTTCTACAACTAACCCATCGTTCTACAACTAACCAATCCTTCTACACTAACCCATCCCTCTTCTACTAACCCATCCCTCTTCTACTAACCCATCCCTCTACTACTGACCCATCCCTCTACTACTGACCCATCCCTCTACTACTGACCCATCCCTCTACTACTAACCCATCCTTCTACATTAACCCATCCTTCTACATTAACCCATCCTTCTACAACTAACCCATCCTTCTACAACTAACCCATCCTTCTACACTAACCCATCCCTCTACTACTAACCCATCCTTATAGACTAACCCATCATTATACACTAAACCATTCCCCTACTACTAACCCATCCTTCTACAACTAACCCATCCTTCTACACTAACCCATCCTTCTACACTAACCCATCCTTCTACACTAACCCATCCTTCTACACGAACCCATCTTTCTTCAACTAACCCATCCTTCTACAACTAGCCCATCCTTCTACTACCCCATCCTTATATACTAACCCATCCTTATACACTAACCCATCCTTCTACTACTAACCCATCCTTATATACTAACCCATCCTTATACACTAACCTATCCTTAGACACTAACCCATCCTTCTACAACTAACCCATCCTTCTACACTAACCCATCCCTCTTCTACTAACCCATCCTTCTACTACTAACCCATCTCTCTTCTACTAACCCATCCCTCTACAACTAACCCATCCTTCTACACTAACCCATCCTTCTACGCTAACCCATCCTTCTACACTAACCAATCCCTCTACTACTAACCCATCCTTATAGACTAACCCATCCTTATAGACTAACCCATCCTTATACACTAACCCATCCCCCTACTACTAACCCATCCATATATACTAACCCATCCTTCTACAACTAACCCATCCTTCTACAACTAACCCATCCTTCTACAACTAACCCATCCTTCTGCAACTAACCCATCCTTCTTCTACTAACCCATCCCTCTTCTACTAACCCATCCTTCTACTACTGACCCATCCCTTTACGACTAACCCATCCTTATATACTAACCCATCCTTATACACTAACCCATCCTCCTACCACTAAACCATCCTTCTACAACTAACCCATCGTTCTACAACTAACCAATCCTTCTACACTAACCCATCCCTCTTCTACTAACCCATCCCTCTACTACTGACCCATCCCTCTACTACTAACCCATCCTTCTACAACTAACCCATCCTTCTACAACTAACCCATTCTTCTACAACTAACCCATTCTTCTACAACTAACCCATCCTTCTACAACTAACCCATCCTTCTACACTAACCCATCCCTCTACTACTAACCCATCCTTATAGACTAACCCATCATTATACACTAACCCATCCCACTACTACTAACCCATCCCACTACTACTAACCCATCCTTTTACACTAACCCAGCCTTCTACTACTAACCCAGCCTTCTGCAACTGACCCATCCCTCTACTACTGACCCATCCCTCTACTACTGACCCATCCCTCTACTACTGACCCATCCCTCTATTACTAACCCATCCTTATATACTAACCCACCCTTATATACTAACCCATCCTTCGACAACTAACCCATCCTTCTACAACTAACCCATCCTTATACACTAACCCATCCCCCTACCACTAAACCATCCTACTACAACTAACCCATCGTTCTACAACTAACCCATCCCTCTTCTACTAACCCATCCCTCTTCTACTAACCCATCCCTCTACTACTGACCCATCCCTCTACTACTGACCCATCCCTCTACTACTAACCCATCCTTCTACATTAACCCATCCTTCTACATTAACCCATCCTTCTACAACTAACCCATCCTTCTACAACTAACCCATCCTTCTACACTAACCCATCCCTCTACTACTAACCCATCCTTATAGACTAACCCATCATTATACACTAAACCATTCCCCTACTACTAACTCATCCTTCTACAACTAACCCATCCTTCTACACTAACCCATCCTTCTACACTAACCCATCCTTCTACACTAACCCATCCTTCTACACTAACCCATCCTTCTACACGAACCCATCTTTCTTCAACTAACCCATCCTTCTACAACTAGCCCATCCTTCTACTACCCCATCCTTATATACTAACCCATCCTTATACACTAACCCATCCTTCTACTACTAACCCATCCTTCTACAACTAACCCATCCTTCTACACTAACCCATCCTTCTACACTAACCCATCCTTCTACAACTAACCCATCCTTCTACACTGACCCATCCTTCTACACTGACCCATCCCTCTACTACTGACCCATCCCTCTACTACTAACCCATCCTTATATACTAACCCATCCTTATATACTAACCCATCCTTGTACACTAACCTATCCTTAGACACTAACCCATCCTTCTACAACTAACCCATCCTTCTACACTAACCCATCCCTCTTCTACTAACCCATCCTTCTACTACTAACCCATCCTTCTACTACTAACCCATCTCTCTTCTACTAACCCATCCCTCTACAACTAACCCATCCTTCTACACTAACCCATCCTTCTACGCTAACCCATCCTTCTACACTAACCAATCCCTCTACTACTAACCCATCCTTATAGACTAACCCATCCTTATACACTAACCCATCCCCCTACTACTAACCCATCCATATATACTAAGCCATCCTTCTACACTAACCCATCCTTCTACAACTAACCCATCCTTCTACAACTAACCCATCCTTCTACAACTAACCCATCGTTCTGCAACTAACCCATCCTTCTTCTACTAACCCATCCCTCTTCTACTAACCCATCCTTCTACTACTGACCCATCCCTTTACGACTAACCCATCCTTATATACTAACCCATCCTTATATACTAACCCATCCTTATACACTAACCCATCCTTCTACAACTAACCCATCCTTCTACAACTAGCCCAACCTTCTACTACCCCATCCTTCTACAACTAACCCATCCTTATACACTAACCCATCCTTATACACTAACCCATCCCTCTAATACTGACCCATCCCCCTACTACTAACCCATCCCCCTACTACTAACCCATCCTTCTACAACTAGCCCATCCTTCTACTAACCCATCCTTCTACAACTAACCCATCCTTCTACACTAACCAATCCTTATACACTAACCTATCCTTATACACTAACCCAACCTTCTACAACTAACCCATCCTTCTACACTAACCCATCCCTCTACTACTAACCCATCCTTATAGACTAACCCATCATTATACACTAACCCATCCCACTACTACTAACCCATCCCACTACTACTAACCCATCCCTCTACTACTAACCCATCCTTTTACACTAACCCAGCCTTCTACTACTAACCCAGCCTTCTGCAACTAACCCATCCTTATACAACTAACCCATCCCTCTACTACTGACCCATCCCTCTACTACTGACCCATCCCTCTATTACTAACCCATCCTTATATACTAACCCATCCTTATACACTAACCTATCCTTAGACACTAACCCATCCTTCTACAACTAACCCATCCTTCTACACTAACCCATCCCTCTTCTACTAACCCATCCTTCTACTACTAACCCATCTCTCTTCTACTAACCCATCCCTCTACAACTAACCCATCCTTCTACACTAACCCATCCTTCTACACTAACCCATCCTTCTACGCTAACCCATCCTTCTACACTAACCAATCCCTCTACTACTAACCCATCCTTATAGACTAACCCATCCTTATAGACTAACCCATCCTTATACACTAACCCATCCCCCTACTACTAACCCATCCATATATACTAACCCATCCTTCTACACTAACCCATCCTTCTACACTAACCCATCCTTCTACAACTAACCCATCCTTCTACAACTAACCCATCCTTCTGCAACTAACCCATCCTTCTTCTACTAACCCATCCCTCTTCTACTAACCCATCCTTCTACTACTGACCCATCCCTTTACGACTAACCCATCCTTATATACTAACCCATCCTTATATACTAACCCATCCTTATATACTAACCCATCCTTATACACTAACCCATCCTTCTACAACTAACCCATCCTTCTACAACTAGCCCAACCTTCTACTACCCCATCCTTCTACAACTAACCCATCCTTATACACTAACCCATCCTTATACACTAACCCATCCCTCTAATACTGACCCATCCCCCTACTACTAACCCATCCCCCTACTACTAACCCATCCTTCTACAACTAGCCCATCCTTCTACTAACCCATCCTTCTACAACTAACCCATCCTTCTACACTAACCAATCCTTATACACTAACCTATCCTTATACACTAACCCAACCTTCTACAACTAACCCATCCTTCTACAACTAACCCATCCTTCTACACTAAACCATCCCTCTTCTACTGACCCATCCCAGTTCTACTGACCCATCCCTCTACTCCTGACCCATCCCTCTACTCCTGACCCATCCCTCTACTCCTGACCCATCCCTCTACTCCTGACCCATCCTTATACACTAACCCATCCTTCTACAACTAACCCATCCTTCTACAACTAACCCATCCTTCTACACTAAACCATCCCTCTTCTACTGACCCATCCCAGTTCTACTGACCCATCCCTCTACTCCTGACCCATCCCTCTACTCCTGACCCATCCCTCTACTACTAACCCATCCTTATATACTAACCCATCCTTCTACAACTAACCCATCCTTCTTCAATTAACCCATCCTTCTTCAACTAACCCATCCTTCTACAACTAGCCCATCCTTCTACTACCCCATCCTTCTACAACTAACCCATCCTTATACACTAACCCATCCTTATACACTAACCCATCCCTCTAATACTAACCCATCCTTATACACCTACCCATCCCCCTACTACTAACCCATCCCCCTACTACTAACCCATCCTTCTACAACTAACCCATCCTTCTACAACTAACCCATCCTTCTACACTAACCCATCCTTCTACAACTAACCCATCCTTCTACACTAACCCATCCTTCTACAACTAACCCATCCTTCTACACTAACCCATCCCTCTACTACTAACCCATCCCTTTACTACTAACCCATTCTTCTACACTCACCCAGCCTTCTACAACTTACCCAGCCTTCTACACTAACCCAGCCTTCTACACTAACCCAGCCTTCTACACTAACCCATCCTTCTACAACTAACCCATCCTTATATATTAACCCATCCCTCTACGACTGACCCATCCCTCTACTACTGACCCATCCCTCTACTACTAACCCATCCTTCTATATATCCTAATCCATCCTTATATACTAATCCATCCTTCTACACTAACCCATCCTTCTACAACTAACCCATCCTTCTACAACTAACCCATCCTTCTACAACTAACCAATCCTTCTACACTAACCCATCCCTCTTCTACTAACCCATCCCTCTACTACTGACCCATCCCTCTACTACTGGCCTTCCCTCTACTACTAACCCATCCTTATATACTAACCCATCCTTCTACACTAACCCATCCTTCTACTACTAACCCATCCTTCTACAACTAACCCATCCTTCTACACTAACCCATCCTTCTACACTAACCCATCCCTCTTCTACTAATCCATTCCTCTACTACTGACCCATCCCTCTACTACTAACCCATCCTTATACACTAACCCATCCTTCTACACTAACCCATCCTTCTACAACTAACCAATCCCTCTACTACTAACCCATCCTTATATACTAACCCATCCTTCTACACTAACCCATCCTTCTACTACTGACCCATCCCTCTACTACTAACCCATCCTTATATACTAACCCATCCTTCTACAACTAACCAATCCCTCTACTACTAACCCATCCTTATATACTAACCCATCCTTCTACACTAACCCATCCCTCTACTACTAACCCATCCTTCTACACTAACCCATCCTTCTACACTAACCCATCCTTCTACAACTAACCCATCCTTCTACAACTAGCCCATCCTTCTACTACCCCATCCTTCTACAACTAACCCATCCTTCTACACTAACCCATCCTTCTACACTAACCCATCCTTCTACACTAACCCAACCTTCTACAACTAACCCATCCTTCTACAACTAACCCATCCTTCTACAACTAACCCATCCCTCTTCTACTAATCCATCCCTCTACTAATGACCCATCCCTCTACTACTAACCCATCCTTATATACTAACCCATCCTTATATACTAATCCATCCTTATATACTAACCCATCCTTCTACACTAACCCATCCTTCTACAACTAACCCATCCTTCTACACTAACCCATCCTTCTACACTAACCCATCCTTCTACAACTAACCCATCTTTCTTCAATTAACCCATCCTTCTTTAACTAACCCATCATTCTACAACTAGCCCATCCTTCTACACTAACCCATCCTTCTTCAATTAACCCATCCTTCTTCAATTAACCCATCCTTCTTCAATTAACCCATCCTTCTTCAACTAACCCATCCTTCTTCAACTAACCCATCCTTCTACAACTAGCCCATCCTTCTACTACCCCATCCTTCTACAACTAACCCATCCTTATACACTAACCCATGCTTATACACTAACCCATCCCTCTAATACTAACCCATCCTTATACATTAACCCATCCCCCTACTACTAACCCATCCTTCTACAACTAACCCATCCTTCTACAACTAACCCATCCTTATACACTAACCCATCCTTCTACAACTAACCCATCCTTCTATACTAACCCATCCTTCTACACAAACCCATCCTTCTACACAAACCCATCCCAATACTACTAACCCATCCCTCTACTACTAACCCATTCTACTACACTAACCCATCCTTCTACAACTAACCCATCCTTATACACTAACCAATCCTTCTTCAACTAACCCATCCTTCTACACTAACCCATCCTTCTACAACTAACCCATCCTTATACACTAACCAATCCTTCTACAACTAACCCATCCTTCTACACTAACCCATCCTTCTACTACTAACCCATCCTTCTACTACTAACCCATCCTTTTACACTAACCCATCCTTTTACACTAACCCAGCCTTCTACAACTAACCCAGCCTTCTACAACTAACCCAGCCTTCTACAACTAACCCAGCCTTCTAGACTAACCCAGCCTTCTACACTAACCCATCCTTCTACAACTAACCCATCCCTCTACTACTGACCCATTCCTCTACTACTAACCCATCCTTATATACTAACCCATCCTTCTACATTAACCCATCCTTCTACATTAACCCATCCTTCTACAACTAACCCATCTCTCTACTACTAACCCATCTCTCTACTACTAACCCATCTCTCTACTACTAACCCAGACTTCTACACTAACCCATCCTTCTACAACTAACCCATCCTTATACATTAACCCATCCCTCTACTACTGACCCATCCCTCTACTACTGACCCATCCCTCTACTGCTAACCCATCCTTATATACTAATCCATTCTTCTACAACTAACCCATCCTTCTACAACTAACCCATCCTTCTACAATTAACCCATCCTTCTACAACTAACCAATCCCTCTTCTACTAACCCATCCCTCTTCTACTAACCCATCCCTCTTCTACTAACCCATCCCTCTTCTACTAACCCATCCCTCTACTACTGGCCCATCCCTCTACTACTGGCCCATCCCTCTACTACTGGCCCATCCCTCTACTACTAACCCATCCTTATATACTAACCCATCCTACTACTACTAACCCATCCTTCTACTACTAACCCATCCTTCTACACTAACCCATCCTTCTACACTAATCTATCCTTATACACTAACCCATTCTTCTACAACTAACCCATCCTTCTACACTAACCCATCCCTCTTCTACTAACCCACCCCTCTACTACTGACCCATTCCTCTACTACTAACCCATCCTTCTACATTAACCCATCCTTCTACATTAACCCATCCTTCTACATTAACCCATCCTTCTACAACTAACCCATCCTTCTACAACTAACCCATCGTTCTACAACTAACCCATCTCTCTACTACTAACCCATCCTTATAGACTAACCCATCATTATACACTAACCCATCCCCCTACAACTAACCCATCCCCCTACAACTAACCCATCCTTCTACAACTAACCCATCCTTCTACACTAACCCATCCTTCCTCACTAATCCATCCTTCTACACTAACCCATCTTTCTTCAACTAATCCATCTTTCTTCAACTAGCCCATCCTTCTACTACCCCATCCTTATATACTAACCCATCCTTATACACTAACCCATCCCTCTAATACTAACCCATCCCTCTAATACTAACCCATCCTTATACACTAACCCATCCTTCTACTACTAACCCATCCTTCTACAACTAACCCATCCTTCTACACTAACCCATCCTTCTACAACTAACTCATCCTTCTACACTAACCCATCCCTCTACTACTGACCCATCCCTCTACTACTGACCCATCCCTTTACTACTAACCCATCCTTATATACTAACCCATCCTTATACACTAACCTATCCTTATACACTAACCCATCCCTCTTCTACTAACCCATCCCTCTTCTACTAACCCATCCCTCTTTTACTAACCCATCTCTCTTCTACTAACCCATCCCTCTACAACTAACCCATCCTTCTACACTAACCCATCCTTCTACGCTAACCCATCCTTCTACACTAACCAATCCCTCTCCTACTAACCCATCCTTATAGACTAACCCATCCTTATACATTAACCCATCACCCTACTACTAACCCATCCTTATATACTAACCCATCTTTCTACACTAACCCATCCTTCTACTACTAACCCATTCCTCTACAACTAACCCATCCTTCTACGCTAACCCATCCTTCTACGCTAACCCATCCTTCTACACTAACCAATCCCCCTACTACTAACCCATCCTTATATACTAACCCATCTTTCTACACTAACCCATCCTTCTACAACTAACCCATCCTTCTCCTACTAACCCATCCCTCTACTACTAACCCATCCTTCTACTACTGACCCATCCCTTTACTACTAACCCATCCCTTTACTACTAACCCATCCTTATATACTAACCCATCCTTCTACACTAACCCATCCTTCTACTACTAACCCATCCTTCTACAACTAACCCATCCTTCTACTACTAACCCATCCTTCTACACTAGCCCATCCCTCTTCTACTAACCCATCCTTCTACTACTGACCCATCCCTTTACTATTAACCCATCCTTATACACTAACCCATCCTTATACACTAACCCGTCCTTATACACTAACCCATCCCTCTAATACTAACCCATCCCTCTAATACTAACCCATCCTTATACACTAACCCATCCCCCTACTACTAACCCATCCCCTACTACTAACCCATTCTTCTACAACTAGCCCATCCTTCTACTACCCCATCCTTCTACAACTAACCCATCCTTCTACACTAAACCATCCCTCTTCTACTGACCCATCCCAGTTCTACTGACCCATCCCTCTACTCCTGACCCATCCCTCTACTACTAACCCATCCTTATATACTAATCCATCCTTCTACACTAACCCATCCCTCTACTCTAACCCATCCTTCTACAACTAACCCATCCTTCTTCAATTAACCCATCCTTCTTCAATTAACCCATCCTTCTTCAACTAACCCATCCTTCTACAACTAGCCCATCCTTCTACTACCCCATCCTTCTACAACTAACCCATCCTTATACACTAACTCATCCTTATACACTAACCCATCCCTCTAATACTAACCCATCCTTATACACCTACCCATCCCCCTACTACTAACCCATCCCCCTACTACTAACCCATCCCCCTACTACTAACCCATCCCCCTACTACTAACCCAGCCCCTACTACTAACCCATCCTTCTACAACTAACCCATCCTTCTACACTAACCCATCCTTCCTCACTAATCCATCCTTCTACACTAACCCATCCTTCTACAACTAACCCATCCTTCTACACTAACCCATCCCTCTACTACTAACCCATCCCCCTACTACTAACCCATTCTTCTACAACTAACCCATCCTTCTACAACTAACCCATCCTTCTACGCTAACCCATCCTTCTACACTAACCAATCCCTCTCCTACTAACCCATCCTTATAGACTAACCCATCCTTATACATTAACCCATCACCCTACTACTAACCCATCCTTATATACTAACCCATCTTTCTACACTAACCCATCCTTCTACTACTAACCCATTCCTCTACAACTAACCCATCCTTCTACACTAACCCATCCTTCTACGCTAACCCATCCTTCTACACTAACCAATCCCCCTACTACTAACCCATCCTTATATACTAACCCATCTTTCTACACTAACCCATCCTTCTACTACTAACCCATCCTTCTACAACTAACCCATCCTTCTACAACTAACCCATCCTTCTACAACTAACCCATCCTTCTCCTACTAACCCATTCTTCTCCTACTAACCCATCCCTCTACTACTAACCCATCCTTCTACTACTGACCCATCCCTTTACTACTAACCCATCCCTTTACTACTAACCCATCCTTATATACTAACCCATCCTTCTACACTAACCCATCCTTCTACTACTAACCCATCCTTCTACAACTAACCCATCCTTCTACTACTAACCCATCCTTCTACACTAGCCCATCCCTCTTCTACTAACCCATCCTTCTACTACTGACCCATCCCTTTACTATTAACCCATCCTTATACACTAACCCATCCTTATACACTAACCCGTCCTTATACACTAACCCATCCCTCTAATACTAACCCATCCCTCTAATACTAACCCATCCTTATACACTAACCCATCCCCCTACTACTAACCCATCCCCCTACTACTAACCCATTCTTCTACAACTAGCCCATCCTTCTACTACCCCATCCTTCTACAACTAACCCATCCTTCTACACTAAACCATCCCTCTTCTACTGACCCATCCCAGTTCTACTGACCCATCCCTCTACTCCTGACCCATCCCTCTACTACTAACCCATCCTTATATACTAATCCATCCTTCTACACTAACCCATCCCTCTACTCTAACCCATCCTTCTACAACTAACCCATCCTTCTACAACTAGCCCATCCTTCTACTACCCCATCCTTCTACAACTAACCCATCCTTATACACTAACTCATCCTTATACACTAACCCATCCCTCTAATACTAACCCATCCTTATACACCTACCCATCCCCCTACTACTAACCCATCCCCCTACTACTAACCCATCCCCCTCCTACTAACCCAGCCCCTACTACTAACCCATCCTTCTACAACTAACCCATCCTTCTACACTAACCCATCCTTCCTCACTAATCCATCCTTCTACACTAACCCATCCTTCTACAACTAACCCATCCTTCTACACTAACCCATCCCTCTACTACTAACCCATCCCCCTACTACTAACCCATTCTTCTACACTAACCCATCCTTCTACAACTAACCCATCCTTCTACACTAACCCATCCTTCTACAACTAACCCATCCTTCTACACTAACCCATCCCTCTACTACTAACCCACCCCCCTACTATTAACCAATTCTTCTACACTCACCCAGCCTTCTACAACTAACCCAGCCTTCTACACTAACCCATCCTTCTACAACTAACCCATCCTTCTACAACTAACCCATCCTTATACATTAACCCATCCCTCTACTACTGACCCATCCCTCTACTACTGACCCATCCCTCTACTACTGACCCATCCCTCTACTGCTAACCCATCCTTATATACTAATCCATCCTTCTACACTAACCCATCCTTCTACAACTAACCCATCCTTCTACAACTAACCCATCCTTCTACAACTAACCAATCCTTCTACACTAACCCATCCCTCTTCTACTACCCCATCCCTCTTCTACTAACCCATCCCTCTTCTACTAACCCATCCCTCTTCTACTAACCCATCCCTCTACTACTGGCCCATCCCTCTACTACTGGCCCATCCCTCTACTACTAACCCATCCTTATATACTAACCCATCCTACTACTACTAACCCATCCTTCTACTACTAACCCATCCTTCTACACTAACCCATCCTTATACACTAATCTATCCTTATACACTAACCCATTCTTCTACAACTAACCCATCCTTCTACACTAACCAATCCCTCTTCTACTAACCCACCCCTCTACTACTGACCCATTCCTCTACTACTAACCCATCCTTCTACATTAACCCATCCTTCTACATTAACCCATCCTTCTACAACTAACCCATCGTTCTACAACTAACCCATCTCTCTACTACTAACCCATCCTTATAGACTAACCCATCATTATACACTAACCCATCCCCCTACAACTAACCCATCCCCCTACAACTAACCCATCCCCCTACAACTAACCCATCCCCCTACAACTAACCCATCCTTCTACAACTAACCCATCCTTCTACACTAACCCATCCTTCCTCACTAATCCATCCTTCTACACTAACCCATCTTTCTTCAACTAATCCATCTTTCTTCAACTAGCCCATCCTTCTACTACCCCATCCTTATATACTAACCCATCCTTATACACTAACCCATCCCTCTAATACTAACCCATCCCTCTAATACTAACCCATCCTTATACACTAACCCATCCTTCTACTACTAACCCATCCTTCTACAACTAACCCATCCTTCTACACTAACCCATCCTTCTACAACTAACTCATCCTTCTACACTAACCCATCCCTCTACTACTGACCCATCCCTCTACTACTGACCCATCCCTTTACTACTAACCCATCCTTATATACTAACCCATCCTTATATACTAACCCATCCTTATACACTAACCTATCCTTATACACTAACCCATCCCTCTTCTACTAACCCATCCCTCTTCTACTAACCCATCCCTCTTTTACTAACCCATCCCTCTTCTACTAACCCATCTCTCTTCTACTAACCCATCCCTCTACAACTAACCCATCCTTCTACACTAACCCATCCTTCTACGCTAACCCATCCTTCTACACTAACCAATCCCTCTCCTACTAACCCATCCTTATAGACTAACCCATCCTTATACATTAACCCATCACCCTACTACTAACCCATCCTTATATACTAACCCATCTTTCTACACTAACCCATCCTTCTACTACTAACCCATTCCTCTACAACTAACCCATCCTTCTACACTAACCCATCCTTCTACGCTAACCCATCCTTCTACACTAACCAATCCCCCTACTACTAACCCATCCTTATATACTAACCCATCTTTCTACACTAACCCATCCTTCTACAACTAACCCATCCTTCTCCTACTAACCCATTCTTCTCCTACTAACCCATCCCTCTACTACTAACCCATCCTTCTACTACTGACCCATCCCTTTACTACTAACCCATCCCTTTACTACTAACCCATCCTTATATACTAACCCATCCTTCTACACTAACCCATCCTTCTACTACTAACCCATCCTTCTACAACTAACCCATCCTTCTACTACTAACCCATCCTTCTACACTAGCCCATCCCTCTTCTACTAACCCATCCTTCTACTACTGACCCATCCCTTTACTATTAACCCATCCTTATACACTAACCCATCCTTATACACTAACCCGTCCTTATACACTAACCCATCCCTCTAATACTAACCCATCCCTCTAATACTAACCCATCCTTATACACTAACCCATCCCCCTACTACTAACCCATCCCCCTACTACTAACCCATTCTTCTACAACTAGCCCATCCTTCTACTACCCCATCCTTCTACAACTAACCCATCCTTCTACACTAAACCATCCCTCTTCTACTGACCCATCCCAGTTCTACTGACCCATCCCTCTACTCCTGACCCATCCCTCTACTACTAACCCATCCTTATATACTAATCCATCCTTCTACACTAACCCATCCCTCTACTCTAACCCATCCTTCTACAACTAACCCATCCTTCTACAACTAACCCATCCTTCTTCAATTAACCCATCCTTCTTCAACTAACCCATCCTTCTACAACTAGCCCATCCTTCTACTACCCCATCCTTCTACAACTAACCCATCCTTATACACTAACTCATCCTTATACACTAACCCATCCCTCTAATACTAACCCATCCTTATACACCTACCCATCCCCCTACTACTAACCCATCCCCCTACTACTAACCCATCCCCCTACTACTAACCCAGCCCCTACTACTAACCCATCCTTCTACAACTAACCCATCCTTCTACACTAACCCATCCTTCCTCACTAATCCATCCTTCTACACTAACCCATCCTTCTACAACTAACCCATCCTTCTACACTAACCCATCCCTCTACTACTAACCCATCCCCCTACTACTAACCCATTCTTCTACACTAACCCATCCTTCTACAACTAACCCATCCTTCTACACTAACCCATCCTTCTACAACTAACCCATCCTTCTACACTAACCCATCCCTCTACTACTAACCCACCCCCCTACTATTAACCAATTCTTCTACACTCACCCAGCCTTCTACAACTAACCCAGCCTTCTACACTAACCCATCCTTCTACAACTAACCCATCCTTCTACAACTAACCCATCCTTATACATTAACCCATCCCTCTACTACTGACCCATCCCTCTACTACTGACCCATCCCTCTACTACTGACCCATCCCTCTACTGCTAACCCATCCTTATATACTAATCCATCCTTCTACACTAACCCATCCTTCTACAACTAACCCATCCTTCTACAACTAACCCATCCTTCTACAACTAACCAATCCTTCTACACTAACCCATCCCTCTTCTACTAACCCATCCCTCTTCTACTAACCCATCCCTCTTCTACTGACCCATCCCTCTTCTACTGACCCATCCCTCTACTACTGACCCATCCCTCTACTACTGGCCCATCCCTCTACTACTAACCCATCCTTCTACACTAACCCATCCTTCTACACTAACCCATCCTTCTACAACTAACCCATCCTTCTACACTAACCCATCCTTCTACACTAACCCATCCTTATACACTAACCTATCCTTATACACTAATCTATCCTTCTACACTAACCCATCCTTCTACACTAACCAATCCCTCTACTACTAACCCATCCTTATATACTAACCCATCCTTCTACACTAACCCATCCTTCTACTACTGACCCATCCCTCTACTACTGACCCATCCCTCTATTACTAACCCATCCTTCTATCCTAATCCATCCTTGTATACTAACCCATCCTTCTACACTAACCCATCCTTCTACACTAACCCATCCATCTACAACTAACCCATCCTTCTACACTACCCCATCCTTCTACTACTACCCCATCCTTCTACAACTAACCCATCCTTCTACACAAACCCATCCCTCTTCTACTAACCCATCCCTCTTCTACTAACCAATCCCTCTACTACTGACCCATCCCTCTACTACTAACCCATCCTTATATACTAACCCATCCTTCTACACTAACCCATCCTTCTACAACTAACCAATCCTTCTACACTAACCCATCCCTCTTCTACTAACCCATCCCTCTTCTACTAACCCATCCCTCTTCTACTAACCCATCCCTCTTCTACTGACCCATCCCTCTACTACTGACCCATCCCTCTACTACTGACCCATCCCTCTACTACTGGCCCATCCCTCTACTACTAACCCATCCTTATATACGAACCCATCCTTCTACACTAACCCATCCTTCTACAACTAACCCATCCTTCTACACTAACCCATCCTTATACACTAATCTATCCTTATACACTAACCCATCCTTCTACACTAACCCATCCTTCTACACTAACCCATCCTTATACACTAATCTATCCTTATACACTAATCTATCCTTCTACACTAACCCATCCTTCTACAACTAACACATCCTTCTACACTAACCAATCCCTCTACTACTAACCCATCCTTATATACTAACCCATCCTTCTACTACTGACCCATCCCTCTACTACTGACCCATCCCTCTACTACTGACCCATCCCTCTACTACTAACCCATCCTTCTATCCTAATCCATCCTTGTATACTAACCCATCCTTCTACACTAACCCATCCTTCTACACTAACCCATCCTTCTACAACTAACCCATCCTTCTACACTAACCCATCCTTCTACACTAACCCATCCTTCTACTACTACCCCATCCTTCTACAACTAACCCATCCTTATATACGACCCATCCTTCTACACTACCCCATCCTTCTACTACTACCCCATCCTTCTACAACTAACCCATCCTTCTACACAAACCCATCCCTCTTCTGCTAACCCATCCCTCTTCCACTAACCAATCCCTCTACTACTGACCCATCCCTCTACTACTAACCCATCCTTATATACTAACCCATCCTTCTACACTAACCCATCCTTCTACACTAACCCATCCTTCTACACTAACCCATCCTTCTACAACTAACCCATCCTTCTTCAATTAACCCATCCTTCTTCAACTAACCCATCCTTCAACAACTAGCCCATCCTTCTACTACCCCATCCTTCTACAACTAACCCATCCTTATACACTAACTCATCCTTATACACTAACCCATCCCTCTAATACTAACCCATCCTTATACACCTACCCATCCCCCTACTACTAACCCATCCCCCTACTACTAACCCATCCCCCTACTACTAACCCATCCTTCTACACTAACCCATCCTTCCTCACTAATCCATCCTTCTACACTAACCCATCCTTCTACAACTAACCCATCCTTCTACACTAACCCATCCCTCTACTACTAACCCATTCCCTACTACTAACCCATTCTTCTACACTAACCCATCCTTCTACAACTAACCCATCCTTCTACACTAACCCATCCTTCTACAACTAACCCATCCTTCTACACTAACCCATCCCTCTACTACTAACCCACCCCCCTACTATTAACCAATTCTTCTACACTCACCCAGCCTTCTACAACTAACCCAGCCTTCTACACTAACCCAGCCTTCTACACTAACCCATCCTTCTACAACTAACCCATCCTTATACATTAACCCATCCCTCTACTACTGACCCATCCCTCTACTACTGACCCATCCCTCTACTACTGACCCATCCCTCTACTGCTAACCCATCCTTCTACACTAACCCATCCTTCTACACTAACCCATCCTTCTACACTAACCCATCCTTCTACACTAACCCATCCTTCTACAACTAACCCATCCTTCTACAACTAACCCATCCTTCTTCAATTAACCCATCCTTCTTCAACTAACCCATCCTTCAACAACTAGCCCATCCTTCTACTACCCCATCCTTCTACAACTAACCCATCCTTATACACTAACTCATCCTTATACACTAACCCATCCCTCTAATACTAACCCATCCTTATACACCTACCCATCCCCCTACTACTAACCCATCCCCCTACTACTAACCCATCCCCCTACTACTAACCCATCCCCCTACTACTAACCCATCCTTCTACACTAACCCATCCTTCCTCACTAATCCATCCTTCTACACTAACCCATCCTTCTACAACTAACCCATCCTTCTACACTAACCCATCCCTCTACTACTAACCCATCCCCCTACTACTAACCCATTCTTCTACACTAACCCATCCTTCTACAACTAACCCATCCTTCTACACTAACCCATCCTTCTACAACTAACCCATCCTTCTACACTAACCCATCCCTCTACTACTAACCCACCCCCCTACTATTAACCAATTCTTCTACACTCACCCAGCCTTCTACAACTAACCCAGCCTTCTACACTAACCCAGCCTTCTACACTAACCCATCCTTCTACAACTAACCCATCCTTATACATTAACCCATCCCTCTACTACTGACCCATCCCTCTACTACTGACCCATCCCTCTACTACTGACCCATCCCTCTACTGCTAACCCATCCTTATATACTAATCCATCCTTCTACACTAACCCATCCTTCTACACTAACCCATCCTTCTACAACTAACCCATCCTTCTACAACTAACCCATCCTTCTACAACTAACCAATCCTTCCACACTAACCCATCCCTCTTCTACTGACCCATCCCTCTTCTACTAACCCATCCCTCTTCTACTGACCCATCCCTCTACTACTGACCCATCCCTCTACTACTGACCCATCCCTCTACTACTGACCCATCCCTCTACTACTGGCCCATCCTTATATACTAACCCATCCTTCTACACTAACCCATCCTTCTACTACTAACCCATCCTTCTACAACTAACCCATCCTTCTACAACTAACCCATCCTTCTACACTAACCCATCCTTATACACTAACCCATCCTTATACACTAACCCATCCTTCTACACTAACCCATCCTTCTACTACTACCCCATCCTTCTACACAAACCCATCCCTCTTCTACTAACCCATCCCTCTTCTACTAACCAATCCCTCTACTACTGACCCATCCCTCTACTACTAACCCATCCTTATATACTAACCCATCCTTCTACACTAACCCATCCTTCTACAACTAACCCATCCTTCTACACTAACCCATCCTTCTACACTTACCCATCCTTCTACAACTAACCCATCCTTCTTCAATTAACCCATCCTTCTTTAACTAACCCATCCTTCTACAACTAGCCCATCCTTCTACACTAACCCATCCTTCTACACTAACCCATCCTTCTACACTAACCCATCCTTCTTCAACTAACCCATCCTTCTTCAACTAACCCATCCTTCTACACTAACCCATCCCTCTACTACTAACCCATCCTTATACACAAACCCATCCCTCTTCTACTAATCCATCCCTCTTCTACTGACCCATCCCTCTACTACTGACCCATCCCTCTACTACTGACCCATCCCTCTACTACTGACCCATCCTTATACACTAACCCATCCTTATACACTAACCCATCCTTCTACACTAACCCATCCTTCTACACTAACCCATCCTTCTACACTAACCCATCCTTCTACAACTAACCCATCCTTCTACACTAACCCATCCTTCTACACTAACCCATCCTTCTACAACTAACCCATCCTTCTTCAATTAACCCATCCTTCTTTACCTAACCCATCCTTCATTAACTAACCCATCCTTCTACAACTAGCCCATCCTTCTACACTAACCCATCCTTCTACACTAACCCATCCTTCTTCAACTAACCCATCCTTCTTCAATTAACCCATCCTTCTTCAACTAACCCATCCTTCTACACTAACCCATCCCTCTACTACTAACCCATCCTTATACACTAACCCATCCTTTATACACTAACCCATCCTTATACACTAACCCATCCTTCTACCCCAACCCATCCTTCTACCCCAACCCATCCTTCTACCCCAACCCATCCTTCTACCCCAACCCATCCTTCTACACTAACCCATCCTTCTACACTAACCCATCCTTCTACACTAACCCATCCTTCTACACTAACCCATCCTTCTACACTAACCCATCCTTCTACAACTAATCCATCCTTATACACAAACCCATCCTTATACACAAACCCATCCCTCTACTACTAACCCATCCTTATACACTAACCCATCCTTCTACTTCTAGCCCATCCATCTACAACTAACCCATCCTTATAAACTAACCCATCCTTATAAACTAACCCATCCTTATAAACTAACCCATCCTTATAAACTAACCCATCCTTTTTCACTATCCCATCCTTATACACTAATCCATCCTTATAAACTAACCCATCCTTATAAACTAACCCATCCTTATAAACTAACCCATCCTTATAAACTAACCCATCCTTCTACAACTAACCCATCCTTCTACAACTAACCCATCCTTCTGCAACTAACCCATCCTTCTTCTACTAACCCATCCCTCTTCTACTAACCCATCCTTCTACTACTGACCCATCCCTTTACGACTAACCCATCCTTATATACTAACCCATCCTTATATACTAACCCATCCTTATATACTAACCCATCCTTATACACTAACCCATCCTTCTACAACTAACCCATCCTTCTACAACTAGCCCAACCTTCTACTACCCCATCCTTCTACAACTAACCCATCCTTATACACTAACCCATCCTTATACACTAACCCATCCTTCTACTACTAACCCATCCTTCTACAACTAACCCATCCTTCTACAACTAACCCATCCTTCTACAACTAACCCATCCTTCTACACTAACCCATCCTTATACACTAACCCATCCTTATACACTAACCCATCCTTCTACACTAACCCATCCTTATACACTAATCTATCCTTCTACACTAACCCATCCTTCTACAACTAACACATCCTTCTACACGAACCCATCCTTCTACACTAACCAATCCCTCTACTACTAACCCATCCTTATATACTAACCCATCCTTCTACTACTGACCCATCCTTCTACTAATGATCCATCCCTCTACTACTGACCCATCCCTCTACTACTAACCCATCCTTCTATCCTAATCCATCCTTATATACGACCCATCCTTCTACACTAACCCATCCTTCTACTACTACCCCATCCTTCTACAACTAACCCATCCTTCTACACTAACCCATCCTTCTACTACTAACCCATCCTTCTACAACTAACCCATCCTTCTACTACTAACCCATCCTTCTACACTAGCCCATCCCTCTTCTACTAACCCATCCTTCTACTACTGACCCATCCCTTTACTATTAACCCATCCTTATACACTAACCCATCCTTATTCACTAACCCGTCCTTATACACTAACCCATCCCTCTAATACTAACCCATCCCTCTAATACTAACCCATCCTTATACACTAACCCATCCCCCTACTACTAACCCATCCCCCTACTACTAACCCATTCTTCTACAACTAGCCCATCCTTCTACTACCCCATCCTTCTACAACTAACCCATCCTTCTACACTAAACCATCCCTCTTCTACTGACCCATCCCAGTTCTACTGACCCATCCCTCTACTCCTGACCCATCCCTCTACTCCTGACCCATCCTTATATACTAACCCATCCCTCTACACTAACCCATCCCTCTACTCTAACCCATCCTTCTACAACTAACCCATCCTTCTACAACTAACCCATCCTTCTTCAACTAACCCATCCTTCTACAACTAGCCCATCCTTCTACTACCCCATCCTTCTACAACTAACCCATCCTTATACACTAACTCATCCTTATACACTAACCCATCCCTCTAATACTAACCCATCCTTATACACCTACCCATCCCCCTACTACTAACCCATCCCCCTACTACTAACCCATCCCCCTACTACTAACCCAGCCCCTACTACTAACCCATCCTTCTACAACTAACCCATCCTTCTACACTAACCCATCCTTCCTCACTAATCCATCCTTCTACACTAACCCATCCTTCTACAACTAACCCATCCTTCTACACTAACCCATCCCTCTACTACTAACCCATCCCCCTACTACTAACCCATTCTTCTACACTAACCCATCCTTCTACAACTAACCCATCCTTCTACACTAACCCATCCTTCTACAACTAACCCATCCTTCTACACTAACCCATCCCTCTACTACTAACCCACCCCCCTACTATTAACCAATTCTTCTACACTCACCCAGCCTTCTACAACTAACCCAGCCTTCTACACTAACCCATCCTTCTACAACTAACCCATCCTTCTACAACTAACCCATCCTTATACATTAACCCATCCCTCTACTACTGACCCATCCCTCTACTACTGACCCATCCCTCTACTACTGACCCATCCCTCTACTGCTAACCCATCCTTATATACTAATCCATCCTTCTACACTAACCCATCCTTCTACAACTAACCCATCCTTCTACAACTAACCCATCCTTCTACAACTAACCAATCCTTCTACACTAACCCATCCCTCTTCTACTAACCCATCCCTCTTCTACTAACCCATCCCTCTTCTACTGACCCATCCCTCTTCTACTGACCCATCCCTCTACTACTGACCCATCCCTCTACTACTGGCCCATCCCTCTACTACTAACCCATCCTTATATACTAACCCATCCTTCTACACTAACCCATCCTTCTACAACTAACCCATCCTTCTACACTAACCCATCCTTCTACACTAACCCATCCTTATACACTAACCTATCCTTATACACTAATCTATCCTTCTACACTAACCCATCCTTCTACACTAACCAATCCCTCTACTACTAACCCATCCTTATATACTAACCCATCCTTCTACACTAACCCATCCTTCTACTACTGACCCATCCCTCTACTACTGACCCATCCCTCTATTACTAACCCATCCTTCTATCCTAATCCATCCTTGTATACTAACCCATCCTTCTACACTAACCCATCCTTCTACACTAACCCATCCATCTACAACTAACCCATCCTTCTACACTAACCCATCCTTCTACTACTACCCCATCCTTCTACAACTAACCCATCCTTCTACACAAACCCATCCCTCTTCTACTAACCCATCCCTCTTCTACTAACCAATCCCTCTACTACTGACCCATCCCTCTACTACTAACCCATCCTTACATACTAACCCATCCTTCTACACTAACCCATCCTTCTACAACTAACCAATCCTTCTACACTAACCCATCCCTCTTCTACTAACCCATCCCTCTTCTACTAATCCATCCCTCTTCTACTAATCCATCCCTCTTCTACTAACCCATCCCTCTTCTACTGACCCATCCCTCTACTACTGACCCATCCCTCTACTACTGACCCATCCCTCTACTACTGGCCCATCCCTCTACTACTAACCCATCCTTATATACGAACCCATCCTTCTACACTAACCCATCCTTCTACACTAACCCATCCTTCTACAACTAACCCATCCTTCTACACTAACCCATCCTTATACACTAATCTATCCTTCTACACTAACCCATCCTTCTACACTAACCCATCCTTCTACACCAACCCATCCTTCTACACTAACCCATCCTTATACACTAATCTATCCTTATACACTAATCTATCCTTCTACACTAACCCATCCTTCTACAACTAACACATCCTTCTACACTAACCAATCCCTCTACTACTAACCCATCCTTATATACTAACCCATCCTTCTACTACTGACCCATCCCTCTACTACTGACCCATCCCTCTACTACTGACCCATCCCTCTACTACTAACCCATCCTTCTATCCTAATCCATCCTTGTATACTAACCCATCCTTCTACTCTAACCCATCCTTCTACACTAACCCATCCTTCTACAACTAACCCATCCTTCTACACTAACCCATCCTTATATACGACCCATCCTTCTACACTACCCCATCCTTCTACTACTACCCCATCCTTCTACAACTAACCCATCCTTCTACACAAACCCATCCCTCTTCTGCTAACCCATCCCTCTTCTACTAACCAATCCCTCTACTACTGACCCATCCCTCTACTACTAACCCATCCTTATATACTAACCCATCCTTCTACACTAACCCATCCTTCTACACTAACCCATCCTTCTACAACTAACCCATCCTTCTTCAATTAACCCATCCTTCTTCAACTAACCCATCCTTCAACAACTAGCCCATCCTTCTACTACCCCATCCTTCTACAACTAACCCATCCTTATACACTAACTCATCCTTATACACTAACCCATCCCTCTAATACTAACCCATCCTTATACACCTACCCATCCCCCTACTACTAACCCATCCCCCTACTACTAACCCATCCCCCTACTACTAACCCATCCTTCTACACTAACCCATCCTTCTACACTAACCCATCCTTCCTCACTAATCCATCCTTCTACACTAACCCATCCTTCTACAACTAACCCATCCTTCTACACTAACCCATCCCTCTACTACTAACCCATCCCCTACTACTAACCCATTCTTCTACACTAACCCATCCTTCTACAACTAACCCATCCTTCTACACTAACCCATCCTTCTACAACTAACCCATCCTTCTACACTAACCCATCCCTCTACTACTAACCCACCCCCCTACTATTAACCAATTCTTCTACACTCACCCAGCCTTCTACAACTAACCCAGCCTTCTACACTAACCCAGCCTTCTACACTAACCCATCCTTCTACAACTAACCCATCCTTATACATTAACCCATCCCTCTACTACTGACCCATCCCTCTACTACTGACCCATCCCTCTACTACTGACCCATCCCTCTACTACTGACCCATCCCTCTACTGCTAACCCATCCTTCTACACTAACCCATCCTTCTACACTAACCCATCCTTCTACACTAACCCATCCTTCTACAACTAACCCATCCTTCTTCAATTAACCCATCCTTCTTCAACTAACCCATCCTTCAACAACTAGCCCATCCTTCTACTACCCCATCCTTCTACAACTAACCCATCCTTATACACTAACTCATCCTTATACACTAACCCATCCCTCTAATACTAACCCATCCTTATACACCTACCCATCCCCCTACTACTAACCCATCCCCCTACTACTAACCCATCCCCCTACTACTAACCCATCCTTCTACACTAACCCATCCTTCCTCACTAATCCATCCTTCTACACTAACCCATCCTTCTACAACTAACCCATCCTTCTACACTAACCCATCCCTCTACTACTAACCCATCCCCCTACTACTAACCCATTCTTCTACACTAACCCATCCTTCTACAACTAACCCATCCTTCTACACTAACCCATCCTTCTACAACTAACCCATCCTTCTACACTAACCCATCCCTCTACTACTAACCCACCCCCCTACTATTAACCAATTCTTCTACACTCACCCAGCCTTCTACAACTAACCCAGCCTTCTACACTAACCCAGCCTTCTACACTAACCCATCCTTCTACAACTAACCCATCCTTATACATTAACCCATCCCTCTACTACTGACCCATCCCTCTACTACTGACCCATCCCTCTACTACTGACCCATCCCTCTACTACTGACCCATCCCTCTACTGCTAACCCATCCTTATATACTAATCCATCCTTCTACACTAACCCATCCTTCTACACTAACCCATCCTTCTACAACTAACCCATCCTTCTACAACTAACCCATCCTTCTACAACTAACCAATCCTTCCACACTAACCCATCCCTCTTCTACTAACCCATCCCTCTTCTACTAACCCATCCCTCTTCTACTAACCCATCCCTCTTCTACTGACCCATCCCTCTACTACTGACCCATCCCTCTACTAATGATCCATCCCTCTACTACTGACCCATCCCTCTACTACTAACCCATCCTTCTATCCTAATCCATCCTTATATACGACCCATCCTTCTACACTAACCCATCCTTCTACTACTACCCCATCCTTCTACAACTAACCCATCCTTCTACACAAACCCATCCCTCTTCTACTAACCCATCCCTCTTCTACTAACCAATCCCTCTACTACTGACCCATCCCTCTACTACTAACCCATCCTTATATACTAACCCATCCTTCTACACTAACCCATCCTTCTACACTAACCCATCCTTCTACACTTACCCATCCTTCTACAACTAACCCATCCTTCTTCAATTAACCCATCCTTCTTTAACTAACCCATCCTTCTACAACTAGCCCATCCTTCTACATTAACCCATCCTTCTACACTAACCCATCCTTCTACACTAACCCATCCTTCTTCAACTAACCCATCCTTCTTCAACTAACCCATCCTTCTACACTAACCCATCCCTCTACTACTAACCCATCCTTATACACTAACCCATCCTTCTACCCCAACCCTTCCTTCTACACTAACCCTTCCTTCTACACTAACCCATCCTTCTACACTAACCCATCCTTCTACAACTAACCCATCCTTCTACACTAACCCATCCCTCTACTACTAACCCATCCTTATACACAAACCCATCCCTCTTCTACTAATCCATCCCTCTCCTACTGACCCATCCCTCTACTACTGACCCATCCTTATACACTAACCCATCCTTATACACTAACCCATCCTTCTACACTAACCCATCCTTCTACACTAACCCATCCTTCTACACTAACCCATCCTTCTACAACTAACCCATCCTTCTACACTAACCCATCCTTCTACACTAACCCATCCTTCTACAACTAACCCATCCTTCTTCAATTAACCCATCCTTCTTTACCTAACCCATCCTTCTTTAACTAACCCATCCTTCTACAACTAGCCCATCCTTCTACACTAACCCATCCTTCTACACTAACCCATCCCTCTACTACTAACCCATCCCTATACACTAACCCATCCTTAATACACTAACCCATCCTTATACACTAACCCATCCTTCTACCCCAACCCATCCTTCTACCCCAACCCATCCTTCTACCCCAACCCATCCTTCTACACTAACCCATCCTTCTACACTAACCCATCCTTCTACAACTAATCCATCCTTATACACAAACCCATCCTTATACACAAACCCATCCCTCTACTACTAACCCATCCTTATACACTAACCCATCCTTCTACTTCTAGCCCATCCATCTACAACTAACCCATCCTTATAAACTAACCCATCCTTATAAACTAACCCATCCTTATAAACTAACCCATCCTTTTTCACTATCCCATCCTTATACACTAATCCATCCTTATAAACTAACCCATCCTTATAAACTAACCCATCCTTATAAACTAACCCATCCTTCTACAACTAACCCATCCTTCTACAACTAACCCATCCTTCTGCAACTAACCCATCCTTCTTCTACTAACCCATCCCTCTTCTACTAACCCATCCTTCTACTACTGACCCATCCCTTTACGACTAACCCATCCTTATATACTAACCCATCCTTATATACTAACCCATCCTTCTATACTAACCCATCCTTATACACTAACCCATCCTTCTACAACTAACCCATCCTTCTACAACTAGCCCAACCTTCTACTACCCCATCCTTCTACAACTAACCCATCCTTATACACTAACCCATCCTTATACACTAACCCATCCTTCTACTACTAACCCATCCTTCTACAACTAACCCATCCTTCTACAACTAACCCATCCTTCTACACTAACCCATCCTTCTACACTAACCCATCCTTCTACACTAACCCATCCTTCTCCACTAACCCATCCTTCTACACTAACCCATCCTTCTACAACTAACCCATCCTTCTTCAATTAACCCATCCTTCTTCAACTAACCCATCCTTCAACAACTAGCCCATCCTTCTACTACCCCATCCTTCTACAACTAACCCATCCTTATACACTAACTCATCCTTATACACTAACCCATCCCTCTAATACTAACCCATCCTTATACACCTACCCATCCCCCTACTACTAACCCATCCCCCTACTACTAACCCATCCCCCTACTACTAACCCATCCTTCTACACTAACCCATCCTTCCTCACTAATCCATCCTTCTACACTAACCCATCCTTCTACAACTAACCCATCCTTCTACACTAACCCATCCCTCTACTACTAACCCATCCCCCTACTACTAACCCATTCTTCTACACTAACCCATCCTTCTACAACTAACCCATCCTTCTACACTAACCCATCCTTCTACAACTAACCCATCCTTCTACACTAACCCATCCCTCTACTACTAACCCACCCCCCTACTATTAACCAATTCTTCTACACTCACCCAGCCTTCTACAACTAACCCAGCCTTCTACACTAACCCAGCCTTCTACACTAACCCATCCTTCTACAACTAACCCATCCTTATACATTAACCCATCCCTCTACTACTGACCCATCCCTCTACTACTGACCCATCCCTCTACTACTGACCCATCCCTCTACTGCTAACCCATCCTTATATACTAATCCATCCTTCTACACTAACCCATCCTTCTACACTAACCCATCCTTCTACAACTAACCCATCCTTCTACAACTAACCCATCCTTCTACAACTAACCAATCCTTCCACACTAACCCATCCCTCTTCTACTAACCCATCCCTCTTCTACTAACCCATCCCTCTTCTACTAACCCATCCCTCTTCTACTAACCCATCCCTCTTCTACTGACCCATCCCTCTACTACTGACCCATCCCTCTACTAATGATCCATCCCTCTACTACTGACCCATCCCTCTACTACTAACCCATCCTTCTATCCTAATCCATCCTTATATACGACCCATCCTTCTACACTAACCCATCCTTCTACTACTACCCCATCCTTCTACAACTAACCCATCCTTCTACACAAACCCATCCCTCTTCTACTAACCCATCCCTCTTCTACTAACCAATCCCTCTACTACTGACCCATCCCTCTACTACTGACCCATCCCTCTACTACTAACCCATCCTTATAAACTAACCCATCCTTATAAACTAACCCATCCTTATAAACTAACCCATCCTTATAAACTAACCCATCCTTATAAACTAACCCATCCTTTTTCACTATCCCATCCTTATACACTAATCCATCCTTATAAACTAACCCATCCTTATAAACTAACCCATCCTTCTACAACTAACCCATCCTTCTACAACTAACCCATCCTTCTGCAACTAACCCATCCTTCTTCTACTAACCCATCCCTCTTCTACTAACCCATCCTTCTACTACTGACCCATCCCTTTACGACTAACCCATCCTTATATACTAACCCATCCTTATATACTAACCCATCCTTATATACTAACCCATCCTTATACACTAACCCATCCTTCTACAACTAACCCATCCTTCTACAACTAGCCCAACCTTCTACTACCCCATCCTTCTACAACTAACCCATCCTTATACACTAACCCATCCTTATACACTAACCCATCCTTCTACTACTAACCCATCCTTCTACAACTAACCCATCCTTCTACAACTAACCCATCCTTCTACACTAACCCATCCTTCTACACTAACCCATCCTTATACACTAACCCATCCTTATACACTAACCCATCCTTCTACACTAACCCATCCTTATACACTAATCTATCCTTCTACACTAACCCATCCTTCTACAACTAACACATCCTTCTACACTAACCCATCCTTCTACACTAACCAATCCCTCTACTACTAACCCATCCTTATATACTAACCCATCCTTCTACTACTACCCCATCCTTCTACAACTAACCCATCCTTCTACACAAACCCATCCCTCTTCTACTAACCCATCCCTCTTCTACTAACCAATCCCTCTACTACTGACCCATCCCTCTACTACTAACCCATCCTTATATACTAACCCATCCTTCTACACTAACCCATCCTTCTACAACTAACCCATCCTTCTACACTAACCCATCCTTCTACACTTACCCATCCTTCTACAACTAACCCATCCTTCTTTAACTAACCCATCCTTCTACAACTAGCCCATCCTTCTACACTAACCCATCCTTCTACACTAACCCATCCTTCTACACTAACCCATCCTTCTTCAACTAACCCATCCTTCTTCAACTAACCCATCCTTCTACACTAACCCATCCCTCTACTACTAACCCATCCTTATACACTAACCCATCCTTCTACACTAACCCTTCCTTCTACACTAACCCTTCCTTCTACACTAACCCATCCTTCTACACTAACCCATCCTTCTACAACTAACCCATCCTTCTACACTAACCCATCCCTCTACTACTAACCCATCCTTATACACAAACCCATCCCTCTTCTACTAATCCATCCCTCTTCTACTGACCCATCCCTCTACTACTGACCCATCCCTCTACTACTGACCCATCCCTCTACTACTGACCCATCCTTATACACTAACCCATCCTTATACACTAACCCATCCTTCTACACTAACCCATCCTTCTACACTAACCCATCCTTCTACACTAACCCATCCTTCTACAACTAACCCATCCTTCTACACTAACCCATCCTTCTACACTAACCCATCCTTCTACAACTAACCCATCCTTCTTCAATTAACCCATCCTTCTTTACCTAACCCATCCTTCTTTAACTAACCCATCCTTCTACAACTAGCCCATCCTTCTACACTAACCCATCCTTCTACACTAACCCATCCTTCTTCAACTAACCCATCCTTCTTCAATTAACCCATCCTTCTTCAACTAACCCATCCTTCTACACTAACCCATCCCTCTACTACTAACCCATCCTTATACACTAACCCATCCTTTATACACTAACCCATCCTTCTACCCCAACCCATCCTTCTACCCCAACCCATCCTTCTACCCCAACCCATCCTTCTACCCCAACCCATCCTTCTACCCCAACCCATCCTTCTACCCCAACCCATCCTTCTACACTAACCCATCCTTCTACACTAACCCATCCTTCTACACTAACCCATCCTTCTACACTAACCCATCCTTCTACACTAACCCATCCTTCTACAACTAATCCATCCTTATACACAAACCCATCCTTATACACAAACCCATCCCTCTACTACTAACCCATCCTTATACACTAACCCATCCTTCTACTTCTAGCCCATCCATCTACAACTAACCCATCCTTATAAACTAACCCATCCTTATAAACTAACCCATCCTTATAAACTAACCCATCCTTTTTCACTATCCCATCCTTATACACTAATCCATCCTTATAAACTAACCCATCCTTATAAACTAACCCATCCTTATAAACTAACCCATCCTTATAAACTAACCCATCCTTATAAACTAACCCATCCTTTTTCACTATCCCATCCTTATACACTAATCCATCCTTATACACAAACCCATCCTTCTCCAACTAACCCACCCTTCTACAACTAGCCCATCCTTCTCCAACTAACCCATCCTTCTACAACTAGCCCATCCTTCTACACTAACACATCCTTTTACACTAACCCATCCTTCTACTCCTAACCCATCCTTCTACTCCTAACCCATCCTTCTACTCCTAACCCATCCTTCTACTCCTAACCCATTCTTCTACTCCTAACCCATTCGTCTACAACTAAACCATCCTTATACACTAACACATCCCTCTACTACTAACCCATCCTTATACACAAACTCATCATTATACACTAACCCATCCCTCTACTACTAACCCATCCTTCTACACTAACCATCCTTCTAGAACTAACCCATCCTTCTACAACTAACCCATCCTTCTACAACTAACCCATCCTTCTACACTAACCCATCCCCCTACGACTAGCCCATCCCCCTACGACTAGCCCATCCCCCTACGACATGTTAGTACACTATATGATCTATCCAATCCACACCAACGTTTATACTCCTCCCATCTTCCCTCATTTAAATCTATCATCTAACTCTCTATTCCATACACCTTTGCTATGTTTACATCTGTCAATACCAACTACAGAGTGTTTAAAATCCTTCAGATTGTGGGGAAGACTTTAAGTCCACTATGACCTATTTTCATTTGAAGCTTTTTATTGAGTAAATAGAGTGCTGTGTACAAATATTACACCCGGGAGGATTCAAGTCATTTAGAGGGATCATAATTAGGCAATGTCAGCCATGACAGGTTTTCCATAAGCCCCATTGATCTGATGGTCGTCTGTCTTGCAACTCTGTGAACAGGTCAGTGAAGGGTTCTGCCTACACAGAATAAGACTGAACCCTTCCAGTTTCATTTTCTGCCTCCCAGCACCCCATTCCAGATTACTATGGAGCAGAAGGGGTTAATATGCATCAGCAAAGTCAAGTGACGTCAGATCGTGTGGAACTGGGACTGGTGGGAAGAAGGTTCTTCTGAAGTCCTGCTAAACAAGGTCTGCGGCCTAATGTGAACAGACATTCCTGAGTTTGCATTAGATTTCCATGCCTCATCTGTCAAATGTATCCAGTACCCAGGTGTAATATTTATGCACTGCACTCTACCCAGCCGAAAGCTTTGAATGAAATTAGGTCATAGATGGCTAAACTCGTCACTTTATTAAACTAAGCGTAATTTCTAAGGATTCTTAGTTATCGTTAAGTTTGGAATGGATATTATCTCAGGCAAGAGGGTGGCTGTTACAGTTTTGGCTCCACCTTACTGTCTAAAATTCCAGCTGCAGCAGAAAACTAGGAGCCTGTGTGCTATCGTTAAAATGTACTTGCCCCTCTGAACCATCAAAACCCCCAGTACAGCTGCATTTTTCATCCCAGGTTTGACCATGACTTGCTGCCGGCTATGTGGTTAAGAACATTGAACAGAATCCTGTTTTGTTTAATTTGTTAATACCTATAAAATCCATCTCCAGCTGCCTGAAAATCAATTTATTTTTATGAGGCTGTGTAACCTGGAGCTTCGCCTGCCCCAACATGGAATGTCTTGAAAACAGAATCCCTTTGTTGACATCTCCGTGGGAGTCCAAACCTCTGTTATTGGAGCCACTGCCCACTTCAACCTTGCCTTTACTCCAACACATTTCAAAATAAAATTATGACTGAGAAATTCCAGACCGAGGCTGAGTGCTTTCTCATATAAGCAAGGGGAACCAAGTTGCTGTGAACTGCTCATGCGCACCTCCTATTGATCAGCAAGTGAGCAACAAGTGGCAGACCTGGAGGTGTGTTACCCTACTGTTCTGTTCAACAAGCTATAACTCAATCCATGGGAAGAGACCTCAAGAGGGTAAGGTGAAAGGATAGACTTAGCCCATTTCTCTGGTTGTATGAAAGGAACCAATGTTGCCTTATAGCTGTTTGTAGGTAGCTGAAGGTGTCCATCTGCTGGGTCAGAGTTTGCATGTTCGAATGCTAAGCCAGAGATTTAAACACAAAATCTAAGCTGAAATAGTGCAATACTAAGGGAGTGCTGCACTGTCATGTTTTTAAGGATGAGACATTAAACTGAGGCCCTGTATACCCTCTCAGTTGACTCCAAAAGGCCCTGTGAAGATTAATAGCAATCTCCCTGGTGTCCTGGTGAACACTTGACCCTCAATATCACTAAAACAGATAACTAGTCATGACTTAATATTGTTTACAGGACTTTGCTGTGCATACATTGACTGCTACGTTTCCTGTATTATTCCAGTCACCTCACTTCAAAAGTGCTTAATTGGCTGTGCAGTGCTTTCTGAGGTTGTAAAAGGCTTGGTACAAATGCATGTTCTTTCTTCCATAATGTTTAAGTTTATGAGCATCGCCAATTTTACATTCTCCTCTCTTGAGATCTGACAGCTCATGAAGTATCTCCGTCAAATGGCTATCTTCAATATCTGAGCCTACACTGTGAGCGGTGTCAGATTATTCAATGGTCAAGCCCATCACAAATGGGCTTGGTCCTGTTGTTTGAATTGGCAGCAACATCATGAGCAGTAGGTGTCACCACACAGAAACCAGCGGTGGGAACCTCCCTCCCACCCTTTTTGCTTAATCCAGGAATATTAGGACCGTCATAGCCCATTCCATGTTGAAATATGCCAACAGTAGAACCTAGGGTTAAATCTAACCTCTTGTGGTCTCTATGATTTGGTATAGCACTGGGTGGTGCCTACATTCAATGGGTCATTAATGAGTTTACATGCAATATAGATGTATAACATTCAAACAATGAAAATGACACTTAATCCACACAGCTAGTAACAATGAATGTTCAATATTAGCTCGAATGCAGTGTGTCAGAGAACCTGAGACTTTCATGGACCCAGTGCAGTGATAAGAATGAGGTCAGCCAGGTGGACCTCATAGAATATGAGTTCTCTGATTGGGTATGTTAATCTGGTCCAATCAAGGAGGCCTGGCTGACAGATATAAATAGGAGTGTCAGGGATTCTGTCTAGAAACAGGCTCTGAGCTAGCTAGGTCAGTGTCATGTACTGTGCGTGTGTAAATAAAAGTAACTTAGTGATGGGATACCTGTCTTCATGGAGTTATTTCAATCAGAACCACAGAAAGGGCACCTAGTGTACTGGTGATAACAAGTCCATAATCACTTTGTCACTACTTTTATAGTATCAAATTACAAACATAATTCTTTGTGATGACACATACATTTGATGCCAGAAGAAACAGGCTCTATTTGGTGTGACTGTTTTGTGAAATGTAGAGAGCCTAAATTATATTTTCGCCTGGGGCACCCGAAAGGCAAATGTCACTGCTGCTGGCTTGTTGGGAAAAGTTTACTTAAGAAAGGAATATTTTCTTGTGAGAAGATATAGATATATCCCAGACCTTGCCTGCATCTTTTTGTTGACTTCAATTACATTCTTTTTGCTTGCTTAATCCTTTCCACCGAATGCGTAATTGTCAATACTTTGCCACTTTTACAGTCCATAGTCTGGCTAAGAATTTGTAAAATTATTAATGAGTTTAGACAATGCATGAGAGGTTTTCATTCAATATTTAAAACCTGCAAGAAATTGCCCAGCTGAAATACAGCAGGGACTGCCCATACAAGGAAGTACATTTATAATAAAAATGCAAGTTATACTGCCCCCTACATGCAGGCATTCACTGGTGTGTAGTGCAAATTCCTGTGAAAATGGAAGATTTTCATTTACATTGTGGTTCATATCTTGTTTCACAAATATCCCAGAAAGTACCATGGCTTACAATGCCTTATCTTATCAGTGCGTACGGTAGCTTAATGCACATGGTACTAGACAAGTAACCTTGAGGTTGTGAGTTCACTCCCAGCTTAGCAAGTTGTGATAATGGAATTCAATAAATTGGATATTTGTGACCTGGCACCAGGGAAACGACCTACCACATTTTGTGTTTGTAAAAAAATAAATGGCTTACTAATGTACTTCAGGTTGAGGGAACCCACTAGCACCATGGGAACAAGAGGAAACTATTTTAAACAAACAAGATGTCTCGAAAACAGAACAAAACAATCATCCTCAAGGCCCTCTGTTTTTGACAGATCCCAAAGCGATCAATAAGTCAGGGCCAGTGTTTGATGGCATATGTAGAGGATTTGTTACAGCTTGTAAGTACGGGACAAGTATATGATACACAATTTCATGACTGATAAGTAAGGTGGATAGGAGCATCTGTGTTTCTGTCAGAATCAAAATGTCTAATGCTTTTCATGCTTCCTTATGACAGCTACAATGACAGAGCCAGTGATCTGAAGACAAGTTCTTACAGCTGAACATGGGAAACAGATAATAGGGGAAGGGGATATCAACAGATAAAGAAAATAATGTGATGGGCCATGACATGTTTGTTGCTGTATGACTTAAAACTGAAACATTTCTCCCCTGTTTGTTTCTTCATGCTAGTTTTATGTTTGTAATATTGTATAACTCCATCAAATTTAAAAAAAAGAGAAAAATCTTCAAATGCCTATGAGGCAACATGTATAGACCTGACACTTAGTAAATCTGATAGTCAGGGCTAAAGGCTCTAAGGTCAATTCTCAGTCTCTGCTACATCATCTGGTTCACCCAGGCAAATGGTTGTGATGTCTCAATCCTACATCTCTTTCCTAGGTGTTGGTTGAGGGATAAATATTAGCCAACACACCAGGAGGACTTCTTCAAGTAGTGCAAAGGGATCTTCTCTGTCCCAAAGCTGGCACCTCTGATGAAACAGTGCTCTCCCTCAATACTGTGTTACGAGTCAGGCTAGGTGTTATGTTCAAATCCCTGGTATGGTCCTAATAATCCCATCGACACACAGGACCATGGTTATTCAATTTGAGCTCAGAGCTAGACAAACATCAGAAAGAAAAAAAAGAATATTAGCTTTCCTTGTGATGGGTTACTGTGTGGAAAAATTGTCAGTGATACATATGAACCTGATTCAGGAAAGACACATATACACACACACACACAAAGAAGTTGCACCACTTGAAACAGTTTTGCTGACTCGACTTTATAGGAGAAGAATAAAAGGTACTTTCAGTTGCAAAGTGATCTAACAACACCCTTGGGAGGAGCCGGAGCATGAGGTCAAAAAGTTGTGACCAGGTTAGCAGTGCAGGGAACAGAAATCAGGAACAAAAGAACAGAATGTGGAAACGCAAGAGTGAATAACCGGGCATGTTTCTTTGCTGAAAGATAATAGAACTTACATCAGAGCCACACTGTGATCTGAGAGCAATTGTCCCGTTAAATGGATTTGGTGTCACGGCAGGGAAGAGGTCACAAGTCCACTTAGTCAGGCTAATTGGCAATTATGTGCATATTAAGTACGATAGCCTAAGCAAGAATAATGTCCTGAGAAGTGGTTGCTCCATTATTTTCCCTTTTACATGATTCAAAGAGTGGATCGCATATTAGTAATCTTGTGCTGATGGTGTGCAACATATCTCTTGGAAAGCATTGAGATGCAGGGGTCAATGGGATTGACAGTCACAGGGCTGAACTAGCACTGCCTGGGGACCTGCAAACAGTACTGTAAATCCCTATTATAAATCTTACAAATAGGCAAGTGTTAGAGAAAACAATAAATAGAACTTTTAATTGTATGAGTTGTTAGTGCAAAATAGACCAGTACAATTCCTAATGATGGGTAATTAAAGTACAAAAGACAAGTTAATCAAATTAAATTAAATTATGTGTCTATATATGTATACATGATTCCTAGTAATTTACTTCAGCCTGTTCTTTTGATAAACCAACAATCTTTACACTACAATCATTAATTCTGTTTGTGATTGTCACCTTAAATCAAACAACCAAAGGTCACAGCTACAGAAAGGAGCTCAGAATAGGTGAGAATCTCAGTATCACATGGAAGAGCATACAAATCTGGCTTGAATCATGATGTTACATAGGTGGTCACATTTATTCTCAGAATCTGGGTGACACAGCACTCTTCCACCAATTGTCAAACACGCAATTAAATTCACTCTCTGAAAGCAAAATACTGCAGATGCTGTAAATAGAAACAAAAAAAAACTGCATAATCGAGCCGAAGTATTAACTCTTTACTCCTCCTGCATAGATGCTGCCTGACCTACTGAGTATTCCCAACACATTCTGTTTTTAATTCGGAGTCACACATAGCTGGGAATAATGCATTCTTTTACCAGGAGAAAAGATGGATGTTTGCAACACTGTCACGGTTTGTCTGAAAAGTAAGAAATTATTTGTCGTGGTGGGATTATGAACTCACAATCGCTAGGTTGCTGGTCCAGTACTTTAACCACAATCCTACCACTTACAAGCTAAAACTGACCATAGTGCTTCAGAGTTTTGGAAAGAGTACGGGGGAGATAGAGTTGGGAAGTGATGGTGAATCAGCCAGCAATGTCTCAGTTGGATATTAGCTGGTGATTTCTGTAAACATTAAAGGATAACATGACTGAGCTTGACTGTGAGGTATCTCTAGTTGAATAGTCTGGTGGTCCATGTAACATTGGCAGCTGCATAAGACTTTAGAGGGTAACCAAACCTATTAAAACCAAAGCCGAGCACAATCTGTATTAAATTCAAGAAAGCCTTTTGGTGAGAGTTCAAATGGGGCCAATCTTCAATGTAATATTTGTTTGCAAAGCAAAGCGTCCATTGCTCTTAACTCAACCACACCATGGTTTCAATAAGATTTTCCTTTTTTTTGTTTGGAAGTATTACAAAACATTTCCATAGCCCAAAGTGAGATTTGAACCTAATGTTCGTGACTCAAAGGTGGAGACACTACGTTGCACCATAAGATCTTTAAGCTCGATGCACCTGGTATTGTCTAGGAGCCCTGCCTTTCCAGTACTAACCAGGTCTGAGTCTGCTAAATGTCTGAGATTACTGTGAACAAGCATTTTCAGACAAGCATGACAGTAGGTAGAGTTCCTGATATGTGCTCAAGTAAAACCCCAATGATCTTTACCTGCATATAGTTAAACATAACTGATACACGGTGAACTTACACTCTAGGGCTGCAGAGGCTCAAGAAAGTAAGTCACCACCAGCACCTTCTTGGGGGCAAATAGGGATGGGCAATAAATGTTGGCCTAACAAGGGACATGCACATTTGATGAAAGAATAAAAAACATTCTGGAGCCTCTTGCTGGAAGTGGTTGGAAAACAACATATTATACAAAAGCACAGTTACTTTAGGATAAGTCTAACAGCAGCAATCGAATTAAAAGTTTCATTTTTACTATTGAAGAATTTTCAATTGCTACCAATGTAATTCCTGAGAACTCAACCACTCTCAAAACTGATCTAGCATTTAAGATATTAAACAAAGGTTTTTAAAATTTAGAAGTGTGAAGAGGAATCAAGTTTGTTCATAGCTTGTAAAAATATCTTAATCTTCAAGGATATAAAATAGATTCTGTGAAAAGAACTCCATTGTAGCTGCTGACCAATTGAGTGCATTTGAAATCTCAAAGCATCAACTGCATGCAGATACATTGTATCATTAAAAATTAATAGTGTAACTTGCTGCTCATGTCCACAAGACTATCTGCTTTGGAGCAGAAGTAGGGAATTTGACCCACTGAGTCTGTTCCACCATTCAAAACTGATCTGATAATCCTCAACTCTACTTTCCAGCCTTTTCCACATAACTCTTGATTCCCTTGCTGATTAAAAATCTGTCTATTTCAGCCTTGAACACATTGCCCTTTGCAGTAAAGAATTCTACTGATTTTCTAATCTCTGAGAGAAGACATTCCACCTCAATGCTTTCTTAAATGTTTGTGATCTCTTATTCTGAGGTCATACTCCCTGGTCCTAGACTCTTCTATAAGAGGAAATAACCTCTCCTCATCTACTCTGTCAAATCCCCTAAGAATCTTAAATGTTTCAATAAGATCTCCTTTACTTTTTCTTGTCTCTAATGAGTACAGGTTCAATCAGCACAGCCTCCCTTCATAACAAAGTCCTTTCTGCTCAGGATTAGTCTAGTGAACCTTCTCAGGACTGCTGCCAATGCCAATACATCTTTTCTTAGATAAGGGGACCAAAGCTATTCACAATATTCTAAGTTACAAATCACACAACACCAGGTTATAGTCCAACAGGTTTAATTTGGAAGCACTAGCTTTTGGAGTGGCGCTCCTTCATCAGGTGGTTGTCACAACCGCCTGAAGAAGGAGCGTCGCTCCGAAAACTAGTGTGTTTCCAAATTAAACCTGTTGGACTATAACCTGGTGTTGTGTGATTTGTAACTTTGTACACCCCAGTCCAACACCAGCATCTCCAAATCACAGTATTCTAGACATGGCCTGAAGAGTGGCCTGAATAGTTTTTGCAAGGCTTCCCTGTCTTTACACTCTATTCCCTTTGAAATAAAGGCTCACTGTGTGTTTGTCTTCTCTATTACCCATTGAAATTGCAGCTAGCTTTTTATGATTCATTCATGAGGTGTCTCAAATCTCTCAGTTTCCTGCAGTCTCTCTTTACTTCAATAATATTCAGCTCTTCTATGTCCCTGTCCATCAAGGGCACGCGCCCTTAGATACCTTTTACCTTTTGCATGCTGTTATTAAACTGAGCTTGCAACAGACCTGTGGTAGGCATTCATTCCAGATCATAGCAGTTGCTGTATTGCCCTTTTACGTTGAAAAGCCATTAGCAATAGAAAGCAAAAAATATAGTCATTTGGTATCTCAGCAAATGAGAGAACACTGGTCAGAAAATTGTTGATTCCTCCCCAATTTGCAAATTGTCTATGTTGCAGTGAACAGTCAGGTACACAGTCACATTGCCAGCAATGACCCAATTCAACTACACCCATATCGAACATCCACAGGTCATTTATATTTTAAAACTAACTATTGCCTACATAGACAGAGATTGCCATAACATCTTCCCCTCACACAAACAACCCTTATCAAGTTGACACGCCTGCTTCTGGACAATAAACTGCATTTTCTTTGCTGGTAGATTTTATATCCAACAGAATAGGGGGAGGTTGTAGCTGCCTAATTCTTCAAGCGAATTAAATCAGCATCTGATTCTGAACAAACCTGCCTACTCTTCACTTCACGCCTTCAAATACTCAGCTGCCTATCCACCCTCATCAAAACATTGCCAGATTGGAAAGTGCGCTTGTAAGAATTTGATAACTGGCAAAGAGTGGCTAGCTTTCACCTTTCTATGCTGAATTAGGCCATCAACATCGATGTGAGTCTGAGGTCTTTCTATTGATGTTAAATGGGGGTCCGCTCAGTTATCGGACACTCCCGTTGCCTCAAATCCTGCACAAGTAAGAAATGACTTGGGATTGTTTGTTGGAAAGAGTCAAACTCCAATGTTTGTTTATTTTCTTCATCAGCCACTGTACAGAATCAAACAGCTTTAGTGACTATGTTTGCATATTTTTTATAATAAAGTATATTCTTGAAATTAAAAAAAAACAGAACACTGGTGTTGCTGGAGTGAAACTGAGAAGGAAGGTGAATCAGTAGGAGGTCAATGGCAGAAACAAGCACACTGGGAAAAGCAAGGAGCAAGGATGATGTTTTTCTGACTGGTCTACAAGTTAAAGCTTCAGTCTTGCAACAAGACTTTATAGCTATCACAGTAGACTTTTACTGCCCTCTTGTGACTTAGAAGTTTGTGCGACAATGGATGAATGAGAACCAGTCACTCACCAGTATTGTCTCTTTCTCTTTAATTTCTCTTTGTCAGTATTCAGGATAAACTGAGTCAATGACATTCCATTATCTTTTGCAAGTGTTATAACAAGATGCTAGTTGTCTGGGTTTAGTCAGCTGGATATGCCAACAATAGAGATGCCACAATTCACCTTGATCAGTGCCTTTGAGACAAGGACGTGAAAACTGCCTGTGTTTCCCATTCCTGGTCACTACCCAATGATTAGTTGGTTAGGCAGTGAAGGAGGAGGGGTAACCCTGAATAAAATGGCCCCACTTCACAATCTAAAGCCTCAGCCATAAATAAATGGGCACTTCAGCATAGTACAAGAAAGGCAAATAAACTCTGAGTGCTATATTTTAACTAGAGACAAGTCTTTGAGATGAATGGAGGTGGGGAGTGAGCAGGGGTTTGTGGGGGACAGTGGTGGCTCGCGAGTTGGTTGGGGAGGAAAGCGTTGTGATATGTAAAATTGCTTGCTCATGGAAAAATGGAACAATGACGGAGATGAGAATTTGCAGTCATTTTCTCAGTAAGTATGCATGCAAAAGTGCCTCCCAACAATGAATGTTTTGAAAAATTTGCATGTGTATTGGCAGTCCTCCCAAATGGATCATCTCATATTTGTTAATTAGAATGAATGATTACAGGGGACTGAGGTTGTGCTGAAGAACCATTGTTTCAATAAGCAGAATTGAACACAGTGGGTATGCAGCAGGAATTTTAAATTCATTACTGGTATATTAACACCACTAGTACCTTGTTGGATCAGTGGATGTGTGGGACAAATGATATTAAAGGAAGAAGGCTAGGCACTCTTATAGCAGCCTTCAACACCTCTATGATATTCTTCTTTTAATCATAACATACCAATAGTACACAAGGATTTGTGAAACAATAATGTGGATTATTTGTTTGAAAGTAAGATTATACACAGACAGATTTACTGAGAGGCCATATATAATACATTTTAGGCTTTTGCCCGAAACATTGATTCTCCTGCTTCTCGGATGCTTCCTGACCTGCTGCGCTTTTCCAGCACCACACTTTCGACTCTAATCTCCAGCATCTGCAGTCCTCACTTTCACCTAATACATCTTATTCTTGATATTGCATCTTCAGACTGCCTCAATGGCCTAATCCATTATATCCTGTTGGGGTGGGGAATGATTGTCAGTCGTTCAAGATGCATTATTTTAAAGGCACATGCATATCACATCACAACAATCACCAGACATCTCAAAGTCCTTGACAACCAATGAAACACTTTCAAAGTGTAGTTACTTCTGTGGTATATGAAGAATAGGAATATGTGATAATAACCTGATAATCATTTATTTCGCAACATTGGTGAAGAAATAAATATTGGAGAGATTTGCAAAAAGAGATTGAGACCCTGGAGCATACTGTGATGATGTCATGGAGTTGCACATTGCTGAACATAAATACCATAGTGTGGGCAGAGTTTGACAAGATTACAAGGTTCATTCTGGGAGAGAGAGATCCTCTGGAATGATCATAGACAGCCCACGAAAATGAACAAGTCTGAAGATAGGTCTTGACACTGCTTTCTCTTTGAGCAGACTGTAACTCAGAGAGTAGTATCACACCACATGACAGAAAGAGTCAGGAACCTGGGATTTTTAAAAAAATAATGCATTAAATATTTTCCAGCTAGTCAATCAGAGGGAGGAGGTTTTGGTTTAACATTTAATGAGAAAGACAGCACCTTTAACACAGTTAACAGATCCAAGATGGCAGAGTAGGACACTCCAGCTGGAGCTCGTCTGCTCCAGCTTTTCTTTAATTCTTTTTTTCTGTCATGATTTTTTTTTCTGATTTTTCCTCTTCTGCCAGTGGCCTGGAGCGAAGTGGGGACAGACAGCAGTCTGGAATGGAGTGGGGACAGAGGCAAGCGGCCCGGAGCAGAGTGGGGACAGAGGCCTGTGGCCTAGAGCGGAGTGGGGAATTGTACAAGGGTGGAAAGTTACGAATACTTGTGATAGGTTTGTCGCTTTGCATGCTAAGCCAATAAAGTAAAAGGGGAAGAACCGAGAGACTTAAAGAAATTGTATAAAAATGTGCTGATCTTATTCCGGGGTGTGCCTACTTTGTGTCACCCGCTGTTGCAAGAACGTATGAATAAAAGCTGCTTTGGAATTTGACTGACTAAAATTATTTGGCAGTGAGCTTCATTTCTCACCGAACAGAGGCCTGTGGCCTAGAGCGGAGTGGGGGACAGAGGCATGCGGCCCTGAGCAGAGCCAGGGCGGCAGCAGGGAGGCCTGGAGTGAAAATGGCTACTGATGAGGAACCAGTGGAGCCTGGTCAAACCATGCGGAAGCCACTATAGAAAGATTGTAATGTCTATCTTTTTGTCTTTATTTTCCTAACTTATACTAAGTATATCTGTAATGTAACATTTTTCCTTCATTTTCAGTATTTCTGTACCTTCAATTTGTACATAGGTACTTTGTGTCTAAGATGGTATTGTGTATTAGCAAGATTGTACATTTTTCATTGTACACCTGTTCTTTCGTAACTTGAATACACGTGACAATAAACCTAATTCTAATTCTAATTCTAATTCTAATAGCTCACTGGAGCATCAGGGCAGGTTTTTGTGCTTGTGCCCTGAAGTGGGAGTTAAACCTGAAATCTCATGAGTAATTGCTACCAGCTGAGCCAGTATTTGGAGCATCTTTTATATAATTCCCAGGCAGTCCACACAGCCTTGACAAATATAATAGCTGCAATGGTGTTTCAGTCATCCAGACTTGCAAGAAGATAGACTGACTAGAAACCAATTTCCTGATTATTTTAATGGGAAATAATGCATTAAAAATTCCCTTAGTAAAAATGCAGTACAGATTTTAGTCAGGTTAGTTCTCTAGATCGTAATGAGGTAATGTCAGCCGGACGTATAATTTGCACTATTTCAGAGCTCAGGGAATGGGAGAATATAACCTAAGATTCTCAGTAGTGATCTCTACATAGTGCCATTTGTTGGGCATTCAGTGTATTCAAGTCAGATGAGAACAGATCGTGCTGTGATGCTTTCTACGGTGGAATAGCCTGTCAAAACACTGCACAAGTGTACACACTGAGACAGGCTGCCTGCTTCATGGAACAGCCTTTTGAAGATGACCAGTTCCTTGAGATTTTTTAAATATCAATTTATGTGGTACAAGGATATACATTCTGTCTAGAATTTTGTAACACATACCTTGTTTTACTTTGAAGCATTAAGATTGAATTATTTATTTATCTTTAGGCAATGCCTAAAATAGCAAGCAGAAAATAAATTATTTAATGTTCTTATGTGAGTTTCTCTCAATTTTAGCCAGTGGGAATACATTATTTTCTTCAGGTGAAATGTTAATTTAATTCAAGTCCAGGGTGGAATATAGTGTCACTGTATTTTCAGACTCCTGGAAGCACCTCCATTTTAATTCCAATTTCCAACTAGAAGGCGTACTGTCTCCTTAATTCTACCCTGTGCTGGGGGTGCACTGTCTCTTTAATGTTAGCTGCTGAGAGGGGGTAAACTGTCTCTTTAATTACATGCCCTGATTTTGGAGGGTGAAGAGGGTGAAGTGTCTCTTTAATTCCAGCTCCAGGTGGAGGGTGCACTGTCTCTTTAAAAGAGATGTAGTTAGTAAGTTTGCTGATGACACCAAAATTGGAGGTGTAGTGGACAGCGAAGAAGGTTACCTCAGATTACAACGGAATCTTGATCAGATGGGCCAATGGGCTGAGAAGTGGTAGATGGAGTTTAATTTAGATAAATGTGAGGAGCTGTATTTTGGGAAATCAAATCTTAGCAGGAATTATACACTTAATGGTAAGGTCGTGGGGAGTGTTGCTGAACAAAGGGACCTTGGAGAGAATGTTCATAGTTCCGTGAAAGTGGAATCACAGGTAGATAGGATCGTGAAGAAGGCATTTGGTATGCTTTCCTTTATTGGTCAGAGTATTGAGTACAGGGGTTGGGAGGTCATGTTGCGGCTGTACAGGTAATTGGTTAGGCCACTGTTAGAATATTGCGTGCAATTCTGGTCTCTTTCCTATCAGAAAGATGTTGTGAAGCTTGAAAGGGTTCAGAAAAGATTTACAAGGATGTTGTCAGGGTTGGAGGATTTGAGCGATAGGGAGAGGTTGAATAAGCTGGCACTGTTTTCGCTGGAGCGTCAGATGCTGAGGGGTGACCTTATAGAGATTTATAAAATCATGAAGGGCATGAATAGGATAAATAGACGAAGTCTTTTCCCTGGGGTCTGGGAGTCCAGAACTAGAGGGCATAGGTTTAGGATGAGAGGGGAAAGATATAAAAGAGAGCTAAGGGGCAAGTTTTTCACTCAGAGGGTGGTACATGTATGGAATGAGCTGCCAGAGTGTGTGTTGGAGACTGGTACAAGTACAACATTTAAAAGGCACCTGCATGGGCATATGAATAGGAAGGGTTTGGAGGGATATGGGCCAGGTGCTGACAGGTGGGACTAGATTAGGTTGGGATATCTGGTCAGCATGGACGAGTTGGACCGAAGGGTCTGTTTCCATGCTGTACATCTCTATGACTCTGTGACTCTAATTCCAGATCCTGCTGGAGGGTGCACTGTCTCTTTAATTCCAGACCCTGGTGGAATGTGCGCTGTCTCTTTAATTCCAGGTTCTGGTGGAGAGTGTACTGTCTCTTTAATTCCAGGCGAAAGTGAGGACAACAGATGCTGGAGATTAGAGTTGAGACTGTGGTGCTGGAAAAGCCCAGCGGGTCAGGCAGCATTCGAGGAGCAGGAGAATTAAAGTTTCGGGCAAATTCTCTTCATCAGGAATGATGTTGAGAGCCGTGAGGGTGGTGAGATAAATGGAAGGGGGTGGGGCTCGGGGGAAAGTAGCTGAGATTGCGATAGGTAGATGGAGTTGGGGGTGATGGTGATAGGTCGGAGCGGAGGGTGGAGCGGATAGGTGGGATGGAAGATGGACAGATGGGACAGGCCATGAGGGTGGTGCTGAGCTGGAAGGTTGGAACTGGGATAAGGTGGGTGGAGGGGAAATGAGGAAAATGGTGAAATCCACATTGATGCCATGGGATTGGAGGAAGAAGATGAGGTGTTCTTCCTCCAGGCGTCGGGTGGTTAGGGTGTGGCAATAGAGGAGGCCCAGGATCTGCATGTCACAGGGGGGAGTGGGCCAGAATTGAAGTGTTTGGCCAGGGAGTGATGGAGTTGGTAGGTGATGGTGTCCCAGCGATGTTTTCTGAAACGCTTTGTGAGTAGGCATCCTGTCTCCCTAATGTAGAGGAGACCGCATCGGGAGCAATGATACAGTAAATGACGTGTGGAAGTACACGTAAAACTCTGATGGATGTGGAAGGATGGAGGATCAACGCCTCATCTTCTGCATCAGGACCTTCCAACCTCCACCTCCGTCTACCTATTGCACTCTCAGCTACCTACCCTCCAGCCCCATCCCCTTCCCACCACCTCCTCGGCTCCCAGCCTCATTCCTGATGAAAGGATTTTGCCCGAAATGTCAATTCTTCTGCTCCTTGAATGCTGCCTGACCTGCCATGTTTTTCAAGCACCACATCCTCGTCTTAAATTCCAAGCCCTAGTGGAGGTTGCATTGTCTCTTTAATTCCAGCTCCTGGTGGAGGGTGGAATGTGTCTTTAATTCCAGCCCCTGGTGGAGGGTGCACTGTGTCTTTAATTCCAGTCCCTGGTGGAGGGTGTGCTGTGTCTTTAATTCCAGCCCATGGTGGAGGGTGCGCTGTGTCTTTAATTCCAGCCCATGGTGGAGGGTGCGCTGTCTCTTTAATTCCAGCCCATGGTGGAGGCTGCACTGTCTCTTTAATCCAAGCTCCTGGTGGAGGGTGCGCTGTGTCTTTAATTCCAGCCCCTGGTGGAGGGTGCACTGTGTCTTTAATTCCAGTCCCTGGTGGAGGGTGTACTGTGTCTTTACTTCCAGCCCCTGGCAGAGGGTGCACTGTCTCTTTAATTCCAGCCCCTGGCAGAGGGTGCACTGTGTCTTTAATTCCAGCTCCTGGTGGAGGGTGCGCTATCTCTTTAATTCCAGCCCCTGGTGGAGGGTGCACTGTCTCTTTAATCCTAGCTCCTGGTGGAGGGTGCGCTGTGTCTTTAATTACAGACCCTGGTGGAGGGTGCACTGTCTTTAATTCCAGGCCGTGGTGGAAGGTGCGCTGTCTCTTTAATTCCAGCCCCTGGTGGAGGATGCACTGTCTCTTTAATTCCAGCCCCTGGTGGAGGGTGCACTGTCTCTTTAATTCCAGTCCCTGGTGGAGGGTGTGCTGTCTCTTTACTTCCAGCCCCTGGTGGAGGGTGCGCTGTCTCTTTAATTCCAGCCCCTGGTGGAGGGTGCGCTGTCTCTTTAATTCCAGCCCCTGGTGGAGGGTGCGCTGTATCTTTAATTCCAGGATGTGGTGGAGGGTGCACTGTCTCTTTAATTCCAGGACGTGGTGGAGGGTGCGCTGTCGCTTTAATTCCAGCCCCTTGTGGAGGATGCACTGTCTCTTTAATTCCAGCCTCTGGTGGAGGGTGCGCTGTCTCTTTAATTCCAGCCCCTGTTGAAGGGTGTACTGTGTCTTTAATTCCAGCCCCTGATGGAGGGTGCACTGTGTCTTTAATTCCAGCCCCTGGTGGAGGGTGCGCTGTCTCTTTAATTCCAGCCCCTGGTGGAGGGTGCGCTGTGTCTTTAATTCCAGCCCCTGATGGAGGGTGCACTGTGTCTTTAATTCCAGCCCCTGGTGGAGGGTGCGCTGTCTCTTTAATTCCAGCCCCTGGTGGAGGGTGCACTGTGTCTTTAATTCCAGCCCCTGGTGGAGGGTGCGCTGTCTCTTTATATCCAGCCCATGGTGGAGGGTGCACTGTGTCTTTAATTCCAGTCCCTGGTGGAGGGTGCACTGTGTCTTTAATTCCAGCCCCTGGTGGAGGGTGCGCTGTCTCTTTAATTCCAGGCCATGGTATGATGGTGTCGATCGCCGATGAGTCGCTCTGTGGGTTGATGTATCGGTGCTCCATGTTGGGGGCCTGTCTGTCCATGGCGATGGAGGCTCTCGATCTGTTCCGGGCACTGGGCTCGGGGGCCCGCTTTGATTGGAAACGCTTCGGGAAGGACGCCGAGAGGCTGCGGGTGAGGACTCGGCCCGGAGCCGCGGCTCCCTTTTCCCCGCGGCCTCGAGCAGGAGCAGGAGCGGCAGGAGAGCCCGGGGCGATAGGCCGCAGAGTGGAGCCTGGGGGCCGGTTATTGTCCTCACCCCCGCCTGAGGGCATCAGGCTCTGCCCCTTGACTTAAACATTCCCCGGGTCAGAGCCCATTGGTATAACCTGCCCAGGGCCCAGGCTGCGGGTGTCCCACTCCAAGTGCAAATGGATGGGCTGCCTTTTGGTAATTGCCCTGCAGGGTGATGCATTAGTGTGAAGGGAACCTTGTGGTTGTGCTCCTGCTCTGGGCCAGGAGGCCTGGATTCAAGACCCACCTGTTCCAGTGGGTTGTACAATAACTCCTCTGAACGTGCTGATTAGAAAATGTCTAACAGCTTGTGTTTTTTTAAAAAAAAAAGGCGTGAGGGTTTGGGCTCAAAAACTGAACTGTTTTGCCTGTGCTGCCAGGCCAGCCACAAGGTACTGAGTCTCCCCCTGCCATCTGTGGTGTGCTCACAAGCCATTCAGTCGTGAAGTTTACAACATGCCACCACAGAATCTTAGAGCTCAGAGAGATGGCATTCAAATGTTTTGCCTAGACTTCGAGTTGTGCAGTGTCGAAGGGACCCTTTGATCTAACCAGTTCATGCTCAACATAATCCCAAACTAAACTAGTCCCACCTACTTGTTCCAAACCTTTCCTATTCACATGTCTTTTAAAAGTTGTAATTGGTGTCCACATCCACCACTTTCTAGAGAAGTCATTCTACATGGGAACTACCCTATGCATAAAAAGTTTGGCCCACATATTTTTTGTAGATTATTTAAAAGTATTGTCTATTTTAATCCATACCTTGACTTTACCTCTCAAATCCTGAAAGTTAGACCATGATTAAATTCCCATTTGCTGGTTGGAAGTTAAAATGAAATTTGATTCCATACACTTTTTTTAGTTACTGTTCCCCAGATTGGCTCTTGCTGTGTCCATGGAGAAAAGTAGTCTTTTTTTATTTCTTTTGACAATTACTTTAAAGTTATAACCTCAAATCTACTTGCTAGAGGCAAGTGTCTTGCTCCATTTGCTGTAACAAACCTCTCATTGTTTTGAATATCTCTCTTGGGTCATCCATTAAACATGTTGGCTGTAAGGAGAATAATTCTCCGGTCTACCCCATTCCACACTCGAGGCCTTGCCATCCTTCCTATAATGTGATGCCAGATTTGCCAACATTATTCCAGCTGAGGTCAGAGACTTGTAAGGATTTTGCATCTCTTTTTATGTGCTTTCTGTTCATTGTTCCTATTTATAAAGCCAAACATCCCAAATCTTTCCTGAGTTTCATGTAAATCTGTCCTCCCCACCTGAAGCATTTTATGAAGATCCAACCCCCCCCCCCCCTGCCCCCTGCCATCGCAGCTGTCTTTGCTTTGATATCTGCCTCAAAATAGTTTAGATTATTTCCATAGTATTCCTCCCAAAGTGCTCTTCAGCAGGAGCCATTAAGCAACGTGATTACAGAATGGCTGTCTGTTCCATCTGTTGCTGAGATGGGAATTCTGAATACTATTCACTTTCCTAAGCTTCCCTTGAATGTTTTGAATTGATTAATATTGATTGGATTATGGTTCAAGATATAGTATTACACCTTTCAGTGCCGTCTTGCAATATGCTTCAACGTGCAGTGTAAAATTGTACACATTCTTAATACGTTGTTCTTGTATTTTCCAGGTAATGAATTCAAGCAGCACCATCTTGAGTGAAAATGTTCCTGACCTTGACTTTTTTAACAGTCAGCGTGCTAAAAACTGCAAATCAGTGGTCAGTGTGTTGAAAAGCAATGGGGAGGAAAAAGAGTCTACAGCAGACTGCAAGGGCGACATGTGTGTATCCCTAGGAAAAAGAAAATTAGACATGGGTAGTTCAGAAAAGAAGAAAAGGAACAAAGGTAAACTGAGAAAAACACAACATTCTGAAATACTGAATGGATCAGGCTGCATGTTAGGAGCAAGAAACTGGTTCTAATTTACTCTCTAAGTCTTTTGACAATTACTTTAAGACTATAATGTCAAACCCACGTGGCATAGCTAAGACAGTAAAAGATTTCTAAATTCTGATTTCCAAGTCTGCAAGAACCTGTGATTTTATTTTTGCAGTCAATGATTTCTTCCCTTCCGCTCAGAAGAGGAGATGATCATTATTGAACATGTTTGTCATTGCATATTATGCCATTGTTTTATAATGATTTGCAAAGTCAATAATTTACTCTACTTTTGGGGCAATACCGTACCAACCAAATCCTAATTGTTCCTCCGTGTCCATGCAGATGTCCTTTCTTGATGGGCGGCACTTGGTGAATTGGAATCTTGATCAATGTTTCTTTCCCCTCCCTGTTTGAGGGAACAGAGGCCATTTAACTATCAGCTCAATCAGTGCATGTGAAGACTTGTGCTTAGGGCTATAACAGTTGACCTTGTCAACTACTTTTTTAAAAACTTTAATGCAAAGTTTACACACTAAGGCTTATAGCTTTCTTCCTTTTTTAAGATCTACTTTATACATGCATTTAATTCTTAATTACAATTTTCGAAATCAATTATGTTAGGCTCTCCGTTGTTTTTAATTGATTTTGTTTTGACATGCTCTCACTAGACAAGAACTGGAGTGAGCAGTAAACTTCCAAGGCTGTTGGTCATGCAGAACCCTGGATGGTCTGGAGGTGGCAATCCTTTCACTCTGTCTGAGGTTTCCTGACCTTTTGCTAATAATCTTACTAACATTAGAAATTCAATGAAGCTGAAGATTGATCTTGTGTTCCACAACTCAGGGGTATTTGTAAATGCTTGAACATGGTCTACATCCTTGGGAAATATTGGAGGGAAAAAAAACACAATGTGTCATGACACCCACGTATGACTCAGATGCAGACTGCATGACTACCAGCTAACTACTTTGAATTTTTATAATTGTGTTCTTGTCACCTGACATTGTCATGAATACAGAGGATTTGATCAGCAGAGTCTGATCTTAATTTTTTAAGAACCCTCATATATTTCTTGGCTGATATATTTTTTAAAAATAGGATTGAGAGATTTTTGGATTAGTTTTTCCAATGAACTTTCACCCATGGAAACAGCACAGGAAAATGTTAATTGTGCAGGAAAACAGCACTGTCTCAACATGATTACTTAGGTGAAGAAGGGAAAGATGTGGACTTCGGTTTTTACATTTTGCAAATGTAATTCATCTCTTTTTCAAGGCTGATTTATATCTTGTACTCTGTGACCTCATTAATATTTGGCAATAAAGGTTCCTAATTTCTCTTCTCTCTCCGCCATGTCCACCACTACACTCCTGGCCATCCGCAGTGACCAATGCAATGTCTGACATTTTTTCCAATACCAAAGATGATGATGGTGGTGATGATGATGATGGAATAATGTTGATGTCCTCACTGGGAAGGAAGACCAAGAGTAGTATTGACAGGACAGACACCGAACGCAGTGCTGAGAAACTGGAACATCAACGACGAGAAAAGGTTTGACTTTGGGCCAAGAACAAATCTATTTACTGTAAATCAGGGAGAGATCAATTTAAAAGCCTTGCTGTAAAGGCTTGAGGAATTGAAAATTTTCTCCTTTCTTTTTTTCTCTTTCGTCAAGATAAATCAACTCCGGCGTAAGCATCGGATTCATGTGGATGGAACAGATATTCCTGAACCAGTTGCAACCTTTGAACAGCTCTTACAGGAGTATAACGTGCACACAAAAATTATTCAGAACATACAGGAAGCTGGTTTCCAATCACCCACCCCCATACAGATGCAAGCCATTCCTGTAATGCTACATGTATGTATTTTTCAGTTGACTTGTTAGGACAGACGATAAATATTTGCTCTGAAGCATGTTAATGGTAAATTTATGCAGGTATCTGCATGGCTGATTTGCGAGCAGTTTTGAGTCACAATATTCCAGGTTCACTTTCCACTCCCAGGGGCTTGAGCACAAAAATAAATGTTCACATTAAGCTACAGACTTGACAGTTTTATCTGAGGTGCCATTTTCCAAATGAGAAGTGAAGCTTGGATAGATGTAAATGTTCTCATAGTATTATTCCAAAAGAGCAGGGAATTTCTGGCCAATAGTCATCCCTCAATCACCATCATAAGAGCAAATTTATCTGATTTTTACAGTGTTTGTGGCAATTTCCTGAGCACAAGTTAGCTGCTATGTTTCATACCTTAACAACAACAGCGACTACAACTTTTAAATATACTTCATTGGCTGGGAAGCAATTGTGAAATGTCTGGTGGTCATGAAAAATGCATAATATAAACACATTTGTTTTATTTACTTTTCTCATTGCAAACTTCAGCTAATAAAACTGATCTTGGCTAGGACAAGAAAATGTTTGTTATTTTCCCTAATGGCCATTATTTCCCTATCCCTGGCCATTATCAGTGCTTTGATGTGGTGAATTCAGTTTCCTGAACATTGAGTACAGGAATCGAGCCTGACTGTTAAGACAACAACTGTTTCAATCGCACAAAGTAAATAATGGATGAATGGACCATCATCTGGAGGTTAATTGACATTAAATTTTGTTTAATCAACTTCTCTTTAATTTATTTTGCAACATCAAAATCCTGTACTTTTTTATTTTGCTTGAATGATACCCTGTGATGTAGTGCATTAATTTACGAGCAGACTTTCCTGTTTGGGTTTACATCCTCCATGCAATTTATCAGCTGGGCTCGATTTAAAGGAAAAAGCTTTATGAACTTGGAATATATTGCCGTATGTGGAGTGGGATGTTGCCAATGTTCTTTCTAAATTGTGCAATAGCAATCCAGAAGAACCTGTATCAACTGCATAAGCTCAATCATATGTGACTTTACAAAAGAAATTCAAAGGCACTTGACTCCATAGGCTCCCTCTATGTATCATAACAAAGTAAATAGAGCGTTGAATAAGGCTGCCATGGAGTCTCTGTGACTAGCTGTAGTGATGTAGGCAAATGTCATTCATGGTTTGGAAATCATTGTGCATACTGATTTCTGTATAATAACTGGCCATAGAAGATTTTCTCAACAGCTATAATATCTTGAGGACATTTGGTTGAAATGACCTATTTCCGTAGTGTAAACTTTGAACTGTTTTATGTAACTTTCATAGAATCGTGAAATCCTGGCCTGTGCCCCAACTGGATCGGGAAAGACCTTGGCCTTTTGCATTCCACTTTTGACTTGTCTAAAACAACCAATGAACAAGGGTTTCAGGGCCCTGATACTGTCTCCTACTCGCGAGCTTGCCAGCCAGGTATGTTTGTCCCCAGAGGCCTATTTCACTTTAATTCTATTAATTGCCAAATGCTACTGGTGATAGTTCATAAAAACGAGAAAAAAATTAACCTTTTCTTAGTTTTGAATGCAGCAGTTTGTCTGAGGCAGCGATAGAGTCATAGATGTACAGCATGAAAACAGACCCTTCAGTCCAACCCGTCCATGCCGACCAGATATCCCAACCCAATCTAGTCCCAGCCAGCACCTGGCCCATATCCCTCCAAACCCTTCCTATTCATATACCTATCCAAATGCCTCTTAAATGTTGCAATTGTACCAGCCTCCACCACATCCTCTGGCAGCTCATTCCATACACGTACCACACTCTGCGTGAAAAAGTTGCCCCTTGGGTCTCTTTTATATCCTTTCCCTCTCACCCTAAACCTTATGCCCTCTAGTTCTTGACTCCCTGACCCCAGGGAAAAGACTTTGCACATTTACCCTATCCATGCCCCTCATAATTTTGTAAACTTCTATAAGGTCACCCCTTAGCCTCCAACGCTCCAGGGAAAACAACCCCAGCCTGTTCAGCCTCTCCCTGTAGCTCAAAACCTCCACCCCTGGCAACATCCTTGTAAATCTTTTCTGGACCCTTTCAAGTTTCACAACATCTTTCCGATAGGAAGGAGACCAGAATTGCATGCAATATTCCAACAGTGGCCTAACCAATGTCCTGTACAGCTGCAACATAACCTTTCAACTCCTGTACTCTGACCAATAAAGGAAAGCGTACCAAACACCGCCTTCACTATCCTATCTACCTGCGACTCCACTTTCAAGGAGTTATGAACCTGCACTACAAGGTCTCTTTGTTCAGCAACACTACCTAGGACCTTTTCACTAAGTGTATAAATCCTGCTAAGTTTTGCTTTCCCAAAATGCAGCACCTCATTTTTTTTCCGAATTAAACTCCATTTTCCACTTCTCAGCCCATTGGCCCATCTGGTCAAGATCCTGTTGTAATCTGAGCCAACCCTCTTCGCTGTCCACTACACCTCGAATTTTGGTGTCATCTGCAAACTTACTAACTACCTCTTATGCTCGCATCCAAATCATTTATGTAAATGACAAAAAGTTGGCAAAGTTGACATGAGCAACATTGAGCCTGTGCTACCATCAGGCCATGGTTTGAATAAATTGTGTTGATCTTAAATATGCTCGTCTTAATGTAGCAGAGCAGGAAAGCATCTGAGACACTGGCATTGATTTTTCTTAATGTTATCACTTGTAATCTTTTGACATTGTACTGTCTTCACAAGTGTGCGGGCTCAAGTTCAGAAGTTGAGCATATATAAGTCTGCCTATACTCCAGATAACCAGAACAGCATATTTTTAAAGAACAGTGTTTTTAAAAGTTATTTAAATTTTAAAAAATTGTGCCTCCAATTTAAAATTCTCAACCTTGTGTTCATGCCCCTGCAAAGCCTCATCTCTTCCTACTGTAACCTTCTAAAAGCCTCTGAACTCGCCAAATTCCACAGGTTCTGAACTTGTGCGCTGCCCTGATTTCTATTGCTACGTTATTGGTGGTTGCACCTTTCAGCTATCTAGTCCTTGGTCTATGTAATTTCTCTGGACACCCCTCAGTTGCAGGAAGAACAAAATGAATGGTTCAAACTGAAAAGTATCCTGACTGAGTCTGATTGTACTTCTATTGCCAGACTCATCGGGAACTAGTAAAGCTCTCCGAAGGTATAGGATTCAGAATTCACATGATCAACAAAGCAGCTGAGGCTGCCAAAAAGTTTGGTCCCAAGACGTCAAATAAATTTGGTGAGTGATTTTGCACATTTCTATCTTTTTTGAAAAAAACATTAAATTTTAAATTACCTCAGAAGAAATTTGGCCTCCAGAATTGAGCTCTCGCCTCAGTCTTGACTTTTGGTCAGGTTTTTACTTAGTTGCTAGATGGGGGATTGTGTTTGCAGAGGACAACTTTTTCTTTTAAAATGTGCAGGCTTATCGAAACTGCCTTGATTGGATGCTGCTTATAACTGAAGAGGTCAACAGGTTAGAGCAAGTTGTCCTCAGGAAAATAATGGTAGTGGACAACGACAGGAAAAAGATAGTGATCCTGAAATATGTAGATTTCTTTTTGTGTAACTGGGGCTGGCGTTGTTTCTAGGTGCCAGTAACAAGCACAAAAGGATTACTTTTCTCAAATACCTGACTTCAACAACATAGTATGAAATGTTTTTCCTTTGTCTCCAGATGTTTTGGTGACTACTCCAAACAGACTGATTTATTTGTTAAATCAGGATCCTCCCGCTCTGGACCTCAGCAGGTATCGATACTTTTAAAGAAATGTATGTTCCTCGGAAGCCATAGTTACAGAAGTACTTTGTTTATGCCTTTTGGGTTTCTAAATCTGATCATCTGGTGAAATATAGTTGTATTTTATAACTGATGTTTAAATTCCTTGGATTGCACCTTACTGTATATGGAAACTGTGAAATCTATTTTATGTATCCTGCATCTGCGAGGGAAAATACTTTCAATTTTAATCTGTAATTTCTGTCAACAAAAGTTGACAAATTATGGTTAAACCATACAGTGCAGAAGAGTCTGGATTTAATTGCCTGTCTATTGAGATGCTGATGTCACTGGCGATGGCAAGAGAAGTGTCACTTTTGGCATCAGTGACTCTTAATGAGAGGATGGAACCTAACTGTTAATTGTATCTGTCTCTGGTTATTCTCTAGTGATGTTTCCTGCAAAATGTTTTTTGATGCTCTGTGATGTGATTGGACTTGGCCGTGAATCTGTGGTCGTGTGTTCTGTTGAGATTTGCATTCTCCACTGTCTCTTGAGAGGCATGGATGGTTGCTTGATGTCTGTAGTACAATATCTCAGTCTTTTTCAAGAGAACATAATGGGAAGAACACTTGCTGAACAAGTATGAAATCCGTGCCTGAAAAAGCAAGATATTGCAGATGTTGGAATTTGGAAATAAAAACAAAGCAAAATACAGAGAGTATTTAACAGACTTGATAGCATCCACTGGTCGATCTTCCACTTCCAGTAAACTCTTAACCTCCTGAAGCCATCCTTACATTCAGTGAATAACCTTCGCAACAAAGTTGCTTTATGTCTAGCACCAGTGATTAGTTTAAGAAGAAGGACATTCTTCAACCAAGGGAGTCTTTAACCAAAATGATTGCTGTTAAATCCAGTGAATTCAGAAATCCCAAAAATTACTTGTTACTGGCCAAGTCACTTTCCAGTCAGGAACCTGGTTTGATGGATTATATTTTGATTAGTTTAGTTATTACCAAAGTTGATGCACGCTTAAATATAAACGTGCAATGTTGCAATTTTGTTTTAACAATAAAACAGAAGTTTTTGAATTTAAAAGTAAAAATGGAATAAACCAAACCATTTACTTACAATACAAATTCAAAGATTTTTCAGCACACATTACAAATATACTCCCGCTAATCCCAAAACATTTCTTTCAATAGTGAGGAAACATCGCAGCTTTTGTATGGTACCCAAAATACACCCCAGTACAGTACCCAAATCGCAACTTGTACAATGTTTTCACCAGCGTCCCCATATCTAACAGTCAGTAAACTTAAATTATGTGTCACTTCAACCTTCAAACTAGAACAACAGGTAGCTTCTTCTCTGAGCTATTAATATATTTACTTAAATATATTTCACTTTAAGCAATGTCTTCAAGGTTTTACCCTAACACTTCTGGTCTGGGACTAGCACTAACTTTTAACTCTCTGGTAGCCTAGTTCAATTTGTCTTTCCCTGCCCATAAGCACCAGCCTATAAGGTGCCATGGACTCCACCAGACAGCCTTACTCAAAGTAAAAACTGAGATTAAAAGTATCCCCTTCTCAGTTATGGGTATTTTCTTTAAGCTTATTTACCTTGCTGTGTTTCAAGATTTATGTAAACAAAAATTTATTACTGGTGCACAAAACTCATTCCTTCTAAATTCAGGCCTGAAAAACCGGTTTAACAGGAACCATCCTGGCTAAAGAAATACTTATAACACATTATTAACTGCTGGTTAAACAAATCAGAAACCCAAATTTACAATAAATAATATTAAAACTATGTTTATAAATCCCACGTACTTGCATCACAATCAACCAATCAGCCATGCTTCAATGGCAGAGTGGACTCGATGGGCCGAATGGCCTTACTTCCACTCCTCTGACTTATGGTCGGAATCCAATGGTCATAAGCGGAGGTACCTCATGTGGCTGTACGAGGCCTTCAGTGAAGGATTAGCAATTCTAATGCAATGACTCTTCAATTTTATCAAGTAGCAGTGAGCAATCTATTAACAGAAACTCTAATCAACATTTTGAAGGCTGCACTTTAATTTTTTATAAAATTGTTGAATTTTAGCTCTACCTTTTTTCACTGTTCCTAGTTAGTACTGTTGCAGTGAGTTACCAAAACAATTTAACTGAGGAAGTCAGTTATTTGAAATACCATATATACTCAAGTAATAGTCAATCTCATGTAAAAGTTAACCCCCTATTTTTGGCCAAATAATCTGGAATTTTGCATTTATCTCATGCAAAAGTCAAACCCAGTTATTCACAGATTGACTCAAACGTTGATTTGTAATGTGCAGGCAGTCACGTCCCACTCTAGCTTTCCAGCCTGCTGGTTCTGCTCTGCTTCTGGTCTTCAGTCCGTTGGCTGTTGTGTTCCTCTCCAGGTTTTCAGAATTACTATACTTTTTTTTTATTCATTTAGAGATCAATTGGCTGTCTGCTAATGATACTATGTGAATTTTGATGGGCATGAATTTCAGCCCTTCGAAAATAGTATCGATGTAATAGTCGACCCCATAAATTTAACCTTAAAGTAGTTGAAAAATTTGACTATTACTCGAATATATACTGTAATTTTGTTATTGCAGAAGTGAAGTTGAGCACTGTTCAACTGATATTGCAAGGTTGATGTTTAGAAAGAGTTGTATTTACTTCAGTGTAAGTGGATATAGAGAGTATAGTGTTATGCACTGTGAATATTATAGAGCAAAATGCTAAGAATCTAGAACACCACACGTCGTCTGAATTGAATTGAATTTATTGCCACGTGTACCGAGGCCCAGTGAAAAGCTTTGTCTTGCGAGCAATACAGGCAGATCAGAGTTAAATAGCATAGATAAGTAAATAATAGGTAAACAGCGGCAAAAACAAAACCACAGGTACAGGCAAATGTTAAGAGTTTGGGAGTCCATTCAGTATTCTAATATCTAATCTTATTTCTGGATCAAACAAATTAATAGACATAATGAGTCTCTCATATCTTGACTTGAGAAATAAAATCTTTGAAAAGTGCAAGAATATCCCCCAAATTAAGATCAAATGGATCAAAACAATATTTGGGATGTGCTAGTATCCAATAGCATTGTGTGCTGTACTATGACAAACTCCAGAAGTACTGGTTTTTAATTTTCTTATTTAATTCAATTTAGGGTGGAGTGGCTGATTGTTGATGAATCTGATAAGTTGTTTGAAGATGGCAAATCTGGATTCCGAGATCAGCTCGCCACTATCTTCTTGGCATGTACATCTCACAGTGTCCGGCGAGCCATGTTTAGTGCCACCTTTGCATTTGATGTTGAGCAGTGGTGCAAACTGAACTTGGACAACGTGATATCTGTGTCGATTGGTACAAGGTGAGACAAAAATAACATCAAGACTAATCTTGGAAATTAACCTAATTTTACTGTAGCGTGTTGAAAGATTTTTTGCACTATTTGTACATGAATTTAGTTCACGTTTCTATAAATGCTAAATTGTAATTAGTTATAGTTCGGCAGCAAATTTTCAAGCACTTTATGCATGGATATGTCTAAACATTAGGCTGATGAGTAGAGAAGATGGATGTTAATAAGTAAATGATTACAGCAGATTTTGTACATGTTCATGCATTGAATTTGTATTATTCCATCATATATACTTAAACTTATGTAGAGTTTTAAAATGATGCACCAAAATTATAGCTCCATTTTGAGAAATTACCTCAGCTACTGTAAGAAATTATAAATCTCTTGTATAGGGCGAGATCAGGGACTTTGCAAATGATTTGTCTGTCTGACTTTTTTTTTCTGGAGGCCCACTCAGGGACCTCTTCAGTATCATTGTCTGGTACTGACTAACCCCAGTCACCATGGTGGCTGTTGAAACTTCCCGCATTGCTGGTTGGGTAAGGCAGTAATGGCTTGCTGTTCCCAGCTGGTATTTTGAAAATTATATCACAGAACATGGAGGATCTGTGATAAAAGATGTACCTATGAATAATACTGATCTAACGTCTCTCGTACAATAGCGCCAATTATGTTCTAATTGTAATGTGTAAATTAAATTATATGCATAAGGTGGAAATCTTGCATGTATTAGACTTGCGTCAAACATTGTCTTTTGTTTGAGCTGCCTGTGTTGGTATTAAATGTCTTCCATTATTAGCAATGGATGGCTTACTGTGGTTCAAAATATATTATTTTATTTTCTTGTAGGAATTCTGCCGTGGAGACAGTGGAACAAGAGTTACTTTTTGTGGGTACTGAAACTGGAAAACTAGTAGCGATGAGAGATCTGGTTAAAAAGGTACAAAATGAGTTACGTATTAGATGCATTAGACCAGTGCTATTTAATTTGACTGTTCAAAGTCTGTTTAAAATAGCTTTAAAGTGGAAAATATTCCTAGAGGATCCCTTGTCAAGCCAGACCCATTTGAATGACTTTTGCTGGAACGTAAGCTGTTGTTTACTTGAGCAGAGTCTGCTTCCTTTAGAAATTGAGCTGTTGCTGATGGTGAACTTTTGGGCAAATAGTTCTGATTTGAAAATGCTCAGTTGCTCCTAATTGGAGGCTAACTGTCAAATAATCTGAGAGGCTTCCAAGTGTATGTACACTTTTTCCTCTGCATCCCTCTTTGACACCAGCCTATAATATAGAATACGACTGCCTTTAAAATATCTGATAAATTATTATCTATTTAGCTATCTATGTTATTTAGGAAATTGAAATCTCTAGAGTCGAGCGATAATTATCTCATTTACTGGGTTTATTTTTTAAAGTGTTTAGTTTGTAAAGTGGACGTTTTGCTGCTTTGCACAACCTCCACAATATCAGTCTCAACATTGGGCAGTCCTCTGGTTTTATGCCAATAGGACATGCTCTGTGAATCGTACAACTTGATATAGAGTGTCTATCAGCCATGAAATGACACGTCTCTTTTTGGATTTCTTTCCACACAACATTTTATTGACATCATTTGCCTATAAGAGACCCAAAACAAAACCAAAGAAGCAGATGGCTTTGACATACAGTGCCACTCCCTTTGTGCTAAAATGCAGCTGTGCCACATATGTCTGATCTGATGTTGCCAGTGGGGCTGCGCTGTCATCCTTCATGTTCTGTGATATAATTTTCAAAATACCAGCTGGGAACAGCAAGCTCTGCCATTACTGCCTTACTCAACCAGCTATGTGGGAGGTTTCAACAGCCACCATGGTGACTGGGGTTACTCAGTACCAGACAATGCTACTGAACAGGTCCCTGAGTGGGCCTCCATAAACAAATCTCCAGGATAGAAAATCTTTAGAGATCTAGAGCACGAAAAGGACCCTTTGGCCATTGCACCTGTGCCAGTCAAAAAGCACCATCTAACTATTCTAATCCAGAGCAACAGGGAACATTTCTTTTTAAGCCACATGAAGTTGGAAGTACTTAACTGACTTATGCTGGATCAGTTCCCTGGATGGTAAATTACTCAATGGTACTTTCCCTCATTATCTGTCTATTTCATCCCAAGTTTGTCTGCAACCTCCATGGTATGTCCATTTTTCTTCTGGTAACCTCCTTTTATATTTTTATGGCACTGAGCAAAATTCAGCTGTAAATGGCAAATACGAAAATACATTCCAATTTTTGTTAATGTCTCTTCCCGTCCTGCCTTCACAAATCCTCAAGCCAGGTGTAGCAGATCAATAAGTGTCTGCGTCATGCTGCCATCCTTACTTTGGTTTACTGTTAACCTGGGAAAGTGCAAGTCTGTATCTTGTCTAGTAAACTTATTATGCAAGCTGGGTGGTGGAGTGCCCTGCTTCATCACAAAGAAGAAAGCTACGTGGCCCTAGTCAGACAACAGTTGGAATATTGTGATATTTGGAACCAGTGTCTAAAGAAATACGTAATGGCATTGGGAGGCAGTCTAGAGAAGATTCACTAGGTTGGTACTAGGTGTGGAGAGACTGTCCTGGTGAGGAAAGGTTGACTTATTGGAATTATAAAGAATGAGAGGTGACCTTTCTGAAACAAACAAGACTCTGGGGTCTTGACCAGATTGAAGTGGGAACATTGTATCACTTTGTGCAAGAGACTAGGACCAGAAGGCATAAACTCAGAATAAGTGGTTGTACATTTAAGACAGATAGAGATGGAGGAATTTCTTCTGAGGGTAATGAATCCATGGATTGTTTTACTATTGAGACTGAGATCAACAGGTTTTCAGTCAATAAGGGAGAGTGGAGAAAAGTGGAGTTGAGGACTTACAGATCAGCCATGAATGGCGAAACAAACTCAAAAGGCTAAATAGCCGACTTAGAACATAGAACAGTATAACACAGCCCTTCTGCCTTCTATGTTGTGCTGGCCTTTTATCCTACTCTAAGATCGAACTAACCTACGTACTGTACGTTTTAATATCATCCATGTGCCTATGCAAAATGTCCCTAAAGTATCTGACTCTGCTACCACAGCTGGCAGTGCATTCCAAGCACCCACCACTCTGTGTAAAGAACCGACCTCTGATATCTCCCCTAAACCTTCCTCCAGTCATCTTAAAAGGATGACCCCTTGTGATAGCCAGAGATTTGTTCCCAGGGTGGAAATGACTATCTACTTTATCTATGCCTCATCATCTTGTTCATCTCTATCAAGTCACCCCTCATACTTCTTCGCTCCAATGAGAAAAGCCCTAGCTTCCTCAACCTTTCTTAAGAAATGCCCCCCAGTCCAGGCAGCATCCTGGTAAATCTCCTCTGCACCCTTTCTAAAGCTTCTTCATCCTTGAGACGACCACAACTGAACACACTATTCCAAGTGTGGTCTCACCAGGGCTTTCGAGAGCTGCAGCATAACCCCGTGGCTCTTAAACTCAATCACCTTGCTAATGAAAGCCAACACACCATACGCTTTCTCAACAACTCTATCAACTTGGGTGGCAACTTTGAGGGATATATGGACATTGACCCCAAGATCCCTCTGTTCCTCCATACCGGCAAGAATCCTGCCGTTAACCCTGTAGTCTGCATTCAAATTTGAACCTCCAAAATGAATCGCTTCACATTTTTCTGGTTTGAACTCTTATCTGCCACTTCTTAGCCCTACTCTACATCTTGACAATGTCCCATTAAAACCATAAGACCATAAGACATAGAAGCAGAGGTAAGGCCATTCGGCCATCGAGTCCACTCCGCCATTCAATCATGGCTGATGGGCATTTCAACTCCACTTACCCGCATTCTCCCCGTAGCCCTTAATTCCTTGTTACATCAAGAATTTATCAATTTCTGCCTTGAAGATATTTAGCATCCCAGCCGCCACTGCACTCTGTGGCAATGAATTTCACAGGCCCACCACTCTCTGGCTGAAGAAATGTCTCCGCATTTCTGTTCTGAATTTACCCCCTCTAATTCTAAGGCTGTGTCCACGGGTCCTAGTCTCCTCGCCTAACGGAAACAATTTCCTAGCGTCCACCCTCTCCAAGCCATGTATTATCTTGTAAGTTTCTATTAGATCTCCCCTTAATCTTCTAAATTCCAATGAATACAATCCCAGGATCCTCAGCCGTTCCTCATATGTTAGACCTACCATTCCAGGGATCATCCGTGTGAATCTCCGCTGGACACGCTCCAGTGCCAGTATGTCCTTCCTGAGGTCTGGGGACCAAAACTGGACACAGTACTCCAAATGGGGCATAACCAGAGCTTTATAAAGTCTCGGTAGCACAACAGGGCTTTTATATTCCAACCCTCTTGAGATAATGGACAACATTGCATTTGCTTTCTTAATCACGGATTCAACCTGCATGTTTACCTTTAGAGAATCCTCAACTAGCACTCCCAGATCCCTCTGTACTTTGGCTTTACGAATTTTCTCACCGTTTCGAAAGTAGTCCATGCTTGTATTCTTTTTTCCAAAATGCAAGACCTCGCATTTGCTCACATTGAATTCCATCAGCCATTTCCTGGACCACTCTTCCAAATCCTTCTGCAGCCTCCCCACTTTCTCAGTACTACCTGCCTGTCCACCTAACTTTGTATCATCGGCAAACTTCGCTAGAATGCCCCCAGTCCCTTCATCCAGATCATTAATATATAATGTGAACAGCTGTGGCCCCAACTGCGGGACACCGCTTGTCACCGGCTGCCATTCCGAAAAAGAACCTTTTATCCCAACTCTCTGCCTTCTGTCAGACAGCCAATCCTCAATCCATACCAGTAGCTCACCTCGAACACCATGGGCCCTCACCTTGCTCAGCAGCCTCCCGTGTGGCACCTTATCAAAGGCCTTTTGGAAGTCTAGGTAGATAACATCCACTGGGTTTCCCTGGTCTAACCTACTTGTCACCCCTTCAAAGAATTCCAACAGGTTTGTCAGGCACGACCTCCCCTTACTAAATCTATATTGACTTGTTCTAATCCGACCCTGCTCTTCCAAGAATTTAGAAACCTCATCCTTAATGATGGATTCTAGAATTTTACCAACAACCGAGGTTAGACTAATTGGCCTATAATTTTCCATCTTTTGCCTTGATCCTTTCTTGAACAAGGGGGTTACAACAGCGATCTTCCAATCATCCGGGACTTTCCCGGACTCCAGTGAGTTTTGAAAGATCTCAACCAACGCCTCTGCTATTTCCTCAGCCACCTCCCTCAGAACTCTGGGATGTAGCCCATCGGGGCCAGGAGATTTATCAATTTTAAGACCTTTTAGCTTTTCTAGCACTTTCTCTTTTGTAATGGCAACCATACTCAACTCAGCCCCCTGACTCCCTTTAATTGTTGGGATATTACTCATGTCTTCCACTGTGAAGACTGATGCAAAGTACTTATTAAGTTCTCCAGCTATTTCCTTATCTCCCATCACTAGCCTTCCAGCATCAGTTTGAAGTGGTCCAATGTCTACTCTTGCCTGTCGTTTGTTTCTTATGTATTGAAAGAAACTTTTACTATCATTTCTAATGTTACTGGCTAGCCTACCTTCATATTTGATCCTCTCCTTCCTTATTTCTCTCTTTGTTATCCTCTGTTTGTTTTTGTAGCCTTCCCAATCTTCTGATTTCCCAGTACTCTTGGCCACTTTATAGGATCTCTCTTTTTCTTTGATACATTTCCTGACTTCCTTTGTCAGCCATGGCTGTCTAATACCTCCCCGGATAATCTTTCTCTTTTTGGGGATGAACCTCTGTATAGTGTCCTCAATTTTACCCACAAACTCCTGCCATTTTTGTTCTACTGTCTTCCCTGCTAGGCTCTGCTTCCAGTCGATTTTCGTCAGTTCCTCTCTCATGCCCTCATAATTACCTTTTATTTAACTGTAACACCATTACATCCGATTTTGCCTTCTCTCTTTCAAACTGCAGACTGAACTCTACCATATTATGATCACTGCTTCCTAAGTGTTCCCTTACTTTAAGATCTTTTATAAAGTCTGGTTCATTACATAGCACTAGGTCCAGTATAGCCTGCTCCCTTGTGGGCTCCATGACAAGCTGTTCCAAAAAGCCATCCTGTAAGCATTCCATGAATTCCCTTTCTTTAGATCCACTGGCAACATTATTTACCCAGTCCACCTGCATATTGAAGTCTCCCATGATCCCTGTGACCTTGCCTTTCTGACATGCCTTCTCTATTTCCCGGTACATGTTGCGCCCCTGGTCCTGACCACTGTTAAGAGGTCTATACGTAACTCCCACTATGGTTTTTTTGCTTTTGTGGTTCCTCAATTCCACCCACATAGACTCCACATCATCTGACCCTATGTCATTCAGTGCCATAGATTTAATTTTGTTCTTAACTAACAAGGCAATCCCGCCCCCTCTGCCCACCTCCCTGTCTTTTCGATAAGTTGAAAACCCTTGGATGTTTAACTGCCAGTCCTGAACCCCCTGCAACCTACAACGGCTCTCCACACTATCCACAACTCCACCAATCTTGGTGTCATCAGCAAACTCACTAACCCACCCTTCCACTTCCTTATCCAAGTCATTTGTAAAAATCACAGAGCAGAGGTCTCAGAACAGATCCCTGCGGAATACAACTAGTCACCGAGCTCCAGGCTGAATACTCTCCATCAATTATCACACTCTGTCTTCTATGGACCAGCCAATTTTGTATCCAGACAGCCAAATTTCACTGAATCTCATGCCTCCTTACTTTCTGAATGAGCCTACCATGGGGAACCTTATCAAATGCCTTCTAAAATCCATGGACACCATATCCACTGGTCTACCTTCATCAGTGTGTTTTGTCACATACTCAAAGAATTCAATAAGGCTTGTGATGCATGACCTGCCCCCCTCAAAGCCATGGCGACTATCTGTAATCAAGCTATGCTTCACCAAATAATCATAAATCCTGTTTCTCAGGATCCTCTCCAATAATTTGCCCACCACAGATGTAAGACTGACTGACTGATCTGTAATCCCCAGAGTTATCCCTATTTCCTTTCTTGAACAAGGGAATAATATTTGCTATCTGACACTACTCCAGCAGACAGTGATGATGCAAAGATCATCAAAGGCGCAACAATCTTCTCTCGCTTCCTGCAGTAACCTTAGATATATCCCGTCTAGCCCGGGGACTTATCTATCCTCATGTTTTCAAAATTTTCAGCAGCTCCTTAACATCAATCTGTTCAAGCATATCAGCCTGTTTCATGCTGTCCTCACAAACGACAAGGTCCCTCTCACTAGTGAATATTGAAGCAAAGTATTCATTAAAGTACCCCCCACCCGCCCTAAAACCACCTCCAATTCTCAGGTGCAAGTTCTCCCACTATCCCTGATTGACCCTACCCTCACTCTGGCTGGCCTCTTGTTCCTCACATAAGTGTAGAACGCCCTGGGGTTTTCCTTAATCCTACCCACCAAGGCTTTTTCATGCCCCATTCTAGCTCGAAGCCCATTCTTCAGTTCCTTCCTGGCTACCTTGTACTCTGTACAGCCTTGTCCAATCCTTGTTTCCTCAACCTTAAGTGTCCTCCTTCCTCTTGACGAGATGTTCCACATCTCTTGTCATCCAAGGTTCCTTTACCCTACCGTCCCGTCCTTGCCTGAGTGGGACAAACCTATCTGGCAAGTGCTCCCTAAACAATCTCGATTGTTGTCCGTTTCCCTGAGAATATCTATTCCCAATTTATGCTCCACAGTTCCTGCCTAATAGCATTGTAATTCCACCCCGGCCTCAATTAAATAGTTCCTCATACAGTCTGCTCCTATCCCTCACCATGACTATAGTGATCACAACTCCTTGACCTTTACTATCACCAAAATGCTGTCCCACCAAAATGCTGTCCCACCAAAAGTTCTGAAACCTGACCTGGTTCGTTGTCAAGCACCAAATCCAATATGGGCCTTCCCTCTAGTCGGCCTATCTACATATTGAGTCAGGAATCCTTCCTGGACACATCTGACAAAGTCTGCTTCATCCCAACTATTTGCATTAAGGAGGTTCCAATCAATATTAGAGAAGTTTAAGTCACCTGTGACGACAACAACCCTGTTACTTCTGCACCTTTCCAACATCTGCCTCCTAATCTGCTCCTCAGTGTCTCTGTTGTGACTTGGGGGGGGGGGGGGGTGCATAGAAAACTCCCAGTAAAGTGACTACTCCTTTCCTGTTTCTGACTTCCACTCATAATGCCTTAGTGGACGAGCCCTCCTTGATGACCTCCCTTTCTGCAGCTGTGATACTATTCTGATTAGCAGTTCTCTAAGTTCATCACCCTTGTTTCTGACAATTCTTGCATTGAGACCCGTCAATCCATCATACTGACTGCAACTTTGCTCTATTAACTGTCTAACCTTCCTCACAGACACATCTGCCTGTCACCAGCTACCCAACCTCTGATCTGTAGCTCTGGTTCCCATCCCCCAGCCAAACTAGTTTAAACCCTCCTGAAAAGCTCTAGTAAAACACCCGCCCAGGATATTGGTAACCCTCCAGCTCAGGTGCAACCCATCCTCCTTGTACAGGTCCCACCTTTCCCAGAAGGTATCCCAATCATCCCACATCTGAAGTCCTCCCTGATACACCAGTTCAGCAGCCACATGTTCAGCTACACTCACTCTGTTCCACGCCTCACTAGCCTGTGGCACCGGTAGCAATCCTGAGATTACTCCGCTGCTCATCCTGCCTTTTAGCTTCCAACCTAACTCCCTATATTGATTTTTCAGGTCCTCATCCCTTCGCCTAGCGATGTCATTGGTACCAATGTGTACTACAACTTCTGATTAACCACTCTCCCCCTGAAGAATCGTGTAGACTTGATCCGAGACATCCCTGACTCTGGCACCCTGGAGCCAACATAGCATTCAGAAGTCTCATTCGCTACCACAGAATCTCCTGTGTTCCTCTAACCATTGAATTTACTATCACTATCGCTCTCCTATTCTTTCCCCCCCCCCTTCCCTTCTGAGTGCCAAAGACCTGGCTGCTGTGCCTTTCCCTGGTAGGCCACAGGGGATCCCTGCACTGACTGCCTATTCCTATTCCTATTCGGTCTCCCTCGCCTGATGGACACGCAGCGAACTTTATCCTGGTAACTTAGGTGCGACTACATCCCTATAAACCCCCTCAGCCTCCTGAATGATCCAAAGTTCATCCAGCTCCAGTTCCCTAACGCAGTCTGTGAGGAGGTGGAGTTGGGTGCACTTATCTCTGGTGAAGTCAGCAGGGGCACCAGTGGTGACCCTTACCTCCCATATCCTACAAGAGGAGCATTCAACTGCCCTAGCTTCCATCTCCTCTGCTCTAAATTGCCAAAAGATGATTTAAAAAAAACCACTTACCTTACTAACCCCCTCCACGCTTGTTTTGTTGGTTAGAATAGGACGTGTGGGAGACACTACATGTGTAGTGTTTCGGGTTTAGCTCCTGCCCAAATATATTTGTTCACTTACCCAGCAGTACCTGAATCTGCATCCGCTCCTGTTCAGCCTTCGCTCTGATGATTAACGCAAGTATTTAATATTCAAATTTACCTTCCCAGCAGGCCCCTTTCCCGTGCTGTCTCGACTTCCACTGCTGAAATGGAGGCTTCTGCTCCTACATCTTCTGGTCTTCAGACCTTCCACTGGCTGATCTGAAACAATAGTGTGTTCTCAAAAAGTGTGGTGCTGGAAAAGCACAGCAGGTCAGGCAATACCTGGAGCAGTGTGACATCAATAATGCCCCCAGTGTGACATCCTGATTCGTACAGCTCCAGCAGCTTGTGGAAATGCTTTTGAGGGAGTGAATCTAGTCAACCTGTTCAGAAGTGTTAGTAGGCATCTCTGGGCAGATGGGACTTGAACCTAGGTCTCCTATCCCAGAGATAGTGACATTATTGCAAGGACCCATGAAAACCAGCTGTTTGTTTATCTCAAACACATTTTTTCCTCCATGTTCGAAGGTAAAGCAGGAAGCAAGAACTCTGATTTATAAATACCTGTATTTTTAATCAACCTGTTCGGAAATGTTATGGCACAATTTTGGAGCACATGGGACTTAATACTGCACGAGAAGCTCACGAACAAATCACCCGCATCACTAGTTAAAATAAGTTTGCCTGACATCCAGTGCTTGTACAGTGCAACAATAGCAAAATAGGGGAAGGTGTGAAGAGTGGGAGGGAACTAAATTAAATGGATTTGGAAGGGCAAATAATACACTCCAATCTCTCTCTAATGGCATTATGAAAGTTAAAGCATTTCTTGCACTGACTTAATCATGCTTTACCTTTTTTCCCCTCAGGGATTTTCACCTCCAGTGCTAGTTTTCGTTCAGTCTATTGAAAGAGCAAAGGAACTCTTTCATGAGTTGATCTACGAGGGCATTAACGTTGAGGTTATCCATGCAGAAAGAACACAACAGCAGGTATTGTCATTTTCATTTTCTTTGGGGCGGGGGGACCCATGCAAAGCTAACTATTAGGTTAACAGGTTAACAAGATTAGAAAACTGACTAATAGATCATTAATTGCTGAATCAATTAGCTTTGCACAGCCTCTTTTGAAGAAAAAAATCAGAACTGTTTACGCTGAAATAGTACTGATGATTATTCTGAAAAATGCATTATTTAAAGCATTGGTTGGAAATCTAATTATACCTTATTTGTGCAATAGTTTAATAAATCAGGTTGTCGGTTTGCTCGCTGAGCTGGTGGGTTTGATCTCAAATGTTTTGTCTGCGCTAGACAATATCAGTGAGTCTCCAATGCAGTGAAGCATCAGTGTTATGTCCCGCTTTCTATTTACGTGTCTTGATTTGTTCCGGTGGATGATATCGTTTTCGGTTCTGTATCCTGAGAGGTTGGTAAATGGGGTCCAAATCTACATGTTTGTCTGTTGATTTGGACTCCGCTTATCAACCTTTCCTCATGGAATGCCTACAGTGTGGAAACAGGCCATTTGGCCTGACCCATGTCTCTCCTCTTTCCCCCCACCGGCCCCGGTAAAGCATTTCACCTAGACCCATCCTCTACCCTATCCCTGCGTTTCCTATGGCTACACCACCTAGCCTGGACATCCCTGGACATGATGGGCAATGCTAAATTGCCAGTCACCAAACTTGCACATCTTTGGACTTCTCAGAAACTGAATCAGAACTAATATCACCCACCACAACATCAAGATGCACAAATAGCAAACAGGACAGAACACCAACACTTCACTGGAGGCACAGTGATGTATCGTCTATAAACAAAGCCACCAGCTCAGTGAGCAAACTGACAAACCTGATCCACAACCTGAGCTACAAGCCTTCTCCAAAATCTTAGTTTAATAAACTTCAGGTCTAGGTTTGTCATGGTTAGCACAACCAAACAAATAGTGTCTTGTTTGTTTTTAGGACATTTCGGGAATGGGCCACTGTACAGCTCTGTCCAACCCGTCCATGCCGACCAGATATCCCAACTCAATCTAGTCCCACTTTCCAGCAATGGGCCCATATCCCTCCAAATCCTTTCTATTCATATACATATCCAGATGCCTTTTTAAATGTTGCAATTGTACCAGCTTCCACCACTTCCTCTGGCAGCTCATTCCATATACGTACCACCCTCTGCGTGAAAAAGTTACCGCTTGGGTCTCTTTTATATATTTTCCCCTCTCATCTCCCCACCCCAGGGAAAGGACTTGTCTATTTATTCTATCCCTGCGCCTCATGATTTTATAAACCTCTATAAGATCACCCCTCAGCCTCTGAAACTCCAAGGAAAACAGCCCTATTCGATCTCTCCTTGTAGCTCAAATTCTCCAAAGCAGACAACAATCTTTTCTGAACCCTTTCAAGTTTCACAACTAATTGAAACTTATAAGATAATGAGAGGGTTAGAAAGGGTAGACGGTGAGAGCCTTTTTCCTCAGATGATGAAGACTAATGCAAGGGGACGTAGCTTTAAATTGAGGGGTGTTTGATTTATGACCGATATTGAGTAGCTTCTTTACTCAGTAGTAGGGGCATGGAACGGCCTGTCTGCAACCGTCGTAGACTCGCTGATGTTAAGGGCATTTAAATAGGCATTGGACGTGCATATGGATAATAGAACGGTGTAGGATAGATGGGCATCAGATTGATTTCACAGGTCGGCGCAACATTGAGGGCCGAAGAGCCTGTACTGCAGTGTAATGTTCTTTGTAAAGTTAACCTTAGTTTCTCATTGTGGTACTAATAAAATATATTGTTTCATGTGAGTTAGAGGTGTGTTTTTATAGGGAGGACTAAACCATAAAAATTAAGGAAATATTTGCTTTTCCCCCAATATTTGTTCTTAAGTACACAGTTGTAGGCCCGGTTACTGGGACTCTTCCACAACACAGCCACTCGAATTTGAGCTTGATCCACGTTTTCTCAGTGAAGAGCTTGACTTTGACATTCAGTACTGAGGAAATGTCAAGGTTCCCACTGTACTGCTATTCTCAGACTTGGCTTTGTTCTTGCCAATTTTGGAAATGATGGAGGCAGTGACTTCACACTTCTGGGCAGTCTCCTGTTTTAAAGCAGGGGTCAATGAATTTCAAGTTGAATTAGTCTGTTTGAACCCTTTTAGTTTTTGAACAGGTTCTCCATACCAGCAATGCTTCAGCATAGAAATGGTAGAGAGTACAATAGTCTGTGTATACAAAATATCACTACAAACTTATGTTTTGGTTTTAGTTTCATGCTGTGTGGGATCATTGAAGTGTTTGTTAATCCGTCATGATAGAGTCCTTCTTTAAGTTTTTCCTGAAAGATGTTTCTCAAAAATCCAACTTATATGTAGCTATATGTGGTACATCCAACTATGACAGAGGCAGAAGCACTGCATTCAGCAAAAGTACCTTCAAGCTGGGGCAGAGAAGAAAATCAAACAGTCTTTCTATCACCTCTATTGGTGGGAACCTTTGCCTATGTGGATAAGATCAAGATTGTGCAACCCACTGTGGTGGAATAGACCCTGATACTTGCTATCAAGGCTCACATACCAAGTCTTATTAATATGCTACACTAGCTCCAGTGCCTATACTTGGTGCCTTATATTTTCTAGCTTGAAATTTTTGTATAATGTCTCCCAAATATTTTTCATATTTTTAGAGCTAGCAACTGTTGAATATCCAACTGCAATTTAGATCAGTGAAGTCAATGGACCTAGAAAATGTAGCCTTGCATTAAAATCTGTTTCTCCTTTTGTAAGTGTCTCTAGGCTTTACAGCAATTTCTGTCTGTATTTTCCCCACTCCCCACTCAGAGAGATAATGTAGTATGCAGCTTCAGAGCCGGAAAAATTTGGGTCCTCATTTGTACAGCTCTCCTGGCTCGTGGTATTGACTTTAAAGGAGTGAATCTAGTCATCAATTACGACTTTCCAACTACTGCTGTGGAGTACATTCATAGAATTGGTATGTATATAGTCATATTTCCACTTTCAGTGAAAGTCTATTGTTTTTGAAAAGGACCTGCGTTAGAAAACACTTGCTGAGTATCTTGAACTTTGCCAAGCTGGATAGTGCCTTTATAGCCATCTGAACAAAAGTTTCCAAGTAAGGGTCTTTAAAATTCAAGCTTTTATGCATTGTTTCATTTTAAATTCAGCCATATTAGAAATGTTTTTCTGAAGCAGATTCAGCAACTGTCACCACCTTTTTGTCATTCCCCACCCCCAGCACATGCATGCACCTCTTGATTGTGGATTAAGTTGATAAAGAGCAAAGGATATAAAAAAAATTTATTCAAAACAATTGACATTGCAGAATGTTGAGCCAATTTTTTTGTGTTGGATTTATTTTGTCCAGTAATTGTGGCAAATATGGCTATCATCTAACTGTGGGGGCAGGAGGAAAAAATTTGGCTTGTTTTAAAAATTGGCCTCATTGAACCCTCATTGCCTGAGGAAATAAGGGAGTAATTTAGTCCTAGGTAAACAGGGGCCATCAAGGGAAACTCCATGCGTCATTGCTGAAGGAATTTTGTCAAAATCTGGTTGGTGCTTCTATCTTCTGTTTAAAATCCCTGATTGTTGACATAATTGGAATTCCTGTAACTGCAACCAATACTTGGATTATTAACTATTTGTTAAAGTAATACACGCTATTGAAACTAGGCTTTGTGCTTTTATGAGCAAAACCTATCCTTGACCAATGTCTACTTTAGTTCCATGAAAGCTATGTAGAAGATTAAAACTTAAAACCTAACTGTAAGGAAAATCATAACACTGATAGGAAATACGTGACTTTTGTAAACTTTGTTACTATTAGAATCCGCATAGTAATCCGCTCCTATTGAGGATTAGTGTTGGGGAGTAGCTGGCAGTAGTAGTCACTAAAACTGTGCAGATCAAAAGATCCTGGTTTGTATTGTTTCTCACTCCCTCACACTTTGTTTACTGCTGCCCCATCAGTGGTTGGTTGAGATGGCCTCTTTGACCCTGCCTCAGGAGTGAAAAAATCAGCCAAGCATTTCAATTACTGATTGCTGTCCAGTGACCCATGTTGGAATTGCACATGTGGACAACATTTAGGCCAAACTGCTTGGTCAGCTCCTGTTGTTTAACATCCAGAAAACTTGTGATGCAAGCAAAACAGCAGAGAGCAACTGAAACGATATCTTCGAAGGGAGAGTATTAACATGTATTTTTATGTAACAGCAAATCCTGCATATCTTAAGGTCTGTCATCTTGAAATATGAATGCTATATCTATTTTATAGCAAGAGCATTGCATCAGTTATTATAGATTTTTAATAAGCCAGTATATTCACTCTGCAGGTACAATCTGCAAATCTTTGTAGAGATTCCTTTTAATGAAGGGGCAGAAAGTTAATTGTTTTTAAAAATAAGTTTTATTTATATTGAGGTGAACCTTTGAAACACTAATGTGTGACATTTTTCACAACAATGCTTATTCACATATTGTATTCAAATATTTAAAACTTCTTTACTCAGTTAATTACACTCCAAACAGTGATATTTAAACCAGCTATTCTGCACCAAATACATTGCTAACGTTGCCATGTTGAGTGTCTTTTAGCGTATTAGCTGTGGAAGAATTGTTAACAAGGACATGGGGAGAACGTCCTTGTTAAATGGGATAATTATTCAAACTTTCTTGGATTAAATCCCTCTCACCAAAAGGCAACAGCATTAAATGATGCTGCACCCACTAGATAATGAAGTACATCATCAGCTGAAATTAGTACTTCTGGCTTGGAGGTGAGAATGCAACCAACCTTTTAACTGGGAGGAAGATGAACATCTTCTCTATGAGAGACCAGGACAGCAGGTTTATAATTCATGCTGTCTTTATATACTGCTGTGGTTAGCTTTAAAATAGCACTGGCATAGTCTTTGGAAGTACATCTCCTGGGTAGAAATACATGTGTCACTGAAAGCTGCAACTTAACATTTTTTTTTACTTGTCGTCTTTCTCTTTCTTTCCTCCTTCTACCTCATGGTAAACATTATGAATAAAATTATTAATGAAATGGTGAATTTAAAGCACCTTGCAAATCTAATTTAGTTGTGAGATTATTGCAGTGACCTGATAATGGGCACAATTAATGTGGAAAAGGAAAGTCAAATGGCCACTGGAGCAAATCCAATCAGAATAAACCTGTTGATTTTCCGTGGCATTCAACTAGGAAATTATTCAAAGGATTTTGCCTCCACAAATGCCACCTAACATGTGAAAAACTTACTGACTAGTTTGCAAGTCCATGTCCTGTAAGGGTTATCGCACTTTTCTAAATAGACCTTTTTTTCATTTATTTATTTGCTATGTAACCATGGTCCATCCATCCATCTTGCCTGTCAGATTTGACATTCATTACTCTTACCTCAGCCTTTCAGAAACATGACGTTTGTTTGTTTGTTTTGTGTGGTCCTTTTTTGTCGTGTTCAGGACTTGATCATCTCCTATGCAACAGTGACACAGTGATCAAAGCTGTTGTTACTCAAAGACATGGAACACTTTCAAGTTTTAGCATGAAAATCTTAAATTTCTAACTTCCAGTCAAAATATATCTGTTCCACGTTTTGTTGTTTGAACTCTGCTGTGATGGTATATTTGAAACACTTTTTGAGAGTTTTGATGAAAAGTCATTTTGGATTCAACATTGACTGTTTCCTTCTCTAAAGATACTGCCAGAGCTCAATTTCTCCAGCCTGTTATTTGTTTTATAGTGAAACATTTGCTCTTTGATAAGGTCCCATGTGAAAGATTTGTATGTAAAATTAAAGCATGTGAGATTGGGGGTTCATGTGCTGACATGGCTAAAGAACTGGATGGCAGGCAGGAAACAGCATGACTAAGTAAGTCTTTTACCAAGTGGCAGGGAATGACTAGTGTGGTATTGCTGTGATCAGTGCTTTGATCCCAGTTATTCACACTTTATATTAATGATTTTAGATGAGAGAACTAAATGTAATACCTCCCAAGTCTGTAGACGATACATGGAGAAAGTGAGGACTGCCGATGCTGGAGATCAGAGTTGAGAGTGTGGTACTGGAAAAGCACAGCAGGTCAGGCAGCACCTGAGGAGCAGGAGAGTTGATGCTTCGGGCATAAGCCTTCATCAGGAATTTCTGACAAAGGGCTTATGCCTGAAACACGACTCTCCTGCTCCTTGGATGCTGTCTGACCTGCTGTGTTTCTGCAGCGCCACAGCTTTCCTCACAAAGCTGATTGATAGGATGCCAGGATGTGAGGAGGATGCAGAGATGCTTTCATGTAATTTGGACAGTTGCGTGGAGAATGCAGTATAATGTCGATAAGTGTGAGGTTATCCACTTTGGATGCAAAAGCAGGCAGATTATCTGAATGGTGATAGCTTGGCAAAAGGGGCAGGATATGACCAGACCTGGGTGTCTTTAGTCACCAGTTGTTGCAAGCAGCAGGCAATGAAGAAGGCAAGCGGTATGTTGGTCTTCATAGCAAGAATCTTCAAGTACAGAGCAGGGATGTCTTGCTGCAATTGTGCCGAGCCTTGGTGAGACCATTCCTGGAGTATTGTGTGCAGTTTTGACCCTCTTTATCTGAGGAAACGCATTCTAGCTATGGAGGGAATGCAACAAAGGTTTACCAGACTGATTCCTGGGAAGGCAGGACTGACCTATGAAGAGAGACTGGATTAGGTAGAACTGTATTCACTAGAGTTTGGAAGAATAATGGATAGAAACCTATAACTGTCTAACCAGACTAGACAGGGTAAATGCAGAAAGAATTTTCCTGATGATTGTGGAGTCCGGAGCTGAGGTGATAGTTTGAGGATACAAGGAATGAGATGAGAAATTTCTTAACCCAGAATGTAGTGAACCTGTGGAATTCTCTGCTGCAGAAAGTGGTTGAGGCCAGAAAATTGAATGTTTTCAAGAAAGAGTTAAACATTAGTTCTTGGGGCTAAAGGGATCAAAGGAAATGGGGAGAAACTGGGAAGAGGTGACTGAGTTGGATGATCAGACCTGATCATATTGAATGGTGGTGAAGGCTTGAATGGCCTATTCCTACATTCTGTTTTTATGTTACTTCTTTTTCAGATTTTTTTTCACTTTGCATCATTCCTTAGTTCTCATTTCCTGTATAAATATTCTAATTGTTTATCTTCTGTGTGAAATAATACGTTATGGTGACAAGTGTGCTTGTTATATGTAGGACGGACTGGAAGAGCTGGTCATCGAGGAAAGTCTATTACATTTTTCACAGAAGATGATAAGCCACTTTTACGGAGGTTAGTTTGAACTTGTGTGCTGTAAGCCAGAGGTTCCCTGTTATTAGAGTAAAGCTAATTGTTGATTATTCGTTCACGGGATGTGACCATCGAAGGCAATGCCAGTTTTCATTGTCCACCACTGGCTGAAGGTGACTGCACCTTCAAAGACTCTGACATAGATACTTTCACATTTCTGTAGGGGAGGGAATATTTTGAGATTAAACACTTAGTTTCTTTTAAGAGGAGTATTTCTGTGGAAGAGGAAAGAAAATAGTGCTTGATGGAATCCATTTTGTGCTTGTTAAGGCAGAGTTGGAGTATTGTGAGAAGTACAATTGAGCTGTCCGTTACTGTGATTAAAATGTTCATTTCGTATGTTGTTGGCTATTGAAATATTGCTTGCGTTGTGTAAATGCTACCTATTCTAACAATCTACTGCATATAATGAAATTAGAGGCTTCTTGCTTTTTCTAGTTTGACGTCGAAAAAGTGACAACTATTATAAGAAAGACGCAATGTCAGTTTTGCTCCAGTGCACTGTTTACCATCGGGCAAGCAATAAAGATCAGGCATTTTGCAATAAATTTCCGCAAAAGCTTGGTCTCTTATCCCAAAAATGCAGTGCTTTGTGGTTTCACAAGATTCTCTTAAAACAATGATCCTGTACAAAATGAAAATAGTGAAAGAGTGGCACTAATTTTCTAAATTAATGGCAAAAACATTTAAAAAAAATGCCTTTATACTTGTTAGCTGTTTACATGTGCTACAGTCAGAAATACTGATTCATTGCTGAACTGAGTGACTCAGTGGATCAACATGGCTTCCAGATAGGTACAGTCATTCTGTAAACAAGTTGCTCTATAATTTGACTGACCTTGGACACTAGTTTAGTCAAAAGCCTTTTTTCTTTTTAAATTTTAGTCAGAAAATACTGTCCTAACATGCTGTATATGTTAATCCAAGTTTATTATTTTTTATTTTATCATGACTGTTCTCTAAATTCCTCTGAGGAAATATAATTGATTTATCAATTTCACTTGCATTTTACAGTGAATAATACAGTAAAATACAGTGAAAAGTTTTAACAGTTGCCACAATCTTGCAGCATTTTGAATAGTTCAAGAATATAAAGGATAAAACATAAAACTGAGAATCTTGAGCCCTGAGCCGGCTCATTAAAGATGCCTGCACTGCTGCCCCTTCCTCCACTGCCTCACCTGCACCAGACCCACCAATGTAAGAGTCCCCTCTCTTCAGGCACCACTTCTTCACTGCACCCACCTTGGCCATGCTGATGCCAGGTCCTGTGCCTAACTCCCACACTCCCTGCAACCAGAAATCCCTGACTCCACTTTTATGAAAATTTTTAATGAGCCTATGGTTTTATGTAAGAAAAGTGTCGTGACGCACTGTCTCTAAATTTGAGGATGCATCAACATTTCACTGTGAAATAAACTGAGCCATGGCTAGAAGACAAAGTGAACTGGAAAACTGATGCTCTGCAATGATGATAACAAATGGCCATGGTAGGAATCTGAACTTAATTGTGTTCCATAATTAATATGAATGAGGGTGTCTCACTTGCATAACCCAACAGCTCATATTAGGATCTTGGGAGGTTTATCATTTTCATGAATTTAAACAGATTATTTGTTGCCATTCCAACAATTGTTTTAAGCTACAAAAGTGCTGACTGTCAAGACTTCTAAGCCTTAAAAATAAAAGTAAATTGTAACTGAACTAACTTTTAATCTGAATGAGTCAAGACTGAATCTGGCACCATTATAGATATCGTGTCCCTTGGTTTACTGAGTTTTAATTTATGGAAACATTTGGCAGTCACTGATCAGTCACATCCCATTCATAAAATTCAGATCAAAAACTATTAGCTTTGTGAAAAATACAAGTTCCTGACTTTTATAAATTTTTAATTCGCCAATCTTTTATGGTGACAGAATCGAAGAGTTGAATGGGCTCAGCAGTTCTTCCTATTGATCACCATTGATGCTTGGGCAAAATAAAATTTGTGCCAAAAATATCATGGCTATTCATAGTTGATGTGAGAATAACTTAAGATTCTGAACACTTCTGAAAACATTATTTTCTTTTCTCTTTAATTAGTATAGCAAACGTTATCAAACAAGCTGGCTGCCCTGTACCAGACTATATGATGCAAATAAACAAACTGCAAAGGTAAGTGCCATTAATTTAAAACATGTCACACTAGCAGATATTATAAAATGCTGTCTAAGGCTGTTTGAGACAAAGGAATGGTTTGATCTTGGTGAATGGCCTGGATTGCAATATCTGGCAAACTTGAGAGTTCTGTTGGTTGGCTTGTAAAGCTCAATCACTGTCTTGTCTCTTCCAAATGAAAATCCAAAAGAACTGTGGATGCAGAAACAAAAAAAATAGAAATTACTGGAAAAACCCAGCAGGTCTGGCTGCATCTGTGGAGGGAAACCAGAGTTAACGGTTCAGGTCCGATGACCCTTCAGAACGAATGATATCTTCCAAATGAAACTGTATTCACCTAGGAATGCAGAGGGTAGAACTTTTGTCTGTTTAGTGTAAAGTGCTTTAAGATAAATTGTTTTAAATGTACACCTTCCCCCTTTATTGGAGTTGGTGAGGCACGTATATATTGCTATGATTCAGCTGTTTTTATTATCTAAGTAATCTAATCTAATCTCATAATGATTTATTTAAGAAATAGCATTTCACTGGCTATATTGGCAGATTTACGTTTTTTTTTAAAGCTGTCTTTTAATGCAAGCATTAATTTCAAGAAAGGATGTTATCAACACTTCTTTATTTGTATCTCTCTGAAAGAAAAGAGTTTGTGGTGAGTTTTATCATCCTGACTTTTTTTTTCTCTTTTTTGGAAAAAAATGATTCTACTGCGTCCCCGTAATTGTCAGTTAGTCTGCTCTAACTGCAACTTTGTGTTGGCCATGGGGAATTGTGGTGGGAAGCCTAGGGTTGAATCTTTCTCTTTCTGTTATCTGTTTGGTGTGGCTCAGATTGCAGATGGAAGACTTGTCTAGCATCTCCACACTTTCTATTTCTTCCACTTGTTTCATTTTCAGATATGGTACATCTTGGGTAGATTAGATTACTTAGTGTGGAAACAGGCCTTTCGGCCCAACAAGTCCACACCGACCCGCTGAAGCGCACTCGCCCAGACCCATTCCCCTACATTTACCCCTGCACCTAACACTACAGGCAATTTAGCATGGCCAATTCACCTAACCTGCATGTTTTTGAAATGTGGGAGGAAAGCGGAGCACCCAGAGGAAACCCACGCAGACACCGGGCGAACGTGTGGAGTTTGCACCATCAGTCACCTGAGGCGGGAATTGAACCCAGGTCTCTGGGGCTGTGAGGCAGCAGTGCTAACCACTGTGCCACCGTGCTGCCCATTAATGCTTCACCTTTTAAACATAGATGCTTTAAACTCAATTATACACGGGTGAAAGTTGTACAATTGTAGCATTGACAGATGAATTTTAAATTTGTCTGTTTTATTGATCTTTTGTTTGTCGTTATGTGTAAAGTATTATCCCAAATGTAAAAATAAAAAAATCACTGCACGCTTCTGAATTGATATTTGTCATGAGATCTGTGTGCTTTCTTGAGCACAGTGTTGATGATAGATTGGCTTTTTATATCATTCGCTGTAAAGAGTACAGTGGGGTTTTTTTAACCTAGTAATCAGTGGCTAAAGCAGAGATGGTAAATCAAACCACCATCGTGGGTGTGATTTCAAATTTGGTTGATGAAATCTGAAATAAACAACTGGTAGCTGTAATGGTGATTTTAAAAAAAACAGGATTGTCATGAAAGTCTATTTAGTTCACAAATGGAGATAGCCACTAATTACCCACAGACACCTAAGGTTGAGCAATAACTGCTGACTGTGTGCCAGTATCACTCCATGCCGTGAATTAATAAATAAAAGATGTAACAGTCTTGTTCCGTCAGGATAGGTGTTATTTTTGTCTAGAGATTTTATGCTGACCCTTTAAAGTTATGAATATTAACAACTAAGACCACAAGATGTCAGATGAAGTAGGCCATTCAGCCCATTGAGTCTTTTTTCACCCCCCCTTCAATGGGATTGTAAACTGATAACTCAATACCATTATCCTGCCATTTCCCAATGACCCTTGATTTCCTTACTAAAGTTTAGTTTCAGAGAACATCTCAGGACACCTGCACCAACCTCCAACCCCCATGGCTGCGCATTTCAACTCCCCTTCCCATTCCCACTTTGTCAGGAACATGTAGGTCCTGGGCTGCCGCCTCCACCAAACCCTCACCACCTGATGCCTGGAGGAACAACACCTTGTATTCCGCGTTGGAACCCTGCAACCACACAGAATAAATGTGGATTTTAACAGCTTCCTCGTTCCCACCTATTTCCACCCCTTCCCCGCCCCCAAAACCCCCAGTCCCAAACCTCCAAGTCAGCACTGCCCTCCGGACCTGTCTATCACTCTCTTTCCCCCCCCCAACCCTCCTCTGACCTATCACCTTCTCCCTCACCTTCATCCACCTATCGTTTTCTCAGCTACCTTTCTCCAAACCCCACTCCCTCCCATCTATCACTCCGCCCCAACCCATAAGCCTCATTCCTGATGAAGGGCTTATGTCAAAAACATCGATTCTCTTGCTCCTTGGATGCTGCCTGACCTGCTGTGCTTTTTTCAGCACTACACCTCTACACTGATCTCCAGCATCTGCAGTCCTCACTAAAATTCTGCATATCTCAGTCTTGCATATACTTAATGACCCAGTCTTTACAGCCCTCTGCAGAATTGAATTCCACTACCCGTTGACAGACAGAGTTCCTTCTCGTCTTTGTCCTAACTGGTGACCCTTTGCTTGGAGATTAAGTCCTCTGGTTCTAGACGCTCCCACATGGGGAAACAACCTCTTCACAGCTACCAGGTCATGTCCCAAGTGTCCTGAAAATTTCAGTAAGGTTCTTGTAAATTCCAATGAGTACCAATCCAACTTACTCAACTCTTCACAAACAAAAAAATTTTTCCTTATCTGAAATCAACCGTCCCGAACCTTCTCTGGATTTCCCCCAGTGCCAGTATATCTTTCCTTAGGTAAGGGAACCAAGACTATTCACCGCATTGTCAGTGTCATCTATCTAGTGCATTGTATAGTTTTAGCAAATTATCCCTATTTATAAATTTTCACAACAATACTAGTTATGAACTTGGATGCTAGCTTTTTGTGACTAATGTACAAGGACTGCCAAATCCTTCTGAGCTGCAGCTTTCTGCAGTTTTTTTCCCTTTATAAAATAATATTCAGCTCTTTGATTCTCTGGCCAAATTGCATTTTTCCACAATTTATGTTCTATCTGCTAGATTTTTGCCGACTCATTCAACCTGTCTATATTCCTCTAAAACGTCTATCATTTTCACCATTTGCCTTCCCACCTATTTTTGTCACCTGCAAACTTGATCATGACACGTTCATTTTCTCATTTTCTCATCCAAGCCATTAATATATAATATAAACAATTGTAGAACATTTTTTACATGCCCTCACTAGTTCCTTATTTATTCAATCCTACAGTTTAGGCTCAGTTCTGAGACTAAGCCCACCAGTGTCTTATTTCCCTTGTCTTGTCTTTTCTTACCTTCACCCAAATGGATGCTACATTATCTGATCTAGGATCACTTTTTGCTATAGATGTATTCCACCTCGTACTAACCATGCTATTTCTCCACCTTTTCCTTCCTTCCTGCCCTTTTGCAAAGTTACCTGTCCCTAAATATTTAGTTTCCAGGTTTGATCTCCTCCTAACTGAGTCTCTGTAATGGCTTTAAGATCATACCCATTAACCTGTGTTTGAGTCGATTATTTATTTTGTTCTGAATATTGCATGCATTAAAGTAAAGAGCCATTAGCTTTGCCATTTTTCTCTTTTTTTTTTCTGACCTTCTTCTATACTCGTACATCATTACATGACCTTCGCCCCCTCCCCAAAAAGAAAATTTGAACCCTAGTCATTAAATTCAGCAGGGTGGGGAGACACTAGTCCAAACGTGGTTGAGTGAAGCCTGTCTAACCAGAATAGCTCCTTTCTACCCAGTTCCAGTGCTAATGCTGAAACCCATTCCATGCACACCAATCTTTGAGCTATGCATTAAGTTCTTTGATTTTGTTTTACCCATGAAGTTTGGCTCAGGTGGTAGTCCAGAAGTTATGTTGAAAGTTTTGCTTTTTGATTTGGCTCCTAACCTTTCACATTCTCTCAGCAGGATCTCCTTTCCATTCCTATCCATGTTTAGTCCATATTTGGATATGTCACTAGATCTCTCCCCTCCTGCTCTAAGGTCTCCTCCAGCTATGAGGAGATGACCTTAAGCGTGATACTGTCCAGGCAACACAGCCTTCGGATCTTCCACTCAGGGCTGCCAAAAACAGCATAATTAGGAGGATAGGTAATGTCTCTTACGACAACCATATTCTTTTTCTTCCCCACCCTTGAATGGCTCCCTATGCTGTGGTTACTTTGCTCCTCCCTACAGTTTGCACTGTTGTCCACACAGCTTGTAAGAACCTTGACTTTTGTAGGGGCCAAAACTTCTCAAATGAAGGGTCCTCATACTTGCCTTACCTGCAGCTACGCTCTTATGTCCTTGGTCATAGACCTGATTTGAATTATTCAGTCTGGAGGGTGTGATGGACTCCTGGAACAAAGTGTTCAGGTAACATGCCCTTTCTCAATTGTGGTGCAATGCCTGCAGCTTGGATTCCAGCTCCTCAACACTGATCTGAAGTTCCTGAAGCTACAAACCCTTTAACAAGAGATGTGTTTGCTCTGGATCACCTTGGTATGCTGCAGCAGCAACTCACTAAACTTTTTATCGTAGTTTAATAAAAACGCCAGTTTCAATCTTACATTTAGTGCTTTTTTTTTAAGAAAAGTACTAAAGCCCTAAATGCAAACGGAAGAACTTTTGCTTTAAAGATTGGAAATGTTCACTAATCACCTGCTTTCCCTGCACTTATATTTGGTTGTGGTGTAACTCTACAGCTGGTCTCACTGCAGGTCGGCCTCTCAATTTGCACCTTTTATCATGTCCCATATCTCTTGCGACAGAGAGGTTACTTCTTGCAATAAACATTGGTTAAGGCACCTCTTGAGTCCCTCCGCCTCAGATTCGCACTTTGAAGCAAACTCCCAGCCGTACTGACTTAGCTTTTGCCTCACTCGGGGGAAGTCTCCATGCCCATTTCTGCTCCTTACTGACCGTGCAGTGCAAAACTCAAATGTTGTGGAATAGCTTTTGTTGAAAAATATAGATCATGGCATCAAACATGCCAGCTATTACATTATCGAATGTTTCACAAAATTTTGTTTCTCCTCAGCGAAATCTAGTTAAAATACTAAGTCCAAGTCTATTTAATGAAATATTTAAATGGAAGAAAGGTAGGAACTTGGTGTCTCTAAAACAGAGTCTCTGCAAAAACAGCATTGGAGTACTGATCCCCAGAATGTATTGAACTCCATTCCTTCTGATGGTACAATTTTAAAATACTTTGAATTTGATACTAGATGTGTCATATAGTTAGCCTGTTCTTAGTACGTACATATGTTTTATCAAAATATTTATTTCACTTTCTGTATTGTTTGACACTGATTGCAATAATGGCTACAATCTCAACCTTTATTGCAGTAAACAAAAGAAAAGGTTGATCAAAAATCCGATCAAACGAGCGGATATCAAGACCACACCAAAGTACTTCATTGAAAAAGCTTCCAGGACGAAGTAAGGTTTTATTTTGAGTTTTATGTATTTACTTTTGATTTAAACTATGTGAAGTTGGACAACAGTATTCAGAAGTGTCTTCTTTCATTTAACTTATTGTTTAGCCTATTCGCTTCACATATGGCACCTTTTAAAGGGAACAATTTGAGTGATGCCTTTCAGCTTTCTGCCTGTAGAGGCACACGTATGACTTACAAGTTGCATTATTTCTGGGATGTTTGAAATTGAAGTAAATTAGTCATTTTGAAGTGAGAATTTGACATTTGTTCTTATGTGAGCCTTGTATTAGATTGTAGATTTGGAAGACTTTACAACTGTGAGCATCAAAATGTGCTTATTTTGAAATGTACTGTACACCATTCCTTGAAAATTCATTTACAGAATCATTAGCATTTTGAGTGCTTATTTAAAAGCTAGAATGTTGCTCAAAGCTATGTTTAATTCACTTCTGAATTGCCTCCAGTATGAAGATAAAATTACTATAATATGAAAGATACTTTTTTTATGTGTTACAAATTTCAAAAGGGTGCGGGCTGTGTTGGGTGAAAGAATTACATAGTATCGTGATGGTGTCTGAAAATGACCAGCTGTAGTGGAGACAATGGGTGGTATTGATCTAAAAGTTATGATACTAACCATTATCAATTTCTAAAACTCTGCTTTAACTTTGAGAATAATGCAGTGGTAATTATTTGAAATCGAATGGGACAATTTAGAATTAAGTAACATGAAAGTGTGTTTGAATGGGGCAGGTTAGATTATCCATTGTCCAGTTGGTCTACCAGCAATTTGTTCTAGTTAAATGTGTAATGAAGTGCTGCACTGACGGTGAGTTTCTGAGTCTCATGATTGCTAAGATAGAAATGTATGGCAATAGGGAGGATTTGTGTGAAGATAGTTATTGGAAGAATAATTTTGAATTTTAATGACTTAAATGGGAATGTAGAAAGAAAATGCTTCTGTATAGGTGGTTTGCACTTTGTCTCAGCTAGCCATGATGAAATTTCATCTTTATTCTGTTCTGTTCTCAGAAAAATGATACAGAAGAGCAAGAAAAAAGAAAAATCCCATGCAAGTGTGCCAGCTGCCAAGGCTGAACAGGTTACCACTGAAAGCTAATGAAGCGCTGCTGGAAGTGTTCAAGATTGTCTTCTGCAGTTGAGATGCAGAGCATCTGACAGCCACTTGTACATCAGGGACTGATGCTGAACATTACTATTGTTTACACTTGCATTTTTTAAAATGCTTATCTGAATTTTTTTTTAATTAAGTCTTTAGAAGCAGTGTTTTTGGTGTGATACTTCAGCTGTGATCATTTTTATATTGTATGTTTATGACTTTAGAAATATTCTGTACCTATGTACAGTTGTATCTTATGAGGGTGTGATCTTCACATACACATAGTATGGTCATTTCTACCTGAAACAGCATGTTGGCATTTGGATACTTCAAATTGTCTTTCAGAAGGACTGTTTTTGTATGGAAGTTATGCTTCAAGCAGATATAGTTACAGTTATGACAGTGGGAATAAATATCACCAACATAATTTAAGGTAAATTAATTTGGGATTTAATTTTCAGTTTTTAAAAAAAATTTGATTTGTATAACTAAGTCTAGTGTTAATGTAAGCAGAGAAATTTTGTCAAAACTGACCATTATCTTTATCTCATTGTCTGAGATGCAGTATTTTCTAAAATTAAAACAAGTTTTATTTGACATTTATGGTTTGATTTGTCCAATGGATTAAGTACTAGTGGGGAATCAGTCAGGTCAGTTGACTGGCTGGTTGTGATGCAGATTGACACCAACAGTACTGACCAAAACCGGTTGAGGTCACCGTGAGGGTCCCAACTTCTCAACCTTCTCCCATGTCTGTGACATGGGGATTCTCAGGTTAAATTCACTACCAGTGATCTGTCTCTAATGAGACACCAACCCTATGATCTTCTGGGACTATAATGACTTTACCTTTTAGCTATGTTTGTAGAAGTCTTGAATTAGTTGAGGAGCGTGAGATTGGTGAAGACTAAAATTGTTCTTGCTGTTGCTGGCTCTTTATTCATTCATGGGATGAGGACATTGCTGGCTAGGCCAGCATTTATTGCCCATCGGGCAGTTGAAAGTCAACCACACTGCTCTGGGTCTGGAATCATGTGTAGGCCAGACCAGGTAAGGACTAACAGACATTAGTGAACTAATTGGGTTTTTCCAACAATCGATAATGGATTCATTAGACTCTTAATTCTAGATTTTTACTGCATTCAAATTCCACCATCTGTCAGAATTTGATTCAAGCCCAGGTCTCCAGAATATTACCTGGGTCTCTGGATTAACAGTCTAGTAATAATACCACTACGCTTCACCTCCCCATCTAAGGCTACTGAGGTTCCAATTGTCCTTTCAAGTTTTTTTAAATTATTTATTCTCCTAGATGTGTGCAAGGTTGGTTTTATTGCCCTTCTCTACTTTCCATCAATGTTACTGTATCACCACCTTGAACAACAATTAAAACTCCGTCATCTTAGTGTGTGACTGCAATCCCATATGTACAAATATCCAAATTAGGAGCAGGAATAGGCCACTTGTCCCTGGAGTCTGCTCTGCCATTCAGTAAGATCTGATTACTCCACAAGCAACCCATTCCTAAATATCTTTCACCCCTTATTAAAAATCTATTTCTTCCTTTAAAATGTTCAAAGATTCTGCTTCCATTGTCTTTTCTGGAAGATTTCCAAAGATCCACAACCTTCTGTGAGAAATTTTTGTCTTAAATAGGTGACCCTTTAATATTAAACAAAGACCCATAATTCGAGGTTCTCCAAATACCTTGTCAGAGACCCCTTTTGGATTTTATTTCAATCAAGTCACTCTTCCTGTTTCAAATTCCAATGACTACAAGCCTAGCCTGAACACTTTTCCTCATAGGGCATACATAAAATCACACTTCCTTAATAAGGACAATCGGTTTAATTCACCACATCATTTTTGTGTACACTTTTCTGTTCCTGATGTACTGCAGGCTTCCATTGAGGATCAAGATAAATTGAAAGGACTATATCACATCTTAAAATTCAGCATTTTCCAGCCTTCTGGACTCCAGAATGCGATTAACAATTTCAGACATTAACTGTCCCACATTTGGATTCTGCTCTTTTTGCTATGTGCCAGCCTGAATATTGCTTTTCGTGCTTTTGGACAGAATTCATTCTTCTGCCATTTGCACTTATTCTGAACAATTGCTTTATTTCTTTACTGCAATCATTACCATTTCATTGTTCCAGAAAAAGATGCCAAGGAGCAACAGATTAGATTAGATAATCTAATCTAATCTAATCTGTTGCTCCTTGGCATCTTTTTCATCTAATCTCTCTCACCTCTATGTCCCAGACCTTTTGTTCTTCTAGGAGAAAGTGAGGAATGCAGATGCTGGAGATCAGAGCTGAAACTGTGTTGCTGGAAAAGCGCAGCAGGTCAGGCAGCATCCAAGGAACAGGAGAATCGACGTTTCGGGCACAAGCCCTTCTTCAGGAATGTTCTTCATTCCTGAAGAAGATTCCTGAAGAAGGGCTTGTGCCCGAAATGTCGATTCTCCTGTTTCTTGGATGCTGCCTGACCTGCTGCGCTTTTCCAGCAATACATTTTCAGCTTTTGTTCTTCTAGCCTAGTATCATTCAAAAACATAACCCATCAGGTTTCTATCTTCCTTCAATTCTGAAGATGTTCTGTTAGTCTGAAAATGCTCACTCTTCCTCTCTTCTTAAAAGCTGCCAGGTCTGCTGAGTATTGTTATACTTTTTCTGTTTTTATGTTAGATTTGTAGAATTGCAGTTTTTCCTTTTTTTGCCTTTTATTTAACAGTACAATTTTTTCCCTCATCCAGTTAGGACTTTTCTAACAATCCAGTAGATTTACAGTCACTTTTACTTGCATGGTCTTCATATCGTACTTTGCCTGTGTTTATCCCAAGCAGTGGCTCTAAAGAGCTTCTAGTTCCAATTACTATTAAATGTAATAACAAAGGTGTTAGTGCATTATAACTATCTGCTGTTACAAGCAATCCTATCATTTTTTCACACCTCATCATGGTATTGTTAATTTTTGACCTGAGGAGCTTCAGATCGGAGAATATCTTGGTATTGCAGTGTCTCTGTATTGCAAAGGAATGAAGGGTATATAATTCTAAATGAATCGCAGCAGAGTCCAAATGTTAAGTCAGTTTCTATTCCCACAGATACTGTCAGACCTGCTGAGTTTCTCCAGCATTGTTATGTACGATTCCTCTCTGTAGGAGGAGCTTTCCACCCCATTCATCTTTTCAATCCCCAAACACAGCTGGTTAGAGCTGTCCATCTCCATGTGCCAATAGCGTCCCATAGATGTTAGTAATCTGAATAATTGTTAAAGACTGAGTAGCTTCAATTAGCTGTTCACCAAATTGCAAAAAATCTGTATTTCCAGTTTGGTAGATCATTGTGTAAAACAGGACTGAGAATGAATGGATTTTCTTTTTATTTTTAAACTAACAAACATACCTGAACCTTCACAAACCAACATCATTTGCTAATTTGTCTAGCAATGCCTTAGGATTAATACAACTGTTTTTTAACTAAAATTGAAGTGAATCCTTGGTCCTGTTTTGTGCAGATTGAAAACTCATCAGTGAGGTCTACCAGTTTGATAACTTAAAATGCAATTTTTGCCATTTAAGCATTAAGACATTCTGTATCAAAATGTACATGTTAGTCTGAGGATGTTGAATTTTGAGTTCTCATGCACACCTTCAATCAGCCTTAATTTCTCCACTTCTTTCAAACCTGCGGGCTTAAAATTGACTGGTAAAGATTATAAGGTTTCGTTCCTTTAGTCTCAAGTGTATAAGGTCAAATGAACAGATCTGAATGGGATAGTGTTGAAATAGCTATTAAAAGTGGCTTGGAATCTCACTTGTAGACAGAACTGAGCCATTCAGAAAAGTCATAATCTAATCTGTAATTTGATTTTTATAAAAATTTATTTTTGACTCATCCATCCCTAATTGCCCTTGAAGGTGGTGGTATGCTGCCATTTAGAACTGCTGCAAGTCTGTGGTGGAGAGGGGGCTGTTTTAACTAGTACAGTTATATGTCAACAGTTCAGAATTAATAACCTGCAGTAAGAAACAATTTACTTAAGTAGTAATTCTTGATAGGTACAGAAACCTGGTGTGTGCTTTCTGTCAACCTATGTCTAAAGATGGTAAATTGGGGATTTTTGTGTACTTTTTAAATCTTTTAACTTTGTGATGACTCTGAATGGCAGGTCTAGATATTCAGTGAGGCATAATAATGTTAAAGTTTCTGTCATGGAAAAAATAACTTTTTGTTATAGTGTTTTATAGTTTATAAATTGTTGCAGATCAATTAAAAAGCAAAAGTTTGGTTTGAACTTTTAGAATACTGCGTTCAGTTCTGGTCTCCCTGGCTTTTGGAAAGATGTTGTTAAACTTGAAAGGGTTCAGAAAGGATTTACAAAGATGTTGCTGAGATTGGAGGGTTTGAGGTAGAGGGAGAGGCTGAACAGGCTGGGGCTATTTTCCCTGGAGCCTCAGAGGCTGAGGGGTGACCTTATAGAAGTTTGTAAAATCATGAGGATCATGGATAGGATAAATAGCCAAGATCTATTCCCTGGGGTAGGGGAGTCCAAAACTAAAGAGCATAGGTTTAAGCTGAGAGGAGAAATATTTAAAAGGGACCTGAGGGGCAACTTTTTCTCACAACGGTTGGTGTGTGTATGGAACGAGCTGCCAAAAGAGGTATTGGACTCTGGTAGAATTATAAGATTTAAAGGTCATCTGGATGGATACGTGAGTAGGAAGGATTTAGAGGGACATGGGTCAAATGCTGGCAAATGGGACTAGATCAGTTTAGGGTATCTGGTTGGTGTGGATGAGTTAGACTGAAAGATGTTTCTGTGCTGTATAACCCCCCATGACTCTCTGATTTTCATGATTTGGCCAGTATAGGAAGAAGTCTACAGTAAAGAATCTTCCAGATTCCACGTCAACTGGTTCTGCTTTATTACAAACCCTCAAGCTGTGTTTAAACTGGAAGTATTTAAATATAATCTAGTCAGCAAACTACTATAGTGAATTTACTGAAGCAGTGTGGTAATGCTGTCAAACTAGTGTGTTTATTCATAATGCATAAAAGACTTCACTTCCATTAAGCAACAGTGAAGTGAATAACCTTATTTGATTACATGTGTACTGCATGCAGATATCTAATTCTACCATTTAATTAAATCTTTTGCTAATTATTGAGGTTGATCAATGTGTAAGATTGAGTTCAACTTCCTTACTTGTTTTTTCTTTTACCTCAATGAGTAAGCTTTTTTTTTGAGTTTTATGATGATTTTGTAATTGCTTTTCATCACACTTTTATCAAAAAAAATTCCACGGTGTACAGTTCTCCTCTGATCCACTTCAAACCTCAGATCTAAATGTTGACACAATGCACTTTTAAAGTAATGAATATGTTCATAAATTTGGGTTTAACAACACTATTTTTCTCCTGTCCCCACATAATGCATGACCCTTTGAAAGTACCTTACTGAGCAAAAAATGGAGAATGAAAAGGAATTTACAAAATTTAGGTGTAGGTTTGCTTGCTGAACTGGAATATGAAAAAGATGATTAAAGCAGCCGAGTGCAGGAGTCCGTTTCAAATTTACATTTGCCTAGATATCTCCTTCATTCAGTGGAATCCAGTCTTCCTGTAAGTGGACCTGATGTCCTTTGTATGCCAGAGTATATTGAGTTGCCCAGTATCAATTTATTCAATAGTGCAATTAATTGAGACATATCCTAAGTCACTTTCATGTATACCTCTCTAATATCTTTCAAAGGACACTGAGAAACTACCTGCTAAGATGAGACCAGGAACAAAGTCGATTTGTTCTACTTCACAATGAAGGGAAATAATGCAGTGCAATATCTATTAATATTTAATGGGATTGGTACGCCTTTTCATAAATAAAACAAATAATGAAGATAATCAGTCTATGGCTTTTACAAGTGAGATATGTTCTTGAATTTAAAAAAAATAATTTATTACTGCTCTCCTGCATTCTCTTGAGCCTGATACAAGTTTGCCACATAGCTTTTGTGTCTGAAGCTTGATTGTCTGCATCTCTCTTTTGATCTCCCATCTTTGCAACTGGAAAGGATGATCTAGATCCAACAATCTAAGGTTCTAGGATCAAGGATCTTCCAACACAACTGGCACAAAATATTTGTTTTCATTTACAATCTGGGGAAATAACGTCAACACATAGTCTCTGGGAATAATTTAACATTGTTTCATCTTGATGTCTTCTTAACTCGTGATGCCTAAATGTGGCCCCTGAACATTCTTTCTGTGCAAGGTTTGTCTAAAAGCTACTGAAACATGGCCATTTCCAATTTAGATGCTCCCAATTTTATTGCGACGTGCTGCAAATTAGTCTCTGAGAACAGAGAAACAGAATTAGTTATTAGGGAAGATGTAAAGGAGAGAGAAAATAATTTGTGTAGCCAGTTGGGAGTCAAAAAGGATGTCAAATTAGATGGCTGGAAGTGGTGCTGTAGTGTTGGTTTGGAAAGTTAGAGAACCATGTTCAGCATTTGAATGGTGCCTCTGATTCTGTTGGGTGCAGAATGTTTTCCTGTTGGAGCTCAGCAAATTCATTTTATGAAACATTGCTACCTATAATTTTCATGAAGAACAGTACAATAACTTTGACAGGAAATCCAGAAAAACCTGTTGTTTTGAAAACGTCATGAGTGTTTTCATCAGAGCTACAGCAGGGAATTGGAAACCACTGTGATATGTTTCTTTAAGAATGATTAAGGAGACTGTAAAATTCTTGGAAAAGAAGTTGTGTAAATAGAATAGACAGGTGGAAGAATCAGAGGACAAAGATAAATTACTAAAGTGGTACAGGTCAATAAAGCCATAAAAATAACCATTGTGTCGGTGTATCCTCAAAGTGGTCCATGAATTGTTCCTAGCCACCTCCCAACCACTTTACTTGTCAAATGTTTCAATTTGAAAATAACTAGCAGCAGAGCTTTATGCATTAAACAAATGGTTAATTTCCTCTACATTATTTAAGTAAAGAATGATAAAGTTAATTTGCTAAAATACAGACAGGAATTAAGATGTTTTAAGTAAGCAGGGATACATATTCTGAATGAAGATGAAAATAACATCAGTCTCTACTATCACAACAGCCCTGGTTTGCTTGAAGATTCTCTTTCTAAAGTAAAGGGATTGAAAACTTTAAGTCAGAATTTGAAGGTTTCTAATCAAAAAATGAGGTGGTTCATTTGTTTTGCTTTATAAAGAGGACATAATAGAGGTCTTTAACATTGGGAAAGGATTTGATAAGATAGATACAATACAATATAGCACAGGAACAGTCCCTTTGGCCCACCAAGTCTGTGCTGATTTCTAATATTTAGACCCTCTACATACTGGCCATACGTGGTTTCTTTCCCTCTGTTTGTTTCACATTCATATGTCAGCACATGATATAGAGAGACTTATCATCTTGGGCAAAGACCAAAACTAAAGGCTACAAATATAAGACATTAACTGGTAAATTCAAGGAGAAACTTCTTTCCATAGACAATGGTTAGAATATGAAACACACCACCACAGGAAAAGATTGAAGCAATTAGGATAGAAAGAAATAAAAGGAAATGTTAAAGAGGTTAGATAAAGAATCATACAATCTCTTTCTGTGTTGTACATATTGTCTACATTCTAACCATACTCCTTCAGAAACCTATCTGGGTTTATGAAGTGAGCATTGAGTTTTAAGGTAAGAAGCAACGTAGAAAAATTCCAAAACACTTGCGGCTTGAAACACTTGTTGGCCACTTTAATGTGAAACACTATCTCAGTATAGCTCTGGTCTAACAAAATCCTAAATTGGGACAAATTGCTTCCTGAAGATTGTTTGGGATACTCACTGCATTCTTCTGTGACCTCATGAAGTGGAAGATTTGCAATGAGTGGTCACTGTGTACTAGCTAAACTACTACGCAGACTTATTTAGATAAAACAGAAACCAGAGAGATCAACAAGATATTATCAGTACAATAACAAAAGGTAAGTAAACAAGAGTACACCTTGATGAATCAAAGATGTGAACTGCTGTCTTTCTAGTGGTTAATGGTACACTTACTTGTCTTAAAATAAGTGGAAGTTACATTTTGGTTCACATTCAATGAGCACCAAAGCACTTTTTTAAAAGCTTCAGTTGATTAATTAACAGCTATTGTTTTTTTTCTGCAGCCAGAAATCCTCCTCTCTTTTATTTTGAAACAGCAAAGTGAAGCAGCCTTCAGTTTAATTTAGAGATTCAGAAATAAAATATAAAGGCAGCGTCTTCTTGTTACACAAAAATTGCACAATTAGTTACACTACAGACAATTTTATGTGGCCTGTATCATCTTCATATAATATATTTATAAAATATAAGTTTAAAATATTTAAATTATAAATTCATATTTATATTGTAGCATTAATTTTCCTAGTTCATCTTGCCTGGCTCTTGTACTACTGCATTTAAATTGCATATTTGGCAATATGCAGCAGTTGCGATACATCATCAAAAGTAACTTCTATAATATATTGGTTTCCTGATTTTGTCAAATGTTTTACTAAATGGTGCATCAAATCTCAAGTGAATTTCCAAAGCTAACATTTGCATTTTAGTTTAAAGATGACTCAGTTTGTGGCATACTTACTTCTGAGTCACAAGTCTGTGGGTTCACATCCCACTCCAGAGATTTAACATACAATCCAGGCTGACACTTCAGTGCTGTGCAGTAGGAGTGATACACTATTTGAACTAGCGTATTTTTGTTGAAATGTTCATGAAGACTACAAATACTCTTCGAGGTGGATGTGAAAGATTCCACAACACTAGTTTGTTGGGGAATTCCCTCTGGTGTTCTTTATTGCATGACAAATTCCTAAACATGAGGTTATCAACTTATCATCACATTGCAGGGACTGTGCAAATTGGCTGCTGTCCTTCACGTGATTCCAAACGTACTTTGATATATCCTGAAAGATAATTGCAATATATTGATGCAACTCTTTCTTGCCCCTCTATTTTCTCAGAGGGCTAAGAAAACTTTGCATGTCTACAGTAACTCTTACCAACTTTTATGGATGCATAATAGAAAGTCCCCTATCTCGGATGCATCACAGTTTGGTATGGCAACCGCTCTGTCCCAGACCGCAAGAAATTACTGAGAGTTGTGAATGTAACCCATGCAGTCCACCACAGTCTTCTTTCTATTGACTCTCTCTATACTTCCCACTGCCTTGGGAAAGCAGACCACATAGTGCTGGAAAAGCACAGCAGGTCAGGCAGCATCCGAGGAGCAGGAGAATCGACGTTTCAGGCATAAGCCCTTCATTGGGTTTCTCCAGCTTGGATGCTATCTGACCTGCTGTGCTTTTCCAGCACTACAGACTCGACTCTGAGCTCCAGCATCTGCAGTCCTCGTTTTCTCCCAGTTGATTTTTCTCTGCACCTTCTCTGCAGCTGTAACATTGTATTCTGCATTGTGTTGTATTACCCTGTTGTACTTCTAGAAGGTATGTATTATCTGGTTGGCCCACAAAACAATACTTTTCACTGTATCTTGGTACATATGACAATAATAAATCAAATCAACAGTAAATCTTTCTGCATTTTATTCATCATTTGTGATTGGTCATCTTCATTTTCCCATAGAATTCAAATATTATGTGGGCATTAAAGATCCAATCTAAGAAGAAAAACATTGAGTTATCATTGATATTTCCATGTTTGTCCCCACTCTCCCAAATTAGTTGGTTTTCATCACATTACTGTTGGTGAGATCTTGCTGTGCACAAAGTGGCCTCTGCATTTCCTACGTAGACAGGCAAGAGGCTGGAAGAACACAGCAAGCCAGGCAGCATCAGGAGATGGAGAAGTCAATGTTTCGGTTTCAAAAGTATTTGATTGTCTTAAGTGCTTTGAGATGTATAGAATTTGTGAAAGCTACACTATCAATGGAGTATCGATAAAGCCATAAAAGTATTAATGCATATAACATGCCACATTCTCACTCCCCTCACCATCTGTACTCAGCCACCCCATGGAAGCAAATGATCCCACCAGCAGACATAAATTCAAGATAAGACTAAAGGGCTCTGAAACAGCCCTCTTATGGAAACCCAAACACTCGAGAAAGACTATTCTCTGGTGAATAACTCTGTGGTTTTATGCTCACTGGACATGCTCTCTGAATTTTACAACTTAATATTGAGGGTTCGTTAGCCACCAAGTTTCATTAGATGTCATCCCTCCCCACTCCCGACTCATTGACATCATTTACCTAGGACTGACCCATATTGGAACTGAGGAAACGGTTTGTTATTATAGCAAAGACTTTGACCTACATTGCTACTTCCCTTATGCTAAATACAGCTGTGCCATAAGACCATAAGACATAGGAGCACAATTAGGCTATTGAGTCCATTGAGTCTGTTCCACCATTCGGTCATGCCTGAAAGGTTTCTCAAACCCATTCTTCTGCCTTCTCCCTGTAAACCTTGATCCTTTTACCAATCAAGAACCAATCTATTCCTGTCTTAAAACACACTCAATGACTTGGCCTCCACAACGCTCTTCAGCAATGAGTTCTGCAGAGCAACTACCCTCTGGCAGAAGAAATGCTTTCTTATTTCAGTTATGAAGAGTTGTCCCCTCACTCTGAGACCGTGCCTTCAGGTCCTACTCACTCCTACCGGTGGAAACATCTTCTCCATTTTCATTCTATCAGGCCTCTCAGTATTCTGTAAGTTTCAAACAGATCTACCTTTCATCCTTCTAAACGCTATTCCATTTTGCCAATGGAGCTGTCTTGACATCACCCAAGTTCTGACATACAATTCAGGTTGGCAGTTTTAATCCTGCAAGAATGTCCAAGTACATCTCCAAGTGCAAACAGTTCCAAGTGCCAGCTGGGAACAGCAAGTTCTGCTAATACTGCCTCAGCCAGCCAGCTGAGTGGGAGATATCAACAACTATTGCAGTGTTCAGGATTACTCAGTACCAGATAGTGATGGTGAACAGCTCCTAGAGAATACCTCTAGAAACAACCTCAGCCTGATACACAGACTCAAGCAACAGGGAATGTTCCATTCGGCTAGATGGAGTGGGAAGTATTCACCTGACTGGGTGCTGGCTCTGTTCATTTGATGGTTTTCCTCACCAGCACGGTGTCCAATCCTGGGCAATCCCTCACATAGTCAGCACATTGGTCTCTACCTTTCACTCCTCTACCATTGCAAGGAGGATTTGATGGAACTTCTGAAAAGCAGATTGGTGAATATACAGTGGGATCTTGGGCAGCACGGTGATACAGTGGGACCTTGGGCAGCACGGTGATACAGTGGGTAGCACTTCTGCCTCAAAGCACCTAGGATCTGGGTTTGATCCCAGCCTCGGATGACTGTCCTTTTGGAGTTTACACATTTTCCCTGTGTCTGCATGGTTCTACTTTGGTTTCCTCCCACAGAATGCAAAGATGTGCAGGTTAAGTAGTTTAGCCATGTTAAATTGCCCTGTAGTGTCCAATGATGTCTAGGCTAGGTGTAGTAGCCCATAGTAAATGTGGGATTACAGGGATAGTGTTGAGAGGGCTGGGTCTGGATGGGGTGCTCTTCAGAGGGTCAGTGCAGACTCAATGGGTTGAATGGCCTCTTTCTGCACTATAGGGATTCTATGATTTTTTATCATTTATCATATCATATTGTAACATTTATACCGATGCATAACATACCTACGGAAGAATTATATGAGCACTTTAGTGATGTCATTCACAAAGCTGCTTGCATCAGCCATCTTTATTCCATGTCTTGATACAGAGAATGCAGTGTCCCTAAAGGAATGTAATTCACCTGGTGACCCTGATACAAAAGGCCAAGACAGAGTCTCTTGATGCTGCACGTTACACCAGAGAGGAGAAAATGATAGGAGGGCTCAGTTTTATTCAGTGCAGTTGGAAGCGCTGGAACCTGATTGGACATCTCGGAGAAACCAAATAATTACCGGCACCAACTTGCTCATCAGTCACCCTGAACCATGTTGCTAGACAACAATTCCATGTAGCAAGGAATTTGCTGGAAACTGAACAAGACACTAATCCGCAATGAACTGAAAAAACTAATGCCAACAACATACAGAGTTAAAAATCACACAGCACCAGATTATAGTCCAATAGGTTTATTTGGAAGTATACCACGCAGAGCATGGCTGTCCTGATCCCTTCAAGATCACAGAAGTTGTATCAGTAAAACAGTAAGATGTGGCAACCCTGCACCTAAATTATTAAAACTTCGTGTCTACTGTGCTAAAGCTTGATTTACTCAGTTCTACACAAGGATCATCGGATCAAACTCACTCGAAAAGTGTAGTAATCAAAAAATGTTTCCAAAGTATAGAAAAGGTCTCAGCTATTGACTGCTTTCACTACTTTTCTGCAAGCCTTAAGATCATTGAGTTAGTTGTCCACTGATGCATATCTCCAGAAGAACAGACCATCCTTGATGTCAACCAAGATGGTTTCTATAGTGGCACAGCACATGTGATCATCTTCTGACACTCACTAGCTGCATCAAAAATTGTTTCAAAAGACCCTGAAGATGGACACACTGCTATTAGACCTCATAGCTGCCAGTGTCACACTGTGGCCTGCTCCTTACACTGTCCAGAGTTCTTCCAACCTGGTCAGGACAATTGTTAAAACGCTCCTTCACAAGAGACAATTTGGAGTGAGGAGGTAGTGGTGTTGTGGTAATGCTACTAGTCTAATAATCCAGTAATCCAGATTCTGATGCACTTGGGATGCAGACAAAGCTAGAATGTAAGAGTAATGTGGTGCTGGAAAAACACAGCAGGACAGGCAGCATCCGAGGAGCAGGAGAATCGACATTTTGGGCATAAGCCCTTCTTCAGGAATGAGGCTGGTGTGCCAAGCGGGCTGAGATAAAAGGTAGGGGGGAGGGAATTTGGGGGAGGGGCACTGGGAATACGATAGGTGGAAGGAGGTGAGGGTGAGGGTGATAGGCCGGAGAGGGGGTGGGTGCGGAGAGGTTGGGAAGAAGATTGCAGGTCAAGAGGGCGGTGCTGAATCCGGGGGTTGTGACTGAGATAAGGTGGGGGGAGGGAAATGAGGAAGCTGGAGAAATCTACATTCATCTCGTGTGGTTGGAGGGTTCCTAGGCGGAAGATGATGCGCTCTTCCTCCAGGCGTCATGTGGTCAGGGTCTGGCGCCTGGAGGAAGAGCGCATCATCTTCTGCCTAGGAACCCTCCAACCACACGGGATGAATGTAGAATGTAAAAACGCCATCCCATATTCCCAATTCCTTCGTCTTCGCCGCATCTGCTCCCAGGAGGACCAGTTCCAAAACCGTACAACCCAGATGGCCTCCTTCTTCAAGGACCGCAATTTCCCGCCAGACATAGTCGACGATGCCCTCCACCGCATCTCTTCCACTTCCCGCTCCTCCGCCCTTGAGCCCCGTCCCTCCAACCACCACCAGGACAGAACCCCACTGGTCCTCACCTACCACCCCACCAACCTCCATGTACAACGTATCATCCTCCGTCATTTCCGCCACCTCCAAACGGACCCACCACCAGTGATATATTTCCCTCCCCTCCCCTATCAGCGTTCCGAAAGGACCACTCCCTCCGTGACTCTCTCGTCAGGTCCACACACCCCACCAACCCAACCTCCACTCCCGGCACCTTCCCCTGCAACCGCAAGAAATGCAAAACTTGCACCCACACCTCCCCCCTTACTTCCTTCTAAGGCCCCAAGGGACACTTCCATATCCACCACAAATTCACCTGCACCGCCACACACATCATCTATTGCATCCGCTGCACCCGATGTGGCCTCCTCTATATTGGGGAGACAGGCCGCCTACTTGCGGAACGTTTCAGAGAACACCTCTGGGACACCCGGACCAACCAACCCAACCACCCCGTAGCCCAACACTTTAACTCCCCCTCCCACTCCACCAAGGACATGCAGGTCCTTGGACTCCTCCATTGCCAGACCATGGCAACACGACGGTTGGAGGAAGAGCTCCTCATCTTTTGCCTGGGAACCCTCCAACCACAAGGGATGAACTCAGACATCTCCAGTTTCCTCATTTCGCCTCGCCCCACCTTGTCTCAGTCAAATCCCTCAAACTCAGCACCGCCTTCCTAACCTGCAATCACCTTCCTGACCTCTCCGCCCCCACCCCACTCCGGCCTATCACCCTCACCTCGACCTCCCTCCACCTATCGCATTTCGAAATCCCCTCCCCCTAGTCCCTCCTCCCTACCTTTTACCTTAGCCTGCTGGACACACTTTCCTCATTCCTGAAGAAGGGCTTATGCCCAAAACGTCGATTCTCCTGTTCCTTGGTTGCTGCCTGACCTGCTGCGCTTTTCCAGCAACACATTTTCAGCTCTGATCTCCAGCATCTGCAGCCCTCACTTTCTCTCAATGTACACCACATGGGTCATGCTTTTCAAATGACCTGTCTACAACTGCATCTTGCAAGTTTATCAATGCTGTAGCCTCTGTCTATCCTTCCAAGCCCTGGTCCAGATTCTTAACAAATATACCACTCTATCAAGACTTCCACAATTTTAATTCTCTGGCATTTTCATCATATGTTTAATTTGCCTGTCCAGTCTAGACCATGTTAGGGCACCAATTGAAAAAATTATATTTTGCTTCAGTAAGCATAGTGGCAGTCTCTTTGATTAGAATGTTCCAGAATTTAAACGTGCATTATTCAGGCTGATTATGAGAAAATAGTGAAGCAGAAGGGGAGGAAAGGAAGAAGGGAGCTTCCCCGCCCCCTCCCCTTCACGAATAAGAAATAATAACAAAGAACTGCGAAATCTTAAGCATAAGTTGCTGGAGACACTCAGTAGATCTGGCAGCATTTGTAGAGGGAAGAAACAGGATCAACGTTTCAACATGAGACATAATGCATACGGATATGTTGGAAGTGCTTGGGACATGTTGCAATGAGACTGACTCAGTCAAGTTGATACATCTGGTGACAGGTGACTGGGCGTTGACCTTTGGGGGAGGAGACCCGGAAGTAGTTGCTGGTTGACAAGGAGCCGGATCAAGATGGCGCTGCGTCCAGGCGGTGGCGGTGGTGGCAGTAGCAGCAGCAGCGGCGGCGGCGGCACTGGCAGCGGGTAAGCGCCGAAACATGGAGTTTTCACTTTTCTGTATTGGTGTAAGATTGTGAGTGATAAATTAGATCGGGTGATGGTTTACCGTTGTGTGGGCGGCCGCCTCTCTGTCTTTAAGATGATGCTGGGGAAATGGGGTTAGTCTGGGTCAGTGACCAAGACACACTCTCTTTGATATTACCCTCTGATGGCCTAGATACCGCCGGGAGACTCTTACCTTTGTTTGCCTGATCTTTTAAATTTCCTTTTTCCTTCGAGTCGACTGTTCCCTTTTATAAACGAGTAAAATCCGATCTCCGCAAGAATTGTTTTTTCTTACATTTCAAACTTTCTTCTCTCTCTCTCTCATCCCTTCCCATCCACTTTAATGTTGTTGTGTTGAGAGGTTTCTTTTATTTTAAAAAAAAAAATTGGGTGGATTGTGGCTGAATGGAAGTACACCCTTTCCCCTTATTTTGAAGCTGTGGAGTTCTGCTATCTGAATTGAACGGGAAGCTGCACTCTGAATAATTGATGTTCCAGAAGGAGATTGTGCTTCATCTATCTTTCATCTCACCCTATCACTTTTCATCCGGCGCAACGAATTTAGGTGGACGTTTCTTGATCGAATTCGATCTTTAGAAAAAATGTGAATTGTAATTTTGTCGTGGCAATAAAAGAATTAACGAACTCCCTTAATGTAGCTGCAGTGATGTTTGCAGCTTGCCAGTAAAAAAGACTCGGGGGTAATCCAGCTTTGATGTTGTTTCACTCCCCAGAGAGTGAGTAGAGAAAAAGCTACGCTACTTGTTCTCAGCAGATTTTTTTAAGATTAGATTCCCTACAGTATGGAAACAGGCCCTTCAGCCCAACAAGTCCAAACCGACCCTCTGAAGAATAGCCCACCCAGACCCATTCCACGTATTCACCCCTGACTATGGGCAATTTAGCATGACCAATTCACCTAACCTGCACATCTTTGGATTGTGGGAGGAAACCCATGCAGACACTGGGAGAATGTGCAAACTCCACACAGTCAGTTACCCAAGGCAGGGATCGAACCTGGGTCCCTGGAGCTGTGAGGCAGCAGTGCTAACCACTGAGTCCACCTAGGTGTATCTTATTTTTAATTTTGGGTACACCTGGAATTGAAAAAAGTTAATTTTGCTGGCTTTTTGGTCTCTGCCATGTATTCCATTTTGTTGTGTCAGTAAATATTAAAAAAAAATTAACAGGACAAGAATTTGTAAGTTGAGATACATTGAAGGCTGTTTTATATTGCTGACCATTTTGGATTGATACAATGGTGCCAAACTGTTTAGCACAGTAATTATGGCTTTGAATAATTACCCACTTACCACTAGTTCCAGAAAAAAAAGGACTGCTGAGTAACTGCAGTAGATTCCAAAATTGACCTAATAATCTTATCATGATTGAATACTTGATTTTGTCCTTGCCTTCCCCCCCCCTACAGATGTATGATGATTCCATATGTACTTTGTTATACTTGTGAATCAAGTGGATGAATTTTGCTAGCTTAACTTCACAACACAATGAAATTTGACGAATATTTGATTGAAAGACTTGCTAAACATTCTGTCACTTACTCAATATATTTAATATTTTAAGAATTCTTGTTAAATGTGACTATTATTTAAGGGACAGGACTGGCAGCTTAATTTTCTGGTTATAGATGCTATAGGAATGATAGAAAGGGGGTGGCAAGAGAACAGGGGGAATAGTGTTTTTGGTTAAGGAGAACATTACATTTGTGCTTGGGAAGGATATTCCTGGGAGAACATCCAGTGAAGTTTTATAGGTGGAACTGAGAAATAAGAAAGGGATGATTATTTATTTGGTGTTGTCCTATAGGCCCCTAATAGTCAGTGGGAAATCGAGAAGCAAACATGTAAGGAAATCTCATATCTATAAAGTAGGATTGTAATGGTAGGGGATTTTAACTTTGCAAACATAGACTGGGACTGCCATAGTGTTAAGGGTTTGGATGGAGAGGAATTTAAGTGCTGCAAGAACATTTTATTATTTAATTATTTTGATGTACCTACTACAGAAGGAGCAAGACCTGACCTCCTCTTGGGAAATAAGGCAGGGCAAGTGACTGAGGTGTCATGGGGGAGTACTTTGGACTCATTGATCACAATTCTATTAGTTTTCAAATAGTAATGTAAAAGGATAAACCTGATCTAAAAGTTAAATTTTTAAATTGGAGTAAGGCCAATTTTTTGACAATATTAGGCAGGCACTTGCAAAAGTTGACTGGGGGAGCCTGTGTTTAGGTAAAGGGACAGTTGGGAAGTGGGAGGCTTTAAAAAATGAGATAATGAGAGTTCAGAGTGTTCCTGTTAGAGCGACGGGCAAGACTGCCAGGTGTAGTGGATGTTGGATGACTAGGAAAATTGAGGCTCTGTTCAAGGAAAAGGAGGACGTATAAATATCTAGGATTGAGTGAATCTCTTCAGAAGTATTAAGGCAGTAGGAGTATATTTAAGTGGGAAATCAGGAGGGCAAATGGGAGACATGAGATAGATTTGGTAAATCGGGTTGAGGAGAATCCAAAGATTCAGCAAATTCATAAGGGAAAAAAGTAACTAGGGAAAGAAAGGTGACCCTTTAAAGATCAATAAGGCCATCTGTGTGGAACCACAGGATATGAGTGAGATACGAAATGAATATGTCACTTCACTATTTACTGTGGAGAAGGACATGGAAATCAGGGAACTTGGAGAAATCAATAGTGATATCATGAAAAGTGTCCATATTACAAAAGAGGAGGTGCTGGACATCTTGAACCGAGTAAAGGTTGATAAATCCCCGGGACCTGGTAGGTATTTCCTATAACTATGGAAAGCTAGGGAAGCGATTGCTGGGCCGCCTTGCTGAAATATTTATATCATCGACAGCCACGGGTGAGGTCCCAGAAGACTGCAGGGTGGCTAATGTGGTGTTATTATTTAAGAAAGGTGTCAAGGAAAAGCCAGGGAACTATAGACTGGTGAGCCTGACATCTATGGGTAAGTTGTTGGAAGAAATTCTGAGGGAAAGACTTTACATGCATTTGGAAAGGCAAGGACTGTTTAGGGCTAGTCAACATGGCTTTGTGTATTAAATCGTGGCTTCTAACTTGATTGAGTTTTTTTGAAGAAGTGACAAATAAAGACTGAAGACAGTGGTAGATGTTCTCTATATGGACTTCAGCAAGGTGTTTAACAAAGTTCAGCAAGGTAGACTGGTTAGCAAGGTTAGGCTTAAAGGTAGAAGACAGATGATGGTTGTAGAGGATTGCTTTTCTGCCTAGTGACCTGTGACCAGTAGTGTGCTTCAACGATTGGTGCTAGGTCCACTGCTTTTCGTCATTTATATAAATGGTTTGGATGTGAATATAGGAGATATGGTTAGGAAGTTTGCAGATGGGACCAAAATTGTTGGTGATGGTGGACAGTGAAGAAGGTGGCTACCTCAGAGTATAATGGGACCTTGATCAGATGGACGAATGGGCTAATATGTGGCAGATGGAATTTAATTTAAATAAATGTGACGTGTTTCCTTTTGGTAAAGCAAACCGATGAAGGGCTTTTGCCTGAAATGTCGATTTTGAAGCTCCTTGGATGCTGCCCTGAACTGCTGTGCTCTTCCAGCACCACTAATCCAGAATCTGGTTTCCAGCATCTGCAGTCATTGTTTTTACCAAGGCAGGACTTGTACAGTTAATGGTAATTCTCTGGAGAGTTTTGATAAAGTTTGTGCGAAGATTTGTAGCTCGGGTGCTCGTTGTTGTGGTTCTGTTCGCCGAGCTGGAAGTTTTTGTTGCAAACGTTTCGTCCCCTGGCTAGGCGACATCATCAGTGCTTGGGAGCCTCCTGCGAAGCGCTTCTTTGATGTTTCCTCCGGTGTTTATAGTGGTCTGTCCCTGCCGCTTCCGGTTGTCAGTTTCAGCTGTCCGCTGTAGTGGTTGGTATATTGGGTCCAGGTCGATGTGTTTGTTGATGGAGTTTGTGGATGAATGCCATGCCTCTAGGACTTCCCTGGCTGTTCTCTGTCTGGCTTGCCCTATGATAGTAGTGTTGTCCCAGTCGAATTCATGTTGCTTGTTGTCTGCGTGTGTGGCTACTAAGGATAGCTGGTCGTGTCGTTTCGTGGCTAGTTGATGTTCATGTATACGGATTGTTAGCTGTCTTCCTGTTTGTCCTATATAGTGTTTTGTGCAGTCCTTGCATGGTATTTTGTCTTCGACTGGGACAACACTACTATCATAGGGCAAGCCAGACAGAGAACAGCCAGGGAATTCCTAGAGGCATGGCATTCATCCACAAACTCCATCAACAGACATATCGACCTGGACCCAATATACCAACCACGACAGCGGATAGCTGAAACTGACAACCGGAAGCGGCAGGGACAGACCACTATAAACACCGGAGGAAACATCAAAGAAGCGCTTCGCAGGAGGCTCCCAAGCACTGATGATGTCGCCTAGCCCCTAGGGGTGGGAAGATTTGGAGCTGTTCTATTCTATGTTGAGAACATAAGGTTAGATTAGATTACATTACATTACATTACAGTGTGGAAACAGGCCCTTCGGCCCAACAAGTCCACACCGACCCGCCGAAGTGCAACCCACCCAATCCCCTACAGTTACCCCTTACCTAACACTATGGCCAATTCACCTGACCTGCATATCTTTGGACTGTGGGAGGAAACCGGAGCACCCGGAGGAAACCCACGCAGACACTGGAAGAACGTGCAAACTCCACACAGTCAGTCACCTGAGGCGGGAATTGAACCCGGGTCTCCGGCGCTGTGAGGCAGCAGTGCTAACCACTGTGCCACCGTGCCACCCACAGTGCAAGCTCCCGAGGTGGAAGAGGAGGTGTTCGTCCTCCAGTTTGCACGTGGCCTAATGTTGGTGGTGGAGGATGTCCAGGAAGGGCATTTCATTGGGGGAATTAGAGGGGTGGGGTTGAAATGGCTGGCAACTGGGAGGTGGGTTGTTTGGAGAATATGGACCAGAGATGCTCCTGGGACTGAGGAGTGTTGCCAAACAATAAGTGGAGGTGCATAGTTCCTTGAAAGTGGAGTTGTAGGTAGACAGGATGGTGAAGATGGCATTTGGCATGCTTGCCTTCATTGGTCAGTGCATTGAGTATAGGTGTTCGGATGTCATATTGTGGCTGTATGTTGGTGAGGCCACTTTTAGAATACTATGTTTAATTACGGTCTCCCTACTGTAGGAAAGATGTTAAATTTGCAAAGGTTCAGAAAATATTTACAAGGATGTTGCCAGGATTGAGGGGTTTGAGCTATGGAAAGAGGCTGAATAGACTGGGGCTTTTTTTCTCTGGAGCATCAGGGGTGATTTTACAGAGATTTATAAAAACATGAGCATGGATAGGGCGAATAGCCAAGACCTTTTTCCCTGGGTTGTGGGGGGGGGTCCAAAATCTGAGGGCATGGGTTCAAGGTGAGAGGAGAAATATTTAAAAGGGACCTGAGGAACATCTCTTGCACGCAGAGGGTAGTCTGTGGATGGAAAGAGGAGGTGTTGGAGGAGGGTACGATTACAACATTGAAAAGTCATCTGACTCGGTGTGTGAATAGGAAGGGTTTCGAGGGATATGGGCCAAATGCCGACAGCTAGGACTAGATCACTTTAGGATATCTGGTTGGTGTGGACAAGATAGTCTGAAAGGTTTGTTTCTGTTCTGTAAATCTTTGTGACTCTATGATTGTATAATCCCAAGTCTTTCAGTGCATCCCTCAAAGCATCATGATCTTAATTTATAGATTACTGATCTGTACATGATATTACAGTTGTCCTTCTTATATTGTTCCACAAGCTATATTGAACACTGGCCTATTAAATGAAGGTGTATATATGGCATTTTGTGTTTAAAATAGTAATATTTATATTTCAGCTTGTTCAATCAGTTTGTTAGAAAACATGAAAGCAGTATTTGTTTTATTGGACAACTGTTCATATTTGAAATACATTTCTCCTTCCTACTGGTGAGATTTCCTAAACAAAAGTGCTGAGACTGGAACTTGCATAATAGTCAGGACATCATTCCTCTTCCTAATTTACACAATGCCCCAGTTTAAACAATACTGGAAGTCCTCTTTATGGTGTTGATCTTTTCAGACAATGAACAAAGCAATGCATTGATGTAGGGCAGAACTGACAATATTGTTGAAATGCTATGATCCATGTTAAAAATATCTCATATCGACAATCCTTTAAAATTAGAGCCGAGCAAGGAAAATTGCCCAGACTTTTAGAGCAGTCTAGGTTTTGTTATTATTCATCTTTTGATATTTGTAAAGAAATATGGAGGGATATATGCTGCATTGTAAAACAGCTGCAATTTGAATGGGTTTCCAATTGTAAATTATGTATATCTGACTTGGTCTGTGTAAGGAAGGTGGAATGTTTGTGAATAAGGATTACTACTTAATTATGATGTAAATAAGAATAAGCAAAGACCTGTAAAGCATTTGTGGTTATTATCCTAAGTGTAGCAATGCATTCTTAAACTCTAGCCCACTGCGTTCCATCTGTCTCAAGTAATCTCTTAGCCCATATCCAATCTTATCTCTCTCATCTGGTAAACCAACGATATTTATGATGTTTAATCATTTGTTCAAATTTAATGCAGAGCCGTGCTAATGTCTTAAATAAAATGTAACCAAAAGCAATTGCTATTTGTTTTATTTTATACATATAACCTTAATTTCTGATTTGAGTACTATTTCATTTTTGGTATGTTTTGAACTGCCTTTACTATCATTGAGAATTGAGCCCATTTCTATTCCAATTCTTTTTGCCTAATTTTGGTCTTTGGTGTTAGTACTTAATGGGCAACAAAATAAACGAGGCTCTAAAACTTAGTGTTATGGTGCTTAAGGAGCAACTTGAATTCATGATTTTAACACAGCTGATTAGTGTCTCACCAATGTTACCTGCCCCAAAACAAATACTTTTTAAAATTGTTAACATGATACAAGGTGGCAATGTGACAAAATGACCATAGGAGCTGCTTGGATGGATATAGTAATGGGGTGAATATTGAAATTACTCAATAAAACTGCTCAGTTGGTAAGAAAAAATACATTCAAGACAGATATTGTATATAAAATCAAAAATTGCTGGATAAACTCACATCAGGCAGCATCTGTGGAGAGAAACTGAGTTAATATTTCAAGTCGGGGTGACCCTTCATAAATAAGATGTTCATTTTATTACTTTCCCCACAGATGCCACCTACCTGTTGAGTTTTTCCAGCATTTTCAGTATTTATTTTAGAATACCAGCATCAGCAATATTTATATGAGTGAGTTTTTTTTTGTAACAATTCTCTCAATTTAAAGCTTTGACAATTTGTGGAACCATCCACTGCAATTTTTCAATGCTTGAGAAGCACTCTTTAAGCCAAGAGATACCCTACAGTTGTAATTTTATTTTTGTATTCAATGATGGAAGTAATATTTCATGTTTTCTATGAGTCTAGGATGATAGCTAAATTATATCTTGACTTCTGGATTTGATAGTTGATAGAATGTCAGCTGTTCTGAGTATTTCTGGTGAACCAAAGAAAGAGATAGTCACTGAGCATTTCTGTCTGTGGTGTTGACCTCACACATGTCCCAATGCATTTCATAGAATCCCTACACCATGGAAACAGGCCCTCCGAAGAGTATCCCACCCAAACCCATTCCCCATTTCTCTACATTTACCTCTAACCTACACATCCCTGAACACTATGGGCAATTTAGCATGGCCAATTCACCTAACTTCCACATCTTGGATTATGGGAGGAAACCAGAGCACCCAGAGGAAGCCTACACACACATGGGGAAAGCGTGCAAACTCCACAGACAGTGGCCTGAGGCCAGAATCAAACCCGTGTCCCTGGTGCTGTGAGGCCATAGTGCTAACCACTGAGCCACTGTGCGGCCCCAAAATGTGTCCCTTGAAAAGACAGTACCATCATTAAGACAGTGTTGTATGGCCTAGCTGCATAGTGATCTTGTAATTTTTCCCTCCGGTCTTTTAGATGCTGATCTCTCTCTTTTCCAGTTAGGACTGCTTTCTGGTTCATGGTTGAATGTGGGAATTCACTACTTTTTTTAGTGCATGGGGCAATGAGGTTTGTGCTTGTGTTAGTCCTGCTTCTTTATCTCAGGTTATTATTACAAATGGTGATGTATCTAGACAGGTTAGTCTAAATGGTGTTGGTTGGAGACTAGTATCTAACTGAAATTGAGCACTTTTTGGTGCACTTTATGAAAATATTTAATACTAGAACCACCAGAAGTGAGGTTTAGAGGAAACTATTGAATGGAAAGAATAAAGTGTTCAAGGAGGAATCTGCTGTTAAATTTTTGTCACCATGTTTTCAATGCATTTGATTAATATTGGTGTCAAATATAGTGATTAGTGGGGTTGGGATGGGTTTATGTAACAGATCTCTGTGACTTAAAAGTAAGAAACATGGGAATAATCAGCCATTGGTTTTAGAAGTAAGTCTTTCACAAATTTAAAATGGTTCATAGCCAATGCATTACTTCGAAAGAGTATTAGAGAAAACACTGTAGACAGCAAGGTCTCTTGCTCACGACAACAAGGTAATTTTACCTTGTGACTAAAATACTAAATAATGATGTTAGCCCAGGGATAGTTATGGCATTGAAAATGGAGATAATTTATCATATTTCCTTCAATGGTGGCATGGGATTTTTTTGCTTATTGATCTGTGAAGGCAGAAGGACCATTTCATATTTTATCTGAAAGATAACACCTCTGACAATGCAACACTCTAGTTGGTACAGTGTGTAAGTCAAAATGAGGATATTAAATCATTGGAGTAGGGCTTGAACCCAACGCTTTTTGATTTAGAATTGAAAATGCTCCTACTGAGCCCGCACTAGTGCACTTACCCTCTTTCAAGCTGTTATGAGTCACATTACATGAGTAACCTTGTTGCTGCATTTTTGTAGCTTACGTACCTCTTTCGGTATTAAATTCAATGGTTGATTATCCTTAAAAATGTAAGTCTAGGATGTCCTGATGGATTCTCAAGTATGAGTCACAATGTATTCTACTGCAGAATAGCTTATAGATGTACGTGGAAAAACCTGCTTCATTGTGTTTGCCAGTAATATTGTCTTCCCAGAGCCAATGCTATCATTCTGCAGGTTTGGTCCTTGAAACTATCCATTACTGATATGAGTGAACTCGATAGTTTTCTTGTTCCAAACATGCTGTCCTAATGCAGTAGTATTAAGAATCTTCTGTCGGAAATGTGTGTTTGGGTCGTACAAAGTAATAAATGTTGTTATTTATGAGACATTAAATCCTTCAGTCCTGAAGTAATTAAATCCTTCTGAAGATATGGCAAACTCTTGGGATGGTGGGAGCATTTGCTCCGTGTATCCAGATGTGAATATGGATATGAACATGAATAAATGTATCACTGAAGTATCTTTCTCTCCTCCATAGCCTCACAAATAATAAATTGCTAAGTAAGAGATGGCTGGCTCGCAGTTCACAGCCAGTGTTATGCTATGATTAATTCATACATGTTACAGTTAGTAGTGAAAAATGTGCAGGTCCTTTGTCCTGTGGTCTTGCCTTGAGGTATTAGTGAAACTTTTCTAATGATCTGGTTGAGATCAGGATTTATAATGTGGTGATACCCTAGAAAGTTTTCCTTGACCGTAAAACATTAAAGCGTAAGACAAAGCTTCAGTGGTTTCAAAGTAAGGCTTTAGTACAGATCCCAGTGCTGCACAGATGTTCAAGACATTTAAATACATTACTTTATAAAATAGACTACTACGGAGCACCATACATGGAAGGTGTGACCTTTTATGGTGGGCATTATCCTTACTGCTACCTAAAAAGGAGCAAAAGGATTGAGTTTTTCATGATATCAAATTCTGGCATCTGGAACATCAATATAACAAGTAACTTGTTAAGAAAATGATTCGTACTTTTCTGATTTTCTCTGTCATTTATTCGTTGGTATCAACATAATACAGGAGGGGATGAAATTAGAAATTTCTATGGGCACTGAAAGATAAGTAGGCGAGGTTCCAGACTCCATTTTCAAAAAAGGAATACAACAATCACCATCCCAAACGAGGAACCTTCATAGCCCTTTCCACAGAGTTGGTAACTTTGTGTAGAATTGTTGCATGTTGCAACATAGCAACAGCCCAGTCTGGCCATCGTATCTATTTTGCCATTTCTGTCCTTCCTCTGAATGTCCCTCCTGCCCATATCTTTTATTATTATTCTCTCTCAAACACCTAGTATCATTTTAAAACTATATAAGGACACTATTTCAATCCTGGTAATAAAGACTTTTCTCTCATTGGAATATAGGTTGCAGGGACATCAGTTTAAGCTCTTGCCAGTGAAAATCTGTTTTGCTAATTTTATTTTTTTCTACTTTGGTTACAGCTTCATGTTCCCAGTATCAGGGGGATTAGTTCCTCCCCAAGGTATGTATGGCAATATTGCAGTTCTACCATGCATATCTTGATTCATTTGTGTTCTTGCACCATTTGTGATTCATTACATGCGATGTAATAACAATAATCTTTAATCATGTGTTGCCAAGGCCTAATTTTGCATGAGTTTCTTTGGAACATATCATTGTAAGTTTCAAATGAGCTGTATTGAATTTAGCGTACAAAATATGAAATGTTAAAAAAAAATTAAGTGCTTGTAAATGTTCTAATGACGATGACACCTGTGCCTCTCTATATCTGAACTGTCATTTATCCAGTAGATTTAAAAGTATATGTACATCTGCTGTTGATTGTACTTTCTGTAATGAGTGAATGAAGCCATCTTAATCCTTCTCCTCTCACTTTTAAAAATAGTTAAAACGTCAGACCTCCTTTTGATGTCATTCTTGTTTCTCTTTCTTCACTCCCCCCTTCTCTCCCTCTAAAAGGTCATCCCCTCCAACCTGAAACTTACAGACACTGGGATATTAAGTTCGCTGTGGACATTCAGAAAGCCTGATGCACTTTGGGACTTCTCCCAAGTTCACAGCTGGCCACAGTCTCCATACACAGATTGAATCCTCCATAAGCTGATACCTACAATTGTATTCACAATTGCTCTTGGGTTAGCGTAACTCTGTCTAATGATTTAACTTTGAATTGTAGCAAATCACTTTTTATTAAATACATACTTACCTCATGACCTGAGTGAAACCCACAGCACTAGACCACAGTGTATAATTATCTAAAAATGCTTGTTCCAATTTATCCATCAGTACATAATATGCCAGAGAGTGAAGGTAACCAGGATGCAAAACAGCAGACTAATTAAATCTGAAATTCACGCTGACTGGGTTGGCTGTGTCCATAATTCTTTGAACTCTTCTCAACAAGCTCATGAAATCAGTTATTTATGCTTTATATGGAAGATGAAGCATATAAAATCTTAATAGACTGAAGAAAAAAATCCTGTAATTATAAGGATTCTTTTTATATTGAAACTATCCTAATGAAGATGACTTCTATCAAATCAGATCAGGTCAGGTTGAAGCTGCAGCAGATGATGTGTTAATGAGATTGGAATGGCGATATTTGTTCATAATTCTCCATATTGGACAGGTTTTTAGTATGCCACAGAAGGAAACCATTTATTTCATCATGTCTGTGCAGGATCATGGAACTTTCTAAAATCCCATTCCTGCATTTTTCTAATGTCTTTATATTGCTATTTTTCAATTATTTGGATCACTTTCAAAAACTATTTTGTTTTTGCTTTCCTCGGTGCTGCTTGTAGGGCATTGCTGTTGTAAAATCACTTTTTTCTAATGTTTTGCTTGGTGTACTTAAAGTTTTGCTTTCCACTTAACTGTTTACTAAACAGTGAAAAAAAGTTTTCTCAATACACACGATAAAGCTTGATATTGCTTTAAACACCTCTGTTCCTTGCTCTTTCCTGGTGTCTATTCAGTTAGTTTCCTATTCTCCTCATAGCCTTAAAAAAACATTTTGAAGTTAGTGACTGATTCTAGATACTGTATTGTAATTACAGCCTAACTGATAATTTGTAGAAAGTCATTTTAAGACCTTGCTTAAAAATACTTACTTGACCAAAGTTTTGGCTCCCATCTAATATCTCCTCCTTTAACTTTGTCAGTTTTTATTTTAACATAGATTTGTGAAGTGCTTTAGAATTTTTTTTTGCTTTGCTGCTCTAAGAATGCAAGTTTTGAATGTTTGCTTTTTGCTATTTGTTAAATTATGGTTCTGTATAATTATTGTTGCAGGTGAATCTCATTTTATAATATGTCTGAACAGGTTATTATTTGTAGAAAAATATCTCCAAATCTAAGCCATCCTACTTTCTAATCCTTGTAAAATTTAATTGTTTTCACTGCTTTTTCTCTCATCCCATTTACTCTTCTCAAAGTGTATCATCTTACATTTGTGTTCTCAACCAATAGTTATCCTTCTGAAGTTCAGTCAGTCATCTCACACTACTTTTGTGTCGTAAGCAAATTCTGAGATCCACCTCAATCCATTTTCAGATATCTGATTGACATCATTATTTAACTAATGGCCTATAAACAATTAACCATTAATCTGTTTTTAATCCTTTTGCCAACCTCCTATCCAACCTAAATAAAATTGTCAGTGAATTGAATTCATAAAGCAAGGCATGCTGAAGATCCCTTATATGGAGATAGCAGACTGCATTTGGGCAAGCAGGAAAATTGCTTTTGAGTCGAACATTTATACTAAACAAGTTGGCAAGATTTGGAGATGCCGGTGTTGGACTGGGGTGTACAAAGTTAAAAATCACACAACATTAGGTTATAGTCCAACAGGTTTAATTGGAAGCACTAGTTTTCAGAGCACTGCTCCTTCATCAGGTGGTTGTGGAGTACACCATTGTAAGACACAGAATTTATAGCAAAAGTTTACAGTGTGATGTAACTGAAATTATACATTGAAAACTACCTTGATTGTTTGTTAAGTCTCTCATCTGTTGGAATGACCATGTTAGTTTCTCTTCTTTCATATGTAAATCACAAAATGTTTTTTAAAAGTTACATTCTCAGGTTAACTTTAACAATTGGTGTCAGCCCAGATAATATGTTTAAGGTGTTAGCCCCCTGTGTGCTGTTGTCTGTACCATGATGTTTAGACTGGATGTAATAGAGTCATAGTCATAGAGATGTACAGCATGGAAACAGACCCTTCGGTCTAACCTGTCTATGCTGATGATATCCCAACCCAATCTAGTCCCACCTGCCAGCACCTGGCCCATATCCCTCCAAACCCTTCCTATTCATATCCCATCCAAATGCCTCTTAAATGTTGCAATTGTACCAGCCTCCACCACATCCTCTGACATTTCATTCCATACACCTACCACCCTCTGCGTGAATAAGTTGCCCCTTAGGTCTCGTTTATATCTTTCCCCTCTCACCCTAAACCTATGCCCTCTAGTTCTGGATTCCCCGACCCCAGGGAAAAGACTTTGCCTATTTATCCTATCCATGCCCCTCATAATTTTGTAAACCTCTATAAGGTCACCCCTCAGCCTCCGACGCTCCAGGGAAAACAGCCCCAGCCTGTTCAGCCTCTCCCTGTAGTTCAGATCCTCCAACCCTGGCAACATCCTTGTAAATCTTTTCTGAACCCTTTCAAGTTTCATAACCTCTTTCTGATAGGAAGGGGACCAGAATTGCACGCAATATTCCAACAGTGGCCTAACCAGTGTCCTGTACAGCCGCAACATGACCTCCCAACTCCTGTACTCAATACTCTGAGCAATAAAGGAAAGCATACCAAATGCCTTCTTCACTATCCTATCTACCTACGACTCCACTTTCAAGGACCTATGAACCTGAACTCCAAGATCTCTTTGTTCAGCAACACTCCCTAGGACCTTACCATTAAGTGTATAAGTCCTGCTAAGAGTTGCTTTCCCAAAATGCAGCACCATGCATTTATCTGAATTAAACTCCATCTGTCACTCCTCAGCCCATTGGTCCAGATCTTGTTGTAATCTGAGGTAACCCTCTTCGCTGTCCACTACACCTCCAACTTTGGTGTCATCTGCAAACGTACTACTGTACCTCTTAAACTCGCATCCAAATCATTTATGTAAATGACAAAAAGTAGAGGACCCAGCACTGATCCTTGTGGCACTCCACTGGACACAGGCCTCCAGTCTGAAAAACAACCCGACACCACCACCCTCTGTCTTCTACATTTGAGTCAGTTCTGTATCCAAATGGCTAGTTCTCCCTGTATTCCATGAGATCTAACCTTGCTAACCAGTCTCCTATGGGGAACCTTGTTGAACGCCTTACTTAAGTCCATATCTCTAACTCATTTTTTAAATTAGATCAGTCTAAACATTATGGCACAGACAGCAGCACACAGGGGGCTAACACCTTCAACACATTATCTGGGCAGACACCGATTGTTAAAGTTAACCTGAGAATGTAACTTTTAAAAAAAAAAAAAGTTTTGATTTACATATGAAAGAAGTGATACTAACATGGTCATTCTAACAGATGAGAGACTTAACAAACAATCAAGATATTTTTGAAAGTATAATTTCAATTATATCACACTGTAATCTTTTGCTATAAATTCTGTGTCTTACAATTGTGTACTCCACAACCACCTGATGAAGGAGCAGTGCTCTGAAAACTAGTGCTTCCAATTAAACCTGTTGGGCTATAACGTGGTGTTGTGATTTTTAAGTTGGCAAGGGCTGACTACATGCAGGGCATTGCAAACATTGGCTGTATACACATTTTAATATACAAAAGTCACAAAAGAAAGAAAATTTCCACTCTGTGGTCTGTGACACCTGACTAGCTGATGCTGTTTTTCTACGAATTTATTCTGTTCAAAATCACAAAAAATTCTATTTTTATCACACCAATGTTTAGTATTCCTGTTTTAACAGAATAGTCATTGTGGCTTTTATTCGAAAGCGCCATGATACAGGACTGTCTAGTTCATTATTTGCTCTTCAATTATTTTACAATTTATGGAAATCATGCCCATTGCAACTCCTGAATGAAATTTGCAATTCCAAATAACAAAGACTGACATAAACATGTTTTAACCATTTCCAGGTTTATACTGCCCATAAATATTTATGTTTAATATTAATGTTCCTGCAAATGCTTCCTGATCTAATGCCTCAAACAGTGTAGTGTTGCCTGTAATTCAGACAAATGGTGATTTGCTCTATAAAGGAAATTGTTTCAACACTATAAAGGAAATTTTAAGAAACTGAATTGACAAATAAATATATCTGGGTATTCAATTTAAGTCTGAGGCAGCTCCATTATTTTCTTGGAAATAATAATTGTTTTACTTTCATTCCTGTATTGTAGTGACTACCAAAAATTACTTTTTAAAAGAATTGTTTCAGTAATTAATTATTAACCAGATCCTTTACCCTGACATCTACATTGTGTAGTTGTATTCTAATTCAGTCAGTTGCATTTTAAACAAAATGTTTTCCATCCTTTCTCTCTCACTCAAGGTTCTTACTCTGTGTGGGGAATAGCTCCATTCTGAGGTCAAGTAATGATTGCCCCACAAATAGGCTGCAGCATCATCACTAAGACAATTATCTGTATGCTTGCACTTTCTGCCTGGAGCTGTTGAAACACAATTGGCAGCACAAATGCTGAGAAACCACCCAACCAAAGATACTCGAGCTAACTAGAATACCCAGTGAGACTAGATAGCTCAGGATAGGGAATGAGTTTCAAGACATTTTGTGTACGTTGTAGTCCATACCCTCCATCCTTCTTTCTGCCAAATTTCCATAGGATTCATGAAATTTTAATTGTTTCCTTTTAGCACAGAAAAAATCAAAAAGTAACCTTTCAACAGAACCACTTCTCGTATTGTGCACTTCTAGTTCCCTATCTGTGCTCTCTTCATCTGAGCTAACATTTCATTGCAGTAATATTTAAAGTGAATTGCACTGAAGCGACACGCGGGGAGATTTTTTTTTATCAGTTCAAGTGTTTGTTACCATTGATGCTATGGAAGTATAATGTAGTCAGCACCATGGATCTTGGGCACAGGGTATCCATGTTGAATTCTTATTCTGGTGAAAAAGGACAAAGCTTGAGATTTATTCAAAACATACAATATCTGCAAAGCTATGCTAGTTGCACATCTCTTTTTACCTATTTTCGACACGTGATCTAAATTCTGTTTTGCCCCAGCTCCTTTTTCTGTCATATTCTCTTTTCTCTAAGATACTACCTCTTTGAAGAAGTGGTGTCTAATTATCCTGAAGTACCTCATTTGTGTGATTTGGAGATGCCGGTGTTGGACTGGGGTGTACAAAGTTAAAAATCACACAACACCAGGCTATAGTCCAACAGGTTTAATTGGAAGCACACTAGCATTCGGAGTGCCATTCCTTCATAACAATCGCCTGATGAAGGAACGGTGCTCTGAAAGCTAGTGTGCTTCCAGTTAAACCTGTTGGACTATAATCTGGTGTTGTGTGATTTTTAACTCATTTGTGTGGCCATTCTTCAAGCTTGTGCACAAATAATGAGGTGACAAGAGTATGCTATTAATTAATTAAGGCATCTGTGCCATTTCAATCCAACCCTTGCAGAATTTTGCTGTGGTGCTTCTGGATGGTGATTGGTTTTAGAAGTCCTGGATAGGTTTCTTCATGGATTTTCAAGCCAGTTCTAATATCCTTTCTACACCCCCAACCAAGATCAGTTAATTCAGAAATACACCTACTGTTGATGCAGTGGCAATCCAGTAGCTCAGCACAAACTGGATCAAACATGGTACATTTCTCAGCTATTCTAATTTAATGACTGAGGAGATAGGATAGCTTGAATAGTGGAAGTTCAATCATTTACTCAAATTGGTGTGCCATATTTGTGATGCAGCCTAACTCAGATGAGATCAATCATGACTTCTCTCAAGAAAGGTGTTTAATATTCTCATTGCAGAATTAAATTCTGTGGTGTGCTTATTTGTAAAATGTGCCCTTGTGTGTTTAGCAGAAAATGCAAAGGTATTGTTTTCTCAAATTACATGTGAACATATTGTGTGATTATTACTCATTTTAAATCGGAAAAGTGAGGAATATAATTGACAAGCTAATTATTGTCCACTATTCAACTGTTCTTTATTTGTTAAATTTTCGTTGGATTGTTTAACAGTCAGTGACTGTTAGTGCACAGCAGAACAGATGCATTTATCTTTCATTATGCCAATATTTGAGGTACTGGTAGGCACGAGGGGAGGAGCAGGGATGAATGGCAAGGAATATTGAATGAAATCATACATTTTGTATTTTGAATGCTACTGTGAACGTGGCATAAAAATACTTTCAAAAACAGGTACCTGCAAAAATAATGCTTATTGACATTCTAACCTGCATTTTGACAGATACCACCTACTCAATTAAATTCTAGGCCCATGCAAATTATAATCGATGGAAAGTCTTCAATGCACTCAGTCTTTAAACAACTTCTAAAAATACAAGACATTTAGGTTAGTAGGTGAAGGAAACTGATTTTGTGGAATGGGTGTGTTCTTTACCCAGCCTCTGTCGTGTTAGAGAAACTATTCCACCTCTGGGGTTAAGTGTTTGCACGCATCTGTGTCAGAGAACAAATGATTTATCTACTTCTATGAATGCTAGACAAAAACAAATCCATTGGACAAAAGCTGGGTACTGCACCAGGTAATATCACCTGATAAGAAGGAGATATTGTCTGTACTTGATAAGGTTAAGACTAGATGTGCATCCAACAATACCAAAGGGAAGTGCATGTGGAAATTGCAGCGGCAGGGCTATAGTTTTCCAGTTTCCCATAGACTTTGGAGGTGTCAGAGGACTGGAGAATTGTTACGCCCTTGTTCAAAACTTGATGTAAACATAAACTGAGCAACTACAGACCGATTTAACTTCAGTAATAGCGACACTTGTCAAACAATAAATCAAACAAGATTATTGTCTCATCGAAAAATACTGGCTGAATAAGGAAAGCCAGCATGGATTCCATATAAGGGAAGTTATATTTTGCTAATTTGCAAGGGTTTCTTGAGGTAACAATGCTGATGTGTTAACATGGAGTTCCAAAAATAATTAAATAAAATGGCACACAACAAACATTTGAATAAAGTTATCGTTCAGCGTAAAAAGGACAATAACAACATGAATATGAAATTTGCTGAATGGCAGGAAAGTGTGTGTAATGGTCAGTGGGTGTGTTTTGGCTTGGAGGAAGGTTTATAATTGCCTGGGGACAGTGTTGGAACCTTTTTGTTTCCCTTATATGTTATAATAACTTAAGTCTTGGTGCAGGGCACAATTTCAAAGTTTGTGGATGATAGAAAAGTTAGAGGCATTGCGGACTACGAATAGGATGGTGTAGAACTTCAAAGGGCAGCATGGTGGCTCAGTGGTCAGCCCTGCTGCATCACAGCACCAGGACCCTGGTTCAATTCCAGCCTCAGGCGACTGTCTGTGTGGAGTTTACATATTCTCCCTCTGTCTGTGTGGGTTTCCTCCGGGTGCTCTGGTTTCCTCCCACAGTCCAAATATGTGCAGGTCAGGTGAATTAGCCAATCTAAATTGCCCATAATGTTCAAGGATGTGTACGTTAGGTGCATTAGTCAGGGGTAAATATCAAGTATTACGGTAGGGAAGTGGGTCTGGGTGGGTTACTCTTTGGAGAATCGGTGTATATTTGTTGGGCTACACTGTAGGGATTTGATGAATGGTGGCAGATAAGTAGCAGATGAAATTAATTGCAGTAAAATCTAATGTGTTTCACTTTGTTCCACTGTGTATTGCTTACCAATGCAAGATTAAAGGTGCAACTCTAAAAAGGGTGCATGTCTCATTGAAGTTTGCAGGAGATGTTGAAAGAGTGGTTACTAAAGCTTTCAGTATCCAGGATGTTTGGATGCATAGAGGACACAAAGGGGTTATGTTGAACTTGTACAAGACACCAGTTTAAAAATAAGTTTTAAACTGTATGGTTCAATTCATAATACAAACAAAAGTTTGCAAAATACAAAGGAAATTTTGGAGTACAGTGTCCAGTTCTGAATGGTGAACTTCAGGGAGGATTGAAAAAAAAATGTCAAAACAACAGCAGTTTTAAAAGGGAGACAAACAGACAAAGGAAGCACGTGGTGAGGTCAGTGCAGGAGAAAGAGAGAGAAAGAAACTGACACAGCCGTGAACCTGTGCAGTTACTGCCTTTGCTGTTTGAATTCACGTATCGCTGGACATCTGAGTGCGTCTGGGAAAATTAACAAACAGTGAAATTCACAACTAATCTTGGAGGAACCTCTTTGGGTGAAGTTCACAGCACAGAATCAGATAAGTAATTGTTTTAAATGGCCTACAGAAAGTCTCCAGTAATGAGTAGAGTGGGTTCTTTCTTCATTATATTTTTTTTGAGATATGTCTTTTGATTAAACTTAAAAAAAAAACCATAACTATTAAGTTAATCTGGGGCAGTGTTTTGTAGAGGAATAAGATGGTGTTATTTTCTGGGTCTGTAGATTGTGAAGGAGCAAAAATGGCCTTTAGAAGGGTGTGATATGTGCTTCTTCTCAGATAGGGTTTGAAGAGAGTTTAAGGGTTACTGCGGATTATATCTGCAATAAATGCTGTTGGCTGTGAATCTTATCAGATCGAAGGGATCGGTTGGAGAGACAGTTAGAAGCAATGAGGAATTTGCAACAGCAACAGTATGTGATGGATGGCAGTTATAGAAAGAGGGGAAGCCTCAGATACAGCCACATAGATGGGTTAACTCCAGGAAAAGTAAGAGAGGTAGGCAGCTAGTGCAGGAGACTTCTGCGGCTATACCCATTTCAAACAAGTATGCTGTTTTGGAAAATGTAGAGGGTGATGGATTCTCAGGGAAACGTAGCACGAACAGCCAAGTTTCTGGTATTGATACTGGCTCTGATGCAATACGTCAGGTTCCAAGAGATCAGTTGTGTTAGGGGATTCTCTAGTCTGAGGTACAGACAGACGTTTCTGTGGCCAGCAGCAAAAAAGCAGAATGGTGTGTTGCTTCTCTGGTGGCAAGGATGTCTGAGAGGGTGCAGAATGTTCTCAAAGGGGCAAGAGGGTGGGGTGGGGGAAATAGTGAGGAAAGAGATCAATCTGAGACTAGTACTGTTGAGAACAGAAGAGAGTCACAGTCAGGACAGGCAGGGACCAGGTGGGACGAATAAATTAAACTAGATTAGAGTGATGCTGGAAAAGCATAGCAGTTCAGGCAGCATCTGAGGAGCAGGAAAATCGATGTTTCGGGCAAAAGCCCTTCATCAGGAATAGAGGCAGAGTGCCTGCAGGGTGGAGAGATAAATGAGAGGGGGGGGGGTGGGGAGAAAGTAGCATAGAGTGATTAGGGGTGGGAACCCCCCCCCCCGGTGCTACCTTCCACCCTACCAACCTTCACATAAACCAAATCATCCGACATTTCCACCACCTCCAAACGGACCCCACCACCACCAGGGATAGATTTCCCTCCGCACCCCTTTCCGCCTTCTGCAAAGACCATTCCCCACGTAAATACCTGGTCAGGTCCACTCCCCCCCCCCCCCCCCCCCCCCCCCCACACACACACACACACAACCCACCCTCCCGTCCTGGCACCTTCCCCTGCCACCGCAGGAATTGCAAAACTTGTGTCCAAACCTCCTCGCTCACCGCCATCCAAGGCCCCAAAGGAGCCTTCCACATCCATCAAAGTTTTCCCTGCACATCCACCAATATCATTTATTGTATCTGTTGCTCCTGATGCGGTCTCCTCTACACTGGGGAGACTGGTTGCCTCCTAGCAGAGCGCTTTAGGGAACATCTCTGGGACACCCGCACCAATCAACCACACCGCCCTGTGGCTCAACATTTCAACTTCCCCACCCATTTAGCTGAGGACATGGAGGTCCTGGGCCTCCTTCACCGCCGCTCCCTCACCACCAGATGCCTGGAGGAAGAACGTCTCACCTTCTACCTCAGAAAACTTCAACTCCATGGCATCAATGTGGATTTCACCAGTTTTCTCATTTCCCCTTCCCCCACCCTCACCCCAGTTCCAAACTTCCAGCTCAGCACTGTCCCCATGACTTGTCCTACCTGCTTATCTTCCTTTCCACCTATCCACTCCACCCTCCTCTCTGACCTATCACCTTCATCCCCACTCCTATTCACCTATTGTACTCTATGCTACTTTCTCCCCACCCCCACTCTCCTCTCCTTTATCTCTGCACCCTGCAGGCGCTCTGCCTCTATTCCTGATGAAGGGCTTTTGCCCGAAACGTCGATTTTCCTGCTCATCAGATGCTGCCTGAACTGCTGTGCTTTTCCAGCACCACTCTAATCAAGAATCTGGTTTCCAGCATCTGCAGTCATTGTTTTTACCTCATTGTTTTTGCCTAATTAAACTGCATTTATTTCAATGCTAGGGGCCTAACAGGGAAGGCAGATGAGCTCAGGACATGTTTAGGAACATGGGACTGGGATATCATAGCAATTACAGAAGCATGGTTGAGGAATGGGTAGGACTGGTAGCTTAATGCTCCAGGATACAAATGCTACAGGGAGGATAGAAAGGGAGGCAAGAGAGGAGGGGGAGTGGCGTTTTTGATAAGGGATAGCATTACAGCTGTGCTGAGGGAGGATATTCCCAGAAATACATCCAGGGAAGTTATTTGGGTAGAACTGAGAAATAAGAAAGGGATGTTCACCTTCTCGGGATTGTATTATAGACCACCTGATAGTCGGAGGGAAATTGAGAAACAAACTTGTAAGGAGATCTCAGCTATCTGTAAGAATAATAGGGTGGTTATGGGAGGGGGTTTTAACTTTCCAGACATCGACTGGGACTGCCATAGTGTTAGGGGTTTAGATGGAGAGGAATTTGTTAAGTGTGTACAAGACAATTGTCTGATTCAGTTTGTGGATGTACCTACTAGAGAGGGTGCAAAACATGACCTACTCTTGGGAATTAAGGCAGGGCATGTGACTGACGTGGGGGAGCACTTTGGGGCCAGCGACCATATTTCTATTAGATTTAAAATAGTGATGGAAGAGGATAGACCAGATTTAAAAGTTGAAGTTCTAAATTTGAGAAAGGCCAATTTTGATGGTATTAGACAAGAACTTTCAAAAGCTGATTGGGGGCAGATGTTCGCAGGTAAAGGGACGGCTGAAAAATGGGAAGCTTTCAGGAATGAGAGAACGAGAGTTCAGAGACAGTATATTCCCAGTTAGGGTGAACGGAAAGGCTGGTAAGTATAGGGAATGCTGGATGACTAAAGAAATTGAGGGTTTGGTTAAGAAAAAGAAGGAAGTATCTGTCAGATATAGACAGGATAGACCGAGTGAATCCTTAGAGTATAAAGGCAGTAGGTGTATACTTAAGAGGGAAATCAGGAGGGCAAAAAGGGGACATGAGATAGCTTTGGCACATAGAGTTAAGGAGAATCCAAAGGTATTTTACAAATGCATAAAGGACAAAAGGGTAACTAGGGAGAGAATAGGGCCCCTCAAAGATCAGCAAGGAGGCATTTGTGTGGAGCCACAGAAAATGGGGGAGTTACTAAATGAGTATTTTGCATCGGTATTTACTGTGGAAAAGGATATGGAAGATATAGCCTGTAGGGAAATAGATGGTGACATCTTGCAAAATGTCCATATTGCAGAGGAGGAAGTGCTGGATGTCTTGAAACAAATAAAAGTGGATAAATCCCCAGGACCTGATCAGGTGTACCCTGGAACTCTGTGGGAAGCTAGAGAAGTGACTTCTGGGCCTGTTGCTGAGATATTTGTATCATCGAAAGTCACAGGTGAGGTGCTGGAAGACTGAAGGTTGGCTAACATGGTGCCACTGTTTATGAAGGGTGGAAGGACAAGCCAGGGAACTATAGGCCAGTGAGTCCGACGTTGCTGGTGGGCAGGTTGTTGGAGGGAATCCTGAGGGACCAGGATGTACATGTATTTGGAAAGGCAAGGACTGATTAAGGATAGTCAATATGGGTTTGTGCATGGGAAATCATGTCTCACAAACTTGATTTGAGTTTTTTGAAGAAGTAACAAAGAGGATTGAAGGCAGACGGTAGATGTGATTTATATGGATTTCGGTAAGGCGTTCAACAAGGTTCCCTGTGGGAGACTGGTTAGCAAGGTTAGATCTCACGGAATACAGGGAGAACTAGCCATTTAGATACAGAACTGGCTCAAAGGTAGAAGAGGTGGTGGTGGAGGTGTGACCAGTGGAGTGCCACAAGGATCGATGCTGGTTCCTCTACTTTTTGTCATTCACATAAATGGTTTGGATGTGAGCTTAAGAGGTACAGTTAGTAAGTTTGCAGATGACACCAAAATTGGAGGTGTAGTGGACAGCGAAGAGGGTTACCTCAGATTACAACAGGATCTTGATCAGATGGGCCAATAGGCTGAGAAGAGACAGATGGAGTTTAATTCAGATAAATTCTGGTCTCCTTCCTATGGGAAAGATGTTGTGAAACTTGAAAGGGTTCAGAAAAGATTTACAAGGATGTTGTCAGGGTTGGAGGATTTGAGCTACAGGGATAGGCTAAACAGGCTGGGGCTGTTTTCCCTGGAGCATCAGAGGCTGAGGGGTGACCTTATAGAGGTTTACAAAATCATGAGAGGCCTTGTTTGGATAAAAACACAAAGTCTTTTCCCTGGGGTCGGGGGAGTCCAGAACGAGAGGGCATCGGTTTAGGGTGAGAGGGGAAAGATATAAAAGAGACTTTTTCACGCAGAGGGTGGTGCGTGTATGGAATGAGCTGCCAGAGGATGTGTTGGAGGCTGGTACAATTGCAACATTTAAAAGGCATTTGGATGGGTATATGAATAGAAAGGGTTTGGAGGGATATGGGCCGTGTGCTGGCAGGTGGGACTGGATTGGGTTTGGATATCTCGTCGGGATGGACAGGTTGGACCAAAGGGTCTGTTTCCATGCTGTACATCTCTATGACTCTATTTATAGCTCAGGTTGAGGTTCTTGATGTAGGTTTGCTCGCTGAGCTGGAAGGTTTGTTTTCAGATGTCTGAAAATGAACCTTCCAGCTCAGCGAGCAAACCCGCATCCAGGAATATGTCTGCTATAAGCTAGTGATGGAAAAATATTGTCATTGGAGATGGGCCTATTTTGAAAAAGTAGCATACGGTGACGCTAGGTTGCCCTAGTCAGCAAATGGGAATCTGAAAAGCAACTATTTCTTCTGTAGTAGAATTAATGTGGGCATGAATCATATGGTCAAAGCTCATCATAGCAAATAAAATATTCTCTAAAATCTCAGTGGATCTTGGCAGGTAAATCAGAATATTGCGATCAGTTTCTCTAAGACACTCCCATACCCTGTGATTTTCACTGGTTGCAGATGCATTCTCACATACAAACAGGCAATGTGTGTTCCCTTATCAAGGAAATCAAAACATAGAGAATGTAATGGAAGGGGGCAGACTACCAGGGCAACTATCACCATGATGGAGAAAACATTTTCAGGTGTTCCTGTTTTTGCTTGCTCTCCAGTATAATTCTTCCAGGGAAGAATAGGTGTTGAATGAGAACATAATCTGGTTGAGTGAGCTACAATGATTAAAGTAATGCATTACAATGTCCGTTTGCACATTAACACACATTATCAAGGCTCACCCTTGAATGGTCAAACGCTGTCAAGCTTTATCTTAACATACATTGTCACATTCAGGAGTGGAAGTAAGAGAATAGAAGAATTTGTTGATTAATTTTATTCACATAGGCTCTAATTATTACAAACAATGTTTTATGCTCATTCCTCGGCCTTTGGTATTGTGTATTTAACTGCTGACTATAAATAATTTAATTAAATTAATTGTGTTGAGGATATTCATCGGTTGCATACTAAACCATTAAATACTGTCCACTCTTGGAAAAACTAGTTGGTATTTTAAACATTCTGAGATCTAAGTTTTTGTGAGGGTTAAAACTGTAATAATATTGTGTGACTGTGACATCTCAATTTGTATGTCATGAATGACTGTGTAGTTTGTGGTATACCACAGTATATTACAGACTCAAAAGCTAAAGAACGTTTTTCCTAACATTTTGCATTATGTGGTGTAGTTAGACAGCTGTATTAAGTACTAGAGTGTTTCTGATGATGTTCCACTAATTGCTGTGTTATTCTTTTGGTTTTTGTTTTCATAAAGCTGTCTTTGAGAGTTTAAGTGAAGATTTTTATTTCACTCTGTGTCTCTGCGTAGGAATGATGTCAATGCAACAGCAGCAGCAATCACAGGGATTCCCTATGGTACCTGTGATGCAGCCCAACATACAAGGCATGATGGGAATGAATTTTGGTTCACAGATGCCTCCGGGCGCAATACCCATGCAGGTAATTCAGTAATGACTATTTGACCCATGCAGGAATATGTTCTTTTTTATTCAAATGTAATATTTTGAATCTATCATTTTTGGTTGCATTAAGGTACAAGGTCAAATTTGTTGGAAAGGTGGGATACAAGGTACAGTTTCCTTTTGGATGGCGTTTTCAATCTTGGCTGAGCAAATGTGGAGAGGTGCTTGCATCTGGGACTTTTCCGGGGAATATCAGAGAGTCAATCTCAAACATTAATTGAATAATGTAAAGAGTTGTATGGAATTCACCTGCTCAATCTCCAAAGTGTGAATTGCTTGGAGGAATTTGTTGGGGCGCAGACAATGCTAATCATGTTTCCAAACCTCCTCACCTGCCGGGTCCAAAGTTGTAGAAGAGGAAAATCCAATAAATACACTTTTACTAATGTCTGTTTTTCCTTTTACTGTGCCCCCTCACCCACTCAAACTGGGCAAGGTCAAAGTGACATTTTGTGGCTGTAGATTTGTTGATGCAACAGATCTACCCCCTGCTGTGTGTAACACTGTTCAGAGTTAGCCCTAGGATAGAGTACTTGCACTTATTTATTGACTGGTGTAATTTAAATGCATTATCAAAATGAATATAGGTCTTGTTAATAGAGTTGCAATAGAATGTTTATTTAAAGGGTACACTTGGATGTCAATTGATTTCCCATTTGTTGTACAATGTTTGCTTAATTATTAACAACTTGCTCAAGGAATTATTGAGCTGCCATGGTGATGTTTGTATCACTAGACATATTATGCAGTATTATTGAACAAGAAATAGAGGGTACAAGAGAGATTAGTAGGTTCTGCACCTGTATCGAAATGACAAGGCAAGCAAGTTGGATTGAATGACCTATTTTCTTTCTGTTCTCATTCAGGAATACTATTTAAATATTTTATTCCCTCTAGAGTGGAATGGCAATGGGACCAATGCCGCCAGCTGGAATATCATTTATGCCGCAGCATCATTACATGGGGATGCGTCCTTCTCCTCCACAATACACACCAGATATGCAAAAGCAGTTTGCTGAAGAGCAGCAGTAAGATGGTTTTCTGCTTCTGAATTAATTTGGAGTTGTGATATAACTTATTGTCTTTTTTTTAAAACATGTTCAAAAATGAAGCTATAGTTTTAGTTAGCTTCAGGAGTGGATCTGGTACTTCATTGAACAATGATGAATTGTTATTGAAGATATTGATCAACGGGTTAGCTGGTTTCAAACTTAGACGTTCTTACTTTGAGATTTTCTAACTTCTTTTTCTGAAATGCAGCAAGTCCAAACGCAAAATGCAGCAGCAGAGCCCTTAAAATGGATTATTGAGTCACTTGTTTATTGCAGTATATAAATGGTTACACTTTTCTTTCACTGACAGTGATTATTTGTCTCTCTCTGCACACCCCTGTGTATGCTCAAATACTATTAGTTGGAGTGTATCAGGAGAATTTCTACTTGTGCTCATGGCTGTTTGTACTGCCCAAATGTAGACAGTACTTGAGGATAATAAAATGGTGAGAAATTCTTGATCTTTGGTTGAAATATTCGTGTTGAACTGATTGACATTTTGATAACTTATTCCAATGCAAGGTAACCCAGTTGGTATAATTTAAAAGTTTGCATTAGACAATTTTATAATAAAGTGAAGATTGAGAAATAGGTTAGTCCAGAAATGTTTGCACAATCACAGCAATTATCCACTGATATTTAGTAATTTGTCACTTATGTTCCTTTAGGAAACGATTTGAACAACAGCAAAGGATGATGGAAGAGGAGCGAAAGCGACGACAGTTTGAAGAACAGAAACAAAAGTTGCGTCTTCTGAGCAGTGTAAAGCCGAAGGTATTTCTCAGCAACGTTATACATGTGCTTTTATTCCAGATGGTTCAATTTATCTACCAAAAAAAAATCCTTCAGTCTTAATCTAATCATAAATTACAACAGATTAAAATATGCAATTTTTATTTACACAGATGTTCTGTGTAATTTGATGCAAATTTCTTTCAGAAGAGGTCTTGTTGGATTGCGTTCAGTTGAGACAAGAATGATTAGAATAAAGAGAACTTAGAACCAGATTTGACTACCACGAAGAAAAACAGATTAGCATTTTCAAACATTTAAAAAGATGTGTCCTGATAACTTAGCCAGTTTGATCAGTGCATAGAGCTCAGGAAGGTGCTAGGTTTTCTATGCAGATTGTCCTGACTTAACTGAACTCTAAGGGGTGACAGCAGGGTTGATGAAAATAGAGTTCATACAATTAGCCAGAAAGTTAGCAAATTAAATATAGGATAAGGTTCTTAATTCTAATGAACTCCTGTTGGAAATATGTGTGTGAATATACTTTGGACACAGGATGGAGCTTGGCAGTGATGCTAACCATGAGTATGTAGCCTACTGTTACCCCTTGTTGAAATTTACACACAAGTTAGTCATTTGGGTGAGCACACCCAAATTAACAGCTTCAAGAAAAATGTAGTCATTCATAAATTATAGTCTAGGCTTCACTATCAGCTGTTTGTTACACTTCCACTAGCCCATAGACTTTAATTGAACTGGAACTTACAGCTATTAGAAAGCTGAAACAGCGTGATACCCTCTATAAAGAATCTAGGATCTGAGCAAACAGGGTATTAGAGTATAACAAAGCATACTTTGAAGTTTTTCCAAATTTTTTAAAAGTTCATTCACAGACCTGGGCATTGCTGGTTAGGTCACTTATAGCTCATCGCTTGTTGGGTTAAATGCCCCTTTTAAGTATCAACCACAATGCTTTGAGTCTGGAGTCAACGTAGTCAAAAAGAGTGGTGCTGGAAAAGCACAGCGGATCAGGCAGCATCAGAGGGACAGGAGGGTCGACGTTTCGAGCATGAGCTCTTCATCAGGAATGTGTGAAGAGCTTATGCTCAAAACGTCGACTCTCCTCATCCTCGAATACTGACTGACAAGCTGCCCTTTTCCAGCACCACACTTTTTGACTCTGAGGACTGCAGATGTTGGAATCAACATAGGTCAGGCTGGGTAAGGATAGCAGTTAGCTTCCCTAAAGTAAACTAGTGAACCAGAGGTTTTTCCGCCATAGTTTCAAGATCATCATTGGTCTCTTTAATTCCAGATTAATTCCGTCGACCAACTTTTTAAAAAAATTGTTTGGATGCTACCTATTCAAGAATGGAGTTGATGGTTATGAGGATAGACAGATTATATAATTGGTACAAAAAGTGGGATTGTGTTTATTGAATCATAGATAAGTATAGAATGTAGAGTCATAGAGATGTACAGCATGAAAACAGACCCTTCGGTCCAACCCGTCCATGCTGACCAGATATCCCAACCCAATCTAGTCCCACCTGCCAGCACCCAACCCATATCCCTCCAAACCCTTCCTATTCATATACCCATCCAAATGCCTCTTAAATGTTGCAATTGTACCCAGCTCCACCCCTTCCTCTGGCAGCTCATTCCATACACGTACCATCCTCTGCGTGAAGAAGCTGCCCCTTACGTCTCTTTTATATCTTTCCCCTTTCACCCAAAACCAATGCCCTCTAGTTCTAGACTCCCCGACCCCAGGGAAAAGACTTTGCCTCTTTACCGTATCCATGCCCCTCATAATTTTGTAAACCTCTATAAGGTCACCCCTCAGTCTCTGATGCTCCAGGGAAAACAGCCCCAACCTGTTCAGCCTCTCCCTAGAGCTCAAATCCTCCAACCCTGGCAACAACCTTGTAAATTTTTTCTGGACCCTTTCAAGTTTCACAACATCTTTCCCATAGGAAGGAGACCAGAATTGCACGCAATATTCCAACAGTGGCCTAACCAATGTCCTGTACAGCCGCAACATGACCTCCCAACTCTACATTCAATACTCTGAGCAATAAAGGAAAGCATACCAAACACCTTCTTCACTATCCGATCTACCTGCGACTCCACTTTCAAGGAGCTATGAACCTGCACTCCAAGGTCTCTTTGTTCAGCAACACTCCCTAGGACCTTACCATTAAATGTATAAGTCCTGCTAAGATTTGCTTTCCCAAAATGCAGCACCTTGCATTTATCTGAATTAAACTTCATCTGTCACTTCTCAGCCCATTGGCCCATCTGGTCAAGATCCTGTTGTAATCTGAGGTAACCCTCTTTGCTGTCCACTACACCTCCAATTTTGGTGTCATCTGCAAACTTACTAACTGTACCTCTTAGCTCGCATCCAAATCATTTATGTAAATGACAAAAAGTAATGGACCCAGCACCGATCCTTGTGGCACGCCACTGGTCACAGGCCGCCAGTCTGAAAAGCAACCCTCCACCACCGCTCTCCCTTCTACTTTTGAGCCAGTTCAGTATCAAAATGGCTAGTTCCCCCTGTATTCCATGAGATCTAACCTTGTTAATCAGTCTCCCATGGGGAACCTTGTCGAAAGCCAAGTTGAATAGTGGATTAGATTAGATGAATAGCCTGAAGTTTTTCTTCCTAATGAGGAATGAGAGCTTTTAAAGGTAACTGTGATGTAATTTATCTGTCAAGAAATCGGTCATAATAGAAATTGTACATCGTTTTTAAGGGATCAAACTTGATAGGCGAAGTGATTTTATTTTTGTTTTGTATAATTCTGGGTATATTTCATTGCTTTTTGACTTTCTATGTCATGCTGTGCTTTCTACATTTATTACTTGATGGGCAGCCATAAAATCAACTGCTGATAGTTGAGAGAATAGCTATATGAAATCTTCCTGACTCTGAGGGGAATTTCTATTTATTACTGCTCTATGGCTGAAATTAGGCAGTTTTTTTTTCAGTTTCAAGTAAGAGAGAACAATATAAGTAATTCTCCTCCCCACCTCATTATCACGATGGGAAAGGTTGATCTGTAATCAGATCTCTACAGTTTCCTTAGACTCTGGCATGGTTTCCTCAGTTTTTTTTTCTATTGTCTGTTGTTTCACCCTCTCCCTGATGAGAAATATTAAGTATCTTAAATCATTATTTAGAACATTGCAGAAAGAAACTAGAATTTTCAAGTGTTAAAAATATGAAGTTCTTCCTAATTTTGTTTTTGCATTCTAATCAAAATAGAAGAAAAGAGTGCTTTTCTTTTTTTTTAGAAATACTATTTCTAGATTTAATATCATCATTTTATTTATTATTTATAACACATCCATCGATTTCTATTTCATTCTGCTTTCAGCTTGGGGAAAAGAACCGGGATGATGCCTTGGAAGCCATTAAAGGAAATCTTGCTGGATTCACAAGGGATGCAAAGTTGCATCCAGGCCCTACTTCACTTCCTAATAAATCAGGTAACCATATTAACATAAGGGAATAAAGCTTCCTCTAATAGTAAATGACTCGTATGGTTACATATTTCTAGAATCTAATCTGACAGATGCTCTTTTCTGTGCGTTAACTTGTGGAAAGAGCTTTACTGACTTTAAATAAAACAATCTTTCATTCTTTCCGTTCCCCATTGCCCGGGCATATTCAACTGGTGCAGGAATAATTTTCTGCTGCAAATCAGCCTGTAGTAATGAGTAGGATGTTTTTGCAGACCACATTTTACTGCATCTCCTTGATTGGATTGAATGGAAATTTTATGCTTCCAATATTCCATCAGATGCACAATATTGAACAGGAGAGGTGTGGGGCTTAAAGTTTAGGTAACAAGTAGGAGATATTTATCAGCTAATGACTTGGCAAAGCAACTGAGGATGCACTGGAAGTTCTCTCTAAATTACAATCTTTTAAGGTCAGAAAAAAAATGGTTATTGATTAACTAAAGCCCTTTAAGCAATAAGTTGGTATTTTAAGTATGCCATGGACAAAATAACTTCATTTTGACCTCCCCAGTGTACTTGGAACATGTTTGAAAATATTGAGTTCAGTTTTTGTGACCCCATAACTTTGCAACAGTACCCACTGCAAAGGCCTTTCTCTCTGTGCAACCTACTGCTGGGAGTATTTGGCTTCCTGACTTTAAACTACAGTATCAAAGCCTCTGTTTACACCTCACCCCCAACCATCCCAATCTCCACCCTCTCCTGCGGTGGTTTCAATGGCCTAGTTTATAAATTCAATGATTGACGTATTACTAAGCTACTAAAATATGAAGGTCCAAAGCTTGGTCTCCACTACATACTGAGATAGCTATCTTCAAGTGGGCAGTGATGGGAGTCCAAACGTTGGGCTCAACAATCATGGATAGATAAAGAAATACAATCTGTTTTCCTCTTCCTGGATATATGTGGGGCATGAAGTAATCGCTGAATCATTGAATGTGACACTACCAAGCAGGATCAAAAATTTTGGCTTGAAATGTAAACCATGGATCTATATCCCAGCATTTCTGATGTAGCTTATAATTTTAAAATTCTGAATGCAGACTTGCCTATTAATACAGATTTCAAATACTCTAAAACTAGCCTCTCTTGTTCCTGGTGCTGTATCCTTATGAGTTAGGGCAATTGTCTTATTTGTTTAAATCGCTTTGCCTAAGGCATCTATCCTCATTGCCAAGATGTTTTGTGCTTTTGAAATGACTATAACGTCCTGTCCTCAATATCATGTATAAATATACAGTGTTACTACATTGGTTGTATTCCTGAATTTAATTGTATATTTGTAATGTAAGATTGCAGTTATACAGTTAGTAATAAATGTGGAAATCTAACTCACTATTTTATCATGTTGTGGTTGCAACTAATCTGTTCTATCAGCCAGACTGCATCTAACAGCATGGCTCCGAGTTCGTTAATAAGACACGAGGGAATATGATTTGTGCTTTCTCATGTGTTAAGAATACTAACAAGTTTACACAAACTCTTTTGCTTCCCTGCAAATCTTGGCTGCGTTTTGTAAGACTCTGGGGACGAGGAATTACAATGAAAAACTGCTGCCATATTTGGAGATCATTTCTGACTTAGTACAGTTAGTGTTGGTTATTCTAACACTTCAATAAAATGAGAAACAGACTAGCTGGAGAGAAGCTTTAATCAGTTAGTTGAAAGAAAATTCTTAGATAACAACACAATGTTCTCTTGACTTTGTAATTTTTCTCCTAAACTATTGCTGCTAAGATGTTATTTTATATTTTTATTGCAGTAATCTGCATCCAAATCATGCTCTATTTACAGACCAACACTATTATTTTAAATGATGCTCTGTTCAAAATTTGCCTACTGTGTAGATTTTTGCTAGGGATGATTCTGAATAGCTAGTCAGCATTGTCATGTTGCTAATGTACACTAATTTTGTTCTAGTGCAGCATGTATATATCCAGTTGTTTAACTGGCTCTTATAAATATCAGTTGGCAGGAGGGGAATTAATGGTTTTTACATTCATTGTAAATATATTTGAGAAATTTACCCAAATTAAAAGCTGGGTGCCAGTTCCAGGAACAATGATCTCAGGTAACAGTTTGATCTCTTCACAATGTCTAATACTCATCCCTCTTCTTTTATTGCTGCTTCTCTCACTATGCAACTAATTTGCTAGTTGCAAACCAAGCTTGTTAACACTTATCCAGTATTCAGAGCTTCCATGTTATTTCAATCATTGGAGACTTTCCTGCCCTTGTGTATTGCATCAGATTCAAGAACTAGTTTCCTAAGCATAAGCCCAGTAAATGAAAACTGATGTGATTTAAAACAATATGACTTTAGAATTTTTTTTATTACAAGGTGACAGTTGATTTTGTGGAAATTAAATAGATTTATGGGATTGCAGTTGCTGGCACTATGTTGTTCTCTTCTTCAGTCCCAAGTGTGAATTATCTTTATTTGTTGAGCCCAACAATTGATGAAGCTTTGTTTCCTGTCACTGGAATTGTTTCTTGTGCGATATTGCATTTTCATTAAGTGGCTGTCTACGTTGGCAATGTTTGTGCTGGCCTTCCTACTTTAACTTACTAACCTTCTGATTGGTTTCACACGATTACTGCATATTCTCAAGTAACAGTCAAACTTGTGTAAAAGTCAACCACCAATGTTTGGCCAAAAAAATCTAACTTGGTTCTACGTATCTGCTTGCTGCAAAAGTCATACTTGCCCTAATGCAAACCTGATCTTTGGAAAGCAACTGTTCAGCTTTTCGTGTTTGCACAGAATAATAAAAATACTTTTTGGTTCCCTTTGCACTAGTTTTGGGTGTGTGTTTGTTACACTCTAACCTGGCAACTCTATGATTAGCTGATGAAATAATGTCAATGATTAAGGACCAAGATGATGGGAGAGACTGGATTTCAACCACATGAAGATATCATTCATTAATGTTACGTTTTTGGCTAAACCTTTGGTCTCAAAAACTTGACTTTTACATGAGTAAATATGATATCAATTCTCTTACATATGAACAAAAGTGAGGTTTTATTTCTAGGATTTAGAAGAGGGAGTTTTTTGTATATGTAAATTTTTAGTTTTCAGTTTGGAAAAAGCTACCATAATTTGTTTTCTATCATGGTTTTAGAAATAGATGTGTTGTTTCTTGTTTAAAGGGTCTTTTTTATTCTCATTTACCTTTTATATACCTGTATTTTTTTAATTCTTTTAGTTTGCTTGATTTCTATGTTGCCTTATTTTGATTTATCCATTTTTACAGATGCTCCCCAGTCATCCCTATCAGCTGCCCCTCCTTCCCAATCCCCTGCTTTTCCTGATGATGAAGAATTCAGTGACTTTATTCAAGGGCCTGAATCTGCCGCACCTGCGGCTCCCACCAGTTTCCAGTCCTTCCAACCCTTCCACCCCACATTACAGTCTGGGCTGCAGTCTGAGCAGGCTGCAGTTCCAGCGCAGCCTGTTACTTCAGCCCATCCCTCAGCTGCAGTTTCATTGTATGCTACAGCAGGGCATTCAGGAAAAAACAGCCAAGGTAACAAGTGCAAAACTTATTTTAAATTATACAAAACTTTATGCTTTTAAAACACTCATATTTATGAGATTTTGTAGTTGATAGATTTTAAATTCTTCAAGCTAGTTTATTAGTTCTCTTCGCCTGATAGAACATTTGCAATGATCAGTTTTTAGATTTTTGATTCTTTGTGCAAGAGCAAGGCATTTGATTTTTAAAAAAAAATTAATTGTTACCAATTCTTCAGGGATTGGGGTGCGTAATTTTAGATTCTGAGACTTCAATGAAGCATAGTTTGTGTTTTTTGCTTTACTAAGCGAGGAAACACTTCTTCCACCTCCTGTTTATTTAGGCCCTTCATTGGAGGAGAAAATGTTTGCTTCCTGTGATCTCAGCATGCCTAAGCAGGCAAATGTTAAATTTAACCAGTCTCAACCCTTGGCTGACATTGGGTCTAAAGCCTCAGTCTCAACTCAGTTTCAGCCCAGTGCCAAGGCCTGTAACTGGGCCATCCAAACTGAAAACCTCGCTGGTGTATTCACAACAAACAGGCCAAAGGATCCCGAACCAGAGACAGCTGCCAAAGAGAGTGGTGAGCAAACTTGCTTTTGTTTTTAATTTTCTTCAATCATTTGCCAAGATTCTGCAAAATCAGGAAAAATAAAACTTTCAATTTCTTTAACCTGTCAACATTCCTTCTTGAACTTTTCTTATCATGCAGTTGTCTTTGTAATCTATTATGATTTACTTCTGTTCAATGACAGGCCTTTGTAACTCAAAGCTGTTCAACATCCATTGAACTTCATTTAAGGAATGCTGCTTTACAGCTGTGTAAAACAGGTTTCCTTGCTATAAAATCACTCATCAACATATCAATAAAAATAAGGTACATTATACATTGCAAGTCATATTTAGATTTTGCATGTGCTCTTGTTAGTCAAAGAGAAATATAAATATGTCTTGCAGTAAATTTCTTTCTGGAGCTGTGATTGTAAAGGTAATACTAGATAAATCTCTATATTGAATATTTGTGCAGTGTGTTCCTGACTGGATTTTGAGTTTTGGTGTATTGATTATAGATGTGCAGCAGTTCACGGATGAATGCATTTCTTCTTAAAGTTCTTGAGATTTATGTTTGATTGACTCAATGATTTTAAAATAAAATATCTTCTATTGAACTTCTGTTTGTTGACTTGAACTGTATTTGAACTGTAATTCTTAGCAAATATGCCTGGAATAATTTTGCAAGTGCTTTGACATGAGAAGGTATGTGTTTTTTTTTTAAAGCTTTAGCTGCCGGAGAGTTTAAGGCCAAGCTTCGACATGTGATTTGTGTTTGATTGTACCTGCTTCATCTCCTCTCATTAATAAAAAGCACTTCCTTCTTAATGTTTCTCTTCATGATTTAAAGGTTTGCTAAATAAATGACATGGATAAATTAAGATGTCTATTACCATGATGATCTCGATTTTGTCATAACATATAATTCAGTACATGTCCACCAAAAGTATTCTGTTTGGTATACCACTACTTGTGTTTAATGTAACGAGATTATCAAATTGGCACTCATTTACTGTGTCTTAAGCTCTACATTCACGTTACCATTTCTCAGGCATTACTCACCGGAAACTTTAGGTAAAACATGAATTTCGTTTTCATTATTGAAGTCTTGTCAGATTTCATTGATTTTGGTATTTCCAGGTTTTAGTGAGGGAACCCAGAGTACAGATTTATAAAAATATCAATCAAGTTTCTCTGACAAAGGATCCGATCAGTAATCTAGTGATGCAACTATATTTACAGGCTTGCATATTATGGGTACAAGCATGTCTCAAAATTCTTTGAGCAGACAATTTAATTATTTTAAAAGTAGAAGTGGGTTGCAGTGTATTGATGCCTCCTTACCATAATAGGTTGCAGCACAACAGCATGAAGGGGTGTGATTTTGAGTCTGAGATTTCCTTGTTCCTCATCAGCAATGCTGTGGAGGTGCACTGGGTCGAAGTCAGGTGAAAGCCAGAAGAGAAAGTGATTGTGCTGATTCTTGTACTTCCTGTTGTTTCAGGGTAAAATTGGAGGAGATTTTGGAGTCTATGGAGTTTGGAGAATTGCATGAATTCAGTGGGGCACAGATCAGGGGCTGGCACCTTTAGAGAAACACACTAGCTCCCATTTCAAAAAGTAACTTACTGAATTCCCTTAGGAAGTGATAACAGGTTCTTGCACAATTTTTAATGAAATATTCTACACTTGATCCCTGCACTTTCAATTTGTCAGCCAATGGGGAAAGAAACTGATAAATGTAGTATTCTTACAATTTACTAAAAACAAAGAACTCAAATACCTTTTATTTCATCTAACTATTCTTTTTGGACATTTTTCAGAAATTCTGAATCTGAGCCCGGTAGGGTGATTGAACATGCCACAATGCTGCTTTCATTTTAAAAGTACTTTTTGAGTTATGTCTTGCACACATGTCATTCATATGTTACTATGTAACTTGTTTATTTTATTCCTTAGGTGTAGGAGTGTACCCGACACAGGAAACAATTCAGCCAATGTTACCACCTTGGCTTTTCAATGACAGTCTTGTCCCAGGTATAGTACACTTCATGATTGTTTAAAATTCTCGCTGAAAGTGGTGATTAATGCTGGTAGTTGGTCAGTATTCATAATTTATAATATCCAGTTGTGTGATCTGACTTCACAGTTTTCATTCCATGACAATTACACATTTAAACAATCCAACTATATGTAGAGTATCCCAAGCAAGTTAATTATAATTTAAAGCTGCATACACTTTCTGAATTTGGTGATTTGTAAATTCCTCCTATTCCCCAGTATTCCTAATTGTATCATTTTTGCAGTGATATCTTGGTTGTTGGGTTATGGATCGATTTACTGATCTTGCAACTCAGCGCAATGCATGAGGCTGGGGATTGAATATTTATTTGAGTTCAAATGCATTCCTGACGTGCACATTTACAAAATCTATTTAAACAGAACTCTACAAGAAAGTTCTAGAAGCTACTCTTACTCCAGCGGGCATTGATACAGCAAAGCTTTACCCAATACTTCTCTCGTCTGGATTACCAAGGGAGATGCTGGGTCAGATATGGGCTTTTGCCAATCGCGCAACGCCAGGCAAACTTACGAAAGAGGAGCTGTACACTGTATTGGCTATGATAGCTATGTCGCAGGTAGTGTAACATTGTTCAGTTTTAAAAAATCAGTTAATTTATGTGCAATCTGTTGGACTGCTTATTTTATAATTTTCAAATGAACTGTTTATATTACAGAATATTTGGATTGCTGAATCAGATGATTGCTGAATGCATTTTTTAATTTTCAAATTTAGAATGGAGAACATTCGACACTTAGTAATGTTGCAGGGGGGTCAGGACTGGCAGTTAAACATCCAAGGATTTACAACTTATCAAAAAGACAGGGAGGTGGGCAGAGGGGGCGGGGTGGTCTTGTTAGTTAAGAACAAAATTAAATCTATGGCACTGAATGTCATAGGGTCGGATGATGTGGAGTCTGTGTGGGTGAAATTGAGGAACCACAACGGCAAAAAAAACCATAGTGGGAGTTATGTACAGACCTCCTAACAGTGGTCAGGACCAGGGGCGCAGCATGTACCGGGAAATAGAAAAGGCATGTCAGAAAGGCACGGTCACGGTGATCATGGGGGACTTCAATATGCAGGTGGACTGGGTGAATAATGTTGCCAGTAGATCCAAAGAAAGGGAATTCTTGGAATGCTTACAGGATGACTTTTTGGAACAGCTTGTCATGGAGCCCACAATAGAGCAGGCTATTTTGGACTTAGTGCTATGTAATGAACCAGACTTTATAAAAGATCTTAAAGTAAGGGAACACTTAGGAAGCAGTGATCATAATATGGTAGAGTTCAGTCTGCAGTTTGAAAGAGAGAAGGCAAAATCGGATGTAATGGTGTTACAGTTAAACAAAGGTAATTATGAGGGCATGAGAGAGGAACTGCCGAACATCGACTGGAAGCAGAGCCTAGCAGGGAAGACAGTAGAGCAAAAATGGCAGGGGTTTGTGGATATAATTGAGGACACAATACAGAGGTTCAATCCCCCAAGAAGAGAAAGATTATCTGGGGAGGGATTAGACAGCCATGGCTGACAAAGGAAGTCAGGAAATGTATCAAAGAAAAAGAGAGATCCTATAAAGTGGCCAAGAGCCCTGGGAAATCAGAAGATTGGGAAGGCTACAAAAACAAACAGAGGATAACAAAGAGAGAAATAAGGAAGCAGAGGATCAAATATGAAGGTAGGCTAGCCCTATTAGAAATGATAGTAAAAGTTTCTTTCAATACATAAGAAACAAACGACAGGCAAGAGTAGACATTGGGCCACTTCAAACTGATGCTGGAAGGCTAGTGATGGGAGATAAGGAAATAGCTGGAGAACTTAATAAGTACTTTACGTCAGTCTTCAAAGTGGAAGACATGAGTAATATCCCAATAATTAAAGGGAGTCGGGGGCTGAGTTGAGTATGGTTGCCATTACAAAAGAGAGAGTGCTAGAAAAGCTAAAAGGTCTTAAAATTGACAAATCTCCTGGCCCCGATGGGCTACATCCTAGAGTTCTGAGGAAGGTGGCTGAGAAAATAACGGAGGCGTTGGTTGAGATCTTTCAAAAGTCACTGGATCAGGGAAAGTCCCGGATGATTTGAAGACCGCTGTTGTAACCCCATTGTTCAAGAAAGGATCAAGACAAAAGATGGAAAATTATAGGCCAATTAGCCTAACCTCGGTTGTTGGTAAAATTCTAGAATCCATCATTAAGGATGAGATTTCTAAATTCTTGGAAGAGCAGGGTCGGATTAGAACAAGTCAACATGGATTTAGTAAGGGGAGGTCATGCCTGACAAACCTGTTAGAATTCTTTGAAGAGGTGACAAGTAGGTTAGACCAGGGAAACCCAGTGGATGTGGTCTATCTAGACTTCCAAAAGGCCTTTGATAACGTGCCACACGGGAGGCTGCTGAGTAAGGTGAGGGCCCATGGTGTTCGAGGTGAGCTACTGGCATGGATTGAGGATTGGCTGTCTGACAAAAGGCAGAGAGTTGGGATAAGATGTTCTTTTTTGGAATGGCAGCCAATGACAAGCGGTGTTACACAGGGTTCAGTGTTGGGGCCACAGCTGTTCACGTTATATATTAATGATCTGGATGAAGGTACTGGGGGCATTCTAGCGAAATTTGCCGATGATACGAAGATAGGTGGACAGGCAGGTAGCACTGAGGAAGTGGGGAGGCTGCAGAAGGATCTAGACAGTTTGGGAGATCAGTCCAGGAAATGGCTGATGAAGTTCAATGTGAGCAAATGCGAGGTCTTGCACTTTGGAAAAACGAATACAAGCATGGACTACTTTCTAAACGGTGAGAAAATTCATAAAGCCAAAGTACAAAGGGATCTGGGGGAGTGCTAGTCGAGGATTCTCTAAAGGTAATCATGCAGGTTGAATCCGTGATTAAGAAAGTGAATGCAATGTTGTCATTTATCTCAAGAGGGTTGGAATATAAAAGCAGCGATGTGTTACTGAGACTTTATAAAGCTCTGGTTAGGCCCCATTTGGAGTACTGTGTCCAGTTTTGGTTCCCACACCTCAGGAGGGACATACTGGCACTGGAGCCTGTCCAGCGGAGATTCACACGGATGATCTCTGGAATGGTAGGTCTAACGTACGAGGAACAGCTGAGGATCCTGGGATTGTACTCATTGGAGTTTAGAAGATCAAGAGGAGATCTAATAGAAACTTACAAGATAATACATGGCTTGGAAAAAATGGACGCTAAGAAATTGTTTCCATTAGGCGGGGAGACTAGGACCCATGGGCACAGCCTTAAAATAAGAGGGGGTCAATTCAGAACAGAAATGCGGAGACATTTCTTCAGCCAGAGAGTGGTGGGCCTGTGGAATTCATTGCCGCGGATTGCAGTGGAGGCCGGGACGCTAAATGTCTTCAAGGCAGAGATTTGATAAATTCTTGATGTCACAAGGAATTAAGGGCTACAGGGAGAATGTGGGTAAGTGGACTTGAAATGCCCATCAGCCATGATTAAATGGTGGAGTGGACTCGATGGGCTGAATGGCCTTACTTCTACTCCTATGTCTTATGGTCTTATGGATTCAGGTGTTCATTTGGATCTTGAGGAACTGTTGACTGATATTTACCATCTTGCCACAGATTATTGGGTGAAATTATCCAATTTATTTACAATCCACAATCTTTTTGAATGTAACAAGAAAATACTGTGGATGGTAGAAATCTGAGAAAAACAGAAATTGCTGTAAATACTTAGCTTATCTACTCATCTCTGTGGGGTTTCCTGGAAATGTAGTCATTCCTCAGCAAAGCAGCAAAATGGTTGGGGGAGTATGAGTAAGGCAAGAATAAAGGGATAGGGTGGAAGGCAGGAGAGACTAAATTACAAAACAAATGATGGTGCAGGTAGAGAGAGATTGTAATAGAGCAAGAAATGAAAGAAAAGATAGGTTTGGAGAAAGTAAATTGGGAAAGCAACATCACTAATATCTGATGTGCAAAATAAAATGAGGTACATGTTATGAATCTCATGAAATTCATGAAATTTTCACTTCCTGTCACCTATTATTTATATAAAACAGTTTCTGATATGTTTGAATCTTCTTCATAACATGTAATCTCAATTTAAGAAAAATGTATAGTCTTCCTTTGAAAAAAGTGTTAGATTACAACTAATCATCTGTAACCTAGCAGCCCTTACCCATGACAGTGAATAATTAATAATGGAATTACTGACATAAGATTGCCATTATGATAGGCAATCTTTATGTAAGTTAATTATGCCAATTAACTATGTAAAGTATTATGCTTGGTAAGTAACCAGATTCAATTGGAATTTTCAGAAGCCTGATTTGATATAAGTTGCATTTATTCTGGAATATTGTGGGGGAAAATGTCTGTAATTTGTCCATTGTCATTTTAATTCTACTTTCTAATAGTCAGTGTTTTCTTTTCTCCCCGGCTGCCAGAGAGGCATACCTGCACTGAATCTTGAAAATCTCAACCAGTTTCCATCTGCTCCAATTCCTACGTTAAGTGGGACTGCATTGACTTTGCCTACTTCAGTGCCACAGCAACCTATGATGTCAGTGCCAGCTGGTGGAAATGTATCTATGCCTGTTCATCCAGGCCAGTCTGCGGTCAGAATGAATCTTCCTGTAGGTGGCAGTACGACTCAAGTTTCCAGTGGCTTTGTGACTTCTTTCCCTGGCAGCCAGGTAAGTACGAATGATATTCTTATGCAGCCATTTTTTGTTCACGAAGTACAGTAAATTAGAATCAAAAGCACACTAATTCTGTGATTAAGAACTAATTAAGAAAGTATTATAAATTACTAACGAAAATAAGGACAAGTGCTGAGGTAATCGTGTGTAATATCCTGTTGCCTTGGCCTTAACAATGAATATATAGCAGGTCACTTCACCTATACTCAGTATTCTGTACTGCACAGCAATACCATTTGCATCTAATACACTTGAGATAATAAATAGAAACAAGAATAGAATTTTGAAAAAGTTGAACAGCACAATTGCAGCTGACTCTCAAAAACCTACAAAAGTAAAAGCTAAAAGGAAAGAAAGCTTTCAATGCCAAACAATACATTCCAATAGATTCACCACTGTCTGGCTGAAGACATTTCTTGTTATCTCTGTTCTAAAATGTCTTCCTTTTACTCAAATGCTGTGCCCTCTGGTCCTAGTCTCCCCTACCAATGGAAACATCTTCCCAATATCCACTCTGTCCAGACTATTCAGTGTCAATAAGTTTCACTTAGATCCCCCTCATGCTTCTAAATTCCATCGAGTCTAGACCCAGAATCCTCAAACGTTTCTCATATGTTCAGCTTTTCATTCCTGGGACCATTCTGTGAACCACCTCTGAACCTGCTGTAGGGCCAGTATATCCTTCCTGAAATATGGGGTCCAAAACTGCAATTAATACTCCAAATGTGGTCTGACCAGAGCCTTAAAGAGCCTCAGAAGTACATCCTTGCCTTTATATTCAAGTTCTTCCAAAATCAATGCCAACATTGCATTTGCCTTCCTAACTACTGACTCAACCTGCAAGTTTAACCTGAGAGAATCCTGGACTAGAACTTTCAAGTCTCTTTGCACTTCAGACTTTTGAATTTTCTGCTCATTTAGAAAATAGTCCCTGCTTTTATTCTTCCTAGAAGAGTACATGACCTCTCTCTTTCCCACATTGTACTCCATCTGCCACTTCTATGCCCACTCTCCTGGTCTGTTTAAATCCTTCTGCAGTCTCCCCCGCCTCCTCAATGCTACCTTTCCCTCTACTTACCTTTGTATTGTCTGCAAACCTACCCAGAATGCCCTCATTTCCTTCATCGAGATCATTAATGTATGAAGTGAAGGGTTGTGGTCCCAACACTGACCCTTACGGAGCATCAGTTGTCACCGGCTGCCATCCTGAGAAAGACCCTTTTATCCCCACTGTCTGCATTCTGCCAGATAGCAGGCTTCTATCCAAGCTAGCCCCTTGCCTCGGACACCATGGGTCCCTTATCTTACTCAGAAGCCTCCTGTATGGCACTTTGTCACATGTTCATATACTGTCTTATAATGTATGATGATGTACGATGTAAATTACTGACTGAGCTCTGAAAGCTATGTGTTAACTTCTCGTAAACATTTTGAAATTATTACATCAGTTGTCAGCTTTTCATGTCAGCTTGTTGGACGTGCATCTGTTCTGAAATCGTTGGCTTTGTGTTAGGGTGCAATTCTATAAATAATGACAGCCATTGCAGTACCTTACGTAAAGAATTGTTTTTATTATTGAGCCCAGACACGGAACTACTTGCTTCTGAACTGTCCTTCGTGACTGAACCCAATCCTGTTCACGCTCTGTCCTCACACCCATACAATTTTTGTTAGTAGGCACTGATCAGGAGCTGGGTATCCTGGTTGATGTTTCCCTATCCACCAGTGTATGTTTTGTTTTCTTATTTGTTTTTTGTGTTAAACATTTGTCTTTTCCAGTTTTATTTTAGTTTTGAACTGCTGTAACTGCTCAAGGACTCTGATTTGTTTTGGCAGACCAATGCAGTTCAACCAGAAGAAATAAGTTATGTGGTTATCACTGGAAAAGGAATGACTATTTAATGAAAAGCATTATTAAAAAATAAACATTAAAATTTTTGAGTCAAGAACTTTTGTTTTAAATGATTAGCTCTTTGGCGAAGGTGTTTTTCACAGCACCAGATATTTTAATAAGAATGTCTGTTGGAGGGTAGACTCCTTAAACTCATGTTTGCAACTGTCAGTTCATGTGAATTGTCAAGGTTTACCATAAAAGTAAACCAAGTATGTTAATTTTTGAGTCATTCACCAGGATTTTTAAAAGAATCATTCAGATTCTTCTGACAGCTTGTTTGATATCTCAGAGTCCTTCATTTAAATTAAATATGTAACGCCTCATTAAAAAGTCAAAGGGTTAAATCCCTGAGATGTCATCCATGGGATACCAATTTAGGAATGCATAGGCCCAAATGCCATGGTTTTTCTGTCCAATCAGTGAATCAGCCTTTTTAAAAAAAAAGAAACAGGCTAGAAATTTTGATGTAAAAAAACACAAGATGCTGGTTCGTCGGCATTTGAGAAGAAGAAAGACCAAGCAGATCCTGCAGTAACCTGCCACTTTGACTGTTTCAGACATTTCCTTGGTTCTTTCTCAAAGAACTGCCATTTTAAGTTAGCCTACAATGTTAGGACTGCAGCCTCTTTAATCTCTATAATCTTGACTCTGGTGAAATTGTGTGAAGACTAAATTCAGTATCTAATTCAGTGTTGTTTATTAAAAAATTGCAAGCTGCTCATGAATTGTTTGTGTTTTGACTACTGGTTAGAGCATCCATGTGGGATGCTGGTTACATTATGAACATGTCTGGTAAATTTTGAGATAATCAAAAATAGTATACAAATCAATACAATAGCAGTAACTGAACAATAATTCCAAGGTTTAACATATGTTAAAAACTAAAACTTTCCCTTTTATCCAGCCTGCAAAATCTGACGATGATGATTTCCAGGAGTTTCAGGAGGCTCCCAAGCCTAACACAGCTGATGACTCATTCAAGGGATTCAAGAACGAAACCTCTGGAAGTTTATCAAAAACTGCAACCTCACAGAGCACAATCAGGTCTGACCTATTGACATGAGCTAGTTATCTTCGTGGTTAGATCTAACCAATTGATATTTCCAGTGGCCAACATAATAAACCAAACAGCCCACCAATGCTGTTTCTTCAAAGGAGTTAACAGACTTCTGCTGAATGGCTTCCTTCTGTTCTTCACTATTCTGTGACTCTGAGACCAAGAACATCTCTGTTATTAGCTTTTGAATCTGCTGTGTTTTCTTCCTCCTTGCCAAGCTTGAGCAGTTTGTGTACAGAGGAACCTCGATTATCCGAACAACACGGGCAGGGAGTATTTTGTTCGGGTAATCGAATGCCAGATAGCACAGTTTATTCTAGCGTCAGGACCTTGTGCTCCTGTTCAGATAATCCGAAATGCGAATAATCAACATTCGGAAGTTGAGGTTCCTCTGTAATTCATCTCATCCCATCATAAGCACTCTCTCTGCATAGTGTGATTCATGTTCTTTCTATAAGTAGTGAATTTTGATCTTTTTTTGTCTGTCTGAAAATCTTGTTTGGTTACTTATCCATGCACTGCTTTCTTCACTGCATCCCTCCAGCACCTAGTTTTCTTCCTGCTTCTCCCTTACGGCTATAATTCATGTTAATGATGAGATTCTATTTGGAGCATCTTGCTCAAGTATCTTTATTGACAGAAAAGTGGAAAGAAATTGAGTATAAGCCCCATTTCCACTTAGGCTGAAAATTAAAAGTTTAAAAAAAACTTTTATGGTTCAAAAGTAATTTCTTCATTTGGGAGTTGGTAAATTTTATTACTCTGGTTCACAGCTGCCCCATGGGAAACATGGTATTAACTTGGACACGAAAATACAAATTGAGCCAAGATTGAGGCTCCCAATGTTTCTTTGACCCAGGTGCCCCTTAGTGAAAAAGGTGTTGGGCCAGTGATGATTGGTGGTGCAATGTGCTACTGCAGGCTTCTGTCTCATTCGAAAATATTTCAAATGAGGTTAAGAATGTGGCACTCAAAATACAAAATGATGCTGCCTAAGTTTCAACTAAAAGTTGAAGTTCTTAACTGGAGAAAGGCCAATTTTCATGATATTAGACAAGAACTTTCAAAAGCTGATTGGGACAGATGTTCGCAGGTAAAGGGACGGCTGGAAAATGGGAAGCTTTCAGGAATGAGATACCGAGAGTCCAGAGACAGTATATTCCCAGTTGTAGGTATAGGGAATGCTGGATGACTAAAGAAATTGAGGGTTTGGTTAAGAAAAAGGAGGAAGTATATGTCAGATAGAGACAGGATAGACCGAGTGAATCCTTAGAATATAAAGGCAGTAGGAGTATACTTAAGAGGGAAATCAGGAGGGCAAAAAGGGGACATGAGATAGCTTTGGCGAATAGAATTAAGGGGAATCCAAAGGTGTTTTACAAATACATACAGGACAAAAGGGTAACTAGGGAGAGGATAGGGCCCCTCAAAGATCAGCAAGGCGGCCTTTGTGTGGAGCCACAGAAAATGGGGGAGATAGTAAATGAGTATTTTTCATCAGTATTTACTGTGGAAAAGGATATGGAAGATATAGAATGTAGGGAAATAGATGGTGACACCTTGCAAAATGTCCATATTACAGAGGAGGAAGTGCTGGATATCTTGAAACGAATAAAGGTGGATAAATCCCCAGGACCTGATCAGGTGTACCCTGGAACTCTGTGGGAAGCCAGAGAAGTGATTGCTGGGCCTGTTGCTGAGATATTTTTTTTATCGATAGTCACAGGTGCGGTGCCGGAAGACTGAAGGTTGGCTAACATGGTGCCACTGTTTATGAAGGGCGGTAAGGACAAGCCAGGGAACTATGGGCCAGTGAGCTCGACGTTGGTGGTGGGCAAGTTGTTGGAGGGAATCCTGAGGGACAGGATGTACCTGTATTTGGAAAGGCAAGGACTGATTAAGGATAGTCAACATGGCTTTGTGTGTGGGAAATTATGTCTCACAAACTTGATTGAGTTTTTTGAAGAAGTAACAAAGAGGATTGAGGGCAGAGCAGTAGATGTGATTTAGATGGACTTTAGTAAGGCTTTCAACAAGGTTCCACATGGGAGACTGGTTAGCAAGGTCAGATCTCACGGAATACAGGGAGAACTAGCCATTTGGATACAGAACTGGCTCAAAGGTAGAAGAGGTGGTGGAGGTTGTTTTTCAGACTGGAGGCCTGTGACTAGTGGAGTGCCACAAGGATCAGTGCTGGGTCCACTATTTTTTGTCATTTGCATAAATGATTTGGATGTGAGCATAAGAGGTACAGTTAGTAAGTTTGCAGATGACACCAAAATTGGAGGTGTAGTGGACAGCGAAGAGGGTTACCTCAGATTACAATAGGACCTTGACCAAATGAGCCAATGGGCTGAGAAGTGGCAGATGGAGTTTAATTCAGATAAATGCGAGGTGCTGCATTTTGGGAAAGCAAATCTTAGCAGGACTTATACATTTAATGGTAAGGTCCTAGGGAGTGTTGCTGAACAAAGAGACCTTGGAGTGCAGGTTCATAGCTCCTTGAAAGTGGAGTCGCAGGTAGATACGATAGTGAATAAGGTGTTTAGTGTGCTTTCATTTATTGGTTAGAGTATTGAGTACAGGAGTTGGGAGATCATGTTGCAGCTGTATAGGACATTGGTTAGGCCACTGTTGGAATATTGCATGCAATTCTGGTCTCCTGCCTATCGGAAAAATGCTGTGAAACTTGAAAGGGTTCAGAAAAGATTTACAAGGATGTTGCCAGGGTTGGAGGATTTGAGCTATAGGGAGAGGCTGAACAGGCTGGGGCTATTTTCCCTGGAGCATCGGAGGTTGAGGGGTGACCTTATAGAGGTTTACAAAATCATGAGGGGCCTGGATAGGATAAAAAGACAGTCTTTTCCCTGGGGTGGGGGAGTCCAGAACTAGAGGGCATCGATTTAGGGTGGAAGGGGAAAGATATAAAAGAGACCTTTTCACGTAGAGGATGGTATATGTATGGAATGAACTGCCAGAGGAAGTGGTGGTGGCTGGTACAATTGCAGCATTTAAGAGGCATTTGGATGGGTATATGAATAGGAAGGGTTTGGAGGGATATGGGCCGGGTGCTGGCAGGTGGGACTCGATTGGGTTGGAATATCTGGACGGGTTTGACCAAAGGGTCTGTTTCCATGCTGTACATCTCTGACTCTAAGACTCCATAACAATGCAGAGCTGTATGAGCTGTGCAAAAAGAGATAACATGCAATCTGAGGATTTGTGAAAAGCTGTCTCTCCAGAATTAGTATGAAGTCATAGGTAAACAAACGATATTAGATGTAATGAGGTTTTAAAGAAATGCAATGTAATGTGCACAGCATGAAGGGAGAACTTTAAGTTATTCTTTTTGTTTCTTAATTTAAGAAGTGAGCCATTGTAACTGTGATGAACATTTTCCTCCATCAAAGATAATGATATAAAATGAAAACTGAAACCATTCATTATTACAAATTTTATATTTGGTTTGATTTACACCATTTTCCCTTACTTTTGATATGGTATTGCTAATTAGCTGCTCCTCATTCTGACATAAGCACTTTGAACCATTGATTTTATTTTTCCCTTTTTGCTGAGAAGTAACTTAGAGACTTGTGTTTTCATTTGGGATTTCACTTCTTTTCCTTCCAAGGGCAGCAAAGTAAATGTTTTCCTTTTGAGGTGCTGAATTATTTTAAGAAGTAATGGGATACTTAGGACATATGGTCTCTAATCCCACTTACAAAATTGACCAAAAGTGGGGAGAGCTTTTTTTTGTTTTGTTTGTATCATGAATCTCATAATTATAATTTTGGGGAAAATAATAGTTACTGGAAGTTCTTCCACATACTTTAATAAACAGTGATGCTTGAGTTATTCACAAAATTATTTCAATTCTCTCTTTCAGCACACATACATTACTTACTCCAATTTCAGGAACTTCTGCACCACCTTCAGTGGACAAATATGCTGTCTTTAAGGACTTGACAGAAGACAAGCCTGCAGAAAGTTCTTCTTTTGCAGGTAGAGTTTTCTCTCGTCTATTATTTCGTTTTCAAGTTGAATACAGAGGAATCTCGATTATCTGAACGAGATCACATGGTCCTGATGCCTGGCTAAACTGTTACCGGGCATTCAATTATCTGGCATGCGATTATCCGAACGAAATACTCCCTTCCCATGTCCTTCAGATAATCGAGGTTCCTCTGTATTTAAAAATTGTCATGAATGGAATTCCTCCCTGGATTACGATGGTTGTGTGCTTAAGGAAGGCAATATGCACCCATCCAATTCTTTATAATATAGATGATTGAATTAAGTTAAAACATGCATCACATTTTCGAAAAAAAATGTTGTGTAGTGTTATTTGCTTAGTACTTCTAATTTCATATTTCAAACTAATTAAATAGAACAGTCAGAACAGAACAATCTTTTCAGTCATTACAAGTTTGAACAAGAAGTAATTATTTACTTGTTTTTTTTCCACCACATATCTTTGACCAAACTTGATATAGTACTAAGTTTTGTGTTTTTTTAAAATAAAATCTTGCCCTGTGCAAACTGATCTAAAATGTACAATGTTATGTGAAAAGCTGGAAAATACTGAAGAGTTACATGTTTTACCAGCGGTCCAAACTGTGAGCTGCAATGTTATTAATTGATTAGTTGAAAGCAAATCTGGAGAGCCACATATTAGGACGGTAGTGACCTGAGGGAAGAGGGTTCATAAGAGTGCCTTGTTGATGGTCATACCCATGAAACATGGAGGTGCAAGCAGTTGGGGGATAGGATTCCTGACATACCCAGCACGAATAAATACAGACGTTATGGAATTGTGGGGCTGCACAGTACCACATGTCTGAATGGTGTGCTGCAAATTATTGTCATTATTTGGAGATGCCGGTGTTGAACTGGGGTGTACAAAGTTAAAAATCACACTACACCAGGTTTTGTCCAACAGGTTTAATTGGATGTCACCTGATGAAGGAGTGGCGCTCCGAAAGCTAGTGTGCTTCCAATTAAACTTGTTGGACTATAACCTGGTGTTGTGTGATTTTTAACTTTGCAAATTATTGTAGTTGGTTAAACTGCATCTTTGTTGTCACAACTATTTAGAATTAAATTTCCCATTTTTGTTTGAACTATCATTTGCCTGTTTGTTCGCATCTAGTTTGCATTGGTTCTGTTTTGTGTTTAAGGTACAAAAAATGAAATCTTGTTGGTAATTTCTTCATTTGGGTGTTGGGAAATTTGATTATTCTGGTTCACAGCTGTCCCCATGGAATCGTGACATTAATTTGGACACGAAAATGCAAATCGAACCAAGATTGAGACTCCCAATGTTTATTTGACCCAAGTGCCTCTCTAGTAGGGAGATATTTGTGGTGACTTTATATGTTTCTTTCTGGTTTACACATGTTCAATCCTCAAGTTGGGGAGATGGTGGAGCAGTTTACCTTTCAGGCATCTATTATTATTTGCAGTTACCAATATCAGCTGCCTCCATGACATAACCATGTAACACAGTTTTCTAAGATATTTTGAGGCAGCAAAAGTGTGAACTTTTAGATTAACGCTGTATTATAAACTGTCATTTCAATTATTTTGAGTTTGTAATATTTTAGCTAAGAAAATATTACTCACTGAGTTATTACTTCAGTGCATCATTGTTAATGCAATAAGGTGAAAAGATACAATCTACTTGAATCTATTATGACATGGTTTAAATTTTCATTTAGATTTTGGTGACAAATACAGTGTTTTTCGTGAACTTGGCCAGAGCGCAGAGAATAAATCCTCAGGTGAGTAGATTTACAGTAGTGTTTGGAGCCAATCATGCATACAGTAACAGTGGTCAGTAAAGTACTTGGATTCCTTGTATGAGAGGCCTCACGCTACCCAAAGTAGTGAAATTGATCACGTATTTAACTTGTGTAGACTTGCTGATTACTCTGCAATTTACATCATTAATAATGTTTTCCCGAAACTTTACATCTCAAAGTTTATTTTCGTCAGCTCAGAATTACAACCACCCTTGACAATTAATGGTGACGAGAAGTCAGGATATTCTCTGTACAGCAATTAAACACTAATCAGTAATTATAATGGGCCACTATGACAAAGTGTGATTAAAAGTGTGCGTGTGGAAGCACTACAACCCATTTTTCATGATACCCCCAACTGCCTTCTGGCAATGTGTTTTTTGATCAAGATATGGAATATTATTTTGAGCAATAACTATGCTCACATTCAACTTCCTCTTTATCCCAGCCTTCCACTTCATTGTTTTCTGATTAATTATTGCAGTTACCAGCTGCAAAAGAGTAACACAAGTGAAAATGAGTTTTAAGAATTGGTACTGTGTGCCAGTAGTACTTAGATCTCTAGATGATGAGCAAAATTATTTACATGTTATGTATGTTTTTGCTTGTATGTTCAATTCAGTTGTTCCAGTTAAAATATTTGAATTGTTTGTAAAAGTTAAATTGTTTTAATCTTCATAGTGTGTTATTTTCTTTTTTCTTCCTTTGTTTAATATGCAATTTTAAAACAATAAGTTGAGGTGGGGTAGAACAGGATATTCTTATTTAAACATAAAATACCAGAAAATAGTTTCTGGCCACTCTTCTGATGTTGGATTCCTTATAGGGAAGGGAAAGAAAAACTGCACTGCAAAGGCGTTCCCATGCGGAAAAAACCAAAACTCGATAAGTGTCGGTTTTCCTGAGTTGCTGTGAGAGTTGCACTGTCATGTTACCACTGTCACTGTGAACAGGTTGCCTTATCCCCAACTGTAAAAGGGAGATAAGATGCAGTTTTGGAGGAGGGAAGAAATATTTACTTTGGTTCAGGTCATGAAGCGCTGTGGTGTTGCCAGTTACTTACACTAGAAAACTATAACTCCAGTGAAACAAGAAAAGCAGAAAGCATTATGATACTATTCTTTTGAAGAAGGATCTGGAAATTTAGATGAGCTAAATCTGGGTTATGATCACTTTGTTAATTTTATTTTTTATTTCTTCACACAAAGTGAAAAACCTTGACCATTGCAACTTCGCAAAAATTCAAACACTGTGAGATAGAGGTGCTATATGCCTTTAGCAAAAAATGAGATTCTGAAGATTTGCAATCTTAAAGGATTGTTTCTCACCCCCACTTTTATTTAAGAGAGTATGTGCATTTTTGTTGATGATTACCCATTGAAAATATGTAGATGCAGCTTCCCAAATAGCTTGGCAGCCTTCCCAATTGAAAGGCTGAGGCAAAGAGATCAGATACATCAAAGTTTGATCTTTGCTTTGTGCTGAGCCACAGTGGCACCGTGTGTCTACAATTGGCTTCAATCTCCCACAGTTCAGGAGGACAAAGTCAGTTAGTATAAATTGATTCCCTGTTGGGAAAGCTCATTTGAATGATGAATGAATAGTTGTAGTTCCTTTCATTATCTGATAGTGTTGAGGTCTGGTACTCAATGTCCATTACATGAAAGCAATACCTTACGGAGGGTGGGAGGGAACAATGCAACATTGTTTTTTAAATTTTGTTTTCCATCTCTTAATGTGGTCTCCAAATAGGTTCATTCATATTTTAAAAGTATAATTACTATCTCACATTGGTCGTGGGATTTGGTCTGGAAGCATAAGTAGGGATTGAAAGCCAATTGCCTGGGCCGGAAAAGTTGACAGTTAATTTCAAGTACTGTATTAAGAAGTAGTAAGCTCATTTCCTCAGTCCCTACAAGATCCTTTTAATCACTGAAATAATTCCAGGTAGCAAAATTAAAATTTCAAACAGAATTAAATAACACAATGTTTTCCTTAAAAAGACAAAGGTGGGTTCTAATGTTTGCCACTGTGCTGTCATATAAGCAGAACCAGAGAGTATGTGTGGGCTCAGTAGATACTTAGCAGAATGCTGCCACGCATGCACAATGGGAAATATCCAGACCATTCGTCCATCAAAGCTGGGTTAAAATTCTCACTTTCTTTTTTCCAGATTTACATAATGGCCCACATTTGGGCTGGTTGGGTATTTAAATTTGGTTCGTTGATCATCCCTCTTCCCTACAATGAAAAATTAAATGGTGGTATGTTCAATGCAGGGTTTTACTTGGCAGTGCATGCTTGGTATGGGTTGGTGCTTTGGTCGTAGTTACTAATTTGAAAATGCTTGTGTTTGTGTGCTGTGAAAAGTGAAACATAGAATTCTATTCTTAACTGCTGATATTTTGTCACTGAAAAGATGTATGTTTGCAGGGGAGGGCTTTGCAGAATTCAAATCACCAGGAAATGATGATGGATTCACAGACTTCAAAACTGCAGACAGCATTTCACCAGTAGATTCATCAGAGCAAGCAAAGACGTTCTCAACGACATTTCCTTCGGTGCCATATCTTCAACCGCAACCAGTAACACAGCCTAAAGACTCTTTCAATCTCACGGACCTTTTTACTTCTGTCAGTAATACTGGAGAGAGCAGTTCTATGTCATTTCCACCAGTTTTTGTGACATCATCCATTTCCTCATCTGTATGTGTTACATCTTCATTGTCATCACTATCATCTGGTACTTTTTCCACAGCCAGTAGCAAAACTGCTGGTGGAACTGATGACTTTGGGGACTTCAGTCTTTTTGGTGTAGCAGCCAGCAGTACTTCAGGTGGGGGATGGGGTCAGGATGAATTTGCAGATTTTATAGCTTTTGGCAGCTCCAACACCACTGGATCCTCTGAACAAAAGTCAAATGATAAATATAGTGTTTTCAGGCAGGAGAAGAATGATGGCTTCACAGCATCTTTTGATGCCTCACTTGGCACAGCAGAAGGTGGACAACAACCTTCAACCACTGCTGTAGACAAATATGATGTCTTTAAACAGATACCTGAGGAAGGGTCCATAATGGGCTTTGAGGAACAAAAAGACAATTCCTCCCTTTCCCAAGAAAAGAATGAGGATGACTTCCCAGTTACCAAGCTGTCCCTTGCATTCAGCACCTCGGACAAGGCTTTCGTAGATAAACTCTCTGCTTTTAAACAGGCAAAAGAAGACTCTGCCTCAGTGAAATCTTTGGACCTTCCTTCAATTGGTGGGAGTAGTATTGGTAAAGAGGACTCAGAAGATGCCTTATCCGGTCAGTTTGACATGAAGTCAGCTGAGGTTGGTGGTGATTTGAAGCATGTGTTGTCTGACAGCTCGCTGGATTTACCACCTGTCATTGGTCAGCCGCCTCCAGTTACAGGTGAGGAAATGGTTCGATTGATCTGGTAGTTACAGCCAAATCGTCTGCATACTGCAGTTTCCTTTCTATAATGCCGCACCAATGATTTACTGTTTCTATATGTAATGTTCCATTCTGTATAATTATGGCTGTTGGGATTTGATCTGTTTGTCACTGCTCTTTAGTGAGTATAATTATGCTAAGTTGCTAATCTTAGTGGAGCAATCCAAAAATTGCCCTTGGTTTTGAGCTATCACTGGGCAACTTCAATTGTTGGGGTACCTTTGTCCACTGTATTTTCATCAGTTAATTAACCTAGCAGAGTTATTTTCGATATTTTTTCCCACTTGGAATGCCACAGTTGTTTCACATTAGTACTTTGAATCAATGAATGATCTAAATGATCTTCACGATTTCTGTGCAGATATCTAATATTCATGTCAACCATTACAGTATAACAAACAATTCCACAGAGAGTGACAATCATTGTCATCCTGGCTGGTACTGGATTAGTAGAATTATTTTACCTGCATCCTTTCAACCAGGATTACAGATCACTGTTTCCGTTTTAATATTTTGTGGGCAACCATATCCCAATGATGCTGCCAGACCTACTGGGTTTTTCCAGCATATTCCCTTCCTTTTAGTTTGGACATACATCCACAGTATTTTGATTTTGCATATTCAGTCATGACTACTTATATATGGTGCCTTAACATGGTGCCTAGTTTTAACTGTAATATTCCCACAAATTTGCAGTCAGCTCTCTTTAATCCTGAGATTAAAGAGGGCACTTTCACCCAAGGCCAGTATTACTTATATTTCTATAAAGCTATTTAAAACTACTTTTAAAACATAGTCGCGATTCAAGAGTTTTGGGCTTGATTCTGGATGTAGGTGGAAACTTGAATTTTCCCTGTGTTAAAATAATTGAGCGCAGCCTGTTGGATTGATGGTAAAACAGATTGCAAATTGGGGTTGAATGGTAACATGCAAGTAACCCACTGGACAAAAATGTATACGAACATAATATATGACAAAGCTGAGTGGGAGTTAGGAAGGATTTCCAGGTCTGCTGACTGGTTTAGCAAATACCAGTTTTGAAAGCAGGCCAAAAGGGTTCCCACAATGTTTCTGTACTTCCATTTAAACATATATGCTCTTATTATGTTAAAATAATATGGAAGAAATAATGTGCCAGAAATTAAATAACCAGGTTGCTATTTAAAACAGGTTATAAACTGTTTCATCCGTGCATGTGTGACATACCAGACTAAATTTGAATGGTGATCAGGAAACAGTTAAGTCGATTATTTAAAAAGTTGGAAAGACTGCCCAAAATTTGACTAGACTGAGACGAGTGATTTTTAAATCAAATGCTCACAGTGCCGAGACTATGATCTGCCAATCTCTTATGGCAGTATGGAAGTATGTACCTAATTCCACTAGCAAGTAAATATTTTCTTTGTTTATGAAGTGAAGACTTCTTGCTGTGGAAATATGTTGGGGAAATTGGTAAGTAGAATTGAGTTTTTCAATCTTTGACCAGAGCACATCAACATTTAAAACTGACACGTATGCAATTAAGTGCACCTGCAGAGTTAGACTTAATATTTGAAACTGTCCTAATGAGCTTAGAACATTCATACATGAGAAATGGTTGGTAACACTGTTCATTTGAGAATAATTTATTTGTATTTAAACTACCAGAGTACGCCATCTTCTTGTGTTGCGCAGATGTCCTTAACTAGCATCTGCCAAACAACACAACCTTGGACCATCATTCTCTCTAAGTTATGCAACTGCATAGCCACTGGGAAGCGAGCACCAATTGGCATCCAATGTATGGCTTCAACTTCTGGAAGATATTGCCACACTGAGTTCTGCACAGTGGTAGAAAATATTAGAGGGAGCATTGCCTTTGACGTTATGTTTGTATCTGTAGAGTATGGTAAGTATTCCCCTGACTGAATGGTCTTCTCCCTACCAGCTTCCTTTTTACTTCTGGTCACCACTACCACTTCCTCACCTGATATTGTTCTGCATTAACATGCCGTTGTCAGTTTTTTGTGTATCCTGCAGATTTTGCCTTCATTTACACAGGCAGCATTAGCTATCTTTTTTCATAAAATTGGGGTGGTTGGGGGTGGGATGGGGAGGCATGGTATCCTCCATTGATGCTTTGCAATGTCTGCTCCTTGGATTCCAGCACAACAACTCTGAGCTGAAGTTTCATGCAATGCAGGCACTGCAGATGTGGCATCCAAGCTGTCAATGTTGTGTACAACCTCCCACTTACTGCTGTTGCAACAGACCACTTATGCTGCCATTGCCACCTGGTTTGTTAGATGTAGATTAAAATAATATATTTACCTGCAAAATGCCTCACTACAAGTGTTGGAGGCATAAGCAATACGTCATTCACCTATCGCAACCAGTTTCCAATCTCTCTAAATTCTTGAACTTTATTCTTTATGTTGCACCTTAATTGATGACCACTCCGATCGTAACAGCCAAAGCATTTAACTTTGCTGCATCATTTATACTACATTGTGTAATCTTTCCATTATCATGGATTGTACACCATTGTGCAGTCAATGATTAGTTTAAAAGAAACTGATGTTTAAACGTAGATGAGGAGTAAATGTGTAATAATAATTGTTCATGGACCTCACTGTGCACAGATTGGCTACAAAACAATGATAACTGTCCTTCAAAAATGTTTCACTGGCTTTGGCATTCCCTGCTGGTGTGGAATGTGCTTTTCAGAAAGAGATTTTTTTTAAAGAATAACAGCATTTATTTAAAAATTGCTTTCTTAAAGTCAGCATATACTTTCATAAAAGGAAAAAAATGACCAGAGCTCCATCTGAGCTTTTAGTAGACTGGTGCCAGTAGAATGCAAGAATAACAATGGGTGACCGTTTCTTTTTACAGCTTTGAAAATATTGATCTCTGGCTAATGATTAGTTGCAGAAACCATTTGAAAGACTAAGCGAAGGTATTCTTTATTCCAGTATTTAAAAACACAAAGACCAGCTACAGTAGAATGATTTATCTTCTACACCTTAGCAACTCCAAAAGTGCCTCAGTCCGATCCTTCATGTATATTTTGGACATAGCTAATGCACTAACCTTTTACGTGATTGGCATAGTGCACATTACAAATTACACCTCAACATTTTGCAATGAAATACCATTTGCTTTCCTAATATCTGGTTTTGTTTTATAATTGCACACCAGCTTCTAAACATTTTGTTATTCAGGAGCTGTAATGAAATGTGTGATTTAGTGATCAAATAAATTTGCAGCCAATGGGCTGTAGTCTAAGCTGTTCTAAAAATAGGGATCCCTATCATTTTTCAATGACTAAAATGAGTTTAATGTGTAGAAATTAAAACAAATTAAAATGGGATGCTTACTTACGAGATTTAAACAGGTAACAAATAGTTTCTTTAAGTTGGAGTTGAAATTATGAGAGAATATAAAAATTGGAGTTTAGAAGTTAGGTTTTCAAGCTGTTAAACACAAAGGAATAAAATCTCTAATCTGCAATGTATTGGTCACATGGAGTTTAGATTCATGGCCTTTTGTTGGATGCAGTTCACTTGTATGTGGGAGGTTCTCATACTTTATAACAACTCTAGTGCTGCAGTGCTTGGAAGACTGGCAGTGTTATTTTGCAGTTTGGTAAAATTCCTACTGCTGAAGACGAGTGTAAAGGATTATTCAAAAACATGTAAATTTCACGCAGTCTATATATTTCATATTATTTATTCTAGCTGGTGCTGTAATTTTCTCATTTGTTCAGTTATACTGTATAAATTACATTAGATTTTAAACTTTCACTCACTACAACATTTTTTCCCACCCTACATGCTCTTCTGTCTCTTGTCATTTCCCGTCTCTTATCCTACGCCCACCTTTCCAGTCCACTTCCTCCTCACTTGCGCGCATGTGCTCTCTCTCTGTCTCTTCCCCCTATACTCACTTCATTAAATAATATGTTTAGATCCATGGAACAGAATGTGTGCAGTTTTTTCCATTGAACAGCTATCAACAGTGCAGCTTTTTAATTATGTTTTAAGATATCTGGGTTCCAGATCAAAGCTCTAAATAAAGATCGTCGCTGTAGCAGACAAGGCGATTACATAAGCCAGTGGTTAGGAAATGCCAACTTTTAAATTTGAAAAGATTGTAGGAGCAGAATGTGAGTTCCTGTAGATTACCCTCCTTGTTACTTAACTGTGTTTCCTCCTTGTCATTCAACAGCATTACTACTGCTAAACATGCACCATCAATAGTTTGAGGTTACTGTTGGGCAAAAAAGTAACTGGACCTCTTGTATAAACACTGACACTAGGGCAGAGATTGGAAATGCTGCATACATTTAACTGCACACCACCTCCAAACTAATTTGTTACTTAGAAGTAACTGTGCAATTTCACGATGAAATGAGTTTACAGCCAAGGTATCCTGCAATAGTATTAAAATTCAGAGCCTTATTACTTTTCACTGAGTAGAAGAAGTTTCATGCATTAAAATTAAAAACAAGGCACAGGGTCTTCTCACAAGGCACATACCAGGAGAGTGATGAAATGCTACCCAGTTGCCTAGATGAGTGTGCTCCAACAGTGATCAAGAAGCTTACTCCTCAGAGAAAGCAGTCTTTCTTATTTCTTACTTAATTAACATCCCATTAACCACCTTAAACTACATTCCCACCAGCACCTGCACACACCAAGGCTGCACTGCATACCAATTACATGATGCACTGCAACAACACTCAGTAGACAGATGTGGCAGTTGAATCAATTCCCAACATCTTCAAAATGACTGCAGAAAGTTGTCTTTGTGAATAGATTGAAAAGAAAGGGTAAGAAGCTGCTGGTTCAGTCCCATGCTTGTTGCTGATAAGTTTGTAGTGAGCCTATCAGCAGCATGTGGAAGAGAAACAACCTGTGATTGGAGCAGCAGTGCATAGTTTTCGTAAATACTGCCAGTGAGTGAGTAACTGGTGAGGCAGGCAGCTGTGGTACACAAACAGGTTGACAAAGGCTGGAGCTGAAAGTCAGTTGGAAGGGGGAATCTGAACTGGAGGAGCCTTTTTGCTGATATTGTAAAGAGAGTGGGGAGCTACCTTTTGGCTGAGGTGACCATTTTGTCTCCCAGGTCCCAGGAAGGAAGATGAATTACTTACAAATACATGTAGAATTTTTAGCTTTAAACTGTTTAGGAGCTACTCTGTGAGTAGTTTTGTGGTGGATGTCATTGTAATTGGTAAATTTAAATCTGAGATTGAGATGCAATAAAAAAACATGTTAACTACCTGGTTAAAACATTACCGCTTTGCAGATACCTCATCGGAGTGCAGATAGAGTGATGGCTTTTTTGTGTGTCAGTTACCTTTTAAAACACTTGTGTCTATTGTGCCATTTAAATTCTGTAATGTTTTCCTTATGTATTGGAGCTTTAGGTTTAATGTATTTAGAATTATTAAGAATTGATAAATTCTTCTAATTCTGCTTCAAAATATCCTATACATCAAACAAATACAGAAGATAATGTTACAATGCAACTGCATCTTCCCACCCCCCACCCCTCCCTCCTCCATTCCCACCCCCTCAATGAAAGGAGTGAGAATGAAAAGGTAGTCCCGAATACATGCTTCACTGGAGAGGCCAGCACTTGTTGCCATCCGTATTTCCCCTTGAGAAGTTGGTGATGAGCCACCTCCTTGAATCACTGGAGTCCATCTGGTAATACAGCCATCATGCTGTCATGAACAGAGTTTTTGATCTACCAGCACTGTGAATGTATCTATACCACTTGAATAGCAGCAGTACTCTAGTAGCTTTATTACACCTTCGGCATGGGCAGTAAATGCAGACTCTTGTCAGTGACACCTACATCCACAAACAGAAAACAAAAGCATAAGTTTTTAATTGGCAGGATAGGACAGCAAATATTGAAAACTAATGGCAGTAGTTAGAAACTGGTTTTCTCTTGAAATTGTGTTCCAATCCCTGCAGTGTAAATTACTGCTGTCATTTTCTGAGTTATTAGAATAAGGAGACACAGCAGGAGACCAAAAAATCTGTTTGAATGTTTTACTGAATTTGTTGCAGTGAGGATGGACAGTAGGAAGTGGGAATATTTAGATTTGCAAGAAAGTGTTTATTGTAACTCTTATTAGGAGGAAAACCTGCAGCTTGTGTGTGACTCCAGTTCAATATTAGTATGTTTTGACTCTTAACTGTTCTCTGAAATGCCAAATGCAAGCCAATCAGTCATGTCAACCAGGATAACTAGGAATGCATAATGAAATGTCTGTCTTACCAGTGATGCTCATATCCTGAAAATTAATTCTAAAAATTCTGAGGCATAAACTGGTCATGTTAAATGCTAAATTGAATTTCTTGCATATTTGTGTTAAATTTTCAACCTTTGATTGCATGTCCTTTTTGTTGTGTGGGATGATGTAACTTAGGAGTGGCAGATGGAGTTTAATCTCGATATATGTGAGGTGCTGCATTTTGGAAAGACAAATCAGGGCAGGTCTTATGCACTTCATGGTAAGGTACTGGGGAGGGTTGCTGAACGAAGAGACCTTGGAGTGCAGGTTCATAGTTCCTTGAAAGTGAAGTAGCAGGTAGACAGGGTAATGAAGAAAGTATTTGGTACACTTGCCTTTATTGGTCAGAGCACTGAGTATAGGAGTTGGGAAGTTATGTTGTGGCTGTACCAGGACACTTGTTAGGCCACTTTTGGAATACTGCACTCAGTTATGGTATTCATGCTGTCAGAAAGATGTTGTTACACTCGAAAGGGTTCAGAAAAGATTTACAAGGATGTTGTCAGGGTTGGAGGATTTGAGCTATAGGGAGAAGGTGAACAGGCTGGGGCTATTCTCCCTGGAGCATCGGAGGCTGAGGGGTGACCTTATAGAGGTTTATAAAATCATGAGGAGCATGGATAGGGTAAATAGTCAAGGTCTTTTCCCTGGTGTAGGGGTGTCCAAAACTAGAGGGCATAGGTTTAAGGTGACAGGGAAAAGATATAAAAGGGACCTAAGCAGCAACTTTTTCATGCAGAGGGTGGTGTATGTATGGAATAAGCTGCCAGACGAAGTGGTGGAGGTTGTTACAATTACAACATTTAAAAGGCATCTGGATGGGTATATGAAGAGAAAGGGTTTAGAGGGATATGGACCTAGTGCTGGAAAATGGGACTAGATTAATTTGAGGTATCTAGTCAGCATGGATGAGTTAGATGGAAGGGTCTGTTTCCATGCTGTACATCGCAGACTCTATAATAATAGATAATTATCAAATCTGCTTTCATTTGGATGTTGAGAAGTTTTTAGTTTATACCTTTATGGAATTTTGAAACATTGTAACTCATCCCTGTTAGAATATTAAAGATTCACTGGTGACAACAGACTTTTCATTAGAATGATAGAATCCTTAGTATGGAAAGAGGCCATTCAGCCCACTGAGTCTGCACCAACCGTTCTAAGAGCATCCCACTTAGATTCACCTCCCTAACCCATCCCTGTAACCCTGCATTTCTCAGGGCTAATCCACGTAACTAGTATATTCTTGGACGCAATGAGCAATTTAGCATGGCCAATTCCACTACCAACAGATCACATCTAAAGTATACAGTCCTGTCACATTCTGTTGTGAATTGTAGTGAACATTTAAATAACAGGAGGAGGAGGTGGCTCCATTTTTGCATGCTTAATAATGGGGTAGTCCAACACATTGTGGAACAGACAATGGTGAAACATTTACAAACATCTTCAGCTAGAAATGCCCAGTGGACAATTTCTCTTTTTACCTCCTCCCAGAGGTCCCCATGAATGACAGATGCTAGCCTTTAGCCAACTGAATTCATTCCACAGGATATCTAAAGATGGCTGAAAGCAGTGGATACTCCAAAGGCTATCGCCCTGGCAACATTCCAGTAATAGTATTAAAGACTTGTGCTTCAGAACTAGCTGCACCCTTAGTAGTTACAAAATTGGTGCCTACTTAGTCAACATCTCACATTGCTCGGTGGAATATGTCCTGTATACGAAAACAGGACAAATCCAACCTGGCCAAAAATCACTTGTCTGCTCTTATATCACCAGAAGCATCAAGCCACACTTATTCAACAATAACCAATTCACTGATGCTCATTTTGGGTTCTCTCAAGCTTACTGAGCTCCTGACCTCATTTCAATCTTGATTCAAATGTGGACAAGAGAACTAAACTGGAAAGGGGAAGCCAACGTGACTATCCTTGATGTCAAGGTAGCGTTTGACCTGTTGTGTCATCAAGGAACACGTAGGTCAGTTTTGGGAGGGAGGGCCTGTTAAAGTACAGATTTGAGATGGCCCAGAGAATCCCTTTTCGACTCAGACCTGTAAGCCTGTCTCTTTTGGTTCGTCCCGGAGATCGTACTCTTTGGAAGTCTGGAATAAAAAACTTACAGTTTAGTTTAATTTTAGTCATCCCCTTTATTCACCAATAGCATCACTGTTACAACATAACGCTGATACCTATAAGCTAAACTAACTAGGTTCTAATAACTTAGGAGAGGAGGGTACCAGCTCTCCAAGTGCCCCTGTAGGCTACTCCAATGTACTGATACAAAGTGGTTTCCTTTATACAAAAGTTTACAAAAACATTGCATGTTCTTAATTAGACAGATAACAGTGAAAAACAATCATTAGTAAGGAAGAAACGTTAATTGACAGGTCTGCGTATGCTTGACTAATCACTCCTACAGGCCCTAAGCCATTCATCAGGTGGGAAAAACATACCTAACCGAGTTAGGCACCTGCAAGCGAGATAAACTCCTATCATAAAGAGGTACCAGTCTGAGCTAATTGGAGAGTTCATAAGGTAACTTTGCATAGCTCACATGTCAGATACAATTGTTTTACAAAGTGGCTTCTTAGCAAGCAGGGGAAACTTTTGACCATAAAATGGCTTCCTGACACATTGTGCCAGATTCTCTTCAGTGTTAGGCCTAGAATAATTTCTAAGCTAGGAGCAGACTCCTGCTTTTTAAGCACTAAATCATTTTGTACCTGAGGCTGAGATGTTACTGTAAGGTTGCATTTAAACTGATTCATTAGTCTTCAAATTAAACATGCTTTCTTTCCAGGGTTGTGATCAAATTCAAATAAGAAATAAGATCTGATTATTTAGAAATGACAGTGGGGCAGTCTGTAAGGTCTGTAGAGTGGTCTGCAAGAACAGCAAGTAAGTTAAAGCTTCATCAATATTACCCTTTACAGAGTTTGTATTTAATAATCGGTAATGGCTACTCAATATTATCATAAAGTCTCAAAGAATGCAATTAAGTTCAATCCATAGCAGGTGCGCACTAAGAATTAATTTTCTACTGGCTTCAGCAACCTCTGCACTAAAATGGTCTCTCTAGTGTTCTTTTGAACTCTCAAGTCAGGATCTTGTAACAGCAAAGATGTTTTTCTCTGTCTACCTAACTTGCAAGGGTAAGAAGAATTCATTATAATTGACAGGACCTGACCGTCAATTACAAGGCTTTTGATAATAACAAGTTTCGTTTCAGGGTCAGAATCAAACACTTTCATTGGTTTCACAAGGGAACAGCCGTGAATGTTATCACTTGGTGTCCTGTATACACAGATTCACTGATGCTAAGGCAAGTGTTCTTAATTGCCTTAGAGCATCCTGTTATCACTTGGTGAGCACAGATGTTTTTATCTTCTGCATTCCCCGACTCAGGCGACTGACTGTGTGGAGTTTGCACATTCTCCCCGTGTCTGCGTGGGTTTCCTCCGGGTGCTCCGGTTTCCTCCCACAGTCACAAAGATGTGCGGGTCAGGTGAATTGGCCATGCTAAATTGCCCGTAGTGTTAGGTTAAAAGGGGTAAATGTAGGGGTATGGGTGGGTTACGCTTCGGCGGGTCGGTGTGGACTTGTTGGGCCGAAGGGCCTGTTTCCACACTGTAAGTAATCTAATCTAAGTAATTCCTTGGGTTTCCCCCTTTATCGAGCCTCCCGGTCTGTCCTATCTATTTTCTGGTGTGCAGCAAATGTGTTCTATAATTCAGCATTACATTTTAGTCTAAATGTTTAAAGACAAGTTTTAAAGCTACAGACTTTCTCAGGACTGCTGGTTAGAATCTTAACTATCACTAAGATTATTGTGGTCGTTGGAGGTCAGTTACGTCAGCCCAGAACATGACCACGGAAGTTTCTCAAGATAGTGTTCTCGATCCAAAGACTTTTAGCTGCTTCATCAATGATTGAAGTTCCTTTTGTCATAAGGTCAGAAGTTGCGATATTTGTTGATGATTGTACAGTGTTCAGCATCACTCATGATGGCTCAGGTACTGGTACAGTCAGTATCCAAATGCAATTAGGATAGACAATAAATGCTGGCCTGTGCAGTGACGCCCACATCGAATGAATGAATAAAGGATTTGTCCAAACAAAACTGTGTATCCAAATAAATTATTAATTGTGAATAGTGGTGTACAGGGCAGCATCTGTTTCTGTTCAGCCTTTTGTTTCTGGTGAGCAGCAAGGGTATTCCTGAACAAGGCAAAACTCATCAGATAACATTATCGATTTGAAGATAAACCTCTATTCTGGTTCCTTGTATGGATCACTTTTCCATTTAGTATAACCATTTTTAATATATTGTCTAGTTCCAGTACACCCTGAATCTCTGGAAAAGTTGAACTTTACAGAAAAAAAGGTGCGAAAGCATTTTTTATTAATGATGCGCCATTTCATAATTTGATTAACAAAAACATCCCTGTTACAGTATTTTTAATCTCACTACTGTAACAGAACTAATTGCCACAAAGATTGTAGAACACTTCTTTATTTATAATAAAGTAATTTGATATATGCTAGATATATTCTGTGTTTGCCAGCATACAATTGCCACAAAAAGCATGTTATATTATAATTATGATCCTGCTTTGTTATGTTACCTTGCCACGTGTCTGCACACCTTCCTTTCCACTGCAGAGTTGTCATCAAGCAGTGTGTTTACGATGTCCAGGCTAATGTGGCCTTGGTGCATTGAGGGACAACCGTAAACTAACATGAAGCTCAAGTCATTGATTCATCTCTATTGCATAAACAAACGGATAGATTTTTCTATCATCTATTGTGTATTGTTCCAGAGAAATTCAGCTGAAGTTCTTCAGGTTGCCTTCTCTAATTGAATACAAGGGGTGAACATTCATGTTGGCGGTGTAATCTAAGAAACTTCCATTTTGTAAAACAAAACTTTATTTTGAATCATTTCAGTGGAGTTGGGAAGTTGGTTGACAGGGATGTGGGGTAAAGTATTAAATGGCCGACCTGTGGATAACGTGGAATTTTTACAACCAGTAGAACCTGGAAGACAAACATTGAGAAATCAAACCAGTTGTGCTGAATACATTCAGTGAGAGTTCTGAGGTCAGTTGGGAATTAGGTGGATGATGTACTATTTAGGCAAATCTGTTCTGACAATGGAAGTAGGCATTCTTATGATGAATAGACATGATTATTAAGCTTAATTCTAGTCCAGGAATGACATATTGGTCTTGCATATCACCAGGCTGAAACTGAGTGAGGAGCTGAGCAGGAAGGAGAGAGATTTTAACAGTAGCTAAGCAGTGTCCCGAGTTTATTGATGCTGAATCTTAGGTGCTTGCTCATTCTTGACGTTGCACCAGACAGCTAGCATATTTTCAGTTAATTGTCTGGAATGATAATAAACCAGTAAAAGCTGACATGTGGAAGTTGTATATGCAAATATTCTTCAATAGCAATATGTAACTGGGGAATAGGAGGAAGCATGAATAGAATACCCACGGGAATTTGTGCAGAAGGAGAAGCTGTAAAAGGAGATGGATCAAACATCTGCTCAGTCATCATTCCTATCCTTACTGTTTGTTCACTGCTCCCCTAGCATTTTCAATTTAAAATCCTCACTGCCACCTTCAGATAACCCCAATCTATTTTTTTAAGCATCTTCCTCAAAGCCTTTTGTTCAGACTTCTGTGCATTCCCACTTACACCAGTTTGCAGATCCATGACAGCCTTGCTCTCTGTCATTCTGACTTGTAAAAGCCTACTCAAAGTGCATTTTTATAACCAAATGTTAAATTATCCTTCCTAATCCCATTGAGGGCTTGGAATCTGATTCTTGGCTATTTTGATTGTGAAACACCTTTCTTTGAAAAAATACAAATCACATGGTAAACAAATGTAAGTTGGATGGAATCAAGTTTGGGTTTTTTTTAAACAAAAGTGTTGACGGAGATAAATTTGAAGAAAAAAGGAACAACATCAGTAAGCATAGAAGGAAACAAAAATAGCTGAATAAGTAGCAGCTAGGATGAAGGGAAGGCATGACAGGCCTAATGATAAATCTGGGAAGAGCTGAGTAGGTTATTGGAGAAATTGATAAGCATGTCAAGGAGATTGAAATTGGGAAGAACGTGAAGGAGGTATATACATATAAAGAGCAGGAGTCAGCCTGTTGGTCCTACAAGCCTGCAGTGCCATTTGATGAGGTTATGGCTATGTCCGATCCCAGCTGATGTTATTACCAGATAAGTTTCATTCCAAACAAAAAACTAGACTGAGCGATCATATTTTTATTTATTTTGATTTTAACGAAGTGATCTCTCACTGAAACAAAAGCATGCAATGCTATAGATTTTGTGTTAACAATAAACTGAAGTTAGAACATTGAGCCTGTTCTGCACTGTTGTTCTATGTTGCGCCAACCTGTGAAATATTCTGAGCTCATTCCCCCTACACTATCCCATCATCATCCATGTGCTTATCCAAGGATTGTTTAAATCTCCCTCATGTGGCTGAGTTAACTACATTGACAGATAAGGAAGGAAAGGGGTGGGGAACCTTCGCATAAACCAAATCATCTGCCGACATTTCCGCCACCTCCAAACAGACCCCACCACCAGGGATATATTTCCCTCCCCACCCCTTTCTGCCTTCTGCAAAGACTGTTCCCTCTGTGACTACCTGTTCAGGTCCACGCCCCCCTACAACCCACCCTCCCATCCTGGCACCTTCCCCTGCCACCGCAGGAATTGCAAAACCTGCACCCACACCTCCTCCCTCACCTCCATCCAAGACCCTAAAGGAGCCTTCCACATCCATCAAAGTTTTACCTGCACATCCACCAATATCATTTATTGTATCCGTTGCTCCCGATGCAGTCTCCTCTATATTGGGGAGACTGGACGCCTCCTAGCAGAGCGCTTTAGGGAACATCTCTGGGACACCCGCACCAATCAACCACATCGCCCTGTGGCCCAACATTTCAACTCCCCCTCCCACTCTGCCGAGGACATGGAGGTCCTGGGCCTCCTTCACCGCCGCTCCCTCACCACCAGATGCCTGGAGGAAGAACGCCTCATCTTCCGCCTCGGAACACTTCAACCCCAGAGCATCAATGTGGACTTAAACAGTTTCCTCATTTCCCCTTCCCCCACCTCACCCCAGTTCCAAACTTCCAGCTCAGCACTGTCCCCATGACTTGTCCTACCTGCCTATCTTCTTTTCCACCTATCCACTCTACCCTCTTTCCCCCCTCCGACCTATCACCTTCATCCCCTCCCCCACTCACCTATTGTACTCTCTGCTACTTTCTCCCCACCCCCACCCTCCTCTCACTTATCTCCACCCTTCAGGCTCTCTGCCTGTATTCCTGTTGAAGGGCTTTTGCCCGAAACATTGATTTTACTGCTCCTCGGATGCTGCCTGAACTGCTGTGCTCTTCCAGCACCACTAATCTAGAAAGTGGATAACCTCACTATTTTCAATATTATATTCAATCTGCACTGTTCTTGCCCATCCACTAATCTTGTCCAAATCCCCCCGAAGCTTCTTTCCATTTCCATCATCTTTCCAACACATTTACACTTGGATTTGTATCATCTGCAAATTTGGATGTATTACATTTGGTCCCCATCTCCAAATCATTGTACATTGTGAACAGCTGGGGCCCCAAGTACGGATCCTTGCAGTATCCCATTAGTCACAGCCTGTCAACGTGAGAATGATCCATTTGCTCCTACCCTCTGTTTTCTATCTCATCAGTCACAGCCAGTACATTACCTCCCATTCCATGCACTTCAGTTTTTCTAACTGGTCTCCTGTGGGAGATTATTAAAGTCTTCTGAATGAAAATCCAAGTATACTCCATCTGTCAGTTCTCCTTTATTGATTTTTGAGAGTAACATCTTCAAAAAAAAAATTCCCAACAAGTTCATCTAATACAATTTCCTATTCACAAATCCATGTGGACTATGCCCAGTCAGATCTTTGTTATCCATGTCAGTTTATCATATCTTTTATAATAGATTCTAGCTATTATTTTACTCCGAATTACCTTGTTTTAGAATGCTAAAATGTGTCTTGTAATTCAGATTAGTATCTGAGGTCTCTGATTTAGTCTAATTCAGTCTGGTTCAGTGCTGTGTGTAAAAGCAAGTGAGATAACATTCTGATGTTGAGATAGAATGGCATGTGGATGTGCAGAGTGTCTGACAAATATAGGGAATGAATAGTGAATTCAATGGAGAATGGGGCACTAGAGAGGGCAAGTTATTTTAAACAAATGACGCATTTTAGAAATATGAAGATTTTGTAATTACTGAGGAGCAATGTTGACCTGCAGATTCAATAGCCAATGGTGCTGCAATTCCTTGTGTCAGTATTTTATTTTCTCCCAGTAACTGATTTTATCAGTCAGCTAATGATTATCAGTTGTCATGGCCAGATTTTTATAGAAATGCATATGAAGTTTTTTTGATTTAATTGATCTTACTGTACAGCATTTCTAGGACTTCAGTGGGTGATCAGCAAAGTGGACTAGATTTGGCATTCATTCATTTACGTATGGAATTTGCGACCATAGGAGGCCAATCATTGAGTATGATCAAGAAAGAGATTAATAATTATTTTACATATTAAAGGCATCAGGGTAAAGAGAGAAAGTGGGAGTTTGGCATTGAGATGGAGGATCAGCTATGATCGTATTGAATGACTGAGCAGGCAACAGAGTATAACAGTATAACAGTGTTTGTTGAGAGTGAGTTGCTGGAAAAGCACAGCAGGTCAGGCAGCATCAGAGGAGCAGGAGAATTGACATTTCGGGCATAAGCCCTTCATCAGGATTCCTCAGATAATACCTAACCTGCTGTGCTTTTCCAGCAACACACTCTCAACTCTGATCTCCAGCATCTGCAGTCCTTATTTTTCTATAACTGTGTTTGTATCTGATTGACGTGCACATTTTATACTGTGACCGGTTACCATGCCTTTCTAATGGCTGATGAATTGTCAAAACACCAATAGCCCTTTATTGGTGGAGAATTTTAACTTTTGTTGTTGAACAAAAAAAAATAGGTTGGCAGTCAACTTAGTTAGCCTACAGACAATCCGAGAGATGCCACTTAACATTTTTGGTCATTTCCGTTGTATTCAAAGGGCCAGCAAACCTTCTCGCACTCACCACTTTATTTAGGTTTTGGACCCTCTGGAAGCAGCTGTATTATTCTGTTTACAGTTTTAGAGTTACATCTCTAAAATAATCCAGCATTGATGGTCTGACCTTGATCTATTGGAGCAGTGTTCATTTTCACACAAATTAATGTGCATTAAACCATGGCATTCTCAGGCACGTGTGCCTCATCAGTTTCTGAACCATTTCAGTAGCATCACTGCCAGAATGAATTGTAATAATCAACATCAATTATAAAATAATGCACTTAACCTGTTCTGAATTGCAAGCATAAGATATTTAAATGAGTTTTCAGTTAGTTGTGCACGTATTAAATTTCTTCCATAAATTTGAACCATTTCATTGGGATTTGGAATATGTGAATAAAGATGGTGTTAGTTTTGTTCTGTGCGAATCACCTTTTTTAAAAATGGCAGCATATAGATGCAGCTAGATATTAGTGGAAAGATTTGTAGGATATGATGTGGTTGTCTCTGTTGGAAGATAGGATCTTCAGAGGAAATTAAGTGATAACTATGATTGAAAAGCAGTATTAATTAGCCTGTCCAAACTTCTGCTGTTGGAACCTCATGACTTGCATATTTTTTGGATTTTTAAGCCTTTATGTATTGCACAGTGGAATCATGTCTGGCAGAATTATACATTTGCTTAGAGTCTTGCATTAAAAGTATAATATCTTGAATGTAACTGCAAGCATGAAAAAATAGGAGTTAACTCATAAATACAAGTAAAGAATAACTCAACAACATAGGAACAGTGACTCTTATGAGGTTGTGATTATAAAGTCCATTTAATTTAACTGGATTTTTAGCATAATTAACTTTATCAGTATATTTAATTAAAATTTCCATTTAACTTGTTATTTATATTATTTTATACAAATTACTGAATAACTTAAATTTCTATGATACAAATGACTGACTTATAAGCATTCGTATGTATTGTATCTTCCTTGCTGAAATGGTGAAATGATTTTTCAAATACTTGCAACCTTACTCTACTTGATGTTGTGCAAAATCCCTTAACAAAAAAATTGAATTTACAAATTCCTTGACGGTGAAGAGGCCATAACTATGTAGCAGGAACCTTGTCTTTATTTTTTAGAATTAAGTCAGTGGGATATAGTCAATAGTATGGTTCTCCATCAAAGATAAGATTATTGCTCCATTTCCAAACCAAAGATCGATCTACCATGTGTATGATCACTTTAATTTAAAAATGTGTGCTATATGGTTATTTGTTCAAAAAACTGAATTCACTGGTCTTCAGCTTATTTCATAGTGGAGACCTCTGGAAGCTTAGAGATGCTGCCATCATACTTTAGGGTCTGGTGAAATGTTTGTGAATTTCTGTATTGTGCTTTTAAAAAAAGAACTGAAGAAACTTTACTCATGTAGAGATGTCAACAGAAAATAACTTTGACTTGTTTTGGTGTTATGCTTTTAAAGAGAAAAAAAAATAAAACAAAGGGAAAGCTGATTGGATGATTAATTGACCTGTGTATCTTCTCTAACTGATCCAGTAGATGCAGGAGTTGCCCTTTGTTATCTTAAAGAGACACTTTAAGTTTAAGACACATTATGCTTGAGCAGCTGAATGAGCCTTTTCCACAGTATCATGGTCCCACTTGTGAAAATCGGTATCACCTCTAACCTATTGTGAATAGCAACATTAAAACTGAGATAATGTGCATTGTAAAATATTTAATACATGAGGATTATCTGGTTCAACAAGTAACATTTTAAAAGTACAACTAAAGGAAATACTAATAGTAGATGACATTTGAAGTGTCTTCAATTGAATCAGGGAACGAATGGTTGGTACATTAGCCATGCTGACGTCTGGTAAAATAATTCCAAGCAAAAGTATTTTATTTTCATACAGTTGTATTAATAATGGAAGAGAAATCAGATGCTGTAATTTGTGAAGCTACCAGACTATACTAAGGGCTTTTATTTAAAGACATTTTTAATTGGAACAGTGAAAAGTTTATAAATCAAAGGGCCAGTAGACCCAGAGATTGCAGTTTTGTAAAGGTGCTGCTTTTTGAAAACCAGTTCCCATACAAGAATGATCTAATAACCCTGTTATAGTGACTTGTGTTATTTTATGCTTGCTTGAATAACGGAATCTGTTTTTTTGACATAACACAAGCACATATCATGAGCCTTAAAATCAAAACATTCCTGAGAAGAAAGGGACCCTGTATAGTCCATTGTTTATATATTTGAGAATAATAAAAATAGAACACGCACTACTTGATATATGACATTTACTTCAGTCCATTAAGAAATATTGTGAAAGTAAATCCCACAATACTTACTATGTGTACTTGAGTTTACACACCACTTTGACTGTGATTATTAATGTGACATTCAGTTGTGGATTGATTACATGTAAATCTTGTTTACACAGCCACAATGCCTGAATGAATTGAGACAGCAACATTTGATTTTGATCTGACTACTGGTTTCAGTTAAAAGTTATATTTCAGATCCTAAAGATTGACAAAATGTGAATAAGGTGTAAAATTAAAAAGCCCCACCATGTGAAAAACATTTAAAATTCCATTCCTGGTGGATTAGATTGAGACCAGTCAAGCAGAATCCCTCAATTATTTCAAAATGAGCTGAAGTGTGAGTGAAAACCGCAGCAAATGCAGGAGAGAGAGAATTGCCAGCAGTCGTGGGACTTGGTATCTACAATAGAGATGAACACAATATATGCGAGGTCTCACATTTGACTGGATTGGAATTTTGGCAAACATGATTAATATGTAAGCAGGCTAAACTACATTTTCCTCATTTGGAGGAGCCAATCTGAAGCTGCTCTCATGGTACTAAAACTAAATTTTATGATAGTTGCATTTATTTATGGCATCCTTTATTTTAGTTTTGATATTCATTTCTGACGCATCTCTAATTTGATGAGGTGTTGAATGTAGTGTACCCATATGATTTTCAGTGTATAGTCTTGTACTTCTAAGCAAACAACTTGGAGATATACTATAGACCAAAACTGAGGTGAACTTGCTTTAATCTGATTCTTGGCCTCCTGTTGGTGTGTGTGTGCAATTCAGTCTCAACTTGCTTTTAGCTTGAAAACCACCAATTATTTGGTGCATCTTGTAACACATTTAAACTAATGTTTTCATATTGCAAGGGCTTGCTGTGTTTTACATTAGAAATCACAATGCCAATATGAATAGCAAAGAGTTTGACATGATAGCACCGAAATAGTATCCCGAGACAATCATTCATTGAATCCTGGACAGTAATTTGTTTTCTTCCAATTAAAAATCCTATTTTAGGGCGACTTTGTTTTAGAAGGAAAATCTACTAATTACTAATAAAATAAAATTTTAAACTGGTCTATTCCTCACAGATATAAAATTAACTAAACTGTGCTGAAAGCAGGATTTAAATTCATTTTGATCACATTCCTTGGTTTCATGTCCAACTTCTTTGTTGAACCAAAAATTCTGTTTCAAATCAGCTTTGCTGATGACTTAATCCTATACAGTTGATTCAAAGAATACCTGATGCAAACATAAAATTCCACTTTACACCATGTATGTAGAATTTCTGATCAAAGCCTGGTGTATAAAAATGTATACCTGAAATCAGTATTTGGTTATACCTTTAACAAGATTCAACTGCATTCTAACAAATTTATCTTACTGCTTTTTGTATTGATGTGCACTCTCTTGTATAAAATGCTCGATTCTTCAAAAAACTTTCTATTTGAATCTGCTTTCTTAAGCTTTTCTTTCTGTATTTTGCTCTATTTGCATGTAAATCCTAATCTGTATTTTAAATAGCTGTAACTCTCTGTAATGTATGAGTACTGCATATAGTAGTTTCTGACTTTTTTTCTTGAAGTGGCATCTTGCTAATAAACGTTGGTCTTGGAATATTTGATGGTGTAATGTCATGTTGACTTGCCCGATCTAAAAATGCCCACAGAAAGTAGTGCGTGTCCTATTTATTTAAAGTCATGCAGGTGCAAAAAAATTTTGATGAGAGTGGACATATGATGCACTGAGACATTTCAAACCCACATTTTAAACAATAATAATTTCATGATAAAATACCTGTATTGTTTTGTTGTATAAAGCAAAAACATTTTAACTAATAAAATATCTTGCACACTGTCTTTTCCATAAGGAAGACTGTGTTTGTGCTGGAATTTATATCCCACACTGATGTTTTATTTCAACAACTGTTCCATTATGATTAGCTCTATTGGTGTATTAATCATAGAGTAATATAGCATGAGAACAGACCCTTCAGTCCAACCAGTTCATTCCAATTGTAATCCCAAACTGAACTAGTCCCACCTGCCTGCTCCTGGCCCTTATCCCACCAAACCTTTCCTATTCATGCACTATACTTATCTAAATGTCTTTTAAATGTCGTAATTGAGAGCTTGTTGACAAATCCTAAGGAAAGAATCTTCCCTCCGTGCCTGCATTAATGATCCATTCTCTAGTGTTTTCGCCTTATGCTTGACTTGCCATTTTTCTTTTTTGCCTCTGTATCTCTCTGGTTTTCATTGATTTTTGTCATTGCCATCTTTCTTTTCCTGTTTTGAACTCTTTTTGTTCCGATTTCTGTCTCCCCGTTGACAACGCCTCCCCATCTTACATATTGCATGTCACTCAACACATAACTTGAGTTAATCAATAAAGCAATGTTTTTCATGATTCTCCTTGCTAGTTGTCTCCTTAAAACCTTCATTTTTGACAATGCATTTGCTTATTTCTCGTGACATTCTATGACATCTTACACAAATGTGCTTTCCTTTGGTGAAGTCATGGGCATTCAGAGTTTTCTTGTAAAAGTGAGATGATGAGACAAAAGGGTTGATAACACTTTGGAAGTGGTTACTATGTCTATGTTGGAGGAAGTTGGGGGTCAAACCATTCGAGAACTGCAGTATTGCACAAGTATGAGAGAATATGTTGTTTGGGTTGGAATGGGGGCTTGGGGATTGGAACCAAGAGGGAGGAGAGCAATCTGAAAACCGCGCCTACTAGTCTCCAAAGCTTTTCCGTAGTTGGGTTGATTCAGAAGCCGTTCTTTGACCAATGCCAAAATATAGGGGCAGTGCAGTATAGAATAGGATAAAGGGCTAGCCCAGCCACTTACTAAAAGCCACTTACTAAAAGAGTGTTCATTTCGACTGTTCTAGTTTGGAAGGATTGGAAGAATTGATCATAAGCATGAAATTGGAAGAGAGGGAAAGGCAATAACCAAACTTTAAGGCAGTAGAAAGCTGAGGACTGCTGCTGAAGGGTGTACTTTTGAACTGAAGAAAATGATTAGATTCGGGCACTAAGCTAGGCAGAATACAGCGAGCAGAATTTGTAATGGAGAATAGAGAGAGTGTAAGACTAGGCCATAAAACTAAGAAGAGCATTGAGAATGGGCCCCTTGTAAAGCTGTAGACATACATAACCACCATAAGGGCGGCAGCAGGAACGGAGTAATTAAGATGGGCAACAGTAGAAGGGAGCGGAGGCAGAGCTTGGAGCTCTAAGAGTTTGCCTATCTGGAAATATGGCACAAGCAGGTACAAACACTGAGGGGTGAATGGGAACTGTCAAACAGACAAAAACAACTGAAAATGCTTTTCCAGTTGATCCATAGTGCCATATGGTATTCACAGATAAAATAACTACATTAAAAGTTTACAACAACATTATAATAAAAAAAAATTGACAGGCAAGCATCTTGATCAAATATTTATTGCTAACGAATCTCAGGCATTTCTTAGTGATTTACAGATAACTTATATTCCAGTAATTTTACTAAAATATGATGGGCAAATTTGCAGGAAGTATAAGTGATAATTTGCAAGATGTCTATATTATTAATACATCTAATTAAAATAAATGGATTAGAAATTGCATCTGGAAATGCTGACCGCTATTTAGATGTTAGCGTGACCTGACTTTTGAATGATCATGTTTTTAACATTCTCATGAGACAAAGTTTCATGACTGAAAATATAGATTAGATGATATTCAATTTGCCAGCTGGATGGGCTATTAAAGCCAAACATTGTTTTGCAACATTTTGTATGACCGTTGTTAAATCCACACTTTAGAAAATAAATTATGATCAACTTACCAAAAGTTAAGATTTTCCCGTATCCTTCCAAATTACCTCATTCAGTTTAGCAACATTGAAGACCAGTTATCAACATCTTAAATGTTTTTACCACACATTGAGTAATATCAAGGCAACCTTGGCATCCTAAGATATTTTCAGCAACCTTCCTAGTTCGATGCATGCTTCAAGATGACCTGCTATTTTGTATTACCATTGACGTCTTAATCGCTCCACTAGGCTTGAAAGGAAGTGCTGCCAAGTGTCTCTCAGAAGAAGGGCAAATCTGAGTGTTCTTGGTTTACTTTGAGCACATAATAGCATTCAATTCAGAGCTCTATTGCTGGGGCCATGAGACTAGATCATCTTACTAATTTTAATAGTCCAGGAAAGAGCATTCCTGTAAGTTTTTTTTAAATTTAACAGTTGTTATTGGATTTCTGGTTTTTGGCCCTTGATTATTAAGTGGCATAAATTTGTGTGTATAATGAAGAAAATATTATTTTCTTGATTGGGTTAGCATGCTGGATAAGTTACAATCAAGTTTTGATAAAGGCATTCCATCTGCCTGGCTGAAAAGTAATCTCCCTGTTTCTAATTGGAGGTGTAGGCAGTGATTGGGTTGTGAAGGTGACTTTCACAATATCAAGGACAGTACATGATAATTTACTCTGTAAAGATTTCAAGATCATGTTGCACATATCCTTGACAATTAGCAGCTGAGTTGTACTTACTGAACAAAGGGGGAGGAATAGGCCATTCAACTCCTGGAGCCTGCTCTACCATTGTAGGTCATGGCTGACATCTACCTCAATGCCATTCTCTCTCTGTGCCCATATCACTTGATGATGTTAGTATGTTGGATTCTATTGACCCCTGTCTTGAACATATTCAATGACTGAGTCTTCACAGCTCTCTGGGGTAGAGAGTTCTAAAGATTCCCCAGCCTCTGAATGAAAATATTCCTCTTTATCGGAGTCCCAAATGACTTGCCCAATTCTGAGATTGTCCCCTCTGGTTCTAAACCCTGCTCCTGCATAAGCCAGGGGAAACACTTTTTTCTGCATGTATCCTATAAGAATTTGTCAGTTTCAATTACAGAACCTGCCATTTGTCTGAGCTCTAGAGAACACCATCTCTTCCATATCTTCTCACAATTCAGTCCCACATCAGTGAGTGAATCTGGTGAGTCTCCACTCCAGTTTCTCTGTAAAACGTATAACCTACCTTAGGCAAGAAGACCAAAACTCAACACAATACTCGAACTGCAGTTTCGTCAAGGTAGTACACCAGATAATTCTGATCAGGAAGGTTTATTTTGTATCTCACTAGTTATTTCCATCTGATGTTGCAATTTCTCCTTCATCCTGAAGAGTAATCAATTTGTAAAGTTTGATAGAAAGGTTATATCTGGCCATCGTTGTTTTGTTGCCTTGAGATTCATTTGGAACTGTTCCTGTGGAAGATTAAGCACTAATATTTTCTGTTTCCTTTCCCTTGACATACTTCTATTAATTCCTTGTTAAATGTTTCACTGCTGAATTGATCAATATAGTTCTCCACTGAGTATTCCCAAATTCTAACCAAGAAGGAAACCCAGACATCAGCAAGTGCAATAATTTCACCTTCTGCGACTGCTGACCAGGTATCCAACTATCTCTGTCTATTTGGGGCTCTATCAGGTCCAGAAATCCTAAGTTACTAATATCTAACATCAAAACAATACATCAATTATATTCAAAGCATTCAGTCTTGAAATAATGTGGATTGTTGGTAGCTGATACCCAGAGGGATTTAGATAAGTCAGCTATTCTGCCAAAATTTGATGCTCTGTACAGAAGCGTGCCTGTTTAAACATATGAAGCAAGCCATATTATTGTTTTATTCAAAAGTGCACCCAGCTATTTCGTTATGATTACTTGAAATGTTTGTGCAGAGAGGAACATTTTTTAAAAAATTGATAAAATTGAGGATGTTAAGACAATAAAAATCAGAAGAACAAATTTAAACTCAGGAATAATATTGGTCATACCTGAATCCACTGGGGGAAAGTAAGCCCTGCAGATACTGAGTCCAGCCTATGCTTACCTTTGAAGTATTGTATACAGCTTTTTGGTACTTGAATTTTTTTTTCCTCTTAATTGAATGCGATAATTACTAATGCATCTTAAGATAAGTGCTCATTTTCAATGTTGACAGTGGGAGGGTTCTACAACGTAATTAAACAAAATATATTTTCAGCTATAGTATTCAAAACAGCATAATTTTGATTTGTTAACAGTCATGGTCTCTGTTTACCAATGGAGTTGTAATTTTGGTTTCACAGCAGCTGTTCGTGCTTTATTTTGACCATCACTGTTGGCAATCATTTGCCGCACATTTCAGTTCCGATCTCATCAGGCTGTTCTTTGGCAGCATGTTGCAGTTGGTTTCAGGCTAATCTGAGTACCATCAAAGATGACAAAAAAATCACATCTGACATGTAAGAAATTGAATAATTAGCCATTTTTAAAAAAAATAGATTGCAGTGATGTCCTTTGATATGAGTCTGGACATCACATTGAAGATCTTAAGCAACAAAACTGGAAAAAAAGAAATTTATCAAATGGTCAGCTTAAAGACCTGTTTTACTTACACCCCAGCTGACTGACTGACTGACTGGAGATGGGAAGATGGATAGTTCCTTTCTGAGCGGAGCTACTGATTTTTACCTTTATCATCAGCCGAGTCTAGATCAGAAATTAACTCTGTAGATATCACTTGCTGTTCTGTGCTAAAGAATTCATGAGCTCCACTGTTCTGTGACATCTAGCTAGTTATGATCCTTTGCTACTGACTAAATGCTGTTTAAAATTGTCAGAAATTTGACCATTTAGAAAACTAAATTCCTTCTCAACTTGACAAAGTGGAATATGTTGTTAATCCTATACTTGGTGCGTTTTTGTTTCATACTATCATGGTCGAAGGTATGTCAGTACACCTAAAAGTTAACAGGTCATGCCTGTCTTGTTATGAGAGCAATGGTTGTGTAGGTAGAGGCAATAGTTTTTGGCTATGACTAGTGGCATTCTTCAGCTTTACGAACTAAAGTTGACTGCCAGATCCATTTTTATATCAGTTTGGAACACCACAATCTTTAACATGAGTTGCTCCAGGCCTACACTGTAATGTAAAAGAGAAGTGGCGTTTATCAGAATAAGACAAATCAGTCTAACGCAAAAGGATTTGCCTGCTAGATTAGCTGAAAACTAAAAGTTGAAACTGTGCCTCAGCCATAACACACATCCTAATTGGTTTTGACATATTATTTTAATTTCTTGGTGCGTATATCTGCTGTGCTTCCGAAACCGTAAAAGATTATGCTAGTGACTTTGTGTGCTGTCTGAAATGAATTAATCTGTTGAATGCAAATAATCAATAAGAGTGTGCAGCCACTGATTAGTTATAGTTTTGTAGTTTATTTTTCTGTACAGTTAATTACTTTAAATGTCACTTTTAAATTAAAGCCTTACTTTAAAGTTCAATGTTCAAAGTCAATGATCCTAATTCACTGTTTCTTTCAGATATGGATGACTTTAAATTTGACCCCTTTGGTAACTTCAGTAACGGTTCTGCAGTGAGCAGTTTAACGAGTTATGATTGGTCTGAGAAAGATGATTTTGGCACCCAGATGAAGAAGCAGCCGCCGTTCTACCTCAACACAGAAGGCAGCTCCTTATCCTCTACTTCAATGCTTCAGAAGAAAGAGACCTCTTTTGGCAGCTCCGAGAACATCACTATGACAACTGTCTCCACGGTAACAACATTCTCAGTTGATGATACAAGTTCACAGTACAACTTTGATGCTTTTGGAGACCTCAAAGAATCTGCAGAACAGACTAAAGAGAAAAAAGGAGGTGGCAGCGATTTGGGAGACTTTGCAGTTACTTCATCCAGAGAGGGACAGATAGCTAAGCCTAATGAATCAAACCTGGATGAACCTGAGCAAAAAGCTGCAGTTTCAGTCACAAATGGGGTATCCTCTGACGCGACAAAAATTGAAGCTTTTGATGAATTTGGAGAATTCCAAAGTGAAAAGCCCAAAATTAGTAAATTTGATTTTCTTGTGGCTAGTTCCCAGGGCAAGGTGAAATCCAGTGAGGAGATGATCAAGAGTGAGATGGAAACCTTTGATCTTTCAGTGCAAGGTATGTATGGACAGTATGTACCCCAATATTAAATGTAATAAAGCTACTTATGGTTACTTAACCTCAAAGTTGGCTTTTGCAACGAGACGTTGCTGCTGGAAGCAAATTAGATCTTGGGCGTTATAGTGAAAATAGTTGTGTTTATAATAACCAAAACCAAAATAATTTTATTTACTAAGAGCAAATTGAGAAGAAAATGTAAGTCAGTGAGGACATGGATGTGGAATCAGCACAACTTGGACATGGTATCCAAAATGACCAACAGGGTTTTTGATGAGTTGAAGTACACAGAGGAGGGATTGTTGATTGGCAATATTATGGGCAGCACGGTGGCACAGTGGTTAGCACTGCTGCCTCACAGCGCCAGAGACCCGGGTTCAATTCCCGACTCAGGTGACTGACTGTGTGGAGTTTGCACATTCTCCCCGTGTCTGCGTGGGTTTCCTCCGGGTGCTCCGGTTTCCTCCTACAGTCTCAAAGATGTGCGGGTCAGGTGAATTGGCCATGCTAAATTGCCCATAGTGTTAGGTTAAAGGGGTAAATGTAGGGGTATTGGTGGGTTGCGCTTTGGCGGGTCAGTGTGGACTTGTTGGGCCGAAGGGCCTGTTTCGACACTGTAAGTAATCTAATCTAATCTAAAAATATATGAATAAGGAGCAGAAGTGGGTGTCTCGGCCCCGCAAGCCAGCTCTACAATTCAATAACATTATGGCAGATCTGATTATTTTACATACCACTATGTGGGATTCAATCCCTATATGTGGGATTGGAAGCCCCATTTAATATTCAAGTAAGATTGCAAGTATTAATGCTTCAGCTGAAAACCGAAGAGTCTTTGATCTGTGTATGACAGTTAAATCTTTCCATCTTGTGTTGTAGCTAAAGCACACTCTCTGTTCATCACAAATCTCACCAAGCTATTGAAATCCAACATTTTTTTAATATAATTTCCAATGACAATTATTAAATTTTTCAATTAAACAAAATCCCTCCAGTAAAATGTTTTTATCTCCTAAACCTTCTCTCAGGAGAAAGCCTGCTCTTCAGATTTTTGACACAGCTTAGTACATAGGTTAGTCAGTGCAAAATATTAATGCTTTAGGAAAAGATAAATAGTCAAATAGTGGCTGAAATCTCAGGAAAATTTCAATCTACTGTGCAATGCAGCAGTTGCAATGTTATAATCTCAAATTAACTGGTATGTTTTTAAATTCCATATTGCTTAATTGTAATGATGTAAGCATTAGTGCTAAATTATTAAAATGCCACAAAATGCTGAACCTTGTTAAATCAGATGTTGAAAGGTTGGTTCGAGTCTAGACTTAGTTTTCTAATCAGAGATTTGTTTTGGACATTTCAAATCAGCAAGTTCAGAGATGTTATTATGCAGTTCTGAAGAAGGTGGGACTTGAATGCAGACTGTCTGCCTCAAATGTAGAAACACTGCTGCACCACAAAAGTTCTGAGTTTTATTTCAAATTACAAGTGACAAAGCTGTAACGTATGTCTAGATCCAGTTCTTACCCAATTATTTTCTTCTTGCTCCTGCTTTTCATATTTGGCAATCAACCTGTCCAGTCTGTTACGCAACTCTGGAGCAGGTGGGACTTGAACCTGGGTTTTCTGGTTCAGAGGTTGGGACACTACCATGTATGAGGAGGAAGTGAGGTCTGCAGATGCTGGAGATCAGAGATGGAAATGTGTTGCTGGAAAAGCGCAGCAGGTCAGGCAGCATCTAGGGAACAGGAGAATCGACGTTTCGGGCATTAGCCCTTCAGGAATGAGGAAAGTTGGTCCAGCAGGCTAAGATAAAAGATAGGGAGGAGGGACTTGGGGGAGGGGTGTCAGAAATGTGATAGGTGGAAAGAGGTCAAGGTGAGGGTGATAGGTCAGACTGGGGTGGGGGCGGAGAGGTCGGGAAGAAGATTGCAGGTTAGGAAGGCGGTGCTGAATTTGATGGATTTGACTGAGACAGGCTGGGGGGAGGGGAAATGAGGAAACTACCATGTATCACAAGACCCCCTTTCCTACCCCAGTTATCCTTTCAGGTAGCCATCATCATCCCTGCCAGACCTACTGGACGGTAACAAACCTTTATTTCTGAGGAGGGAGGATTTTGTAATGAATTAGTGATTGAACCTTCTATTGTGAGAAGTGGTCTTTTCCATGATGAAACTTTTGTGATATATTGGCAAAACATATTCTGAGTTTCTATTTGTTTGAAATTGAGTGAATTATTTAACACTGGATTTTAACCCCACGCTTGCAGGATCTCATAAAAGGAGTCTAAGTCTTGGGGATAAAGAAGTAACCCATGCTCCACCAGCTTCAGAGCAGCCTTTCAGAGACCGATCAAATACTCTAAATGAAAAGCCAGCACCACTGCCTGTTATCAGGGACAAGTATAAGGACCTAACTGGAGAAGTGGAGGTAAAAGTTGTTTCAAACACAGTTGCAGATTTAAGGCAAGAGCTGGAAGATGTTTGGAATTTCCCCTTGACACTGGGAAAAAAAATGATGATTATTCTCAGTTTCTACTTCAGAATCTCTGTGCCTGATTCCAGATTTTGTTCTGTAGGGAAAGTTATATACAAATAAAGAACTGGAGCAACTTAGTGGGAAGGGATGTTCTGAGTTTTGTGCCAAGAAAGGTGAAATTAATTTACATGCAAATTAAGAGGGTATTAGACCCCAATTTACGAGCAAATTGTATTCATCTTTCAAAATAAAGATGCGTTTTGTTTGCTCAATAACATTTTGTCTAGCACAGTTTCACAGCCTATGGAAAAAGTGTTGCAAGCTAAATTTCTTAAGAGTTTACCTGGAATGTTCGAATGCTTTGACAGTTTTTTCCCAGATCTGAAGTTTGAAGTAGGTATTTTTTAACTAATTCATGGGTGTCATTAGCTAGGCCAGCATTTATTATCCATCCCTAATTGCCTTAGGGAAGATGGCGGTATGCCATCCTTGTGATCCGTTTCAGTCTTTGTGGTGTAGAGACACCTGCAGCATTGGGGCGGCATGGTGGCTCAGTGGTTATCACTGCAGCCTCACAGCACCAGGGTCCCAGGTTCGATCCCAGCCTCGGATGACTGTCTGTGTAGAGTTTGCACATTCTCCCCGTGTCTGTGTGGGTTTACTCCGGGTGCTCCGGTTTCCTCCCACAGTCCAAAGATGTGCAGGTCAGGTGAATTGGCCATGCTAAATTACCCATAGTGTTAGCTGCATTAGTCAAAGCGAAATGAGTCTAGGTGGGTTACTCTTCGGAGGGTCGGTGTGGACTGATTGAGCCGAAGGGCCTGTTTCCACATTGTAGGGAATATAATTATTAGAAAAGGAGTTCCAGGATTTTGACTCAATGATAGTGAAGGAATAAAGATATAGCTCTAAATCATTGTGTGTGCGCTGTGTTGTGGGGATATTTTGTTGCAGACTTTTAATTTTATTTATGAACTTTCTTGACTACCTTGTGGTGATTATGATTTGGAGATGCCAGTGTTGGACTGAGATGTACAAAGTTAAAAATCGCACAACACCAGATTATAGTCTAACAGGTTTAATTGGAAGCACTAGTTTTCGGCGCTCCAAAAGCTAGTGCTTCCAGTTAAACCTGTTGGACTATAACCTGGTGTTGTGTGATTTTTAACTTTGTGATGATTAGTTCTGTTACCAGCCATATGTATGATGGTTTTGTTAGTTCTTGACCTGGGAACTTGATAATGTATATTTCATACAAAATTTCTAAATTTTATTCTGACTTCTGTAGAAGATACTTGAATCATATTTCATATTGACCAAAGTTGCATCTATTTTAATATGATAATTACAGAAGGAGTTAATGTAAAATAATGCTCAGTAAATCACTTTTTATGTCTCTATTTCAGGAGAATGAGCGCTATGCTTATGAATGGCAAAGATGTTTAGAAAGTGCATTACAGGTGAAGCTTTCAACATTTTATCTAGCACTGCTCTGCAATTGTATGTCACAGCAAAATTGTATGCCATGCGTAGAAGTATGTGAGCATTGTCTTGCTCGACCTTAGTCTGAATTTGCTGTTAGTTAGCTAGGGATGCATTTGCATATTCACTTTTTGGATCAGTTTATAACAATGCCAAAGCAACTGTACAACTCTAAACTCTCAAGTGCAAGGGTTGACTTCATATATTTTCATGAGATCCCTGCACGGTGAACCAGCAGTGCAGGTTCAATTCCCTCACTGGCTGAGGTTACCATGAAGATCCAGCCTTCTCAATCACACCCTTTGCCTGAGGCATGACGACCCTCAGATTAATCAACCACCAGTCATCATCTTCTAATGAGAGAGCAGTGCTATAGCCCTCTGCAACTATGGCAACTTTACTTTAACCTTTTGAAATATTCAACAAGCATTTGCTTTGTGACTGCAGCTAGTTATATTAATTGTGATAATATGCAGTGCTAAACAATTCATCATTTGCTATGGAAGTTGTTTATTGGAATGCTGCCAATATTACTCTAGTTTCTTGTCCATAAGAGACAGTAATTAATTGTATCTGATGTTTTGTTTCCACAGTTGAGTCTTGAGCATGGTGAATACAACTTAGTATGTAAAATGGGTATCACTTCATATATTGTTTCTAACACTTGATTTTTTTTTTAAAACCTCTCTTTGGGTTTGTGGTGTCTCCAAAGTAACATAACTGTGAAGGCAGAACACTGCAGCAAGCCTGATAATTTGATGCCTCAGGAATGTTCATCTGTAGTACACCAGAGCACTGTTGATGATTAACCAGCCTATCCAGCATGGTGTGTTGAAAAAGAGTGTTGGGATTCTTCCCAGGCTGCTCAAATGAGGCTGCAAGTTCATGGTGAAGGGTCATCATGGAACACGCAACAAGAAGCTTACTAATGCTCATCAGGTTTACTTAGTTTTATCTGGCTGAGCACCAGGCATACATACACGGTGTAAATCTTTATTGCAACCATCACCTAAACTTGCTGAACTAAAATAAGAGATGTTTCTTTTGAGGGAAACAACATGCACCCCATGATATCTACAATAAAAACAGAAAATGCTGAAATATTTAGGATATCAGACAGCATCTTGGGAGAATGAGAGTTACTTATTGAGCAGAAACTTTGTGATAATGGGAGATGGACAGTGACAGTAGCAGAAGGAAAAGTGAGGCCAGCCACTGGCGAGTAAGAAGGCCACTCCACAGCCCAAAAGGTGCTGCAGTTTGGCTGAACAAACACACTGGCAGAAGGTCTCTCCCTCGGGAGCTGCCTGCCAATTGGGTTTGCTCCACAGTGGATCCTGCAGGCCCCACATAAGTGAGTGGCAAATCCAAGAGCTTTGGACTGGGAATTTTTGGTAACTCTGGGAGGAGGATGAGGAGATATCTGTTCTTTAAAATCGAGGTGAGAAGGAATTAGGAGGTTGACATCAGCAAGGGACACCCTCCAATGATAAAACCACCTCTTCCTTCCCACCATTTTAAGTACTTAAGCATTGTGAGACCCATTCCCAACTAACGGCTCATGCTAGCAGTATTGTGGTGTGGGTAGTATAATGTGAGCTTATTTCTAACTATTTATTTACATATGGTGGACAAGCTGCTGATGTTGGCCGGTTCCCATCTTCAGTATTATGGGGTGAGCTCAGTTGGCTAGCCACTCTCCATATATTACATGCTCCCCAGTCCAAAGCTCAACCTATGGGGGCACGTAATACCCGATCTTCTGTTTGTCAGAACTGATGAAAGGGCATCAATCGGAAGCATTAATTGTGTTTCTGCCTCCACACACGTTGTGTGACTTGCTGAGTATTTGCAGCCTTTTTAGTTTTCATTTCAGATCTTAGTATCTGCAGTATTTTCATTTATAAATAGAAATTCAAGCTGTGTGGTGGATTTTGTTTTGGATAGCTTGGTTTGTGGATTCTTGAGCATCATGCTCGATGTCTGATATCAGACACCTAATATGATTCTGAAGAATCGACAAACTAGCTATCCAAAAAACAAGGACATCCAGCTTACTAAAATAAATGTTTCTTTTATTGAAAGTTTGGTTGTATGATTTTTGGATTGACTTGTAACTTTGTGATATTAATGTGAAATTGATTTTTTTTATTTCTCAGTTGAAAAAGCCATGCGCTTGTATGGTGTTTGTCATATCCTCAAAACAACCTAAAATGCTTTACAATCAATTTATCACATTGAAATGTTGCTTCAGAAGTCAATATAGCAACCAATTTGCATACAGTCTCAGCAAGCTGAATGACCACTTAATCCAAGGCAAAATGTGCTCTAACAATATAGTACTGAATCAATGGGAAATCAAAATAACTAAGGGGACTAATTTAACTCCTTTGTTTACTGTTGAGTTATCTTCTTGATCCCCTCAGGTTGAATGAAGTCTGTACTTGTATCCTTACTAAAAGTTGTTCATTATTTTAAATTAATTGGTTTCCATAATTTTTAAAACTAGGCTTTCACCATAAAAGATGCATCAGTTTTATGAAGAGTTGTAGTTTCAAATCTTGAGTTTGACACCTGCCTGTTATATAAAATCCGTGGCGGGGCTGGGGTGAGAAAATGTACAGCAGCTGATTGATATTGAGTGAACAAGACATGTAAATCATGCAAAATCCACTTTGTTAAGCATGCTGATTGGCTTTTAATGCAAAAAGAAGCCATGTATATCACTAGAATTTGAAGAAGGGCTCATGGTGAAAACAAGTCAAATTGACTAACATATCATGTCAGCAACAAATCAGACATAAACAAAAGTGCTTTCAGGCTTGAAGAAAACAATTGACAGGAAAACAAGAACAGATATTGAGCTCAGTTTAAGGCACACAAAGCTGCTACCAAAATAGACAACATGTCATTAAGCAAGACAACCGGGATAGCTGGTAGCCATAGAAAAATCTTTTCTCACTCTTTGAAGAGAGGGAGTTATTAAGGACTGCATAAAAGGCAAAACTGTTATCTTTGACTCTCCACTAGAAATCACATCTAGCCACTGATTCCTTATACCTTTCTGATCACTGTCTCAGATTGAATCAGGGTCTCAGATTGAATCAGGCTAGTTGCAAAATCTGTCTTATTTGACCTTGAGCTTTCCATCCCATAATCTCTCTCTTAAAAATACTACTTACTTATAGCTCCATAATCTGGCCCTGGCCCTGGCCCTGTCTCATGCCATCTGAGGCTGAAACCCCCATCCATGTTTTTGTTGCCACTGCATTTAGCTATTCTGATATTATAAAGCCCTCTCTCATTTTCTTGATAAACTTGATCTAAAATCTCTGTTAGGATCCCACTCACTTATATCACCCATGATCTGCATTGGTTCTTAGTCCAGTAACACTTGAGTTTTTAGGAACTCGTCTTTGTGATTAAATCCCAGCAAGGCCTTACTTTTCCATTTCTGTGAACCTCCGTCTTCAACCTTCCAAGCACTCTATATTCCCTATTCCCTACAACCCTCTATGATGACCATGCTTTCTGCCATCTTGGGTCTAAGATTAGGAATTCCATCTTAAGCCAGTCCACTTTACCATTGTCTCCTCTTTGTTCTTTAAAACCTGCTGATTTCCTGATCTTTGAATCACTTGTTCATTCATGGGTCAGCATTAATTTTTATCTGTTTGTGCTTCTGTGAAACACTTTGGGATATTTTCCTACATTAAAGATGCTATATAAATGCAAGCTCTTGTTGAATGTTTCACTAGGACTGTAAACTCTTGCTCTAGCAGAAGCTTCAAGTATGCCAAACAGACTACCATAGTTTGTAAAACTACAGATAACTCTAAAAGTTTAAATATTTGATTTTGTTTAGTTGTCTGTTGATGAGTATACTTTGTTAATTGCTTTGTTTAGTTTCTCCAGTCTTTGTTTTCATTAACAATATCTTATAGGGTACTGTAAATGTCTTTTTTTTAGGTCATGAGGAAGGCTAGTGATACCTTGAATGGAATCAGCAGTTCAACCGTGTGTAATGAAGTTATCCAGTCAACACAAGGCATGGAATATCTCTTGGGTATGGAGAAAGCAGCAGTTGTTGTTAATTAATATCGTTTTCTTTGCCACACGGTTTCTGGTATTGCAGCAGGGTTGCATGAATAACTCCCCTGGACCATTTAGTCAGAGTTCATAGAGATGTACAGCATGGAAACAGACCCTTCATTCAAATCGTCCATGCAGACCAGATATCCTCCCTCCATGAAAGCTGATGTCAGTCATATTTCTGTATTGAAACAAAGTAACATTAATTAGGTGCTTAAAAATTTAACATCCTCTTTTTATTTTACCCCTTTTATTCCTTCTCCAAATTTATGCATTTTAGATTATGTTCAGTAGTTCACAGTCAGGGAGTGAGCAAATGACTGGCCCCTCAGGCTATTATGAATATTTACTGTAAAACGGAGTTCAGCAAATTTGACAATTCTCTCCCATCTCCTCCCCCCCCCCCCCCCCCCCCCCCACATCTCTTGCTGCTTGTGATCTGGACCCTGTTGCATGTCAAGCTGCAGGCAGCATCAACCAGTTTGAATTTCATCAAATATTAAATGCTTTTTCCTGATTCATTTTCTCAATTTTATGTTCTCCAGTGGAATTTGCAGAAGATGTTTTATTGTGGATGTTATGTGAGGAATTTAAAAATTTTAAAAATCTCAAAGGGTCTTCATTCAATTTAACAAATGCTGCAGGTATTTTTAATGCAAGTAATTTTAACAAAGAGTATTCATACCAGATTAATGGGTAGCACTCCTAAAGCACATTCAGCATAATTTGGCCTATTATCTGTTTGATTAATTTATATAATTAATACTTTTCCTTCTATTATCTCCTCTGTTTCCTAAAGACCCTGAATGTTGGTGGGAGATTATTCCACTGGAAGCCTTTCACTATCTTGTTCAGGTGGTAATTCCTTATGCAGTCATCAAAAAGTAGGCTACTGCATAAGGAATAAAGTGAGGACTGCATATGCTGGAGAATCGGAGCTGAAAAGTGTGGCGCTGGAAAAGCACAGCAGGTCAGGCAGCATTCGAGGAGCAGGAGAGTCGATGTTTCAGGCATAAGCCCTTCATTCCAAAACATTAACTCTCCTGCTCCTTGGATGCTGCCTGACCTGCGCTTTTCCAGCGCCGCGCTTTTCCGCTCCGATTCTCCAGCATCTGCAGTCCTCACTTTATTCCTTATGCAGTAGCTTACTTGAAAAATGCCAGCCGGCTATTGGCTGCAAAGGACATCACAGCCAGATCTATCCTGTCTTCACCCAATACCAATCATATGCGCTTCTCACTGAGTGACACTGACGAGTGAAAACATTGGCTGATGTTTCTTCCCCCAAGTCCAGCAGGCTGTGATCTAATTACTTACAAAATATTGGTTAATATCTGGGAGCATGACTCAAAATGATGATTAAATCTGAGTCTCAGTGATCTGTATGGAACACTGTATGTAGTCACATTATTAGTGAAAATACTCACCCCAGTAATGAAGAGTCAGAAGTTTTTTGACATATTTTGCAATGCAGGAAGCAATTATTTATAAATATTTCCACTCAGTAACATTGTGGCATTACATTCTAATATAAATGTTGGTTGTATACATGTCACTGTATTTAACATCCATAATTACAAATCTCAGCACAAGTTTGAAATTTTGATTGTGTGAAAATAGAATTGTCACAGTTTGATAATACTGTGGGTGTACCAAGAGGACTGCACTTTAAGATTGGGAAAATATTATCGTGGGCTAATTGGCTCACCTTCAAATAGTCTATTCATGACAGCAAATAAAGTTCTGTTTGCCAACCCTTTCAACAGGGTGGATCTACTCGACAATTTGTTTGTTTATATTTTCACTTTGCATTGATTGCTGCATTTTACACATCTATTTTGAGCATGCCTATTGGCAAATTAACTGAATCTACGAGATTCCCACCTTGTGATGAGACCAATGATGGAACAATAATAAATGCATTGTTGCACTTATTGTAATTAAGATACAACCTTGTTCATAAATATGACATTAGATATAGTCAATGAAGGATTTTATTTCTAAAGGAAAATGTACAGGTTTCTCAAATTTTAAATTTGTTTTTTGTTGCCCATTCTTAATTAATAGATCAACTGCAAATCAAAAAATCCAGGTGTTAATATCAGCAGTTTGAGGAGCATGCAAATTACTGAAAACACGATCTTAACCTCGATATCTGGACATCTGAGGTTGCATGTTACACATTTAGTCAATCTCTGACAGATTTGGACAGTATTTCTTGGAGGTTACTCTACAGTGACTTTAAGATATTATATTCTCCTGAAGAGTTAAGCTGTCATTAGCAAGTGCAAATCATGCATGTAACATCCTTGGTCTCACCAGGAATGAAATGCGTTGTATTTTGTAGAATATTTGATCTTCTGCTCCTGTACTACTTTTCAGTTTGGCTCCTAATCAAATGTGTGTCCAACTACTTTGTTTTAAGTGGCATTGTGGCTCAGTGGTTCGCCTTGCTGCCTCACAGCACCAGGGCCCCAGTTTCAATTCCTGCCTCGGGTGACTGTCTGTGTGGAGTTGGCACATTCTCCCCGTGTCTGCGTGGGTTTCCTCCGGGTGCTCCGGTTTCCTTCCACAGTCCAAAGATGTGCAGGTCAGGTGAATTGGCCACGCTAAATTGCCCACAGTGTTAGGTGCATTAGTCAGAGGGAAATGGGTCTGGGCGGGTTACTCTTCCGAGGGTCGGTTACAGACTGGTTGGCCCGAAGGGGCTGTTTCCACACTTATAGAGAATCTAATCTATTTATTATGTGATTTTTCTCAAAATGATACAGAGTAGCTTTGAACAATCTAGACGGGGTTTGAATAGGAAGGTTTTAGAGGGTATGGGCCAAGTGCTGGCAAATGGAACTAGATTAGGTTAGGATATTTGGTTGGCATGGACGAGTTGGGCCGAAGGGACTGTATCCGTGCTATACATCTCTGACTCTATTACTAAAAAGAGGTGATAATTTGGAAACTTTTCATCTTGCAGTACTCGGATGCAAGAAACAGACATGAGTAAAGTGACACCAATGCTGTATTAATTGGTGTCACTTTTCAGTCTGTTTCTTATGTCCTAATCCTGAAGAGTGCAAGATGAAAAGCTTCTGAATTCCTGTCTCCTTTAGTGATGTTCCGTTTGGTACTGCCAAGTACAAGTAGCCTTGCCTATTTGTGCAAAGTTGAATTAACTTTTAAACAAACATACTTGAGATTCCTCTCTGTCCTCCTTCAGTCTGATTGATGGTACTTCACTAAAAAAAACTATTTCAAAATCTTTTTCCACATTTTCAAATGGCTATTGTTTCCTTCTGAACATTTCTGTGTTGTGTTACATTATTTTACAATTCTGCATTAAAATTCATTTGCCATTCTTTAAACTATCAACTTTATTTGTCCAGGTTCCTTTGAATGTTCTCAATTACTTCATATCAATAACTGACCATGAAACTTGAGCTCACAACAAATGTTATCATAACAGCAAAGAACTTTTTCCTTAGCACTAATGAATAATGTAAACAGTGGTAACCCCTGAATAGAATGTTACTGGCCCAGCTGAAAATTTTTCTGCTCTTCATCATCCTGTGCTTTTTATTGCTCTGACCATTCAACAAAGTGGCTAACTTACTATTCTATAACCCTAAATCTTAATTTCAAGCCTGACATTAGAACTGTCAAGTGTCATCTGAAACGTTAGTCTGCTAGTTTACTTCCCTCCTGAAACTGCCTGCAGATTGGTGAGGCATATCTAGAGCAAGTGATTTGTCACTGTGTGTTATACCACCTCAAGTCCTCTGATTTTCATTTTCATAGCACACCATTCCCAGTCAGTTTCTCTTGAACTGTTGGAACTTCCCAGGTACTTCAAATTTAATCAGCAGTATGATTCAAAGTGTTCTGCCTCTCGCACCCTAGTTAAGAATAACAGTATTTTTTATCTGGATTCTGTAACACCTGTCACCCACTGTCTGATATTAAGTTCACATTAGTGTCAGAGAGCTGACTGTAAAACTAGTTGTTACAGGAGCCAGCTCATCTTAGAAACTGTCCCCAGAGTCAGCACTTGAGCACCTAAAACTTTTCAAAGCTGCCAAAAAGTTCCTGAAGACTTCGAGAGATTAAACTTCCCTGGACCAACGCAAGTTAGCAGCACAAAGGCAGAGACCAAAAAATGCTTGTATGTTAGTTGCTCATTCCCCTGAGGAGTCTTTTAAAGCTGAAACGTAAATAGTCAACATGTACTCTGCTTACTAACACTTAAATTTTAACTTCAATTTGTGCAGTGCTTGTTCACTCCAAGACTGATTGTTCCAATAATTAGGTTTCATATTAGATGGCTGAGAGGTGCAAATTGCCACTACTTGTTGATTAAAATTAAAGTGCTGGTGACAGAGCAAACTGAAAGGACTAACTCACAGCTGTAAATAGACTATATCTTGCACTAACCCATAATTGTCAGCAATTTTGCCACAGCGAATCATTAAAACGTGACCTATTTCTAAAGCTGTATTGACCATTATTGTATCCTTTGGATGGCAATCAACAATACTGTATTATATAAACAGCGTAATTCTGTTTTTTTAATTGCAGGATAATTGCTGAATTCAAGCCCTTTGGTTTGATTCCTGTATTTATGTAGGTTTTCACACAGGAAGGGGTGATTGGGACTCCTTTTTGTCAGTGTTAAATTTAGGCATCCCTTGGAAAACTGATTTTCCAGAGTCTCAACTTTGCGTTTTCTTTCCATACCCTTTTGTAGCACACAAATATGAAAAATCTAATCCATTTAACATTGATCACCATTTGTGATAAAACATTCTATGTGCCAGTGTAATTGTAAGAATAGTTTCTTCTACTCTTCACTTCCAAGTATATAGTTTCAAAGTCTTTTGTTGTCTTGTTTACTTATCGGTTGAAATCATCTATTTTAATTGAGCATATCTGTTACTTTAGCTATTTTCATTGTTTGTCAAATCTCTCTTTCCTTATTATTTTATCAGTCTAAGAGACTTCAGACCTAATTGCTCCTCCTCGGAACAAGACAACAGCTGTCTGTAAATAAAAGCAAAATACTACAGATGCAGAAACAAAAATAGAAAGTGATGGAGAAACTCAGCAGGTCTGGTTGCTTCTGTGGAGAGAGAAACAACATTTATATTTAGACTCTAGACTCCTCTTCAGACACTGTCTGAAACTGGTGGGGGGTGTGAGTGTGGCCGCCAAGGATCAGATGAATCTAGAGATGGAATTGGAAAGAACCAACTGGTTGATAAAATATCCTGTCTTAACATTGGCAAATGCACTACTTGGGGCTGGTCCTCACAAAAAGCCCCATCATCCCTGTTATTCTCTTGACACACATGCACTCACACCCACACACACACCTACCCTCCCCACAAAATATATTCCCTGCAATGGTGAGACTGTCTAAAACGTTACCATTTCCTTTTTAAAAGAAATATCTATGGTGACTGTATAATCTGGGCTACTGTGGACTTTTCAAACATTGCTTAAAATAGAGTTCAGGGAAGAAGTCATAAAATCAACTTAGCAGGTTTTAAAGAAAACTTATTGGAGAAATTATAGTGCAGTATCAAATTATGGCTTTGAGAGTGAAGTTTATGCACAAGTGAACGTTTTGTTTATGTTAACAGGGGTGATAGAGGTGTATAGAGTAACCAAACGTGTTGAGATTGGAATTAAAGCAACAGCAGTATGCAATGAGAAGCTCCAGCAGCTGATGAAAGAAATAGAGAAGATCTGGAGTAGCTTGATGATATTCATGTCTCTCACACCCCTCACGGTAAGACTGTCACAGTTCTATACTCTATTTCACATCCTCCCTACAGAAGATGTTTCTGAACTTGCACTGTAAGTCCCTAGTGTTCACACTGAAAATCTCTCGTACGGGGAGACATTATCCACATAGAATCTTGGGATGACCCAATGTAATGTTCTTTTGATTTGATTAATTTTTTTTATTGTCACATGTACCAAGATGCATCGAAAAATATTGTTTTTTGTCTTATTCCAGGCAAATCATAGCTCACATAAGTGCAACAGGGTAATGGAATAAAATGCAAAATAGTGTTACGGTATAGAGGAAAAGGAAGCGTGGTACAGGAAGGATGAGGCAACCATGGCTGACTAGGGAAGTCAGGGATAGCATAAAAGCAAAAGAAAAAGCATATAATGTGGCAAAGGGCAGTGAAAAGCCAGGGGTTTGGGAAGTTTACAAAGACCAATAAGGAGGGAGAAGATTTAATATGAGGGTAAGCTAGCCAGTAATATAAAGGAAAACTAAGAGTTTCTTTAGATGTGTAAAGGGCAAAAGAGAGGTGAAAGTGGACATTGGGATGCTGGAAAATGATGTTGCAGAGATAGTAGGGGGAACAAGGAAATGGCTGAGGAACTGAGTAATTACTTTGCTTCTGTCTTCACAGTGGCAGTCACAAATAATATCCCAAAAATTTGAAAATGAGGGGGCAGAGCTGAGTATGGTGGCCATCACCAGGGAGAATGTGCTAGAAAAATTGAATGTTCTGAAGGTGGATAAATCACCTGGACCAGATGGACTACACCCCAGAGTTCTGAGATAGCTATTAAGCGATGGTGGTAATCTTTCATGAATTGCTAGAATCAGGGAGACTCCCAGAGGACTGGAAAATTGCTAGTGTGACACCCCTGTTTAAAAAGGGAGTACGGCAAAAGACAGAAATTTACAGATTGATTAGCCTAACCTCAGTCATGCGTAAGATCCTGGAATTCATTGTGAAGGATGAGATTTCTGAATACTCAAGTCTGTGGTAAAATAGGGCAAAGTCAGCTTTGTTTCATCAAGGGGAGGTCATGCCTGACAAATCTGCTAGAATTCTTTGCGGAAGTAACAAGCAGGATAGTCTAAGGAGAGTCAATGGATGTTACCTATCTGTACTTCAAGAAGGCATTTGACAAGGTGTTGGACAGGAGGCTACTGAGTAAGATGAGGGCCCATAGTGTTAGAGTCAAGGTGCTAGCATGGATAGAAGCTTGGCTGTCTGGCAGAAAGCAGAGTGGGGATAAAAGGGTCCTTTCACAGCATGGCAGCCAGTGACAAGTGGTGTTCTGCAAGGCTCAGTATTAGAACCACAGCTTTTCACTTTATACATTAACAATCTAGATGAAGGAAATGAGGGCATTCTGGCTAAGTTTGCAGACAATACAAAGATCGGTAGAGGGAATGGTAGCACTTCTGAGGCAGAGGGCTGCAGAGGAGTTTGGACAGGTTAGGAGAATGGGCAAAGAAGTGGCAGATGGAGTACAGTGTTGGAAAATGTGAAGTCATGCACTTTGGTAGGAAGAATAAAGGCATGGACTATTTTCTAAATGGGGAGAAAATTCAGAAGTCTGAAGTGCAAAGAAACTTGCAGGTTGAGTTAGTAGTTAGGAAGGCAAATGCAATGATAGCATTTATTTTGAGATGACTTGAATATAAAAACAGATATACTTCTGAGGCTCAATAAAGCTCTGGTCAGACCACATTTTGAGTATTGTGTGCCCCATATCTCGGGAAGGATCTACTGGCCCTACAGCGTGTTTAGAGGAGGTTCATGAGAATGGTCCCAGGAACAAAAAGTTTAATATGAGGAATGTTTGAGGATTCTGGAGTTCAGAAGGATATGGGGGGAATCTAACTGAAACATACAGAATACTGAATGGCCTGGACAGAGTAGATGTTGGGAAGATGTTTTCATTGGTAGGAGAGACGAGGACCTGAGGGTACAGCCTTTAAGTAAAGGGAAGACCTTTTAGAACACAGATAAGGAGAAACGTCTTCAGCCAGAGAGTAATAAATCTATAGAATTCATTGCCGTTGAAGGCTGTGGAGGCCAGGTCATTGAGTATATTTAAGACTGAGATAGATAGATTCTTGAGTATCAAGGGGATCAAGAGTTACGGAGAGAAAGCGTGAGAATGGAGTTGAGAAACATATCAACCATGATTGAGTGGCGGAGCAGACTTGATGGGCTGAATGGCCTGATTTCTACCCCTATGTCTTATGGTCTAAGGTGCAGAGAAAGACCTATTGTGTATGAGAGGTCTATTCAAAAGTCTGATAACAGTGGAGAAGAAGCTATTCTTGAATTTATTGGTAGGTGTTTTCACATTGGTGATATTTACTCCTAAGAACTTGAAGTTCTCTATCATCTCCACCTGAACACTATTGGTACAGTTAGGGGCATGTCCTCCACTTTGCTTCCAGAAATCAATGACCAGCTCCTTCATTTTGCTAACATTGAGAGAGTCTTTACAACATGCCACGAAGCGCTCTATCTCTTTCCTTTACTCTGTCTTGTCGTTGTTTATGATCCAACCCATTGTGGTGGTGTCATCACCAATCTTGTAAATGGAGTTAGGGCAGAATTTGGCCACACAAGTTGAGTGTAGCCAGAAGAATGCCCTCATTTCCTTCACCTAGTTTGCTAATGTATAAAGTGAAAAACTGTGGTCCCAATACTGAGTCGTGCAGAACACCACTTGTCACAGTGAGTGTATAAGGAGTATAGTATTGGGCTGAGAATGCAGCCTTGCTGGGTATTGTTGTTGAGGATTATCATGGAAAAGGTGTTGTTGCCTATCCTTTTTAATTGCGGTCTGCAGGTCAGGAAGTCAAGGATCCAGTTGCATAGTGGGGAGTAGAGTCCTATGTCTTGGAATTTAGAGACAAGTTTGATTGGAATTATGGTGTTGAGGCCAGAGCTGAAGTCATTAAATAGGAGTCTCCATCGGTGACCTTGTTATCCAGCTGCTCCAGGGATGAGTGTAGGGCCAGGGAGAAGGCGTTTGCCATGACCTATTGCGCCGTAGATGAATTGTAGTAGTTCAAGGCAATCCAGGAGGCTGGAGTTGACATGTGCTATTACTAACCTTTCAAAGCACTTCATAATGATGGATGTGAGAGCCACTGGACGGTAGGTTTTCAGGCACGCTGCCTGATCTTTAGTTAGCACTGGGATGATTGTGGTCTTCTCCAAACAGATGGGAGCCTCCACTTGTAGTAAGGAGAGGTTAAAGATGTCTGTAAATACTTCTGACAGCTGGCGTGCACCGTATCTGAGTGCATGGCCGGGGATTCCATCCAGTCCAGTTACTGTCAAGAAGACCAATCTGATGTCTGGGGCAGTGACTGAGGGTACAGGTGTACCCGAGATTCTCAGGGCAGGTGACATCATTTCATTGACCTTCTGTTCAAAATGAGCATAGAATGCATTGAGCCGATCGGGGAGAGAGATAATTTTGCCAGCAATTTTACTTGACTTCACTTTGAAGTCTGTCATATTGTCCAAGCCTTGCCACAATTGACGTGTTTGTGTGGTTAATCTGGTATTGTCTTTTGCTGTCCATGATGGCTTTGCGAAGGTCACACCTAGACTTTTTTGTAAATGTCAGGGCCACTCAACTTGAATGCCTCAGACCTGGACTTCAGTAAGGAATAGACGTGCTGGTTCATCCATGGTTTCTGGTTGGGGGGGACCCTCTGATTTATTTCATTGGCTTGCAGTCCTCTGCACACTTACTAATGCCGTGACCATCACAGAAGTCATAATCATTTTAGGTTGGCTGCTAAGTTCTTGAATAGGGGCCTGTCCACCAAGCAGTATTGTGGGAGCTCAAACAGAAATTGCTGGAAAAGCTCAGCAGGTTTGGCAGCATCTGTGAAGAGAAATTGGAGTTAATGTTTCAGGTCCAGTGACCCTTTCTCAGAACTGATGATAGCTAGGAAAATGTTGTCTTTTTATACAGAAGATAGGGTGGGTGGGGTGAGTAAAGAAGGATGGGGATGGGGCAAGGGATACAGGATAGGTCTGAGTAGAGCCCAAGGAGGGAGTGGACAAAGTAGTGGATAATGATCTGGCTAGGAGGGCCAGTTGCCATTGATGGAGACTGTTAGTGGCTAACAATGACTTGTGTGTCATAGTAGGCTGTGATAACAAGGCCTGGTATGTGGGGGTGGCGTCTAGGGCATAAGAGAGTTCATATAGGAGCGGGTCTGTTACCACAGACCAGTACTGTAGGAACTCCTGTACCAGATCCTCATGCTTCAGTTTCTGCTTGTAAGCTGGGAGAAGGAGCACAGCTTTAAGGTCTGATTCACCAAAATGCAGGCAGAGGATGGAGTGGTAGGTGTCTTAGGTTGTGCAGTAATGGTCAAAGGTGTTTGGGCCTCTGGTGGGATAGGACATGCATTGATGGTATCTTGGCCTGGTTGAAGTTGCTGGCTGTGGTGAACAAAGCCTTGGGGTATTCCATCTCAAGGCTATTTGTGGTGTGTATATTTCATCAAGTGTACTCTTTGCTTTCACATGGGGTAGGATGTAAACTACTGTCAAGATAACTGAAGTAAACTCTGGCTGCAGGTAGTAGGCCGAGAGTTTTATTCCTAAGAATATTTATAAAGTTCAGAGCTTCTTTTAAATTAGACAAATGCAAAAGATCTGATGAGAACAAATTAGTTGACTCAGCAAGAGTCTTTCAGATCCTCAGGTGTTTGCAGTATACCATGAACTAAATGTACAGCAGTGGATTATGGGCCTTTGTTCCAAGGAACTTGGTGAGGAGGACAAACCCTAAGTACATACGAGCAGTCCCTAAAAGTTGGAATTTGTCCCTTAGACCTCAGTCTTTATCAGGTTAAGAAGTTAATCAGCAGAATAATCTCTGCTCTCTTTGAGACAAATCATTTTGCAAATTCACTAGATTTTGAGGTCTACAGGAAAATTCTTGACTAATCCTTAAATTTTGTTCTATGTAATTAATTTGTGGTAAAATGAGATTCATGAAATCATGGTAATGGACTGAAGACTCTGACATCAGTGAGAAGTCACTAGTCGAGAATGAACATTTGAAGAGAGGTCTTAGACACTACATTAGAAAACTCTATTTGAGAACTTACTATGCAGGTTTGAATAAAGGAGTATGGCAGCGCATAAGAGATTGAAGAGGTTTAATTGGTGAGAAGGAGCAAGGAGCCTCAAGAGCAATTATGTACAGGCACCCAAAAGCCACAGATATCTCTGACCAGTATTTCAGTCTGCAGGTAAAAGTATTAGTTTAAAACGCTAGAAAAAAAAATGGAGATCCAATTTTAAGCTAGTGGTACTTTCTCATTTTCTGTTTTGTTACTGTAAGCTGCGTTTTGCTTTATTGTTGGGGTGAAAAGGTGCAAAATGTCTTGAACATTGTAATGAAAAGATAATCAGAGAAATATTAAGTTGTTTGAAAATACAATTGAGGATGCATTGTGTAGGGTAAAAATATCTCAACATTCACTGAGCATTTTTTTCCATAATTGCTTTCTATTGGGATGATGCAGAAGGTAAGAAAGCATGTAGTTTCAGTTTGTTTTTGTAAAAATTGTTGTCAGCAGTAAACTTATGCCATCAAGTGTACTTGCAAGAAAAAATATTTATAGTGATTAATGCTTTGGGGGTGGTGGGGATTTGTCTTTTCAGCACATACTCCTTTTGAGATAATTTAAATTATCTCGCTGTTCCTTTTGGAGTGGCGTGTACAGTACTCAAACTCAATTAAATGTAGTTTCATTTTATGAATACCATTAAATAATGAGAGAAATACAATCATTTACAGAAGTTTAGTTAGCAACTTCACTTTGCACATCTGCATATCATTTTTAACAATGACACAACTATTTCTTCAGATCAAAAGAAAGCAGCAGGAAATGCAATCAAACTCTTTTGCTTTCCCATCTATTGCCAGCAGTATAGACGACAGCTAACACCTTTAAAAATTGAAATGACTGATTCTTAATTTTAAGTAGAAAATTGCTGTCACTGTCTGCTTGTTTGTACTGACACTAAATATATATAAACAAATATGCATGATCTCTACATGTCAAAGAAGCTGTTTTCTGTAATGGTGACCATGACAAAACTTAGCAACTGTTGTTTTAAAACCAAACTTGATTTACCAATATCCTTCAGGAAACAAAGTCTGCCATGCTTACCTGATCTGGCCCACTTGTGACTCCAGATCCACAGCAATGTGTTGACTCGCCGAATGTATCCTAACAAGCCACGCAACATCCCTTGCAAGAATAAGGAAAATATTTGAAAATACATTTTGCTCATTCATCTTCAGATAGTATTACCTTCATTAATTTTGATCTTATACCCAGAATCGCATTAACATCAGTGATTTTAAAGTTTGATAGGACCATTTTCTACAGGTACAGCGTTTATGTTCCATTATTTGTGATTGCAGCTTTAAGGTCCGATCATTAAAATTGCCTTGCAGAACATAAATGGTAAAAATTATTGTTGTAACTGTCCAATTTTAATTTTAATTACAATGCTTGTAATTTTTCTTTCAAGCATTGCTGAAGCTGTAATGTATCAATTCAAGGCAGGTAACTAAGTTGATGGGTGCATTTTGTCAAAACTTTGGCAAATAGAATTAAGGAGAATCCAAAGAGTTTTTACAAATACATTAAGGACAAAAGGGTAACTAGGAAGAGCATAGGGCCCCTCAAAGATCATTGAGAGAAAGTGAGGGCTGCAGATGCTGGAGATCAGAGCTAAAAATGTGTTCTGGAAAAGGGCAGCAGGTCAGGCAGCATCCAAGGAACAGGAGAATCTTCTTAAGGGCTTATGCCCGAAACGTCGATTCTCCTGTTCCTTGGATGCTGCCTGACCTGCACTTTTCCAGCAACACATTTTCACCCCTCAAATATCAGCAAGGCGGCCTTTGTGTGGAGCCGCAGAAAATAGAGAAGATACTAAATGAGTATCTTGCATCAGTATTTATTGTGGAAAAGGATATGGAAGATGTAGAATGTAAGGAAATAGATGGTGACATCTTGCAAAATGTCCATATTACAGAGGAGGATGTCTTGAAATACTTAAGTGGATAAATCCCCAGGACCTGATCAGATGTACCCTAGAGCTCTGTGGGAAGCTAGAGAAGTGATTGCTGGGCCTGTTGCTGAGTTATTTGTATCATCGATAGTCACAGGTGAGATGTCGGAAGACTGGGGGTTGGCTAACATGGTGCCACTATTTAAGAAGGGTGGTAAGGACAAGCCAGGGAACTATAGATCAGTGAGCCTGACATCGGTGTTGGACAAGTTGTTGGAGGGAATCCTGAGGGACAGGATGTACATGTATTTGGAAAGGCAAGGACTGATTTGGGATAGTCAACATGGTTCTGTGTGTGGGAAATCATGTCTCACAAACTTGATTGAGTTTTTTGAAGAAGTAACAGAGGATTAATGAGGGCAGAACTGTAGACATGACTTGAGTAAGGCATTCAACAAGGTTTCCCGTGGGAGACTGGTTAGCAAGGTTAGATCTCACGGAATACAGGGAGACTAGCTATTTGGATACAGAACTGGCTCAAACGTAGAAGACAGAGGGTGGTGGTAAAGGGTTGTTTTTCAGACTGGAGGCCTGTGAATAGTGGAGTGCCACAAGGATTGGAGCTGGGTCCTCTACTTTTTGTCATTTACATAAATGATTTGGATGCGAGCATAAGAGGTACAGTTAGTAAGTTTGCAGATGACACCAAAATTGGTGTGTAGTGGACAGCGAAGAGGATTGCCTCAGATTACAACAGGATCTTGACCAGATGGGCCAATGGACTGAGAAGTGGCAGATGGAGTTTAATTCAGATAAATGCGAGGTGCTGCATTTTGGGAAAGAAAATCTTAGCAGGACTTATACACTTAATGGTAAGGTCCTCGGGAGTGTTGCTGAACAAAGAGACCTTGGAGTGCAGGATCATAGCTCCTTGAAAGTGGAGTCGCAGGTAGATAGGATCGTGAAGAAGGCATTTGGTATGCTTTCCTTTATTGGTCAGAGTATTGTGTACAGGAGTTGGGAGGTCATGTTGCGGCTGTACAGGACATTGGTTAGGCCAGTGTCGGAATATTGCGTGCAATTCTGGTCTCCTTCCTCTCTGAATGATGTCGTGAAACTTGAATAGGTTCAGAAAAGATTTACAAGGATGTTGGCAGGGTTGGAGGATTTGAGCTATAGGGAGAGGCTGAACAGGCTGGGGCTGTTTTCCCTGGAGTGTTGGAGGCTGAGAGGTGACCTTATAGAGGCTTACAAAATTATGAAGGGCATGGATAGGATAAATAGGCAAAGACGTTTCCCTGGGATCGAGGAGTCCAGAACTAGAGGGCATAGGTTTAGGGTGAGGGGGGGAAAGATATAAAAGAGACCTACGGGGCAACTCTTTCACAGAGGGTGGTACGTGTATGGAATGAGCTGCCAGAGGATGTGTTGGAGGCTGATACAATTGCAACATTTAAGAGGCATTTGGATGGGTATATGAATAGGAAGGGTTTGGAGGGATATGGGCTGGGTGCTGGCAGGTGGGACTAGATTGGGTTGGGACATCTGGTCGGCATGGACGGGTTGGACCGAAGGGTCTGTTTCCATGCTGTACATCTCTGATTCTATGATTACAGTATCAGTTCAAGAATTAAACCAGGTTCTGTTTTGCTGGTTCTACCTTCCCCGGTTACCCAAAGAAAACAAATTAGAAGAATCAGTAGTATTCTTGTAAATACAGAATATGGCCTGGGCTTTCTGTTTAATTGTTTTGGCTCTTACATTCCCCTGATATTGGCATAACTTATGAAAAATATTACAGAACGTTTTAGATTAGATTCCCTACAGTATGGAAACAAGGCTTTCAGCCCAACAAGTCCACACTAACTCTCTGAAGACTAACCCACCCAGACCCATTCCCCCAACCCCATATTTACCCCTGACTAATGCAGCTAACACTATAGGTAATTTAGCATGACCAATTCACCTGACCTGCACATCTTTGGATTGCAGTATTTTGTTAAGCAAGTGTTCAACACAATTAAAGGATCTGCAAACTTCTGTACGAATTTAATCACCTGGTGATGGAAGTTTGCCCAGAACGTGCCAGGATGAATTAATCACCACTGGGCGTTTCTACTAATTGCACTTGCTTACAGACGTGTAAATTGGCTCCAAAGTTATGCTGGTTCTTTTTCGCGCGAGGGTTCTAATCGTTTAAAAAATAATAATTTACAGGAGCTGATCCTTTTAATCCCTAAAAAAAGTTTTTTTTAAAGCTCTTTTGAGTAATTTAACTAATCTTAGTACTATGATTTGAAATGTTTTATTGTTATAAATTCATTTTCAGCTGTATTCATTAAACTTTAAGACTTTACTATTCTTAAATATATCAAGGAAATTCTTAAAAAGAGACTACACTGTTAAAGTGTGTCCCATTGCATTGGTCCATGGTAGATTTTATATTTGGCAAAATGTAAATAAGTTTGAATGCAAACACATCGAAAAAAGCTAACTTTCAAAATTGGTGCACTTTATACTCAAAGTGGAACCTCTTGTTTAATTAATAATGTCTTTTATCTTTCTTTCTCCCTATCTCTATCACTCTCCTTTTCCCTATCTGGATCTCTGTCTCTTACCTCCATTCCAAACCCACATCTATGTAACAATCTAGCTAGATCTAAATATGAGTTGCACAGTTGATATACCAGTATTCTGAATGTTGAATGGCACCATAGATTAATTTATTTGATTAACTAATCAATCTGCCCAGATGGACCTTCCAGCTAGTTAATTCAGAAATCTCTAAAACATGTATAGATTAGATTTTTAAACTAAAAATCAATTTGAGGTGAATTTGAAAGTTATTGATACGAGGTGAACAATTTAAGTTAGAATACTTAATATAAAAACTCTAAAATATCAGATTATTAAGTTCACCAAATTGATTTGCTGAATATGAATTGTTCAAAGCATCCAAGAGGAGTCAAGTCTCAAGTTATTGCAAAGAAGAGTTGTGATCAAAAAGGAAAGGCATTGGAATACATATAACAAGCCCTCCTTATTTTGTTATTTCCTGTGATGTTAGCATTTCTCATTAGGCCAACATTTATTGACCAATAATAATTGCCCTTCACCACTGCCACCTTAAACCACTGCAGTCCATGTAGGTACACCCACAGTATTGTTAAGGACATAATTGCAAAGTGTGACTTTGACTTTGAATCTAACTACATTGTCCAAAATTCAGTAGTCAATCTAAACTGTTTGCATTTCTTACAGCCTGATGAGAACTCGCTGGATTTCTCCTCCTGTATTCTACGTCCTGGGATTAAAAATGCAAAAGATCTAGCCTGTGGAGTGTGTCTGCTTAATGTTGATTCTAGAAGCAAGGTAAGTACAAGGTTCCTATAACTTGCACACATTCCAGCAGTTATTTACATAATGATCTAATGCATTGTTGAGTAACTTGTAGGAAGCGTATCCAGGCCATTGAACATTTTTCTGTGCCCTTTGACATTCTTTAGTTCTTTGTTTACTGTTCATAAATCAGAAACTGTATGTTTAAAAAAAAAAGCCAAGTTATTGGCTTTCAGGTTTCAATTACAGTACAGATGCAGTGCACTGCTGAGCACTGGTTTGAGCCATAGTTTCAGTTTGAGATAGTATTTATACTGACTGAAGGTGATGAGATGTTCACTCAGCCAGGTATGTTACAAGATGCGTAGGGACCTAAGTCAACATCCACTAATGTTTTAGCAAGTGCTTTAGCTGGCCAAAAGGCAGTGCCAAGTAGTAAGCCTTAGGAAATGTTTCCAGTTATTTCTTTCTTGCCTTCCATGCACTTCTTTCTGATGCCTGTCAACCAAAGTCTATACTGCATGTACTGAAAATATATGAAATGGTGTTGATGCACAGTAATTTGAAGAGAAAAAGTTGTTTTTTTTGACATTTTGAGGATTGTCATTCAGCTGATGTGATGCTAAGAAGGATACTGACTTCACATCTCACTTATTCCAGGAGGAAGAAAACTTGGAGGATCATCCTAAACAAGTATGACCTTCTAACAGTTACATTCTCAAAACATCTCATCTGCCAAATGGCTATGGAATTGGGCTAAATTAAAATTAGCCCTTGAACTGCCTGCCGGGCTAATTTTAATATCTTTCCTTTCCTTTCCTTTCCTATGCTATCATCATTTTGGGATCTTGAGATTATTCGGAGTAATTTAACATCTACTGTCTTCTTAACAAACATTATGGGTCCAACTTTCTTTTTGGTGCAAACATTATAATTTTTGGATTGCATGGGGAAATTGTATTGCATTTGTCATAAATGGATGGTTTCACTATGCATGTTGGTGAAAATTAATACATTTGGTTTTTAAAGTAAATTTCTTTTTAACTATTTAAATTTCAGTTTAATTATTGTAATTATAACTAAAATATACAATTCAATGCAACATGGGATTGCTCCAAATGGGTGGCATACACTAAAATTACAGGACAGGGGTTTTGGCTGGTGCATGGAGGACTCCAAAATGAAAGTACAAATTACTGTCCAAGAAGGAAAGGAATGGCTGTATTTGTCACAATGTGGCCATTTCATACTGTAGACAAGTCTGTTGCTAAACTGGTGTACCATCATGCATCCAATAGTCTGCAATTGAACTGTTTTGACAAATAGGCTTCAAGTATAGAGTTGAAGAGCAAGATTCTAGCTCATGAATTTGATGAAGAGGTCATCGGACTCAAACTATTAACACTGCTTCCTCCCCACAAATACTGCCAGACCAGCTTAGTTTTGCCAGCAATTCTGTTTTTGTTTCAGATTGCAATCGCAATTCTTTATTTCGTTTTCACGAATTTTATGGTCAGTCAAGGCTGAGTTTGGTAGTTTCATAAGAGTGGTACTGGGCTTTCAGTAGCTATGCAGTCAATTTGAACTGAATATTGACTGAGAACAGAACTGAACATAGCCGTGATTCCCACTTGGTTAATAGATTTCTGAACTGGCACAAATTGGGAATGTCCATTTAGATAACATGTTAGTTTTTAAAAATTTTGATGGATTTTTAATTTCAAAGTTAACAAAGTAAGGAAAGGATGATCCAAAGCACATTAAAGTTAGATAAATATGTTTGAACATAATCACGGTATTATGTGGGAAATGTGACAGTGAGTTTGCTCATAACGCACTCTAACAGAGATGATGACATGATCATCCATTTTTTGGTGTTAGTTCAGAGGACCTCAAAGATGAAACCTCCATCATTGCATTGCTGAACAATCATTTTTCAAGTGGGTAATGTACCTATCCTACACAAATAATTGCTATTCCATGAGAAGATATTGCAACAAAAGGAGCATTTATATCCAAGATTTAGTCAGTTACGTGATAATGGAGTTCTTAATTCTTTTACAGCACATAAAGGGTTAATAAATCTACAGGGAGTTGTATTCCATTTAAAAACAAAACATAAGAAAGAGCTGAAACACGCAATTCAGCCCTACTAGCCTGTTCAGCCATTGAATACAATAATGCCTAATCTCATCTCTGCCTCAGCTCCATTATACTGCCCACTATCTGTAACCCTTCAACCCATTGCTAATTAAAAATCTATCCTCTCCTTAAACTTACTCAACATCCTGGCATCCACTATACTCTAGGATGGTGAATTCCAGTTTCATGACTCTGAGTGAAGTAATTTCTCCTCATAGGGGCAGCACGGTGGCTCAGTGGTTAGCACTGCTGCCTCACAGCGCCAGGGACCCGGGTTCGATTACGACCTCAGGCGACTGTCTGTCTGTGTGGAGTTTGCACATTCTCCCCGTGTCTGCGTGGGTTTCCTCCAGGTGCTCCGGTTTCCTCCCACAATTCAAAAGATGTGCAGGTTAGGTGAATTGGCCATGCTAGATTGCCCATAGTGTTAGGTGCATTAGTCAGGGATAAATGTAGGGTCGGGGAATGGTCTGGGTGGGTTAGTCTTTGGAGGGTTGGTGTGGACTTGTTGGGCCGAAGGGCCTATTTCCATACAGTAGCAAATCTAATCTAATCATCCCTGTTTTAAATCTGCCGCTCCTTATCCTAAAGCTATGATCTCTTGTTCTAGATTGCCCACATAAGGAAACATCCTATCTACATCTAATTTGTCAATCCCCTTCATCTTACGTATGAATTACATCTCTTCTCATCCTTCTAAACTCCAGAGAATATAGGCTTAAACTGCTCAATCACTCTTCGTAAGATAAATGTAATGACACTTTTCAGAAAAGTGTGAAATGGATATTGCAATTCTTCGACAAGATTTCATCTTCCATTTGGTCTATTATTTAAACGTTAGTATATTTTGCGTACTCCATCTGTGGTATTATTTAATAGTGTTTTCCATTTCTCCACTTTTCATAAATCATTTATGCTCAAAAGACCACATATGTTTGTAATATTTACATGAGTGTGAGGAGCAGAATTATTGTTGCAAATAAATGTCAGTTCAACAAGAAATGGTAACGATGCAGCTGAATGCTTGTAATATATAATCTCTATAGGAAAAAAACTACCTATTACACTACACTAGATATTTCAAACAGTGTTTGACAATTTTTGTAGCAGAACCCATATTCCCTAACTCCCTAAAATAAAACAAAGAACTGCAGATGCTAGATAAAGGAGGCTGATTAGGCTGGGGCTGTTTTCCCTGGAGTGTATGAAGCTAAGGGGTGACCTTATAGAAGGTATAAAATTTTGAGGGTCATAGGGTGAATAGCCAAGGTCTTTTCCCCAGGGTAGCAGAATCCAAAACTGGAGGCATAGGTTTACGGTGAGACGGGAAAGATTAAAAAGGACCTAAGGGACAACTTTTTCATGCAGCGGGTGGTGCATGTATGAAATAAGTTGCCAGAGGAAGTGGTCGGCTCTGGTACAATTTCAGCATTTAACAGGCATCTGGATGGGTATTTGAATAGGAAGGGTTTGCAGGGATATGGGCCAAATGCTTGCAAATGGGACTAGATTAATTTAGGATATCTGGTCGGCATGGACAAGTTGGACCGAAGGGTCCATTTCCGTGCTGTACAGCTCTATAACTCTATCTGAAGCAAAAGCAGAAATTTCTGGAGAAACTCTGCAGGTCTGGCAACACCTGTGGAAAGAAAGCAGTGTTACTGTTTCAAGTTCAGTGATCCTTCATCAGAACTCAAAGCTAGGAGAGGAGTAGTTGGCAGGAGAAGCGAGTCACACAGATGGACCTGTGGTGTCTTGCGAGAGAGAGAGAAAAAAGTGAGAAGCAAAGGGATTGCTGATGAGCTGGACGAGAAATTAAGTGCTCAATAGGTGTTAACAGGAAGTGTGAATTGTTGAAAATGGGTTGGCTGTGCTGGAAGCAAACTGTGCAGAACAGTACGTGGGGGAGTGGCATTGGTGATAAACATGGACAGTGTTCACATTCAGAAATTGTTAAAACTCAGTTTTGAGGCAGTAAGGTAACTAGACAGAGGAAGTGATGGTGTTCCTTCAGCTTGTGTTGATCTTCATTAGAGCACAGCATCAGGCCTAGAAATGTTGGCATGGGAACACATTGGTGTGTTGAAGTGGCAGGCACGTGGAAGCTCGGGATCATTTTTACAGGCAAAGCAGAAGTGTTCTGCCGAGCGGTCCCCCAGTCCTTATTTGGTCTCCCTGGTGTAAAGGACATCACATTGTGAGCAGTGAATACAGTAGTTTGGGTGAACTGCAGGTAAATCAACCTTTCACCTGGAAGGTAAAGGTATCTGGGGCCTTGGCTAATGAGGAGAGATGAAGTAAGTGGGGAAGGTGCGACACCTTCTGCCATTGCATGGGAAGGTGCTGTGGGGAGGTGTTGGAGTGGAGGAGGAGGAGTGGACCAAGGTGTCTGAGGGAATGGTTTCTGCAGAATGCTGACAAGGAAGGGGAAAAGAATACATGCATCGGCTTGGAGGTTCAGAGTATGTTTCGCATACACCAGTTGGTCTGATGTCACATTGACTTTCAGTTCCAGCAGATGCTGGCCCACGTGGGCCTCGGAGTATTGCACAGCAAAATAAAAATTAGGGAGACCATAGCGCTTCCTACTTACTACCCACCTTACCCTCCTGCCATGCAGACTTCACATAAGTGAACCAGCTGTCAAAGTGGTATTTGATACACCTTCACATTTCTGAATGTAGCAGTTGATTGCTATGAAGAGGGTGTGATTTACACACACCCACCCCTCCACCCACACTTCTGCCTGTGCAGTTTAAAGTTAAAAATCACACAACACCAGGTTATAGTCCAACAGGTTTAAGTGGAAGCACACTAGCTTTCGGAGCATTGCTCCTTCATCAGGTGGTAGTGGAGGGCTCAATCCTAACACACAGAATTTATAGCAAAAATTTACAGTGTGATGTAACTGAAATTATACATTGAAAAATTGATCGTCTGTTAAGCCTTTCATCTGTTGGAATACCATGATAGTTTCACTTCTTTCACGTGTAAATCACAAAACCTTTTTTTTAAAAAGTTGCATTCTCGGGTTAGCTGTTAACAATGGTGATAGCTAGACAATATGTTGAAGATGTTAGACCCTGTGTTCTCTGTCTATGCCATAATGTTTAGATTGATCCTAATCTAAAAAGTGAGATAATAGAGTTTTACATGAATTCAGCAGTTTTTGAGCGAAGTACAATGTAACCCTGCAAGTGCAAATTCAACCCACAAAATGTGTGTGTGCATGTAGGGCTTTGTCTGTCTGTATGTATGTGTGTCTGGGTTTGTGTGTGTGTGCGCACGCGCGCAGAGTATCTTAAGTCTGTGAGGGGGTGCATGTGTGGGAGTGTGGAGTGTGTGTGGGTGTCTGTGTGTGCGTCTGTTAATATGTGTATCCACGTGTGTATAGGAGTGCCTCTGTGTGTGTGTGTGTGTGTGTATAGGAGTATCTGTGTGTGTGTGTGTATAGTGCAATGGTGGTCATCTGTAATGTGACATGAGCCCAAGGTCCCGGTTGAGGCCCTCCCTATGGGTACCGAACTTAGCTATCAGCCTCTGCTCGGCCACTTTTTGCTGCTGCCTGTCCCAAAGTCCGCCTTGGAGGATGGTCACGAAGGACCAAGGTCAAATGTCCTGGACCACTGAAGTGTTCCCCAACTGGGAGGGAACCCTCCTGTCTGTTGATTGTTGCACGGTGCCCATTCATCCGTTGTTGTAGCCTTTGCTCGTTTTCCCCAATGTACCATGCCGCCGGGCATCCTTGCCTGCATCGTATAAGATAGACAATGTTGGCTGAGTCACATGAGTACCTGCCATGTACAAGGTGGGAGGTGTCCCCACGCCTAATGGTGGTATCTATGTCCACACTCTGACACGTCTTGCAGGACCTACCGTGACAGGCTTGTATGGAGTTGTCCTGAGAGCCGGACAGCAAGCTACGAACAACGATCTGTTTGAGGTTTGGCAGTTGTTTAAAGGCAAGTAGTGGAGGTGTGGGGAAAGTCTTGGTGAGGTGCTCATCCTCATTGATAATGTGTTGCAGGTCACGAAGAACATGGCATAGTTTTTCAGTTCCTGGGAAATACTGAACAATGAAGGGTACCCCGTCGGTTGCAGCACGTGTCTGTCTCCTGAGGAGGTCATTACGGTTCCTTGCTGTGGCACTTTGGTGGCAGTCGATGAATTGAGCATTGTACCCCGTTCTTGTGAGGGCATCCCTGAGTACTTCCAGGTGTCCGTCACGTTCCTCCTCATCTGAGCAGATCCAGTGTACGCGGAGTGGAGGGCTTGTCCATAGGGGATGGTTGTTTTAATATGTTTTGGGTGGAAGCTGGAGAAGTGTAGCATTGTGAGGTGGTCTGTGGGTTTGCGGTAAAGTGTGGTGCTGACGTGTCCTCAGCCGCATCCCCTCACCTCAGATACTACTCACTCTCACTCTCTCGCACGCACACAGGCACTCGCGCACGCACACAGGCACTCGCGCACGCACACAGGCACTCGCGCACGCACACACACAGGCACTCGCGCACGCGCACACACACAGGCACTCGCGCACGCGCGCACACACAGGCACTCGCGCACGCGCGCACACACAGGCACTCGCGCTCGCGCACACACAGGCACTCGCGCTCGCGCACACACAGGCACTCTCGCTCGCGCACACACAGGCACTCTCGCTCGCGCACACACAGGCACTCGCGCTCGCGCACACACAGGCACTCGCGCTCGCGCACACACAGGCACTCGCGCTCGCGCACACACAGGCACTCGCGCTCGCGCACACACAGGCACTCGCGCTCGCGCACACACAGGCACCCACACACGCACCCCCTCACAGACTTAAGACACTCTGCACTCACTACAAGCGCGCACACACTTTCTCACACTCACAATCCCCAACCCAGACAGACAGGCAGACACATACAGACAGACAAAGACCTATATGCACACACATATTTTGTGGATTTAATCTGTACTTGCAGGGTTACATTGTACTTTGCTCAAAAACTGCATGAATTCATGCAAACCTCTGTTATTTCTCTTTTTAGATTAGGATCAATCTAAACATCATGGCATAGACAGAGAACACAGGGGGCTAACACCTCCAATATATTGTCTAGCTATCACCATTGTTAACAGCTAACCTGAGAATGCAACATTTTTAAAAAATAGTTTTGTGATTTACACATGAAAGAAGTGAAACTATCATGGTATTCTAACAGATGAAAGGCTTAACAGACGATCAATTTTTCAATGTATAATTTCAGTTACATCACACCGTAAATCTTTGCTATAAATTCTGTGTGTTAGGATTGAGCCCTCCACTACCACCTGGTGTTGTGTGATTTTGAACTTTGTGCACCCCAGTCCAACACCGGCATCTCCAAATCATGTGCAGTTTAAGGTTGTCTGAGCCAGGGACTGCTCCTGCGTTGGAAACGGATTTGTGCTTCACGTTCATAATCACTTTCTTGCATTCCGCTGTTGGAATATGCATTGGAGGACCTCACTGAAAACCAGATCTGGCTTGGCTGTAACGACTTCCTTAGTTCATTAGCTCATAATCAAATATTGGCCTCTTAGAAAGAAGGCAGAAAGCAGCAACCGTTGATTGGAGCTGCATGGTTCATTGAAGTTGCCAGCATCCGCAAGAGAGGGAAGAGGAAAGTAGTCTTTTGGTTGATGATATGTCATTCTGCGATCCTTTGAATATACCACACAATATGAGGCAGGAGCCACAAGGCTCTGGCAAAGTATCTGGGATAGCTTTCTGATGACACAAACTTAGGTAGGAATGTTAATTTGTGAGAAGGATACAATGACAGGTTAAGTGAACAGGCACGAACATGGCAGATATGATAGATTGTGAAGTTAGCCACTTTTATCTGGGATAAAAAAAGGAGGGCAGATTATTAAATGATGAAAAATTGAGAAGTGTTGGTGTCCAAAGGAACCTGGGTATCCCTGTTCCTGAGTCGCTAAAAGCAGTTGCAACAAAAGGTAAGGAAGGCAAATAACATGTTGGACTTCATTGCAAAGGGATTTGAGTGTAGAAGTAAAAATCACAGAAGTTGAATATTAAAAATCACAGAAGTTGAATATACAGTCTTGCTGGAGCACTGTATGCAATTTTGGCCTCCTTATTTAATGGATATACTTGCCATAAAAGAACTCAAATGAAAATTCACCAGATGAATTCTGGAGTAAACAGGGTGTATTGTGGAACCAGTCTATTCTCCAGAGCTTCAAAGAGTAAGAGGTGATCTCATTAAGATTTGCAATATTTTAGAATGGCATTACAGGGTGAATTTGAATAGGATGTTTCCCACGGCTGATGAGTCCACAACTAGAGAGCCTAATCTCAAAATAAGGGGTAGGCTGTTGAAGACTGAGATGAGGGGGAATTTATTCACTCGTAGGGTGATATTGATCTTTGAAATCCTCTACTTAGAGGGCTGCGGAGGCTTGATCACTGAGCACAAATTTGGTAATATTATGGAGACTGTCAGGGATATGGGGTTAGAAAGAGAACATGCACAGAGGAAATCATCAGCCATGATCGAATTGATTGATTGATGATGGCTGACCAGCTGTATGGCCTGTTCCTGTTCCCAAAGTCTAACGTTATAATCTAGTAGCCTGTTGGTGCACTAACTTCAAGCTGTATTGTCACGTGAACTTAAGAGTTAAGGCCTCATAGCAAGAATTCAGTTACCTATTTCATTGGTGCTGGAGCAGTGCATTTGCTTGAGGAATATTGGAAATACTGGGCAGGTCCAACAGCACCAATGGAGAGAGAAGCAGCGTAAATGTTTCAGATTAATAATCTGAAAAGGACTGAAAGAGTTTGAGATATAACAGGTTTTAAGCAAATAAAGAGGTATGGAAAAGTGAGTGAGAAGGCCAATCTGTGATTGGGTTCAAATAGAAAAGATGAAATGACAAAAAGAATAATGGTGCAGTGAAAAATGAGTTGATAGTGGGACAAGTGCAAAACAAGATGGCTTTAAGAAGATATGTGATCAGAGCAAAATTATCACCAGCTGATGTCCAAAAATTTAATGACTCAGATTATGATCTGAAATTGTTAAGTCTATAAGACTGTAACAAGCTTATCGAAAGATATGTTGCTGTTCCTCGAGCATGCACTGTATTGAGTTGCACTGGAATATTTCAGCATTTCAGAAACTGTTCCTTTTGTGACTTCATAATCCACTCCTTAATCACCTCCAAGACTGTCTGCCTCTTTCTCATGTCTCCTTTTCAAAGGCAGAAGAGGCCAAATGTCCTTTCACCTCACTTTCTCATCTTCTGGGGCTCCATACACTGAAACAGAAATTTACTTAGCTTTCTTTTAAGTTGGTACACTGTGCAGTGTTCTCAACGCTGTCTCCTGTACAGTGGAAAGGCTAAATGCAAATTGGATGACTGAATTGTGTGGTACTGGGTTCAATTAACTCCATGACTCCGAGCTTCCATTGCCTATTATTTTACTCCTTTACCTGACTGTCGTCTTAACTTGCACTGTTCCAGTGAAGTTTAGCATAAGCTAAAGACGAAACATCTCTTTTGAAGAGGTACTTTACAGCCTTGATATGGAGTTCAATCATTTCCAGTCATATTGTCTCCTTTTGTTGGACACTAGCTGTTGGTGATGATTCAGTTATTCCCATTTACATCTGCTCTCGATCTTTTGTTTCTTGTCTCCTTTTGATCTGTACCATCATAACTTTAATCAGTTAACTCACCTGCTGCCGACTGTATGACAGACCATCCCTGCCCATCTTCTCCCAACATTTCCCTATCTTAAATGCTACTTGTTTAAAATCTTTTAAATCAAACAGAATCATAGAATTCTGATGACGCAGAAGGAGGCCATTTAGTCCACTGTTTCTCTGCCAGCTCTCCAAATGAGTTTTACTCTTAAGTTAAAATTCATGAATTTTTTGTTTTGGCAAAAGATCAAGCTGAAACATTAACCATTTACAGGTGCCGCCTGACCAGCATTTAGTTTTCAACATTTCAGAACATTTTTTGAATGCTTGTTAGCAAATGACTAGAATACTGGCTGGGTTTCTTTTGTGTGTAACAGTGAAACCTAAAGAGAATGTTCATGATGCAAGTTTGAGGGATGCAAGAAAGTTTTAATCTTACTGGGTACAGCATAGAAGAAATTAGTCCTTTGAGGAAGGCATGGCATTTCTTGTTCTTTAAAAAAACAAATTACTACACAGAATATTATAAAGGAAGAAGTATTTGTTTTCATTTATTTCTTAATATGAAATCTGAAAATAGTTTTGCACATAATACAGAATTGTTTTATCTATCATTTTGAGCTACCATTTCATTCATTGCTTTAAAGGCAATACAAATTGTAGTTTGTTTCTATTCAGAAATGACTGGATTTGTTTTCTGTGTTGTCTGTCAGTATTTGTCAGCTTTCACTTAAGCAAAGTAAACTATTTTAATGAATATTTTGAACACAGTGAAATAAAATAAAACTATCTTTTGGAGAGCGATGGGTTTTTACCCATTAATATTGACAGGTAGCTGTATGGTTAAACTGTATGGTTTATAATGAGCTGGAATTTAGAGAAAAGGTTAATGTTAATAGTTGGGTTAAGTAAAATTATTTTTGGCCAATTAATAAATATATCATTATTTTTGCTTTCCATTAGCTGCTCCTACAGTGATATTTATTGATTTGAGATCACTATTTAACACATGACCAATTTTCATGTTATCTGCAAACTTACTGATCATACCTCCTACATTTCTGTCTCGATCATTAATGTGCACTAAAAACAGCGAGGGACCCAGCACCAAACCCTGTGATACCACTTCAGTCACAAAACCATCAGTCAACTATTACCTTCTGCTTCCTGTCACTAAGCCAATTTTTGATCCAATTTGTCAAATTTCCCTGGATCAAATGGGCTTGCTATGCGACACCTTGTCAAAATCCTAACTGAAGTCCATATATATATAGTCACCACCTCAAAACTTCTTGAATAATGGCACTACATTGGCTGTCCTTCAGTATACTGGGACCTTTCCTGTGGCCAGAGAGAATTTAAAAATTAATGTCAGAGTCCCTGTAATTTCTCCTCTTGCTTTTCATAGCAGCATTGGATACATCTCACCTGGGCTGGCAATTCATCCACTTTTGAGCTCACTAAAACTGCTAATACTTCTCTCCCTCAATGCTAATTTATTCAAATATATCAGTCCTCCTCGCTGATTCTTAGACTTACATTGCATCTGTACTTAGATAGTCGTAGAGATGTACAGCACGGAAACAGACCCTTCGGTCCAACTTGTCCACGCCGACCAGATATCCCAACCCAATCTAGCCCCGTTCTGGGCCCATATCCCTCCAAACGCTTCCTATTCAGCTACCCATCCAGATGCCTTTTAAATGTTGCAATTGTACTAGCCTCCACCCACTTCCTCTGGCAGCTCATTCCATGCATGCACTACCCTCTGCTTGAAAAGGTTGCCCCTTAGGTCTCTTTTATATCTTTCCCCTCTCACCCTAAACCTATGCCCTCTAGTTCTGGACTCCCCCACCCCAGGGAAAAGACTTTGTCTATTTATAATATCCATGCCCCTCATGATTTTGTAAACCACTATAAGGTCAGCCCTGAGCCTTCCGATGCTCCAGGGAAAACAGCCCTTGCCTATTCAACCTCTTCCTATAGCTCAAATCCTCCAACCATGGCAACATCTTTGTAAATCTTTTCTGAACCCTTTCATGTTTCACAACATCTTTCCGATAGGAAGGAGACCAGAATTACACACAATATTTCAACAGTGGTCTAGCAAATGTCCTGTACAGCCACAACATGACCTTCCAATTCCTGTACACAGTACTCTGACCAATAAAGGAAAGCATACCAAACGCCGCCTTCACTATCTTATCTACCTGCGACTCCACTTTTAAGAAGCTATGAACCTGTACTCCAAGGTCTCTTTGTTCAACAACACTCCCTAGGACCTTTCCATTATGTGTATAAGTCCTGCTAAGATTTGCTTTCCCAAAATGCACCATCTCACATTCATCTAAATTAAACTCCATCTGCCACTTCAGTCCATTGGTCCATCTGATCAAGATCCCATTGTAACCTGAGGTAACCTTTTTTGCTGTCCACTACACCTCCAATTTTGGTGTAATCTGCAAACTTACTAACTATACCTCTTATGCTGACATCCAAATCATTTATATAATAGATGAAAAGTAGAGGACCCAGCACTGATCCTTGTGGTACTTCACTGGTCACAGGCCTCCAGTCTGAAAAGCAACCCTCCACCACCACCCTCTGTCTTCTACTTTTGAGCCAGTTCTGTATCCAAATGGCTAGTTCTCTCTGTATTTCATGAGATCTAACCTTGCTAACCAGTCTCCCATAGGGAATCTTTTTGAACGCTTTACTGAAGTCCATATAGATCACCTCTATTGCTCTATCCTCATCAATCCTCTTTGTTATTTCAAAAAACTCAATCAAGCTTGTGAGACATGATTTCCCACACAAAGCCAAGTTGACTATCCCTAATCAATCCTGGCCTTTCCAAATACATGTACATCCTGTCCCTCAGGATTCCCTTCAACAACTTGCCCACCACCAATGTCACGCTCGCTGGTCTATAGTTCCCTGGCTTGTACTTACCACCTTTCTTAAGCAGTGGCACCATGTTAGCCAACCTCCAGTCTTCTGGCACCTCACCTGTGACTATTGATGATACAAGTATCTCAGCAAGAGGCCCAGCAATAACTTCCCTAGCTTCCCACAGAGCTTTAGGGTACACCTGATCAGGTTACAATAGAGAAGGATAACATGCTCATTTAAAACCTAAGTAATGTCTTCTGGCTCTCTATGTACACTGCCATTTTGGTATCTAATGGGCTGTCCTCTTTCCCTGGTTATTATCTTGCCCCTAATATACTGAGGGAAAATCTAAAGGCATTCTGTGTTTTTTCTCATGTCTCCCTCCTCGCTTTCCTAAATCCTTTAAGCAATTTTCTCTGCTCTTCTTGAGTATCTACTGTTTTGAGTCTTCCGTATCTAGCATGAGCTTCCTTTTTTTTCTTATTTCTGTGCTTACTCTTTCTGTCATCTGTCACACCTACACTTCTGTCCTATTATTCTGGTTGAGACATTGAAGCTCAATTGTTCCTTCATTCTAATTAGGAGCATTTTTATTGTCGAGCACTTCTACAGCCCTCAGCGTGAGCTTTGAAAAAGTCATAGCCTTTTTAAACAATTGCCATTGGTTGAAGAACCTTTTGTTTTGAACATCAGAGAGAAATACTCGACAATCTGCAAGTTTAGAGTTTACCTGCAAGAGTCGAGTTTTCCCAAAATCCAGCTTCTATCCAATCTTAACAGTCTTCAAGAACTTTGCTCTTTAAATTATTCAAACACACGAAACATAAATGAAGGCTGGATTTGTGAATGATTTTCTGATTTGTATTGTGGCAAGCATTTGATAAGCTGGAGTTACACTTTATGCACAAATTTCAATTAATACTCCTTTAAATCTGCTCTATCTTAAGGGGCTGATCAATTAAAATATAATTAAATAGTAATAAAGGAAGCAATTACAGATGTGAACAGATCCACATTTATTTTTGGATTGTATAAATCTTAACATGTGGCGTCCTGACTTGAGCACCTATAGATCACATCAGTTCTGAGCATGTGGTAAGCGTTCTATATAAAATAGAATTCTCGATGACATTTTTCAGACCAGTAAAAAATAACTTTAGTTCAAATGAATCTATTGGGTGAGGTCAGTTTAGTTGACATTAATTTGTAATTTTCTGTAAAATATTAACCATCCTTCATTGACATTTTTCATTCGTATATATTTGAGTACAGTTACAAACCCTCGCCAATTTCACCAAACAAAAGAAAATCCTTGTACTTTATACAAGATAAGGTTCTATATTAAAAAGCTCTCGTTCGCCATAACTATATTGCATCTCCTCTTGTGTCAACCAGTTGTTACTTCACTCTTTGAGTAAGTGACATTTAAATGGCAGTGATTTGATGACTGGATCCTGACATCAATTTTAAATCTCTGCTCCTTGCATTTATCTTGCTGGCCTCTGCTATTTGAAGTAAATGGTGAGAACTTCAGCAGGACTCAGGTAGAAAGCAAGGTCGTAGTCAAATATTTGCAGCATTGGAGAAGCTGAGTAAAAGCAACAGCTCATGGACATGGTTTGTTATGGTTCTGTGTGGTCTGCCTTTAGCAAAACTCCTTGACAGGATGAAACCTGAGGGAAAATATGTCCCCCACATTTATCTTCTCAAGTCTCTACTTTAAACCCCAAATATTTCTAGTTGAATATGCAAATGTATACTAGTAACCACATCTGGTGTCAAATACATACTGGACCATAAATGTTCATCAGCATATCCAGCTAACACTGTATTCAATCTGAAATTCTTACTGCCACTTCTTCTTTTCCAGGCCTTCAACTCTGAGAGTGACAATTTTAAGTTGTCTTATGGTGGTCACCAGTATCATGCCAGCTGTGCCAATTTCTGGATTAACTGTGTGGAGCCTAAACCACCAGGTCTCATCCTACCAGACCTGCTCTGACCTATCTTCATAGGAATTGAAGGATATCAAATTTAACTTGTCTATTGCTTGCACTTCACTGAAATTTCACAAAAATTGGAGGATGTAGCCCATAACAAAAATCAACTTGCAACTTTTATTTTTTTAAAGTATATTTAATATGCATCAAAGTTGTTTTGAAGTTATTTACACAAGTTACTATCTTAAAAAAGCTAAAGTTACATGATTGCTGAAAGGTTCTCGTTCCAAAAATATGCAGCAGCACTTCAGATTCAAATGGACCTAATGCTTATCTGTCTGTCCCTAGCGACTTGAAGTCATGGGTAAAATTGGTTTAAATGTTACAGGATTTTAAATGAGCAGCCTTACTGGGAAGAATTAACCTCACTTTGATTTTTTTAATTCTGTGAAAGGATACTAAAAGTCTTTATTTTAAATAATCTGATTGTCTGATAGTTAAATAAGTAATGTCTTACTTCACATCATTCAGATGTCCTTAACTTTCAGTAGCTCTTAGCAACAATTGAATTAACTGGATGATGGAGGTTAAGTGCTTCCTAAATTAAGGAGGCAAGGAGAGGCCCGAAATATATAATGCACAGGTGGGCATAGAATTGCACTAATGTCAAAACCTCATATGGATTAGTTTCCTCACTTTCCTTGAATTCCTGGCAGAATGGAGGTGAAAACTTAAAAACAATTTACTGAACACATTCAGCAGAGTGGAACCAACAGGTTATTGTACATAATCTGTCACCTGATGGGACCAATGACCTTCATAATGTGAAAGCTCTTAGAATCTGACCAATCTAGTTAATCGTTGTGTGAATTTTAAAGATCTCCCTAATTGATCACATAGAGCAAGATCTTGTAAACTGCATTTGTTTATTTTCTAATGTGTTTGTCTAGGGTGTCAAATGCAACCACAGTTCAGCTCGTTTCATTTAAACACTGAGCTAAATTTGAAACAATGGGTTATCAAAGTCATATTCTGTGGGGGTAACTTTGTTAATGGCCTTTGGTGTGAACTGGATCAGATGCGACTGGCCGCCTTTTATACATTTCTCCTGATGAGACATGGCTAGCGCGCAGCCAAATTGATATTGTCTGTTTTACACCATCACTCACAACCAGAAGTTTTCCATGCACAGGCTTTTTAATGAATATATCACCAAAGTAAATTGCCGAAGTACAGCACTAAAATTGTATTTGGGAAGGCATTGAGGCAATGTTGTCCTTTTTGTAGGTTTCTCTTGGTCAGTTAAATGTTTATCTAGATCACATGCAGTTAAGATATCATACTGAAACACCCCAGTTTCCTTGGGAAAAATTCAGTGTTCTAGTGCAATGTACAAATTGATTTGAATTTTTGTTAGGTACAGTTCAGTACTGCTTGGTTAAACATTTATATTTATTTATATATCTACATGTAAAATATCATTAAAACTGTGCTTTTTTTCCTTCCCCTTTTAGAATAGATTTTACACTTGTCATTTATGTCTGTTCAGTGATCAGCTAGCAAAGAGCATGCTCATAATGGTGCAGTTTATGATGCACCTTATTAAAATGTGGACTGCATCAGCCAAGTGTTCCACTACCTCTGAAAATGCTGCATTGGTTTTGATCGCTGGTATATTTAATGGGATAATGCCATTCAATAGAATTTGGTGTTTGATTGTGCTTGCTGGGGGGCGCTGCATGGTTAGATTCTTCTCATTGAATGACCATTACAAGCTTAAATTCTTGCAGCAGAACTTCGGTTTTATAATAAAATGTCTACTTCAGGAAACAGTTTAAATTTTCTAAATTTGCTGCTGAAATCACAGAAATAGAGTACATTGAACTTTAGTCAGAACTGAGCCAGGTGCAGTGAAAATAATATTGATCACTGTACAATAAATTCTTTGAAGGTTGCAAAAAAATGCTCTCCATTATCGTGTTATTTTAACGTTTCAAGGGCTCACCTCTGATTTTGGAGATTGAAACCTTTGCTAATGTGAAGGAATGAATATGTGTGGAATATTTGAGATGAACTTCACTATTATGAATGTTAAATGGACAGTTTGGAAGAAGAAACTCCAGGCAGTATTTGCATTATCTGCCTGGTCTTTTAAATGATTTGACTCCATTTTCTAGTCTGTAGTGTTTAAATGAAGTACAGAAGCAAACTCTGTGAGGACTTGGGGTGGGGGATGATGCATCTTTTGATTTATTATATATACAAGGTGAGCAGTCTTAACTGTAATTGCATTTTAATATCAATTTTATCCGTGTTAACATGCTGTGACAATTGTTTTCCAAGTGGTATTTGTAATCATGGGATGGGCGGGGAAGGGAGGGGGAGCGGTTTCTAGACTGGCTTTGCCTTGAATGAATTTTGTTTTATTTGACTGTCATTTTGCTGATTACTGATACTGGCGTAAAACACTTTATTTCTCACGTTGAATGAGTATAATAGCGTAACTGAAAGTTTTAAATGCATCACCAGTCGCAATATTGTATTGCACCTTAAACCTTGCGGCTCGAGTTTTTGCAGGTGAAATGTATGTGTCACATACTGGCTACTTCTTTTCGCATGCATTTCTAATAATGGAAATTGTTTTTTGTTTTGGCATGCTTTCTAAATTATAATTGTAAATAAAGAATGTAGGATGAAAGTGTGTTTATAATCATGTTAATTATCAAAGGTCTTTGACAATGGACTTTTTAAAAAAAAAAATTAGTTAAGGTAATGACTGGAACAGTCTTTCATTGGCAATTTAGTCTAATTGGATGGCATTTCTCAGCACCAGATTTAACATCAGATTGGGTTCCTTCTCATTGCCAAGAACTCGTGTCCTAGGTTACTGTATCCAAGGTGATGTTTCTGTTGCTGTGGAAACCTTGTGCATTGTTACAGAATGTGCAGCAGGTTTCATCCACTTGTGGAAACATTAATGCTTCCTATGTTTGGAGTTTCAAAAATTTTAGTTGAAATTATGCTTCAGTAAATTAATTGGAAAATCTAGATTCTCCCCATCAAGGATGGAACCAAACACAAACTGTATACATTGAAAACTTTCACAACAGCACTTCAAAAGTCCAAACCCACACCTTTGAAAATTTAGTGTTCCCTTTTTACTGGAAGGTTTAGATCCATAAGTCAACTCTGAGAAAAAGCTATTAATTCTTTTATGAACCCTTGTCTTTCACAGAATTTTGACATTTGCAATTAAAATACATTTAAAATTTGATACATTGAAATTCTTAAGAATGTAGAACGCACAGGACCATAAAAATGTATTGTGGTGTACACACATCTGGGAATTATCAGATCCGCAATTGTTTGTAAGAATCTGAAGGTTAGATTGACAGTAAGTCAAAAAAAAGTGATATTAAAGCTGTGGTAGCATAAACTTTGTGTTTGAAAAGCTTACCTATATTCTTCCCTTCATATCTTACTGTTTTCCAAGCAACGCTTTGCTGTGCTTGAGTGGGCAGGATTCTAATCTTCGCTGTCTACCAATGTTGCTATTGCTATGAATCAGCAGAACCAAACTGAATCCTTTTGCACTTTTGTCTGAAAGTGAAAACAGCTGATTTTGGGAATGGGAAATTGGACATAACATAAGAACAAAGAATAGACAATTTTGCATTTTTACTGTGGACTTCAATCAAAATAATTTTAACATTAGTTGATCTGTTCTGTCCACAGATACAGTCTGATCTGCAGTGTTTCTGTCACTTTCTGTTTTTTTTTGTTTTCCTATATCTGGAGGATTGCATTTCCAGATTCTGCTAAATTGGCCTCATGTCTCTGAATTAAGGAGAGAAAACTTAGTTTCCATTCCGGATCTCCATGATGAGTACTAAAATTGATGAGGTAGTTACTGATTAGATGATGCTTGGCTGTGAAGTCTTCTGTTTTCAGAAATCCTGCTGCATTCTTTTAGGGGCATGCACACAGATAATGGTTAGTTAGAAGAGGTGCTTGAAATTCATGATCTGTTGGGTCTATGCCAGCTCTCCCAATGAGCAATACACGTCATGCAGCACCCCTGTCTTCTCCCTGTAACCCTGCACATATTTCATATTCAGATCGTAATCCAATTCCCTCCTGAAGGTTTTGATTGAATCTACTTTTACCATACACTTACGCAGCATATGTCAGATCCTAAGTGCTTACAGTTTGAAATTTCTTTTTCTCATATCTCCATTGCTATTTTTAACTTAAGTCTGAGTCCTCTCGAACTCAATTCTTCCATCAATCAGAATGGTTTTTTCCCTGTCTATTGTCTAAACTCTTAATTTGAATACCTCTATCAAATTTCCTCTCAAATTTTCTTTTTCAAGGAAAATAATCTGTCAAATAAAAACCTATCTGAAGTTCTGCAACTTTCATTTGAACTCCAACGTCAATGAATACTATGGGGGGAGGGGGGGAAAGAGTTCCAGATTCACAATACTCTTTGTGGGAAAAACTGCTTCCTTACTCTACCACTGAATGGTCCGGCTCTAATTTTAGGGTTAAGTCCCCTGTCTTCTGGGTTCCTTCAGAGAAAATAGTATCTTTCGTGCTACCTTTTCAAAGTCTTTAGTCATTTTGAATGCCTCATTAAGATCACCCCATAATCTTTTATGGAAGCCTTGTTTACACAGCAATCATAATTTAACTGCTTAACCCCAGGTTAGAAGTCATAGAGGTTTACAGTGTGGAAACAGACCCGTTGACCCAACTTGTCCATATCACTCAGTTTTCACAATTAAACTAGTCCCATTTCCGTGCATTTGGTCTATATCTTTCCATGCCTATCCCATCCGTGTGCCTGTCTGAACGGTATCATTCTGATGAACTGGCATGTAATCCTCCCAAGGTCAGTCTATCCCCTGACATGTACTCCAAAAGCAAATTTTCACCCTGATCAGTAGGAGGGGAAGCTGAAGTTGGCTGCACCACCCAGTCTGAGGAGGAGAAAATCAGTCAGGGATCCTGTTCTTGCTGAATACCTTAACAGTTCCCGTTCGGTTGAACATTGTAGGTGTGGATTGCCGAAGACTTGGTAGCCTGCTAAAGGTCACTTCTAAACTCATGTAACTGGCAACTACTTGGATGTTGTGGAGTGGCTGGCATTACTTTTTCCGAGCAAGACGTAGGTGCTGCCATAATTGGAATGGTGGCAAAGAGAATTAGTATTAAAAATACCCCTCCCCATTGATATGGTTTTTAACTAAGTGGACAATTGTAATCCAACTGTGGCGAATGAGAACTTGAATTCAGCTCAAAAACCAATCTGGAAATACTAAAGAGCTGATCTATGTAAAAAATTATCATTATTGGATTGTTATTAAAATCCATATGATTTATTATAACCTATAGTGAAGGAACTCTATCATTGTCTGACCCACATATGATTTCAGGCCAAACTGGCTGACTCTTAACTGTGCTGTGAAATATTTGGCAAACCCTTCAAGGCAGCTAAGGCAAGACAATGAATACCAGAGGCATCACACCCAAAGGATAAATGATTTTAACAAGAAGAATTCAAATACACCTACATACTGTTGATCTTTGAATGTAACCGTTAGTTCTGATGAAGTCACTAGACTCAGAATGGTTAACTCTGTTTACTCCCTGCAACTATTGTCAGATGTGCTGATTTTCGCCAGCAATTGTTTCAGATTTCCAGCATCTGCAGTTCTTTATTTTGCTAACATATAGAATTTTATACTTGGTACCTCAAAGTGCCCCCTTGCATTGTTGTTGCATTCCTCTAGTTGTCCAGAATTTTTCAAAAGTTAAATTTGTTATAATTTAACAAGGTGACATTTGTGCTTTGCAAGAACATTGGCAGGTGTATCAAATTACTATGTACCTGATTTTTCAAAATTATTCTATTGGTAGCGTAAATCTTGCTTAAATTAGTAAAATTAGATTGCAGGAACCAGGTGTAAGCTGCAGTAAATGCTGCTTGACTCATTGCAAATATATAGCTGACTGTTGATTTATGGTTGTGGTAATGAATGCTGGATTCACAAATCAGAATTATTCAGGTAGAAATTAAGGCACTTGTTTTAGGATAATCCCTGTGACTGAATGTTGAGACCTTAGGCACTTCTGATGTTGGACCTAACCGTTGGACAAGTGATCAGGCTGGAAATCATCAGTTCTGGAGGGTGTTCAAGACGACTGGGTAGATAGGCTACCGCTGCCTGGGTGAAGGTGGCAGTGGTCAGGAGAATGGGCGTCAATCTTTAGGGACACCAAACAGTGGATCAGGACAGAAGTTGTGATGACTGGAGTAGAACAATCTAGCTAGAGCAATTAGTAGTTGGGAGAGTAATAGCTAGGTTTTGGGATTTGTATATGGGGGGGGGGGTGTGGTGGGAGTAATCAGTAGCTGGTTGGGAGAATTAAAGACACTTTCAAGGAAAAGGAATGCAAATAACTGCACATTTACTCATGAGTGGCACAGAGGTCATGTCTCTACCCTGGGTCTGAAGGTGTGTCCTAACATCTGGACAGATTGATTAAAAATATCTATAATTCAACCAGTAAATATGATGGGCAATGAATTCATACAGTATGTTCCTAATCTCATGGATGGGAACAGCAAATGAAGAGCTTTCCAAGGATAGTGTGTGTTAAATGGCGGTCCAGGTGGAGAGTGAGCTGATATTTATGGGTGAGTTATCTTCAGATTATACATTTGTTGATTGCACTGTGGGAAGCAGAAACATTGATACTGCTATCAAACTAAACATAGTAATAAAGGTACAATATATATTGATTGTAACTACTGAATAAAGGTTCCTGTTTTGCTGGACAAAACTTGAATCTAATGTGAAAATGTATTTGTAATGATGCAAAGTTGTACCTTCTCTGGTATACTGGAATGTTAATGCAGTGAACATTCAGGTGTTCTATGTTAAATTAACATGGCAAGCTTCTACTTGGCAAATGAATGTTCTTAACCATTTGATAGATCTTTGTCACATGCTCCATTCGTAGTGAGGCTTTAGAGTGTCTTTGAACCATGTGGCAAAATATTGAATGCTCGTTTGTAATCAGAACCCAATGACATTGGTTGCACTCTTGTAATCCACTGAGAAGTATTTATAGTAAACATAAACACAAGGCAGTGTCATTTTTTTCATTTCCATTGTTTGTTTTGATGAAAATACTTGCTTGCTTTTTAATACCTCATGATGCAGCATCTCAGTCTAAGTTTGTGCAATGTTTCAAGGTTACTTTAGGCAGTTCATTTAGAGAAAATGCACCATACAATGTATTAATGTTGCTCCAGGTCGTCATCAATGCTATCTCAATATTGTCTGTGTGTGACCACAATGCTTGCTGTTGTAAATATGCACTAACGTGAATTAAGTGTAACATTAGTTCTTGAGTAAAGTTTGTGTGTACTATTAGAGCAGACAGGAAAAATGTGTTCTGTACAGACCAGTTCAGAGACACTTTAATCCTTAATACTAACTGATCATTGTGCTAATCCCAAAATCATTTTTTTCATTGCTAATGACAAGTTATGTTGAACCCATTTGAAGTGTGCAACAAAATTGATGTTTGGTCTTTTGTGTATGTATAGTATATTTTGTTTTCTTGTGTGTCTACAAATTAAATAGCAATCTTAAAATTCTGCCTTTCTATTACATAATTTCATATTACATTTCATGCTAACACAGTTCATCGAGTCAGTATAACTATGGTGCAGATTAAGCTGGCATTTTCATAGTCTGTTGTATGAACTCTTGCAAACCAACTTTGCATATATCAAGCAATTTTTCTTTTTTAAAAAAAGTAGAAACTTCAACAGCCTGAAGACAACTATTGTGCTTTTCTGGCATAATCAGCTGCAAACAACACACGTTAAAAATCTGGACATCAAGCAAATTGTGCCAGGCACTATCTCATGAGATGTCCAAAGGGCCTTGTCAGGGTAACATTCACATTGTGATTTTACATTTATGAAACATTTGTTTGTTTGTTCTCATAGTTCATTGAAGCCCAGACCTAGGAGGGCTATAAGACCTGCAAGCATATCACTACCAAAACTCTTGATGTAAATTCAAATGTGCTACTTATATTTTCATCATTCCACTGTTGGCAGTCAGACCATTAACTGCCTCGATCCTAAGATATGGAATTCTATCCTTAAACTCCTCCATATATCCTTTAAAAACTCTTCTGAAAACCACCTCTTTGATGATCATTAGTCACTTATAATTCCTTGTGTGCTTTGGTGTTGCATTGCATTGTGTTCATTAATGTACCCTTGGGATGTTTTACTCGATTAAGGGTGATATATAAATGCAAATGGTTGTTTGCATAGTAGTAATTTGGAGACAATTTCTCAATAGTCTGAAGTGAGAGTGTAAACCTTTATGTTCACACTGGAAGCCTGCTAACATAAACATCAAACACTTTACTGGGAGATGATAATTGTTTGTAAACTGTAAACATCGACTGCAAGTAGTACTGCATTCTAATTTTTGAGTAATTGCTGCATTGCTACTGAAAAAACAAATGCATGATGTGTTTTAATGCAACACTGCAATAACTGGAATCCTGAGTGACTAGACTGAGAACATCTTCATCACTAAAGCCATTTAAAAATAGATGTAAATGTACAAAATATACATATATATATATATATATATATTATACACACACACACACACACACACGTGACCGGTTTCCCGAAGGCAACATATTTATCCTTTATCACGATAACTGTAAACTATATTTTTCTGTCACATCTAACATTTGTTAAAAAGTCACTAGCATGATTCGTAACAGCACGTCATCAAACTCTTAATTTGTTGTAAAGTATCCTGGTTACATCAGACAGTTGTGAAAGGTGCTGTACAAATGTACCATGCAAAGGTTAATCTGTTTTACAGATCAGCTATTTCAAGATCTAAATGAAAAACCAGAAAATCTGTTGAGTGGTCTATACTGATCCAACTCACCTTTTATACTTCAAATGGAGCTCCTATAGCAACAGTACATTCATTTTCAAGTATTGCTGATTTTTTAATGTTTACCCACAATCCAGGATTATATACTCACCAATTTATCTTGGATTTTGTCATTTTATATTAACCTTATAGTTCTGAACTCTCAAACCTGCTCTTATACATTCCCTTCTTAATGAAACCCTAATCCAGATTTAGTCTGTTTTTGTCGTATAAAGCAAGTAACTTAATTGTGATTATGTTTTACTTATCATTTTAAAATACATCAATGAAGCTATCAGCACTTTGCTTTCCACGCTGGGAATGAACAGTATGTAAAATCAGTCCAGGGTTTACAATAAGTTCTGTCTGTTTGTGGACATGAGCCCAGGATTAAAGAATTAATGTGAATCTGGTTCACCTTTCTGTGCTGCCATTCAGAGCTCACTCGCTCAAAGCTCCAAGCAGTGAGGGAGGGCTGAGAGTGGGAACAAAATGTCACTGTTGTCATCATCTGCTCTTATGATTACTATTCTATGCAGGCAAAGCACGACAACCGCAGTCTGCCATTAGACTGCCAAGAGCTTTATTCGCTTACAATAGGCACTGATCTTAATTGCAAACTTGGGCTGCAGAAAAGGATAGGGGAGGACAAGTGGAATCTCTCACTGCCCAGGCAAAATGGGCTTTATTCACGCTGTAGGAAAGATACCCATTTTAGTGAAAAGAATCAATGAGTAAAAAAGGGTTATTCATTTTTGTGTTGCCCAAGCCACCCTTTTTTCTTTCCAATTCAAAACAGCAGAGCAAAAACAAAAGGTTTAGTAAGTTGAGCTATTGCCACCACTAGACCCTGACATACTCCGTTTGAAATAATTGCCTGAAGAGGGTAAGGTCACTTCTATCAGCCCGACAGAACTGGATTAATTGTGAACCAATCCTGCTCCCTGAACCTGCACATTCTTGACCTGTGATGCCAATTAGTGCATTTGGGGCTAATCAGGAAATTGTGCCTGTTTGAATTACACTTGAACGAAAAACTGATCAAAATGAAATAAAGTGGGCTGAGAGTCCAGTCATTGCTGCTGCCTAAAGCCAGCTCATTAAACAACTGATCATCTCATGGATTATGATGGGGACTTTTTTAAAAAAAATGTTGATAGGATACACACATGTATATATACTGTAAACATTTAAACATAGAACATTACAGCACAGTACAGGCTCTTTGGCCCCTGATGTTGCGCCAATCTGTGAAACAAATCTAACCTACACTATTCCGTTTTCATCCATATGTTTATCCAATGACTATTTAAATGCCCTTAAAGTTGACAAATCTCCTACTATTGCAGGCCGTACCAAGCCCTACTACTCTGAGTAAAGAAACTACCTCTGGCATCTGTCCAATATCTATCACCCCTCAAAACATCCAATGCTTTGAATTCAATTTCAGACTATTTGTCCTTTTCTACTGGACGTTGGTTAGACCACTTTTGGAATGTTGCGTGCAATTCTGGTCTCCTTCCTATCGAATGGGTGTTGTGAAACTTGAAAGGGTTCAGAAAAGATTTGCAAGAATGTTGTCAGGTTTGGAGGATTTGAGCTATAGGGAGAGGCTGAACAGGCTTGGGCTGTTTTCCCTGCAGTGTCGGAGGCTGAGGGGTGATCTTCTAGAAGTTTATAAAATCATGGGCATGGATAGGATAAGTGGACAAAGTCTTTTCCCTGGGGTGGGGGAATCCAGAACTAGAGGGCATAGGTTTAGGGTGAGAGGGGAAAGATATAAAAGGGACCTAAGGGGCAACGTTTTCATGCAGAGTGTGGTGTCTGTATGGAATGAGCTGCCAGAGGAAGTGGTGGAGGCTGGTACAATTGCAGAATTTAAAATGCATCTGGATGGGTATATGAATAGGAAGGCTTTAGAGGGATATGGGCCAAGTGGTGGCAAATGGAACTAGATTAGGTTAGGATATCTGGTTGGCATGGATGATTTGGACTGAAGGGGCTGTTTCTGTGCTGTACATCTCTATGACTCTCTCTTTCTGAAGAACATCCCACCCAGATTCTCCCACTCCTTTATTGGCTCAATATTACTAATGCTTTCTACACTTCACCCTCCTACTTCTCCCTTTGTAAACAGGCTCTGGTTTTCACTGTTCAATGTACAGTAAAAGGCTCTGTTGAAACAATTGTTCAGCGTTGGGTTTTTATTTGCTTTTGACATGAGTGAAGTAGCAAACCTTGTTACATTTCACCTTAGGTCAAGTTGGACTTGAACCTAGATCCCCTAACCCAGAAGGAGGAACACTACCACTTGCATCACAAGAGGAGGCAAGCACAAGGAGGCTGGACTGAAATATTCTTTTTCGATCCAAACCCAGAACTTCTCAAATACTCAGTGAATTAAAGGCCCAAAGCAAGAATCATGCCCCTAGAACAAGCTGTAGACACTTTTATGGGAACATTTTTATGGAGGCCATTAATTTTTAAAAATCTGAATATCCATAGACACACTGAGTAGCTGTCTGTAAAAGAAACTGATGAGTGCTTGTAAAATGGCTGACATCTGTACTGTACAGTGCAACAATGGTGCACACTTGGGTTCATATCTGCTGGATTTGTTGTGCCAGTAAATGGGATTGAATATACATGTAAGCACAGGCAATATTCAGTAAAACCCAGTGTGTTGATTCTTAGCTCTAAGTATCCTGAGAGGAGTGGTGTTAATAATGCAGTAAAACTATAATTTCTTTGCCCTGTTTGAATTTTATGGACTTCATAAAAAGCAATAAACTTGTAGACAATTGGAGCAGTAACAGAGAAGAAAGGGACTCCCAACAGTTCAAGGCGTACAATTATTCATTTTTTTTACCCAAGGAGATGGACATGTGGCCACGTTTTGAATAGCTGTGGACCTATTCCTGTCAGTCTGCTGGTGAACTTTGTGGGTTTAAGTGCAACAAGTTCACTACTTACTTTCCCCTTTCAGTCTTATTGCATGAATGCATTCCAATTCCCTACCTACTGTTTATCAGTGTCTGTGGCCATAATGGGACTTCTGCAGTTTTTCAAAATGTTAAACCCTGTTCAACTTTCCAGTTCAAACACGTTTCAAATCCAGTGCGCTTGTTTTGAAAGAAAGGCACAAATGTGTTCTCAAACATTTTTGCAGAATCTCCTCAAAAGGTTGAAGATTGCTAGTTTCCAGATTAAATCCCTGTAATTCAAATAATTCCCTGTGAGGGAGGCTTAGTCTGGGGTGAGATAGAAACTGCGTGAGTGTATTTGGAAACTTAGTGCACTGTTTGAAAGAGGAGCTTTTAATTAAGGTTTACTGCAAAAAGTAAATTGTGCTGAGTAAGAATCTCGGAAAAGGATAAGGTTTTTTTCGATCTTCAGCATTTGAATTCCAACTTTGTGTAGCAGTAACAAATAAATCAGTAACTGCTTTAGTGAAAACTTAAGTTTAATCATATTTGTTTTATTGATATTGTAAAGGTATTGGGAGAAAGGGCAAGATTAATTATAAATTATTTTGCAGTCATTAATACATATTCAAGGTGACCGGGTGGGTGATGATATGTAGATAAGTATTTTATGAAGATGATATGACAAGGATACAGACGAGAAAATGACTGCATAACTCTGAGGTGCAGAGGCATCTAGCGCATGAGTCAAAACAGTGAGTATGCAGGTACAATGATTAAGCAAGCTAATGGAATGCAATCTTTTATTACAATATTAAATTTTAAAGTAAGGATCAAAAACAAATAGCTGGAGAAACTCAGCAGGTCTGGCAGCATCTGTGGAGAGATAGCAGAGTCAGCAGTCCTGTTTGAGGATTTTGGGAATGATATAGAAACAGGATCTATAGGGTTGGAGGGTTATGAGCTTGGAGGCTATGAGGGAGAGATCACCAGCTGAAATTAGATTAGCGACCATTGTGGACACCATACAAACTGCTATTGGATGGTGGGTCATGGTCCGAGGGAGATAGGAGGAGGTGTCTGAGAGCTGGTGTTCAGCCTGTGCGATGTTAACAGCAGCACCGCCCTTGTCGGAAGGCTTGATGACAACATTAGAGTTGGATCTGAGGGCATGGAGTGTAGTCAGTAGGAGAGCCCAAGGCTTGAATCGGTAACGAGCAGAGAAATTAAGGCAACTGACGCCAAATCAACAGTTCTCGAACAGGTTGAGTGCAGGTGGAAAGCCAGAGGGAGGGGTCCACATCGAGGAAGTGTGTTGGAGACAGGTGAAGGGGAATTTTAAAAAAAATATATAAAATGAAAAATGCTATACTTCATTGCATTGCAGAGAACACACCTCGAAGGCTGTGTTCAGTTTTTCGCTTACTTTTCACATTTCCCATTCATCTCCAAGTGTTGAGTCAGGGCATACTTTGACCCATATTGCTCTTATACTGAGGAGCGGTTGCAGATGTGAAATTTGTTCTTCATTTAAATTAACTGTGACAATTGCACAGATCGCCTCTTATCCCCAAATTCTAAATTCCTCCGGAAATTCGCCACCCGTACCCGTTTGGTGCAGGCACCTTCAAAACCTATTTATCATTGAACATTAATCCAGTCGGACATGAGTTTCACGGTAACTGGGAACAGCGGATATTGGAATTATACTGTCCTCATTCCTCCCCCTTCTGTGCAGCCTTAACATTTCCATAAGTACTGGTACAGGAGCATTTTTTTCTAGTCTTCCATAAACATGATTGATGGGTTAAAGATTTAAGTGGCCAGCTCCCACTAATTTGTCAAAGTTTCCATTACATTAATCAGTACAGGTGCAGTGTGAGTGAGAACAGAGCGTGGTGTTTACTGAGCCATTGAGCAATGCTGGAAACAGGGTGTGAATCTCAATGAACACTTCATCCCGGAACAAACAGTGAGTGTTATCTTGGTGATTTCTGGAGTAGTAACAGTACATTTCCAGTCTTCCTGTTTACTTCCAGTAACAATGTGACTTTGCAAAACAACCATTGACGCTTTGGAGTTATGCGGGTCCGTGACTTTTTATTTTCTGTAACTTTTGCCTCTGACCTTCAATACTGCTCTTCCCTTTGCTAATTCAGTACTGCACTCTTTCTGTCTGTTTGTATTCAATGTTAGTGCACCTCTTAGTCATAGAGATGTACAACTTGGAAACAGACCCTTCCGTCCAACTTGTCCATGCTGACCAGATATCCTAACCAGGTATCCTAGGGTTTAGATATCCTAGGTTTAGATAGGCTATCTAAACCCTTCCTATTCATGTATCCATATAGATGCATTTTAAATTCTGCAATTGTACCAGCCTCCACCATTTCCTCTGGCAGCTCATTCCATACATACCCCACATTCTGTGTGAAAATCTTGTCCCTTAAGTCCTTTTCTATCTTGCCCCTCTCACCCTAAACCTATACCCTCTAGTCCTGGACTACCCCACTCCAGGGAAAAGCCTTGTCTATTTATCCCATTCATTCCCGTCATGATTTTATAAATCTCTATAATGTCACCCTTCAGCTCCCAACGCTCCAGGGAAAACAGCCCCAGCTGATTCAACCTCTCCCTATAGCTCTCATTCTCTAACCCTGGCAACATCCTTGTAAATCATCAATTCTCCTATTCCTCTGATGCTGCCTGACCTGCTGTGCTTTTCCAGCACCACACACTCTACTCTGATCTCCAGCATCGACAGTCCTCACTTTCTACATCTACTGCTCTGCCGTCCTCCATCCTCTTTGATACTAATTCAAAAAATTCAATCAAGTTCATGAGACATGATTTCCGATGCACAAAGCCATGCTGACTATCCCTAATCAGTCCTTGCCTTGCCAAATACGTGTAAATCCTGTACCTCAGGATTCCCTCCAACAACTTGCCCACCACTGATGTCAAGTTCACCAGTCTATAGTTTCCTGGCTTTTCCTTACCAACTCCTCTTCTGGAATGTAAGCTATGATCTTGCTTGAAGGGACACAGTGTTTAAAGCACATTCCTCTCTGCATTGTTTTAATGACATTATGATGTGGATCAGAAAAGTTCATTTCTATTTAAGTAGCTTAACTCATCCAGTCCGGTATCCTATAGCTTTGTGAATGATCAATGTATTTAAACTCTGCTTGGTAAATAAATCAAAGTCTGTACCTCTTTAATTAAATAAGTTGAAATTCATTTCTGGTGAAATTTTATTACAATCCATTCTCAAAATGAAATGGAGACTTTCTTAATCAGATGTAAACTTGTCATAAATATGTGTGTGCATCATTAGTGCTGCTGTATTATGTCCAAAGGATAACCATTCCTCAGTGTTGGCTGGAAAACAGAATTGTGCTCAAATTGTTACTCTATGAACAAGGGTAATGCCTACAGTTCCCAGATTTATATTCTGACAGGGGAAAGTTTCCATCAGAAATAAATGACTGCATGTGGGAGATTTGTTAGATCTGAAGCAGTCATCTTGTCAAATATTTTAAAAAGCCTGGAAACCATTTTGAATCTCAAATTAGTATCTGCTTGTTAAGCTCGTTCTTTCCCAGGCTCAGTGAGGTGGTTGGTCTTGCAGCTGCACTGATACCTAATAAATAAATGCTTTCCCAGCATAGGTATATTCTTCTTTTACAAGAATCACAACATCAATCTTTCCCTGGCTACACTGGATTCCCTGTTGGATTAGCATCAGTGTGGTAGTGCACCTCTGTACACAAAATGCCCCTGACTTCATGTTGAATTCCAAAGTTTCAATATGCTTTCAGATGAGCCAATTATCCTGGGCCCCTGCACTCGAGGGGAAGGATGGAAAAGATACTTGAACAGGAGATTGTCAGCTTCACAGCACCTGATGAAGGAGCAGCGCTCTGCTAGCTAGTGTTTTCAAATAAACCCATTGTGTGATTTTTGACTTTGTCCAACTCTGACACCTCCACATCAGGTCTGGAAAGACACAGTGGAGAGGATGGGTTTGGATAATTTTACCCTGCTCAATGCTCCAATAGCAACCCAGAGTTGTGGCAATCTGTTGCTTATATGGCTACTGAGTTGGGAAATGGCAAATGGTATTGGGACACCTCATGAGGTGAGATACTCCAGTAATTAAATTCCAAGCGATAACCTGCAGTTACTGTGCTGTTCCAGTAGAGGGAGCATTTCCAGCTATTTTACATAGAACATAGAAGAATACAGTGCAGTACAGGCCCTTTGGCCCTCGATGTTGCACCAATCCAAGCCCACCTAACCTATACTAACCCACTATCCTCCATATACCTATCCAATGCCCATAAAGAGGTTTATTTTCTAATAAACCCTCTCCTCTCATAATGGGCTATTGTGATTCTTTTTAAAAATGGATGGTATCACCTTGACATTTGGCCCTTATTTATTCCACAATCTGTACATTTTAATAAGCATTTTACACCTAGTTTGTATATCATTCCTCAAAGTCCCACAATTGTGTATCAGATTAGTTCAAATAGCATTCATTAAGCAGCTAATTAAATAGCAATAACCTATGCAGTATAAGATACAGCAGTGGCATCGCAGGGAGTGGAGTGCTTTATTTCCCCCTCCAACTCTTCCCTTCACAGTTTGATGACGCCACATTACCCTTTGCTGAGAAGGGCATTGATTGTCACTGGCCACACTGGTGTTTCCTTTCTTCCTGATAGTAGAAATTGAATAAAGATTTATACACCCATTGTCTTTCACTGTGTCTCACACCTGAAAAAAAAACAGCAGTTTAAAACTGTGTAAAGGTGGAGGTCAGTTGGATTGGACAACTGGTTTGCGATGCAGAGTGATGCCAACAATGTGGGTTCAATGCCCACACTGTCTGAAGTTACCATCAAGGATTCTCCTGAAGCTCTCCCCTCCCTAGAGGTGTGATGACTCTCCAGTTTAAACCACCACCAGTCATCTCTCTCTAATGAGTAAGTGGCGCGATGGGACAACGGTAACTTTAGTTTCATATATAAAAAGAAATCCATTTCATTCAACAAATCCTTTGATCAGAAGGATTTTCAGTTTGCTGCCAACCCACATCAGCAGCAACCTCCAATCAGCAAAAAAAAACAATTGTCTATTAACTTGATCTCAGGATGTGCATTTTTGACAATTAAGGTCATAAAGATAAAGGTTGCTTGAAACAAATTCCTCTTTAACCATTTTCCCTTTTAAGCAAAGGCATAATTATGGGCACTATTGTTATTATTTAATAGACTGGTGATGAATGTGATGTGACATTTATTATAATAAAACAGCATTCTGTCAGATCAGAATTATGTCTTGTTTAATGCTATGGGGATCCTTATTACATTTTGACTTATGAGACTGCCACTTTAAATTGGTTACTGTAAATTTGATTAATCAGCAGTGGAAGAGAATCCACCAGATATTAAAGACACTGTAAATGATGATGGGATCATAAGTGAAATGGTGTAATAGAGTGGAATCTGCTGTATTTAACATTCTGCATGTAATTTTGTTTTTACTTTGAATGATTATCCTTCTGTTCCCCACAGTGGGAATAGAAAACTCTGCATCATTTCACTTACAGTTTACTGGGTATTCTGCCTGACTGCAGGCAATACACTCCTACATATTGTATTTGTAAAAGGTCAAACTTGTACTGAACTAAGTGAAAAGTTCTGGAAACCCAGTCAGTTAGTAGCTGTGGCAAAAGAAATAAAAAAAATTTCAGGTCCTTACTATCATTAGAAAAAAAGTGTGTGGATTTTTAAATAAAATGATGTCCATTTGTTTGTTTGCTCTGTTAAAAAAGTGAATATTCCAAAACAAAATTTTTACCTCTGGTTCCTTGGTATGATCTTGCTGTGCACAAGGGGGCAAAATTAATTCACCACCTGACAGTGACTGACTGCCTTCCAAATATCCCAGTTTTTGTCAAGTGCTTCCCAATGTTCCTGAGGGATGACCTAAAAAGAAAGGCCTCCTTTTGCAATTTCAAGATGTTGCAGAGAGCTCTACAGCTAATGATGTCATTTAGGGCTGTAAGTCACTATTACAATGCAGAAAGTTCCCACTATGTTATAGTGACCAGATATTGAGATGTTGATTGAAGGGGTACATATAGGCAGGATGGTGGGGATAATTCCCCCAGTCTTCTCCAAATTAACATCAAGGAGTAGTTCATATCCACCCAAAGTGAGCAGAGAAGGCCACACAGTTTAACATCATTCAAGAGCTAGCTGTGCTCCCCATCAACTGTGCAATACTCCTGGTATTGCACTAGAGGGTCAGTAGATCCTTATGATCAGGCAATGAACTATAATGTTCAGGAATTCTTCCTTCAAAGACCAAACTTGTATTCGTAGGTTCCAGTGGTGCAAGTCTTCAAATCAAACGTGCAGCAGAGTTTAGACTTTGATAGTTCTGATGGACTTCTGAAGGTACCATCACATAAGCTAACCCAACTACAACCATCTTACCAATACCATCGCTGGGCATCTCCCTCCCCACAACATCTCAATTCCCAGCATTAATCTGAAGGTTGATCAGATAATGACCAGTTTTTCACCGATAGTCTTCCAAACAAACAAACAAACAAACAGTCTGCTTGTCAACTCCACTGAACATCTTGAGCAATTGCAAAAACAAAGAAAATGAAAATAATAACAGAAGTTACAAAGATATGTGAAAGCAAAGTTCTAGGAGCTTCAAAGTTGATTTTGATGGTGCTAATTCATCAATCCAAAGGATAACATGTCTAGAGCATGAAAACAGACCCTTCTGTCCAACTCATCCGTGCTGACCAATCGCCCCAATCTGACCTTGTTCCATTTGCCAACATTTGGCCCATTTCCTTCTAGATCCTTCCAGATATACCCATCCAGATGTATCTGAAATGTTGATCTTTCCTTTCTTGCATTTCACTCAGACTAAACCCCCACCACCCTATCCCTGTAGCCCTGCATTTCCCATGGCTAATCCATCTAGCCTGCACATCTCTGGGGACTATACGGTAATTTAGCATGGCCAATCCACCTAACCTGCATATCTTTGGTCTGTGGGAGGAAACCCACACAGATACAGGGAGAATGTGCAAACTCCACAGTTGCACACAGGGTGGCATCAAACCTGGGTCCCCTATGCTGTGAGGCATCAGTGCTAACCACTGAACTACCCAAAAGAGAAACAGCTCTTCCAGCCACAACGTTTACTTTAAAGGATGCTGGGTAATCCAAGATGGATGACAGGTAAAGAGGTTCTTTGCCCTGGGTGGCTTCAAACCAACCTTGAGGTTAACAGCCAAACATGTTAACCTATCGTGTCACAGAAACTTTGATCACACTAATCACTGAGCTTATTTTCCCCAGCACTTGTGTGTGTTGGCACAGGACCCAGTGAAAACCACCAGGTGTGTAAATAACTATTAATATTCTACCACCAAGAAAAACACTCACATGGCCAAGGAACCAGTGATAAGCAGAGCCCTGGGAGGGGAAATGCTTATGTGAAAGAAAACATGAGGGGAGGGTAAGGATGAAATCAAAATAGCATTAGAAGAGGAAATAAAGCACTCCACCTCCCTATCCAGTGCTCATCTCTCCCCAAAAGGCCTGGTAGAGTGTGTTGGTGGACACAGTATACAGTACTTCCGCTCCAAGGGCACCTGGACTCTTACGTAACCACGGAAAAAGGCAGGCAGTCAGCAGAAATGATCCCCCTCCACGGCCCGCCGCCTGGACAAGCTAATGGCCCAGGAGCAGACTCACGCAGAGATCCTCCAAGCTCTGCCCATACCCCTCAGCACCAGGTGCCCAAAGATCAGCAGCCAAACACACTATCACTGAATAACCTTGGAGGTGACTACTTCTATAAACATGCATAATGAATAGCAATGTGTTTTTGCTTTCAATAATCAAATCATCCATTGTTTGTACACATAAGATAATAGAGCTGGAGAAGACAGGATTGGTTTATTGTTTTTGTAGAATTGAGTTACACTGTGGGATCAACAGACCCAGTGCAGTAAGACAGATCAAAATGGACAAACAGACAATAATTTATACAAAAAAGTTTATTTTTTTAAAGTTGTACGTTATTGATAGAGCTCTTCCTACATTGCAATTTTCATTAAAGAAAAAAGGAATTACAAGCAGTTCTGCAGATAAATTTAATTTCATTTACAGTGTTCTGACACTGTCTGGATTACCCTTGTTCAGCTTTGCAGACACTCAAGCATAGACCATTCAATACATCATTTAGACAATGTGCTCAAAAAAGACAAAAAAGTTTCTACAAGTCTCACATTGGTCTGAGTGATCTACAGCTGCCCAGAAATACAATTCAAAGTTGCTCACAGGTAAAAAGAGAGGAGAGAATGTGCACATTACGGTATAGTGAGTTTGGGCTCACTCGCCAGAGACTGTGCTGGTTTAAGGAAGAATGCAGACCTGGAATTGGTTAAAAAAAAACCCATGAGAAACATACACCACTGTGAAATATCTAAGCACTCACTGCATAAGCAAATAATCTTTCTCAACTGCAACAGATCCACAAATCAAACCAATCTTTCACAAATCCCTGTTATAGGGCTCAATTCTCTCGCAGAATGACAACGCAAAACAGCAGCGCATTTATGTTTCACTGACTATACTCAGACCTCACACCATACTATTTAAAACAGGCAAGCGCTCTCTGCTGGTTTCAATTCATCTCTCAGGTAGACCTCAAAAGATAGTACACATGACACAACAATAACGCAGCAGTGCAAATAGGATCATTACATCTACAGTTTACTTCTTGTTCAAAATGAACTTTCACTGTGATCGTCCCAAGTTCATAGCAGCAGCTTACAGGTAGCAGGAAGGTGGAGAGATGTCGACACTGAAGTCTGTAAAATTATCCACAAACCAAGCACAACTCTCTCCATTCCAAAGTCCTGTCCGCATCAATATCAGAAATGTTAATATCTGCCTGTGAGTCCCACTGAAAGGACTGTGATAAAAACATTAAAGACAAAATAATTAGAATTAAATTTTAGAAATACATCTATGTTTAAAAATAAATACAAAGAAATTAATTCCACTATTAAAGCTGTAGAAAGCCCAGCGACTTTTAATGGATTTACGGTATTCTGAATCACTGGTTTATCTGAGGGCCTTGTGGGATACAGAACAACTGACGTTCAATCCATTTATATTGGATTTAGCAGTGTCTACACCTTAATATTTTCCATCCTTTGGGAGACTAAATCCTTTTTGTTTGTGAAAACAGAGCAGTAGCCGATTAGTCCCTCAAACTGTGTTAAATGCCCCAAAAAGGAGTGAGGTTCCTGGTTTCCTTTTCATAAAGGTCAGGGATTACCCCGATGGGAGACTGCACCATTTTAACACTGTTCTTGCCGAATAGTTTCCGTTCGTACTCTATCAGCTGCCTCCAGAAGCCCACGTTGGGCCGAATGATGGGGCGACGAGATTTGACCCAGTTGTGAGCCTCGAGAAGGGAGATCTTGTGAAACTTCATCAGGTAGGCAATGCACAGAGAGGCTGATCTGCTGACGCCGGCTACACAATGGACCAAGGCCGAGCCGTGTTTTTTGCTGACGCTGTGGATTTTATCGGCGATGCTGTCAAAATACAGAGAGATGGGGGCGTGTGGTAGGTCAGCGACAGGCACTTTGACATACTCAACCTCAGGCCAGTTAGCATTGGGGATCTCCATGGTCGCATTAATGATGCAGGTAATGCCCTTCGACAGGACCAGGTTGCGATTTGTGGCTGCATTGCCACTGCAGAGGTAGAGACATGGGGTAATTTGAGCGATCCCACCCAGGACTCCCCCAGTTACCAGCCGGGGTTTGGAAGAGGGACCTGGTGGGGTCCGGTGGAAGAAGCTTTGGCTCCGGGAACTCATCGAAACGTTGGCTCAACAGGAAGGTGCAGTAGAATACTGGAGGGACCTCAACACTTGTCCACTGGAGTTAAGCTCTTAGCCAGCTGGCTGTCCTTCTGCTCAGGTTATTGGCCCTGAAAAAGACAGTGTTTTTCAAAAAGAACGTTATTGCATCAAATCATTTGTGCGGCCAACTCAAACACATCCAAACCAATAACAGCGAAACTATTCACCAACATATTTCTGCAAACCCGTCCAGAGAGAAAATAAAATCCCCTCAGTACAATCCTCTCACAATTGGTTCAAGAATGCTTCTGCAGAGTCCCTTTACTTCACCTGCACCCATCCTCAAAAATCTCTCAAAATAATTCTCACGTGACAGCAGGTGGGACAAATGTTACCAAGAGTTTCCGCTGATCAGGACAGCGAGGCTGCTTATGGTCAAAGTTCAAAAATCACAACACCAGGTTATAGTCCAACAGGAGCCCTCCAAAAGCTAGCACTTCCAAATAAACCTGCTGGTTTACAACCTTGTGGTGTGTGATTTTTATCTTCGTAGACACCAGTCAAACACTGGACCCTCCATCCCCAAACCCCATTCCATACCCATATTAGATTTTAGATTAGATTACATTAGTGTGGAAACAGGCCCTTCAGCCCAACAAGTCCACACCGACCCACCGAAGTGCAACCCACCCATACCCCTACATTTACCCATATACCGAACACTACGGGCAATTTAGCATGGCCAATTCACCTGACCGCCTAATGAACATAAACTTTGTTTTAATAGACTTTGTTTTAATATATTTATATTAATGAACAAAAATGCTGCAGATCTGTCAAAAACAAATACATCTTTTGTTGATAGCTCTACAAACCCAGGATCAGCTGAGCTAACCCACATATGGTTATTATAGGAGGGGCACCTTATCCCTTGGTTATTTTCCAGCTAGTAGAAGTGAAAAATTAGGACTGTGTAAGCACTGGTGTTCCTCTTGATTGGATGGGAATCGGTCACAGGAGAGCTGATGGGTAGGAGGGTCTCGTTCCTTCCTGTCAAAGGGTTCAATCCACAAAGCATTCACTTCCCTCCAGAATCCATTTCCCTTTGTCCCCTCACAGCTCGAGAGTTCAGAGGACCATTGCGAAACCCCCAGAAGAGGTTAGGATCAGCCTTGGTCACACTCCCTTGACCTGCCCTGTTCCCACAGGAATTGACACATGCAGTCAAAAATCCCAGCTGAAAAATTGGCCTCCATATCCCAGCCTCCATTCTTGTACCACCAGAGAGAATCTTTCTGGGATTTATGAATGAGATGGGGTCTGAGAGAGATTACAGGTGCTCCTCACATCCCCAAGGCTAAACAGAGTCTGTAAAGTGGTGCGTGGCCTTGTATCCCACCATTGTTCACTTGAGAAATCACTACATTCAAATGGTTTGTGCTCCAAACGACAGGAGCAGTATTTGTGATTGCTTGCCAACTTGCTAAAAATCTGTGGGCTGAAACAGAAGAGTTTTGTCTACAGAGATATAAAGAGAGAGAGTAAGACAAGAGTGGATACATAAAATCTGAAGTGGCAGCAATGACGAGAGAGAGAGACAGACAGACAAGTGTCAGAAAAGGATAAAAATCACACAAACACAATCAGGTGATTGCGGAGGGCTGATGAAGGAGCGTCGCTCCGAAAGCTAGTGTGCTTCCAATTAAACCTGTTGGACTATAACCTGGTGTTGTGTGATTTTTAACTTTGTACACCCCAGTCCAACACCGGCATCTCCAAGTCAGAAAAGGAGGGAGGGAGCAGGGGTAGAGCAGAAGGAAGATGAAGGGCTGAGATTTTTTAAATTAGAATTTAATGAGAAGCCTTGCAGTGTCTACAATATTTTATCTACATTCCTTACCACCCCAGCATTAGTTTGTGCGATATGGGTGTCCCTGGCTGCGTCAACATTTACTGTTGGTCCCTAATTGTCACAGAGAAGGTGGTGCTGAGCTACCTTCCTGAACCACTGCAATCCTGTGATGTAGACATAATTTTCAGGGAAACAATTCTGCAATAATCTCTTTTAAAAAATACAGAAAATGATTTGAGTTAGTAAACTCTCACCAACTCAAGGCAGAAGTGTAGCTAAGATGCTAATACAAAAAAAAGGGAGGAAGGCTTGCATAACACTGGTTGGGTTAGTAACAGATCAGAAAAAAAATGATTAACACATCCAGCGCTTAGCAACAGGCCACATTGGACGTAGGCCCAGTTCATTGTTCAAAATCAAATTGGCTTTTGATTGTTTGGAACTGTGTGTATTCTTGATAAAAATCATTTTTATGAAGATAACTGACATGAGGGAGAGAGTCAAAGTGTACAACTTGGTCTCTTTAAGTTAAGAGGAAGGTAATGGGGTGGGTATGTGTGTCATAATGGCAAAATGGTCATAAGCAGTGGGACAAATCCTGCACAGAACCTGGGCAGGTGTTGATCACATAGTTAAAAATGTAGAGCTCTTAAATAGACAAGCTTGGAGCCTGATGCCTGCTGAACGACCTTGTGGAGGAATGGATCGCTGGATATTGCGTGAACACAACTCTTTCTCATGTGTACAAACAACTCTTTCTCCCCTTCCCCCCCCCCCACCCCCCCTCCCAACCCCCACCCCAAACCTTGTCTTTACCACCTCAATGAGCACTGATATAACGCGCATGGACTACACACCATTCCTACATGCGGGAGGCAGCAGGGAATGCAAGTGCTACTGCACGGGAGTCACAATCAGCCCTCTTCCTACCCTCCACTCCCACCCCCATCCTCATCCTCATAAATCCACATTCAACCTTTCTCGCTGAGATCCCTGGGAAGGTGGAACGTATTGCAAACAGACCACACCAGATACGAGGACTTCACCACAGACCCATCTATCCTCAGGCTCTGACCAAATCCATTCACTGTATTCTGTAGAACAAACTCTTTCTTGCCTCAGTACCATCACTGTGGAAAACTACAACAGGTTATAAATATTACAAAAAGTACTTGCTGAACATAACAAGCCTAGTTGGAGTGTATCCCAGTGCTAGTGGTTTGTGTTGCATATGTGCCTCCTCCAACTCTATTAATGTATTATTCCATTGTTTTCTCCCTCCTGTTTATATCTAGCATCTCCTTTATGGCTAGTTACTGTGGTAGCTCCACGTTCCCACCAGGCCGAACTGTTTGGCTCCGCACCATTTGGAGCACACACTACCACCGACTGAAGGAACTTTGATAACGAAGAGCGTCACAGCGGTGATCTGTGCAGGAATGCTCACCACCATGGCTACCCATTGCTTCAGTGAAGTGTCACTGGTGTGTGGGAGGAAGGATTTTCAAAGAATGTTGTCTTCCTGCAATGCAGTGCAGAAACAGGGAGATTGTACAGAAACAGCTTGTGCGGTTGCCATAGTGACAGCACCTTTGCAAAACCATTTTGAGCAATGAAACTGGACTCAAGTCTAGCAAAATCAGAGAACTTTGAGCACATCCTTTGGCGTGGTAATAATGTCACTGGATTAATAATCCAGGGGCCCCGCTAATGCTCAGGTTCAAACCTCAATATCACCACCACCGCTGCTGGTGGGATCCAAACTCTATTAATCTACAAATGAAAGCTACTTCCACTAAAGTGGTGACCATGAAAAACAAACGTGACCTGTTTAACTAATGCCCTTTAGGTAAGGAAATCTGCCACGTTTACATAGTCCAACCTACATGTGACCAACACTTGACCACTGCCCAAAGTAGCTTGGCCAATTGCTCAGTTCAAGGGCAATTAAAAAAGATTCCTGGCCTTTCCAGCAACATCCACTTTTTATTAAACAACAAAACAAAACCCAAGAAAATTCCCTTCATCCCATTGTTCTTCATTCGTGCAATGTTTTCTCCTCGACTCGCTTTTCCTTGCACAAACATTTCTTCAATAATCAAAACAATTTCATCTTAATTTGTATTGATTGGGAGACTACATAAATCCCCAAGGATTATGTTGGCCAGACCAGATGGAGGGCAAGTTGTGAAGAGAATAAACACCAACGTACACCAGGTGACCCATGACTTATTCATTTGCAATTCCAAACACTCTGATAGGCCTTTCCATGAAATAAAATTCTGAATGCCCTCTTTACAGATGGAAGGACTTCCCTCAAATTCCTAATAAATTGGAAAAACAGACAGAACATGCAGAGTGCTCAACAAACTGACATACTGGCAGCAATCCACAAGCCAACCTTCCATCCACTGACTCCATCTATACTTCCCCCTGCCTCAGAACTTAGCTAACATCAAAGACCCCTCCCACCCTTGTTATAATCTCTTCCAATCTCTTCCATCAGGCTGAAGATACAAAAGCTACAATACACGTGCTAACAGATTCATGCACAGCTTTTTCCCCCACTGTTATTAGACTTCTGAATAGACCTCGTAAATTTTAAATTTAAATATTGATCTCACTCTTTATGTGCCTTCTCTGAAGTCATAACATTGTACTCAATAAAAACCGCAAAAGTACTGCGGATGCTGTAAATCAGAAACAAAAATAGAAATTGCTGGAAAAGCTCAGCAGGTCTGGCAGCATGTGAGGATAGGAAACTGATTTCTCTCCACAGATGCTGTCATACCTACTCGGCTTTTTCTATTTTTGCCTCTGACACTGTATTCCTCACTCTGCTGTGAACCTTATGCATTTTGTATGGTATGATCTGCCTTTACTGCATACATCTCATTCACTGTACCTAGGTACATGTGACATTAATAAATTAAATCAGGTTAGAAATTCTCAGCATCTGATGGTAATTCCAACTTTCTAAAAATGGAAGCAATGCTCTGACATGTGCTGCTCAAAAAGATCTGCTAGGATTGGTATGTATCCCATCCCTCATTGTTACAGCCCAGGAAGATTAACATTTATAAACATGCCATTAAAGTGTAAAGTAGAAATCTTTGCTAAGAAATGCTGGGAATAAGACATAAAAAAATCAGAAAACGTGAAGAGATTCATTCATGCATTAATTCATTCACAGGATGAGGACGTCGTTGGCTAAAACAGTATCTATTGCCTATGCCAAATTGCCCAGAGCGCAGTTGAGAACCAACCACATTGCTGTGGGTCTGGGGTCGCATGTAGACCAGACCAGGTAAGGATAACTGCTTCCTTCCCTAAAGGACATTAGTGAACCAGATGGGCTTTTCCCAACAATCGATAATGGTTTCACAGTCACCATTAGAGTCATAATTCCAGATTATTTTTTATTGAATTCAGGTTCCACCATCTGCCGTGTTCAGATTTGAACCCAGGTCTCCAGAACATTACCTGGGTCTCTGGATTAACCATCCAGCAATAATACCAGTCATTGCCTCGCCTATAATCCAGCAGCATTCATGAGGAAAGACCAGTTATGTTTAGGGTGCAGACCCTTTAATCAAAACCCAAAAACGTTTGCGCTGAAATACCTTCCTGTGATCTCAATATGACACCTGGGTCCTCCTGATTCAGCACAGACAGATTCTTCACTCATTTATAAACGTTTAATCAGTGTAACTGGCGATTAAGCAGGAACATGCATTTGCTTAGGACTCTCTGGGGTGGGGGAAGTCTAGAACTAGAGGGCATAGGTTTCGGGGGAGAGGGGAAAAGATCCAAAAGGAATCTAAGGGGCAACCTTTTCACACAGAGCGTGGTATGTGTATGGAATGAGTTGCCAGAGGAAATGGCGGAGGCTGGTACAATTACAACATTTAAAAGGCATCTGGGATGGGTATATGAATAGGAAAGGTTTAGAGGGATATGGGCTAAGTGCTGGCAAATGGGACTAGATTAATTTAGGGTATCTGGCTGGCATGGACAAACTGGACTGAAGGGTCTGTTTCCATGCTGTACATCTCCGAGACTCTATTAAAACATTTTGAAAGCGATTTTAAGGCAAAACTACTTTTGTCTTTGAAGGGATGTTACTATTGTAATACAGGGAAGTGTACTGACTCATATGCACAAACACGTTATAACATTTACAATTGACCTCTACATTTAAAGATACAAGGGTCAGAACAGACCCCCTCACTGATTCCTAATTACAGGATCAACACTCTGCTCAGAAGAGGAGATTAGAATTATTTATGATGCAGGATAAATATCGAAGTTCCAATGGTGGCAAAAGCAGACCACAAACCCTGTTTACCCGTGTTTATTACAAATTAATAACGTATTTTGTGAGCTTAAGTATTTATGAACCAGCTTTGCTCAAAAAGGGGACATGCCTTTTTTCTCTCACACAGCACGACTGTGAATTCAGCCTCACTCAGATGTGTCCAGTTGATGCTCGGTGCTGGCCAAAATGAAAATGGAACTAATCGACGGCTGTGAGAAAGGCTCTCTACCCAGTTCCAGCTCAAACCAGTTTCAGAATAGAGGACAGCATCCAGGTCACACAGCTCCCATTGTCAAATCGCTGTGCCCAGTGACCAGGAAATACCGGTCCACACCAGTCATTTCAAAACCTCAAATCATTTTGTGGCGCTTTGCTAATTATTTTGTGAAGCAGATTCCCAACCAGCAACCATCACACAGGGTCTGTGCATCATATTCTCAGATGGATTTTGATCGAGAATCGACCGAAATTGTAAGAAATGTCTCTTTCTTCTACATATTGTTACAATGTAGAGAGGAGACATTGCAGGGTTGATAGTAAAAAGAAATGCAGGGGCTCTATGTTAATTAGATCAGAGTGTGTTTGTCCTTTTCAGGCCTCCTATCTGGGTTAGGAACTCTACCGCTGCGCCACAAGAGGGCCCCTGCACTGGTCTTGTTTTTTCCCTTCCCAGGCACAACCAGTACCCTTTATTTTCTTTGTTTTTCCCTCCAAAATCACTTATGTTAATTTTTTTCTTCATATATATCGAGAGACAGAACTGAGCTTGCTTTTTGTTTTTAAACTGAGTGACTCAGGAAAAAAGACACCACTGTGTATATACTTTATTGTGCATTTTATTCTACCACCAGGAAAACACATGTGGCCAAACTCTGGAATGTTGATGTAATGGAATATTATCCACACTGTAGCTCCTTAATGCTGTTTTAACTAAGTGCTCTGACTAGTTGTTCCAACAGCAGCTAATGTACAGGACACAGGGGAGTGTTCAGCTCTTGAGGGTGTTGGAGATCACCATGTGGTTACCAACTCTGGCTGCAGACCACGGGGATTGTTTCAGCCTGGGGTCTTCCGGCAGAGTTGGCTGACCTTGGCCCAGTTGGAGAGTCTGGTGGAGGAGCTGCCATCCCGAGACGTGGCACCAGGATACTCTTCCCAAGGGCCAACAGGGTATTCCCAGGAAATCAAAACCTCAGTGACTGCTTGACTGCACAGATGCACCATGGTGCTCTAAAGGCTGCGAAAATTAGGAATGGAAGGCCATCTAGCCCCTGGAGCCTGCTTCTTCATTCAATTGTAACACGGCTGATCAGACATTCCTCGCATCACCTTTCTTGCCCTTTCATCACATCCCTCACTGATCAAGAATATCTCTCGGCCTTTGATGTACAGAAGGACTCAAAGCCCAGAGATCTAAGTTCCTTCTCATCTCTGTCTCAAATTGGTGCCCCTGTCCAGGCAAGGGAGATGTTTGAGCTCAAGGCCAAGATGGCAGCCAGCTGGGATTCCATCAAAGTTGTCCGCAGAGGCTCTGTCAAGGTGGGGTCTCCTAGAGGTGACTACACAGGTAGTGCCATGGATGAATCCCAACAATTTGTAAGGTACCTCTTTTGTACAGTTAAGCCGTCGCAGGTTTCACTTCCAGCTTGCTAAGCCCAAAGTCTCTAGCTAATTTTGCTACAAAGCCATTCTAACTCTCTACCCATGCTCCTACACACTTGTGTTATAGTGCAGCTCCACATGAAGAAAGGGTTTAGAGGGATATGGGCCACGTGCTGGCAAATGGGGCTAATTATATTAGGATATCTGGTCAGCATGGATGAGTTGGACCAAAGAATCTGCTTCCATGTTGTTCCCCCTGTTGGTTTATCCTCTGAACTATAACTGGTGCCAGTCTGTGAGTTGGTGAATACTGGTGTAAATTTGAATGACAACCTGCACTGCATAGTGCTCCCTCTTTGACATCTCAAAGGAATAACTGGAGCTTCTGGTGCTGTTCAAATGGGACTGAAAATAAAGGGCATGCATTAACATTCGGTGGCCTGGGTTAATATTTAGCAGCAATAGACTCTCGGCTTTTGTAAGCATCCAGAATTTCTCTCTCACGCCATCTCCAATTATTCTACCCATTTTAGATTTCACACGTGTAACCTTTTAAACATTATATTTTTTCACATTCTTTGCACAATATATGTTCTCAGCCTTATTTACACAGCTCTGAGTTTCCATTTTGTAGACAGATTGTTTCCATTACCATTATTTATTTTCAATATTATATTTACAATCCTCATGTAATCCCATTATCATTGCTACACAATTTTCTCATGAATTTTTTGCAGAGGCCTGCAATCCAGCAAAATATTATTAAAACTCAGTTCGGTAAATATGGTTCATTATGATTGCTTCTTTAGCATTAAGGTTTGGATAAGAAAAAACTGAGCTGTCATGCCTTTATTTTCACCCACCAGTTTCACAAATCTGATTTTCCATCTATCATCTGAATTCTGGCTTTTTTAAATGATTCAACTCTCTCAACAATAATAATGTTGCTGGTTAATTTTCTAACTATTTTAATGAATTGCTAACTAGGGTTATTAATTGACCTTCCAATTGCTGAACCTATGCCACTAAAATGGTCAATACCTTAAAAAAGAAACGTTTTATCTTTCTCAACAAATATATTCTGTTGAGACATTAAAATCTTGACTTGATAAATGATCCACCCAGAGCTAACTGAGAAAGGATAATATTAGATTGAAATAATGGGGCTTATACTATTGCAAAAGGACTGAACCCAAAGAGGTTTAGAAGCCAGCAAATAATAAAGGCAGAGGAATAACAACTGGAAAAGGAGGAAGAAAATTGGTAAACAATTTCTTCTCCTCTCTGACCTAAACTGAAGACTGCGAGATCTGGTCCTGGATGGCCCTGCCAAGAGAAACAATCTTCCTTACACATTTTCTCGCTCAAAGGTCCTCAACAACATCATCATCATTTGCTTGAGAGGGATCACCCCTCATTCTCTGGAACACTGGGTGATATAGGCCTACCCTACTAACTCTGCACCTTCCCCATAGTCCTGACATCTTTTAGTTTCAAAAAGTATGTTGCTCAGAACATGACAGAATATTCCAAATTGCAAACTAAAGAATATTTTGTATAAGTCAGACCTTAACCTTTTGCTGCCTGAACATCTTCAGTATGAGGCTACTAAAGCCCTCTTTCAACTTCAGCTGTGAAATAGAAAGTAACGGGAAATACATGCGGAACTTATGTAATATGTGAGGAAGAGCAGGACCACATGTTTTTAGGTGGTTGGATTAATTTTTTACTGATGAACTTAGGTACCCTCTCTCAACCAGTGAACATGGTGGCTCAGCTGACTGTCTGTGTGGAATTGCACATTCACTGGGTGCTCCGGTTTCCCCTCTCAGTCCAATGATGTTAGGTGGATTGGCCCTACTCAATTGCCTACAGTGTCCAGGGACATTCGGGCAAATTGGATTATCCATGGGAAACACAGGGTTACAGGGATAGGATAGGGATCTGTTGGATGCTCTTCAGGAGGTTCAGTGTGTACTTGATGGGTCAAATGGCCTACTTCCACACTGTATGGATTCGACGGACAAAATTAATGAAGTGGGGTGATACTATGTACTTTTTTTAAAAAAAAGTTTAATCAAATGTGGCTGTATCTTCCAAACTAAACTCTTTTTTTCTGGAGATCTCCTAGTCCTCCTTGAAACACTCATTCATTTGATGGTTGAGCTCCAGGAGGTTCAGAATTGTCTATTCTCCACACAAATCTGTTAAAGTGGAGTCCTCTTCTGTCGCCTGGTGACTTTAATTCCAGATGATAGACCTTGTCCATCAAAGGGATTATCACCCCTCTCCAACCCAGGGATACATCTAGGGCCAGCTAACTCGGACATGAGTTAGGAATACAAACCTCTTTCAAGCAAAATTAATGAGCTGGGCAGTTCGGACCCACTTCCAGATGGAACATTAAACTCCGATGGTGGTCTCTATTCTCTCAGGTGCATGTGGAAGATCCAACAGCACCATTCGGAGGAGAGTCAGGAGCTAGCCCTGATCTCCTGGCCAATCTTTATCCCTTGGTTATCAGTTATAGAGTCATAGAGTCATGGAGATGTACAGCATGGAAACAGACCCTTCGGTCCAACCTGTCCATGCCGACCAGATATCCCAACCCAATCTATCCCACCTGCCAGCACCCAGCCCATATCCCTCCAAACCCTTCCTATTCATATACCCATCCAAATGCTTTTTAAATGCTGCAATTGTACCAGCCTCCACCACTTTCTCTGGCAGCTCATTCCATACACGTACCACCCTCTGCGTGAAAATGTTGCCCCTTAGGTCTCTTTTATATCTTTCCCCTCTCACCCTAAACCTATGCCCTCTAGTTCTGGACTCCCCCACTCCAGGGAAAACACTTTGTCTATTTGTCCTATCCATGCCCCTCATAATTTTGTAAACCTCTATAAGGTCACCCCTCAGCCTCTGACACTCCTGGGAAAACAGCCCCAGCCTGTTCAGCCTCTTCAGCTTCTCCCTGTAGCTCAGATACTCCAACCCTGCCAACATCCTTGTAAATCTTTTCTGAACCCTTTCAAGTTTCACAACATCTTTCCGATAGGAAGGAGACCAGAATTGCACACAATATTCCAACAGTGACCTAACCAATGTCCTGTACAGCCGCAACATGACCTCTCAACTCCTGTACTCAATACTCTGACCAATAAAGGAAAGCATACCAAACGCCTTCTTCACTATCCTATCTACCTGCGACTCCACTTTCAAGGAGCTATGAACCTGCACTCCAAGGTCTCTTTGTTCAGCAACACTCCCTAGGACCTTACCATTAAGTGTATAAGTCCTGCTAAGAGTTGCTTTCCCAAATTGCAGCACCTCACATTTATCTGAATTAAACTCCATCTGCCACTTCTCAGCCCATTGGCCCATCTGGTCCAGATCTTGTTGTAATCTGAGGTAACCCTCTTCGCTGTCCACTACACCTCCAATTTTGGTGTCATCTGCAAACTTACTAACTGTACCTCTTATGCTCGCATCCAAATCATTTATGTAAATGACAAAAATGTAGAGGGCCCAGCACCGATCCTTGTGGCATTCCACTGGTCACAGGCCTACAGTCTGAAAAACAACCCTCCACCACCACCCTCTGTCTTCTACCTTTCAGCCAGTTCTGTATCCAAATGGCTAGTTCTCCCTGTATTCCATGAGATCTAACATCGCTAATCAGTCTCCCAAACATCCTGGTTATCATATTAAAATGCACCATAGTCCTGCTCTCGCTAGAGAAAGACAATTGTTGGTGGTTTCACCCGAGGGTCACCACGCATAAGGCGCGGGAGAGGTTGAGAAGGAGAGCCCTTCGAGGTAACCTCAGTCAGGGCTGAAATTGAGCCCATGCTGTTGTCCTCACTCACTATCACAAACCAGCCAGCCAGCCAACTGAGCAAACTGATTCCCTACTCCTATCAGAGTGCTGCATGTGGCAGCGTGCTGTGCACAAATTAGTTGATGCATTTTCTGCATGGCTCCGCACTTGTATCCATCTCACCCAGTTCTCAACAGACTAGGTAAAGCAAGAAAAGCCAGCATTTATATCACGCTTTACACACTAGAATTCACAAAGCATTTTAAAAACAAACACTGGACTTTTTGAAGTGTATTCACAAAATCTTGAAAGAAACTCCTAAGAACACAAGATGTGACAACAGAATTTTACATTTGAAGCATTTTACCATAACTAAAGTACTACCGACTAATTAGGGAAATTAAACTTTAATCACAAAACTAAAAATACCCTTTTTTTCTTTTAGAGCAACTAAGATCACAGTTCACCAGTATTTCACAGGAGGTATGGTCAGCACATTTGCAGATAACACCAAATTTGGAGGAGGTGTGGCGGACAGGTTACCTCAGATTACAACGGGATCTTGAACAGATGGGCCAATGGGTCGAGGAGGGGCAGATGGGAGTTTAATTTCGATAAATGTGAGGTGCTGCATTTTCGAAAGGTAAATCAGATCAGGACTTATACACTTAAATAGTAAGGTCCTAGGGAGTGCTGCTGAACAAACAGACCTTGGTGTGCAGGTTCATAGTTTCTTGAAAGTGGAGTCGCAGGTAGATAGCACAGTGAAGGTGGCATTTGATATGCTTGCCTTTATTGGTCAGAACATTGAGTATAGGAGTTGGGAGGCAATGTTGTAACTGCACAGGACGTTGTAAGGTCACTGTTGGAATACTGTGTGCAATTCTGGTCTCCTTCCTATCGGAAAGACGTTGTGAAACTTGGAAGGGTTCAGAAAAGCTTTACAAGGATGTTGCCAGGTTGGAGGATTTGAGCTACAGGGAGAGGCTGGGGCTGTTTTCCCTGGAACGTCGGAGGCTGAGGGGTGATCTTATACAGGTTTATAAAATCATGAGGGGCACGGATAGGATAAATAGACAAAGTCTTTTCCCTGGGGTGGGGGATTCCAAAGTTAGAGGGCATAGGTTTAAAGGTGAGCGAGCAAAGATTTATAAAAGGGAACTAAGGGGCAACATTTTCACACAAACCGTGGTACATGTCTGGAATGAGCTGCCAGAGGAAGTGGTGGAGGCTGGTACAATTATAACATTTCAAAGGAATCTAGATGGGTATATGAGTAGGAAGGGTTTAGAGGGATATGGGCCACGTGCTGGCAAATGGGGCTAATTAACTTAGGATATCTGGTCAGCATGGATGAGTTGGACCAAAGGATCTGCTTCCATATTGTACAGCTCGATGATTCGATATAATTTTACACCATCCTTGAAGTAGATATTTAATCCTCTCAGACTCAGTCCAAGGTGATCCTGAGCTCCCAAGGGTTTACATTGTTCTCAGCAAGAAAGGTTTTATCTCTCAAAACTGTCTATTATAATGAGGTGTTCTCCATTAGAAATTCTTCCTCACACACAAACTATGCAAATCTTCTGGCCTGGTTTAACATGAACCCCTCATTACAGCCTTAGTTCAAACATGGACAAACAGCAGAACTCCAGAGGCGAGGCAAGAGTGTCAGCCTTTGACATCAAGGCCACATTTGATCAAGTATGGCATCTAGGAGCCCAAGAAAGACTGGAATCAATGGGTATCGGGTGCAAACTCTCTACTGGTTGGAGTCATACCTCGCACATAGGAGAATAGTTCTGGTTTTTGGAGGTCAGTCACCTCAGCTCCAGGACATTTCTGCAGGAGTTCCTCAGGGTTGTGTCTGAGATCCAACCATCTTTAGCTGCTTTAGTGACCTTGCCTGCATGGTAAGGTTAGGGGTGGGGATGTTCATTGATGATTGTACAATGCTCAGCACCTTTCATGACTCCTCAGGTATTGAAACAGTCCATGTTCAAATATAACAAAGAGATGGACAATATCCAAGCTTGGACAGACAAGTGACAAGTAACATTCATGCCACACAAACGGCAGGCATCGATCATCTCCAAAAGAAAGACAAAGGGAGACCAGAAACTCAACTGGATTTGCCACATAAACAGTGGCTACAAGGGCAGGTCAGAGGGGAATACTGCGGCGAGTAACTTACCTCCTGACTCCCCAAAGCCTGTCCACCATCTACAGGGCACAAGTCAGGAATGTGATGGAATAACTCCCCACTTGCCTGGATGGGTGCAGCTCCAACAACACTCAAAGCTTGACACCATCCATGACAAAGCAGCCCGCTTGATTGGCACCACATCCACAAACATTGAATCTCTCCAGCACTGATGCTCAGTAGCAGTACTATGTATGAATTACAAGATGCACTGAAGAAATTCACCAAAGATCCACAGACAGTATCTTACAAACTGACCATTTCTATCTGGAAGGAAGAAGGGCTGCAGATACATGGGAACACCACCACCTGCAAGTTCCCCTCCAAGCCCCTCACCATCCTGACATGGAAATATATCGCAGTTCCTTCACTGTCACTGGGTCAAAATCCTGGAAACCCCTCCCCCTTAGGACATTATGGCTCAATCCACATGAACAGCAGCAGTTCAAAAAGGAAGCTCACCACCACCTTCTGAAGGGCAACTAGAAACAAGCGTAAATGATGGCCCAGCCAACAAACCTCATAACCCATGAATGAATTTTAAAAACCCAGCTGTATTTCTGTACAGTGAACCACAGTGTCTTGCTGCTCTCGGTTTGATCCTGGCAGACTAACCTCGACTGGGATATCTTAGACCCTTTCTTGACTTAAAGCTCATCTCCTTGGCAACATGAAGGGCCTTGGGCCTTGTATTCAGTTAGAAAGGCTGATTAACACTCCTTGAGGCCCCAATACTGTTTTTTTGTGGTAGTAGATAGGCAGTTTAAAAGCCCAACTGTTTACAACAGGACATTCTCAACACTTTGCTGGGACTGTGGAGAGCACATTCTCTGTTAAATAGCAGTAGCTACATGAGATATATGAACGCCTTAAACATTCTTTTTAATCTTTAGCGATCAAACCACCCAAGCTTGCTGTGAGGATAACTTTAAGAACAGGTCAGATGACCCTGTAGTTTACCTTCAAGACAGTCCCAACACTAATCTTCTAAACCTCACAACTGCAACACCATTAACAGCGCCACAATAACCGGATTGTTTTTTTAAATACTATTTATTTAGGGATAAAATATTGCTTTGGCAATATAGGAAAAATTGTTTACTGTTGTAGAAAATTGTGTTATAGGATTGTGTGTGTTCTCACCTGAGGGGAGTAATGATAAACTTGGTTTAACAGCTCATCCAAAGGACAGTCATTCTATCACAGCAGCATTGCACTGGAGTGAGCTTGATATTTACAGTGAGGTGTCTGGTGTGAAATCAGAACCCACTGTTTTCTCACTCATGGGAGACAGTGTTACTCACTGAGCCACTGACCAATGCACCTTTCACTGTTAAAGCCATAGACAGCTTGCAGTGAGACAGGATCATCTGGACCAATTACTACAACAAAATGAGAACACTCCTCTCTGGAGGGCTTTGGATAAATTTTCAGCTCATTAAAATGACAGTACACTGCTTTCAAAAATCCACACAGTTGGGCAGAAGGTAATCTTATTTAGCTTCCACCGTGTAAAACCTATTTCTGTTCAATTTCCTTCTAATTAGAGCAGGTAATTAATTATTGGTTGACGGAAGGAATGTGGAAATATGGAACTCCTGCCAGCACCTGCTTTCCACATTAAGCTAATTGAGAGGTTTATAACAATAAATGGTTTCAATAGAATAGATAGAGAGGAAGACTAATTTCTTCTAGTGAAGTAATCCGGAATTAGATAGCAATAATTAGGATATTTTATTCATTCGTTGGGATGTGGGCATGGCTAGTAATGCCAGGATTTATTGCCTGTTCTCAAATGTCTTTAGGAAGTGGTCAGGTACTTCCTGAACCATTAATGTCCAGTTGCTGTAAGTGCACAGCGTGGAAGGGAGTTCCCGGTTTTTTACCCAGCAACGCTGGAAGGGACGCGATTCCAGATCAGGATAGTCAGTGACAGAAAGGAACTTGCAGTTGGTGGTGCTACCCTTGTCCTTCTGGGTGGTAGAGGTCACGGGTTTGAGTGGTGCTGGAAAAGCGCAGCAGCTCTGTGCTTTTCCAGCACCACTCTAATCTAAACTCTGGTCATTGCTTTTACCGAGGTCACGAGTTTGGAAGGTGCTGCTGAAAGCACCTTGGTGAGCTGCTGCAGTGCATCCTGTGGATGGTACACACTGCAGACACAACGTACATGGGGCAGGGGAGGTGAATGTTTAAGGGTATTGATGGACTGCATTGTCTTCAATGATATCAAGTTTCTTGGTGTTGTTCAAGATACATGCTGAAGTTATGTTTATGCAACCTCCAAGCAAGGAGTGTTAGGATAGAAATCTGCAGGTTATTTAAAAACAAAGAAAGGCGAAGCTCTCAGTTTTGTGTGCATTCATGTAAGAAGAGTTCACAGGAACGAACTGGAGAGAATAATTAGGTTGAACTCGAAGATTTGATATCAAGGGAAATTTCTTCAAATGAATTTCCATAAAAGGTGGTGTTGGAAAACAGGATGCAATTTCACTTTGCTGTGTTTTAAGATCTTTCTAGCTGCTCCACGTGTCGTTTTCCATCTTTTGTGTAATAACCTTCTCAAGTATTGTTAAATAAATGCTGCAGCCTTGTGTGACTATGTTTCAATGAATTGATCACATTAACTCATAATAAATATATAATTGGTCAATTTCATTGTGATCGGTCTTGTCCAGTACCATTCACTAGGATAATACTTGCCACTTTAAAACTGAGGTCTTGTAGCATGCAGGAATGGAGTGCTTTATTATGTGAAGACTTGCAATGGAATCAACTACTTTACCATCAGCAAGTGCCCCCGCTCCCTGACCTTATGGTGGAGGGAAGGCCACTGATAAGCAACTGAAGATGACTGGGCCTTGGGCATGACCCAAAGGAACTCTTTTGGCGATGCCCTGTGGCTTCGAGCCTACCACAAACATAATTTGTTCCACTTTGTGCTCCAGCCTTTTCCTCTGTTTGTGACATCAAGGTTAGTAACTCTCGTCTCATAGAATCATTGAGATGTACAGCATGGAAACAGACCCTTCAGTCCAACTCGTCCATGCCAACCAGATATCCCAACCCAATCTAGTCCCACCTGCCAGCACCCAGCCCATATCCCACCACACCATTCCTATTCATATACCCATCCAGATGCCTTTTAAATGTTGTAATTATACCAGCCTCCACCACTTCCTCTGGCAGCTCATTCCATACCCGTACCACCCTCTGCATGAAACACTTGCCCCTTAGGTCTCTTTTATATCTTTCCCCTCTCACCCTAAACCTATGCCCTCTAGTTCTACACTCCCCCACCCCAGGGAAAAGACCTTGTCTATTTATCATATCCATGCCTTGCATGATTTTATAAACCTCAATAAGATCACCCCTCAGCCTCCGATGCTCCAGGGAAAAGAGCCCTCGTCTATTCAGCCTCTCTCTACAGCTCAAATCCTCCAACCCTGGCAAAATCCCTGCAAATCTTTTCTGAACCCTTTCAAGTTTTACAACATCTTTCTGATAGGAAGGAGACCAGAATCGCACACAATATTCCAACAGTGGCCTAACCAATGTCCTGTACAGCCGCAACATGACCTTCCAACTCCTGTACTCAATACTCTGACCAACAAAGGAAAGCATACCAAAAGCCACCTTCACTATCCTATCTACCTGCAACTCCACTTTCAAGGAGCTATGAACCCGCACTCCAAGCTCTTTGTTCAGCAACAGTCCCGAAGACCTTACCATTAAGTGTACAAATCCTGCTAAGAAATCGCTTTACCAAAATACAGCATCTGACATTTATCTAAATTAGATTCCATCTGCGACCCCTCAGCCCACTGGTCCATCTGATCAAGATTGTCATCTGAGGTAAACTTCTTCTCTGTCCAATACACCTCCAATTTTGGTGTCATCTGCAAACTGACTAACTATACCTCTTATGCTCACATCTAAATCATTTACATAAATGAAGAAAAGTAGTGGACCCAGCACCGATCCTTGTGGCATTCCACTGGTCACAAGTCTCCAGTCTTGAAAAACAACCTTCCACCACCACCACCCTGTCTTCTACCTTTGTGCCAGTTCTGTATCCAAATTGCTAGTTCTCCATGTATTCCATGAGATCTAACCTTGCTAACCAGTCTCCCATGGGGAACCTTGTTGAACGCCTTACTGAAGTCCATATAGATGACATCCACCTCTCTGCCCTCAATCCTCTTTGTTACTTTTTCAAAAACCTCAATCAAGTGTGTGAGACAGGATTTCCCACGCACAAAGCCATGTTGACCATCCCTAATCAGTCCTTGCCTTTCCAAACACATGTACATCCTGTCCTTCCGGATTCCATCCAACAACTTGCCCACCACCATCAGGCTCACGGGTCCATAGTTCCCTGGCTTGTCCTTATCACCTTCCTCAAACAGTAGTACCACGTTATCTAACCTCCAGTCTTCTGGCACCTCACCTGTGATTAACGATGATATAAGTATCTTAGTAAGAGGCCCAGCAATCACTTCCCTAGCTTCCCACAGAGTGCTAGGGTATACCTGATCAAGTCCTGGGTATTTATCCACCTTTATGCATTTCAAGACATGCAGCACTTCCTCCTCTGTAATATGGACATTTTTCCAAGATGTCACCATCTATTTCCCCACATTCCATATCTTCCACGTCCTTTTCCACAGTCAACACTGACAAAATACTTGTTTAGTATCTCCCCCATCTCTTGCGGCTCATCTCAAGCTCTGCTCCTTTATTCACGTTTGGTACTGGGCTGTAGCGGGGTCAGGGTCTCAAGCTGGGTTTTGAGGAGTGAGGTTGTTGCTGCTGGATAGCACTCCCGACATCTTCCATGAATTTACTGACAGCCGCGAGGAGACTGACGGGACACTAACTGGCCTGATTGGGTTTTTCCTGCTTTTTACGGACAGGACATAATGAACAAAATCTCCACTTTGTTGGGTAGATGCTGCAATGGGACAGCTTGGTCAGAGGCGCAGCTAGCTTTGCGGCACATTGCGGCAGTATCCAATTCTGTCAGCTATTTCTTGACACCACCACATCTAGTGCACCAAAATAATGACAGTCAAGGACATCTGGCTGAAAGTGTCTGCTAATTCTTCCATTTCTTTTTTTAATGTCTGTGCTTTTGACAAACAGTAGAAATGGAATTCTTGACTACTGAGTAGATCTTAAGACGTTTAAAAGCATAACTTAAAAAACATATTCTTTGATGGGATGTGCCAAAATTTGTTGCCATTCCTAACTGCCCTTGGCTAATGACGACATTCATCCACTGTTCACTGTTGAAAAACCCATCTGGTTGACTCATATCCTTTGGGTAAGGAAATCTGCCATCCTTACAATGGCCTGGCCTACATGTGACTCCAGACCTACAGCAATGTGGTTGATTCTTAACTGTCCTCTGGGCAGTTAGGGGTGGACAACAAATGCTGGCCCATTCTGTGAGTGAACAAAAAAAATGAAGGTCCTTCTTACATTACTGCAGACAGTGGAGTAGGTATACCCACAGCGCTGTTAGGAAGTGAGTTTTGACTCAGCCAAGAAAAAAAAAATGCAAATTGAGGAATAATTCAAGCAACTCTCTATCTTTCAATATGTAATTTGTGTTAACAGAAATTCTGAGTAGACAAAGTCAAATCAAGAACTAGCACATATATGATGGGCCGAATGGATTCTGCGTGTTGTAGGTGTAGCCAGCTTCAAATAACTGACCTGTCCCTTTCCATTTTTATATATTTTAGAGATTCCTGTTTTCAGGAACAAACTGGCAAAGAAACGTGATAAAAATGAATAAGATGTATCTCTATTCACAACTGAAACTTGCCACAAGTCTAGCAGTTTGATTTGAATAATTTTTAAAAAAAGATTCCCTTCAGCATATTTTATTTCTGACCAACAGCTCCATTGTCAAGACTTTTCCTAAATTAATTTAAGGCCCACCGCTTTAATTTGCAAGTCATGTCACCGTAGTCTTACCTCACAACAGGCTGCCCCCTCATTACAGAGAGGTGACTGGTGGCAATTTAACTAGAGTCACCACACCTCAGGCAAGGGGAGAGGTTGAGAAATGGAGTCCTTCATGGTAACCTTAGCCAGTGTGGGAATTGAACCCACACAGTCAGCATCACACTGCTTTGTAAATCAACCATCCAGTCAACTGAACTAAACCAAGCCCCTCAACAGAGCTGTAACCAATGTCTTCTGCAAAGTTCGATTTCCTTATACAGAGAGTTACAAAGGACAAAGTTCCAGATAATTCTGCACGTAGGGAGCATTCACATTTCATTGTTCAGTAGACAAGAGGTGGGAGAGAGTTTTAATCTCCGAAAATTGCTATGCACTGTTTGTCACTGGACACACTCCAGTTTGGATATCTCTCAACTGCAGGTACATACCTGACTGAGTATGCACTGAGTACATACCTGACTGAGTATGCACTGAGTACATACCTGACTGAGTATGCACTGAGTTAAAACCAAAGGGAATCCTGCTGGGTGTCTTTTGATGAGGCAACTATACTGAAAAAGATACATCAGCCAGAAATGTGACGTTTTGTTTGCCATTCCAGCACAGATGCATTCTACTTCCATAACATTTGGGTGGCATGGTGGCTCAGTGGTTAGCACTGCTGCCTCAGTGCCAAGGTGCCAGGTTCAATTCCAGCCTCAGGCGACCGTCTGTGTGGAGTTTGCACATTCTCCCTGTGTCTGTGCGGGTTTCCTCTGGGTGCTCCAGTTTCCTCCCACAGTCCAAAGATGTGCAAGTCAGGTGAATTGGCCATGCTAAATTGTCCATAGTGTTAGGTGCATTAGTCAGAGGGAAATGGGTCTAGGTGGGTTACTCTTCGGCGGGTTGTTGTGGACTGGTTGGGACGAAAGGCCTGTTTCCACACTATAGAGATTGATTTAGAAAACCCATTTCTCCTTGAGCTCTCCCAATAACTCTTTGCAAAGATTTAATCTCCACCCAGTTGGCATTCAGCAATAACCCCAAACTGATTCCCCTGGCATTCATTTAGGAAATTGGAAATCATAATAATACTGGAATTAGCGGAATTTTGACTGGTGCAGACCCGATGGGTCAAAGAGCCTCTTTCTGTGCTGTCGACCTCTACTAACCCTTTCCAAGTCATACATTAATAATCCCCACATGCCACTGGCCTCAGGTCTGATTAAATGAACCCAACGGTAACTCGCTCTGGTGGAGGACAGACACAGTCATTTCCAAAATCCAGTTAAACTACATCTGTGCAAAGTGTGTTAGACTGGTGTCAAATCCATAAGAAATGGAACTTGTGATATACAAAGAATCATAAAATTTTAAGTACAGAAGGAGGCCATTCAACCCATTGTCTCTGTACTGGCTGTGGAAAGAGCTACCCAACTAGCCCTATATTCAGCACTTTCAATATATATCCAATTCTCTTATGAAACTGCACATGGCATTCACCTCCACCTCTCTCCCAAGCAGTGCTTCCCAAATCCTAACAATTCTCTGCACAAAGAAGTCTCTCTTCATCTCACTCCTTGCTCTCTTGCTGATAATCTGGAAATCGTGACCCTTAGTTACTGACATACCAACTAGTGCAAACGGAATATCCTCTTTGCCCTTTCAACATTGTTCATAATTTTGAACACCTCAAGAAGATTACCTCTTAAACTTCTCTGCTCCAAGGAGAATAAGAGTCAAGATTAGAGTAGTGCTGGAAAAGCACAGGTCAGGCAGCATCTGAGGAGCAGGAAAGGAAGGTGCTTGATGAAGGGATTTTCCTGCTCCGCTTTTCCAGCACCACTCTAATCTTGACTCTAATCTCCAGCATCTGCAGTATCCACCTCCTCCAAGGAGAATAAGCCTAACTTCTCTGTTACTTCCTTTATCTAAAATCCTCATTCCAGGTATCAGTTCTAGTAAACCTCCAATTAATTCTCTTCAGGGCTTTAACATCCTTCCTTAAATAAGGCACCCAGAACTGAACACATACACCAAATATGGTCTGACCAATGATTTGTAGAGGTGGAGCATTAATTCCTTGCTCTTAGGTGTCTCTATTTATAAACCCTACAAGACTTCTTAAACACTGTGTCAACTCGCTTGGCACCTTCAGAGAATTGTGTACCTGAACGCCAAGGTGCCTCTGCTCCTGGAATACTTCTAATGACAAAGTATTGGCAGATTGAATATTCAAAAGATTAAAACTCTCTCCCACCTTGTCTACTGAACAATGAAATATGGATGCTGCCAACATACAGAATTATCTAATCCTGTGCTCCCTGCAAAGTTGTACTGTTGAGCCTGTATTGTCTCTCCCAGTTTCTTCAACCAAAATGCACTACCTTACATTTTTCTCTATATTGAAATTCGTCTGCCAGCTCTGCCCATTTGGCCAACTTGTCAATGTCCAATTGAAGCAAATTCCTGCACAGTTTGTGAAATCTGAGAATTACAAGGGACGGGGCAGGGAAACGTGTCATGCTTCCACTTTCACAGATGGAAATAACAGAAGGTTTACATGATTCATTCCTTGGATAATGGACTTACTTTATGATGAAAGGTTGACTAGATTGGCACTATACCCCTTTGGAGTTTAAAAGAACGAGAGCTGACCTGACTGAAGTACTGAAGCTCCTGAGGGGATTGAATGTTTGAATGAGACTAAAACCAGGGATCATAAGAGGTCTTCCTTTTGTACAGCACGGAAACCGACCCTTCTGTCCAACTCGTCCATGCCAACCAGATATCCCAACCGCCAGCACCTGGTCCAAATCCCTCCAAACCCTTCCCATCCAGTTGCCTTTTAAATGTTGCAATTGTACCAGCCTCCTCCACTTCCTCTGGCAGCTCATTCCATACACGTACCACCCTCTGCATGAAACACTTGCCCCTTAGGTCTATTTTTATATCTTTCCCCTCTCACCCTAAACCTATGCCCTCTAGTTCTGGACTCCCCCACCCCAGGGAAAAGACTTTGTCTATTTATCCTATCCATGCCCCTCATGATTTTATAAACCTCTATAAGGTCACCCGTCAGCCTCCACTCCAGAGAAAACAGCCCCAGCCTGTTCAGCCTCTCCCTATAGCTCAAATCCTCCAACCCTGGCAACATCCCTGTAAATCTCTTCTGAACCCTTTCAAGTTTTACAACATCTTTCCGATAGGAAGGAGATCAGAATCACGCGTAATATTCCAACAGTGGTCTAACCAAGGTCCTGTACAGCCGCAACATGACCTCCCAACTCCTGTACTCAATACTCTGACCAATAAAGGAAAGCATACCAAAAGCCGCCTTCACTATCCTATCTACCTGCAACTCCACTTTCAAGGAGCTATGAACCCGCACTCCAAGCTCTTTGTTCAGAAACAGTCCCTAGGACCTTACCATTAAGTGTACAAGTCCTGCTAAGATTTGCTTTCCCAAAATGCAGCACCTCGCATTTATCTGAATTAAACTCCATCTGCCATGTCTCAGCCTGTTGGCCCACCTGATCAAGATCCTGTTATAATCTGAGGTAACCTTCTTCGCTGTCCACTGCACCTTCAATTTTGGTGTCATCAGGAAACTTACCAACTATACCTCTTATTTTCGCATCCAAATCATTTATGTAAATGATGAAGCGTAGTGGAGTCAGCACCGATCCTTGTGGCACTCCACTGGTCACAGGCCTCCAGTTTGAAAAACAACCCTCCGCCACCACCCTCTGTCTTCTACCTTTTAAGCCAGTTCTGTATCCAAATGGCTAGTTCTCCCTGTATTCCAGGAGATCTAACCTTGCTCACCAGTCTCCCAGGGGGAACCTTGTTGAACGCCTTACTGAAGTCCATATAGGTGACATCTACTGCTCTGCCCTCATCAATCCTCTTTGTTACTTCTTCAAAAAACTCAATCAAGTTTGTGAGACATGATTTCCCATGCATAAAGACAAAAGTGAGGGCTACAGATGCTGGAAATCAGAGTCTAAATTAGAGTGGTGCTGGAAAAGCACAGCATGTCAGGCAGCATCCGAAGAGCATGTACATCCAAATACATGTACATCTTGTCCCTCAGGATTCCCTCCAACAACTTGCCCACCACCGAGGTCAGGCCAGTGAGCATTTGGAAAGGCAAGGACTGATTAGGGATAGTCAACATGGCTTTGTGCGTGGGAAAGGTTGAAGAGTTCCGAGGTGCGCCGATTTTCCTGCTCTTCGGATGCTGCCTGACACAAAGTGGCTTCAAACAAAGCCCTGTGGAACGGCTATGATACAAACGGGAGTCAAAGATGTAAATGCTGCTTTTAGCATCTGCCTTACTCATCGCCCCCATGGTCACATTCAATCCCAGTGAGGCTGGAGTGTAGGGCAACATTTCATTTCAACATTAAAACAAAAAGAGCACAATTATCAATCTGAATCCTCCAAAGGATGCAGCTGATTTGGGACAGTTCTCAATTAACTGAAGGTCCAAAATGAGTATGCAGTTGTTCTCTCTCACACATAAACTGCTGGAAGAAGGCTGACTGTGCATACACAGGGCAGTATTAGTGCTCCTTTGACACTGGAGAGGTCACATTTCCCTGCAATGCTTATAACCATTTTTTGTGTTGACCTACACCAGCCATTGTTTCTCCGACAATACCATATTCCAGAGCTAGAAATAGAGACTGGTACCATGGCTCTTCTCAGAAGCAGCTCCCAGCCACAGAAATAGCATCAGTTAGATCCATTATAATCCTGTTGACACAAAATTCACAGGAATTACATGACCACAACCCTGTAACTATGCATTTGTCCACAACAACTGTGTCCCACTGATGCATGGAAGCATACATGATTGAAGTAAGGGGGCTATGCTGGGAGTCTGATCTTGGTTATACCTCTGCCAGACTTAATTCCGCTAGGAATAAAAAAACCATCTTTTCTAACACTTCTAATCTCACTTTAAGGGATTAAAAACACACACACACCGAAGTGTTTGGGGGGGGGGGGGAAGAAAACCAGATTTTGGATGTAAGTATTTATTTATCACAATCCATTTTAATACAATAGGAACATCTCTAGGGCTGCAGCATTAGATCACTGGACATGAATGAATGGCCTTTTAACATATTCGGCCCAATTTGTTCAGCATGCTGAGTTGCTGAAATCGGGTGCCCACAAATTTAATTAACACTATCCTCCTACTTCCCAGCACAGGAGCTGACAGTGGAACGTCAGCAATAGAGATTACACATATCTCCTGAATCAGCTAACAGTGGAATCCCTGCTGAAGTCGCAGAAAGTCCCTGGTTTGATTCTGAAAGCCACAACTTAGTCCAGTCAGATCCAAATGATTTAATTTTAAGTGCTGAATAGTTAACACCATGTCCTTCCCTTTTTGTTAAGAGATCTAACCTCAGGTAATACTTTGTTATTTTCCATTTTCAACTTAGTTGCTAATAAAAGGGTTGAATGTTGGGCAGGTAATAATAGGCACTAGATAGGATACAAGAACACAAATTTCTGATTCAGTTAAATGTTAATCTATAATATCACAGGAGTGATTAGACTAATTGACAAATACAACCAATTCATCATAAAAACAGCACATTAATACTGAGGAATAATTTTCACAAACTGGCTGAGGAATAATACAACCAATTCATCATAAAAACAGCACATTAATACTGAGGAATAATTTTCCCAAACTAAGCATCTGCCACACTTCTGCTCAACATTCAGATTTTGACCAAAGTGCGGATTTTGTGCCAGATATAAATGGGTGAGCAAATGTGTTTTAACTCAGTGTAACACTATCAGCTCCCACTGTATTACACTCACATATGAGAAACATGTGACTGCTGACATACATGAGCAAAATCCACCCTGGCTCATTGTGACACAGGAGGGTGAAAACTGGTCGTCACAACAGCATTTTGGGGAAACTGAAGCTGTTGAAAAATGAAGTGACCTTCGATGGTAACAATATGAAAGGGAAAAAAAAAATATAACCAAACCAGCGAACTTAATGCAGTGCACTTAATGAATAAGATAATGAAATAAATTAAACTCCCTTTTGAATGCCACGACTATAGAAACAGTTTCAAAAAAACATTTCCTTTGTGGGTGTTGCTGGCTGGGTCAGCATTTAGTGCCCGTCCCTATTTGCCCTCGAGAAGGTGGTGGTGAGCTGCCTTCTTGAACCGCTGCAGTCCACCTGCTGTGTAATGCATATTATAACATTTGAATAGGTTAGAGGCACAACAGGTCAAATAGCCTCTTTCAACATCATTCACCTGTATGATTCCAAACTCTAAAAGGATTACAAAATAGCAATACATCATTTTATACTAGAGCTCAGAAACAGATGTGGTTATCATGATACACCGAGCAACAATAATTCGAACTCGTGCTGTTTCATTTATGTTTCCATTCAATCTCCCTCAAAATGCCATAAAATACACTGGTTTGACTGAAACATTTTGAAAGGTTGCTTTTCTACCTGGCATGAGGAAGAGTGGTAATATGGCTGGGCTAGTAATCCACAGTGAAGCTCAGAGGGCAAGGGTTTTAATTCTACCATGGCAGATGGTGAAACTCTAATTCAATTTTTAAGAAAAAAATCCGAAATTAAAAACTAAGTGTTATGATCACGTAACGATCGTAACACTCCATCTGATTTTCTGGATGCCCGTTAGGGAAAGAAATCTGCCATCCTTACCCAGACTGGACAACATGTAACTCCTAACCCACAGCAATGTGGTTAATTCTTAACTACACTCTGGAATGCTCCTTAAGCCATATAGCTCAGTGGCAATAAGAGACAGGCAACAAATGCAGGTCCAGTCAACAGTGCCCACATCCCATGAATAAATAGAAACAACACTGAAGCACATTTTATTGTAAAATGAACAGACACCCTCCTACAAATTTGTGACATTTAGAACTGATTCAGGGCAGCTTTCATTTTGGAACCAGTTAAAATTAAATTTTAATTAGATAAGGAAATTGACAGTGTTGAACTGTGGGGGAGGGAAGCAGGAATTAAGATGTAGATCAGCAATGATCTGAGCGAACAGCTGAACAGACCAACGCAAGTGAATAGTCCACTCCTGTTGCTTAGCTTTGTATTGGAATAAAATTCCATTCCGAGCGTCTAACATGAATTAAATATCAAATAACAGAGTAACATTTTTCAAGAATGAGAATAGCTCTATGTACAATTAAAGCTCCCAGGTATAAGCACAGTGGCCGTGTTACTGAATCCAGAATAATGACAACATGAATTCAAATCAGAATCTAACAATTTAAAATTAAATCTATTGAATAAATCTGGAGTTTTTTTAAATGGTTAATAATAGTGACAGTGAAGCTACGAAATTGTCACAAAATAACCCATATGATCCATGAATGCCCATTATAGTTAGAAATTTGCCTTTCTTACATTCTGTGGCCTTCATGATTCCAGAGTCACAATGCTGGGGTTGACTCTGAACTGGCCAATGATATGGCCCAGTAAGCCACACAGTTGTACTAAGCCACTGCAGAAAACAGACTGGCCATCTCACTCTGACTTGGGCACAGGACACAAGACATGCCAAACCCAGTCAAACCAAATCCATTTCACCAACAGCTGGAGCCTTGTCAAAACTGGGAGAACTGTCCCACAGAAATAGTGAAGCAACATCTCTTACATAGATAGCCGCACCATGTGCCAGACTCCTCCACCACCAGTGCTGGGTCTGTCCTGTCCCAGCAGCATGAGCAATGACAAACCTAGCGGTGAGTAACAGTTGCATGCAGTTGAGATATACCATCGCTGGGGGTCCTCAACATTGATCTAATATCATGAAACTTTTGGGAGTCAAAATATGAGCAAAGGATCTTCATGCTAATTACAAAATAGTGTCCTTCCCCAGTTGTGTTGAACACCAATTTAGAAGCAGCACTGAGACAGCAAAGAACAGCTTCTACACTGGGTGAAAGGGCAGAACCTCAATGGCCATCACTAAGGGTGGCTCAGGAACCACACCACTGATACAGCTCGGGGTTCTAAAGGATAAACCTGCCAAACTAGGCCTGTAGGGGGCAGGGAGAAAACCAGACCATTAGAAATACCAACCAGACCTTGTCCTCAACAACTGCCCTTTTGTAGGTATATCTGGGATTGACAGTATTGGTCAACAGTGGCCAGAGACCTTGTGGAGATAGAAGCCATGTCCTCACAGAGGGCACACTCCAATGTGCTGAGCAGGAGCACAAAGCAGGGCAGTTACAAGGCTCTGTGGGCCACCAGCAGCAACACAAGTGTACTCCTGCCCAGTCCACAATCTTGTGGCCCACATTATACCACTCCACTGTGAGTTCAAACCAGGGGACCAATCCTGGTTCACTGTGACTGTACAGGATCAAATCAAGGCAGCACCAAACCTCAATAAAAATTTGTAGCAGCCCGGAAAGGAGGGCTAAATAATAGAAACAGCATTTTTTGTAATATATTTGCAATCTGTGGGTGTCAAAGGCTAGACCTGCATTTACTGCCCATCCCGAATTGTCCAGAGCAGAGAGGTTAAGAGTGAACCATATTGCTGTGGGTCTGGAGTCACATGTCCATCAGACCAAGTAAGGATGGCCATTTCCTTCCCTAAAGGACAGTGATGAAGCAGACATATTCCCTCTACCACCTCCCCCCCAAAACAATGCTTTCATGGTCATCATCAGATACTCAATCTTAGGTTTTTATTGAATGTAGGATTTGAACCCAGGTTCCCAGAACATTACACAGCTCTCTGGATTAATTGTCTAGCAATGACACCGCTAGTCCATCACCTCCCTCTGATAGACAGGGCCAAGCAATCCTGCAGACAACAGATCAGAACAAATCTCTGCAGCTGTACTAGTGGTGATTAATGGTGGACAGTTAAGTAACTAACCAAAGGAGGGGGTTCTATGAACATGGTAAAAACAATGACTGCAGATGCTGGAAACCAGATTCTGGATCAGTGGTGCTGGAAGAGCGCAGCAGTTCAGGCAGCATCCGAGGAGCTTCGAAATCGACGTTTCGGGCAAAAGCCCTTCATCAGGAATGAACATGTCTACCCTGAATGTCAGAGAGATATCAGAGTGTAAAAGTCATGGCTAAAATATTTCCAACCACCTGGAGTAGATGATTCATCTGTGTCTCCTCGTAAGGATCCCAACATCACAGATGCCAGTCTTCAGCTAATTTGGTCTGGTCTCAAGATATCAATAAACGCCTGAGTGTGCAGATACAGTCCAAAGGTAATGGCCCTCGACAATGTTCTCGCTGAATTGCTGAAAATGTCTGCTTTGGGATCATTGACGCACAACTGCATCTTTAACATCTATCCAATAAAGTACCTTCTAATCTACTTACCCACAGCCAGGTCAATCTTAGCTGACTCTCCCTCTGCACTCAAGTAATTGTCTTTGTTTAATTTTAAAATCCTTGTTTGTATGGTGATTTTGACTTTGCTATGAAATTTAAATTGAACTCAGTTGTATTATGATCACTATATCCCAGTGGATACAATGAGATTACTGATTAATCTTGCCTTATTAGACATGCAAATTATCTCTAAAATAATGTTGTTATTTCCAGTTGCTTCCATTTCATATTGCTCCAGGGAACTGTCACAAAATCATTCTACAACTCAACTTTTAGACCATCCTTTCCAGTCAAAGGATGATTAAAGTTGACCATAATTGCTCTAAGCTCCAATATGTTTTTGTCTAATGCTCTAACAATGTAACTGTTAGATGACATGGAAACTACACCCACTAGTGGAGTATGACACTAGTCCTGCCTAAACTCCACCCACTTTGATTTGATTTAGTGGTTTTCTGAATCAAGAACCTTCTCCACTAATATCATTACTTTCATGGCTCCCCATTCTCCTTAATTATTTCACCAACCCTTTTAAAAAATATTCCAAGGTACACTTCTTTTTAAAACCTATTTTCTAATCAACCCGTTCAGTAATGTTATTACACACCTCTGGAACAGGTAGGATTTGAACCCTGGCTCCAAGGTAAGGATACAGTGCAACCGCATCTTTGTGATGGTGATTAATCTACTTGCCTGGATAAGTACATTGGGGAGACAGGCCGCCTACTTGCGGAACGTTTCAGAGAACACCTCTGGGACACCCGGACCAACCAACCCAACCACCCCGTGGCTCAACACTTCAACTCCCCCTCCCACTCCACCAAGGACATGCAGGTCCTTGGACTCCTCCATCGCCAGACCATAGCAACACGACGGTTGGAGGAAGAGCGCCTCATCTTCCGCCTAGGAACCCTCCAACCACAAGAGATGAACTCAGATTTCTCCAGTTTCCTCATTTCCCCTCCCCCCAACTTGTCTCAGTCAAATCCCTCGTACTCAGCACCACCTTCCTAACCTGTAATCTTCTTCCTGACCTCTCCGCCCCCACCCCACTCTGGCCTATCACCCTCACCTTGACCTCCTTCCACCTATGGCATTTCCAACGCCCCTCCCCCAGTTCCCTCCTCCCTACTTTTATCTTAGCCTGCTGGGCACATTTTCCTCATTCCTGAAGAAGGGCTTATGCCTGAAACGTCGATTCTCCTGTTCCTTGGATGCTGCCTGACCTGCTGCGCTTTTCCAGCAACACATTTTCAGCCCTGGATAAGTACAGCTCCAAGGTTAAAAACCTCAACCTCATCCAGAGCAAAGCAGACTATGACTGGCACCCCATCCATCTCCCGTAAACATTAGTCCCCTCTGCTATCGAAGCTCAGTAGCAGCAGTGTGTCCATCTACCAGATTCACAACCGACCAGGGTTATTTGACACAGTACCTAGAAGAACATGGGTCGGAGATGCACAAGGACAGCGCTCCCTGCACATTCACCCAGAGTCACACACCATCATGACTTGGAATCACGATGTATTGCTAACATTTTCACGCACTGAGAATCCTGCAGCCCCATTCCGAACAGCATTGCAGAAGTACCTTTTACACATGGACCGCAGCAATTCACCACCATCACCTGACACAATGTTAGTTATAAACCCTGGCTTCAGTGTCAATGCTGTCAGCCCACAGACGGATAAGAAGCCACTACAGGACCGCAATTTCCCCCCCGACGTGGTCGACGATGCCCTCCACCGCATCTCTTCCACTTCCCGCTCCTCCGCCCTTGAGCTCCGCCCCTCCAACCGCCACCAGGACAGAACCCCACTGGTCCTCACCTACCACCCCACCAATCTCCATGTACAGCGCATCATCCGCCGTCATTTCCGCCACCTCCAAACGGACCCCACCACCAAGGATATATTTCCCTCCCCTATCAGCATTCCGTAAAGACCACTCCCTCCGTGACTCCCTCGTCAGATCCACACCCCCCATCAACCCAACCTCCACTCCCGGCACCTTCCCCTGCAACCGCAGGAGGTGCAAGACTTGCGCCCACACCTCCCCCCTCACCTCCCTCCAAGGCCCCAAAGGAAACTTCCATATCCGCCACAGATTCACCTGCACCTCCACACACATCATCTGTTGCATCCTCTGCACCCGATGTGGCCTCCTCTATATTGGGGAGACAGGCCGGCTACTTGCGGAGCGTTTCAGAGAACACCTCTGGGACACCCGGACCAACAAACCCAACCACCCTGTAGCTCAACATTTCAATTCCCCCTCCCACTCCACCAAGGATATGCAGGTCTTTGGACTCCTCCATCGTCAGACCACAACAAAACGACGGTTGGAGGAAGAACGCCTCATCTTCCGCCTAGGAACCCTCCAACCACAAGGGATGAACTTGGATTTCACCAGTTTCCTCATTTCCCCTCCCCCCACCCTGCCTCAGTCAAATCCCTCGAATTCAGCACCGCCTTCCTAACCTGCAATCTTCTTCCCGACCTCTCCGCCCCCACCCCAGTCTGACCTATCACCCTCACCTTGACCTCTTTCCACCTATCACATTTCCGACACCCCTCCCCCAAGTCCCTCCTCCCTACCTTTTATCTTAGCCTGGACAAACTTTCCTCATTCCTGAAGAAGGGCTTATGCCCGAAACGTCGATTCTCCTGTTCCCTGGATGCTGCCTGACCTGCTGCGCTTTTCCAGCAACATATTTGCAGCTCTGATCTCCAGCATCTGCAGACCTCACTTTCACATCAAGAAGAATGTCTATTATTGCTGAGATAGATTGGTGCAGGGGAATCAAAAGCACATGCACTACTCTGGTCCCTTCATCCATTATCACAAGTTCTCAAGACACACAATCCTGATGAATGCACAAACAGTATGCCCAACTTGTCCTGTGGGGGGTGGGGAAGAGAAAGGGCAGGGCTCCATAGCAAATGACGTCTTCTACTGTACACCTACCCATCCCTCCCTCTCTCTTCAACCGGAGCTAGATTCAAGACACATGTATAATGCTTCTCAGTATTCTGCCCAGAATTCCAGAGATTGGGATCCATTCCCTGATTGAGACGGTGCAGAAACTGACCTCAGAAAGTGTTCAAAGCAGCTTGCAAGCTGATATATTACAAACATTTGATCAACCGCAGCTTCTGAACATACATGAAAGACAACATTCACGTAGGGTTTACAGCTACATAAAGATTACACAAAATACTGGCCACATACAAAAGACAGCATTTGCACGCTTCTTAAAACAAAAAAAGTGTGCGCGCGCGCAGGGAGACAGTCAACTTCCCAGTTAGGGACCAAATAACCGACTCAAAATGCTCCCAGGACGGTACAAGAGGTCAGCACAGCACCAGGCACACCATCTCGGTTTAAACTTCCCCAGTATCATTATTCCACGCAGTTTCTAGCCTTAATGGTTTGCAGATGAAGCAGGGCACAGGCCAATTCCCCCCTGACGTTGGAACTCGGGAGTACAGTAAAAGGAAATGTAGCTGCAGTGTAGCAGGTCACTGTGGTAACACTTCCTACACACTGAATGGAGACTGTTACTTTCACCACGTTCTCCGGGCCGTTTTGGCTGTAACCCTTTTGCTGATCGATACCCCCCTTCCCCCCCATCGAAATGCTTTAATATGCAATGATGCTCACACATTCCCCATCCCACGGCCCGTGTACTTCAAATGGAACTTGTGACCGGGAGATTCACATTGTTGATTTTTTTTTTGTTAAATTGCAAGGGACTATTATGATGTGTTGAATGCTCTCGAATAGTGGGGAGACTCCGCGAGGAATCAGCCCCCCCCAGCTCTCCCGCTGATGCTCCGAGCTGCGGACTATATTCATTAAAAGCAGTAAATATTGACAAGAAGCAACCCATCTGTCCTCTCCTCAAACTCGGATTATTGACTAGCTCGGTTCACAAATGCAGCGGAGTGTCGCAGTCACAGATATGTTAAAAATTACAAAAAAAAACCCCAAAGCGGTTGCATTTTCACTTCCATCTTCACTTTACATCTCGCCTCCCAACTTGCTCAACAAAATAAATGATGTTGGAGCCCAGTGGAAATTTTTCTAAGAGCTATTTGGCGACCGCGACGATTTCAGGGTAATTTTCCATCCCCGGTCCAGTGTGTAATATTGACACGGATTAGTGTCTCTTTAAGACACCGAGGTTTAATACTCGGACTGAACTTCGCCCTCTCTCGTTTATTAATAGTTTTAATATTTATTTTACCTGGTTCTGCTGAGGTGCCATTCTACATCCACCTTCACTAGGCTTTAGTCTCGGAACGGCTCAGCACCGGTCTAGGGGGCTGTAAGCTTCCCTCCACAGTCTCCGGGATGAGACTGTGTTCACTGTCGATACTCCAAAGGCGAGTGGAGAGACGGGAAAACAGGAGCCAATACAGAACAGCACCACCTCCCAGCCTCTGAGAGCAACGTCACCCTGACCCCCCGCCTCACCGAGCTGGCCAGCACAGAGGCAGAGCTGCAGTTACGATTTAAAGAGGCACATAGTTCCAAATTCTTGTACTGAGACGGTTCGAATTTTTTTTGCTGCAAAATCCACGCACCTTTAAATATTAAGCACGGCTCCGTTGAAAAAGCCCCTCAAAACGCACAGTATTTCCAATTCAATTTCTAACACCTAGATTTCAATGGTTTCCAAATGTACAATGAATTACAATGAATAACTTTCAAACACGCAGCTGGAGATGACAAGCTGGAGTTTCCTGTGATTTGGAAACATCATTTGGGATGGGGGATATTAAACCTACTGACGGCTCTTGTGATCATGTCCCTACCTCTGGGACTGGAAACCTGGGTTCAAGTCCCACCCACTCTAGGGGTGTGTACGAATACCGAGAGTGTGGCGCTGGAAAACCACAGCCAGTCAGGCAGCATCCGAGCAGCAGGAGAATCTACATTTCGGGCACTAGCCCTTCATCGGGAATGAGGCTGTTTTATTCCTGATTATTTCAGGTCATTCCCGATGAAGGGCTTCCTGACTTGTTGTGCTTTTCCAGCACCACATTCTCGACACTAATCTGCAGTCCTCACTTTCTCCTAGTGTGGACTAATATGTCGAAACAGGTTGGTTAAAAATATTTGAACCCACTTCTTTCAGTTCCGCCTATCATCTACACTCATTAGGATGGGCTCATTGCCCAAACAAACAGTACTTTGTTTCAGGTTGAGAAGGGAAGATAGACAGAGTAGGTTAATAACTGGTTGAGATCTCAATATGTTATTATGTGATTGGATGATATAGTCACGTGTACAGATTTGGAATGCGAACTATGCAAATATGATTGGATGGAGATGGGCTCAGGAAATGTGTAAGCCATAATAGGAAGTTTATAATTTGTAAAAGCAATAATATTGGAGATGTACTCCATTTTCTTAATATGTACATCTCCTGCACATGCACAAACAAATATTTAACAGGGAAACACGAGTCTTATCTGGTTTAAGAGGAAATCAAGGGGCAAACTCACTCTTTAACGGAGTCTAATGACAGCAAAAGGACCTTTAACTTTTTTCTTGTGTTTCACATCCCTGATGGACAATTCCTGATTGAGAAAGTGAGGTCTGCAGATGCTGGAGATCAGAGCTGACCTGCTGCGCTTTTCCAGCAACACATTTTCAATTCCTGATGGAGCCAACATTGCAAACACTTCTGATAGTCCCAGGCCAAGTAGAACTACCATTAACTCGGAAGCATCCTGAACTGGAAATTACTTTTTCTAAAATAAAACCCTTCACAATAATATGATTTGCTGTTAGATTACACTATTTGACCAATCTAATTTAAAGGCTGTGTGATAAAATCAGGAAGTGCTGGAGAAACTCAGATTCTTGCAGATCTGAGGAGTCATATCCCGCTCGAAACATTAATTCTGTTTTTCTCTGCGCAGATGCTGCCAGATCTGCTGAGTTTCTCCAGCAATTTCTGATTTATTTCAAATTTCCAGTATCTGCAATTTGCCTTCTCCAGAGACAATGTGGCTGGCCGTTGGAAATCTATTGATGGGGAAAAGGATCAAGATAGTATGAAGATAATTTTATGAGGACAGTATATTAGAAATCACAGTCCTGTACAAAAGTCCTTTGACCTGTTTGCCTGTGTCAAATGATGACTGTAGAAAACGTACTGTCTGGGTGCACAACTGCGCTGCCCAGCGCTGTAAGAAACTACAGAAAGTTGTGTGCACAGCCCAACCATCTCCCATCCATACACTTCCTGATGCCATGGAAAGGCTGCCAACATCATCAACGACCTATTACACCCCAGTAATGCTGTCTTCCAACCTCTTCCGTCAGGCAGAAGATAGAGAAATGAGAACAGCTTTTTTCCCTGCTGTTAATAGACTGATGAATGGACTCAACAAATAATGTTGATCTTGTTAATGCTGATCTTGTTTCATGCACCTCCTGTGCTTCACTCTGTCTAAACACCCCGTGATCTGTATGTCCTTACATACAATGATCCGTCTATACTGCTCACAAAGCTTTTCACTTCTGTACATGTGACAATCAATCAAATCAAATCAGGTGATCAGATCACCTAATATTGCCATTGTCGCCTCTGCTCTCTGATATGCACTTGGGTTTATTTTTCAACTTCCTTGAAATCATTAAGGAAGGATACATAGTTTATCAATTTTCTGAGCATTTTGAAACATTATCATTAATAAGCTGCTTAGATGTATCTGCTGAAAATGTGTTGCTGGAAAAGCGCAACAGGTCAGGCAGCACCCAAGGAGCAGGAGAATCGACGTTTCGGGCATAAACCCTTCTTCAGGAATCTTCCTGAAGAAGGGCTTATGCCCGAAACGTCGATTCTCCTGTTCCTTGGATGCTGCCTGACCTGCTGCACTTTTCCAGCAACACATTTTCAGCTCTGATCTCCAGCATCTGCAGTCCTCACTTTCTCCTCCTAGATGTATCTGCTATCAAGATAGAAGTAAAACAATGACTGATCAATTTTTAACTGCCTTCATCTGATTTTAATATCTGAGACTCTTCAGGGACTAAAATATTTTTTTTTTGAAAAAGGAGAAAACACTGCCTTAGGATTGACCACCTGACAATTTTGAGAAGGAAACTGGGTTTGTAGCACAGAACTGGGATGAGAGGAGGTGGTGTAGGTGGGTACAATTAAAACATTCCTGATGAAAGGCTTATGCTCGAAACGTCAACTCTCCTGGCCACGGATGCGGCTTGACCTGCTGCGCTTTTCCAGCACCACACATTTTGACTCTGAGCCAGCCTTATTAAACCAATGTGAGATAAACAAAGATGGTCTCAGCTAAAACCAAAGTTTTATCTAAAGGCAACAAAACTCAGGTGAGAAGAAATATTCATCCGCCACCTTTCATGTACGTGTTTCTGGAAGTTTCACATATTTAGTTGAAATTTTCATGAATATTTTCCAACTTGAGAATCATCCCAGACATGGGAATACACAAATGAACTGTATTTCAGGAAAACAGCTTTTGGGCAAAACAGAGAAGAAAAATTGGTTAGTAACACAGAACTGGGATGAGATGAGGTGGTGCAGGTGGGTACAGTTACAACATTTATAAGGCTTCTGGATGGGTACAGGAACAGGAAGATTTATGACTCGATAACTCTATACCTCTCCCTCTCCCTTAGCCTTATGACAAACATCGCATGGTGATAAGGCAAATGGGGAAAAATCTATTCACCAGAAACTCAAGATATTACAGATTTTGTCACAGCTGTCAGGTTAAAATATAACATCCCAAGGACTCCAAAGACTTTTTAAAATGATGCACATCCTTGCCCTTTTTTGCACCAGAAACATACTTTTTAAACTTCATACGTATGTTTGTGTGTGAATTTGACGTCACGTTTTATTCTTCTTCTTGGGTTCAGTAAGTAATATAATTCCTTTTCTATCACTCAAGGAAACTTTGTATTTGGCTCCTTAATTTTAACCAAGTCATAAAGTTGTGCAGCTCAGAAACAGACCAACTCATCCATGCCGACCAGATATTCTAAACTAATCTAGTCCCATTGCCAGAAATTGGCCCATATCCCTCTAAACCCTTTCAATTCTTGTACCCATCCAGATGCCTTTCAAATGTTGTAATTGTACCTGCCTCTATTACTTCCACTGGCAGCTCATTCCATGCACACATTACTCTCGGTGTGAAAATGTTACCCCTCAGGTCCCTTTTAAATCTTTCCCCTCTCACCTTAAGCCCATGGCCTCTAGTTTTGAACTCCCATGGGAAAGACCCTTGGCTATTCACCCTATCCATGCCCCTTATGATTTTGTAGACCTCCTCTATAAGGTCACCCCTCAACCTCTGATGCTCCAGGGAAAATAGACTCAGCCTGTCCAGCCTCTCTCTGTAGTTCAATTCCTGGCAACATCTCAGTAAATCGTTTTTGAACCTTTTGAAATTTAAACGACAGATTTTCTATAGCAGGGAGACCAGAATTGAACGCAATATTCCAAAAGTGGCCTAACCAATGTCCTGTACAACCATAACATGACATGTCAATTCCTATAGTCAATGCACTGACCAATAAAGGCAAGAGCCAGACACCATCTTCACTACCCTGTTGACCTGTATCTCCACTTTCAATGAACCATGCACCTCCACCCCTAGGTCCATTTGTTCAACAACGCTCCCCAGGACCCCATCATTCACTGAGTAAGTCCTGCCCTGATTTGCCTTACCAAAATGCAACACCTCACATTTATCAAAATAAAACTCCACCAGCCCACTCCTCAGTACTACAGTTTAATTTAAATGTAACAGAGCTACATGCTAAAAAGGCAACAAAATAACTCTTATGACGTCCACTAACGTTATGTCCCACATTACACCCTTTGCTACATTGCCTTGTGTCCAATTCTCCATCTCATCATTTATGACAGGAATTCCAGTTTCCTTGTTTTTGTTTTAAAAATCTTTTTCCAAACCTGCCTCTTGCCACGTTCCGACCTCTCAATTCCCATCACGTTGTGTCTCTTTCCTTCTCTGTCTCTGTCGATTTATTTATTTCTGTGTTAACCTGAAAAAGTGTTATGAAAGCAGTGTTGCTTTGCTCCTTACTATTCTGCCCGTCCATTTGCTGGAAGGCTCTTTTCTGATATTTGTGAAAGATGTGATAAATGCTGTCGACGGGAGGGATTGCTTATACTTTATCAAACGAGATCATTCATTCCTTTTACAATTAGCGCAGCTACGAGAAGGACTTTTCCACAAAACCATACAATTCACACCAAGCCCCAAATATCCCTTCCTAAACAATTGGCTAATGTATTTTGATTTCTGGTGATGCATTTTGATTCTTTCTCTTTGTTTGCCCAACATTTTGAGTTTGGAGTGGTGCAGATACAGTTGCTATGGTAGCAGTTTAATCCAGTATGAAGAGAAACACTTTAAAGTGGCCATTTGAAGGATTAAACCAAATTGGTTGCCATAGCTCAGTGGCAGTTCATTCAAATTTAAATTACATACAGCCTTCCAACTCTGAAATCCAAACCTCACTGCCTGGTTTTATCCAGTATTGTTGTTGTGTCTAAACATTAGCTGTTCCATGCAGGTGAACATTCCATCTTCTTGTATCGTGTCCAGGACACAGTTGTTTAATCACAGCACTGTGTAAATGTGACACTGCAGGAAGGATTAACAATTCCAAATGCAACCCGTTCCATTCTCATTTTCACATGAGAGTAAACAAAAATATTATTTAGCTGTACCTTGTTATTACAAACTAGTTGTTGCAATAAACATACTCACATGTACATTTAATTATAACCTAAACTAGTGCATCCCTTAGGGAAGAAAAATTACTTTTATAAATCCAGTGATTGTAATAATATGGTTTTGACTATTCGTGAATAATTAGCATCTGAAAAGAAATGCAAACCGCAACACGCCTAGGGCTTGTCAGATATTTTTCCTTCAGTTGTATTTGGTAATGATTGTTTATAATGGAAGAGCTTGCTGCAAGGTATAGTCAGGAGTCAAACATATGTCATGATCAGATTAACTTCCCTCTCCTGGAGGCTGTTATTCTGTTTCAGCTGTAGCACAGTTGGTAGTTCTCTCACCTTCAAGTCACAAGGTTCTGGCTCAAGGTAGCTGGAGAATGTAACTTAAAAGGAGATTTTGAATTTGCATATTAAAGGGCCTAAACCAACATATCCCCTCCTAAAAGATGCAAGACTTAACCTGTTTGGTTAATATAACATTACAACTCTGAGACACTGTAATCCTCTTGCTATAATTTCTGTGTCTTCTGGTCCTGCTCCACAACCACCTGATGAAGAGGCAGCGCCTTGAAAGCTAGTGCTTCCAAATAAACCTGTTGGACCATAGTCTAGTGTTTTTTTTATTTCAAAAATATACTTTATTCATAAATACTTTGATATATACAACTGGACATGCCGTACATATGTAAACATTCCATTTCTTTGCATATCGAAACAGAGTAATCATTCTTATTTACAGGTTGGTGCGATTACATTGAGCTGAGGCGTCAGCAGAGCCCAAATGACTGCGCGGGCCCCCTGTTCTTCTTTAGGTAGGCAGGTGTTACACGGTGGTCTTTCCCCACCGCGCCTTGGCGGCAGCTGCCCCAAGCTTCAGCATGTCCCTCAACACGTAGTCCTGGACCTTGGAATGTGCCAGTCTGCAGCACTCAGTCGGGATCAACTCCTTCAGCTGGAAGATCAGCAGGTTTCAGACCACCCAGAGAGCGTCCTTCACCGAGTTGATGATCCTCCAGGCACAGTTGATGTTCGTCTCGGTGTGCGTCCTGGGGAACAGGCCGTAGAGCACGGAGTCCTGCGTCATGGCGCTGCTCGGGACGAACCTCGACAAACACCACTGCATTCCTCTCCAGACTTCTTCTGCTTAGGCACATTCCAGAAGGAGGTGTGTGACAGTCCCCCCCCCCCCCCGCAGCCGCTTCGAGGGCAGCGTGCGGTGCGGCTGAGAGTCCGGGCGTGCATAAAGGATCTCACAGGCAGAACCCTTCTCACCACCAGCCAAGCGATGTCTTGGTGCTTGTTGGAAAGTTCTGACGGCCCATGGGCCCACAAGCTCGACCATCTCCTGTAACTGCTGAGGTGCGGTATCCCACACTCCTGCAGAAACAGGACATCGGCTTTCACGTCGGCCAGGAAGGCCAGCATTGAAACACATCACGCAGCAGATTTTATGCTGCGCACATTGATAGTTGCAATTTTTATCCCCATTTTTTTAACAAATTGCGAGGTTACCCGTGTCTGATTGCCGCTGGTCCTGCCCCTCTGGGGTAGCTGTCTGCATCCCCATGCAGTACGCAAACTGCTGGACCCTCGCAGGGCTGAGGTAGCTGTCCAGTTCCTCACTCGGCCCATTTGCCCGCTTCGGTGTCATCAGGCCGAGACCAGGGTCCATGCTGTCTGTTTCTATATCTGACAGCGGGGCTGTCAGAGGGTCGCTGCTCCCAGTGACCTGGAGCTGTGTGGCAGCGGGGCCCTCCTGGCTTTCACCTGGTGGGGGGGTGGTGGTTTCCCATTTCCTCAGGAGGTTCGTCCCTTGGTTGGCAGTTGCTGCTCTCCTTTCTCCTCGCAGCGCTCTGCCTCTTCTTTTGGTGACGACCCTCCTTATGCCCGTCCTCACCCTCCGAAGAGCTGTCCATGTCTTCCACCTGCAGCTGCCTTTTCCCCTTTTTCTGGGCGGTCTTGGTGGCCGGGTGGGTTTTCTTCCTCTTGTTTTGCACCAAGGTCCATTCCTCTGCCTCGTTCTTTCCCTTCTCCACCTCCTCCTCCTCCGCCTGTCCTGTCGGAGCTTCGCTCGGCAGCTGTCCCTCTCCAGTAGCTGTCATCTGCTCTGCTCCGGCCTGTCCTTCCTTTTGCGTGCCCTCAGACACCATTCCCTTGCTGGTTTGCGGTGCGTTGCTGTCCTTTTGTGGCCCACCCCCGGCCATCTGCACGTAGGTAGTGGCCCCTCGTCTTGGGCAGGCCCTGTACACGTGGCCCGCCTCCCCGCACAGATTGCATTTCTTTTCCTCCTTGCATTCTTTGGTCGGGTGGCCCTCCTCCTTGCAGTTCCGACAGATCGTGACCTTGCAGTCCGCCGCCGTGTGGCCTGACCTCCCGCAGGTTCGGCACACTTTTGGCTGCCCTGCATAAGTCATGTACCCTCTGCTCCCTCCGATAGCAAAGCTGGAGGGTGGGTGGAGGATATTCCCGCTGGCATCAACCCTCAGGGTTACCTTGACCTGTCATTTGCTGGTCCAGATCCTGAAAGGGTCAACCACATCGGTGCTTTGTCCCTCAACCTGCACATATCTTCTCAGGAACATCAGGACATCGGTTGCTGGAACGTAGGGGTTGTACATGTGGATCGTAACAACCCGACTCCTCTGTGCAGGAAGCACACACAACGGGACCGCCGACAAGATGGAGAACAGCGGCTCCCCCTCCTTTTCCTTGAAGACCTTCAGGAGCTGCTCACATTGCTTCACACTCCTGAAGGTGACGTCAAAGTAGCCTGGCCCAGGGAAATCCTGCAGGCAGTACACTTTTCTTTATTTCAAAAATATACTTTATTCATAAAATACTTTGATGGTCTGTACAGTTGGACATGCCATACATATGTAAACATTCCATTTGTTTGCATACCGAAAACAGAGTAATCATTCCTATTTACAGGTCTGTGCGATTACATTTTTAGCTGAGGCATCAGCAGAGCCCAAATGACTGCGCGGGCCCCCTGTTCTTCGTTAGGCAGGCAGACGTTACACAGTGGTCTTTCCCCACTGCGCCTTGGCGGCAGCTGCCCCAAGCTTCAGCGTGTCCCTCAACACGTAGTCCTGGACCTTGGAATGTGCCAGTCTGCAGCACTCAGTCGGGGTCAACTCCTTCAGCTGGAAGATCAGCAGGTTTCGGACCGCCCAGAGAGGGTCCTTCACCGAGTTGATGATCCTCCAGGCACAGTTGATGTTCGTCTCGGTGTGCGTCCTGGGGAACAGGCCGTAGAGCACGGAATCCCGCGTCACGGCGCTGCTCGGGACGAACCTCGACAAACACCACTGCATTCCTCTCCAGACTTCATCTGCGTAGGCACATTCCAGAAGGAGGTGTGTGACAGTCTTGTCCCCCCCCGCAGCCGCTTCGAGGGCAGCGTGCGGTGCGGCTGAGAGTCCGGGCGTGCATAAAGGATCTCACAGGCAGAGCCCTTCTCACCACCAGCCAAGCCAAGTCTTGGTGCTTGTTGGAAAGTTCTGGCGCTGAGGCATTCTGCCAAATGGCTTTGACAGTCTGCTCAGGGAACTGCTCGATAGGATCCGCCCTCTCCTTTTCCCGAAGGGTCTCAAGGACACTACGTGCTGACCACTTCCTGATGGACTTGTGGTCAAAGGTGTTTTTCTTCATGAACTTCTCCACGAAGGACAGATGATATGGAACGGTCCAACTACTCGGAGCGTTCTGCGGCAGCGAGGCCAGGCCCATCCTTCGCAACACCGGGGACAGGTAGAACCTCAGTACGTAGTGACACTTGGTGTTTGCGTACCGGGGATCCACGCACAGCTTGATGCAGCCACACACAAAGGTGGTCATCAGGTTGAGGGTGGCATTGGGTGTATTTTTTCCCCCGTTGCCCAGATCTTTGTACAGCGAGTCCCTTCGGACCCAGTCCATCTTTGATCTCCATATAAACTGGAAGATGGCCCGGGTGACTGCAGCGGCACAGGTTCTGGGAATAGGCCAGACCTGTGCCACGTATAATAGCAATGACAGTGCCTCACACCTGATGACCAGGTTTTTTCCCGCGATGGAGAGCGACCGTAGCTTCCATCTGCCCAGTTTCTGCCTCACTTTGCTGATACGCTCCTCCCAAGACTTGGCGCACGCCCCAGCCTGCCCGAACCAAATACCCAGCACCTTCAGGTGGTCGGTCCTGACGGTGAAGGGGATCGAGGATTGGTCGGCCCAGTTCCCGGAGAGCATGGCCTCGCTCTTGCCTCGGTTTACCTTGGCCCCCGAGGCCCATTCAAACAGGTCACATATGCACATGAGTCTGCGCACGGACAGCGGATCTGAGCAGAAAACGGCGACGTCATCCATGTACAGGGAGACCTTAACCTGCAGGCCCCCGCTGCCAAGAATAGTCACCCCTCTCAGGCTCGCATCCTTCCTGATGGACTCGGCAAATGGCTCTATGCAGCACACAAACAAGGCAGGAGAAAGAGGGCAGCCCTGCCTGACTCCAGATCTGACTGGAAAGCTGTCTGATTCCCACCCATTGATTGAGACTGCACTGACAATGTTGGTGTAGAGCAGTCTGATCCAATTGCAGATTCCCTCCCCTAAGCCCATTTTGGAGAGAACATCACTCATATACGTGTGTGATATCCTGTCAAAGGCTTTCTCCTGGTCCAGGCTGATCAGGCAGGTGTCCAACCCTCTGTCCTGCACGTAGGCGATCGTATCCCTGAGGAGTGCGAGACTCTCAGCAATCTTCCTGCACGGTACAGCACAGGTTTGGTCAGGGTGAATCACCGACCCCAGAGCAGACCTGACCCGGTTGGCAATGACCTTTGACAGAATTAAGTAATACGCATTCAACAGTGAGATTGGTCTCCAATTTTTGAGTTCCTCCCTCTCCCCCTTCCGCTTGTAGATGAGGGTGATGATGCCTTTCCTCATGGATTCACTCATGGTACCTGCCCGAAGCAGGTCCTGGCCAATCAAGTCCCACAGAGCGGAATAGAGCTCGACCGGTAAGCTGTCGCTTCCGGGAGTTTTATTCTTTTCGAAGGACTCGAGGGCCTTGGTCAGCTCGTCCAGAGATAGCGGCTGGTCCAGCCTCTCCCGTGTTCTGTCGTCTAAGACCTCCATGATAGAGGACAGGAATGACTGGGAGGCCGCGCTGTCGGTCGGCTTCGCGTCATACAGATGGCATAGAAGGATTTACTGATCCTCATGACGTCAGCCTGAGATGACGTTAGCGAGCCATCTTCTTCCTTCAGGCTGCTGAGCACGAAGCTCTCTTTGTGCACCTTCTGGAAGAAGAAACGTGAGCACGTCTCGTCCTGCTCCACGGAGCGGACCCTGGACCGGAAGATTATCTTGGAGGCCTCCGAGGCAAAGAGCGAGGCCTGCTGGCCCTTCACCTCCTTGAGGTCCTCCGTGACATCCACCCCCATCCTCTGCAGCAGGAGCCGGTTCTGCATACTTTCCTGGAGCTGGTACAGTTTTCCCCGCCTCTCTCTCACCTCCTGAACACTTTTGAGGATGAAGAATCTCTTGATGTTCCCTTTTACTGTTTCCCACCAGTCCGCTGGGGACTCAAAGAGGGGCTTCACGGTTCTCCAACCTGCGTAGTCCCTCTTGAGCTCCTCAATGTTTCCCGGGGTCAACAGCTTGGTGTTCAGTTTCCACGTTCCCTTACCAGCCCGCTGCTCGTCCTGTAGGTGACAGTTGGCCAGCAGGAGGCAGTGGTCAGAGAAGAACACCAGCTTGACGCCGGTGGATCTGACCGAGAGCGTTCGGGACACAAACAGGTAATCTATCCTTGAGCGGATAGACCCATCTGCCCGTGACCAGGTGTATCTACGCAGCGCTCCGTCTGCAGGGGTGCTGAAGACGTCGTGCAGCTTGGCATCTTTTACCGTGTCCATCAGGGCTCTGGACGTGGTGTACAGTTTACTGTCCCTCCCGCCGGATCGTCCATCTGCATCAATGATACAGTTGAAGTCTCCGGCCAGAATGACCGGCCTGAACGTAGCCAGCAACAGTGGAAGCTGCTGCAGGACGGCCAACCGTTCACTCTTACCCACTGGGGCGTACACATTAATCAGTCTCAGGGGAGCATTCCTGTACATGATGTCGGCGACGAGGAGGCACCCGCCCACCACTTCCTTAACCTCGGAGATGGTGAAGTTGCCTCCTCGCAACAGGATACCCAGGCTGGAGGCGCGGCTATCGTTGCCCCCCGACCAAACTAGTGTTGTGTGACTTTTAATTTTATGCACAGAAGTCGAGACTTATGCTCCTAGTGCAGTGCTGAGGGAGTGCTGCACTGTCAGGGAGCCACCTCTCAGTGAGACATTGACAAGGCCCCATTTGCCTGCTTAGATAGGTGTACCTGATTCTATGGCACTGTTTGGAGAAGAGTATAGATGTATTCCTAGTGTTTTTAGCCAGTATTTATCCCTGAACCAACACTACAAAAGGAGATTATCTGATTATGTTGCTTGTGGGAACCGTCTGTATGCAAATTGGCTGCTGTGTTTCCTATACTATAACAGACACTACACTTCACAAAGACCTAATTGGCTTTGAAGTACTTTGAGATGTCTGATGGCTGTGTAAAGAACTATATAAATAAAATATTGTGTCAATTAAGTTTTTATACAGTGGGTGGCTTTGTTTCTTCCTAGTGCTAGTCCATAAATTACAAGGTTCATGCAATTTCATTGATGGGATTTGAGTTTATAGCTTCTGGGCTGCTCTTCAATTATCTACATGAACAAAGAGGATCTAACCATCACCCTTTGTCATTCAGTGACATTACCATTTCTGATTCTACTACTTAATATATTAGAGTTATCATTGAGTAGAAACTGACCTGGACTAGCCATATAAACAACGTGGCTACAAGAACTGACCAGAGGCTTAGAATTCTTCAGCGTGGGGAGCTCACATCTTGACTGCCCTCAAATCCTGTCCACCATCTAAAGGCACAAGTTCAGAATGTGACTCAGTGGGGTGGGGGGGGGGGGGGGGGGAGACAGTGGCTCAGTTGGGGTGACATAGTAGCTCAGTGGTTAGCACTGCTGTCTCACTGTGCCAGAGACCCAGGTTCAATTCCAGTTTCAGGCGACTGTCTGTGTGGAGTTTGCACATTCTCCCCAAGTCTGCATGAGTTTCCTCCCACAATCCAAAGAGGTGCAGGTTAGGTGGATTGGCCATGCTAAATAGCCCATAGTGTTCCGGGTTGTGTAGGTAAGGTGCATTAGTCAGGGGAAATGTAGAGTAATAGGGTAAGGGAATGGTTCTGGGTGAGATACTCTTAGGTGGGTTGGTGTTGACTTGTTGGGCCGAATACCCTGTTTCCACACTGTAGGGCTTCTTAGATTTTAACGTACGCCTGTCTGGATGAGTCCAGGTCCGGCAACACACAAGACGTTTTGACATCATCCAGGACAGAGCAGTCCGTCCATCATCTTAAATATTCACTCCCTGGAAGTAGATGTTTGGAATCAACCTGTTCTGACTGTTCTGACACATCTCTGGAGCAGATAAGAGTTGAAGTATCCTCTCCCCACAACAAGCCACAAACCATTCTGACTTGGAAATATGCTGCTGCTATTCCCTGGAATTCCCTTCCCAACAGCACTTTGGAAGCACCTAAACCATATCAAACAAAAGCGGAAGCTCACCATCACCTTGTCAACATCTGTTAGGGATGAGCAATGATCACATCCCATGAACAAATAAGAAATTCCCGACTTTACTGTGGTAAAGTCAAACAAAAAATTGTGGATGCTGGAAATCTGAAACAAAACCAGAAATCACTGGAGAAACTCAGCAGGTCTGTTATATAAACAAGACTTTATTCAATAAAGTTTGAGATCTACCCTTTGAACTAAACTATCACACACTGGATTAATACTGCTTACAAGGGATAGGTTACAGTAGGGTTATACAGTAATGCATTAAACTCAAATACCTGAATGTGTGAGAATGTCAACTGGTACAACATTATTTTTCATTTAATGTAAAGATTTTCATAAATGGAGTCAGACATTGAAATGTGCAAGTTTGAAGGACATGGCTTTGCAAGTTGATTATTGTCAGCGTTCTTCAGAAATTCTGATGTTGGGAGGGGTTGTAGTGCATTTGCAAAGTGCCCTGTCACTTTGAGGTCTCTCATCTGACTACAGTTCAGACTGAAGGGACAAGTCTCCTCATATTCCAGAGGGTGAAATGATTTTGGATTTTCACTTTAGTTCCTGCTGGATGTGATTTCAGAAACAGAACTACCCACAATGTGGCACAAGGTAACACTAAATTAGTGCTCTCTGAAATAGGACATAATATTCAGAATTAAGACTGCCACATTAGTTCAGTGGATGAAATTGTAATCATTTGAGATCATAATTCAAGCTATGAAAAATGAAAAGGTGCTATTATGTCCAAAATGCTTCACAGCCAAATAAGTGCTTTGTAAGTATTCACTGCAGGAAATATAGCAGCCAATGGAAGCACTGCAAGGCCCGGGGACAGATACTGGCTGTATATACTTACTGCTTTTGTAAGGTAGGTTAATGAATAAATATTCACCATGGGCATCAGAAAAGAAAGGCCCTGAGATCTTCTTCTTCTGTCTGTGAGGGTAGATGTATCCTCAGTTTAATCCCCAACATGAAGGTCAGTGCCCCTCTCAATGCCAACTCTGTGGTGCTAGTTTATGCTCTCAAAACCCCTGGAGGGAGGAGTGGATGTTGCGTTCTCAGAGTCTGACGTGAGAGTGCTATCACTGAACTATAGAGCAATGTTGCAGCAGAGCTGAGGGGCTGGATGGCCTAATGTTGCTCCTTATTGTACGGCTGCAAGACAACCTAACCCACAGACTCTTGGAAAGCACTTCTCTTTCTTATCACCATCAACCCTTCAGGTTAGCACCAAATTTTGCCTCCCAGTTAGAATCATATAATCCCTACAGTGTGGAAGGAGGCCATTTGGCCTATCAAGTCTGCACCGACCCTCCAAAGACCATCCCACTCAAACCCAGCCCTGCACCCTAACCCTGTGATCCCACATTTCCTGTGGGTAATCCACCCACCCTGCACATCCCTGGACACTATGGGCAATCCACCCTAACCTACACAATCTTGGATGTGGGAAGAAACTGAAGGAACGCCTCACAGATAGTCACCCAGGGCTGGAATCGAACCCGGTCCCTGGTGCTGTGAGGCAACATTGCTCACTACTGAGCCACCATAACTCTGGCCCTCTAGCTACCTCGCAGACGAAGTCAAGAGGTGAGAAGTTGATTGAGTGATGGCCAGCATGTCTGAGTAATAGAATTGACATGGGAAAAGGAATCTGAGGGAAAGTGTTGCGGTGAAAGGGACGTTAATAATAGCCAATCCTTTCTGACACTCTATTGTTGTGTTTCATACCAGACTTTCTATGTGTACAGGTATTACTGAAATAGTTTCTTAAATTCATTTATGGGATATGGGCATCTAGATCAACATTTATTACCCATCACTAATTCCCAGAGGGCAGTTCATTGCTGTGGGTCTGGCGTCACATGTAGGCCAGACCAGGTAACGACAGCTGATTTCCTTCCCTAAAGGATGTTAGAGAAGCAGAATAATTGCCTTTTATTTATTGAATTCAAATTTCACCATCTTCCATTGTGGGAATTACATTGTGGGGACTACTAGTTCTGGATAAGCAGTCCAGTGACATTACTGCAATGCCATCGCCTCCTCCTATAACTGATTTGTTGTTTCCTAGTGAGATAGGTGGGGTGAACATTCACTTTCTGTCTGTTGTCTGTCATGCTGTGAGAATGTTCTGGAAAACACATTACCGTATTCCTCAAATAAAGTCTTCTTTGCTCAAAGAGGGGTGAGAATGTGGAACCTCCCACCACACAGAGTAGCTGAGACAAATATCACAGATGCATTTAAGGAAAAGCTAGTTAAGCACATGAGGAGAAGGGAAGGCCTATAAGAATTTGGACAGACTGAGATGAAGTAAGAAAGGAGAAGGATTTTGTGGAGGATAAGCAAGGAACCATTGGGCTGAGTGGCCTGATGCAGTGCTATAAATACTGGTAAAAATAGACTTGTTGTCCCATGATATAATATGAGTACAAACATTCTCTTATTTCCCTGTTGTAGACTAATAATGTGCAACATATGAAACATCCTGCCATGTGCCTTCCATTAAATCTGAAATTGGATGAAAATTGCTTTCCCACTATTTTCCTGGCATTTGTGACTTCTTTCACTGTCTCTTTATTTTGCTTCCTCCTTTATCCACTTGATGTGCCATAAAAGGATTAATTAATGACTCATGCTGAATTCCTCACATTTTTATTTACAATATGAGTGCTCATATTTAGGGGATCTCCCCAGCACTGTTCATGACTCATTTGGCACACAATTGTGACATTTAGTTACAAACCTGACCTTTCCCCTTTAAGCCAATGTTTGAGTTTGACCTGTGAGAATCTAAATTATGATGGATATTTATAGTTGAAATCAATGATGGTACAGTGGTTATGAATAGCAGATTTTGAGTCTTTAAATAATTCTTACCCCTTGATGGGGATGCATGGGGAGCAGGTGACTTGAATGGAAACATGGGATGTAAAATGATATCCAGCCCAAAGCACCCTCATTCTCATCAGGTGGGTTTGGTCATATAGTATTTATCCAACCGGTACATGACAGAAATGTGCTAGGCTTTCATAGACGCACCAACAAGTAGAGTCAGAGAGTCATATAGCATGGAAGCAGACCCTTCGGTCCAACCAGTTCATGCCGGCCATAATACCTAACTAAACAAGTCCTACTAGCCTGCACTTAGCCCATAATCCTCCAAGTGTTTCTTAATCATATACTTATCCAAATATCATAGAGTCATACAACATGGAAACAGACCTTTTGATCCAACGTGTCCATGCTGACTAGACATCGCAAATTAATGTAATCCCATTTGCCTGCATTTGACCCATATCCCTTTAAACCCTTCCTATTCATATACCCATCCAGATGCCTTTTAAATATTGTAATTGTACCAATCTCCAACATCTCCTCTGGCAGCTCATTCCGCACACATACCATCCTCTGTGTGATAAAGCTGCCCCTTAGGTTCCTTTTATATCTTCCCCCTCTTACCATGGCCTCTAGTTTTGCATTTCCCTACTAAGAGGAAAAGACCTGGGCTATTCTCCCTATCCATGCCCCTCATAATGTTCCATTGTGCTTGCTATAGAACATGCTTATTTCATAAGACCTGTAGTTACTTGTTACAACTGTACAGGGAGTTGGTGAGGCTGAACCTGGAGTAATGTAAACAGTTTTGGTCCCCACATTTAACAAAAGGATGGAATGGCACTGGAAGAAGTTTAAAAACGATTCACGAGGGCTGAACCCTGTATTGAAGGGGTTCACTAATCAAGAAAAGCTAAACAGGTTTAGTCTTTATTCATTTAGAAGAATGAGGGCGATCTTATTGAAACATATAAGATTCTGAGAGGATTTGTCAGGGTAGGTGTTGAGAAGATGTTTCCCCAATCAGGGAATTTCAAACTAAAGGACGCAGTTAGGGAATAAGAGAACACTCATTTCAAACTAAGACACAGAGGAATTTCTTCACCCAGGGGATAGCGCATGTCTGGAATTCTCTTCCCGAGAAAGTTGTAGAGGTGAGATCATTCAAAGTATTGAAGGAGAAGGTAGATATATTTTGAAATATCAAGGAGCTTGAGGGTGATGAGGAGCTGACACTGAAGAGGAATTGAGGCCTGAGGCAGGTCAGACGTAATGAAGGGCTTATGCCTATAACGTCGATTCTCCTGCTCCTCGGATGCTGCCTGACCTACTGTACTTTTCCAGCGCCACACTCTTGACTCTGATCTCCAGCAGCTGCAGCCCTCATTTTTTCCCAGTTACCTGAGGCAGATCAGCCATGATCTTGATGGAATGATGGGGCAGGGTTGAGGAGCCAAATATCCCACTCCTCCTCCCGTTTCTTATGTTCTTGTTGAAGCATGTTAGGCTGCTTTAATTATTTCACTGACAAGTGTGGCTATGGGTCTCTTGCTGACAACATCTTGATAAGTCTAACAGTAGATTATTCAAATGTCCATGAGGAAGACACATATCTTCTCACTATTTGACCCTAGGATCTTTTAATAGATTTCAAGTGTTGACTTGGCAACTTTATATTCAAGAGTGGCATAAAAACATTGCATTAAACAGTTTGTTGCATTGACAGCAGGATAGATGAAAACTGCATGAGTATGTAAATTTGTTGTAATATTGTTTATTACTCTTGGCAAGGATTTGCTATCTTATAACCACATGGACAACATCAGGACCATTGGTTTATGCTGACTGAAGATGTATCTCAGAACTTTAATGTTGGTTTTGAGGTTTGAATTTCACAACATTGTCCAAAATTAGTAGCTTTATATTCAATATGTACTACTTTATCTCAGTACTTAATTTTCATGTCTTAACACTAGGAATACATAGCAAGGAGGTGAAAAAGATGCAACATTTCGAAGAAATTAGAAGCACACTGTTTTTTTTTATGTTGCTATTTTCTCCAGCCAGTAGGAAGCCTAATTGATGTTACTCATCATTTGATACCTTCATAAATTCTTATAATCTGGTCCTAGCAACACATTGTCAGCATCATTGATTTAGCCAATTTAAATTAATGCTTTGGCCTCCATCACCATATAAAAACTCTCTCTTCCTCCTTTAGCAGAACAATGATGCCTTACTCTTCTGAAGACTTGCTCCAAATTGAATAACTTGTATATGTTACTATGACTGAGGAGCTAACTTGGTGAATAGGAAAGCAGTGAGATTGGATAATTTGTAAGGATTCAACAACATTAGAAATGAGTGGAAGCCTTATATTTATAGAGCATGTTATCACATCTTTTTCCAATTAGCTTTATTTAACATCTAGAAAATAATAAATCATTTCAAGTCTCTTCTCAGGAATAATATAAAAACAAAAATCGACACTGAGCCACTTAAGGCAGATCTTGCTCAAATGCGTGGGTTTGAAAGAACACCTGAAAGGAGGAAAATGAGGTAGAAAGGTGGAGAAGTGTAGGGATAGAATTCTGGAGCTTGGGAAAAAAGGAGTAGCCATCGACTGGTGGAGTGATTCAAATCAAGGATGTTGGAAGTGCTGGAATCAGAGGAAGGCAGATATCTTGGAGGGCTGTGGGGCTGGAGGGGTATTACAGAAATAGGGAGGGGTTTGAATTCCCATCAAAGATGAGAATATTAAAATCAACATGTAGTTTACCTAGGAGCCAATGTAGGTCAGGGTGCACAGGGATGATATGTGAAGGGGATTTGGCATGAATGAAGACATAGGAAGCAGAGTCCAGATAACACACAGTTTATGGTAAGTAGGATGTGTGAGACCAGTCAGGAGTAGGCCAGTATAATGTCAAATCTACAGAGGATTAAAGACGTAAATGGGGGGTTTCAATGGTAAAATAAGGCAAAGGGTCGCATAATTATGAAGGTGGACATTAACAGACTCAGAGGTCATGATGGTGCATATGTGGTGAGAGATTTATTTTGGGATCAAATATAGTACCGTGATAGTGATCAGACTGGCTTAATCTCAGCTTGTTTCCTTGGAGAGAGATGGAACATAGAACATTAGAACATAGAACAGTACAGCACAGTACAGGCCCTTTGGCCCTCTATGTTGTGCCGAGCATTTATCTTAATCTAAGACCAATCTAACCACACACCCCTCAATTTACTGCCATCCGTATGCTTGTCCAGCAGTCGCTTATATGTCCCTAATGTCTGCCACTGCTACCACCACTGGGAGTGCATTCCACACACCCATCACTGTCTGCGTAAAGAACATACCTCTGACATCTCCCCATTCCTTCCTCTAATCAGCTTTGAATTATGACACCTTGTGACAGCTATTTCTACTCTGGGGTAAAATCTCTGGCTACCTGCTCTACCTATGCCTCTCATTACCTTGTACACCTCTATCAAGTCACCTCTCTTCCTTCTTCTCTCCAGTTGAAAAGCTCTCGCTCACTCAAATCTCTTCATAAGACAATCAAGGCAGCATCCTGGGGAGTTTATAAATAGGAGACAGAACTTGAAGCAGGGACTGAAAACAACAGCTTCAGACTTTCTAACATTTAAATGGAGAAACTTCTACTCATCCAGTACTTGATGCTGTATAGGTGACGAACAGTGGTGAAGCTGGGTGTTAAACTAAATATGTTTTTTTTAAACTTGTTACTGAACAGTTACAATTTCTTTCATTGACTTCCTAACCCCGGAGCTGTTATAGGATAGAAGGAGGCTGCTTGGCCTATAGTGCCCATCCTAATTTTCTCTAAGTGTAATCTACCCGCCTTTCCCACATGGCCCCATTCATTCTTACTTTTCAGTTAACAATCTAAGTCCCTCCACAGGGACTCTGAATTGAATCCTCCACAATATTCTCAGACATTCCTGATCCGAACCAGACACGTTTCCTCATGACGCTGTTGCTTCTTTTGCCAATTGTCTTCAATGTGTGCTCTCCTGTTCTCGATCCTTCCACCAATGGGAATGGTATTTCCCTATCTACCCTTTCCAAACCCCTCATGATTGTAAATACCTCTATAAATCTCCTTTCATCTTTCTCCAAGGGAAGTCCCAACTTCTCCAATTTAGCTACATTACTGAATGTAGTGAAGTTCCTCTTCTCTGGGAATATTGTTGTGAATCCTTTCTGTACTCTGTCCAGTGCCTTCACCTTATCCGAATGACAGCATGCAGACTAGTTGAAAGCTATACTCCAGTTGAGGCCAAATCATGTTCTATACTTTTCATGGAATCGACTTCCTTATTTTATATCCTGTGCATCAATTAGTAAAACATAGATACTATGTGCTTTACAACAACTCTCTCAACCTGTGCTGCCACCTTCAATAACAGGGTATATGCAGGTTCCTCTGCTATTGTAGTCCCTTTAGAATGGCACCCTTTATTTAATATAGCCTCTCCACATTCTTCCTAACAAAATGATTCACTTGATACTTCTCCACAATAACTCTCAGATGATGCATTTGGTTCCATATCAGCTTTGTCCTGTTATATCTATAATTACTGGTAATATTCACTTCCACCACCCTGACACACTTACATTGTACCAATGGCCTCTGAGATGGTAGACTATGGATTCAAGCCCCATCTAAGACTTGAACAAATAACCCACATTAACACTTCAGTTCCTAGAGAATGCCACATTATTACAGGTTCCATATTTTAGATGAGATATTAAAGCTAATTAATGTGAAGATGAAAATTCTGGGCACTATTCAAAATATAGATTAGACTACATTTTCCACTGAAGCAAACTCAAAATATCTATCAAATCATCAGACCTCACTTTCTGAGAATAATTGGCTATGTTTACCCAGCAACCAACAAAGATTGTATTTTAAAACTTATGAAGAGCTGTAGAACATTGTGGGAACATGATAAGGTGCAATGTAATGCCAGTCATTTCTTCCTAATATCTGTCAATATAAGACCCGCAATTCAAGGGAGAAATCCCTTCTGAAATAGCCTTGTGGGTGAACATGATTCTGGAGCTGCAAAATTGGCTCATGGGAAAGATTCACACAAGAGTAAATATGAATGTTGATCAGCATATATTCATGAACAAATTTTCAATAGCCCTAGAAAATACAGAGACAAGACTGGTAATATTACTGATTATATTTTTCCTGTGTGGGCATCCATACAAACATAAACAACACTGAAGTAGACATGCTTCATCATGGTATGTAACTGAAGTCACTGAGATAAAACTTCATGTAGATATTCCTTTTGCTTGCCTCAATATATTATCTCTGAAGGATAAATTCAATCATCGGTGAGTCTTTGTTACCATTATGTGTTTAATTGCTTCTAATCTGCCAGTGTCTTCTCAAGATTCTTTCTTCTACTCTTAAAATAAGCTATCAGCCAGCTAGCCCCAACAGTGATGGAACATGAAGAGGATGATAAAATGAAAAAGATTTGCCAGTGGATTTCAAAATCTCTTCTGAGTCACTCTTTACAAACGTGCAATTTCCATCTCCCATTCTCTTATGGGATTGATGCCTCATGCTAGGATATGGTAGGGGCATGGGATATAGGGGTGGCACGGTGACTCAGTAGTTAGCACTGCTGCCTCACAGCACCAGGGTCCCAGGTTCAATTCCAGCCTCGGGTGTCTGTCTGTGTGGAGTTTGCACAATCTCCCCATGTCTGTGTGGGTTTCCTCTGAGTGCTCCGGTTTCCTCCCGCAGTCCAAAGGGCTTGTGCAGGTCAGGTGAATTGGCCATGCTAAATTGCCCGTAGTGTTAGATGTAGGGGAATGGGTCTGGGTGGGTTGCTCTTCAGAGGGTCGGTGTGGACTTGTTGGGCCGAAGGGCCTGTTTCCACACTGTAGGGAACCTAATCTAATCTAATCGTAGCAACTCACTAAAAATGGCCGTCCCTAGTAAAAAGACAAGTTAAGCTTATGTCAATTGTCTACTTGAGTATGAGGGTTATAAAAATAACTGATGTGACTTCAGGAAGTACACAGTGATGAGATCGTTGGTAGGTATTGTGGAGTTTAAATAGAAAAACAAAACCTGACAGTCAATAACATCTCATCTGCACGCACAAATCATCTCAGCAATACAACTGGAATCTGTAGATGATTAGTCAGACATGGGTCAAAGGGGTGGAGGGTTGCTTTTTTCTCCCCAACCCTTAAACCTGGGATGACAGAGGCAATATTGCAATGGTTCCAAGGGGTAGGTAGGACTTGGAAATGTATCACACATTGGGTTAACTGGGAAGCACTTCCTTTTTTTATGTTTCAACATTTTTTCTTCTAATATTTATTTTTATGACGTTATAGCAGGGTGCAGACAGGAGCACATGCCAGGACAATGTGTTATGATGTGAATGCAAAATGTATCTCTTCAAGCAATGTTACATGAAGCTGGATGAAAATCAGAGTAATACACTACATATAGGATCTCCTTTGGCTAGCTTCGCATGATATGTTATATCACAGCAATAGTTCCCTGACTTAGAGTCAGTTTGCTGATGTGTTGTGCAACCAACCAAAATTACATCACAATTGCAAGAATCCTGCAGGCAGCTGTGAATTGGAACTAATATTTCAAGACATCAGGTACAAGATCCACAGAAACCAAACAGCAAACAGGCAGTCCTCGGGTTGAATATTTCAAAACAATGTGGAATGTTTCTTGTTTTCACTCAAGCAACAGGAAAAAAGAAAAATATTCCTCAGCAAACCTAAAGCAACTTTCGCTCTGATGCAGCAATTGCCTATTTGGGGTATCTGTTTAGTGTGGAGAAAATGAGGACGACAGATGCTGGAGATCAGAGTCGAGAGTGTGGTGCTGGTAAAGCACAGAAGGTCAGGCAGCATCAGAGGAGCAGGAGAATTGACTTTTCGGGCAAAAGCCCTTCATCAGGAATGAGGCTTGTGAGAGATAAATGGGAGGGGGGTATGGGGCTGATGGGAAGGTAGCTGAGTGTGCGTTCAGTAGATGGACGTGGGGGTAATGGTGGGAGAGGGGGACAGAGTGGATAGGTGGGAAGGAAGTTCATCAACTTTACAAATACATTCTACCCCGACCTTAAATTCACCTGGATAATCTTAGACATCTTGCTCCCCTTCCTGGACCTCTCCATCTCCATCAACGGTGACTGACTCAACACTGACATCTTCTACAAACCCACCAACTTCCACAGCTACCTGGACTATACCTGCTTCCAACCTGCCTCCAGTAAAAATGCTATCTCTTATTCCCAATTCCTCTGCCTCCGCCGCATCTGCTCCCAGGAGGACCAGATCCACCACAGAACACACCAGATGGCCTCCTTCTTCAAAGACCGCAATTTCCCCTCCCACGTGGTTGATGATACCCTCCAGCGCATCTCCTCCACTTTCCGCATCTCACCCTCAAATCCCGCCCCTCCAACCATAGCAAGGTCAGAACCCACCCTGGCCCTCACCTTCCACCCCACCAACCTCCGTATACATAACATCATCCTCCACCATTTCTACCACCTACAAAGGATCCCCACCACCAGAGATATATTTCCCTTCCCACCCCTATCTGCTTTCCGTAAAGACTGTTCCCTTCGCGACAACCTATTCAGGTCCACATGCCCCCACCACCCCACCCTCCCCTCCTGAAACCTTCCCCTGCTACCACAGGAAGTGCAAAACCTGCACCACCTTTCCCCACTCATCTCCGTCCAAGGCCCCAAAGGAGCCTTCCACATCCATCACTTACTGTATCCGTTGCTCCTGATATGGTCTCCTCTACATTAGGGAGACAGAATGCCTACTCGCAGAACGCTTCCGAGAACATCTCTGGAACACCTGCACCAACCAACCCCACTGCCCTGTGGCTGAACACTTCAACTCCCCCTCCCACTCCACCGAGGACATGCAAGTCCTGGGCCTCCTCCATCGCCACTCCCTGACCACCTGACAACTGGAGGACGAACACCTCATCGTCTTCCTTGGGGCCGTCCAACCCCATGGCATTAATGTGGCTTTCACAGTTTCCTCATTTCCCCTCCCCACACCTTATTCCAGTTCCAACCTTCCAATGTGGCACCGCCCTCATGACCTGTCCTACCTGTCCATCTTCCTTCCCACTGATCCACTCCACCCTCCCCTCTGATCTATCGCCATTACCCCCACCTCATCCACCTATCGCACTCTCAGCTACCTTACCCTCAGCCCCACCCCCTCCCATTTATCTCACCACCTCCTCAGCTCACAGACTCATTCCTGATGAAGGGCATTTGCCCGAATTGTAAATTCTCCTGCTCCTCAGATGCTGCCTGACCTGCTGTGCTTTTCCAGCACATATCTGTTTTCCACTCTCATAGCTGTTTAGTGTACGTGATTGGTGCAGCTGTTTGGTGTTTCTACTGGTGTACCTGTTTGGTGTATCTGCTTAATGTACATGTTTAGTGTTTCTGGTTAATGTACCTGCTTAGTGTTTCTGGTTAATGTATCTGTTTGCTCTTTCTGATTAATGGACCTATTTGGTGTTTCTGGTTAATGTACTTGTTTAGTGTACCTGTTTAGTATTTCTGGTTAATGTACCTGTTTAGTGTACTTGTCTGGTGTTTCTGGTTAATGTACCTGCTTGGTGTACCTGTTTGGTATATCTGGTTAATGTTCCTGTTTAGTGTTTCTAGTTGATGTACTTGTTTGGTATATCTGATGAGTGTACCTGTTAAGTGTTTCTAATTAATGTTTCTGGTTAGCATACCTGTTTTGGTATTTCTGGTTAATGTACCTGTTTAGTGTTTCTTGTTAACGTGCCTGTTTGGTGTTTCTGGTTAATGTGCCTGTTTAGTATCTCTGGTTAATTTACCTTTTTGGTGTTTCTGGTTAATGTACCTGTTTGGTATTTCTGATTAATGTACCTGTTTAATGTACCTGTTTAGTCTTTCTGGTTAATGTACCTGTTTAGTGTACTTGTTCGTGATTCTGGTTAATGTAGCAGTTTGGTGTTTCTGGTTAATGTACCTGTTTGGTATTTCTGGTTAATGTGCCTGTTTGATGTTTCTGGTTTATGTACCTCTTTGGTGTTTCTGGTTAAAATAACTGTTTGGTGTTTTTGGTTAATATACCTGTTTGGTGTTTCTGGTTAGTGTACCTGTTTGGTGTATCTGTTTGGTATTTCTGGTTAGTGTACCTGTTTGGTATTTCTGATTAATGTACCTCTTTAGTGTTTCTGGTTAATGTACCTATTTGGTGTTTCTGGTTAGTGTACCTGTTGGTGTTTCTCGTTAATGTACCTGTCTGGTATAAAGACCAGGCAGCTGGGTTCTCCTTTGAATATCTTTTGGCAGAAGCTAAACTTGTTGATTGGCAAGGAGTGCAGAAATGATTCATAGCTGCAGATGAAACATGTTTATTTTGTTAGTAAAAATGTTCAGCCGCAGGTTATGTAACAAGGCCCCCATTGGCAGAATAATCCTCTGCAGTAACAAGTCAAAGTTGCAGTTCATTTTGTGGCTCACTCAGTCTAAATGTTCTGTGTCAATTCATTACGGCAATCTCTCTTCTATGGCTAAAAATAAGTTACATCGTAGGAAGGAATATGTGAGATATGACCACAGAAATACACACACAGGTCAGTCAAATGAAAGGCCAGGTTAATATTTTAGCCAAAGTCATGGTCGGAAGAATAATCCATTGTTCTCTTGCTGAAGCTGAGCAATTGTGCATCGCAGCTATTTGCTATTTATTTCAAATTTCATATGCAGCAGGGTTGTCCCTGCAGTATGTAGTTTAACTGTCACTCCAGTTACAGTACCGAGCACAGAAGTGTAAAGAGGCCATTTGGCCCATCATGTCTCCGTTGGCTGAACAGGAGCTATGCAGCCTAACTTTACAGCTCAGATCTTTGACTGTTACCCTGTAAGCTCCTAGTGCATGCCCAAGGTTTTTTTTTAACACAGTGAGGAATTCATTAGCTTCGACCACTCTTATAAACTGTGAGCTCCAGACCCTTAATCGAGGTGAACAATTATCCCTAACTTTGCTGTAATCCTCCTGCTAATTATTCTTATTGATTTCCATTTAAAGGAAATAGGAGATTTCTATTCACTCTCTCCTGGCCCCTCACAATGTTACACACTGTAATTACATTTTTACCTCATTTTCCTCCATTCCAAATGTCCCACAGCCTGTCAAACTTTCATTGTGTCTAAAATTCTCATTCCTAGTGACATTTGCAAAAGCACCTCCATACCCTCTCTCGTGCAATCACAAAACAACGCAAAGCTAGATTGAGAAGTTTTGCAGCCCTGGGCACTGAGAATATTTTCTGTATCTCTGCACAACACACTAATGACTCATTAAAATTCTAAGCTGTCATAAGACAATATAAAGAAACGGCCCCTTCTTTTTATACTCCATAAATAATGAAGGTAATCACAATACACTGGATCTGAATCTCCTTCTTTCAGCTCATCCCATATTACTTGAGTTTGTCACAACACTAATTAATCACCAGTGAGCAGCTCCCCCTGTCAGTCATCCTCCTCTTCCAATCCATTTATGTCTCTTGCCTTTGGATCATTCATCTGATCTTAAGGCTTCATCTATTCCTTCTTCCTTGGTAGTGCCAACTCCGTCACCTACCTTACCACGTTTCCTCAGTCTCTCTTCCTAACAGAATGCTGTAACATTTCAATCTCTTCTCAACACTTTCTTTGATGATCCCACAATCTTCACTGACTCCCTGCTTTACTGGTTACTGATAATGTCCTTTCTCATCATTCTCAGTGTCCATATCTCAATTACTGTCTAGTCATGGTAACACTGTTCTCTATTTGTTGCCCAGGTTTCATCATTATTTAACAAAGCTAGTCTCACAGCTTTCTTACAGATTCTTCCTTTCAGTTTCAGCAATATTCTTTCACAAAACACTCCACCGAACTTCTTCAAATCACTCTATTTCAACAGTTTCATCTTCTGCTATCCCTGGCCCCGAGTACTGGAAACTGCTCATCTTCTCCAAGCTCACCCATATTCATTACACCTTCATGTTGCTCCCCTTGCCTGCTCTCAAGCAGCCAGTCCATAGGCTGGCTCTTTGGTTGACTGATTCTCAAAGTCCTGCCTTTCAGAAATTGCCTCCAATTCTCTAGACACTCAGTCATGTTCTCATTATCCCCACCACATTGCTCAATATCACATGCAAGAATTGATCACAGTACTTCAGGTCTTATTTTGGATATAGAATAGAATCCCTACAGTGGGGAAACAGGCCCTCCAGCCCAACAAGTCCACACCGACCCTCCGAAGAGTAACCCATCCAGATTCCCCTACTATCCGATATGTACCCCTGACTAATGCACCTAATCCACACACCCCTGGACACTATAGGCAATTTATCATGACCAATTCACCTGACCTGCACATCTTTGGACTGTTGGAGGAAACTGGAGCAGCTGGAGGAAACCAACACAGAGACGAGGAGAATGTGCAAACTCCACACAGACAGTTGCCTGAGGCTGGAATTGAATCCGGATCACTGGTGCTGTGAGGCAGCAGTGCTAACCACTGAGCCACCGTGCTGCCCCATGTTCCATGATAATCAGGTTGATGAAGGGGTCAGTGCGAATTCTTGGCTCATTGTTCTGCTGATGCTTTATCCTGAGCTATTTTCCTGGTAGTTTTTGTCTGTGGGCCACTACTCAGGAGTGGGATGAGGATGCAGGTCCCAAATCTATCTCAGCTGGAATTGGAATTGAACCAGGGTTGTTTGAATTCTGCACCGTGTGCTAGCCTCCTGAGCTAACCAATATCCAATGGTCACTACACCGTACTCAAATTAAGCTGTGTAATCCTTTCATGGATTAATGGAAAAAGAAATCTGATTGTAAATGACATTCAGCCTCTTTCCTATCACAGCAATGATCTAACATCAACTTCCAATCATAATTCGAATACAGAAACCAGACCAGAAAGACAAGTGAATACAACAAAGAACTGAGGATGCTGGAAATCTGAAACAGAAACAGAAATTGCTGGAGAAACGCAGCTCCTCGGATGCTGCCTGACCTGCTGTGCTTTTCCAGCACCAATCTAATCTTGACTCTGTGGAAAGGAAGCCAGGGTTAATGTTTCGAGTCCAATGACCCTTCGTTCGAATTGGAGTTCGGAACTTCAGTTCTGAAGAAGTGTCACTGGACTTGAAATATTGACTGTGATTTCTCTCCACAGATGCTGCCCGATCTGCTGAGTTTCTCTGGCAATTTCTGTTTTTGTTTCAGAAAAAAACCATCTTTCCTCAAATAACTGATATTTTCTGACTCTTTATTTCTACAACAACTTAACAGAGAACTTATTTGGAGGAAGTAATTATAAAAAATAATTGTGGAAATTTGAAGTTTGCGTAAACCATAATGATAGAATAAATGAGAACTGAGAATAAAAACATTGATAAGTATTGGCAGGGCAGAGGTTATGATAGAAAATTAATTAAGTTATGCATTTATCTCTTGCTGCTTGCATATCTGACTAATTAGCAGACAAAAGAATATATTTCTTCAATTAGAATTCTTCAATCTACATATATTGTTCTGCTTTGGAAAGGAGATGTTAAGAGGTTCACAGGAAACCTGGTGGATGCTACTTCAATTCAAAATGCACACAGATTTGAAATGTTTCTCAGCAATGAAAAGGTTAATAAATGAGTGAATAAGTTCATTCAAGCCCTCTCTCAGTATATGAAGAAAGACTGGATCGACTGGGCTTCTACTCACTGGAATTTAGAAGAATGAGGGAGGTTTTCATGGAAACATATAAAATCCTGATGGGACTGGACAGAATGTTCCCGATGTTGGGGGAAGTCCAGAACTATGGCCCACAGTCTAAGAATAAGGAGAAACCATTCAGGACAGAGATGAGGAGGAATTTTGTCACTCAGAGTTATGAACTTGGGATTTCTCTCCCATAGAAAGCTGTCAGGACCAGTTTGTTAGATGTGTTCAAGAGGGAACTGGGCGTCACCCTTGCAGCTAAAGGGATCAAGGGGTCTGGAGAGAAAGTGAGGGTGGGATACTGAAATCACATGATTAGCTGTGATCTTATTGAATGACGGTGCAAGCTCGAAGGGCCAAATGGTCTACTCCTGTTCCTCTTTCCTATGTTTCTATGGAAACAGACCCTTCGGTCCAACCAGCCCATGCCAACCTTTTTCCCAAATTAAACTCGTCTTACCTGCCTGCATTTGGCCCATATCCTTCCAGATGTTTCTTATTCACGAACTTAACCAAATGTCTTTTAAACTTTGTAACTTTACCCATATCCACCACTTTCTCTGGAAGTTCTTCCACACACAAACCACTGTTTGTGTAAAAAAATTGCTCTTCATGTCTTTTTGAAATCTTTCTTCTCTGTCCTTAAAAATATGCGCCCTCTTCCCGCAGTCTTTAACTCCCCCACCCTAGGAAAAAGACCCCTGCTATATTGTGCATGGATTCTAGATGGAAAAAAATGTTGTCTAAGGTTAAGTATTAATATTTTAAATGACGTTGCACTGATTTACATTACCTTAAAGAGAAGCTGGAATATAATTACTCTAGCTCATCTGTTGCACTGGACGAAACACAGATTAAGTATTTTGAATGTGCTTTATAAATTTTAAATGCATGCTTAGAGCTGAAGCATCTCTCAATAAGGACAAGGTTAATGAATTTGAGGAAATACAAAAAGTTTAACTTTAAAGGGGTATAACGACAGAGAAATACAATACAGTGTGGGTGGCATGGTGGTTCAGTGGTTAGCACTGCTGCCTCACAGCGCCAGGGACCTGGGTTCAATTCCAGCCTCGGGCAACTGTCTGTGTGGAGTTTGCACATTCTCCCTGTGTCTGCGTGGGTTTCCTCCCACAGTCCAAAGATGTGCAGGTCAGGTGAATTGGTCATGCTAAATTGCCCAGAGAGTTAGGTACATCATTCAGGGGGAATGGGTCTGGTGGGCTACTCTTCAGAGAGTCGGTGTGGACTAGTTGGGCCGAAGGGCCTGTTTCCACACTGTAGGTAGTCTAACCAGTCAGTCTAACCAATACATACTTGGGAAATACTTGTGCCAAAAGCATTGCAGCTGGTAAAGACAGGTTAGCATTACATAATATATACACATGGGACCCTTGACTTAATAACTGTAGACGAAGAGGAAAAAAGGCAGCAAAGTTGCACTAAATTCGAGTGAAAACATTGGCACTACATGTTAGGAAGAATGTAGAGCGTTTGGAGAAGGCAGAGAAGAGAATATACTGGAATGATTCCATGGATGAGGGCTCAAAATGGATAAATTGGAGAAGCTGAAGTTGAGCCCCTTAGAACAGTGAAGTCGAGGGGGAGATCTAATTGAGAAGTTTAAGATCATGAAGGGTTTAGGTGGAATGAGAGAAATTGTTTCCAGTGGCCGAAAGGTCTATAGCGTGAGGACATAGATTTAAGTCCAATAATGAAATCACTAAAGGTGATACGCAGAAAAATATTTTGAGCAATATGCGATTAAGACAAAGAAGTATTGCTTGATAATGATGTCACAGATTAAATTGTAGCCTTACAAAGGGAACTGAATTAATACTGCAGGGGGAGCTGGGGAAATAACAGGTGAGCAGATTAACTGGATTGCTCTTCAAAAGGGCCAGCATGGACATGACAAGCTGAACGATCTCCTTCTGTGCGACGCTATCCCACGATTCTATGACGCTACCTAGTAACACCCAACTGAGGAATATCAAGCTGTTTATTGGCTACAATTTGGGTCTGTTGATACTTGGATGATAGACTGTATTTCTTGGGTTGCTGTAAAGAATGTATTGCGTTCAAAACAGGAATTCAAAACCATAAAGCGTCTGCCAGGAGCAACTTCACTGCAAGGTGCATGTTTGAAACTGAATTAGATTGAACTTGTATTGGAAAATGTTGGGCCTACACAGCAGGTCAGGCAGCATTGATCGACAGGGAAACAGGCTTCATGTCGATGATATTGGGTAGAGTGACACTGGAAGGCCAATGACCTGTAATATTAACGGTTTCTCTCTGCACAGATCAGGATGATCTACTCTGTATTTCATATGTTTTCTGTTTTTATTTCAGGAAGCAGTAATATGTTTCAGAATGTGCAATTGTTTAATCTGAATCAAGAGTTGGCTTTCATCATTATGTTGAATTTGTGAATCTGCTTTTGATTCTTCCTTTGGAAATGGAGCAAATGTTTCCCATTGTGCTTTAGTGGCTTCATCATTGTGCAGACACTGTTCTGCCCCACACTGACCTTTGTAGGATTTAAGCCTTCCTCATGAAAGTTAATAAGTTGATCAAGGACGTGTCCATAAAAAAAGACTGCAATTACTGCTTTGAGTGAGCCAATGTTATTAGTTTGTCAATCGTTTCAAAGTTTGATTTATGTGTCCTTCAGTTGAATTCATATATGTTTCATTTGAAGATTTCATTTTCTGGTTATTCTGAAAGTTTGATAGTGGACAGGATCCTCCTGTAGAAAATATTCCGTTGGCTCCACTGGTCCCAGAGTCATCAAAGGCTTTGCAAAATGTGTGTTCAGTTTCTAACACCAGGAGAATTATTGCTGGGTTCACATGATTTGAACAATTAGCTGTATTCACAAAAAAAGCCTCTCTTCAAACTAATTAAATGTTTGGTCATTATTGAACAGTTCAAACACAATGAAAAAAACACACTGTTTCAGAGATAGACAAGTTGCATAAAATATCAACATCCAAAGGAGAATGCTTTCTTTGAATTGGAGATATTTTAGTTTTGACCTTGACATTGCAAAACTCTTATCAGATACACTTGTTCATGATCTGCAAAGAGTTTATGTAACTCCAAGGTATGTACCTTCCATTAATTCACCCCATATGGAGAAGTGCACCAGTATTAGTGTCATTTGCCCCATAACAGCTGCAGCTTTTTTGATGAAGGTTGAGTCAGACACCTCCCAATTCACTTGCTTCTAAGTATGGACCTTGAGTGGCAAAAAAGAACTCAAAGTCATAGTCATGGAGTCAAAGAGATGTACAGACCCTTTGGTCCAACTCGTCCATGCTGATCAGATATCCCAATCCAATCTAGCCTCACCTGCTAGCATCTGGCCCATATCCCTCTGAAACCTTCCTATTCATACACCCATCCAGTTGCCTTTTATATGTTGCAATTGTATCAGCCTCCACCACTTCATCTGGCAGCCCATTCCATACGCACACCACCCTCTGCATGGAAAAGTTGCCCCTTAGGTCTCTTTTATATCTTTCCCCTCTCACCCTAAACCTATGGTCTCTAGTTCTGAACTCTCACACCCCAGGGAAAAATCTTGTCTATTTACCCTATCCATGCCCCTCATGATTTTATAAACTTCTATAAGGTCACCCCTCAGCCTCTGATGCTCCAGGGAAAATAGCCCCAGCCTATTCAGCCTCTCCCTATAGCTCAAATCGTCCAACCCTGGCAACATCCTGTAAATAGCGAGTTTTGAGAAAATTTGTAGCTCAGGTTGAGGTTCTGGATGTAGGTTTGCTCACTGAGCTGGAAGATTCATTTCCAGACATTTCATCACCCTACTAGGTAACATCTTCAGTGGGTCTCAGGTGAAGCACTGCTGATACGTCCTGCTATCTATTTATATATTTGGGGTTCTTTGGATTGGTGATGTCATTTTCTGTGGTGCTGTCACTTCCTGGGGTGAAGTCACTTCCTGTTCTTTTTCTCAGAGGGGTGGTAGATGGGGTCTAACTCGATGTGTTTGTTGATAGAGTTCAGGTTGTAATGCCATGCTCTAGGAATTCTCGTGCGTGTCTTTGTTTGGCTTGTCATGGGATGGATGTGTTGTCCCAGTAGAAGTGGTGTCCTTCCTCATCCATACGTGAGGTTACCAGTGAGAGAGGGTCATGGCTTTTTGTGGCTAGTTGGTGTTCACGTAGCCTGGTGGCTAGTTTTCTGCCTGTTTGTCCAATGTAGTGTTTATTATAGTTCTTGCACAGTATTTTATAATATCTCACTAGTACCCTTACATATGGATGAGGAAGGAAACCACTTCGACTGGGACAAGCTAAACAAAGACATGCATGAAACTTCCTAGAAGCATGGCATTCCAACCGGAACTCTATCAACAAACACATCGAGTCAGACCACATCTATCACCCCTCTGAGAAAAAGAACAGGAAGTAACTTCACCACAGAAAATGACACCACAGGAAATGACATCACCAACCCAAATAACTCCAAACATATAAAAAAAAACAGGACTTACAGCAGTGCTTCACCTGAGGCCCACTGAAAATGTTACCTAGTAGAGTGATGAAACGTCTGGAAACGAACTTTCCAACTCAGCGAGCAAACCTCCATCCAGATCCTTGTAAATCTTTTCGGAACCCTTTCAAGTTTCACAACATCCGTCCGATAGGAAGGAGACCAGAATTGCACGCAATATTCTAAAAGTGGCCTAACCAAAGTCCCCTACAGCTGCAACATGACCTCTCAACTCCTGTACTCAATACTCTGACCCATAAAGGAAAGCATACCAAACGCCTTCTTCACTATCCTATTTACCTACGACCCTACTTTCAAGAAGATATGAACCTGCACTCACAGGTCTCTTTGCTCAGCAAACTCCCCAGGACCTTACATTAAGTGTATAAGTCCTGCTCTGTTTTGCTTTTCCAAAATTCAGCACCTCACATTTATCGAAATTAAACTCCATCTGCCATTCCACAGCCCATTGGGCCATCTGATCAAAATCCCATTGTAATCTGAGGTAACCTTCTTCACTGTCCACTACACCTCCAATTTTGGTGTCACCTGCAAACTTACTAACTACACCTCTTATTCTCACATTTATATAAATTATGAAAAGTAGTGGATCCAGCAGCAATCCTTGTGGTACTTCACTGGTCACAGGCCTCCAGTCTGAAAAACAACCCCCCACCACCATCCTCTGTCTTCTACCTTTGGGCCAATTCTATATCCAAATGGCTAGTTCTCCCTGTATTCCATGAGATCTAACCTTACTAACTAGTCTCCTTTGGGAAACCTCGTCGAATGCCTTACTGAAGTCCATATAAATCATGTCTACAGTTCTGCCCTCATCAATCCTCTTTGTTACTTCTTCAAAAAACTCAATCAAGTTTGAGAGACATAATTTCCCACGCACAAAGCCATGTTGACTATCCCTAATCAGTCCTTGCCTTTCCAAATACATGTACATCCTGTCCCTCAGGATTCCCTCCAATAACTTGCCCACCACCGACATCAGGCTCACTGGTTTTTGGTTCCCTGATTTGTCCTTACCACTTTTCTTAAACAGTGGTACCACATTAGCTAACCTCCAGTCTTCCTTCACCTCACCTGTGACCATCGATGATACAAATATCTCAGCAAGAGGCCCAGCAATCACTTCCCTAGCTTCCCACAGAATTCTAGGGTACATGTGATCAGGTCTTGGGGATTTATCCACTTTTATGCATTTCAAGACATCCAGCACTTCCTCCTCTGTAATATGGACATTTTTCAAATGTCACCGTCTATTTCCCCACATTCCATATCCTTTTCCACAGTAAACCCTGATGCAAAATACACGTTTAGCATCTCTCCCATCTCCTGTGCCTCCACACAAAGGCTGCCTTGCTGATCTCTGAGGGACCCTATTCTCTTCCTAGTCACTCTTTTGTCATTAATGTGTTTGTAAAAACTCTTTGAATTCTCCTTAACCCTACTTGCTAAAGCTATCTCATGTTCTCGTTTTGCCCTCCTGATTTCTCAAGTATATTCCTACCACCTTTATACTCTTCTAAGGATTCACTTGATCTATCCTGTCTATACCTGACATATGCTTCCTTCTTTTTCTTAACCAAATCCTTAATTTCTTTAGTCATCCAGCATTCCCTATACTTACCAGCCTTGCCTTTCACCCCGACAGGAATATACTTTCTCTGGACTCTTGTTATCTCATTTCTGAAGGCTTCCCATTTTCCAGCCGTCCCTTTACCTGCGAATATTTGCGCCCAATCAGCTTTTGAAAGTTCTTGCCTAATACCGTCAAAATTGGCCTTCCTTCAATTTAGAACTTCAACTTTTAGGTCTGGTCTATCCTTTTCCATCACTATTTTGAAACTAATAGAATTATGGCCGCTGGCCCCAGAATGCTCCCCCACTGACATCTCAGTCACCTGCTCTGCCTAATTTGGGAGCCAACTTATTTCTTTCTTGTGAGCAAGAACACCACTACACCTTCTGTGGAAAATATTTCCCAGTAAATTTGCTTCCTAACCTATTTTATCATCTAACCTACTTTAAAAGCATTGTTCACTTGATATGACAGAGGAACAAATGGAAGAAGAGAGGTAAACTTTTGCTTTTCCCCCCACGGTGGAGATCTTCCCTCTGTCAAGCCTACAACAGCTTACCCTCCGTCCAATCTGGAAAACAAGCAAATCTTATTTATTTGTATAGCAATAATAAAAAGGACATGATGCTGCTTATTTCATGCATGGCCTGATGCAAACTGAGAGAATATTTGACTAAGGTTTGAAAAATTCTTAAAAGAATTCTGAAAAAATAAATGAATTTCAACCATGAGTGTTTAACATGCCTTAAAGAAGCTGCATTATATATTGTTGCAGGACGTATTATACAACATAATGGGGTGACTCACTTGTGCTGCCAATAAGCGGTGAGATCACAAAATGTGAAAGATTCTCCGGAAAAAGTGGAGTCAAAAGTGAGAGGTTTTCTTATTCCATTGATGGCATACAATTTATTCTGCCTGGCTTTCATTTAGTAATGGCTCGTAAGAACAACACATGAACCGAGAATGATAATTTTAAAAATTAATTTGGACCAACCCAAACAAGGTCATAACACTTTAGTTCTACAACAGTCATTTGGAAAAACAAATTTGAACACAAAAAGGTATTTTATTGAAGCTTTTAGTTTTACATTCATCAGAACATTCACAATAAATAAAAGTGTAAGAGGAATCAATATGTTTGATTTAAATTTACACAAAGCTTTACATTTAACTGACGAATACAAGGTTTGTCAGCGTCTTTTTTTCCACAATATCTCAGAATTATTTGTTCCAAAGTTCCTGCCCAACAGGTTGTTGGTTTGCTTGCTGAGCTGATGAGTTTGAAAACAAACCCACCAGCTCAGTGAGCAAACTGACAACCTGAGCTACAAACCTTCTCCAAGATCTCATCTCTGCCCAACCCTTTGTAACTAAGCCTCGCCTGGTCAAGAGGGAGTGAGACACAGCCCAGTGAGTATGTAGTTCAGGGAATCTGGAGGTAGTGTGGAAATTTGGTGCAGAGGGGAAAAGGTGTCTTTTGTTTGCATGTTTGCCTTGTTGTTTGGAAGTTTTTTTTAAACAGGATAACTTGAAGCCCAATATCAGAGACTCAGCTTGAAAGAATGACATCATAGATAAACAGAAAGTTCATTGGTTGGTGATAGCTATTAATTCAATTATTATGATTGATTACTTGCAAATTGAAGGTAATTAGGAGAAATATTTACAGGCTACAAACTAAAAGGCCAGTCTGAAATTTTTCAAGTCAAATTAAGTTATTGAAATAGAAATGCTGGGCCAAGCAATGTGTTGTAATTACATGATGTGGGAACTGGTGGACCATATTTAGGTTCATAGTGACCACAGGTGTAACAAGTGCTGGCTGTCTGAGGAACTCTGACTCAGAGTTGATGAGCTGGAGTCTGAGCTTCAAACACTGCGACACATCAGGGTGGGAAAGAATTATCTGGAGCTGTGTTTCAGGAGGAGGTCACACCCCTCAAATTAACTACTTCAAATCTGGTCAGTGGTCAGGGACAGGAGGGTGTGACTACAAGTGAGGCAGGTAAAAGGATCCAGAGGTGGCTGAAGGAGCCTCAGCCCTTGAGTTTGTCTAACAGTTTGAGTTGCTTGCTCCCTTGTACTGGTGCCAATGATCCATGAATTTAAATCAGTTTTCCCCACACCAATCTTTGAGCCACGTGTTTACCTCTTTAATCTTGTTGACCTTATGCCAATTTGTTTGTGGCTCAGGTAGTAATCCAGTTCTGCTTTTTAATTTAGCCTTTAGCTCCTCATATTCCCTCAGCAGATCAAAGTGGGGATTGTAGGGAGGATGAGCAAACTGACCAAAGCACGGTGGTATAGGAAAGCCATTCAACAGCAAAGAGAAAAGGGAATATAGTTGTAATCGGGGATGGTATATTTAGAGGTCTCTGTGGCCAGGATCGAGAATTCCAAAGGCTGAGCTGCAGAGGAATTGAGAGTGGGAGGGGAAAGATTCTGTTATCCTGGTCCACATAGGTACTAACAATCTAGGTAGAAAGAGGAAAGAGGTACTGCTGAGGGAATATGAGCAGCTAAAGGCTAAATTAAAAAGCAGAACCAAAAAGGTAATAATTGTTGGTTTACTACCTGAGCCACAAGCAAATTGGCACAGAGTCAAAAAGATTAAAGAAGTAAACATATGGCTCAAAGATTGGTGTGGTAAAAACAGGTTCAAATTCATGGGACATTGTCACCAATACAAGGGCAGCAGGGAGCTGTTCCAATGTGTTGGGCTTCAGCTGAGTCATGCTGGGACCATAGTCCTAGTGAATTGCATAACTAGGGCTATGGATAGGGCTTTAAACTAACTATTCCATGGGTTGGGTGGGTGAAATCAATTGCATGGAAAATTATAGAATAAGTTAAAAGGGATACAGTGGAAAAGGCTCAGCAGATATTAAAGTTTCCAAAACAAATAATAGGTCAGAGAATAAAGAAGTAGTCAGGAATCTAACTTCAGGCACAGCAGGTAAGGGCAACTGTGAGAAGGAGGCGATGGGGGGGGGGGGGGGGTGAAAAGTCAGAACAGGACTGAGTGTGTTGTATTTGAAGGCACATGGTAGACATAACAAGGTAAATGTAGCACAAATTGAAATTGGTAGATAGGGTGCTGTGTGTATCACAGAGATGAGACTGCAAGAGGATCAGGGCTGAGAACTAAATATCTAAGGATATGCATCCTATTGAAAGGACAGGCAGATGGGCAGAATAGCCTTGTGAGTAAGAAACGATACTAAATCGAAAGCAAGGAGTGATATAGGGTCAGAAGATGTGTGTGTGTGGGTAGAGTTGCAAGGAAAAAAAAGCTGATGAGAATTGTGTACAGGTCACAGCAATAATCAGGATGTGGGGCAGAAAATAAACCAAGAGATAGAAAAGGCATGTAAGAAAGGCACGATTATAATAATCATGGAAGACTTCAATATGCAGGTGGACTGGGAAAATCAGGTTGGTAGCGGTAGAGCTCACTACATATTACCAAATCCAGAATCAGTGTTCCCTAATGAGGCAGACCTGATTAGGAAGCTTAAGAAATCTCTTGGGGCAGTGACCGTAATATGATAGAATTAATCCTGTAGTTTGAGAGGGAGAAGCTGGAATCAAATGAAACGGTATTACAATTGGTAACTACAAAGGGAGGAGGAAGGAGCTGGCCAGAGTTGAATAGAAGGGAAGCCCAGCAGGGATGATGGTGAAGCAGCAGTGGCAGGAATTTCTGGGGGTAATTCTGGGGGTAACTCATCCCAAGGAGGAAGAAGCATACTAAGTGGAGGATGAGGCAACCATTCCTGGGAAGGAAGTCAGTGACAGCACAAAAGCAAACAAAAAAAAAACATACAATTGGGTGAAGATTAATGAGAAGCCAGAGGATTGGAAAACATTTAAAATACAGCAGAGGACATCTAATAAAAACAATAAGGGGGAGAAGATGAAATTTGAGAGCAAGCTAGTTAGTATAATATAAAAGAAGATTCCAAGACCCTTTTTTTGCATATCTAAAAGATAAGAGAGAGGCAAGAGAAAACATTGGGCTGATGGAGAATAAGGCTGGAGATGGAATAATTGGGATCAAAATAATGGTGGAGGAACTGAATAGGTGTTTTGCATCAGTTTTCACTGTGGAAGATACCAGTAGCATACCAGAACTTCAAGAGAGTTGGGGGCAGAGGTGAGAGTAGTGTTCATCACTAAGGAGGTGCTGGGGATGCTGAAAGGTCTGGATGTGAATACATCACTCAGAACAAATGGATCATATATCCCAGAGTTCTGAAGGAGATAGCTGAGGAGATTCGAGAGGCATTGGTACTGATCCTTCATAAAACCCTGTAGTTAGGGAGGGTCCCAGAGGATGAGAAAATATCTAATGTGAAACCACTGTTTAAGAATGTAGGGAGACAGAAGACAGGAAACTATAGGCCAGTTAGCCTGACCTTGGTGGTTGGTAAGATTTTGAGTGCATTATTAAGGATGAGATTCCAAAGTACTTGGGAGTGCATGGTAAAATAGGGCTGAGTCAGCATGGCTTCATTAAGGGGGCATCATGCTGACAAATCTGTTAGAATTCTTTGAGGTAGTGAGCATGTCAGACTAAGGAAAGATAGTGGATGTGATATATTTGGATTTCCAGAAGGCCACTGACAAGAGAATGCTAAATAAAAGCCCATGGTGTTAGAGGCAAGGTACTGGCATGGATAGAGGTTGGCTGAAGGAAGAGATTAGGGATAAAGGGGTCTTTTTTAGGATGGCAGATGGTGCCATGTTGGGAACACAATTATTCACAATACAATAACAATCTGGATGAAGAAATGGAGGACACTGTTGCTAAGCTTTCAAATGAGACAAAGTTTGGGGGGGGGCAGGTAATGTTGAGGAAGGGGGAGGCTGCAAAAGGATGTGGACAAGCTAGGAGAGTGTGCAATGGACCGCCAGATGGAATACAATGTGGGAAAATGTGATGTAATGCACTTTGGTAGGAAGATTAGAGACTTAGGCTACAGCAGTCACCCCATATCCTCGGGGAATATGTTCAAGACATACCGTGGAATTGCAAAACCCCGGATAGGAGCGAACCCATTCATTTAAATGGGAAATTTACTTTCCCAGCAGCCTCTGCCCCCTAGTCCCTGAAGGTTCCCTGTAATATGTTCAGGCTGCGGGAAACTGCAAGTAACTGAAAAACAATTCTGCGGATATGCTGGTTGACCTGTATTTTCTAAATACAGCAAGACATCAGAAATCTGAATCACAAAGAGACTTGGGAGTCCTAGTTCAGGAGGTTAACCTGCTATTCAATTGGCATTTAGGAATGGAAATTTAATGTTACCATTCATTTCGAGAGGGCTAGAATACAACGCAGATATGTCCTGCTTAGGCTCTATTAGACTTTGGTTGGACTGCATTTGGAATTTTTGATAGCAGTTTTGGGCCCCATATCTAAGGAAGAATATACTGGTCTTGGAGAGGTTCAGAGAATGTTTACAATAATGATCTCAGTGATAAAGAGCTTGTCATATGAAACGCAGTTGAAGACTTGGGTTCTGTACTCAACGGAGTTTAGAAGAACTGGGGAGTGGGGGAGGAATCTTATTTGAAATTTACAGAGAACTGAGAGGCTTGGATAGAGTGGACACAGATGTTTCTAGTACTAGGAGAGACTAGGTCCCAAAAGCATAGCCTCAAGAATGAAGTGGAGGCATATTTGTTTATTTAAGACAAATATAGATAGGTTCTTGATTGGTAAGGGATCAAGGGTTATGGGTAGAAGACAGGAGAATGGGGTTGAGAAACATCAGCCATGATTGAAGAGCAGACTTAATGGACCAAATAGCATGATTCTGCTCCTATATCTTTTGGTCTCAATCCCAGTTCTCCTGTAACCATCTCTTAAGGAAAATCCTAAGGATTCTTACGGGCTTGACAGGATAAATGCTGAGACAATGTGTCCCTTCATGAACCAGAGCTATACTCTCAGAATAGAGGGGCATCAAGTTAAGGCAAAGATCAGGAGGAATTTCTTCTCTCAGAGTTGTGACTTTGGAACTCCTTGCCACAGAGAGCTGTGAGAGCAGGATCCTTCTGTTTATTCAAGACTTAGATAGATAGGTTCTTAATCAGAAGGGGAATCAAAGGTTATGGGGAAAGGGTAGGAAAGTGGACATGAAATGTCTCTGCTCAGCCATGATTCTATTGAATGGTAGAACAGATTAGACTGACCAAATGATCAACTCCTGTCCCTATTTCTTATGGTTTTATATAAAAAAGTGTATATCATGTAGGAGAAAAAAATGAAACAGTGTTACTGATCTCTTTATAAGCTTCAATCCCTAATTCAAGATATTGATACTTTTAAAAGGTGCCAATTGAATCCAAATCAACTATTGCTTTGTTGAGGTGTCTATTCCAAATATGCACTGTGGTGTGTGCAAAAAAAAAAGACTGCAATGGTCCAGATTACACACAGCATTAAAAAAAAATTCTTCAGGGTAGCTAGCACATAAGAGTTAGGATGCCAAACACTGGAATGCTGCAAAGTAAAACAAATTGCATTGCAAAACTTCTTTGCAGTACAAACACCAAAAATTTCTAAATCATCTGCATACCATCATAAGTAGAATTGGATCAGTAGGACAAAGGAGGATACTTGAGGAAACAAATTACAATTTTTGTGCTATAGGTGGAGTTCATGGTCAGAAAAAAAAACAAATCTCAGGCTTGTCAACAGAACTGAGATTAATAATTTAAGGCCATTAGATTTTCTTCAGTCATCTAATGCACTTCTTTATCATAGGTTAACTTTCTTGTGTACAATGGAATGTAATGATCAAAATCATTCCTTAATTTTGTACAGGTCATCCTTGGTACTTTATGTTTAACTGGACTTTACGTACAATTTTAAATCGACCTGCTCAGACATGTTATGGCACACCTCTGGGGAGGGTGGGACTTGAACCTGGATCTTATATGATGGCAGGGAGAGATGAGCACGATGTGTTCCAAAACCCTTGGGCCAAGCAGCTAGCTGCAAACAAATCTATGATTCTCAATACTGGAAATGAATGCAAGTATTCAAACATAGTACTGCCCCAGTTGATATCTTTGATTACTAGCAAAAACTGAATTTCAGTGAAATATTCAAACTTATATTCAGTGTTTTGAATCAGAAAACCTTAACTCTTCATTTTGTGAAACAATTCACCGTCCTTCATTGATGCTGAATAGATTTATTACATATCATTTATTTTACACAAAGCGATGTCTTTGTGATGGTGAGACAGCTTTGTAAATACAAGAAACAATCCACAAAGAGCTAAACACTCAAGAAAATTTAATCAGATTTTATAATAAAAAAGTTTAAATATGCATCTTTACACAAACAACTACAAAAAAGCTGTTTATTATGCTGAATTCACACTAGTCACCAAACCATAAAAGATCCAGAATCAGTGAACAATTTCAATCTTTTACAAAAAGAGAATAAATAAAAATACACGATTTTCCTTTTTCACTCTGTACATCACCAACAGAAAAAGCTGAGGTTGCCAGGTGACAGTCTGCTATTTTCCAAGGTTGCTTAGTGACAGCACAACTGAACGTCAGCTTTGGGTTGCACATTTAAGCTTTCGTAATATATCCTTCTTGTATCAGGAAATCATAGATCTTTCTGGTTTTGTTCACATCTATTTTAATGAGAGTCCTGGCCTGGGCTAGCTTCAGGCCACCTAATCTGCTGCTCTCATTCATTAAAGCCGACTTATACTCCAAATATGCTCCTGGGACCAATCGTACCATCTGGCACAGCTATGAGATAGGTAGATAGAAAAGATTCATAAAGAACAATGTTCAAACATATTTGTTGTATATTAAAGTCCTACATACAGATATTACAATTATAGGAAGATAATTCCTTGCTATTATGATAAACATTCTAATCTGCCTGTCTCCTGAATGCTGAATTTCCAGCATTTTCCATTTTAATAAATAATGCTGAGGTTTGTTGTTCCATTACTGCTGCCAAAATGGAATGAAATTGCAGAAGATACCATAAAATGGAGGGTTAAATGATAGCCTTTTGTTTGGAACTAATTAAATAACTTTCCCCTCAGACCCATGAAATGAAGGATTAACTTATAATTAGCATTTCAGAATCACAAGGAAGTAGACCAATGAATGTACCTCCTTTTCTTTATCATTGAGCTTCTCTGTTCCTGGAAGGCCTGTGAGGTTCAGTGGGGGTGCATTTCTCCTACCTGTTCCATCCATAATGAGAAAGGGGCAAAAATTATTAAATCAATATCACAAAAGGAGCATTTCCTACTTTTCTCTTCTGAAGCCACAGCTGCTAGAAAAGCATTTCAGAATTACTGAGTGCGCACATTCTTATTACTTTGATAATCTTTCTTAAGTATTCCAAAGTACTTCACAGACAATAAATTACTCTTGAATTAATCACCACTATTATGAAAGTGACAATTCTGCAATTCTGGTGAAGGCTAACAAACATTCAAAACAAAGGACGGGACTTCTGCTCGTATTATGTCAATCACCTTTCTTCCTCTAAGATGATGAGTACATTTAAAACTACAGGAATCCATGTAGTTGAGATTGGGTCAGGAGTTCATTAATAAGTGGAAAGCAAGAATCTATTACCAGAGGTGAATTCAGATTGAGAGAAAAATTGGGTGAGTGCTGAGTAGGATCCTGAAATGACAAACATTGCCATCCTGTTGTCCCTACTCTTAATGAATGAATGTGTTGACACTAAAAATTGTGGCGAACAGCAGAGAAACAAAATAGAGCACAAGGATTATAATAATTAAGACAGTAAATTCAATGAGATAGACTATTGGTAAATGAAGGTTATATTCAAGTGAAACAGTACAAATTAAAAAAATAGGAAGCAATCTTGGGAAATTCACCATTTCCACTGGGAAAACTGGCTCAAAGATACCACAGGTTGAAAATAGGATTACTCCATTGTAACACTAATTCTGACTCATGCATACTTCAAGTGTATTTCCCTTCTGGACAGGTAGACTGCTGAACCTAACTCACAAATTTAAATTAAATGGTGTCATCTGATGAAGATTCTGAAATGAACTGTGTGCTGTGATTGACAAGCCGATGAAATGATAAGTCAATGACATGAATCATTCTTTGCACAAACTGAATGTCTCCAGCCTTTTATTTGCTTCCGATTCCACAATGTTTTGCTTTTGCATACATGATGAAGCTGTTACAAGAAAGGGATACTGAGTTTTGGTAATTGGTAATAAACATTCTTTCACAGTCAAGTTCATTCAAACCCAAATTCAGACAAGAAAAAGCACTTGTTTTAAGTAAGAAAAAAATGCAACCTGCAGTGCAAAATGAAAAAAAAACTAGGAAAAGAGGAGACAAGTGATCTGTTGTTTAAAAATTCCTTATTTTTAAAAACTGGCATGATAATGCTGCCAATAGGATTTTCCAATCTCATACACAGGTGTGTAAAAGATTACAAGTCATAATGATACAAAAGTTACTGTTTTCACAGTTTGCAATTCTATAAACAATCTCCAAATTGTACAGGAATGCACATTTCTCTACGAAGAAGGCTCACAAATACATTAAGACAATTTGCACATCTGACTGGACAGTAACAGAATTTTTAAATATATAACCACTAAACACAGGGAATTCCTGTATATTCAAAAATGTAAAAAAAAGTTAAGCAAATGAGATTTGTCCTTATTCATAATATATTCTGACTAGAATAAGTGCTAGTTTGATTTTGACAGAATGTATAAAATTACTGTGCACCTTTGCTCATTCATTTATCGTATTAATTTAACTTCGCCCTGATGCTCTGCAAGTCGTATGTACAATTTCAATCATGTATAAACCAGAGGAATAAAAATATACTGGCTCATTGTGAAGATCTAACCTATTCTAAAAAAGCAAATTGTTAATATATTGAGTTAGTCAAACTCTGTAGTGACATGGTACAACATAAAATTCTGGTTAATAAAATTAAGGTTTATAGAATATGAGGGCAAGTGTGCAACTGAAAAAAAAATTGGCTTTTTAAAATTCTGTGAGAAGTTGCAGCAGTCGCACATCCAATTGTGACCTTCTGGAACCACTTCAGCCGATGTTGCATAGGTACGCCACATTACTACGGATAAAGTTTCAGGATTCTCACCCAAACAAAGGAACAATGATACTTGTTTGGGTCAGAAGGGTTAGTGGCTTGGAGGCTGTTGTCCTCCTATGCAGTTCTTGCCCTTATAGATGGCATAAGTTATGGGTTTGGAAGGTGTTGCTGAACATGCCTGGTTAATTGGTTGGAAGCAGAAACAATCAAAGAATTAAAAGAAAATTGAAAGGGTAGTTGAAGGATATGGTATAAGAATATGGGGCCTGAGCTGGGGAGTGGGACTAAGTGGATTATTCTGAGCGACTTTGTGCTGTAAATGACTCTAGTACTTGATGAAGTTAAGGAAAACTTCCTGCACTTCTCAGCCATGATCAGCAGTTACTTACCTGCAGTTGGAATGACGAGTGCCACAGGGTTTAATCCTGAATCACTGAAATGTAAAGATGAAATACACATTAGTGCATTTTCAGAACATGGAACCTAATTTAGTAAATCAAAGTGGTGGATTTTTGATATGGATGACATGCTGATTAAATGAAAAAAATGACTGAGCAGAAAAAAAACTTATGTTCTTTGTCTAGATTATTCCCTGCCATCAAAAATCAAAAGATATTCCTTCAGCAGTAAACATTTAAGAAGCCATCTGCTTGTGTGCAAGGGTGAATGAGCATAAGTTTGGTAGGGTATGAGCACTAGACAAATACAACTTGGCCAGTGGGTCATTACAAATTTTGACTTTATTTAATACTAAACATGAGGTATTTTAACTAGAAAATAACTCTAATATAGACTATGTACCTTCTATAAACAATTGCACCCTTTCTCCAAATCTTCTAAATAAATAAATAAAACAAAACCAAACAATTTGCATGATATGCAAGAATTTTGCGTGAGATACATTTTGGCAGAAGGGACAGGGAGAGTCAAAACATACTGAAAAGCAATATTCTAAGTATGCAGAAATAGACTAAACCATGGGTTCATATATGGACCAAGACGACTAGCAGGATATATTGAGAAATTTGTTAGCAAAGCATATCAGATGTTGGGCTGCATACAGTGTAATACTGAGTACAAAAGCAGTTTAAGTTTCACTAAATATTTAAAAAGCTCTGCTGAGGCCACACTCTAAAATTGTACCCAGTTCTGTTCAGTACACTTTAGGAAGGACATGGAGATCTTTGAGATGGTGAACATGAGATTTACTAGGATGGTTCTTTGGATGACAGGATTTAGCTACAAAGTTTAGCAAAAGAAGCTGAGATTACTTTCCTAAGTGTTAAGAAGGCTGAGGGAAAATCTGAGCGAGGTGTATAAAATCATGACAAATTTACATAAGGTAGACAAAGAAAAACTTCACATTATCTAATAAAACAAGCACTAAGAAGTGTTCTTGTGGCACAACAGTACTGACCCTATCTCTGAGCCAGGAATCCAAGGTTCTAGTCCTATCTATTCCAGAAGTGTACCATAACAACTCTGAACAGGTTGATCAGAAAGTATCTTATAAAGCTGAAGGAAAGGAAGATATAAGGTTTTAGGTAAAAGATATAGATGAGTAAGAACTTTTCTAGGCAGTGAATTGAATTGGAACTTATTGTCCAAATGATCTCAATAAATATTCAAGGGAAATACACTTGCAGAGCCATGGGGACAAAGAGTGGGAATGAGACTGACGGAACTGCTTCCCAGTCTCCTAGCATGGGCTTGATGGGCCAAATCCCCTCCTTCTGTGGTGTAATCATAGAACCTTGCAGTACAGGAGGCCCTTCAGTTCATCGAGTTTACACAAATAAAACTAAATATACACATCCACTTTCCAGAACTTAGACCACAGCATTTTGTTGTGTCTGGGAGCAGCGGGAGACAGAGCGGAGGTGACGTGGAAACCAGGAGGGTGCCGAGAAGGTAAGGACTTAGCATATATTTGGGCAGCGGCTAAACACGAGATACTAGACGTGTAGTATCTCCCTCCACCCTCCTCTAACCAGAAGAGAAAGGTTCTGTAAGGTAAGGCTTTTATTTTTTCTTTTTATATATTTAAGTGCATTGTTTGGCTCAATATGGGAGGGCAGCAATTGCCAAGATCATGGTACCGTGGCAGGCACTGTTGTTCAGAAGGGTGGGAAAAAGACTCGTAGGGCCATAGTCATAAGGGAATCTATTGTAAGGGGAGTAGATAGCGGTTCTGTGGCCGAAAACGGGACTCCCGGATGGTATGTTGCCTCCCAGGTGCTTGGGTCAGGGATGTCACTGATCGGCTGCACAGCATTTTGAAAGGGGAGGATGAACAGCTAGCATATAGGCACCAACAATATAAGTAGAAAACAAGATGAGGTCCTGAAAGCAGAATTCAGGGAGCTGGAGAGAAGTTAAAAGGAGGACCTCAACGGTAGTGATCTCGGGATTACTACCAGTGCCACGTGCCAGCCAGTGTAGAAATGAAAAAATAGGCAGGATGACCACGTTGCTTGAGGAATGATGTAGGAGGGAGGGGTTCAGATTTATTGGACATTGGGACCGGTTGTGGGGAAGGTGGGACTATTACAAAATGGACGGTCTACATCTGAACCAGAGTGGAAGCAATGTCCTTGGGGGAGTTTTTGCTACTGCTGTTGGGGAGGTTTTAAACTAATGTGGCAGGGGGCTGGGAACCAGAAGAGAAGACAAGTAGACAGCAAGGTTGAAACTGGAGGCTGTAAGAATCATGAAGATAGCGTTAATAAGGGGAAGAGTAGGCAGAGAGCAGATGAACACAAAAGAACTGGTAGCCTCAAGTGCATCTACTTTAATGCAAGTAGTGGGTAAGGCAGATGAACTTAGGGCTTGGATTGGTGCCTGGGAGCATGACGTTATTGCAATCACAGAGACTTAGCTGAAGGAAGGGCATGATTGGCAACTAAATGTTCCAGGATATAGATGCTTCAGACAGGACACGGAGGGAAGTAAAAGGGAGGGTGGAGTTGCATTACTGTTCAGGGATGGCACCACGGCTGTGCTAAAAGAGGACACTATGGAGGGCTTGAGTAGTGAGGCATCATAGGTGGAACTGAGAAATAAGAAGGATGCAGTTACATTGTTGGGGCTGTATTACAGATCTCCCAACAGTGAGCATGAGGTAGAAGAACAAATACGTCAACAGATTATGGCAAGATGTAGAGGCAAATAGGGTAGTGGTGATGGGAGATTTTAATTTTCCCAACATTGACTGGGATACACTTAGCGTCAGAGGTCTAGATGGGGCAGAATTTGAAAGAAGCATCCAGGAGACTTTTCTAGAGCAGTATGTCAATAGTAAGACAAGGGACAGGGCCATATTGGACCTGGTATTGGGGAATGAGCCAGGCCAGGTGGTTGAAGTTGCAGTGGGGATTTCTTTGGGAACAGTGACCATAATTCTGTAAGTTTTAGAATACTCATAGACAAAGATGAGAGTGGTCCTAAGGGAAGAGTACTAAACTGGGCCAAGGCCAATTATATCAAAATTAGGCAGGAGCTGGGAAATGTAGATTGGACACAGCTATTTGAAGGGAACTCCACATGTGGGAGGCTTTCAAAGATAGGTTGAAGGTAGTGCAGGATAGGCATGTCCCGTTGAAGGCAAAGGATAGGAAAGGCAAGATCCGTGAACCGTGGATGACAGGAGAAATCGTACAACTAGCCAGGCGGAAAAGGGAAGCGTACAGGCAGCTAAGAACAGAATGAGTCCTGGAGGAATATCGGAAGAGTAGGACCAGTCTTAAACGAGGAATCAAGCGGGCTAAAAGGGGTCATGAAATAGCTTTAGCGAGCAGAATTAAGGAGAATCCCAAAGCCTTTTATTTTTCTATAAGAAGCAAGCATGTAACTAGAGAAAGGATTGGTCCACTAAAGGATAATGAAGGAAGGCTGTGTGTCGAACCTGAGAGAATGGGTGAGATTCTGAATGATTACTTTGTATCAGTGTTCACTGAGGAGAGGGACATGATGAATGTTGAGATTAGAGATAGAGGTTGATTAGGCTGGATCACGTTGACCCTAAGTAGGGAAGATGTGTTGGGTAGGCTAGAGGTGGACAAATCCCCAGGACCAGATGGGATCTATCCCAGGTTGATCAGGGAGGTGAGAGAGGCAATAGCTGGGACCCTGACAGATACCTTTGTACACAGGTGAAGCGCTGGAGGACTGGAGGGTTGCTCATGTTGTCCCCCTGTACAAGAAGGGTAGTAGGGATATTCCAGGTAAGTACAGACCAGTGAGCCTGACGTCAGTGGTGGAAAGTTGCTGGAGAAGGTACTGAGGGATAGGATTTATTTATATTTAGAAAAGAATGGGCTTATCAGTGATAGGCAACATGGTTTTGTGCGGGGAAAATCGTGCCTTACCAACTTAATAGAGTTCTTTGAGGAAGTGACCAAGTTAATAGATGAAGGAACGACTGTTGATGTCACATACATGGATTTTAGTAAGGTGTTTGATAAGGTTCCCCATGCTAAACTAATAGAGAAAGTGAAGTCACATGGTGTTCTAGCTAGGTGGATAAAGAACTGGTTAAGCAACAGGAGACAGAGTAGTAGTTGAAGAGAGTTTCTCAAAACAGAGAAAGGTGACCAGTGATGTTCCACAGGGATCGGTGCTGGGGTCACTGTTGTTTGTGATATACATAAATGATCTGGAAGAGGGCACTGTTGGTATGATCAGCATGTTTGTGGATGACACGAAGATTGGTGGAGTAACAGAAAGCATAAGGTACTGTCAAAGAATGCAGGAGAATATAGATAGACAGGAGAGTTAGACAGAGATGTGGCAGATGGAGTTCAATCCAGGCAAATTGAGGTGATGCATTTTGGCAAGTCTAATTCTAGAGCGAATTATACAGTGAACGGAAGAGCCTTGGGAAAAATTGATGAGCAGAGAGATCTGAGAGTTCAGGTCCATTGTTGCTGCAGAGGTGGATAGAGTGGTCAAGAAGGTATATGGTATGCTTGCCTTCATCAGATGGGGTATTGAGTATAAGAGCTGGCAGGACATGTTAAAATTTTACACGACATTGGTTCACTGCATTTAGAATACTGTGTACAGTCCTGGTCGCCACATTACTAAAAGGATGTGGATGCTTTGGAGAGGGTGCAGAGAAGGTTTATGAGGATGTTCCTGGTATGGAAGGTGCTGGCTATGAAGAGAGGTTGAGTAGGTTAAGTTTATTTTCATTAGGAAAAAGGAGATTGAGGGGGAACCTGATTGAGGTCTACTAAATCATGAAGGGTACAGACAGGGTAGATAGAGATAAGCTTTTTCCCAGGTTGAAGGATTCAATAATGAGAGGTCACGCTTTCAAGGTGAGGGGTGAAAAGTTTGAGGGGGATACACGCGGCAAGTACTTTACACAGAGGGTGGTGCGTGTCTGGAACGCGTTGCCAGCAGAGGTAGTAGAGGCAGGCACGGTAGATTCATTTAAGATGCGTCTGGACAGATGCATGAGTAAGTGGGGAGCGGAGGGATACAGATGCTTAGGAATTGGGCGTCAGGTTTAGATAGTAGATTTGGATTGGCTCAGGCTTGGAGCACGAAGGGCCTGTTCCTGGGCTGTAAGTTTTCTTTGTTCTAATTATTCTCCCTCAGTCAATCTGTGGTTGAATTATTTTCTACTTCAGCTTCCAAGAAAGAATATATATTAGTAGGGAGTACTGTGTAATTAAACTTAAGTGTCTTAGGTTAAACAAAGAATTGTTTCAATGTGCAAAGAGTTGCGTGCAAGCTTACTGAGTTCTAGTTGGTTCTCATTCCCCCTATGTTTACTAAGATGTTTGTATGATATTTTTACTACAGGATATCTGCAACACCAAACTGAAAATCCTTTTCTTCATAACATTTGCAGAATGGATTCTGTATTAATACATGAAATTCATCACTGAAATTCAGTTTACACTCTCAACAACAAAAAAAAGCCTTCCTAGTACTGTTGCACAAATACATCCCAATGCAACAAAAATATTAAGAGGTCACAGTCCCATAAGGCAAAGAAACAAATTCAAAGACAACAAAGTGGGTAGAAATTTCATACATCAGAACATAATATGCATTTCTTCCTGTGTTTAGTTCATGTATGAATATCTTAATTACAAGTTACATGAGCTTCATATACGGCACTGGTCTGATTCTATTTAAATGTAACTTGAGCCAATGCTGATTTTTTCTTAATAAAAGGGTGTAACTGCATAGGATGCAAACTGAATGACTTGGAAAATGCAGAACATTTATGTGATGCCAGACTCAGTGCCAAACACATATTTTTACTGGAAATATCAGAAATGGAGTGTTATGCCTTTGGTGATAAGCAGTAAGTACAAAGAAGTGGAAGGAATCAACTGATACACAGCATCACGCCTCAATTGGTCAACAAGCATAATCATAAATTAGAAAAAGTAATCTGAAGTGGTCCAGCTTGTGAACTGGAATTCAGCTGCTAAATCTGGTACAAAGGTTTGGAAGGATGATGACCGTGTACCACCAGATGATTTAAAGTGACAAAAACCTAAGTGACTAAAATCTAAGTGACTGCATCATTTTTCTCTTTCAATTTTCATGCACAAAACAGGATGTCATGCTATAGTACCATGCAACAGAAACTCAGTCTCTAACATCATACTATGGATGGATGGGAAGTAAGGATCCTGAATCCATCCTCAGAACAACCTTTGTTGGAATCATCAGGACTCTCCCACCAAAATAACTTTCAATCCTCCCATGAAGAGAGAAAAAAAAATCAAATGGTGATAAAATCAAAAGGGTTAAACAAATTTCTGGGCAATTCTAGTCCAAGAGAACTCACATTGCTGCTTGTTTGTGTAACCACTGCTGGCAGGCATTGGAGTCTTGCAGACACTGAAGAACATCTGTGAGCATGTTGCGTTTTAGACGCTCCTCCTCACGATGCACCTTCAAGCAGTCATATACTTTGGCACCTACACAAGATGTGATCAGAGCACCATGAGAAAATTTTAAAAAAAAGAGACATCTGGGAATATTCTAAAACTAAAATATTCCAGCAACTTCTCCAACTCAACACTTCTTTAGAGTGGTTCTAAAATTATGCAATTTCACAAAATACAAACTATTCTTACTACATATTATATCCCATAGTTTGTTATATATCAAATTTAAATCATGCAAGTTGTCTAGACATACTTTGCAGCAATTTAATTGCAATTTTCACTAACTCATTTTCTGATTACATAACTAGAGGACACAAGTAATGATTTAAACAGCAAGATAAAACTCATATAGGCATCATAGCAAAGGAGGAGGTCAGTCAGAATATCAAATCCACATCAGCATTCTGTAGAGAAATTCAGCCAGACCCATTTATCACCCAACTATCCTGTAGTCATGAAAGTCTGTTTCCATCAATTGCTCACCCAATTTATCCATCATCTGATCCCTGCAATTTAAAAAAAAATGCACACTTCCTCAGGCATTCCATACACACTGCTACTTGGGCCTTGATATTAACAGGATTGACTGCATAGGATGGGAGGGAGTGTGGATCCAGAGTTTCTAATGGAAAATCCCAAGACAAGAGTTTCTCCAAATGCTGAAGTTTTAACCTCATAAAATAAATTGCATCTTTAACAGGTTTTCAAATTGAAGAAAACAGGATCGGGTAGATCTGATCTCAAACTGTAAGTATTTAAATTGCCAACTCAGAAATGGGTGAGTTGGAATTAGGATGACATCTTTAAAATTTTCAACATCTGACCTCTCTGTAAATTCAATCATTGATTCTTCGCCAATAAAACAGCAAATACCAACACTAATTAGTTATCAAGCCCAGCTATAAGAAGGGAGAAGGCAAGTGAAAGAAAGGGTAGAGATAAAAGAAGTTCCCCAAATGAGTTACACTTCATCCCAATTGTTTTATTATTAAACCACACATCAGGGTTAATTCACTATTAATGTAATCAATTAGTCACTGAATGCAGTTCCTTGAATTAAGTTGCTCAAGAAGGTCTCGAAAACAAAACTAGAACTAAAGGTATATTTCACTTTGTTACCAGCTAGCCAGTTAATTCACAAATTATTTGATGAAATGGAAATCTATTAAAAGTGATGTAATCCATTAACTGCAATGTTTGAACAGTGTCTCTGCTCAGTACCACCACATGACAAGATATCTTTTGGATTCAGTTGGGCTTCTGATGTCTGTAGTGATTGTAATAAGACCAGCCAGGTGGACCTTACAGAATATAAGTTCCCTGATTAGTCCAGATTAATAGCCACAATGAGGGTGCCCTGGCTGACAGATATAAACAGGAGTATCAGAGCTTCTGTTCACTCAAAGCTGGCTCTGAGCAAGCTGGATCAATGTCATGGCGTCTCCATGTATAGTTAAAGGGCGACTTGGTGATGGGATGCTGGCCTCTGAGGAGTTATTTCAGTGCAGAATTCTTGACACCGATTCAGTTCCCTCAGAACCAGCTCTCAGAGTGAACAGAACCTCTGACACTTCTGGTTATATGTCAGCTAGGGCCCCCTAACTGGACCAGATTAACAGCCCCAATCAAGGAACTTATATTCTATGAGGTCCAACTGGCTGACCTCATTACATTCACTATATCTCTGCCCCTCTGAGCTCGAGGACATGGCCAGTTCTTTTCTTTGTAGCTCCGCCTGTGGTATTTCAGCACCGGGTCAGGATCCTCCAAGTCAGCCTCTGATACAGGAAGCGTGTAACGGATGTTAGCTTGCCTCTTACACTCGGAAGAAATTCATACTCCTTTTCAGGCGGCAAAAGCAATGACATCTGTGTTCATCTGAGATTCCAAGGCATCTTCAGTGCTTGAAGGAGAGGGAAAACCCATGAGTTCCAGAACAGTCAGAAAGGCAGTTGAGAAGCTGGTCATATTTTGCTTCCGCGCTGTTTGCGAGTTGCAGCTTTCATATGGTCACATGCTTGTTCAGGACCATCATATCTACCCAAGCTTTATATGTCGCTGGACCTGACCTCACACCGACCATGCCTCCTACCCATGGAGGGCCATTCCCATAAACTTTGTCTCCCGTAGTAAGCATTCTCTCTCGCCTAGCGGAGTCTTGTGTCTGGCACTGGTATTCCTGATGCTGTTTGATATCCACAAAATATTTCATAGAGTAAAGGTTGCGAGGAGAAAGGTCATGGAAGTGGCTAATAAAATGCTAAGCCAACTTTAGTAGACAGATGAACTAACAGTCTCTCAGAATAAATCTCAGCACTTTTGTCCACATTATTCTCCAAATAAAATGGGCAGGACTTTATTGTTCTATGTGAACTGGATGGAAGTAGCGATGGAAACATAAAGACTCTTGGTTACTACAGGAATTGTTCAAAGTTATTTGTAAAATAGTGTTACTCTGAACTAAAATTTGATTCATAAAACTTTACTAATATATAAAAATCACAACAGCATATGCACACTAAAACTTTTCCTTCATACATTAATGGGATCAGATGCTATAGCAAGCATTTTCATCATATAATATAGCTTTGTCTCTCAGAACACTTGTCTGACCTGTTGCATTATATTTATGAGCTTAAGAGAAAGCATACTTATTAAAAAACATTTACAAACAACTCACCACGGAACGTGAAAATTCCTGCCAGTCTATATTCTTGTAGTCGTTTGATCTCCTTCCGAAGTTCAAAATCCACTAAGAAACAAATATTGGTAGACGATAATTTTTAATTGGATAATTTTTCATTGAATTTTCATAACTGCACCCCTTCCGCTCAAAACATGATATTTGCGAATTCATAAATAAAGTAATTCTAAAGAAGTTGTTGCGAGTTTCCAATTTTGTTAAGGAATTCATTATTTTTAAGATATTCAAGACAGTAAACAAAAGCAGGAATAAAGAGATTTTTAAAAATCTTTCAAGTCAAGGAATTAAATGATTGATATTTTGATCGATGATGTTTTCATTCAAAAGCAATACCAGGGCAGTGAATTGCTTGGAGGGAAACTTGTAATTAGTGGTGGTCCCATGTATCTGCTGCCCTTATCTTTCTAGAAGATGCGGTCATAGATTTGGAAGATGCTATCTAAGGAGCCTTGGTGAATTTCTGCAGTATGTCAGTGGCAGAGGGAAAATTGTTTGTGGATGCAGTTCCAGTCAAGTAGACTACTTTGTCCTTGATAGTGTCAAGCTTCTTGAACATTGTTTGAACTGCAGACTTCCATGAAAGTGGAGAGTTAAGTGATGAGTTACTCAGTGCAGGAGTCTTTGCCTCTGACCTTGTGTCTCTACAGTATTTATACAGATAGTTTGATTCAGTTTCTGGTAAATGGTAATGTCCAGGATGCTGATAATGGGTGACTCAACAACAGTTATGAGGGGAAATGATTAGATTCTCTCTCGTTGAGTATGTTGATTGCCTGGCACTTTTGTGGTGCAAATGTTTGCTTGCCACTTTCCAGGTCTTGCTGCATTTGGATGTTGACTGCTTTAATATCCAAGGAATCATGAATGTGCAATGTTCAGCACCAATCATGTTAGACACAGCTGAAGATAGTTGGGCCCAGGACACTATTCTGAGGAGCTTCTGCAAAGATAACTGATCACCCACAACCGATTTCCTTTGTATTAACCAGTGTGCCCCATTTTGCACTGGCCCCAGTTTTGTTAGGGCTCCATGATGCCATATTGAGTCAAATGTTGCCTTGATGTCAAGAGCAGTTGCTCTCATCTCACCTCTGGAATTCAGCTATTTTACCCATATTTAAACTAAGGTTGTAACAAGATGAGGAGCACAGTGGCTATGTTGGAACCCAAACTGAATGAATAAGCAGGTTACAAGTAAGCAAGAACTACTTGATAGCACTGTAGATAATACCTTCCATTGCTTCACCGATGACTGGGTACACGTGATTGGAGCAGTTATTTGCTTGGTTGGAATTGTCATGCCTTCTGTATACTGGGCTGGAAAATGTCTTGCTGGAAAAGCGCAAAAGGTCAGGCAGCATCCAAGAAGCAGGAGAATCGATGTTTCGGGCATAAGCCCTTCTTCATACTTACTGTATACTGGGCATAGCTGAGCAACATTCCACATTGTTGGTAGATGTTAGTGTTGTAGATTCACTGGAATAACTTGGCAAGAGATGCAGCATGTTCCGGTTGAACACATCTTCAGTAGTATTGTCAGAATGCTGTCAGGTCCACACTCTTTGGAGTACCTAGCACCTCCAACTGTTTCTTAATATAATGTGAAGTGAATCAAATTGGCTGAAGACTGGTATTTGTGATGCTGGGGACTTCTGGAAGGGGCCAAGATGGATCTTGTACTTGGCAATTCTGGCTGAATATTTCCACGATTGCATCAACTTCAATGATGTGCTGGGCTCCCCCGTTATTGTGGATGAAGGTATTTGTGGTGCTGTCTACTCTACTGATTGGTTTAACTGTTTACTACCATTCACAACTATGTGTGGCACACCTAGACAGCTTGGGTCTGGTCTGTTGGTTGTGAAATCACTTAGCTCTATCACTTATTGCTTATGCTGTTTGGCATACAAGTAGTCTTGTTTAAGGCTTCACCAGGTTGACTTTTCAATTTAGTTTTAGATATACCTGGTGCTCTTCCTGACATTTCTTCTTGTAATCTTCACTAAACCCAAGATGGTTCCCTGGCTCAACTGTAATAGTGGAGCGGCAAGTATTGCAGATTGTGTTGAGATATGATTCTGCTGCTGATGGGCTACATCGCTTCATGATTCCTAAGTCTCGAGTTGTTATATCTGTTTGAATTCTTTCCCATTCAACACAGTGATAGTGCCACACAACACAAAGTGAAGACAGAATTTGTCTTTATAACAGCTGTGCAGTGGGTACTCTTACTGACACTGTCATGTGACAAATGCATCTGCAATAAGCAGATTGGGGAGCATGAGGTTACATATGACTTTCACTTTTGTTTGTTCCCTCCCACTTGCTGCAGAGCCAGTCTGTCTTCCCTTGTTGTTAGTCCCCTTACCACAGAACCAGTCTAACAGTAACATCCTTTTGGAGTCAACGACCTCAATCAGTAGTGATGCTGCCAAGCCACTCTTCGTGGCAGACATTGGTTCCCTAACCAGAGTATGTTCTGCTAAATTTGAAAGGCTGCAACTACTGTGAAAAATGGAAAACATATGAATGTTACATACACGTATGGCTTTCAATAAATTTGTCATGCTCTGTAGGTCCCAGTAGTCTTGCAAAGTGTCTCATAGCTTCATAGAGGTCTTGAACTTCTTTAGGGTACCGTCGTTCAAGAACTGCAATTTTGGAAGAGGACATTTTTGAATATAGTTTTACAATGGTTATAAGGTGCAACTGCAATTAACTCCTAGTTAAACTTCATTATAATATCTAATGCTTTTTAACATTGACACACATTAATTATTTCCAGACATTCCAATGGTGCATTTCCTGGATAGAGACTCATTTATTTACAATTAATCTGTTTCAATGAGTTCAATGAACTGTCAGCAGTTTAAATGGCAAATTAGTTGCTGGCGAGTGAATTATTAGCAAGCAAAATGTTTTTTTTTTAATATTATTTTCTGACTTATAGCACTGATCATGGGTAATTTAAAAACAAAATTAATTTCACTGGCTTTCTCTCTCTTATTTCAAGATAATTTTCTTTTCTTTCTCTGGCTATACAATTCAGAAACTTTGCTGTTGCCTTTTCTCTATTTCGAACACTTTAAAAGTTTCTATCTACCACATTTAATCATACATATTTTGCACTATTGATATCATTTGTCACTAATGTCCTTTATTCAAAGCAGTCTTTCCTTACAAGACTACAACAAGCTGCAACATAATTGGTAACATTTGGAACTATGGATTTAGATGTCAAGCACTGACAGACAACAGTCATATGGAAACTGTTGCAATCCACTCAAAAAGGACCTTCGCTTTTTCTACCTTTCTCCACTTCTCCAAACCCATCATTTGCCCATTAATATATTTTTATCTTCATTCTAGTCAACAGTCTCTCTTTGATTTCAGCCTCCCTTCTCTTAGGAGGATCTCTCTTATTCCATCCAACAACAACCTTAAGAGATACTTCAACTCAGACCCGAATATACTTATAATTACATTACGCTTCATTAAAACCATAAATACCGAGTCTATTAGATAATATTGAATTCTAATATTAATGCACTATGCTATTTAAATGAATAAATTAATTTTCTTTTCTCCAATTATATCAGATAGGAAATAAACACATGGGAAGAAGTCTTTTTAAATTGGCAATGAAAATCAATACAGTTCTCTATTATATTCAATTTTCCAATTTATTTTAAAATGCTATCATTTTCTGAAGGGTTTAGGATATTTTCTGGCACTTAATATTGCAATATAGAGAGGATCCTGTAATTCATATTCATTGCTGCAGAGAAATACTGAATCCTGAAAGTGATCAGGGTTTGCAATGACGTGTAACTGCAACACTCAGCTCACGGCAATGATAATGAACTGTAATTTATCTGTTTGTTGTTTTTAATTTAATCTGCTCTCAGTTTCTGCTGTTACTGAGTGAGTGAAAGCCAAGTAGAAACCTTGGTGAGTATTAATTACATTAATTATTTATTGTGAACAGCTGTAAAGAAAACGGCAGGATACGACATTCTGAAGGGACATACCCCTATTATCAGAAATTGTCTCTTGTTTATAGTGGCTGACCCAGCTATGTATTTCTAATTTTTAGAAGTACATATAGTACCAGACACTAAATACGCTAAAAATCACGGTGATGCAATGTGCTAGGAAAACTGATATCCAATTTGTAGTATGCTGACTATCTACTGATGAAAGCTTCTAAGCCATTTTTAGCTCAGCGACTCACTTTCGTAACAACAGGATGACTTCCATTAAGCTTGATCACCATTATTGGCTTTCAAAAAAATTTCTCATTTCAACAGATTACCAAATACTAATATTCCTCTCTCAATACTACTGACATCAGTACCACTAAAATCTGTGCATTTTTCAGCTTCCCTGTTTGCACAATTTATTATTGAGTTAAATTACTGAATGAAATCAAATCTGGACAGAGTGGGAAAAAGGTCTAATGAGTGGCTCATACTCAATATGTTATGTATATATATAGCATCTGTAACACAGAAAAATGTCCTAAGGTGTTTCAAATGCATAGTCAAACCAAAATAAATGCCAAGCCAAAGAATCAGATATTAGGAGAGTTGACCAAAAACTTGGTCAAAGTGAGGAGTTTTGAGAAAAAGGAAGGTAGACAGGCAGCGAAAACTGGGGGAAATCTAGAGAGTAGTTTCGAAAAGACTGAAGTCGCAGCTGACAAAAATGGAGGCAGTTTTAGGGCTGATGGAGGCTAAAGAAAAGGAATAGAAAAGCCAATTTAATTGCAAATGTTGGAGCCTGGAGGAAAAAATATAGGTCAGCAAGCACACGAGTGATGAGCGAAAGGATTCTGGTGTAGGATAGGATGTGGGTAGTAGAACTGTTGAGTGTTCAGACTATGGACAATGAAAAATTGACCAGAAAACATATTGGAATAGTTAATGATGAAAATTTCAGCAGGAGATCGAATAAGGCAGGAGAGGAAACAGACAGGCTATAAAAAAAAATGATCATCCAAATGACTAGTGCAAAACCAAGTACAAATGTTCTTCAAATTGCAAACCATTGCTTTGAATATGGAAGTTTGACTTAAGAGAGTCTGTTGTAAATTCATCAGGTAGTTACATGGAAAGTTACAGTCCAATCCGTCTAAAGGAAACATCAGGAAAGTAAGCAATTTCGTACAATATTAACTTTTGAATGGTGCAATAATTACTGCTATTTTACCAGTTTGGTGGTACAAAATCGCTGACCTCAGTTAAAGTTGCAATTAGTAGTAGTTTAGATATGATAATTTCAGTTCCATACTCTTGGCACTGGTAGAAACTATAAAATGCCTGCTATATCATCGAAGTAATTGAGAGACAGGTACGATTAGCTATTTATTGATGTCATAAAAATTTAAATCTCCCATAAATCTGCTTTATTTCTTCAGGCTGATGTAAAATAAAGTATGAAAAACAAACGCAGCAACGCAAATCAAAAGCTGATCATATAATCCAATTTTGAAGAATGTGAATTTTGGTTATAAAGCCAACATTTCACATTCCTAGCTTTTTTCAAAGACATATGGATGGCCTTTGGCAGCAAATGTTTACAGCTAAAACCCTTCTTGCCAGCACAATGATTAAAGGAATTATTAGGTTAAAGGATTAATAGAGGTATGCATAAAAGGATTAGGCTGCAATAAATTTGACAACTTTATTACAGAGCAAATTTGTACACTAATTTTCCACACAAAAATGGAGTTATCCCTTTAAGTAGAATTAATAACGCAACATAATACAAAGTATAGTGCACAGAATGTGCATTTACAAGTTGGGCTCAAAACCCTAAATCCATCTCAACCTAGTAGAAGCAAGCAAATACTCAGCAGTAGCAGCAGCAAGTGCATCACTGATACTTGATGTACTTCTGCACTGACAGTGTAGACATCTGCAATTAATATTTATACTATACTGCCTGAAGAAGGAAACCTTTGAAAAGGTTCAGTTCTGCATGACAACTCCCAATGAGACCTGCACCATTACAAACTTGCCTTCTTTTGACATAACAGACATTGTTCCTACTCACTTTGAAATTTTCTGAGGTTGATCAGGCCATGGTCTCTCAAAATTCTGTGGAGAGAGTAAGATTCTCCTGTCACAAATTACTTTTTAAATTATTGGAAAAATCAAATCACTTCGAGATGAATACATAGTATCATAAGTTTTAATGAGAGAACATAGAACATAACAGTGCACAGGCCCTTCGTCCCTCGATGTTGCGCCAACCTGTCATACCAATCTGAAGCCCATCTAACCTACACTATTCCATGTACGTCCATATGCTTGTCCAATGACGACTTAAATGTACTTAAAAGTTGGCGAATCTACTACCGTTGCAGGCAAAGCATTCCACACCCTTACTACTCTCTGAGTAAAGAAACTACCTCTGACATCTGTCCTATATCGATCACCCCTCAACTTAAAGCTATGCCCCCTCGTGCTCGCTGTCACCATACTTGGAAAAAGGCTCTTCCTGTCCACCCTATCTAACCCTCTGCCTTTATAACATTTATAATTACTAAAAATAAGCTGAATACATTAAGACAGTAACCTTGCCCCACAAGGGGTCAGAAGGATGGGAAAAATGGATGTAAACACATTTCATTATTTCACTGATATTTAAGTACATTCAAATACATCACAATCAATCTTATACAAAAACTGGCCTTTATATGGTATTAGAAAGTTCTGAAGTTGTGTTGAACTGATACAGATTCTTCCAGCTATGACATAGCAAGGTCGTACTGTATAGAGATCATTAACTTTACTATACTGCTTGGGGAGGTGGGGTAGGAGGCCAGATCATCTGATGATTTGAACAGAATTTGGATAACCTATTTCACAGCTAGTCCACTCCAAATTGAGTCCCACAAATTTCATACAGAATACGACTTGCTGCTTGGGAAAAATGATCTTGCAGAATAATCTCTGGAAATCAAAGTTATTCTTAAATGTCATGCAGCAGGACACTGCTATTATTAAAACCAAATGACACCATGTAACTGCTTATCTATATGCTCTGAAAATGTCAGTTCTGAGCAGACTGGAGGAGGACTTTGGGAATTAAGTGCCCTGATGTCATATTGAGAAAGGAGCAGTACAAAGCATTAAAATAGATGGAACAATATAGGTATAGTATATCACATTTGATCAGTGTTGGGTATCCCTTCAAATATTTTCATGTACATTATAACACTTCAGACACACTTAATTTACTCAGAAGTTATCTGGAACACCTTGAAGCCATATATTTCTTTCTAAATGATGCACTGCTGGCAACAACTTATATTTATACAATATCTTCGACAGTGTAAATAGGTTAAGATACTTCAGAAGTAGGTTGTAAGCAGTTGGCGGACACAGACAGGAAGGTGGTAGTGGTAGAAAAATAAAATTAGTTAGCTGCAACACAAGCTGTTTTGTTTATTTTGACAAACATACTGCCACCAACTGCACAACAATTTACGTTTCAAAAATATTAAATGTGATTTAACTGCAGACAGTTAAATGAGAACATAAAACATCAATTTCTTGTTGTCAACACTGTAAAGTCTACTCTGGCTGTCATAGACCAGAAATCAATTTTATAGATTGTTATTTTTCTGTCTAGAATGTTTAATTCTAAGTCAAAGGATCTCTGTCTCTGATTCCATTATAAATTTTCAATTGCTTCAGTACATAATGAAGATCACAGCTATACCACATTTGTGGTAAACTATCATGGTTAGTTTATATGTTTACATTACTGGAAAATCTAACCCAGCAAGACTCCTCTACCATATTTTATAAATAGAACATAGAACAGTACAGCGCAGTACAGGCCCTTCAGCCCTCGATGTTGCGCCAACCTGTCATACCATAAATATACTATCTCTACCTTTAATACAGAATTCAATCAATGATTCAGCATTACAGACATGCAATGCAACACAACAAACCATCTTTAGATTAGATTAGATTAGATTACTTACAGTGTGGAAACAGGCCCTTCGGCCCAACAAGTCCACACCGCCCCGCCGAAGCGCAACCCACCCTTACCCCTACATGTACCCCTTACCTAACACTATGGGCAATTTAGCATGGCCAATTCACCTGACCTGCACATCTTTGGACTGTGGGAGGAAACCGGAGCACCCGGAGGAAACCCACGCAGACACGGGGAGAACGTGCAAACTCCACACAGTCGCCTGAGGCGGGAATTGAACCCAGGTCTCTGGCGCTGTGAGGCAGCAGTGCTAACCACTGTGCCACCGTGCCGCCCAGAATCTTGTAATGTTTTATTACAACAATGTCAAGTGCACTACCGTTGATAAACTGAGGGAGATGAAACAGCAATTTATTTTCAAAGGTAAAAGCAAAACAGAAAAGCCAACTGCGTATGAAAACAAAAACAAACCAGGAGCAACTTACTTTTTTCTTCGTTGTCTCTCTTTTAATCGGGAATAATAGATATCAACCACTGCAAGTTTTAAAGCTGTTTAAACGAAGTGAAAAAAAATTTAAATGATGCAGGGGTTATGTAAGGAAATAGCAGCACCTAATTATCAGATGAACAGTGAAACACTGAATTACAAAATAAACCAATAGACAACATCAACAGTGAAAGGATGCTTTCACTGTAGTTTTTCATGAAAGACATTTTTTGGGCAAAGCCATTTCAATAGGCTCTAGATACAAGGAGTCACAAACAAACGTATTGGATTAACAGTATATTACAAAGTATCACCATGAGGGGAATTATTATACTTGGTGACAGGTAAATGGCTCTGACGCAAAGAAATGTTGTCTTTTTTGTAAGGCCTCAGTAAGCATTGATGCTTTGTTTGCAATACAGGCTTCTTTCAAATTAAACCCAACAGTAACAAGAAAGATTTCTGGGCTAACTTAAAAAAAAGGACCACTTTACAATGGGATGTTATCATAATAGACAGCAATTGGCATTTTGCTATGTACAAAGCAAGAAGGACTGCTGTTTGAGGGGTTTACAAGACTAACAAAAGATAATTTTGTCGATCAAAGAACTTACCATGCAAAATATCAGAGTCGTCTTCTACAAAATCAATATCTCTCAAATCCCATTCTGCATAATTGTCAAATTCCTGTATTAAAAGTATTAATTTTAATTCTGCTTAAATATTTTTAGATTTTCAATAAAAAAGTAATGTGAAAAGCAGACAAGTAATTGCTGCAACTTTTTAGTTCCAGGCAACCGGCCAGCTACAACAACCTGCTGAACAACAAATATACAAAAATGTAAATCTATAATTCCATGAGCTCCAGGGATTTGTGATCAATGCTATTCCTTTGATTTGCAAATACCCTTTCAGCATGTCTCCCTGGGTGTCAACTTTATCCCAAAAACTGTCAAAATCACAGATACTGGCATAATTTAGCTCTGCAGTGCAAATGTTAAAATGGGGCAATGCTGTACAATAACATGCTGCACTGCACCCAACAGCAAATCATTTTTTGCAAGTGTAGGGGAGGAAACAAAATTGAACGCTAACTGACTACTAATGGACAAACAAAATCAGCCAACTAGCTAACAATCAAACAAGCCCTCTCTAATTAACTTCTAACTATTTTAAAACTAACATTAAGATGCATGAATAAAAGGGAACTAATCACCATCACCACAGTAAATTAGTTTACTTGCAAGACTAAAGTCAGTATTTAGTGATTGTGTAGAATCAGTCATTTGTAGAATGATATTACATAAATTATACAGAACAAGACAGTTGGGCCTAACTTGACTATGTTGTTATTTACACATTTAATGCAGGATGTGGGTGTCATGGGCAAGACCAGTATTTCTTGCTCCTCCCAAACTGAGTTTGAGAAGGTGTAAGGGTGTGAACAGAGTAATTTGCTCAGCCATTTTAGAAGGTAGTAGGTTTGTTTTACATATCAGTCAGATCTGTTTAGGGCCTAAAGAACATCAGTAATACAGTTACGATTTTTATGACATTCTTCTAGTTTCACATTCAGAATTATGGATGCTACCTTAATTTAGTCAGCTGAATTTAAATTTGTCAATTGTCATGGAGCAACATGAAATCACTTTTTCAGAATATTAGTCCAGGCCTCTGGATTACTAGCCGAACAACATTACCATTATATCATGGTACTCTGGTGCTACCCATTAAATGCATTTTTGCCACATGCCTCAACTACTCATTTCGCATTCTAATCAGTCTCTGGGTTTACTTCTGTTTTTCTATTATTTACAAATAGTTACATTTGTTCCAATCTTTTAACATAGATTGTAGAACAAATACACAAATCAAGTAAAATAAACCACTTACTTCAACAAAGTCTGCTCGTGCTGGCATATACCCTGCCATATCTCTTGACACTGCAGAATCAAACGTTGGTCGGGGAGGATCATCACAAGCTGCAATTAATTGGGAAAAGCAAGATCTATTTTATGGTAGCAGAATTTCATTTGAAGCAGAAGATCAAAAATTAGCTCTTAATGTAAGACAACAACACATAAGATTCTCTCCAGCTCCAGAAAACTCAAGTAGTGTTTTATGATGGAAGATTCAGCCCCATTTTTCCTTCCAGATGGTGATTGACCCTCTGCATATTTCCAGCATTTTGTCTTTTACTTCAAATTGCATTGAAAAAAAGACTCTGTTAAAAGTCCATTTAACTAAGAATTATTTTGCATTAAGAGGCATTGAACAGTTATATATTACCCTCCAGTAGTTACGTTTTGAAGAGTAGTGCTTCAATGCATGATGGTCACAGATAGACACTGAAGCAAAAGTCTTTCAACTTGATGGCAATCGCAATTGAGCGTAATCAAGTCTAAACTCAATTCCCCTTCCCCACCCCCTGCCACAACATGGCAAAGAAGAATGACAAACTAACTCTTTTCATGACCCAATCATCAAAGTCAACTGCATTAATTCCTACTGGCAGTGAGAAGAAAACACTAACACAGCAGAGACTGAAGATCTCCCTGTCCCATAACCATAAAAATTTTCACTGGCCAATCACAGTTCAGTTATTGGAAATACTCTCTTGCAGTTAGAATCTGAAATTCTAGTATCTCAAATTTAACAAATACTCACCTCTAAATGTGATTGCTGTATCAAGGTCTTTGGTTTCTTCAGACTGCTTCAAACTCAGTAATGTGGAAGAAAACAGAGGATTGTTGACAAAATGTTTCATGTAGTGCTTCTCACAATCTTCCTTGGATTTTGTACGCATCTGATTGGCTACATCTTGCCTTCAAAAAGGAAGTTTTTTGGAATTGTTTTAAAATATAGTTAATAGGTAGCTATACATTTCTCTATTATGGTACTGGGCATAACTCAACACTGAACCAAGAGAAACAAAGCTACAGTTTGTTTCTACCCAGACTTTAGTGCAATCAGCACAAAAGACCAGAAAATTTTAAACATACATAAATTACACCAAAAACTGCACGTCTGTGCTTCCTGCAATCTAATATGCAAGTTTACTAACAACTTGCATTTAAATGCTGCCTTTAAAATAAAAAAAATCTAAGATGCTTCCTAGCTCTGTTACCAAATATTGACATTGCACCATAGGAGATATCAGAAAAGAAGACCAAAAACTGTGTCAAGGTAGGTAAGATTTAAGGAACATGTTAAAGTAGTAAGGATAGATGAGTTCAAGGTGCGGATTTCGGAGGCTCGATTCAACGAGTTGAAAATATGATCACTTATTCCACAGCATTCAAAATCAAAGATATGCACAAAATGCTAGAAAGGCTCAGAGATCACAAATCCTTGTGGGGCTGGTGAAGGCGCAAACAGTAACCAAGGTAAGTCCTTGAAAGAATATGAAAACAAGGGTGGGAATTTTAAAATTGAAACTCAGTTTCAGATATCTTTGAGGGAGAGGTAAGGAAACAATCACTACCGAATAGTTTGTGGTTGGAATGCATTGGCAGTTCCAATATTCAGTTGGAGGAATCTTCTTCTCAGCGGAAGTGGAGATGGTGGAGATCAGTGTCAAGATTAGAGTGGTGCTGGAAAAGCCCAGCAGGTCAGGCAGCATTTGAAGGGCTTTTGCATGAAACGTCGAGGAATCCTCTTCTCATTCACCACTGCATGCTAAACAAAATCCTTAGCTCGCAGCTTCCAAACCCACAAATGCTTGCATCTAGAAGGACAAGGGCAGCAGATACATGGGAATACTATTACCTGCAAGTTCCCCTCCAAGCCACTCACCATGTTGACCTGGAAACATATCGCTGTTCCTTCACTGTTGCTGGGTCAAAATCCTGGAACTGCAACCCCCTCCCCCTAAGGGCATTATGGGATCCAAGTCAATGTGTTTGTTAATAGAGTTCCGGTTGTCTATCAACAAACACATTGTCTTGGATCCCATTTACCACCCCCGAAAAAAAGAACAGGAAATGACATGACCAAGCCAAGGAAACCTGAACACATAAATAAAAAGCGGGCCATACTACCAGTGCTTCACTGGAGGCTCACTGATATTACCTAGCATGGTGACGAAACGTCTTAAAATGAATCTTACAGCTCCGCAAGCAAACTTACATCCAGCTATCAATAAGGTGAACATTGAACAATGCTCCACCTTGTGGGACACTCTCAAACAAAAGGCCATAAAGTGAAAGGAGGTATGTTCAAAACTGAGATGAGGAGAAACTACTTCCTTTAGAGAGTTGTGAATCTGCAGAACTCACTGATCCAGAGTGCAGTGAAGACAGAATCAATCAACAGATTCAAGAAAGTATCTGATGAAAAGTTGGATAAAGGATTACAGGGAGCAGGCAGGAAAGTGGAGTTTAGACCAGGATACAATCAGCCATGATCATGTTAAATAGGTTCTGTGGGCACAAAGGCTGAATTGCCTACTCCGCTCCTAATTCCTATGTTTTTATATGATGGAAATGCAGAGAGCTGAATTCTGACACAGAGAGTATCCATTATTTTGTTCAAACTAAAACGGATATTGTGTTCCTGAGTATTATTTTGGGGGGGGGGGGGGGGGGGGGGAGGATGTGGAGGGGGAGCTGTTAAGCCTCCTTTATTATTCCAATATGCCATGGATCAGATTTTAAGTGGACTGGAAGGAGTCTACTGTTACCTGAATAATATTTTAGTCAGAGGGAAATGAGGATGAGCTTCTCCACAATTTAGATGCTACTCTGCAGAAACTTGAAGATTATGGCCTAAGAGTAAGGAAAGACAAATAGAAATTTAAAAATGTTTGCACTGAATATTTAGGCTAAGTCATTGACACTAAGGAAGTGCACACATCACCAGCACCTAAAAATGTAAACCAACTGTGATTATTTTTGGGCTTGCTAAATTACTTTAGTAGGTTTGCCTCAAATGATGTACTTGGACTTCCAGAAGGCTTTGATAAAGTGCTGCACAGGAGGCTGCTAAGTAAGAGCCCATGATATTAGGAACAATGTACTGGCATGGATAGGGGATTGGCTGACTGGCATAAGGCAGAGATTGGGAATAAAGGGGTCTTTTTCAGGATGGCAGCTGGTGACTAGTGGAGTTCCACAGGGGTCCACATTGGAACCAAACAATGCACGTTATACATTAACAGTCTGGACAAAGGAACTGAGGACGTTGTTGCTAAATTTGCAGATGACACAAAGATAGGTGTAGGGACAGGTGCTGTTGAGTTGAAGAGACTGTGAAAAAACTTAGGCTAAAAATGGCAGATTGAATATAATGTGGGCAAATGTGAGGCTATGCACTTTGATAGGAAGAACAAAGGCATAGACTATTTTCTAAATGGGGAAAAGCTTCGAAGGTCAGAAGGGAAGGGGGGAGAATAGGAGAGTGATAGTGATAGGAGATTCAATGGGGAGAGGAACAGACTGGAGATTCTGTGGTCGTGAATGAGACTCCTGGATGGTATGTTGCCTCCTGGGTGCCAGGATCGAGTCTACAGGATTCTTAAGGGGGAGTGTGAGCAGCCAGAAGTTGTGGTACACATCGGCATCAATGACATAGCTAGAAGAAGGGATAGGACTTGAAAATAGAATATAGAGAGTTAGGTTGGAAGTTAAAAGGCAGGACGAGCAGAGTAGTAATCTAAGGATTGCTACGATTTCCATGGGTTACTGAGGCTAGGAACAGAACGCGAATGCAGCCAAACATGTTGCTGCAGAGCTGGTGTAGGAGGGAAGGCTTCAGACATGTGAATCATTAGGATACCTTCTGGGGAGGGTGGGACCTGTACAAGGAGACTGGATTGCAGTTGAACAGAACGGTGCAATAGTATTCTGGATGGGAGGCTTGTTTGAGCTCTTCGGGAGGGTTTAAACTAGTTTGGCAGTGGGATGGGAACTGGAGTTACGCATCAAGATGGAGTAGCTGGAAAACAGGCAGATACAGCATGCAGAGAGTTTGTGAGGAAGGATAGACAGTAGGTAGGGCAAAGTTGCAGTCAGTGTGATAGGCCGAAATGTGTCTATTTTAATGCAAGAACTGTCAGGAATAAAGGTGAGGAACTTAAGAGTCAGTATTGTGGCCATTACGGAGACTTGAATATCACAAGGGCAGCAATGGTTGTTTGATATCCCGGGGTTGAGATGTTTCCAAAGGAATTGGAAGGGAAGTAAAAGAGGTGAGAGAGCATTGGTAATCAGGAATAGTATCACAGCTGCAGAAGGGGAGGTTGTCGAGGAGGGTTTGTCTACTGAGTCAGTATGGGTGGAAGTCAGAAACAGGAAAGCAGCAGTCACTTTATTGGGAGTTTTCCACAGACCATCCCAATAGCAACAGAGACACAGAGAAGCAGACTGGGAGATTTTGGAAAGGTGCAGAAATAACAGGATTGTTGGTATGGGTAACTTCAACTTCCCTAATGTTGAATGGAACCTCTTTAGTGCAAATAGTTTGAATGCAGCTGATTTTGTCAGGTGTGTCCAGGAAGGATTCCTGACTCAGTATGTAGATAGGCCAATAAGAGGGGAAGCCATATTGGATTTGGTGCTTGGCAAAAAACCAGGACAGGTGTCAGATCTCTCAGTGGGAGAGCATTTCAGTGATAGCAATCACAACTCCCTGACCTTTACTATGGTCATGGAGAGAGACAGGAGCAGATGGTATGGGAAAGTTTTTAATTGGGGGGGGGAGAGAATTACAATGTAATTAGGCAGGAACTGTGGCTCATAAATTGGGAACAGGTATTCTCAGGGAAATGTACGAGAGAAATGTGGAGGTTGTTCAGGGAGCACATGTTGTGAATGCAGGATAGGTCTGTCCCAGTGAGGCAAGTGAGAAATGATCGGGTGAAGGAATCTTGGATGACAAGATATGTGGAACATCTCGTCAAGAGGAAGAAGGAAGCTTACTTAAGGTTGAGGAAGGAAGGATCAGATAGCGCTCTTAAGAGTTAAAATGTAGCCAGGAAGAAACTACGAATGGAATCCAGAGAGCTAAAAAGGGGCATATAAAAGCCTTGGCGGATAGGATTAAGGAAAATCCCAAGAAGTTCTACACTTGTGTGAAGGACAAGAGGATGGCCAGAGTCAGGGTAGGGTCATAGAATCATAGAGATGTACAGCAAGGAAACTGACCCTTCGGTCCAACTCATCCATGCTGACCAGATATCCCAACACAATCTAGTCACACCTGCCAGCACCCAGCCCATATCCCTCCAAACCCTTCCTATTCATATACCCATGCAGATGCCTTTTAAATGTTGCAATTGTAGCAGCCTCCACCACTTCCTCTGGCAGCCCATTCCATACACGTACCATCCTCTGCATGAAAAAGTTGCCCCTTAAGTCTCTTTTATATCTTTCCCCTCTCACCCGAAACCTATGCCCTCTAGTTCTGGACACCACCACCACAGGGCAGAGACTTTGTCTATTTAATTTATCAATGCCACTCGTGATTTTCTAAACCTCTGTAAGGCCACCCCTCAGCCTCCGACGCTCCAGGGAAAATGGCCCCAGCCTGTTCAGCCTCTCCCTGTAGCTCAAATCATCCAACACTGGCAACATCCTTGTAAATCTTTTCTGAACCCTTTCACGTTTCACATCATCCTTCTGATAGGAAGGAGTCCAGAAATGCACGCAATATTCCAAAAGTGGCCTAACCAATGTTGTGTACCGCTTCAACATGACCTCCCAACTCCCGTACTCAATATTCTGACCAATAAAGGAAAGCATACCAAATGCCTTCTTTACTATCCTATCGACCTGTGACTCTACCTTCAAGAAGCTATGAACCTGCACTCTCTAGGACCTTACCATTAAGTGTATAAGTCCTACTAAGATTTGCTTTCCCAAAAATGGAGCACCTCAGATTTATCTAAATTAAACTCCATCTGCCATTCCTCAGCCCATTGGCCCATCTGACTTAGATCCTGCTGTAATCTGAGGTAAGCTTCTTCACTGTCCACTACACCTCCAACTTTGGTGTCATCTGCAAACTTACCAACTATACCTCTTATGCTCACATCCAAATCATTTGTTATAAATGACGAAAAGTGGCAGACCCAGTTTGTGGCACTCCACTGATCACAGGCCTCCAGTCTGAAAAACAACACTCCACCATCACCCTCTGTCTTCTACCTTCGAGCCAGTTCTGTATCAAAATGTATAGTTCTCCCTGTATTCCGTGAGATCTAACCTTACTAACCAGTCTCCCATGGGGAACCTTGTCAAAAGCCTTACTGAAGTCCATATAGATCACGTCCACCACTCTGCCCTCAACAAACCTCTTTGTTCAACAAACCTTCTTCAAAAAACTCACTCAAGCTTGTGAGACATGATTTCTCATGCACAAAGCCATGTTGACTATCCCGAATCAGTCCTTGTTTTTCACATACATGTAAATCCTGTCCCTCAGGATTCCCTCCAACAACCTGCCCACCACCGATGTCAGGCTCACCGGTCTATAGTTCCCTGGCTTGTCCTTTCCACCCTTCTTAAACAGTGGCACCATGTGAGCCAACATCCAGTCTTGCCGCACCTCACCTGTGACCATCGATGATACAAATATCTCAGCAAGGGGCCCAGCAATCACTTCTCCAGCTTCCCACAGAGTTCTAGGGTACACGTGATTTATCCACTTTTGTGTGTTTCAAGACATCCAGCACTTCCTCTGCAATCTGGACTTTTTCCAAGGTATCACCATCTATTTCCCTACATTCAATATCTTCCACATCCTTTTCCACAGTAAACACTCATGCAAAATACTCATTTAGTATCTCCCCCATCTCCTGTGCATTGCCGATCTCTGAGGGGCTCTATTCTCTCCCTCGTCACCCTTTTGTCCTTAATGTATTTGTAAAAACTCTTTGGATTCTCCTTAACTCTATTTGCCAAAGCTATCTCATGTCCCCTTTTTACACTCTTGATTTCCCTAAGTATACTCTTATAGCCTTTATACTCTTCCAAGGATTCATTCGATCTATCTTGTCGATACTGACATATGCTTCCTTCTTTTTCTTAACCAAACCCTCAATTTCTTTAGTCATCCAGCATTCCCTAAACCTACCAGCCTTTCCTTTCACCCTAATAGGAAAAAAACTCTGGACTCTTATTATCTCATTTCTGAAGGCTTCCCATTTTCCAGCCGTCCCTTTACCTGCGAACATCTGCCCCCAATTAACTTTTGAAAGTTCTTGCCTAATACCGTCAAAACTAGCCTTCTTCCAATTTAGAACTTCAACTTTTAGATCTTGTCTATCCTTTTCCATCACTATTTTAAAACGAATAGGATTATGGTCACTAGCCCCAAAGTGCGCCCCCACTGACACCTCAGTGACCTGCCCTGCCTTATTTCCCAAGAGTACGTCAAGTTTTGCACCTTCTCTAGTAGGTACATCCACATACTGAATCAGAAAATTTTCTTGTACACACCTAACCAAATCCTCTCCATCTAAACCTTAATACTATGGCAGTCCCAGTCTATGCTTGGAAAGTTAAAAGCCCTGACCACCGTGTTATTCTTACAGATAACTGATACAAATTTGTTTCTCAATTTCCCTCTGACTATTATGGGGTCTATAATGCAATCCCAATAAGGAGATCATCCCTTTCTTATTTCTCAGTTCAATCCAAGTAACTTCCCTGGATATATTCCCAGGTATATCCTCCCCAAGTACAGCTGCAGGGCTATCCCTTATCAAAAATGTCACTCCCCCTCCTCTCTTGCCTCCCTTTCTGTCCTTCCTGTAGCATTTGTATCCTGGAACATTAAGCTGCCAGTCCTGTCCATCCCTGAGCCACATTTCTGTAATTGCTATGATATCCCAGACCCATGTTCCTAACCATGCCCTGAGTTCATCTGCCTTCCTTGTTAGACATCTTTCATTGAAATAAATGCAGTTTAACTTATCAGTCCTACCTTGTTCCTTGCTTTGTCCCTGCCTGCCCTGACTGTTTGACTCGCTTCTTTTCTCAAGTGTACCAGTCTCAGATTGATCACTTTCCTCACCATCTCCCTGGGTCCCACTCCCCCCCACCTTAATAGTTTAAATTCTCCTGAGAAGCTCTAGCAAATCTCCCTACCAGTATATTAGCCCCTTCCAATTCAGGTGCAACCCGTCCTTCTTGTACAGGTCACTTCTACCCCAGAACAGATTCCAATGTTCCAAAAATGTGAATCAGCTCCCATATACCAGCTCCTCAGCCATGCATTCATCAGCTCTATCCTCCTATTCCTACCCTCACTAGCTCGCAGCACCAGGAGTAATCCAGATATTACTACTCCCGAGGATCTCCTTTTCAAATTCCTGCACAACTCTATATTCTCCCATCAGAAACTCATCCTTTTCTCTTCCTATGTCATTGGTTCCAATGTGTACAATGACCTCCTGCTGGTTCCTCTCTCCCTTGAGAACATTCTGCACCCTCTCTGAGACATCCTTGATCCTGGCACCAGGGAAGCAACAAACCATTCTGATTTTTCACTGCTGGCCGCAGAATCGTTTGTCTGTGCCTCTGACTAGAGTCTCCTATCACAGTTGATGGCTTGGAACCCAATGTACACCTCATTACATTAGAGCCTGTCTTGATAACCGAAACTTTGCTGTTCGTGCTACATTCCCCTGAGAATCCATCACCTTCTACACTTTCCAAAACAGCACACTTGTTTGAAATGGTGATAGCCACAGAAGACTCCTGCACTACCTGCCTACCTCCCTTATCTTTCCTGGAGTTAACCCATCTATGTGACTGTATCTGCAACTTTTCTCCCCTCCTATAACTCTCCCTAAACTCCCACATCCAACAAGAAGAGCATATCACCCTACTAAAGGCAATTTTTGCTTCTTTCAATCTACAGATCCAGAACATAGCACTGTCTTATTCCTCTACAAAACACTGCTCCAGGCTAACTTAATACTTATGGCTTATATTTTTAAGTTTAAACGAGAGATATATCTCAAAAAAGCATATAATCAAGAAAGAACCTACTCTATTCACTCAATCAGGAATAGTGGAGGGAACTTGTGCCTGGAGTTGGAGGAGATCCTCAATGAATACTTTGTTTCAGTAGTCACTAGTGAGAGGAACATTGTTGTTTGTGAGGACAGCGTGAAACAGGCTTATATGCTCTAACAGATTGATGTTAAGGAGCAGGATGTGCAGGGAACTTTGAAAAACATGAGGATAAATAAGTCCCCGAGCCAGATAGGATATATTCCTATCATCCAGATAGGACGATTCCTGATGAAGGGCTTATGTCCAAAATGTCGATTCTCCTGGCTCCTTGGATGGTGCCTGACCTGCTGTGTTTTTCCAGCACCACACCCTCAACTCTGAACTCCAGCATCTGTAGTCCTCACTTTCTGCCAGATAGGATATACCCAAGGTTGCTATGGGAAACAACGGAAGAGACTGTTGCGTCTTTGGCAATGATATTTGCATCCTCTCTGTCCACTGGAGTAATACCAGATGATTGGAGGGTGGCAAATGTTATCTCCTTGTTCAAGAAAGGGAGTAGGGATAACCCTCCAAATTAAAGACCAGTCAGTCTTACGTCAATGTGGGCAGATTATTGAAGAGGATTCTGAAAGACCGGATTAATGATTATTTGGAGAAGCATAGCTTGATTACACATAGTCAGCATGGCTTGGTGAGGGGCAGGTCATACCTTACAAGTCTTCGTGAATTCTTTGAGAATGTGACAAAACACATTGAAGAAGGAAGAGGAGATAATGTGGTGTAAATGGATTTTAGCAAGTCGTTTGATAAGGTTCCCCATGGTAGGTTCATTCAGACACTAAGGAGGCAGAGGATACAGGGAAATTTGGCTGTCAGATCCAGAATTGGCTGGCCCATAGAAGACAGAGGGTTGTAGTAGATGGAAAGTATTCAGCCTGGAACTCGGTGACCAGTTGTGTTCTGCAGGGATCTGTTCTGGGACCTCTGCTCTTTGTGATTTTTAGACAAGACTTGAATGAGGAAGTGGAAGGATGGGTTAGTAAGTTTGCTGATGATATGAAGGTTGTTGGAGTTGTGGTGGTGTGGAGGGCTGTGGTAGGTTGCAATGGAACATTGACAGGATGCAGAGCTGGGCTGAAAAGTGGAAAGTTGTGAAGTGACTCATTTTGGAAGGTTGAATTTGTATACAGATTGCAGGATTAAGGGCAGGATTCTTGGCAGTGTGGAGGAACAGAGGGATCTTAGGGTTCATGTCCATAGATCCCTCAAAGTTGCCACCCATGTTGACAGGGTTGTTAAGGCAGCGGATGGTGTGTTAGCTTTCATTAGTTGGAGCTTAAGTTTAAGAGCTGCGAGGTTATGCTGCAGCTCTATAAAGCCCTGGTTAGACCACATTGGGAATATTGTGTTCAGTTCCAAGAGTCTCAGTGAAACTTACAGAATACTGAGACATCTGGATATAGTGGACGTCAAGAGGATGTTTCCATTAGTAGGAGAGACTAGAACCTGAGGGCACACCTCAGATTAAAGGGATAATTCTTTAGAAAAAAATGCTTATAGGTTGAGATGAAGGCAAGTAGCAAGAGACTTATCTGGGCATGGAGCATTTGCACAGAATGTTGCTGCGTTATACATTCTGTGCGATGATATGCCACATTTTAATATTTGTAAATTTTTCAATGAAATACCAAATAGTCTCACTTACACACATTCCATGTGTTCTGAAAGGCCTCAATAAACATAACTGGGACAAAGACTCAACTTTCTTATTATAGTTCATAGCATTTTTTTTATCTTAAACATCAGAAGCTGAAGTGTTTGATAGCCTGCTAAATCAATATTTTGGTGCTATTGGAATTCCTTTCTGAAAATTAACCAGTAAACATCTCATAGGAATCAGCTGGCTTAGTTGGCTGGGTGGTTGGTTTGCGATGCAGAGTGATGCCAACAGTATGGGTTCAATTCCTGAATCAGCTGAGGCTACCACAAAGGACTCTCTTTCTCAACCTTTCCACACATCTGAGGTATGGTGATCCTCAGGTTAAACCACCACCACCACTGAGAGAGAGCAGCCGAATGGTCCTCTAGCAACTTTACCTTTAAACATCTCAAAAATATCTTGGCAGAGAATTCAGAAACCCACTTTCTTTAAGATTCAGTACATGAAGATTGGCAGGACTAAGACTGAACTTGGGTGCTCACCAACCCAGAACACTAAGGAGCAACAGAAATGCTGTGATTGATAATGTCAGTGTTGACATTGGATAATGCATCACAGTCCTCACCACAAAGACTTTGCCTGTGACTTGATCCATTTAATTATTACAGAAGAATCATAATGTAAAGACGCTGTTAAGCTCTGGGAGCTGTCAGTGTGCACCTGGAGGGTAACAACTAGGGTCTTTGGAGAGGAATAGTCGAGATGAGGTGATAAATTGCAATATCACAGAAGGCAAGGATGGATAATTATAATAATCTGGCCTGGCATGAGATGTTTAAGAGTGCAGGAATTGGACCTTATGCAGTGGTTTTCAACTGGTGTGCCGTATCAAGGTGAGGAGCGTACCATGAAATTTTTTTCGATCGTGCTTCCGATCTGCTCTGGAGCCTGTGTCTATTATTGAAGGCAGTATCTGCTGCCATTTGTCACCATGCATACGGAGTAAAGAAATCCATTCAATTATTCAGCTAGTGTGCCTTGATATTGAAAAGATTGGGAACCACTGATCCTATGGACTCAACTTTGAGAAGGTAATGCAGATGGATTGGCAGGGAGATGAAAGAATATTAAAATTGAAACAGCGATCAGCAAGATTTGGGATGTAAGCAAGATTTGGGACGTAAGCAAGAACAGAGAATAGGAATTGCAGCTGAATGCTTTTAGCTTAGTAACAGAAAGCAACCTGAATTTTGTGTAATAATGACTATAACAGGAAGACAAATTTTCAGCAGATAATACATTTTTGTAAAAGATTGCTGGAATGAAAGAGCTAAGACTTGAATTGCAAACAAAAAATGACTTGTATTACCAATTTCCAAAACCACAGTCCATCACTGCCTCAAGTAGCGCCATTTCCTCCTGAGCAGTCCAGTTTGGATCCAAAATGGGGAAATCAGATGTCTGTGTACAGGTCATGGAAAGTAAAAGAAAATGCTGTTTATAGCCGTCACTGTATCTAACTAATACTGAACTTTTAAGTAGAAAAATGGAATTTCTATTTTAAGCTGGTGAAATCTTGGCACATCACAACTGATCTACATCTGCCCTGAGGTGCTGAAGTGACAGGTGCTGTATATTCTCAAATAAATGTTAATCTTATGCTCAAAAAAAGTAATCAATTTTTGGTCAAAATCACACTTATTTTTCATGTATCGTGTGTATAAATCAACTTTGTAAATTTTGGCCAAAAAATCCAAAATCGTCATACCACGCAGTCACTGCTGCGGTCAAATATACTCTAATGCAAATCTGCTCATTAACAAATCAGCTATTTTTAATCAACCTGTTCGGAGATGTTAATACATATGTCTGAAGCTAGTGGGACCTGAACCCGGGCCTCATGGCTCAAAGGTAGGGATGCTACTGACGGCAGCTGTTGAGCTTTTGTTGCTTGTGATTATCAACATGTAATGTCAAAGGTCAGCTCACGGTATTTGCTGTGCCCTGCCAATCTGCCTTCGCTCAAAAGGGAATTGCAGATGCACAGTCTAATTCAAACATGTCCAAGAATGAAGAAGCAAAGACAGGAAGGCCTAGCAGCTGGAAATCAAAGTTGCAAAATTCATCAATGACAATTGCAAGAATGAATCTGTTTCTCAAGGATTTTTCCAATCTTTGCCCTGAAACAAATAAGAAAATTAAGCTCTGGTGATTTCAAAACTAGTCCTGGATGGTAAACCAATTTGGTACTGTGACAGAAGACTAAGATTACATTGTCTTGCCCAGCAGAACTCAATGACAGAGTTAGATTTTAGGGAGTCTTTAATTAGGCATTGACAACATAACAGATAGAGATTAGTCTGTACTGGGGACATGGTTTAAATTCTCATGAATTCTGACATGCCAGCTCATCAGATGGTGAACAAAGCTCAAGAGAAAACAGGCCATCATTATCAATGTCTGATGGGACAAGGTTTAAGACCATAAGACATAGGAGCGGAAGTAAGGTCATTCGGCCCATCGAGTCCACTCCGCCATTCAATCATGGCTGATGGGCATTTCAAGTCCACTTATCCGCATTCTCCCTGTAGTCCTTAATTCCTTGTGACATCAAGAATTTATCAATTTCTGCCTTGAAGACATTTAGCGTCCCAGCCTCCACTGCACTCTGTGGCAATGAATTCCACAGGCCCACCACTCTCTGGCTGAAGAAATGTCTCCGCATTTCTGTTCTGAATTTACCCCCTCTAATTCTAAGGCTGTGTCCACGGGTCCTAGTCTCCTCGCCTAACGGAAACAATTTCCTAGCGTCCACCCTCTCCAAGCCATGTAAGTTTCTATTAGATCTCCCCTTAATCTTCTAAACTCCAATGAATACAATCACAGGATCCTCAGCCGTTCCTCATATATTAGACCTACCATTCCAGGGATCATCCATGTGAATCTCCGCGGACACACTCCAGTGCCAGTATATGCCTCCTGAGGTGTGGGGACCAAAACTGGACACAGTACTCCAAATGGGGCATAACCAGAGCTTTATAAAGTCTCAGTAGCACAACAGTGTTTTTATATTCCAACCCTCTTGAGATAATTGACAACATTGCATTCGCTTTCTTAATCACGGACTCAATCTGCATGTTTACCTTTAGAGAATCCTCAACTAGCACTCCCAGATCCCTCTGTACTTTGGCTTTACGAATTTTCTCATTGTTTAGAAAGTAATCCATGCTTGTATTCTTTTTTCCAAAGTGCAAGACCTCGCATTTGCTCACATTGAATTCCATCAGCCATGTCCTGAACCACTCCTCCAAACTGTCGAGATCCTTCTGCAGCCTCCCCATTTTCTCAGTACTACCTGCCTGTCCACCTAACTTTGTATTATCGGCAAACTTCGCTAGAATGCCCCCAGTCCCTTCATCCAGATCATTAATATATAATGTGAACAGCTGCGGCCCAACACTGAACCCTGTGGGACACCGCTTGTCACCGGCTGCCATTCCGAAAAAGAACCTTTTATCCCAACTCTCTGCCTTCTGTCAGACAGCCAATCCTCAATCCATACCAGTGGCTCACCTCGAACACCATGGGCCCTCACCTTGCTCAGCAGCCTCCCGTGTGGCACCTTATCAAAGGCCTTTTGGAAGTCTAGGTAGACCACATCCACTGGGTTTCCTCGGTCTAACCTACTTGTCACCTCTTCAAAGAACTCCAACAGGTTTGTCAGGCACAACCTCCCCTTACTAACAGTGCCTATATTCAGGGGAAAGAAACTTCCCAAAACAGCAATTCCCAAAAGGAGTAATCATTCACATCCACAATAAAGGACAGATCGATGGAAGTGTTTGAAAATGTGGCTCTGAAGAGTCTAAGCTTCCAATGAGAATAATGTAAAGGAATAAAGTCTTCTCATTTGGCACATTTTCAATCACACACTGATGTTGTTCCTGAACCTAGATAGGAAAAGGTGATATTGCAGCTAGCCCTGGTGCTCAATTCAGTTTTGTCCAACTAATGGATGCCTCTCTAAATAAGCCATCAAGAATAGCATGAGAAAAAGTGGAATCATTAGATAACTGGAGAAGACTACCATCAAAGAAGGCAGCATATGGAATCTTACATTACCAACCCTGTGTGAATGGCATTTAAAGGCCCAGAAATGAAATTAAGATTAGATTGTCACAAAATAATTCAAGAAATGTGAGATATCCACTGTATTTGATATCGTAGACGATCATTTATGAGATGAAGAGTGAGACAATGACAACTGTTGAAGATGATCTTTACAATGATGGTGTGCACAAAGCAAATTTGGACATATTACTTGGTTCTGACAATGAGCAGTAGGCTAAATTTTATGGGTTTCCACATTCTCAGTGCATATTCTGCTACAAAGTAGTACTTCAAAAAAAAAAGAAACTGAGCTAAAATGCATACATTTGAATAGCAATGCCCTGTAGTTCACTAATGATGTGTTCCCAGGGAAGGTTGCAACTGGTGTGTTTTGTAACAGCACAAAAGGTTAACTTCACATGCACAGTACACGACACATGCAGTGTGCAATTTTACTCCAGGAAGAAGCTTCCCCTCATTTTCTTTAAAACTGCAGATAAGCAAAGATTAGGATCACCATGAGCAAATAGGTGCACAGTAATAGTGTGCAGATAAGCAGATTTGCAGAATAGTGTTAACTTATTCTTCATGGCTTTCGTTTTTGATAAATTTGATTAATTTATAGATGTTAAAATGTGTACTATGGAGGATATTATTTATAAATAAGATTCAATAATCAAAGTACTTTTTGGGTTGTTCTTGTCTTATTTTGAACAATTTCTGACTTACCAGGTCCATGAAAGTAAGATGATGAGAGAGAGGAATTCAGTCTCTTAAAACGATTACTTACATATAAGTTAACCATCTCACCTCCCTCACCTAAGGGTTAACTAAAAATTTAGTCTCAGAAACTCAACTTGAAATGAATATATTTACTTAATCTATTTGCTCAATAACTTTTGTATAACTTACTTTGATAGTGTATTGAAAATATATAGAAACCATGACCTGCATGAAGGATGTTGACCTGTCAACTTGTAATGACAACTGAGTGAGAGCTCCCTAACACACTAAATATCCTTATATAATACTGTTATGCATCTGCACAAGCTATGCACAGAGTTTCATCCAATCTCTAACATTCTTTTCCAATATCACAAATTCTCTAGCTTCCACATAATTACTTGTCTGCTCTATAATTTTATTGATTAAATTTGAATTGGAATGGTTTTTCTGCTGTTCCTTCTTGATTGCATGTTGCCTTCATAGAGAGTGGAACTGGCATAATAGCTGGAAGTGGAGGTTGATGTGCACAGGCAACAAAAGCTGAAAATAGTATGATGTTTGCCTTCAATGTTAGATAAACTATAACTGAAATCATTTAAATAAATGTACACTACATGCAGAATTGGATAAAAAATTATAATTAACATTAATAAAGTGATCAGAAATTTCTTACCTACAAAATAAATTCTTTATTTGACTAGCTATCTGTAAGAGAACTTTTAAAATCTCTGTACTCACCATTATTTCATAGCTGTGGTCACTTTCATGTTTCTTGTATTCAAACCCTCTGGTAAAGCACTACAATACAAAAGGTCAAAAATATTTCAAAATACCGTTCTTCCCCTTAAATATTCTATGGTAGCATTCTGTGCAATAATCTTATAAAGCAGCAGGACCAAAATTTATTTGGTTAATAAAACTTAAATATTTCTTCAGAATCTACTTTTTTTCTTTTTATTCTCTAATAGTACCATTTGTAACCAAATCTTTCAAACTGATGCATAACCCACACCTTTTACAATGTTTTTCAATACAAACCATTTATGAATTTTAAGGCTTAATATTGTCACTATATCATTTAACGGCACCAGCCATATAAACATTGCTGTTGCAAGACAGGTCACAGGCTGGGAGTTAACCTCCAGACTCCCCAAAACTTGCCCAACAACTCAAGACAAAGGTCCGAAGTTAAAGAAAATCTCTCCCCCTCCTGGATTAATGCATCCCCAAGAACAATTAAGAACTATACATTTGAGTTCAAAGCAGTCTGCTTGATTGGCAACCATTCCAGCACCCTACGTATTCACCCACCACATCGAGTGGCAGCAGTATGTACAATATAGCAAGCTGTATTGCAGCAACTTCCCAAAGCTCCTTTGTTGGCACTTTCTAAACCCACAACCTCCACTACTTAGAAGAATAAGGGTAGCAATTTCACCAGTACGTCCCACCTGCAAGTTCCCCTTAAAGACATTCTGATTACCTTTTCCTTGCTGTTACTGGGTCAAAATCTGACAAATCCTTCCCTGATAACACGATGGGTGTACCTACATGAAATGGACTGAAATAATTGAGGTGGGCAACAATTGTTGTTCTTGCTAATAAAGCCCTTATCCCATCAACGAATTTAAAACAAAACACTCAATCTTGAGGCTAACAGCTCGCATTTCAGAAAAATTCAAGCACAAAATTTGACATCAAAAGAGGACAGAAATTACTTTTTAAGTTCATATATGAAACTGTAGCAGAATCAAAGAATTGCACAGGTGTAAAATGATTATCGATGTGCTATCACCTACAATGATTTTCTGCTTTTCAGTAAAATAAATTATAAATGATTTATTTTTGAATTACCTTTAAGATGAAGAAGGCATTCTTTTAGGTTTTTTTTCTCTGTGATCAACTCAATAAGGGATCTACAGGGTTGGTGGTCCGGATTTGGAAAGCCAAACTTCAGATTTGTCCGACTTGGCAAGAAAGAGACTGAATAAGTGAATGGACTTGCAAAGTCAGAAAATGAAGCTGATAATTGCAGGTCAAACTGTTTTTTAAAAAGTACTGTTTACTGGTTGGGCTTGGTTTTACTGTCCATATCTAATTGCCTTGAGAATGTGGTAATAATCAGCCTTCTTGAATCCTTCCAGTCCACTGTGCTTAGATATAGCCACAGTGCTTTTAGGAAGAAAGTTTCTGACTTTGACCCAGTGACACTGAAAGAATGACAATATAACCCCAAGTAAGGACAAGGTATGGATTGGAGGAGAACTTGCAGGTTAAAAGTGTGCAATGCATCTGGTGCCCTTGTCCTTGAAAGTGGTAGGGGTCATTTTTGAAAAAGCTGTGGTGAACTGTTGCAGTATGACTCCTGGATGGTAAATGGTGATGCCACTGAGGATTGGTGGGAAAGGGCATTAATTATTGGTTGTGGTGGATAGTGTCAAGCTTCTTGAATGTTACTGGAGTAGCACTTATGCAGGCAAGTGGAGAAAGCTCCAAAACATTCTTGACTTTTTCAGTACCAAGACAAGCTCAGTGGAGATGACAAATTATCGCTGTAGAATTCCCAAGTCTCTGACCTCATCTTGAGGGCATGATATTTATATGGCTGTTTCAGTTGTTTTTGGTCAATGGTAACATCAGAATGTTGATAATGGGGGATTTGTGAAAGCAACGTCAAGATGATTCGATTCTCTTGTAGGATATGGTCATTGTCTGGCATTCTTGGGTACAAATGTTACTTATTACTCTAAGTCTGAATATTGTCCAGTTATTGTTCCATAACAACTTAGACTGCTTCAAATGGTGCTGAACGGTGTGCAAACATCACCACTTCTGATCCTATGAGGACAGAAAGTCATTGAAGAAGTAGCTGAAGGTGGTAAGGCTTGAGATATCATCCTGAAGAACTCTTGCAGTCATATCCTAGAACTGAGATTATTGATTTCTAACATCCACAACCATCTTTCTTTGTGCTAAGTATGACTCCAATCAGTGGACAGGACATCCTCAAAATACTTTATCGTACTAAATAAAACGTAATTGCTGAGATAGAAACAGCTAGGAATAGAAAAAGAAAACATCACATGATCACATTGCCTTATTACTTTTCATTTTGTGGGATTTTGTTTCCTGGTGCAAATCAATGAAACATTATCTTTCTTAAAATCGTAACTATTTGTATTATTTTGGACTTCGACATTCATACATAGGGTTATTGCTGATCTATGATCAAGCTTTGCAAGTGCAGAAAGTGAAATGTAAGTATGGAAGACAAACATATCACTTGCAATCTTTTATAAGGTCATTTTATGGGAGCGTACCTGTAAACATATAAGCAGTGGAGGAGGTCCACAGTCTGCACACTTTATGTAGGGTTCCATTAGGTAAGAGGAACATCCACGACATGGTGGCTGATCGAAGGGGTCACCTGAAATAACGTCAGATCAAGAGAATTCAGCAATTCCAAATAGAATGAATACATTTAATGTTCAACATTCATACAACCAATCACCTTGTGGTATCTGTAACAGGGGAACCGTTACATTTTTGCAGTCACCTAAGCCATTCCAACAACTACCTACAAACCACTTCTCAGTTTAAGTAATTATCAATGCGAATGAGACTGCCATATCAACCAAGAGAAAAAAAACACAGCAGCTCAAATCCAGACTTTAGCTTTTCAAACTTTGCTTTGTCTTTGAAAAAAACTTTTAGCTGTGTAGCACTAGGTTGGAGTATTGGTAATTACAAGCCATGATTGCAACAGAGTGAATGAAATGATTTCAAAGCATCAACGAATAAGCAGATACAATTAAAACAATGATTCAAAGTAATTTTTAAAATTATTAAAACACAAAACATGACAATCGAATTAGTAACAACACTATTATACGTATATATTTTGTTAATACAAACATTCTTGCTCCCTGTATTCTTGAGTTTCTGATCAGGAAATGAGCCATTATAGACAATTTGTGCAACTTCAATAAGAAAATGCCAGAAATACTCAGCAGGTTGGGTAGTATAGCCAGAGAGAGAATTAAGATTTTTAGTGTGATTACCTGTCAACAAAAATGGAAAAAGTTATAGATGTGACAAAGTAGAGAGGCAGGAAAATTGTGGAAAGAAAGGAAAAGCTTTGTTGACTGGGTGGAAGGCAGGAATGGTTAAATGCCAAAAGATCAAATTTTTTTTCATTTTAGTCCTCCTGTATTCCACATTATAAAACCTTCCCTTTTATTCTAATTTCCTTTCTTGACCACTGTACTTGCTTACAACTCTGTAAAATGTGTAACCTGTTTTCCAGTTCTTGTGAAACGTTATTAACCTGAAGCACTAACCATTTCAATGTCTGCAGATGCTGCCTGACCTGCTGAGTGTTTCCAGCAAAGTTTTAATTTCAGATTACCAACATCAGCACAATTTTGCTTCTGTAAACAGCATACACGAAGCACTCCCATGATCTAACTTTCTTTACATGAAACTAGGGAATAATGGAAAACTAAATTCTGCTTAAAAATCTGGAAGCAAAGAACATTACTTTCAATTTTTTTTGGGCAAATGCAGCATTAGTTTTTGGAAGGTCTCAAAATATTTTTGTTGGCATTCTAGGAGGAGATAGAGAAAATCTGAAAACAAAAATCATTGCCCCTTGTTTGACTAATAATCAAAAAGGTTCATTAAAAAGATGAGGCATGGTCGAAGGGAGAAGATATTCAGCAGGTCAAGGTACTAGTTTGCAGCAAGGGTTTTATTTCCTTTCCCCTTTCACATGATCTTCTCAAGCCTGATGAGGGGTTTATACCTGAAACGTTGACTCTACTGCTCCTCAGACGCTGCCTGATCTGCTGTGCTTCTCAGTGTCACACTTTTCAACTCATGCCTCAGCAATCCATCCTAACATTATAGGCATTTTCCCAGTTGTAAAGTTTGAGTGGTGCTCTGGTTTCATATGGATATTGTTAGAAAAACTTGCTTTTACATCTAGATTTTAATTTGGTGAGTTAAGGTAGGATTCGGTTACAGTTGAAACTTTATTGCTGGAACAGCACAGCAGGTCAGGCAGCATCCAGGGAACAGGAGATTCGACGTTTCGGGCACAGGCCCTTCCTCAGGCCCTTCCTGAGGAAGGGCCTGTGCCCGAAACGTCGAATCTCCTGTTCCCTGGATGCTGCCTGACCTGCTGTGCTGTTCCAGCAATAAAGTTTCAACTTTGATCTCCAGCATCTGCAGACCTCACTTTCTCCTCAAGGATTCGGTTACATAAAATTTCACACGCACAAAATGAAGAGACAGATACAGGAGTTGGGGGGGGGGGGGGGGGGGCAAGTGTTAGTGACTTGCAATAACATTTAAATATCTGCATAGAAATGGCTACATTTGATACATCCTGTACTCACTAAAGGTCCTAGAAAAATGCCCATCTTTTTCTTATCACAATAATGGATCGATCATTTTCAGGATATTCTGCATGCCTCAGATTTAAAGGTTTGTTTTGGGGGTGCTGTTGAAATATTATGGATGTGTTTTGACTGCCTGCCCAATTCAACCAAGGTAGATCTCGTTGCCTCAGTTGATATGAACCAACCTTGCCTGGTCTGTTGCAGCCTCAGGTCACACAGTTTGCCTGCACTTCCCCCTGCCGCCGTCAGAAGCGAGGGACAGCAAATACACAACACACGTGGCATGTTCTCTTGACTAAATACAAAGCTCCAAACGCAATTTGTGACACACACAAGTCAGTTGGGGCGAGGAGTTGGAGGGATTAATCTGAAGAAGGTTGGTTTAATACGCTTTATTTGTAGGCGTGGGCTCCTAAAACGCTGATTTTGTTAAAATAAAAAAAAAAATTTTTTTTGGGGGGGGGAAATGAAGTCGCCTCTGAAACAGTGATTCATACATTAAAAAGCACAGCACATCACACTCCGGCTGCAGATGTATTTTAGGTAAAGACATTTGGATTTTGTTTGGGGCGGGGGGAAATGAAAGTGGAGCTTTTATTGAGAAGCAAGTTCTCGCCCAAATGCGAGTCCGATTCAATTCTCAGCTCATGATAAACGCTGCAGCCACAGGCCGGAGGGGAGCCCCGATCCTCCGGTTATCAGCCATTGCCCCCCTCCCCGAGGATGAGGCGCAGGTTGGGGGGCTACTCACTGCCGAAGGGCGCCAGCCGGTCCATGCTTCGCAAAGCGGCGCCGACGAGAGAAAGTAAAAACAAGTCAAATTTAATTAAACCGCGATGTCGATCCAACACCGGCTATTGTTTCCGGTTTACTTTTAAAAAAAAATATATAAGTTTCTGACTAAAAAGCTGCTCTTGATCCTCATCGCTCGCCGCGCGGTCCCTTTGCCGCCATTTTATTTCCCACTCACTCCAACGGCCCGCCCGCAAGATGGCCCCCGCCGTCACTCAGAATGATTGACACCGGCCCCCGCCAATCCAATGTCAGAGCTCCCCACATAATCCCGCCCCCTCGCTGCTCTGAAGCCCCTACCTAAAAGTCCAGCGCCTCAGCCCTTACACCCCACCAGCAACAAGAACGGAATTCCCTCGGTCCTCACCTTCCACCCACCAGCCGCCGCATACATCCCACCATCCGCCAACATGTCTGCCACCTACAAATGGACCCCACCATCAGAGATATACTTACCTCCCCACTCTTATCTACTTTCCGTAAAGACCGTTCCCTCTGCAACTACCTGGTCAGGTCCACACGCCCCCACCAACCCACCCTCTCCTCCAGACACCTTCCTCTGCTACCGGAGGATTTGCAAAACCTATGCCCACACCTCCCCCCTCACCTCTGTCCAAGGCTTCAAAGGAGCTTTCCACATCCATCAAAGCTTCACCTGCACTTCCACTCGTCATTTATTGTATCCATTGCTCCCAATGAGGTCTCCTCTATTGGCGAGACTGGACGCCTACTTGCAGAGAGCTTCAGAGAACATCTCCGGGACACCCTCACCAATCAACCCTACCGCCCCGTGGCCAAACATTTCAATTCCCCCTCCCACTTTGCCAAGGACATGCAGGTCATGGGCCTCCTCCAATGCCACTCCCTTATCACCCAATGCCTGCAGAAAGAATGCCTCACCTTCTACCTTGGAACCCTTCAATCCCATGACATCAATGTGGACTTCACCAGTTTCCTAATTTCCCCTCCCCTCCACCTTACCCCAGTTCCAACTTCCAGCTCAGCACCATCCTCATGACCTGTCCCACCTGTCAATCTTCCTTCCCAACTATCCGCTCCACCTTCATCTCCAACCTATTACCTTTACCCCCACCTCCATCCACCTGTTGCACTCAGCTACCTTTTCTCCAGCCCCACCCCCTCTCCCATTTATCTCTCCCAGCCTCATTCCTGATGAAGGGCTTTGGCTCGAGATATCAATTTTCCTGCTTCTTGGATGCTGCCTGACCTGCTGTGCTTTTCCAGCACTACTCTTATCATGACTCTAATCTCCTGCATATGCAGTACCCACCTTTGCCTAAAAGCTCCAGCACCGACTTCAAGGTGTGGTTCTCACTCCCTATCAACATTTTAATGAATGATTTTACTAAGAATACAATAAAATACACATCAAAAAGCTTTCATTTGTCGCCACAATCCAGCACCATTTTGAATGATTTAAGAATAAGGAATAAAAAGTATATCTTAAAGAGACCATCAGTCCTGAGCCACCTTATTACCAATGTCAATGCTTGTGCTGCCATTCCTCCTCCACTGCTTTCGTTGCCATCCACAGCAGACCCAACCAAAGCTGTTGAGCCTTGGGTGCTAGCGTTTGCTGCCGGGCTGATTCTCCACAACCTGTGCCGGACCAACCAGTGTCTGAGTCCCATCTCTCGTCACAGGACCAAACTCATCAATGCTGCTTTGCCGCTGCCAATGCCAGACCCAACTAACAATGAAGTCGCCAATCCTCAGGCACCATGGTCAGCACGGTGGCTCAGTGGTTACCACTGCTTCCTCACAGCACCAGGGACCTAGGTTCGACTCCAAACTCAGGCAACTGTCTGTGTCGAGTTTGCACAATCTCCCAATGTCTGCGTGGGTACCCTCTGGGTGCTCTGGTTTTCTCCCACAATCCAAAGATGTGCAGGTCAGGTGAATTGGCTATTCTAAATTGCCCATGGTGTTCAGGGATGTGTAGGTTAGGTGCATTAGTCAGGGGTAAATATAGGATATACGGCATGGGAATTGGTGTGGATGGATTATTCTTTGGAGGGTTTGTGTGGACTTGTTGGGCTAAACAGTCTGCTTCCAAACTGTAGGGATTCTATCTTTCGCCCAGGGGTCTACCTCATGAACGGTACCTCCACCGATTCAGATGCCAGGTCTTGCACTCAAACCAGAAAAATAAGTAATGGGCTCACTTTAGGTCTATGCTGGGCTCTCGCTGCTGCTGCTGCTGCCATTCACACTCAGGACATGAGGAGAAAGTGAGGTCTGCAGATGCTGGAGATCAGAGATGGAAATGTGTTGCTGGAAAAGCGCAGCAGGTCAGGCAGCATCTAGGGAACAGGAGAATCGACGTTTCGGGCATGATTCCTGAAGAAGGGCTAATGCCCGAAACGTCGATTCATCTGTTCCCTAGATGCTGCCTGACCTGCTGCACTTTTCCAGCAACACATTTCCACACTCAGGACATGAGGTAAGTAAAGATATATAGAGAAAATAAATACATGGAAAAAAGGAAATGGTTGAAGCAGATGAGCTCCAGTTCAGGAGGCCTACTCTGCTGCCATCTTGTTTCCAGTCTCCAAGGTTCTCAGGTTTCAAGAGTCTGGACAGAATTTAAAATTGGTTTAGAGTTCACAAGTGACCATACATTCACCATTCACCAACAGTTGCATATTGCAATTTAGGTGCATGTGTGTACTGATTCATACCTAAATATGAGTGAACTGCATTGTACAGTTATTGTGACTTTCATGGCTTGAAATTGATTGGCTGAGAGAAGTGCTTCAAGTACTTTTGAATACAGCTAGAACTCACAAATTAACCAACTATGATCTAATTTTATTTATGTTGGTGGGATAAATGTTAATCAGCTCTCCTCCTCCAGAAAGCCACATACTGTAACATAGAACTGAAGCCAAGAAAGCTCTTGTGGTGCAATGGTAGTGTCCCTACCTCTTAATCATGAATTCAAGTAACTGAGATGTGCCATAAAATTCCTGAGCACGCTGAGTGTAACATACCCAGAACTCAAATACCTAGAAGCCAATCTTTAAACACATTTATATTTGTTTATTTTACACATTAAATGTATACAAACACAACCATTCTGCCTGTGACTATTCATAGGGTTTAGTTCATCAATGCTCACAAGTTGCACAACACAACTAATATAGAATTAACAGTTTGTTTGACTGTACATGAAACAGAATCTGCATGTTTACTGCTACCATTCTCTATGGAATCTCCAGAGCCTGTTCTACTGTGGTAGGAGAAACACTTTACTGGTCTTGCAAAACAGGTTTTTGTATTAAATAAGCAGTAGTTTATTACATGTTGGCAACTAATTACCAGTTACTTTGACGATAAATATAGTCTCTGCTCTGGATATTAGGTTTTACTCTTTTGAGAGGTAAAAACAAGGACTGCAGATACTGGAAACCAGAGTCTAGATTAGAGTGGTGCTGGAAAAGCACAGCAGGTCAGGCAGCATCCGAGGAACTGGAAAATTGATGTTTCGAGCAAAAGCCCTTCCTGATGAAGGGCTTTTGCCTGAAATGTCGATTTTCCTGCTCCTCGGATGCTGCCTGACCTGCTGTGCTTTTCCAGCACCACTCTAATCTTTACTCTTTTGAGAGCCCATTCTTCCTGCAAGTACATGACATCTAATGGATGGTGCTTAAGGCACTCCATATTTACCCTTCAGACCTTTATTAAATTGACGCAATCTTAATATTAAATATGATTAATGAGGATATTCTAGAATTGCAGTCTGTCCCTCAAAGCTCCAACATGGGCACTTCCCTGACACCCCTCCCAACAAGCTTCTGCTTAGAATGACTTCAGTAGAAACCCCATAAAAAGTTACACCTGTTTAATTAGACATAAGTGAGATTTTAAAAATTATGAATAAATTTGAATGTACAGAATTTTTGAAAAAATAATTTATATAACCATTACATCACAGCCTATCTAGGGGTGACATGGTGGCTCATTGGTTATCACTGCTGCCTCACAGTGCTGGGGACCTGGGTTCAATCCCATCCTCGGACGACTGTCTGTGGGGTTTGCACCTTCTCCCTGCGTCCATGTAGGTTTTCTCCCAGTCCAAAAATGTGCTGCTAAGATGAATTGGCCATTCAAAATTGCCCATAGTGTTCAGGGATGTGTAGGTTAGCTGCATTAGTCAGGGGTAAATGTAGAATAACAGGGTAGGGGAATGGGTCTGATCTGCAGTGCTCACTTTCTGCTTGTTTGGACAAATGGCCTATTTCCACACTGTAGGGATTCTAAGATTTGTGGACTGATAAAGTGATTACATTTTCTAAAGCTTAATTTAAATTTTAAAAGTTTATTTAGAATGATTTACCTTTTCCCTTACTGCACATATATGTACCATTATGTAGTTTGCTATTAAAAAAAACATTTTATTTCAGTATTTCGTTTCTGATTTATAAGATTATTTGTGAAAATATTTTAATGTTTTTGGATGTTTACATAGTCTGATAACATCACTGCTGTTTCAAGTTGTTAATGCCCAGTACAGATTGCTGAATCAGTTGCTGCACGACTGAATGGGACTGGAACTGAAATTTTCATCAGGGACATTGCAAGATTTCTCAGCAAAACCTACGTCACAGCCAATTTAAAAAATATATCATATTGTGGGGTGTGGACGTCGCTCGCTGGCCAGCATTTATTGTTCCTCTGTAGTTGCCCTTGAGCACCCTTACTCTGTTGCTGCTCTTAAGTCTTAGTCAATAACTTTCAACAGGTCTGCACTGAAATGTCAGCCTTTATTGTGTTCAACTCTCTGAACTTGGAGTAACCAGCAAGTATGCCAGCAGTAAGTCAGGATACATGGATAGAGCTGCAAAAATGCTATAATGCACAATATGAATTATTCTTAAATATGTGTCATGCATTTTTGTTTGATCTTGTGACATACGGAGAAATGGGGTTGCATAGTGGACAAATCTCTGCAAAGGTCATGCCACCTAGCTAGTTTCCCCATTTGAAAATATTGGAATTACCTAAATTGAATAGTGAATTGACACTAACTCAAGGATACAATTTAAAAATTTGCTGATATTATTGAGGAGAAAGTTGTAGATCAATAGGAAGAGGCCAAAGATAGAATCCAAGGTTATTCTTAAAAGTTTTGTTTGCTTTCTTTCTGAAATAAACCATACTAAAAACTAATCATCCAGTATGAGATCTCTGAATTGACAAGTAGTGTATCATATAAAGATCAATTTTAATTACAATGTTGATTAAAAAATCATTCAGAATCTGAAATTAAACAGAAACATTGGAACTACTCAAAACGCCAGCAATAACTTTAAAGACTTTGCTATTTACTCCGAAAGCTACTGTCCTTCCAATTAAACCTGTTGGACTATAACCTGGTGTTGTGTGATTTTGAACTTTGTACATCCCAGTCAAACACCGGCATCTCCAAATCATTGCTGTAACTAGGCTGCCATCTGCTGGTTACCAGAAGTTTGGTGAATCTTTCTCTTCCATTCCCTTCAAATCTTTCCAGTTTTGTGTTCCCAATATGTAACTTTCATTAAGCGTGCACATCATAAATGTGGATATTATTTCTTTCAGATCTTTGATCTAAATGTGCCCGAATTGTTGAAATCATATTTCAAGTAAAGATCTCATTGGAGCATGAAATCAGAAACTACCTAATTAAGACTGAAGTATCATATTCTTTTATTCCTTTTTAACTAAATATTAAATTATAAATAGTATTGTAGTGTAATAAAACTGTTTGAGATTTTGTGCCGATGCTTTGTCCATTTCATTTTCTCTCCATTTTAAACGTAGACTGCTCAGCACCAAGAAAAGCTCCTAATAGATCTGCTCCAAGCAAGGAGTCAAACACTTCCACATCCAAGAAGTCCAACAAACCAGACAGTGGGAACTTTGCTGCTGATCAGTCCACTCTATCTCCTGTCAATGATTTGCAAGGTACTGTGTAACCCTAGAGCCTGTGTAGAATAAGTTCCTAGTGAGAACGTGAGACTTCTGAGTGAGAGTAGAAAAAGATAAACTTTGGATGTTGGAAATGTGCACCAAGCTGATTGGACAAACATAGCTTCAAGTTTTCATAAAAATCTCAGATCATTGTTTTTCCTTTCAAATCCATGCAATCTCCTCCAGTTCTTTGTTCTGGTAGACATTCTCTGCACCCTGTTCCCCATGACAGCAAGCAGGAATCCAACTTAAGACCTCCTCCACTTCACACAAGGCATCCCTGTCTCGCCCTGGTGAATCCTTCCAATCATCTCCTCCCATGGGCTCGAGCTGCAACCCCTGCAGGCATAGGCCTGGCCACCGCTTTTGTTTGTCGTACACTCGTCCCTCATGAGACCACAACTGGATTTCCATGGATGGGATTTCATATTGCTGTCTGATTGAGATTAAATTCCATCAGGTCTTCAAAGTGAAGAGCTTGGCACCAGTTTTCCAGCCAGTGAATGCCCCCCTCCCCTGACTACAACCATTGAATTCCACCCAGAACCTCTCAATATGTAATACGTTTTAAACCACTGAAAGGGGAGTTGAAAATGACCAGAACAAAGTAAGGACAGATGAAGTGACAAAGGAGATGGTGGTGTGCAAGGTCAGAGCAGTGATAATGAGACACATGAGGAGATGAAAGCTATGTCTAGAGATGGAATAATGGCAGAATGACAGACAGCTGTTTTATGGAAGGGAAATCAAGAGACAAATGAGAGGAAAACCAAAACCTGCAGAGAGAAGTAAAATAACATTGAGGCAGAGATTATGGTGTGAAACTGTTGAGGAGAATCCAAGGAGATTCTACGAATGTATTGGGGGCAGGGGAGTGACTGGGGAGAGGGTGGGGCCTCTTGGGGATCAGCGGTGCGGTCTGTGTATGAAACAGAAGGTGGGTGAGATCCTAATCGAGTGTTTTGTGTCGGTGTTTGCGATGGAGAAGGACATGGAATCTAGGGAACTGAGTGAAATAAATATTGATCTCTTCAAATGAGTCCACATTACAGATGAGCAGATGCTGGGGGTCTTGGGGTGCATGGAGGCGGGTGGATCCCTGGGATCTGGTTGGGTGTATCCCGGGACATTGTGAGGAGCAATGGAGGAAATTGTGGGGCTCTGGCAGAGATTTTTATTATGGGTAGTAATGGTTGAGGAGCCGGAGGACAGCAGACCGGCTGATATGCCATTATTTGGGCGGGGGGGGGGGGGGGAGGGTGCTGCGGGGAGGAGCCTGGGGACTGCGGACTGGTGTCGGTGGTGGGTAGGTTGTTGGAATGGTTTCTGGGATACTGGATCTGCATGCGTTTGGAGGGGCGGGGATTGGTTGGGGGTGGTCAACGTGGCTTTGTGCATGGGCAATTGTGTCTCACAATCGGAGAGTCATCGAGTCCTACAGCACAGAGACATGCCCTTTGGCCCAAACTGGTCCATGCCGACCAAAATGTCCTTCCACGCTAACCCCATTTCCCTGCACTTTGTCCATATCTTTCCAAACCTTTCTTATCCATATATTGGTCCAAATGCCTTCAGCCCAAATATGTGAACAAGGTGTTTGACTTCATTGGTCAGAGCGTTGAATCCAGGAGTTGGAATGTGTTGTTGTAGCTGTGCAGGACACTGGCGGGACCATTGTACTGTGCACAATTCTGGTTGTCCTATTATTGGAAGGATGTTGTTAGACTGGGAGGGGTGCAAAGGGGATTCACAGGGCTGTTGCTGAAACTGGAGAGTTTGAGTTATGGGGAGAGGTTGGCTAGGCTGAGACCTTTACCACTGGAGCACAGCAGGCTGAGGTTTATAAAATCATGAGGTGCATACTAAGGTGAATAGCCAAGACCTTTTCCCCAGGGTAGCAGAATACAATTACAACATTTAAAAGACACTTGGACAGGTACATGACCAGAGGATTGTATTACAAAAGTGACAGATGAGGTGCTATTCCTTGAGCTTGTATTGAGTGTTTCCCCATATCCATGCACATCATTTCCGTCCAAATAACTATCCCTCAAAGAGGGGCAGAGTGGTCTCTGCCTGTCTTTCTTCCCGTTGGATGAAGATGCACTGTCCCCATCCCCATTCGCCCCCAAATCAGCAACCAGTCAGGAGCATGGCAGAGGATGGGCGCAGACATGAGAAAATTGCACTGGACAGCAAGTGAGAGAACGAGAGAGAGGAAGAAAGAGAGACAGAGAGAGAGAGAGAGACCAGGAGGGAGAGAGAGAACGAGAGAGGGGGAGAGACAGGGAAAGAGGGAACGAGAGAGAGAGAGAGAGACAGGGAGAGAGATAGAGAGAGGGACTGAGCGAGGGTGAGAGATGGAGAGAGAGAGAGACATGGAGAGAGGGTGAGAGATAGACAGAGAGAGAGAACGAGAGAGAGAGGGACAAAGACAGGGAGAGAGGGAATGAAATGGACGACACAGTGGCTCAGTGGTTAGCACTGCTGCCTCACGGCGCCAGGGACCCGGGTTCGATTCTAACCTCGGTCTGTGGAGTTTGCACATTCTCCCCCTTGTGTCTGTTGAGTTTCCTCCTACAATCCAAAAGATGTGCAGGTTAGGGTCGATTGGCCATGGAAAATTGCCCATAGTGTCAGGTGCATTAGTCAGGAGTAAATGTAGGGAAACGGATCTGGGTGGGTTACTCTTCAGAGGGTCAGTGTGGACCTGTTGGGCCGAAGGGCCTGTTTCCACACTGTAGGGAATCTAATCTAATCTAAAAAAACTTAATCAATCTGTGTAAAGAAAAAGCAAGTTGACTGAAGCAAAATGCTTCCTTTATGATGCTCCTGTAAATTACTCTTACAATAGTAGCTGTAACAAACACCTGAATATCTCTGAATAGAAATATAAATTGGAGAGGCTGTGGAAGACCATGAGTTTTGTCATCAGGCCAATCCGTAACTCAACAGTAACATGCACATGGCCTGTCAATTTAGTTGTGACTCAACCTTGAGTTATCCAACCATGACAAGTTCCTTTCTGAACAACTTAGAAAATATTGGACTGATACTTGGAAGTCATCACATGAGAAAATAGTGCCTTTGAAGTCTGGAAGGGTGGAATCTTTCAATCACTAAAATTGATGTGGAGGACTAATAGGATCTGAATTTTCTTGCTTTCACTATGAGTGCATCTGAGATTTCATAGCTGTAACATCCAATGGGCAGCAATACCTACAAATAACATATTAGAGAGACTGATAAAACAGCATTTAACATCTCATCCAAAAGTTCACTTCTTCAACAATGCAGAACTCCCTCAGTTCTATACTGGAATGTCAGCCTACATTATTGTGCTCAAGTCCTGGAGTGAGACCTGAACATTTAACCTCAAACTCAGAAGTAAGTGTGTTATCACTGTCCTGACAGCTAAATGTCTAGTTGGATGAACTACTGAATGGCAACGTATGGATTTCATCCCAACACCAAAGTCAATAATTTGAGATGAAATGGAGTACAAATGAGGAAAGTAAATCCAATGGCTACTTCAATTAAATGTTTGTATTGAAACACATTCGGCATAGGAATATACTAAGTAGCACATACAATTCTTGAGTGGTAACAGTGTTTTCTATGAAGCCAAACCTGAAGGCTCTCATTTTCATAGCTGGAACTGAACCAGTAGGAAAACAAAAGCCAATACCCATAAGTAATAAGACTCTTATAATAAATACATAAGTAGAATAGTGGATAGTCACCATTAAGTGATAATTTAAAATATTTTGATAGACTGTCAAGTTCGTAAGTTCTTTTTGACAATCAGGCTGATTTTCAGCAGTATTTGCTGGATATGGAAATAATATTCAAGATGGCAATGGAGTAGGGCCCTGAGCTGGAGCTCCTCTGCTCTGTCTGTTTCATTCCTTTTTTTCCCTTTTCTTGTGTTTATCCCCCTTTCTACGTACGTCCCATCCTTGGATAGCATCGTTGGTGGTGGATTGAGCCAGCGTGGACTCCTGGCCTCGAGGTGAAGCCCAGCATACTCGTGTCTGCTCCATCTGCTTTTTTTCTCTTGCACTCCTTTAGAAGGACTGTAATGCTGAACTTTTGACTTTGTTTGTTTATTTTTCTAATCTGTACCCAAGAGTTTGTACCTGGGCACCTTTATATCTAAAATAGTGACTTTGTACACTTTTCACTGCACTCACATATCCCTGTATTAGAGTACATTACAATAAAATCTAATTCTAATTAGTGTTATTTGATATATGAAAGTCCCATAATGTAGATTAGCATGTGAATTGTAAATGAACTATTTATATCTGAAGTCAGAATTCAAAAATTTAAGTTACTATATTGCAAATTTTAAATGTAAAAACAGACCTTGCAAATTTCCTTTTTACGTTTATTAGACTTAAAACATATAATTGTAATCTTAAACTATGTACAGAAAATTTAAAAATGCATGAGCTTTATAACAATCAAAATTCAATTCTCTCTGTTTTACAAGACAAAATTTTATAATGCTAATATCTGAAAAAAAGCAGGCATGTTAGGAGTATGTGTATTACACAACTTGCACTCACCAACCTAAAGACAGATGTAGAATGCATTCAACAAACAGAACAAAGCTAAACCAGTTTTTTTTTGTCAAACTGTATATGTCTAAATTACAAGATGCAACAGTGAACCACAATTTGTTGTATTAATATTATTCTGTTTCTCTGTAGAGGGTACGATGATTGTTCATTAGCAACTCATGTAGTGTAATCAACTATAAGTTTGATTTAAAATGTAATAATAGTGAGTGCTATGTAAAATATGTTTTGCTGATTGCTTTTGAATGTAAATGACATTCTCTACAGCACACACCAATTATTGTCTTGAAATCCACAGAAATCACACTAATATACACTTTCCTTCAGAAATTTGGTATAGTGATGAGATATTAATGGGATAATTCCTATGAGTTACACGAAAAACTAATGGTATATTTCACCATATCCTGAAGTTAAAATTTTTAACATAGCTGTCTTAAATGCAGTCAAGTGTCATAATTCAAACGTCTGCTACTAAAAAAGCTACTCAATGCGAACAAGATTGAATTGGTTGCTCCATTTTGCTAGATCCTTAAACACAACTGACAAAAATACAGCCACATTTAGTAAATAATTTTTACTGCTAAACACAGCCTGCACTGCCTTCCCCTAAGTACTTGTTAGCGTACACTCCACAGCCAGGACTGCAGATATCGCCTTCGGGGATTACTGCATGGTGTTGTTGAATTGTAACCTGTAGATCAAAGAGAAAATGTTAAACATAATAATTTTTCTTTGATCAGCTCATTCATTTTTGACATTAATACTGTTCCTGACTACTATGTTCTTTGTTTACTTAGTCTATTCATATTTAAAATTTCCATCATAAGTTTCTATAACCTATTCTATAATGTAAACTGTTTATATAAACACATCATGCTATAACTGCATTTAGATAGAAATTGGTTCACAGCCAAATGCTTCCCCAAACACAGTGAGAAAAAGACTACCACAACAAACTATTGTGCACAAGGACCTCAGAAAAGTATTCCTCTAGTCTTAAAGAAGCCAGTCATAATGTCAAAGGCAGTGCACCAGTCCATAAGAGGATAACTGTTAGTTGACGAGAATGCCATTAATATCAGGATGAATCAGGGCAGATGCAATGTTGGTGATCAGGAGAAAGGCAAGCAATGGTTATTAATTTCAATGTACTACTCGTACTCCTAGCTCCACATTTAGGCAAATCCTTTTTTTTAAATAAAAGTTATATATTTTTTTAAAAGGCTCCAAGTGTTGCCTTATAGGTCCACTGCTTTGGCTATTTTGGGCTGCGAAAACACAAAGCAGCAAGCATTCTAAACCAACGTCATCAGAATACTTCAATTAGTCTTCATTCCCTGTACAAACCAATAAGATCAATTAGTTATACATCTACATTTTATATCAAGGGTCAGTTCAGATCATTTATTGTATCCGTTGCTCCCGATGCGGTCTCCTCTACATTGGGGAGACTGGACGCCTCCTAGCAGAGCGCTTTAGGGAACATCTCTGGGACACCCACATTAATCAACCACACCGTCCTGTGGCCCAATATTTCAACTCCCCCTTCCACTCAGCCGAGGACATGGAGGTCCTGGGCCTCCCTCACCGCTGCTCCCTCACCACCTGAGGCCTGGAGGAAGAACGCCTCATCTTCCGCCTCGGAACACTTCAACCCTGGGGCATCAATGTGGACTTCACTAGTTTCCTCATTTCTCCTTCCCCCACCTCACCCCAGATCCAAACTTCCAGCTCAGCACTGTCCCCATGACTAGTCCTACCTGTCTATCTTCCTTTCCACCTATCCACTCCACTCTCCTCTCTGACCTATCACCTTCATCCCCATTCACCCATTGTACTCTTTGCTACCTTCCCCCATCCTCCTCCCTGACCTATCACCTCCATCTCCACCCCACTCACCTATTGTACTCTATGCTACTTTCTCCCCACCCCCCTCTCATTTAACTCTCCACCCTGCAGGCACTCTGCCTCTATTCCTGATGAAGGGCTTTTGCCCGAAACGTCGATTTTCCTGCTCCTTGGATGCTGCCTGAACTACTGTGCTTTTCCAGCACCACTCTAATCTAGAATCAGTTCAGATCAATTTGAAGCTATTTCTTCTCTGTCTCAGAAAGTTGTAACTTCCAAGTTTATTAAGTTGGTATTTCAACGCACCACTGAGGGAATGTTGCATTGTTAAGACATTTTTTTTTCTGTAAGAAAAAGCATTAAATCAAGTTCCTTTCCACATGAATAGTAAGAGTTCTCCTGCTGTCTTCAACAATATTTGTCTCTCAACCAATACCACTGGAGAAAAACATCTAATTTATGTTTGCACGATCTTGCAGTACAAAATTGGACTGTTGCATTTTTACTGACGGGTGACTTTATAGAAGTTTATAAAATCATGATTGGTATGGATGGGATAAATAGACAAGGTGGGGCAGTCCAGAACTAGAGTGCATAGGTTTAGGGTGAGCGGTGAAAGAATCAAAAGGGACCCAAGGGGCAACATTTTCATGCAGAGGGTGGTGCGTGTATGGAATGAGCTGCCAGAGGCAACATTTAAAAGGCTTCTGGATGAGTTTTTGAATAGCAAGTGTTTAGAGGGATATGGGCCAAGTGCTGTCAAATGGGGCTAAATTAATTTAGGATATCTGGTCCGCATGGACAAATTGGACTGAAGGGTCTGTTTCCGTACTGTACATCTCTGTGACTTCAAAACAAATTACTGCGAGTGAAATAATGGAGGATCTCAATTATGTGATAAGACACTAAAAACATAAATTTTTCCAGTAGAAGCAAATACAAAAACAACATTTAAGAGACATTTAGATAGACATGAGGGATATAGACCACGTGCATACAAATAGGATTGGTTAGAATTGATTTTCCGCGCCCCTCCCCCAAGTCCCTCCTCCCTATCTTTTATCTTAGCCTGCTGGACCAACTTTCCTCATTCCTGAAGAAGGGCTAATGCCCGAAACGTCGATTCTCCTATTCCCTAGATGCTGCCTGACCTGCTGCGCTTTTCCAGCAACACATTTCCATCTCTGATCTCCAGCATCTGCAGACCTCACTTTCTCCTCATAGAATTACATCATGGTCGGCAGAGACATGGTGAGCTGAAGGGCCTTTCTCTGTATTACACTGTTCTATGTTCTAGTATACAGGATCTGGAATTCCTTGGTAATTAGCTGACATATTTCTCTTATATCTGGTGTAAAGCGATCCCAAACTATCAATCACCTTGTGGAAATGATGTATTAAAAACGTAGGAGTACCTCGTTTGACACAATTCTCATTTGATTCCTCCCAAGTAAATTCCTTAAGATCAAATAGGCCAAGGAAGAGGACGACGAGGTCGTGGTTTCCTTTGATGTTACGGCCCTATTTGCATCAATAAATATCACCTTAACCAAACAAACACTGGCCTCACTGCTAGATGTACCAAGGACACAAACACCCAACAGTACCAAATCCATCAGCAAGGACAGCATCCTCAAAGTAGTAGACCTGTGCCTCACAACCCATGTCACCTTCAACTTCAAGACCTACAAACAAATCAATGGCATGCCTATGGGATCACCAATATCAGGACTTTTAGCAGAAGCAGTTATCAGAGGGCAGAATGAACATCCCTTCCCACAATCCAGCCCAAGCTTTGGGTCCGCTATATGGATGACACCTTTGTTACCATGAAACGCAACAAGTTAGATGAAGCCCACAAACACATAAACAACATCCTCACCAGAATGAAGTTCACCAAAGAGGAAGAGGACAACAGCAGACTCCCCTTCCTAGATGTCACAGTGGAAAAAAAATGCCAATGGAGAGCTGCAGACCAACATTTACAGGAAAGCCACACACAATGACCAGATACTCAACAGTCCAACTGAGCAACCATCCCAACACTCCCTTATGGACCTGCATCAGGACATTATTTAAACAAGCCACAACAAACTGCATCACCCAGGAACTATGAGAAGCCGAGGAAAAACACTCATACAACGTATTCAGGAACATTGGGTACACAATAAGCGCAGACCGCAGATTTCTACACAACAAACCTAAATAAGAAGACACAACATGTCCACAAAAAGACTCTAGCCACACTGCCATACATTAAAGACATCTCAGAGATGACGACCAGACTACTGTGACCCCTAGGCGTCATGGTAGCCCACAAACCTACCACCACACTGAAACAACTCCTGATGAATTTAAAGGACCCCGTACCAACAACCAGCAGAACAAACGTCATATACAAAATACTCTGCAAGGACTGCAACAAACATTACACTGGGCAAATGGGCAGGAAACTAGTCACCAGGAAACATGAGCACCAACTAGCCACCAAAAGACATGACCAACTATCACGAGTATCCATACACAGATGAAGAGGGACACCAGTTCGACTGGAACAATACATCCATCCTGGGATAGGATAAACAAAGCCACGCATGGGAATTCCTAGGGAGCCTGGCATTCAAACCGGAACTCCATTAACAAACATATCGATTTATCATCCTCTCAGAAAAATAACCGGAAGTGATATCACCCACCGCAATAGACCAAGACACATAAAGAGCAAGCAGGCTAGCACACCAGTGCTTCACCAGAGGCTCACTGATGATGCTACATAGCATGGTGATGAAACATCTGAGAACAAATCTACCAGCTCATTGAGCAAACTTACAACCTGAGCTACAAATCTTCTCCAAAATCACAGATTCCATTTTTGATAAAATAAATCTGTCAAAAACCAAATGAAACCTCGATATAAAAATTAAATGATCCATGCTTATTGTTGTTCACATTAACTTAACCCTTTAACTGTCATATTGAAATCACTCCGCTATCAATTGATCTTTTAACAAAATCAATTATTTTGGTTCTTTTATTACTGGAGACATTTTTCAACATTATGCAAATATATCATGCCACATTGTTCAAGTAATTTTAATGTCCAATTGTACTTCTCCATTTTAAATTTCAGCACTTAGTTCATCTGTGTGCATTTTAAAAAGATCATAATAGTTGATACTTTTCACTTTGTTAATTTTAGGAAACAAAAAAAAAAGCAACATAACCAGTGGAGTGATAGAAAGCGCTGAGTCCATCTCTCTGTTTGATGTTGATCTGAGGATTATTCCAACTCAAAATGATGTTAAAGAAAGTGGAAAGTAAAAAAAAAAATCCTTAATTTATTAGAGCACTTTGCTCAGTCTTCAACTTAAATATTTTGTTGTGAAGACATTTAGTATATGTTCAATCACTGTGATAAATGGGACAACCAATTTCCACATCACAAAGCGTCACAAACAGGAAATTAGATGAACAATCGGTTAATCTGTTCTTGATTACAGTGAATGCAGGAGAACCCAGCACTTAACCCCGCAGGTACGTGAGAAATCAAAGAGGTTTGGGCACCTGAGATAAGTGTTGTGATAGTCACATGGGATCAGATCCATTTTGTGCAGACACAAGCCAGTCGAGTATTTAGTGTTTGGAAACCTTTCTGCTAACAAAGCCTACTAACCGGTCTGGGGGAGTCTTCATGATAAACATGAAGGTCTATTGTAGTCAGCAAGACTGGCTTCAGATTGTATTGGTCTCTCAATCTGATTGGAGCTGAAAATGTGTTCCTGGAAAAGTGCAGCAGGTCAGGCAGCATCCAAGGAGCAGGAGAATCGACATTTCGGGCACAAGCCCCATGCCCGAAACGTCGATTCTCCTGCTCCTTGGATGCTGCCTGACCTGCTGCGCTTTTCCAGCAACACATTTTCAGCTCTGATCTCCAGTCCTCACTTTCTCCTCTCAATTTGATTGTCTGGATCAGTGCAAAACCATACATATTGGCTGGCACTCTTAAAACACTGGTGACCAGCTTGACACAAGCTACAGAATACGAAACCCGACAGATCTCTGCAGGAAATCCTGGGATGATCCTTTGAAAAACAAATTCAGAACTAAGGTAAACTTCAATGCCGCCTACACTTCTCAATGGACTAAGAATCTCCATCTTGGCATATAACTCAGTGGCCTCTACTTTGGAGAGGCATTTCCTTCAGTGACACTGCTTCTTAAAACTTTACAGGAAGCATGCCTCAGATGATAGAGTCTCTAGAGGGTAACACCCTCTGAGAATAAGAGGGTGGTTCTTGCCTCTTTGCATTCTTCTTGTCCATTCCCCATTATGTTCTTGGTGCCTCTCTTTGGGTGCTGTTCAGGCCCTCCTCCTCAACGGAGGTCTCTTACCATGATTGAAAGACGTTAGTACAAACAGCCATACACTTCTCATGATCTCAACCCCTTTACTACACACAACAAGAATGCATGCTGTGCTAGCCAAGTTTGGCTTGCTGCTAGAATACTACCGTACCACAGTATCTCTTGTAATGGCAGTTGAATGCAGCAAAGATTAATCTTCTGTTTTTTTTTAGAACTATAAAGGCTCTGCAGCTTGGTTATTTCCTGCTCTACTAAAATTCAAAATCAATACTTTATTACCTCCCCAACATTTCCAAGTGTGACCTCTTCTGGGCATCCTGGACACCTTTAGGAATGTCTCCTAGTGACATGAACAAGACAAGCTTCTCTCTTCACTGTTTTTCCACCCTATCCAAGGTTTTTGTCCATTCCACTGATCCTGATTTAGCTCAGTACTGCCCTCTTGACGACTATTGGGGATGGGAACAAAAACTGCCTTTGCCAGCAATGGCCATAGTTTTTGAATATAAAAATTTGATAATTAACTTGGCCCAGATGCCAACAAACACAAAACTGAAATAAAGCAGCATAACAACTTATAGTACGTTAATCTTAAAGTTCAGATATCATGATAATACACAATAAAAAAATGAAAACTTGTTTTTAAAGTATATTCGTGTAAAATATCATTTTACACAATTATGTTTCAGCCTGGCTCTCAGTATCCCCAGTGAAAGAAGAATTGGTGAATACTTTCCCCACCCGGCAGGCACACAGTCCTCTTCCCAACCAGCTGATATTTGACTTACAACTTTCCCTCTCTCCACATATCCCCATAAATTTTGTTCTCTTGTGTCCTCTATTCCTCAGCCCACACTTACTCAGCCTTTAAATGTTAGAATGATGGCTTTAGGAAAACCACAAACCAACATATTCTACACCAAAAGATATCTTTGGACACAAATTGTTATACGGATGAGTTTGATCATTTAATTAATAATGGAGACTTAGAACATACAATGCACTAAGTTTAAGTAACTTATTTCCACCCTGAGTTTAAGGTACCAAACTAATTTTGAAATATTTACATCAATTTTGGAACTAATTGTGAATATTTTGATTGGTACTTTTAAATGTTCTATCATAGGGCAAGCCAGACAGAGAACAGCCAGGGAATTCCTAGAGGCATGGCATTCATCCACAAACTCCATCAACAAACACATCGACCTGGACCCAAGATACCAACCACTACAGCGGACAGCTGAAACTGACAACCGGAAGCGGCAGGGACAGACCACTATAAACACCGGAGGAAACATCAAAGAAGCGCTTCGCAGGAGGCTCCCAAGCACTGATGATGTCGCCTAGCCAGGGGACGAAACGTTTGCAACAAAAACTTCCAGCTCGGCAAACAGAACCACAACAACGAGCACCCGAGCTACAAATCTTCGCACAAACTTTAAATGTTCTGTTGATGGTTTTCATTTCATCGTTCTATTTGTTTATTTATTATATTTCCTACTCTTGGTTTCTTCTCTGGTTCAACAGCAAGAATGATTTGCGATTTGTATAATTATAGCAGTAAGTATGGAAACTGAGTAGTTAGTGATGCAAGGGAACAGTAGTGGTACTAGCAATAAATGGTGAGTAATTGAAGAGGCTGAGTAATGATACTGTTATAAGTGTTCGGGCAAGGGAAATGTTTGGAAGTGCAGCATGCATTTGGAACAGCATTCTGAGGGTCAGTTTCCCTAGGCCAGCCACAAGGTGGAAAGAAAAATAAAAAAGTCAGAATTCTGTCAATGTTGGAAATTTCTCATCCCTCGAACCAGGAATAAAACTGCTATTGTGCAGAATACATGGCACAAACACATAGAAACATGGAAAGTAGGAGCAATAGGACATTCAGGCCTTTGAGTCTACTCTGCTTTTCAATTTGGTCATGAATGATTATCCAACTCAGTACCTAGTTCCACTTTGTCCTCATAACCTTTGATCCCTTTAACCCTAAGAACTATATCTAACTCCTTCTTGAAAACATTCATTGTTTTGGCCTCAACCATTTTCTGTGGCTGAGAATTTCACACGCTTCCAGAGGCTCACCATTCTTTGCGTAAGGAATTCTCTACTTATCTCATATATAATATGTATTATATATAAGTATAAGCACAATTGGTTAAAATCTACTCCCTTGTACAACAACCTACAGAGTGACAAGTAAATTTACTCAATCAGTTTGGCTGAAGCCACAGCAATAAATAACATCACTATAGTTTCTGCTGAAGCTTTCTAGACTTACCTGTCTGTGGTGTTGTAGAAACATAAATTACAGGGATAGTCTGTATCCTTGTCAAGAAGGCATTATAAGCTGCAAGACAAAATAAATTGTAGTTATACTTATTTCCCTACTAAGGTCCATTAGTTTCCTATTATTTTTATTTTAATGCATTGTAGACCAGCATTGCAAAGCATCATTTAAAGTTCTGTATCTTTAGAAAAGAAAATCCTTGAAACCTATATTACTACAGTATAAGTATTTGTTTGCAGTTCCCAATATTATATGTGAAAATCTAAACAAAAACAATAAAATCTCAAAAAGGTAGGAATTCTGGAGAGTTTATAGAAACTAAAATACATTGATTGCTTCGACAATCTACAGCACTGAATTACTGCATATTTCTCATTTTAAACATTCTCATCATTGTTTAATAACAGGATGTATATTTAATTACTTCCTGGCATTTCATAATGTTGCTCTTGATGGATAATGCATGAAGTATATAAGAATCAGAAAAGAGATGAATTCCTCATATCTCTTTCCACATTAGAGAAGCAGTCTCCCTAGTCTCTTCTCCAGTTCAAGTAGGAACTCTCTGTGTTCAAAAAATGAGGGCGGGGGAACCTTATTGCTTCAGGGGAGAGAAGTGGAGTGAGGGTAGAAGTGTGGGAAAGTGAATCAGACACAGCTGAAGGCTAGGAGAGAGGACAGGGAGGGGGCGGGATCCTGATTTGACTCGCATGTTGAAAGCACTCCTGTGAAAGGTGGCATTATTGGAACAAATATGATGGAGATGGAGAAGCTGGGAAAATAAAAAGGAGTCCTTGCAGGAAGCAAGATTTGAGGAAGTGTAGTCAAGGTAACTGTTGGAGTCAATAGGTCTTTAATGGATGAAGGTGGACTCTCTACTTCTGGATGTAGAAACAGAGAGGTCAAGAGAGAGAAGAGTCAGAATGGACAAGGTGAAAGTGAGAAAGGGATGGAAAATGAAAAAAGTTGGTTAATTTGTCCATTTTCAGGTGAGCAGGAAGCAGCATTAATGATGTAATCCATTCCCTGGTATTCCTTCCCTACATGGATTGCAACAGTTGTAGAGGGCAACTTCCCACTACCTATGACAGCAACGCCCATATTCCATGAATGAATAAAGGGGAAGAATAGGACTCGAAGAAGAAATGTTCCACACCCCCCACAAAGGGACAGGCAGTACGTGGACCCATGCAGTTACGCACAGCCACACCTATTACTTGGAGAACATGAGGCAAGTTGAAGGAGAAATTGTCCAAAGTGAGAACGAGCTCAGCAAGATGTAGAATGATGGTTATGAATGGGATTGCCCAGGCCCCCAATTAAGGAAGCAGCAGCAAACCTTCAATCTACCCTGATGGGAATGGATGTGTAGAGAGATTGCATGAGCATATGAGGAGGTTGTAGCAAGGACGAAGAAACTGGAAATTGTGGAAGCATTGTAAAGTATTGGAAGAATCTGGATGACAGGAGAAAACAAAACAGTGTCGAGGAATAAGAAATACGTTCAGTGGAGCAGGAACAGGCTGAAATGACAGGTCAGTCATGAGACTTCGAAATAATAACAGAAAGTGCTGGAGAAACTAGCAGGTTTGACAGCATGTTGGAAAGAGAACCGAGGAAGCCTAGCATATAGATACAGCAGGTAATAAGGCAAATGGAATTTTAGCATCTATTGCTAAAGGAATAGAGAATAAAGGTAGATAGTGTTGCTGCAATAGTACAGTGCATTAGTGAGACTGCATCTGGAGTACTGTTTACAGTTTTGGTCCCTTTAACTGAATGAGTACTGAAGAAGTTCAGAAGACATTCACTAGATTGATTACAGAGATGAGAGGTTTGTCTTATGAAGATGAAGCAGCTTAAGCTTATTCTCTCTCGAGTTTAGAAGAATGAGAGGAGCTCTAATTGGGGTATACAAGATGCTAAAGGGGATTGACAAAGTAGATGTAGAGAGCATGTTTCCTTTTGTGGGACAATCTAGAAAGAGGTCATAATTCTAGGAGAAGGAATAACAGATTTAAAACAGAGATGGGGAGAAATTACTTCTCTCAAAGGGTCATGAAACTACCCCGGAGTGTGATGGATGTCAGGATGTTGAGTAAATTTAAGAAAGAGATAGTTTTCATGAGTAATTGGTCAAAGGGCAATTAAGAGCAGGCAAGGAATGGAGTTGAGGCTGAGATGAGATCAGCCATAATTGTGTTGAACGGCAGGGTATGGTCAAGCAGTTGTACTGCAAATGTATTCAGGGAAGTCCTACAGGAAGATATACACATAAAATTCAGATCAATGGCAGATGGAATTTAACCCTGAAAAGTGTGAGGTCATATACTTTGGAAGACTTAACAAGACAAGGGAATACTCAATGAATAGCAGAATATTAGGAAGCTCATAGGAACATACGATCTTTGGGTGTTTGTCCATATATTCTGGAAGGTGACAGGGGAGGTCAAAAGGGTAGCAAAGAAGACATTTGAGACACTCACCTTTATTGGCTGAGGCATTGATAATATGAGCAGGACATTATACTGGAGCTCTATAGGGCTTTAGTTAGGCCACAGCTGAGTGCTGTGTGCAGTTCTGGTTTCTGGACTATAGGAAGGATGTGACTAGGGGCTGCAGAGGAGATTCACCAGGATGTTGTCTGGAATGGAGCATTCTAACTCTGAACAGTGGCTGGATAAGCTTGGGGTGTTTTCTTTGGAGCAGAGAAGGTTATAGGGGATCTTGAGTGAGGTGTATAAGATTTATGAGAGGCATTCACAAGGTGAATAGAAAACAGCTGTTCCCCATAGTCAAAGGGTCAATAACAAGATGGGGGGGACATAATTTTAATGTGAAAGGCAGGAGGTTAAAAAGGGATTTTAAGGACAGCTCTGCTGGGAGCAAACCAATGTTAACAAGATATGGAGCCAGAAGCAGAGGGTATAATCAAAATGGAGGACACTGTTGATAATGTAGAGTTGGTGAACTCAATTGCTTTGAGAAAAAATATGCAACACCCATGCATAAAAGGTGAGTCTTAAAAAAAAGTTAAAAAGAGATGGACTACTCTTTGAATTGGTCATCAAAAGTGGATAACTGGATGTTGCAGTCAGTGCAGTAGATGCCACCAGTAAATGTGATGTTGGTATGAAGAGCTGTTGATTGCCAGCATACACACTGTGAAAGTCTTCCTTCACTTTCACCTGCAGATGTGCTTAAATGATTGCTCTCCAAGTGGTGATCCTTGCAGCATACCAGTCCAAACACTAGGATGCCAGTCAACTAACATACACAGGCTGGGGTTGAAACTTGCTCTTAATCCCCGAGCCTGTGTATTCTTGAAGTGGGGGAAATGTAAAAATGTTTCTCATCCACACTGCTTTTGTTTTATACCATCATGTTCACAAATTGAGATACTTGCAGGGGATTACAACTGCAGCCTGTAGTTCATTTTCTTCCTTCGAAGCATCTTTGACACCCTATCAGGTATTACATTCTGGAATCTCTCTACTGAATTTATATCTGTAGTTAACTTTGGGCTGTATGACTTTTGTTTTAAGAAAGCACACTGTAATTAAAATATAATACACCTAAGTGTGATCTGTGGTTATGACTGTGGTCATGATAATGTTAATGTCAATTACTCTTTTGATAGCGACAAACTATCAAATAAATTAAGATGAAGTAGTACTATATTACATTATTATTTACAAAATTGCAACTTTTCCTGTTTGTTAAAACAAGATGTAAAGATCAAATGTGGAAAGCTTTTCAGTACCCCAGGTCAGTGTGGGAGTCTGTCACTTAACCATACACCAACACTGTTGGATGCTGAAAATAACTAATTAATCTTTGAGTGTGACATTCTGAGAAGAAACAGTAACAAAGGCTATGTAATTTTAGATACTTACCAATAAAGATTATAGCAGTTGTAGCCAAAACCGCAAATAAGGTGAACATCAACACTTGGTAGGATTCCACCAGCTGGTCAAAGAAAGTGGATTCCTCAAAAGGTAATTCTCCTATAAAGCAAAATTGAGAAGTGGATTTCATTGCAATTAGGCTAAATTTGTTAAACTGATCTACATGGGATTGTAAGTTACAACCTATATTTGGTTAAATCACACTCTGGTGATGGAAATGGGATAAATTTGAAACATACTTTAATTGCATTTAAAAATGAAATAGGGCAAAATGCATCTTACACCAGCTTATCTGACTCTAAGCAATAAATCCAAAATTAGATGCATATTAAATAACGTTCAAGATAATACTCATTTTAAGGGGCATAGGAAAAGTTGCCATCTACAGCAAACCTTTTGTGTTTTACTATCAGGCTCACTCTGCAAATTCAACATTAAAAAGAAATTTGGCCAGTGTCAATATTACTTCAATTATCTTTATAAGTTGAGCTATAGGGAGAGGCTGAACAAGCTGGGGCTGTTTTCCCTGGAGCGTCGGAGGCTGAGGGATGACCTTATAGAGGTTTAGAAAATTTTGAGGGGCATGGATAGGATAAATAGACAAAGTCTTTTTCTTGGGGTTGGGGAGTCCAGAACTAGAGGGCATAGGTTTCGGGTGAAAGGGGAAAGATATAAAAGAGGGTGCTACATGTATGGAATGAGCTGCCAGAGGAAGTGGTGGAGGCTGGTACAATTGCAACATTTAAGATGCATTTGGATGGGTATATGAATAGGAAGGGTTTGGAGGAATATGGGCCGGGTGCTGGCAGGTGGGACTAGATTGGGTTGGGATATCTGGTTGGCATGGACGGGTTGGACCGAAGGGTCTGTTTCCATGCTGTACATCTCTATGACTAAGTGCTTAAACTATAAATGTTGTTGGAAACACTGAAGAATTGCTCCTTCAGTCTTCCTGAAGCAAGACTATTCTGAAACTTGTAACACTGATATCCAAGACACCATTTCAGCTTTTCTGCACAAAGTACAAGTTCCTGCACACATCCCTCTGATACTGAAGTCACCATCGACAACCCTTGAAAAATCCATGTTTTCTTTTCCCTGGTATTTCTGACCATCTGGTCAGATTTTGGAAACCCTGGAGAAGTTTTGTGAACCATGGAGAAGCTTGCTAAGGACTTGCGAATATTTCAAAAGGTGAATGTTAATTGCTTGATCACTTCTAATGTAATAATAAGATGCTGTATTATGAGTTATATGTGTTTTACTGAAGTAATGATAATAGGCTCCCTTGTGAATTGATCACCACTGAATAATTTTTGAGATGTATTAGAGTAATTTTTCTTTTCTGCAAAATATTATTAGACAATTAAAACCGAATAAAGCAATACCTGGGGACCCTGCTGTCATGATCAGAAGTGACTTATATGTCCACAGCCCTTTACATTTGGAAAGTAAGATCTTGTCCGCAGCTTTCAGTTTGATAAATTTCTGCTCTTGGATTGTTTTGATTGATAGACCATCTGGTGCATCTTAGAAAAATAATCAATTTTGCAGTGGTCTCATTTCCTCCAGTTTGTATTGACAGCCGGGTCAATTTGAATGCTTGGCTGAATTAAAAAACCTACAGAACCACTTATCTCAGCAGTAAGCCGTGTACAGATTGATGACAGCCACAGAAATTATTAAATGATTAGCTGTTTTCGATGGTGTTTACAGAAAGAAGTTTATTTTAATAACAAAATAACCATCTGAAGGGACTGACATTATTTTCATTGAATCCAAATCTTTTTAAGAATATAAATGTTTTTGTTTTGCACTGATAACTCTAATAAGATTGTTAGAGATAAAAAAAACCTACTTCAAAGGATTCCCACTATTATTACATGGCTCCTGAGGACATTGTGGATACAGGGTGAATGGTGAAGATGAGAGGTGCATGGAGATGGGAAGTGAGTCATGCAAACAGTAAGGATTAGGAAGGCATAAGATTTATGCTGAAGAGCTGGACCACCTTAACAAGCCCACTTGGCAATTAACACTCTGCTGTAGCTTCCTTGACACTCAGAGACCTGAATCCTGCCCTCTAAATCTCCAAGGGGTAGAAGAGGATGGATGGGGAGAGGATTGCTGTAAAATTCTAAATAATCTTAATTTAGGGATTTGATTAGTAGGTCAGAATCCTTTGTTTACCTGTTCCTCTTCCATTCAATTTACCCCCAGAGCTACAGTGGACTAAAACCTAATGATTAACCTTTGCTCTATTTTATCCTTCCTGCACTTGGAAACATGAAATCCCTAGGCAAAGGACAGAAGAACATATGCATTAATATGCTTGTACTATACCATCTGGTCTTCCTCAATTGATGTAATTTAAAACCTTCAGACAGATATTTTAATGCTACAGAATACTGTGGGACACTGCACACTTTTTTATTAAGGACTACTTAAGTAAGCTTCAGTTGCGAGACTGTGAGAAGTAAGATTTGGATATTAAAGGAAGGATGCAATTAAAAACGAAACTTGACAAATATTGTTATGAAAACGACAGTATTGTATTATTTGTGCTAACTCTTGCCTGTTGTGCCACCATTGCCTCCACTCCGCAGAACTGTGACGGTCACATGTACTGACTGTTTTGTCAAGATGCTGGATACACTGATATTGGTACATGGTAATCCTTGCTGAAGAAGGCTAAGATTCGCAGTACTTAGTGAATAAACAACATTGTGCAATGAATGTAACCTAACAGGCTTACTCACTACAATCGCAGGTGACTGTGATCGAACCTAAGGATTGAATTAAATAAGGTAACATTAATGCTTTTATACTTTAAAACAAAAGTACATCTCAAACAGAAGTCACAGGATATTTTACATAACATTTGTCTTAATTAGCTTTCATTCATCTCTGATCTTTGCAAAGCTAACTGATCTCATGGCAAGATGGGTTAAAGACAAAAAAAACGGACAGAGCTTGTGCTTCAGATTACCATATAGCTGTGATCATGCATGCATGTGGATATCAAATGAACATAGGATCATGGTCAGCTGCGAACCTGTCAACATTGGCATATGAACAAGTTAATTTACAATAGATATCAGGAAGTGACCAGAGCTCATGAAACTATGCCCCAGCAATCACTGATCAAACAACACAAGAAAGGAAGACAATGAGGAAATTTATTTATTGAAGCATGGCTTGTCCGGTGGAACAATAACTTAGATAAACATTTTTAAAAATAGGCTGGTGTATGCTAAAACCCTAGCTACGCCACTCCTGTTACAAATTGTTCTTATTGCAAAAGGATTCTGGAAGATTTCTAAAATTCCTCTGATTTTAACTTCATGAATTCCTAAAAATACTATACTTTAAAAAAACTGCTTTGCTACTAATTACCTTTATTTAAGAAAAATGCATGCAATTGAATATAAGCGTTTACTAAGATTAGTTTTTATTCCACTGTAACCACCTAATCAGAAATACAGCAGCTTGGTTACGTGTATAAATGGACCTCTGCCATGCTTCTAGCAAGATGCAGCAGTGAAGCTCTGTGCAAATTACTGGCCATGCATGCTGTCTTATAAATTTGACACTGTAGCATTGCATTTGATAGCTGCTAAAGCCCAAAACTTTGTTCAGGAAATCCTTTCCAGTCTGAAAGTTCAATGCAACTGTGTCTCTGATTCCTTACCTCCAGTTCATTTAATACTTTAGCTATACCAAAAATGGTGATGTTAACTGTTGGCTCTTTGTAACTAAGAGTCACAACTGATTGGTTCATAAAAAATCCAGGAATGAAAGGAATCTCTGTTCTTCCAACTTGACCTGCATAATGGCCTCCCAGAACAGAAGCTTTTACAGATATATAGGTGTCTCCGCCTATACTTAACTCCTTATGTACCGAGTCTGACAGTTCTTTTATTGTGACGGTGCAACTGTAATGACCTAAAAATTGAAAGCAAAATAATAGATACTCAGAAATTTACGATTGCAGAATTCAGCTAGTAGTTTTTTAATTCAGTCAAAACTGATTTTCTTTTGACACATTGGATTTTCATTATTTTCTTTTCAAAAATATTGTCATAGGACGTTAAAACATTTTTTGAATCCACTCGTTCTAATCTTTCCCATAAGGAGAAACATCCTCAGCATCCAACCTGTCAAAATCCCTTAAGATTTGAATGTTTCAGTAAGGTCACCTCTCATTCTTCTATACTCCAATGAATACAGGCCCAAACCTTGCTCAAAAAAGACATTCCCCATTTTCTTGGAATAACACAAGTCAAGTGAATCTTTACATTATAGTAGTAAGTAAGAAGTTCAAAACTGTATGTATTATCCAGTTGAGGTAGCACTAAAACTCTGTGCAATATTTCCTATTTAGATATTTCATTACCCTTGCAATAAATGACATTCCATTTGTCTTCCTAATTGCTGCGATTCATATACCAGGAAATGCATATCCGTCTACACTGAAGAGTTTTGCAATCTTTTTCCAATGTTAATGAAGATTATTAGTGGAGTGAACCTTATCTCTTAGACATTTGCCACGATACTGTTTTTATGGCATTTTATTTAATTGACTCTATGACCAGAATTGGTATAAAGTTAAGTTTTGCATTCTATTTCCTTCAACAGTCTCTGGTAACAGCAGAAAATTAGTATTGGGTTCAATTGATCTAGATTAATAAATAACGTGGCTTTGCAGGATCTGTAGCTATGTGAGAGCATGATGTAACCAGCTTTTTCATGTCTTGATATTAAACAGTGCATTGATAAGTCAGTTAGTTATAGCTATCATGATTAACATGGAAATAATTAGATATATTTTGAAATACTGCCTGCATGAAACAGCAAGAGAGATCACAACATTCTAGAAGGGCTATGTTACTCATTTACCTGTATCAGAAATGAATTCTGGTACCACAGAGAAAACAGAAACTGCTAGGAACTGCAATCCAATATTACTAAACCGCACAGAACAGGCAAGGTTTGATGCAGGGTTTAGCTTTGACATAGCTTTAACTTGAGCAAAACTGCAGTCTCCTGGATGAATACAAAAGACTGATGTCAGACAGTTCAATATGAGTAGACTTTATGAACACAAAGTTATAATTTATCTGCATTTATTAGGTAAATATACAGATAGCCTGACAGCAATGTTATAATGGAGTGCTACAGCCTTAAGTTGCAAGACAAATGATACTGCCTGTGATTCAGCACTAGGAGAAAGGGAGGGATAGTGACTCTTTCAAAGTACTTTTCATAATGTTAAGAAAGATGTTGGGCATAGTATAACTCAACTGTAATGTTTGATTAGTGCCAACATCTGGGAGATAATGAGGACTGCAAATGCTGGAGATCAGAGCTGAAAATGTGTTGCTGGAAAAGCGCAGCAGGTCAGGCAGCATCCAAGGAGCAGGAGAATCGACGTTTCGGGCATGAGCCCTGCTTCAGGTTAGTGCCAACATCTAACAAACATTTCTGTTGGGAACGCATGCTGATTATAAATGTTTTGTTTGCAAGGGTTCACTCATAGCATGTCAATGGAAGAACTCTCCCTTCAATTGACCAATCTGAATAGATTTGCTTTCTTGGAGAAAAAAAAAGCAAAAAATGATACATTAAGATTCAGTCATTTATAAACAACTTGCACAAGACCGTAGAGTTTGAATGCTGAAAATGCAGTATATAACTGGGAGAATTTGGAATGTATCAAAATTTAATTTGATTAAAGGACATAATAACTTGATGGAAACTCTAATAACGCATGCTACTTATGTGAACGTATACAAAATGAAGTCAGGCACTTAAGGAAACATAATGGCAATACATTGTCTAATTTACACAAATTGGGGTTCGGCTCAAGAGACAGAGCAAGGGTCTCAGTGCTACAGATATCTAGTTCATGGTTTATGTGTTTTAGTATACAAGGCACTCAAGTTAACTGTTGAAAATTGGATAAATGTAACTGAAGCACTCTGGGAGTCTTGTGTACTAGGAAGGTTTAGGTTGTGATTCTTTAAGAGGCCAACAGCTAAAAAGTAATTAAAAATTGGAATTTTGCGATTGCCAGAGGAACCAAAACAATTGACAGTTCCAAAGGTTACAACAAAACTGAAAGAACTGCAGTCCCTGAAAATCAGAAACAAAAACAAAATGTAAATTGCTGGGAAAATTCAGCAGGCCTGGCAGCATCCATGGAAAAAAATCAGAGTTAAGGTTTCAGGTCCAGTGTCCCTTCTTCAGAATCCAAAGGTTACTCCTTTTTGTTTAACATAATCAGAATAGAAGAGTTGGAACTATAAAACAAAGGGTGGGTTTACTTAGCTGGAGATGTTGTGTCTGCACAGCCTGCAATAATAGAGGAATCTGGAGCTAATATAAAAACAAAATACTGCAGATATGGAAATCTGAAATAAAACCAGAAATGCTGGAGAAACTCAGCAGGCCTCATAGGATCTGTGGGAAGAGAAAGAGAATTAACATTTTAAGACTGATATGGCTACTTCAGAAAGCTTTCCGAGTTACATTAGCTTTGAGGTATTCAGTAAACTTCAATGGTCACGTTAAGGAGAATCTGGAACAAGCCACAGAGTCAGGCAGGTACATGGAAGTTAAGAAGGTTCCTTGGTTCAATTTACTGGGAGCATGTTTGCCAGAAGTCAGTTGTAGTTTGGAATTACAAGTGTTGAAAGTAGTTCCAGGTAGCACAGGAGCTGCTGTTAGCAGACACCAAGAAGTTAGGGCTCAGGAGAAGACCCAAAGACTGGTGGCTTCATGAGGAGGAGAAAGCATTGGGCTAAAAGGCTTTGGAAGCCACCAATGGTTCAGTGTAGCTGTCATGGTGGTGATGGGAGCCCATAAGTAGTATTTGCTTGGTGCAGCTGAGAAAGACTGGAGCTAAGGGAAGTTCAGCTGCAGCTCAGCGACACTGTTTGTTAAAAACTGAATTGCATTAGGAATTAGACACCTGGGAGCAGATTCAGGAGTCCTGGGGAACTTAGTCTCAGGAAAAGGGACTTATTTACCAAGAGATGTGCATCTAGGAAAACTTAACAAAAAACTAAATTCACAACTGATCTTGGAGGAACCTGTGTGGGATGGCTCACAGCACAGGAACAGATAAGTGAATAGTTTTTAAGTGTAGCCTTGCTGTAGACCTACAATAGTGAGTAGAGTGAGTTCTTTCTTGATTATATGTTTTATTGCTATCTGTCTTTTGATTAAATTTTAAAAATATAAGCCATAAGCCTGGAGCAGTGTTGTTTTAGAGCAAGAAGACAGTGCTATTTTCTGGGTCTGTAGATTGTGAAGGAGCAACGATGGCCTTTAGTAGAGTGTGAAGGAGCAACGATGGCCTTTAGTAGAGTAATATGCTCATCTTGTCGGATGTGGGAGTTCAGGGAGAGTTTTCATGTTACTGAGGATTATGTCTGCAGGAAATGTCTTTGGTTGCGAATCCTATCACGTAAAATGGATTGGTTAGAGTGACAATTAGAGGCAGTGAGGAATTTACAAGAGCAAGGGGGTGTGATGGATGGCAGTTATAGGAATGGAGAAAAGCTGCAGATACAGTCACATAGATGGGTTAACGCCACGAAAAGTAGGAGAGGTAGGCAGGTAGTGCAGAAGTCTTCTGTGGCTATCCCCATTTCAAACAAGTATCCTGTTTAGAAAATGTAGAGGGTGATAGACTCTCAGGGGAATGTAGCACGAACAACCAAGTTTCTGGTTTAAGGCAGGCTCTAATGAAGGGTACGTTTGGTTCTAAGCCATCGAATGTGATAGGAGACTCTATAGTCAGAGACACAGACAGGCGATTCTGTGGCCAGCACCGAAAAATTAGAATGGTGTGTTGCCTCCCTGGGGCCAGGATCAAGGATGTGTCAGAGAGGGTACAGAATGTTCTCAAAGGGGAGAGGGACCAGCAGGAGGTCATTGTACACATTGGAACCAACAACATAGGAAGGGAGAAGGACGAGATTCTGAAGGGAGAATATCGAAAGTTAGGCAGGAATTTAAAAAGGAGGTCCTTGAGGATAGTAATATCAGGATTACTCCTGGTGCTATGAACTAGTGAGGGTTGGAAGAAGCAGATACAGAAGATGAATACGTGTCTAAGGAGCTGGTGTATGGTAGAAGTTTTCACGTTTTAGGATCGTTGGAATCTCTTCTGGGATGGAAGTGACCTATATATTTCCAGGAATATATCCAGGGAAGTTATTTGGGTGGAACTGAGAAATCAGAAAGGGATGATCACCTTATTCGGATTGTATTATAGACCACCAAATAGTCAGTGAGAAATTGAGAAACAAATTCGTGAGGAGATTTCAGTTATCCATGAGAATAACAGGGTGGTTTAGGAAGGGGATTTTAACTTTCCAATCATAGACTCGAACTGTCATAGTGTTAAAGGTTTAGATTGAGAGGAATTTAAGTGTGTACAAGAAAATTTTCTGGTTCAGTATGTGGATATACCTACTTGAGAATATACAAAACTTGACCTACTCTTGGGAAATAAGGAAGGGCAGGTGACTGAGGTGTTAGTGGGGGTGCACTCTGGGGCCAGAAACCATAATCTTATTAGTTTTAAAATAGTGATGGAAAAGTATAGACAGGATCTAAAAGTTGAAGTTCTAAATTGGAGGGAAACTAATTTTGACGGTATTAGGTAAGAACTTTCAAAACCTATTGGGGGGCAGATGTTTGCAGGTAAAGGGACAGCTGGAAAATAGGGACAGCTGGAAATCACCAACCCAAGGAAAAGCAAACATATAAATAGAAAGCAGGAAACACCAGCAGTGCTTCGTCTAGAGGCTCACTGAAGACGTTACCTGGTATGGTGACAAAAGGTCTGAAAATGAACCTTCTAGCTCAGCAAGCAAACCTACATCAAGAATTTTTCATTTTATTGCACACTGAAGCCAAGATGAATCTCAGTCTTCTAGTGAAACAGAATGAAATGGGGAGTAATTGGAGCCATGGTACAAAAATATAATTCAGTTCCTAATTTGAAATCATGCAATCAAGATTTTCCTCAAATATATATTCCTATATTCACATTTATAACAAAATATCCTAGATAAAATTCCTACATTCTGACACTGTAATTTTCCATTGTTACTGGAGAAAATGCAGTTAAGCAAGTGTCTTAAATCTCTCTTCACAACTATGGTTTCCCACCAGTAATTAGAAACAATGAGCACTCACCTCTCAGACTGCTGTCTTTGTTCATAGTTGTCACAAGAAATCTGTACACATTAATATTAGGACGACCAATTACACAAGTGAAACCATGAAAGGAAACTGTGGCTTTTCCTACACCAATAATTGTGATCTGAAACAGAAAGAGGAGAACTATTGCATTTTGCAACATAACCAAGGCTATAAGGATTCAATACTAGAATTTTGTTTTTGCAAGTTTTGATTATAATGGTCATTATACTGGAAATAAGGAGAAAGGTGAAGTTCCATTTGATGAACAAGTGGTAGCAGAAAGAAAGAAAAATCTCTGAAATAATGCCACTTTGTTTATGTTTTGGTGAACTCTTCACTTCATAGGAATAATATTTTGTGCATAACTAATGAAATAAGATATTACCATATTTCCACTAATTTTATAGTCTATCAAGCATGATTATATCAAATACATCAAAATTAAATGATGGAAATCTTACTTCTCTGTAGGTTCTCACAATTCCTGGAATTTCATAATATACTGTGGTTGACCCTGTACTCCTTGTAACTCCCAATCCTGTGGCCGGATCAATCTGTAGAACTTCACTTGATAACTGATACCAGTTCCCAGGTTCACCTAAACAAATCCTTCAGTTTTGATTTCAAGATAAATAACTTCAAGCAACAAAACAGCTGATTCCGCATTTTGAAAAAAACACTTGCAGTACTTCTTCAGAACATATCAGATGCAGAAGCAATTTTACATTATGGAATATTAAGCATGTATTTGCATATCATTATTACCAAGAAGTAAATCAAGAAAAATGCTCCCTTTAAAATACTTCTGGGTGTCAAAATTATAAACAAAAGATTTGAAGAGAATGGAATTTTTGCAACTACTGTAAAGGGTAACATGACATATGGGACTAAGTTGTATTGTGGGCTAAGATACTGTTTCTTGCACCATTTGAAATTAAATCTTTTGTTTTCCTCTCAGTTATGAGGATTATAAACAATTTGAGCTGAAGCAATTCCAATGCAGCTCTCACCATACAAAAGATAATGCCACAAAACTTTCCACAAAGCAGGAGGTTGCATTAGATTGTTCTAATTTGGGGTAACTGAGGCACACTTCTGTCTTTGTTGAAAGTACTTTAAGTATTATTCTGAAGAAAATACAAACATAATCAAGCAATCCCTTTATAGAAGTGAAAACTGAAGGAAATTCATACTACCAGGCTTTATTCTGCTTATAGCTCAAATAAATTAAATTTTACTGTGATGTCTGTCCCACATATTTTATTTATTAGTCCTTGTTTTTGCTTCTGAGGAGGTCACAGGTTTGAGCATCCCTCCAGCGACTTGAGCACATAATCGAGCTGATACTTCAATGAATTTTGGAGAGAGTGCTGCAAAAGGTGCTGTCTTCTGGATGATAAACTGAACAAAAGCTCCACCTGTTCATCTCTGTTAAGAGCCTGCATCACGGGGTAGGTGGGAATGGAAAGAAAATCGCTAACAAATGGAAGCTGGTGACCTATGTACATCATTTAGCAGTTTGGAAGAGAATTCCTGCTCATCTTAGTTCCATATTTAGAAAGCAATGGGAGCCTTCTTACTCTTGTGCTGCTAACTCAACATGTGGTGAGTGAAGTACTGGGGCAAATGATTCTAAGGCCACCAGATAGAAAGCTGCAACAGCAGCCAGACAGCTTTTGATTCCAGCAGAAAAATTGCTTCTTTTGTTATTTTAAGATTTCCAGCCAACTATAATGCGGTGCTATTTCAAGTCTTTTGAATTATGAAACTAAACTTTGTGGTATCTTTTATGTCGAAAAACTAACCTTCTTGGTTTACCAGTACACTGCTGAAACATATCACATCACTCAGTATCACATGCTCTGATATGTTGGGCCATATCGCATATTGGGTAGGTATTGGGATATAATCTGCAATGCCTGGGTGCCTGTTATCCCAAACTGCTAACAGGGTCAATCCTATATTGGCAGCCTGTGCCACGTAAGTATTATTCCTAGTACCAGGTCCAATCAGCAGCAGATCATCCCTAGATTGGTTTAAAAAAAAATCTATTAATCTTTCAAGCATGGTTTTTAGAATTAGACATGAAAAATCATTTTTTGCACTAATCATTTTGAAAACATAATGAAAGTTGGACCTAGGAAGGATAACTGTAGAAGTAGCAATGACATTTCTATCTATAGAACACTATGGTCCAGATTTCTAATAGGTGAACAGATAATGCAGCAGTATAAGCCAGATGTTGAGTCGTGTAGAATTACCAATTCATCAAATTCCAATTCAAGTTTAAATTTCTGATAGACAATCACTCAGTATTGGGAATCCTCTGAAAATGTTTCCAACTTGAATTATAGTTGGAAAAATGAGGCAGAAAAATGGGAGTTACAGACTCGTTTGCCTAAAGTCAACAATAGGGAAATGCTGGAGTCTACTGTAAAGGGCATAATAACAAGAACTCAGAAATAACCCCTGGGATTCTCTATTACAAAAAGTTGTGGAGGCCAAATCACTGTTTACATTTAAGAAATGGATAGATTTCAAGAGGGATTACACCAAGTTAACATGAATTTGTTACAGAATTGTTATGGCACAGATGGAAGCCATTCGGCCGATCATGCCTGCACTGGTTCTATTACTAGTGCCAATCTCCTGCCTTTTGCCCATATCCATGCACACCATTTCAATCCAAATAATCAATCAATGCCTCTTGAATACCTCAAGTGAACCCTCCTCCATTTCTCCAGGTCCTATTTGCTGTCTGGAAAGGATTTTTCTCAATCTATGAAAAATAAATCTTGTTTGACACATTGGATGTTTTCAGGATCTATCTAGTAAAATAAAGGAGGGAGAATCAGTGGATATGCTGCATTTGGATTTTCAGAAAGATTTTGGTAGAGTTCCACGTAAGAGGCTGGTATGCAAAATCAAAGAACATGGGACTGGGGGTAATGTATTGGCATGGATTCAATATTGGTTAGCAAACAGGAAATAGAGAGTAGGAATGATTGGGGCTTTTTTTCAGAATGGAAGGCATGAAAAAAAGGGATTCTCTAACGCAGAATGTTGTGGAGGCCATGTCACTGATTATGTTTTAAAAATGGGTAGATTTCCAGAGGCTAAAGATTCCAAAGGGTATGGGGAGAGAGAGCAAGAATACAGGATCCACCACATACATGCAGAATGGTGGAGATGGCTTGATAGGCTGAATAGCCTACTGCTAATATTTCTCCTCCTATACTTTTAGTTCTAACTCATATCTGGACAGTTACTTAGGAAAAAAAATCTGCTATAACTCCTGAGTAACTATAGAATTGATAATCATACCTCCTCACTCTACATCTTCAGGTGAAATAGGGGAGGGTGTAAAAGAAGATGGCATTGCACTATTAATTAGAACACAGTTACTACAGTAAAGTAGGACATTACCTTGGAAGGGATTTTGAATGAGGCTTTGTGGGTGGAGCTTAGGAACAAAAAGTATGTAAAAACTTTGCTGGGAGTGTATTATAAGCCCTCAAACAGTCATTAGGCAATAGAGGCGCAGATATTCAGACAACTCACTGAGATGTATAATAATAATACAATAATCATATTAGGGGATTTCAATTCACAAACATGAATTGTGATTGTCATAGTGTAAAGTATTTTAGAGGAGGCAGATTTCTTGAAATGTATTCAGGAGAGCTTTTTATCTCAGCCCGAAGAAGGGGATGGTGCTGGGGAGTGAAGCCAGACACATAGTCAAGATGGCAATGGGGAGCATTTCAGTGATAGAGACCACAACACAGTACGATTCAAGTTTCTTATGAAAAAGAAAAGCGATGCCTGCAAAAAGAGAGTTTTAGATTGGGGCATGGCAGATTTTATTTTAAAAAAGGTTGGACCTAGCAAACGAATACTAGGAACAGCTACTTGTGCGAAAATCTGCAGATCAGTGTGGAGTGTTAAAAAGGTAAATGGGAAGAATACAAGCCCAACATGTTCCCTTCAGGGTGAAATATAGGAGCAACAAACCCAGGGAAGCTGAGATTTATGGGAATATTCAGGACTGGCAAAGAAAGGAAAGAGGCTCTTAGCAGATACAAGGGAAGCAAATCAATATAGGTCCTAGTGAAACACAGGAAGTGCAGTTGGGGGAGGGGGGGGGGTGGGAGCTTAAGAAAGCAATTAGAAGAGCAAAGAGGGAGAATGAGAAAACACTGGTGGGTAAAGTTAGGAAGAACCTCAAGCTGTTCTCCAAGTATATTAAGGGGAAAAGAATAACCAGAGGAAGAGTAGGGCCCATTAGGGGCCAAGGGGGAAATCTGTACAGGGAGCCGGAGGACAAGGATAGAGTGTTAAATGAGTCCTTCACAACCATCATCACTCAGGAGGATGATGATGTAGGCACAGAATTTGGGCAGATGGATTGAGATGATCTTCAGCAGAGTGATATAGGGAGTAAGGAAGTATTGGATTTTTTTTAAAATCAGATTTAAAAATAGATAAATCCTTTGGTTCAGATGAGTTGTAAACCAGGCTTGTGTAGGTGGCAAGGAACAAAGTTGCAACGAACCTGTCACATTTTTTAAAGCCATTTCTTGCCACAGGGGTGATGCCAGAGGACTTGAGGCCAGCTAATGTTGTTCCACTTTTCAAAAAGGGTGGTAGAGATAAACCAGAAATTAAGGAATTACAGATCCCTGAGCCTTAATGGTAGGAAACTGTTGGATAAGATTCTGAAGAGGCAATATTTCATCATAGATAGTCAGTGTGGCCTTGTCAGAGATAGGTCATGCCGAACAAATTTGAATAAAAATTTTGAGGTGGTGATCAGGTGTGTAGGTGAGTAGTGCATATGACATACACAGATTTCAGCAAAGCCTTTGACAAGATCCCACATGGGAGATTATTAAAGGTAAAATTACAAGATGTGGGATACTTGGCAAGATGGACCCAAAATCAGCTTAATGACAGGTGACAAGAGGGTCGTAATACAAGGTTCCTTGAGAGACTGGAAGCCAGTTTCCAGTGTATCACAGAGATCGATCTGGGTGCTTTTGTATACATATAAAATGTAGATGAGAATGTACTGGGGGAGGGAGATAATTGTTTGCAGATAACATAAAAATATACTAGGTGGTTAACAACGAGACAGGTGGTCTTAGTTTAGAGGAAGGTTTAGATGGGTTGGTCAGTTGGAATTTAACTCTGAGAAATGAGAGATGATGCACTTTATAGGAAGTAACAAGACAAGGGAGTACTAAATGAATGGCAAGATACTAGGAAGGCCAGAGCATCAGAGGATCTTGGGATGCTTATATACAAATTCCTGAAAGTGGTAGGAAAAGTTAATATTGATGTTAAGATGACAGAGAGGACACTTGCCTTTATCAGTTGAGGCACAGATTATAAGAGCAGAGAGGTTATGTTGCAGCTGTACAAAACTTTGGTTGAGAACAGCTGAAGCACTGTATGCAGTTCTGTTTGCTGCACTTTGGAAGGATGTAATTGGTCTGCAGGTTTACCAGCATGTTGCCAGATTTGGAGGACTTCATCTTGAGATTGTTTTCTTTAGAGCAGAGCAGGCTGAGGAAGAGACCTGACTGAGATTTATACATTTATGAGTGGCATGGATACGATGGATAGGAAGCTGCTAATCTCCTTAGTTTTGAACATAAAACATTACAGCGCAGTACAGGCCGTTCGGCCCTCGATGTTGCACCGACCTGTGAAACCAACCTGAAGCCCATATAATCTACACTATTCTATTCTCGTCCATATGCCTATCCAATTATCATTTAAATGCCCTTAACGTTGGTGAGTCTACCCCTGTGGCAGGCAGTGCATTCCATGCCCCTAATACTCTGAGCAAAGAAACTACCTTTGACATCTGTCCTATATCTATCACCCCTCAATTTAAAGGTATGTCCCCTCATGCTAGCCATCGCCATCAAGGAAAAAGACTCTCACTGTCCAACCTATCTAACCCTCATGTCTCAATTAAGTCGCTTCTCAACCTTCTTCTCTCTAACGAAAACAGCCTCAAGTCCCTCAGCCTTTCCTCGTAAGACCTTCCCTCCATACCAGGCAACAACCTAGTAAATCTCCTCTGCACCCTTTCTAAATCTTCTACATCCTTCCTATAATGTGGTCACCAGAACTGTGCGCAATACTCCAAGTACAGCCACACCAGAGTTTTGTATTGTGTATTGATGTGGCCAATCTCTCCTACTTTTCCCTATTTATAAAGTCAACGTCAGTTTAGTGCTAATATAAAATGGTGGCTGTGAACAAATCTATGATGTCCGACTTGACTCATTTGTCAGCAAGGGAGAGGGGGCAATGGGTCAAAAGCCATTTCCATTCATAGATCTTTGCAGAGATAGGAGATGGAGATAGCTCTTTGAAGGTTATGAAAATGCATATTTCAGAACCTGTTTACAGGGAATGCTGAGACAATGCCACAGGGAATGCTGAGACAAGGTCTGCCTTACCTTCCAAGCTCCAAATATCTGAGAGACTCAAATACACAAAACCTGAAATAGCTAAGCCACTGAATTGTAGATCTGAAGCCTTGGATCAGGATTTGTCACAGACTGAGAATCCTGTGTGCCTAGGCCCGATCCAAATCTCCCCCAGTTCCTTCCTGACTTTTGATCACTATGATACTGTCCTTCTATTTCTCTCCCATCTTTCATAACATGAAAACTTCCACCTTCCAGTCTGTAACTCATAGTTTAAAGGCATCATTTTAAGGTTGGAGGTCCAGCAGAAATTTGAGGAAAACACTTTTTTACCCAGAGAGTAGTGGGAATCTGGAATGCTCTGCCTGGGAGGATAGTAGAGGTGAGAAACCTCACTAAAGATTGTACGTGCATGAGCACTTGAGACATTAAAGTATTCAAGGTTATGGGTCAAATGTTAGAAAATAGGATTAGGGGAGATAGGTCAGCACAGTCTTGATGGAATGAAGGGCCTCTTCTCTGCCATGTGACTCTAGAACTCTGCTCACCAGTAATCTCCTCACCAGGCTCTCCATATCATTGTGCCTGTCCACCTTTCTAAAAATAAAGCATAAATCTTTCCTTTGACACTCTGCCCCAACTAGAACAACACTGAACACCCTTCCTTCACCACCCACCCCCCCAGGCCTCAGGAGAAGGGTGTGCAGAAGGAGCTAATCACAAAAGATTGAGACTTTATGTGAATTCAGGTTGGACAGCACCACCCCCATTCCAAGTAGCTATCCTAATTCATCAGAGAAACAATGTGTGAAGAGTTGCTTCTCTAATCACAGGCTGTTTCTCATCTGCATCTACAATAAAAAGGTTCACTAGCTAATACACCATAATGGTTAGGCATGGTGTCAGTGAGGCATTTCCCACTACAATGTGAAGACGAAACAACACCAGTCACTTGCCAGTACGTCTGATTTCTCATAGGCACTAAGGGGACTCTCCCACATCTGCACTACACTGATTCCGAATAGAGATTATTAGCAAAGGAACCAATATTTGCTGCAGAACCCTAGGAATCCATTTTCATTTTTCTGAAGTATGACAGCCTTCCTTTCAACCTTAAAGTATGAATCAAAGGCTGTAATGTCCGCTTTATGTTTGGTGTTCTTAAATCAGCAGGTTTGGACATGTTAAAACACCTCCATGGCCTTCAAAAACTGAAGTGGCACTTGAATCTTGACGCTCTATCCTCAAGACCTTCTATCCTATGACACTACTGCTGTGTCATAGGATCCCTCATTAGTATTGTTTTTTTTAAATCAACCTCGTGTCCACTTTGATGCTGCTATTAACTGTAATAAGGAACATTTTGACCTAACGTCAACTGATATATGAATAAGACTGGAGACAATCTGGTGTCAAATCAAATCGGTGACACCAATTTGTCACACAGTATCATCAAGGCCTCCCATGAGTCCAGATATACAGGTATAGACAATGATTTTCCCATGACAGAATCCATACAGTATGGAAGCAGACCATTTGGCCCACTGAGTCCACACTGACCATCCATACAACATCCCACCCACCCCCACTCTATTCCTTTAACCCTGCATTTCCCAGGGCTAACCCACTGGCATCCACTGCATGCACATCCCTAGACATTATGGGCAATTTGACATGGCCAATCAACCTAATCTGCACATCTCTGGATTGAGGGAGGAAACCGGAGCACCCAGAGAAAACCCATGCAGTCACAGGGAGAATGTGCAAACTCCACACAATCAACTGCCCAAGGCTGGAATTGAACCCGGTTCCCAGGCACTGTGAGGCAGCAGGGCTAACCACCATGCCATCCTGTTCCTTATAGTACCTGCTGATGTTGCCAGCCACCAATAACACTACTGGTTCAATTACTGCTGAGTTATTTTTCAATTGCGTGCTGGTAGCTGAAGGTGTTTCACCTTACAGCCACATTGCAGACAGCACACCACTGCTGCCACCATGAATAAACATCCTGGCAATGATTTGGGATCTTTGGGCATCCTACTTGCTCTGGCTTTAAGAGGTGTATTTTGACCTTTTTTTAAAATGGAGGGGTCAAGAGGTGACAATTAGTCTGCTCCAAGCCAATAAAGTAAACATGTGACACTTTGGAGCTTCTAAAAAAAATTGGAACAGTAGAAGCAGCATGAATATGTGACTCCCACAGAATCAATGCTTTTGTTTAGATTTCAGTAGTTGCTGGGATTTAGAACCTGGGTGTGGAAGCCATCTTTTTCTCTGTTTCAGCTAAAAGCTAGAGTTCTCTCTGCCAGAATTTTCTCTTGATATTCTTTCCTCCTGGACTGAAGAAACATTGCATGTGAGACAATCTATTTTACTCAATTTGCCTTTGCCAAGGGTGTATTTATGGGATGTTATTATAATGTAACAGTTGCTGTTTAAAAGTTAAATAATCTATTATTCTGTTTAGTTTTCCAATAGAGTTAAAGCTGGACCAATTCTTCTTTCTTTTGTTCGTATTTTAACTATAGAGTAAACTATAGAGACTAGGACCCGTGGACACAGCCTTAGAATTAGAGGGGGTCATTTCAGAACAGAAATGCGGAGACATTTCTTCAGCCAGAGAGTGGTGGGCCTGTGGAATTCATTGCCACGGAGTGCAGTGGAAGCCGGGACGCTAAATGTCTTCAAGGCCGAGATTGATAGATTCTTGTTGTCTAGAGGAATTAAGGGCTACGGGGAGAACGCTGGTAAGTGGAGCTGAAATGCGCATCAGCCATGATTGAATGGCGGAGTGGACTCGATAGGCCGAATGGCCTTACTTCCACTCCTATGTCTTATGGTCTTATAAAGTGTGTTTTGCATAAAGCCCAGCTGTTTGACTGATCAAAACACATCTGGAACACAATGCCTTATACTTGACTTCAAAGAAGAAGTTAGAATCTAGGTGATCTCTTAGTTATATTCTGAGGGGTTTGGTCTGGTCCATAACATAGTGCAAACTGATAAATGCTTATTGATTATGTACATGACATACAGAACAATGAGACAGAAGGATTTTAAAAGAACTTTCTTCCATCAGATCCTAGAACGGTATAATCTGACACACAAGGATAATTATGCATCAGAGTTATTAATTCCATAGTTGGCTAGATGGCTAGTTTGTGATGCAAAATAACAATAGCACCAGTTCAAATTGTGTATTGACTGAGATTATCATGAAGACTCCTGTTTCTCAATCCCTCCCCTCATTTGAGGGGTGGTGGCCGCCAGGTTAAAACACAACTGCCAATTCTGTCTCTCCAATGGGAGAAAACAGCCCTATAGTCCTCTGGGACTATGACGACTTTATACTACTTCAATTTTATTTAGTTTCGTTATTAAATCCCCAGCTCATGCAAAGCATTCCTGCTATAAATGCCATGAGAAGGACTACTACATACTATGAACTCCACAGAAGCTGGTACCCTGTCACCAAATCACTCTTTATTTGCACATGAACAGTCCCTGACTTCAGTGTTCTTCAGAGTCAGCTCTCAAGAGTGGCAGTATCTCTGATACTTCCCTTTTTGTCTGTCAACACAGGCTCCCTGATTGGACCAGATTAACAGCACCAGTTAGAGAACCCACATTCCATGAGGTCCAGCTGGTTGATCTTGTTACATTTATTATATCTTACCCCGAGTCCACAAATTTAGGCTGGTCTTTGTCTTGGAGAGCTCCTTGGGTGTTTTAGCATTAGGCGAAAGTGAGGACTGCAAATGTTGGAGATCAGAGTTTAGATTAGAGTGATGCTGGAAAAGCACAGCAGGTCAGGCAGCATCCGAGAAGCAGGAAAATGGACATTTCAAAACGTTGATTTTCCTGCTCCTCAGATGCTGCCTGACCTGCTGTGCTTTTCCAGCACCACTCTAATCTAGACTGTTTTAGCATTAGGTCAGGTTCCTCCAACTTGGTATCCAATTCAGGCATGCGTGCAATGCATGGGAGCTCACCTCTCGAGCCAGGGGCACCTTGGTAGAATTTCACTCTCCTTCTGGTGGCAAAGGCGTTGAGGCAGCTACATTGTTACGTCCTTCTCTGATTCAGAGGACTCGACAGTGCTTGATAGAGATGAAGATCCAATGGGTTCAGGTGGCCTTTCCAAATGTTCATAAGGCAGGTTTTGCTCCCTCACTGTTTGCAAATTTGGGGCTTTCATATGGTCCACATGCTTGTTCAGGTCTGTTGCACCTACCCAAACTTTAGAAGTCACTGGTCCTGACCTCATGTTGATCATGTCTTTTACCCACATGGAGGTATTTCTGTGTTTCTTACATCAAAACTTCGCCCTGTATCAAACGCTCTCTTGCCTGGCCGAGTCTTGTGTCTGGCATTGGAGTTCCTGATGCTATTTCACTTTCTTCCCCATTTCCACGAAGATCAAACTTAATCTGGTGTGGACGCTTCTACCCATTAGCAATGCTCCTGGTACTATCCCTGTAGTTGCATGTGAGGTGACTCTACAATCAAATAAGAACCTTGACAGCTTAGTATTTAGCAAGGCTGTAGGCTGTTTCTTCAAGCCAGCCTTCAAAGTTTGAACTGCTCTTTCAGTGAGGCCATGGGATGATGGGTTGTACAGAGGTGTCCTCATGTGTCAAATGCCATTCAACTTAAAAATAGAACCAAATTTCCCACTAGTAAACAATGGCCTCTTATCTGTGACCATCACTTCCAGGACTCTGTGTTCTAAATACATTTGGATTTAGCGGTTCCTCTCTCCACTGGGCCATCTATAAGCTAATATCACCTCCAATACCATACAGAGAGTCATCGCATGTCAATTTATTTTTTTTAAGATTACATTGCAGTGTGGAAACAGGCCTTTCGGCCCAACAAGTCCACACCGACCCGCCGAAGCGTAACCCACCCATACCCCTACATTTACCCCTTACCTAACACTACGGGCAATTTAGCATGGTCAATTCACCTGTCCTGCACATCTTTGGACTGTGGGAGGAAACCGGAGCACCCGGAGGAAACCCACGCAGACACAGGGAGAACGTGCAAACTCCACACAGTCAGTCGCCTGAGGCGGGAATTGAACCCGGGTCTCTGGCGCTGTGAGGCCGCAGTGCTAACCACTGTGCCACCGTGCCGCCCACCAATGCCAGCTCTTTTTGGGGATTATGAAGTACCAACACCTTACAGGGTGATAAATGTTTCTTTACTTCATTGAAAGCTAGTAATTGTCTCTGCGACCATTTCTAAGGCCAACCCTTTTTTTAAAGGAGTTGATGCAAATATGCGAGTATGGGTAACAGGTTATGCATGAACTTCCTATAATAATTCATCAGCCCAAGAAGTTACCTTATCTCCTGGACTGATGCAGGAGGTGGGACACCTTTGATCACCTTACTTTATCGTTCAACTGGTGGTGTTGACTCTGTGGCCCAAGTAAGTCACCTGGGGAGAACTGGAACACCTTTTTCCTTTCAGAGGTATATGCCTGCCTTGGAAAAACACGGTAGGATTATATCCAGGTTCTTTAAGTATTCTTTTTTTAGTTTTCACTGTTATTAGAATATCTGAGGTAGACCTTACAAAATGTTCTCCAGTGTCTGCTGAAAAATTGATCAGGCTGATGAGACCTCAAATGACAGTCACGTATATTGGTACAAACCCTTATGGGCATTAATTGTAGCATACACCTGGGAAACGCAATTGCAAGTAAGCTTGGCTCACATCCAACTTCATATCAGAAAGCACCTCCATGGCCAGCTTTGCATATAAATCCCCTATCCAAGGGATTGGGTATTTATCCAGCTGCAAATGGTTTAGCATTTGTTTAAAGTCCACACAAAGGCGAACCTAGCCTGTTGCCCATTCTGTGAATTGGACTGGTTTGATCTTTCCTTCACTTGAGAGCCTCCAGATTTCTGCCTCTACTTTTGCCCATAAAGCAAAAGGCATTAGGCAGGCCTTGCAGAATCGCTGAATTCCTTCTTGGTCAGCAAACAAAGTAGCCTTGGCTCCTCTGATAAGTCTTCCAGGAAGTTCTAGCCGAAGAGTCATAGAGATGTACAGCATGGAAGCAGACCCTTCGGTCCAACCCGTCCATGCCGACCAGATATCCCAACCCAATCTAGTCCTACCTGTCAGCGCCCGGCCCATATCCCTCCAAACCCTTCCTATTCATGTACCCATCCAAATGCCTTTTAAATGCTGCAATTGTACCAGCCTCCACCACTTTCTCTGGCAGCTCATTCCATACACGTACCACCCTCTACATGAAAAAGTTGCCCCTTAGGTCTCTTTTATATCTTTCCCCTCTCACCTTAAATCTATGCCCTCTAGTTCTGGACTCCCCCACCCCATGGAAAAGACTTTGTCTATTTATCCTATCCATACCCCTCACAATTCTGTAAACCTCCAAAAGGTCGCCCCTCAGCCTCTGACGGTCCAGGGAAAACAGCCCCAGCCTGTTCAGCCTCTCCCTGTAGCTCAAATCCTCCAACCCTGGCAACATCCTCGTAAAACTTTTCTGAACCCTTTCAAGTTTCACAACATCTTTCCAATAGAAAGGAGACCAGAATTGCACGCAATATTCCAACAGTGGACTAACCAATGCCCTGTACAGCCGCAACATGACCGCCCAACTCCTGTACTCAATAATCTGACCAATAAAAGAAAGCATACCAAATGCTTTCTTCACTATCCTATCTACCTGCGACTCCACTTTCGCAGTGGAGAACCTGCATGCCAAGGTCTCTTTGTTCAGCAACACTCTCTAGGACCTTACCATTAAGTATATAAGTCCTGCTAATATTTGCTTTCCCAAAATGCAGCACCTCGCATTTATCTGAATTAAACTCCATCTGCCACTTCTCAGCCCATTGGCCCATCTGATCAAGATCCTGTTGTAATCTGAGGTAACCTTCTTCGCTGTCCACTACACCTCCAATTTTGGTGTCATCTGCAAACTTACTAACTGTACCTGTTATGCCCGCATCAAAATCATTATGTAAATGACAAAAAGTAGAGGACTCAGCACCGATCCTTGTGGCACTCCACTGGTCACAGGCCTCCAGTCTGAAAAACAACCCTCTACCACCACCCTCTGTCTTCTACCTTTTGAGCCAGTTCTGTATCCAAATGGCTAGTTCTCCCTGTATTCCATGAGATCTAACCTTGCTAACCAGTCTTCCATGAGGAACCTTGTCGAACGTCTTACTGAAGTCCATATAGATCACATCTACTGCTCTGCTCTCATCAATCCTCTCTGTTACTTCTTCAAAAATCTCAATCAAGTTTGAGAGACATGATTTCCCATACACAAAGCCATGTTGACTATCCCTGATCAGTCCTTGCCTTTCCAAATACATGTACATCCTGTCTCTCAGGATTCCCTTGAACAACTTGCCCACCACCGACGTCAGGCTCACTGGTTTATAGCTCCCTGGCTTGTCCTTACTACCCTTCTTAGAGTGGCACTGTGTTAGCCAACCTACAGTCTTCCGGCACCTCACCTGTGACTATCGATGATACAAATATCTCAGCAACAGGCCCACAATCACTTCTCTAGCTTCCCACAGAGCTCTAGGGTACACTGGATCAGGTCCTGGGGATTTATCCACCTTTATGCATATCAAGATATCCAGCACTTCCTCCTCTGTAATAAGGACATTTTGCAAGGTGTCACCATCTATTTCCTTATATTCTATACCTTCCAAATCCTTTCCCACAGTAAATACTGATGCAAAATATTCGTTTAGTATCTCCCCCATTTTCTGCAGCTCCACACAAAGGCTGCCTTGCTGATCTTTGAGGGGCCCTATTCTCTCCCTAGTTAGCCTTTTGTCCTTAATAGATTTGTAAAAACCCTTTGGATTCTCTTTAATTCTATTTGCCAAAGCTATTTCATGTCCCCTTTTTGCCCTCCTGATTTCCCTCTTAAGTATACGCCTACTGCCTTTATGCTCTAAGGATTCATTCGATGTATCCTGTCAATACCTTACATATGCTTCTTTCGTTTTGTTAACCAAACCCTCAATTTCTTTAGTTATCCGACATTCCCTATACCTACCAGCCTTTCCTTTCACCCGAACCAGAATATACTTTCTCTGGATTCTTGTTATCTCATTGCTGAAGGCTTCCCATTTTCCAGCCATCCCTTTACCTACGAACATCTGCCCCAAATCAGCTTTTGAAAGTTCTTGCCTAATACTGTCAAAATTGGCCTTTTTCCGATTTATAACTTCAACTTTTAGATCTGGTCTATCCTTATCCATCACGATTTTAAATCTAATAAAATTATGGTCGCTGGCCCCAAAGTGTTCCCCCACTGACACCTCAGTCACCTACCCTGCTTTACTTCCCAACAGTAGGTCAAGTTTTGCACCTTCTCTCATAGGTACATCCACATACTAAATCAGAAAATGTTCTTGTACACACTTAACAAATGTCTCTCCATCTAAACCCTTAACACTATGGCAGTCCCAGTCTATGTTTGGAAAGTTAAAATCCCCTACCACAACCACCTGAGATCTCCTTACAAGTTTGTTTCTCAATTTTCCTCGATTAGGGGGTTTGTAATATAATCCCAAGAAGGTAATCATCTCTTTCTTATTTCTCAGTTTCACCCAAATAACTTCCCTGGATGTATTTCCAGGAATATCCTCCCTCAGCACAGCTGTAATGCTATCCCTTATTAAAAATGCCACTCCCCCTCCTCTCTTGCCTCCCTTTCTATCCTTCCTGTAGCATTTATATCCTGGAACATTATGCTGCCAGTCCTGCCCATCCCTGAGCCATATTTTTGTAATTGCTATGAAATCTCAGCCCCATGTTCCTAACCATGCCCTGAGTTCATCTGCCTTCCCTGTTAGGCCCCTTGCATTGAAAAATATGCAGTTTAATTTATTAGTCCTACCTTGTCCCTGCCTGTTTGACTCTTTTCTGTTGTCAACTGTACCAGTCTCAGATTGATCTCTTTCCTCACTATCTCCCTGGGTCCCACCCACCACCTTACTACTTTAAATCCTCCCGAGCAGTTCTAGCAAATTTCCCTGCCAGTATATTAGTCCTCTTCCAAATTAGGTGCAAACCGTCCTTCTTGTACAGGTCACTTCTACCCCAAAAGAGATTCCAACGGTCCAAAAAAAATCCTTCTCCCATACACCAGCTCCTCAGCCATGCATTTTCCTCCTATCACTGCTCTCACTAGCTCGTAGCACTGGGAGTAATCCAGATATTACTACCCTTGAGGACCTCCTTTTTAAATTCCTGCCTAGCTCTCTGTAATCTCCCTTCAGAATCTCAACTTCTTCCCTTCCTATGTCGTTGGTTCCAATGTGGACAATGACCTCTTGCTGGCCCCTCTCCCCCTAGAGAACATTTTGCACCTCTCTGAGACATCCTCGATCCTGGCACCAGGGAAGCAACACACCATTCTGCTTTTTTGCTGCTGGCCACAGAAACATCTGTCTGTACCTCAGACTAGGGAGTCCCCTAATGCAATTGATCTCTTGGAAGCCGACGTACCCCTTGTTGCATTAGAGCCAGTCTCAATACCGGAAACTTGGCTGTTCATGCTACGCTCCCCTGAGAATCCATCACCCCTACATTTTCCAAAACAGCATACTTGTTTGAAATGGGTATAGCCACAGAAGTCTCCTACACTGGCTGCCTACCTCTCTTACCTTTCCTGGAGTTAACCCATCTATGTGACTGTATCTGAGACTTCCCTCCCTTCCTATAACTGCCATCCATCACATACTGTTGCTGTTGCAAATTCTTCATTGCTTTCGTCTCTCCAACCAATCCATTTGATCTGATAAGACTTGCAACCAACAGCATTTATTGCAGATATAATCTGCAGTAACCCTTAAACTCTCTTTAACCTCCCACATCTGACAAGAAGCGCATATCACTCTACTAAAGGCCATTTTTGCTCCTTCACAATCTGCAGACCCAGAAAATAACACCATCTTATTCCTCTACAAAACACTGCCCCAGGTTGAATGAATAGTTACGGCTTATATTTTAAGTTTAATCAAGAGACATATCTCAAAAAGCATATAGATCAAGAAAGGACCCACTCTACTCACTACTGCAGACTTTCTGTAGATCACACCTAAAAACAATACATTTATCTGCTTCTGTGCTGTGAACTTCGCCCAAACAGTTCCTCTGAGATCAATTGTGAATTTCACTGTTTGTTAATTTTCCCAGATGCACTCCAATATCCAGCGATACATGAATTCAAACAGCAAAAGCAGTAACTGTGCAGGTTCACGGCTGTGTCAGTTTTTCTCTCTCTACTGCACTGACCTCACCATGTGCTTCCTTTGTCTGTTCTTCTCCCTTTTAAAACAGCTGTTGTTTTGACGTTTTTTTCAAAGATCTAAAACAATGCAACAGCATATAAAACAATAATTGCTGCTCCTGGGATTCGAAGAAATCAACTCCAACACCTAACATACTTCAATAAAGGAGTAGTTGTTACAGGCAGAAATTTTTCCTGTCCTCCATCTTGGATTAACCAGAATCCTTCCAGGTAATTAAGTATGACTTTACTTAGGCAGCTATTTTCTAATTGAAACAAGAAAGTTGAGCAAACCTAGGTAAATCTCTTGCAACAAATTTCATCCGATAAAGGTTTAGCCTGAGCCTTTTAATACAATCACTGGTAACTGAACCAGCTACTTTTCATAATAGACTGAAACCGAAGCTGTACCCTTCATCTATAAAGATTTCTCAGTATCGGTTCTCAGCTTAACTGAGATCTTGCACAAAGTTAAAGACAATGAATTTTGTTAATAATTGCAATGACTGACACAGTTGTACTGGTATCAACCTCCATTAGAAATGGATTATCAGTTAACCAGACTTCTATCTTGACTTGTTCTGATTTTGATGTTGCTAAACAATTTGACTGTTCAAAACCAAATGTGGATGGATTTTCTAGGATATGAAAGCTCCTGGATACGGGCCGAAGTTATCTTACTCAGTTTAGGTCTAGTAGAACTGTTTTGCTCTCTCGGGTCCGCATATCCACAACAACTACAATGGCCTGCTGGCCAGGATCCTGAAGGAAATTTTAACCATTTGGCCTAGGGTTAGCTTTGTTTTGAGGTTTTGCTATGAGCCAACCTAAATCCCCTCTGATCAAGATATGTCCTGAGTGAGTCGATGCAGTTTTCTGCACTCAAGTGATGTTCCCCCACACTTAATCAGACTGGTGAGGGTGTCCACTTCCAATTGAATATACTGTGGAATATCTTACGCTCCACTTGCTGCATTTTTCAATGGTAAAACCAGTTGTCATGGGTATTTGAAGTCCAGTTGGACTTCAGCTAGAAGACATTTTTGTATAGTTACATCATTCATTCCTCATATCAGATAGTTTCAGAGCATCTTATCAAGGCTTAAACCAAAGTCGCAGGCTTCTTCCAATTGCTTAACCGAATCAAAAATCCCAATACAAATTCCCCTGGTTTTTGAATTGCTGAGTGAAAACAATAGCTTTTCAGAACTAGAGGCAGCTTGGGGATGAAATATTCCTTAATTACGTTTGTCAATTCTTGAAAGGTTTTAGTGGTGCCTCAGAGAAAATTAAGCATCTGATGACACAGAAAGCTGTAGCTACAGAGGCTGTTAAGAGAATTACTCATTTCTTGTCTGCCACAATATTATTTTCTCAAAAAGAAATACCAATTCTTTCTATGTACTGAACTCAGTTCTTAATGGCAAGGTTGAAGGTCTCAAGCTTCCTAAACAAATGCTTAACCTCAACTCAAATACGACTGCTGAGAGCAGGTTTCTTCAGGATTGTGCTTTACTCCTATTGCCATTAAAATAACTCCATATAGACGAGTATGTTGTCACCAAGTCACTCCTTATTTATACATGAACAGTCCTTGGCTTTGGTCCTACGCATTCAGTGTTGGGTACCAGGATGTCAATACCTCTGACACTCATCCTTTTTATATGTCAGTCAGGGCTCCCTGATTGGACCAGACTTAACAGCCCAAACAGGGAACACATTTTTTTTAATAGAATCATAGAAATGTACAGCATGGAAACAGATCCTTCAGTCAAACTCGTTCATGCCGACCAGATAATATAGACAGGAAGGGGTTTTTTTTCGGTTAGGTAGCACCTTTTCAAAGGCAGTAACAACAACAGCACTATGTTTCCAAAGGAGGAAAAGTAGGTTTTCATGTATATATTTCAGTTTCTCCAGTGTTTCTCAGTATCCCAATTTCACCTCGATGGTGCAAAATCTGCTATCCAAATACTCCTCGTGAATGTCAGAATATATGCCACAGATAGAAGGACAAATTCCAAGCAGATCCCATTCATGAAATTTGAATTATCAGGCATGAGATTATTGTTCTCGAATATAAGTATCAAGCACTGTCAAACACTGAGTCCATTGATCCCATAGATGGGACTCCTAGAGTCCATTTGCATTAGTCAATCCAGCAAGTAGGCTAAGGATTTTCTTTAACATTTATTACAGTTGACCCACATGCTCTATATTATTTGTATAACAGTACAGACCAGGTTTATAACATAATAACATTTTATGACCCAGATTAGACATTGCATCTTTAGGGAACATGAATAACATGAGTCCATGAAGATTGGACTCACTTATCACTATTGGTCGTATTTGCACTACCATAAAGAACAAAAAAAAGGCATGTTTCCCTGCATTATTAATCTGGTTTCATGGACTTTTAACACATGAAACATTATAATTCTACTTTAGCATTGTTAACTTTTTTTGCCTTGACTTCGCCCTGACTCTGAGTAGAGAAAACTATGGCTCAAAAAAAAAACAAGGCATTACAGAGCTAGATAATATTGCACTCTTCTCTACAAAACCAGTGCAACTTAGGAACTGGCTGTGTTTTAAAGTAGTGAAAGAATAGCTCAACTAAAGATATTGAGAGTCTAATTTCTGGGTTTAAATAATGTTTGCAAATCTTCCAGTGAGGGTTAATTTTAATCTAACTTTGCAAGCAGGAAAACCAACAGAATTAAATGGATGATTAACATAGAATATCAGATTAGGACACACCACTAATAATCTCCATTGAATTCAAGGGAAGGTAAACTACACTAAGTGGAAAACCCAGTATATCACCCACCTTATCGGTTTCCCAAGTGACGGGCTACCCAATCAATTAGAAAGATGAATCTGAAATGAGCTGGAGTTCTGACCTCAGTATTCAAAATTATTGGATCCCTCAAATCAAACTCTCATTAGTCTTTCGAGGTTTTATATCTCTATCTTACACCTAATGAATGACTGTTAGCATGTTCCTACATTACTTTTATTGTAACAATACATGTACAGATAACTCTGTATAAGACGGCTTACACACATTGTGTTAATAAGCCAAATTCCTCTTAATAAGTTGCTTTGCCATCGGGATGATGAAATCAATCTAACTTCCAGCTTCAATATCAGCAATTTCTATGATTGTAGTTTTTTATCTCATTTGTTCATGGGATGTATTGCTTATCCTTAACTGTCCTTAAGAAGATTGTGATGTGCCACTTTCTTACACCACTGCAGTCCATAGGGTCCATGTATAGGCATTAGTGCTTTTAGAAAAAGAACTCCAGAATTTTGAGCCAGTCACAATTAAGGAATGTGATGAGTTTCAAGTCAAGGTGGTGTGAGAGTCGGAGGGAAATTTAACAGATGGTGTTCCCGTGCCCTTGTTCTTCTAGACAGAGGTCATGACTTTGGAATGTGTTGCAGAATTACTACTTTAGCAAGAGAAACTTTTGATTATTTGATTTTACCCCATTTGCTTTAGTTTTGCAGGGCTACTTGTTGTCCGATCAGTGGTTTCAATTGAGCTTTGGAAGCAGCAGGCATTTGCATATCTCCATATAATATTCCCCTAAGCTATTGGCGACCTAATATTAGGGAGGCCCAAAGAATCAGTCATAGTATAAAGGATCTTGTGATGCAGTTGTAAAGACTCGACTTCAGGGCTAGAAGGCCTGGGTTCAAGTGCCAACTGCTCTAGAAGTGTGTTATAATGCATCTGAACAGATTGATTTAAAATATATAAAGGTTCAGTCCTTAAAATTTAGGAGGTGCTGTGTAGCTGCAATGAATTAAAATTTCATAATGCAACAAAACACAGTTAACATTATTCCAATATAAAAGCAAAACAATAACAATATTAATATTAGCACATTCATCGGATCACATTTTGCAGAAGTCTGCTGCTAGTATGATTAAATCTGTTCCTTACAGGTTTGCCTAAGGTTTTTGTATTACAAAGTAAATAAATTGCCCTTATTACTTATAATTATGCTCGACGTGTTTTATTAATAATTCAGAGATCTATTAACATGTAAACAATATAAATAATATTCCTATTCTGATTGATGGGAAAATAATGATGAAAACAATGTTAGGAAGCTTTTCTTGTTGAGTCCCCAGAACTATTAGAGTCAGAATTCCAAATAAGATTCATTAACAATGACGATGCAAACTGAAACTAAGACTTGCAAACTAAATAATTTTCATTAAAAATACTTGAGAATTTAGTTGTATCATTTCAAAATGGGGGTATATTAAAAATGTGTGACATCAAATTATGATTCCAATTTTAATCATCAGGAGTCTTTGGGAGTACAACTTTCAGATAACCTAAATTAGATAACAAATAATGCCAGCTATATGTCGAGGATTGAGTTCAGAGTGTATCCTGAGCTGAAGTCAGGGAAGTACGCTAGATCTATGGTAATAATTGCTGTCTGTGTTCACAATGAAGACATTGGCTGGGGTGGCAAGTCATGCAGACTGGAACAATTTGCATGGGTGAGAAGGCCTATATTTAATTAGTAGAATGGAACTGTGTACATGAGGTGAATCTATAGAAGTCAGATGAATAGAACCAGGTGGTTTCAGGCTCAGAACTGTGATTTAACTGGAGGCATTCCTAAATCACTTGATTCCAGGAGACGGCAATGTTTCTATGGTGTGATACGGCGTTGATAATCTCAATGAACTACCTATGATGTCCCAAAGAGATGTAAACAACCTAACAGTTCGGATTGTAGACTTTGATCCTTTATTCTCCTTTCGATGCATTAAATGGTGAAAATGCCAGATTTAGGATAAGAACGTTTGTACTTGATGGGCACATTTAGAGAAACAAAGAGAGGTGACTTGATATAGCAAAGGACATTTAATAATTTTTTCCAAGCCAATCTAATGTGAAAATTAAATTATAATATATAAAGCCTTCATAAACTGGGGAGTTTTACATTATGTTGGTAAAAGATATAAAATCTGAAGGCAAAAAATAATTGCCATTCATATTCTCTACTTTTTTGCTGCAGGCTAAAAATTCATTTTTGATTTACCCATGGGAGAAAGCTAATACCAGCTGTCACAGACAAGTCCAAGAACTGAAGAGTAAAGAACTCAAACAACAAATTCAATATTGGAGCTTGAGCAAATAAACAATATGGAATCATAATGTTTAACTTTATTAAGATTCAAGATTGAAATGTTTGCTATCCATCTCCTGATACCTATAAATGGAAAGCCAGTCTTCTGTTGCTGCTGCACTCAGCAAAACCTATTCTTGAGTTCTTATGCATGATGTGCTGAGCTCCAGGTATGTCAACAGGTTACTGATATTATCTAAATATTGCATTTTAATGTGCTGCAATTACCTTTGGATATATAAATTGTAAATCTGCACTAAATGAATTGACTGGTACAGAAGCTGCTTTTAATTATCAGTTGAGCACGTATCTCAACACGTATCTTTAGGAAATAAAGAAGGATATCAAATTTCTCATTTATGAAAGGTATTTAAAAGAGGATCACTCTGTACCTGGCACTTACTAATAATTATATCAGATTTCCCTGCTGTAACAAGAACACTGTACTGGTTTAGATAAAGCTTTAAAACAATTTGTATCAAAATAAATTCCTTCCATTTGTTCTTTAAGATATGTTAATACTTTCTATAGTCAGAAATACTGCTTACCTGTTAACAGCTAAATACAATTCTGTGTTGTGCGCGTGGAATTGCTCTCCACTAAGATCATAAAAGTTAACTCTAAAAGTCAATGTCATTCCAAGAGGGACAGCAGCCAGTTCTTCATTTTTGGCAATATGTAACTTTGGGCTGGTGTTAATACTAAGGTATGCCACTGGAGCCACCTAATAACAATGCAGAAGCAACATACATGCTAAGTGAATCTTAGTTAGCACATGAGGCTAATGTTAGTGCAGATTAATAACTGTTAACCAGAATAAATTTTGACAAATTTCAGCTAAGTGAATTGACAACCAAAGTATGTTAAACTTTTTTCTTATGGTACATTATCAAATAACGACTGCAGAGATAAGACCTTAAGACATAGGAGTAGATGCAGACCATTTAGCTCACTGAACAAAGAACAAAGAAAATTACAGCAGAGGAACAGGCCCTTCGGCACTCTAAGCCTGCACCCATCCAGATCCTCTATCTAAACCTACAGCCTATTTTCTAAAGATCTGTATCTCTTTGCTCCCTGCCCATTCATGTATCTGCCTAGATACATCTTAAACGACAATATTGTTCCCGCCTCTACCACCTCCGCTGATAACGCATTCCATGCCCCCACCACCCTCTGCTTTCCACGCACATCTCCCCTAAACCTTTCCCCTCTCACTTTGAACATGAGAGCCCTAGTAATTGAGTTCTACACTCTGGGGAAAAAAGCTTCTCACTATCCACCCTGTCTCTACTTCTCATGATTTTGTAGACCTCAAACAGGTCCCCCTTCAACCTCCAACTTTCTAATGAAATAACCCTAATCTATTCAACATCTCCTCATAGCTAGCGCCCTCCATACCAGGCAACATCCTGGTGAACCTCCTCTGCACTGTCTCCAAAGTATCCACATTCTTTTGGTAATGTAGCGACTAGAATTGTACGCAGTGTTCCAAAAGCAGTCGAACCAAAATCCGATACAACTGTAACATGACTTGCCAATCTTGTACTCAATATCCCATCCGATGAAGGAAAGCATGCCGTATGCGTTCTTGACCATTCTATTGACCTGCACTGCCACCTTCAGGAACAATGGACCTGAACATCCAGATCTCTCTGTACATCAATTTTCTCCAGGACTTTTCCATTTACTGCATAGTTTGCCCTTGAATTGGATCTTCCAAAATGCATCACCTTGCATTTGCCCGCACTGAACTCCATCTGTCATTTCTCTCCAATCTATCTACATTCTGATGTATTATCTGCTACTCCACCAATTCAAAGTTTGTGAGAAGATTTGTAGCTCGGGTGCTCGTTGTTGTGGTTCTGTTCGCCAAGCTGGGAATTTGTGTTGCAGACGTTTCGTCCCCTGTCTAGGTGACATCCTCAGTGCTTGGGAGCCTCCTGTGAAGCACTTTTGTGATCTTTCCTCTGGCATTTGTAGTGGTTTGAATCTGCCGCTTCCGGTTGTCAGTTCCAGCTGCGGATCCATGAACACCAACTAGCCACGAAACGACATGACCAGCTATCCTTAGTAGCCACACACGCAGATGACAAGCAACATGGGTTTGACTGGGACAACACTACTATTAGAGGGCAAGCCAGAGAACAGCCAGGGAATTCATAGAGGCATGGCACTCATCCACAGATTCAATCAATAAACACATCGACCTGGACCCAATATACCGACCACTGCAACGGACAGCTGGAACTGACAACCGGAAGCGGTAGCTTCAAACCACTACAAATGCCAGAAGAAAGATCACAGAAGCGCTTCACAGGAGGCTCCCAAGCACCGAGGATGTCACCTAGACAGGGTGTCTGCAAGACAAATTCCCAGCTTGGCGAACAGAACCACAACAACTCCACCAATCTTAGTGTCATCTGCAAACATTCTAATCAGGCAACCGATACCTTCCTCCAAGTCATTTATAAATATCACAAACAACAGTGGTCCCAGCATGGATCCCTGTGGAACACCACTGGTCGCAGGTCTACATTTTGAGAAACTCCCTTCCACTACTAATCTCTGTCTCCTGCTGCCCAGCCAGTTCTCTATCCATCTAGCTCGGACACCCTGGACCCCATGCAATTTCACCTTCTCCATCAGCCTACCATGGCGAACCTTATCAAATGCATTACTAAAGTCCACGTATATGACATCTACAGCCCTTTCCCCATCAATCAACTTTGTCACCTCCTCAAAGAATTCCATTAGATTTGTAAAACGTTACCTTCCCCACACAAAACCATGCTGCTCATTACTGATAAGCCCATTTTCTTCCAAATGGGAATAAATCCTATCCCTCAATATCTTCTCCAGCAGCTTCCCTACCACTGACATCAAGCTCACTGGTCTACAAATACCTGAAGTAATCCTGCTACCCTTCTTAAACAAGGAGACTACATTAGCAATTCTCCAGTCCTCTGGGACCTTACCAGTGTTCAAGGATGCTGCAAAGATATCTTTTAAAGCCCCAGCCATTTCATCTCTCACGTCCCTCAATAACCTGGGATAGATCCCACCCTGACCTGGAGACTTGTCTAGAATACCCAAAACTTCATCCTTCCTTATGCCGACGACCTAGAGTACTCAAAGATCTATCCCTAACCTCACATCCGTCATGTCCCTTCTCCTTGGTGAATACCGATGCAAAGTACTCGTTAAGAATCTCACCCATTTTCTCCACGCAAAACTTTCCTCCTTTATCCTTCAGTGGGCCAATCCTTTCTCTAGTTACCCTCTTGCTCCTTATATATGAAAAAAAGGCTATGGTATTTTCCTTAACCTTGTTTGCTATAGATAACTCATGACCCCTTTTATCCCTCTTAATTCCTTGTTTCAGACTAGTCCTACATTCCCGATATTCTTCCAAAGCTTTGTCTGTCTCCAATAACCTAGACATTATGTATGCATCCTTTTTCCTCTTAGCTAGTCTCACAATTTCACCTGTCATCCATGGTTCCCAAACCTTGCCATTTTGATCCCTCATTTTCACAGGAACGTATCCCTCCTGAACTCAAATCAACCTCTCTTTAAAAGCCTCCCACATATCAAATGTGGACTTACCTTCAAATTGCTGCTCCCAATCCACATTCCCCAGATTCTGCCAAGTTTGGTATAGTTGGCCTTGGGTCTACTCTGCTGTTCAATGAAATCCTGGCAGAATTGACATGCTCAGCTCCACTTTCTTGCCTTTCCCCCATAATCCTCAAATCCTTTACTGATTAAAAACCTTCATCTTGGCCATGAATATATTTGATGACATTGCCTCTACAGCCCTCCGTAGTAAAGAGTGCCAAAGATGAACTGCCCTCAGAAGAAATGCTTCCTCATCTGTCTTAAGTGCATGACCCCTTACTGAGATTATGCCTTTTGGTCCTGGAATCTCCTGCAAATAACCAATCATCTACCCTATCAAGCCCTGTAAGAATCTTACATGTTTCAATATAGTTGTCTGTCAATCTCTTAAAGTTCAATGAGTACAAGAAAACTGAAAACTCTGAGGGAGGTATATCCATATTATGGTAGAATTTAACGTTCAGTCTGAGAGGGAGAAACATGAGTCAGACGCAACTGTGCTAAGCTTAAATAGGGAATTACAAAGGCATGAGGGCAGAGCTGGCTGGATTGGGAAAAGAGTTTAGCAGGTATTCAGGAATAAGAAAAGACCTGGCATATGGAATATAATGTGGTAAAATGTAAGGTTATGAACTTTAGCAGGAAAAAGAGCTGAATATTACTTAAATGGAGAAAAACTACACAAAGCTACAACACAGAGGGATTTGGAAGTAGTCGTATATAAATCTCAAAATGTCAGCACACAGGTGCTAGGAAGGCAAATGGAATATTCGTCTTTATGTCAAAGGAAATGGAGTGTAAAAATGGCAGGGGGAGTCTTGCTAAAGCAATAAAAGGCATTTGTCCGACAACAGGTGGAATACTGTGAACAATTTTGGTCTCCTTATGTAACAAAATATACACTGGCATTGAAGGCAGTCTCGAAACGTTTCACCAGGCTGATGCCAGGTATGGAGGCACTGACTTATGAGGAGCGGTTCAGTAGGTTGGGCCTGTATTCATTGGAGTATAGAAGAATGAGAAGCAACCTTATTGAAACATACATTCTTAGGACTTGACAGGGTAGATGTGGAAAGGTTGCTTTCCCTTGTGGGAAGTTTAGGACCAGAGGGCACAATCAGAATGAATTTGGCCTTTTAAGGCAGAGAATGAGGAGGAATGTCTTCTTTCAGAGGATAATGATGTTGTGCAATTGTTTATGAGGATGAATAGTTAAGTGTATTCAAGGCTCAGATAAATCTTTTAATCAGTAAGGGAATCAAGGAATATGGGGAAAAGGCAGGGAAGTTGAGTTCAGGATTATTAGTTCAAACATGATCTATGACATGCTCTCCTTTATTTGAAGGATCAATAACCGGGGGGATAATTTTAAGGTGAAGGGCAGGAGGTTTAGAGAGGATTTGAGGAAAACATTTTTTACGCACAGGGTGGTGGAAATCTGGAATACACTGACTGGGAAGGTAGCAGAGGTGGAAAACCTCAAAAACTTTTTCAAGAAGTACATTAAAGAGCACTTGAAATGTCATAACATTCAAGGCTGTGGGCCCAGTGCTAGAAAGTGGTAACAGAGTAGTCAGGTCAGTGCAGGCTCAACGAGCTAGAGACTTGCTTGTTCTTAAATCTCATAATCTACAGAGAGGTTGTTGGAGTCATGGAGCTGAACTGACATAGCTCTTGTGATACCCACCCTATCTTCCAAGGTTGGCAAAATAGTGTTCTAACTGTCCATCTCATTTTCATGTATGGATTCTACTTTCAAGAGCTACTGACATATTTAGAAGAATGGGCAAATGGAGAAAAAAAAAGTGAAAAAGGAAGATTATAAATTCCAAAGCAAATGATTTCCAGTGCTATCTCTACTGGTATCTTTGATTTGGACAGAATCACACTATTACATACAAACATACTAACTGAATTGGGCCTCATCTAAAAGGATATCTTGCTTTACAGGTGTCCCCCTGTATCCACGGGTGATACATTCCAAGACCTACTGTGGATGCCCGAAACCATGGATAGCAGTGAACCCTATCCCATTTAAATGGGAAACATACCTTCCTGGCAGCCCCCGGAATTATTTCTGGAATGTTTCATGTAATTTTTTTGGTCACGGTAAACCACAGATAACTGAAACTGTGGAAACCCAATCCGTGGATAGAGGGGTTCTACTATATTCTGCAATTTGGTACACTTCTGCTACTTGGAAGACATGCTAACTATTATTTATCTTTTCCATTCATGCTTGCACATGCATTAAGTATATATTGAATTTTACAGGAAAACGATATACCTATGCAAAAAGTAGAATTAAACTGTAGTTTGCCTCAAATTTAATTATTTTAGTGATAAGAGTATGTTATTGGCTTTTATTCACTATTTAGAGTACATGTTGAAAATCATTCAAACGGTTTAACGAGGGATTTGCAGATGTAGGACTGATAAGTAAAACATTATTAGTTTTATAAGCAATCTAAACATTTTGACCTTTGATGGTAATATTTCTGTGTCTTCAATTGCATGTCATAACCCAAAGTTTTTCTGAATTGACTCAGTTAAAAATAATTTATTTCCAAAGGTCTTCTAGTTACCCAAGATTCTGAGCTGAAAGACTTCAGTTATATTATGTAACTTTTAATGAATTCTAATCATGCACTTGTACTTGCATGTAATTTTTTATTATTTTCTCCCTGTGAGGAATAGGTCTTCTACATGCCCTCAACAGTACATATAAGCATCTGCTCTAAGACTTCCAACTACAGTTTACTACAACAATTTACTAAGGACTCAATCATGACAACCTCTGGGTTAATTCTTTGGCTGCTTCTTTTTTCCCCATTCATGAGATATGGGCATCTTGGCTATGCTACAATTTATTGCCTAACCATAATTGCCCTCAAGATCATGATGGCAAGTTGCTTCTACTACTGAGCTTCTTCTACTGCTCAGTGTTTGGAGGCTTCTAATCTGCTCTTTGTACATTTCAAGTTACAACATAGTTGTGATTAGGATCATATTGTGCACAATGATCAATTTGTATTTTTTGGCTCCAATGAAACATACCATTTCTAAGTTCACTGCTAGAATAATTAATGCAACACGGGGACTGTTTAAAATGACATTTCATGCTTAGCATTGGGACTCACTATATTGCAAAATAGTGAAATACTTACCCTTACTCCTGTTACAATAGTTTGATTCAGTCCAAAGTATTCAAGTGATGTTACCGTGAGTGCAGAAGAACCAGTTCGAGGTCCCGATGTCAAGACACCATGCCCATCTTCCATTACCACAGATTTATTGTGAGGACATTTGCGCACTTCATAGTTGACATAGGCTTTGCCATCCCTGTTGATTTCAAATGAGAACCTTAAAACTTTAGCACAGGTATACAGGCTCACATTTGGTAAAGGTATACCTGCTCCACATTACGTTTATGTCTTATTGGAAAAACATGTTATTTCAAATGGATTGTTAAGAAGCAAAGAGTAAAATTTTCCCCACATGTTTCGGAACTCTGCAATTAAGGTCAAATGGGGATCAGAAGCCAACAACGTTGGCAAGGAGTTGAAAAAAACATAGCATGAAGAATGACACATTGACCCTCACGACATTTTGTTCTAATACCATTTTGCATGCTATATCTTCTTTCTTTCGCTGGCACTAGGTCACAATGCTGAACTCCTTCCACTATGGAGTGGACTACAATGATTCAAGAAGGTGCACCATCATTCTCACCTAAAGGACAGTTGGAGATGGGCAATAAATAGTGGCCTAGCCAGCAAACTATTCACCACCAATGAATGTTTTTCAAACATGTGGCATCAGTCAACAGTGCTGCTGCTGGTTATGGATTAGTTAGTCAAATCTGGAGCTATTACATCACTGCTATAATGTACTGGTCAGAGATTTCACACAACTCGAATTGAAGAATTATTCAGAACTCAGTGTTATTTCCTGTCTTTTCCTGTTATTTCCCCTTCTGTTGTGCAAATTAAGCTTTCATCTCAGTTCCATTCTCTTCCATATCGATTCCCTCCTTGAAGTCTGAATATCACAACAAACCAGCCTACCCTCTACAATGCCTCACAATTGTTATGACACAACGGCGAACCCCTCTGTTAATTAAACTAAACACCCAGAAAAGCTCACCTCGCTTCGTAACCCGTTAAAGTATGAGTGAGAGAACTCTCAAATTTCACTATTTAAAGAAAATAATATCAATTTATTCTTTAACTCTAAAAGTGAACAATAAACAACAACTTTTCACAACTCTAAGCTCCCTTTTCACTTAACTGCTTATTATCTGTCTCCAACTTTATAACAATATACTGTTCCAATAAAACACTTATTAAAATTACATCAACTTAATTTCAAAACCATACAGCGGCTGGCGTCTTCGGTGTCTGTCTTCTTCTGGCTAAAGATCTCCCCGGGTTGTCTTCTTTCTTTTACTGCAAATATGCTTCATTTGAAAAGGTACCTTTGATAGGGAGTGTTCCTAATTTCTTGGTTCTTGATGGCAGTTGTTCGGTCTGATTTTCAAAATGCCTGCCTTTTTAATATTCCCAACATCGGATCGTCTCATTAGTTCGATGCTGGTAAGCAATAAATTCAAACTCCATTGGGTTTTATTATCCTAGGGCATAATTTAAACTGATTGGTTAAATTCAAATTGTTGTCAAAACAGCAACCAACTCAGGTATCAATTTCATAGCCAAATCTTACATATTTTCAATTTTCCAATACAGAGACTGCTGTTTCGAGCTCAGTGCAAAATTCTCAGCATTCACTCTCTTTTAAAGGTAGTATACATGCCTTCAACTTCACATCTCCCTCCTTAAGAAAAAAAATGAACCATCATTATGAAAAGATGGCTTCTTTTTTTGCTAATTCTTAATCCCATTACAGGATAAACACACAGGACATTAATCTAAGTTCATACTAATTTCTGCACAACCCACACACAGGAATCTGTTCAATCTTATCCATACTTTTTCCTTTAAATCCACATACCCACATTTTTATGACCCGCAACATGTACAATTGTAAATTAAAAGTCTGTAACACAAGACTCCAATTAAATAGTCTTATAATTTTGTATTTAGATCATTCCAAGAATGTAAGAGGAATGTGGTCAGTTTACACAACTATCTCTGACACATTGCTCATCACATAACATTAAAATTTTGTAAGGCCAGTACCAAACTTAATCATTCTTTTTTGATTGTGGAATATTTTCTCTGGTGGGTGTTGAGTTTGAGAAGTATCCAATTGGTTGTTCAATTACATCATCATTGTCATGTAGCAGTACAGCTCCAACTCCTATACTGCTTGCATCAATTGCAACTTCAAAGGGTTTCAAAAAATTTGGTGTAGCTGCAACTGGTGTGGTTAACACTGCTTTTAAATTCTCAAATCCCTCCTGGCATTGTTCTGTCCACTGTAAGTTTGTGTTCTTCTTTATCTGTTAGTGGTGCCACCGCACTGCTGAAGTTTGGAACAAACTTCTGGTAGAATCCACAGTACCAAAAATTGAAGCACCTCTTTCTTTGAGGATGATTGTGGAAATTCCTTGATGGTCTCTGTCTGCGCGTTCCTTGGGGTCAACCTTCCATGACTGATATTAAGTCCCAAGAATGTCACCTCTGCCTTTGCAAATTCTGTTTTCTCGAAGTTTATTACCAGTTTTGCTTCTTGTAATCATTCAAAGAGCTCTGCCAATTATACCATGTGATCTTTCCATGACTCACAAAAGATCACTACATCATCCAGGTAAACTGCAGTTTGTTAATCCAGTCACAACTCTGTTCATGAGTTTTTGGAATGTGGCTATTGCGATCTTCACTTCAAAAGGCATCACTTTGAATTGATACAGCCCATTCACAGAAACTTCTTTTGCTTTCTGTGATAAAGGTACCTGCCAATAACCATGCAGTAAACCCGACTTTGTAACTGGCTTGTCCAACTTTCTCTATACAGTCCTCCAATCTTGGTATTGGGTATGAGTCCAATTTTGTTATGGCTCTGACCTTCCGATAGTCCACACAAAGTCCTTGAGTCCTGTCAGGTTTGGGAACTAACACAATTGGTGAACTCCATTCACTCTGACTCTGTTCGATGGTATCTTCGTTGAGCATCCCGTCGACTTCCTTCTGGACCTGTGTGGCTTTGGGAGGAAGTCTGTAGGGTTGTGTTTTATTGGAACAGTATTCCATACTTCCACCTCATGCACAATAGCATTAGTCCTCCCAATCTTATTCCTGCATATGTCATGTAGCAGATCTTTAGATCGTTCCAAGAATGTAAGAGGAATGTGGTCAGTTTACACAACTATCTCTGACACATTGCTCATCACATAAACATTAAAATTTTGCAAGGCCAGTACCAAACTTAATCATTCTTTTTTGACTGTGAAATATTTTCTCTGGTGGGTGTTGAGTTTGAGAAGTATCCAATTGGTTGTTCAATTCCTTTCAACAAACCTTTCAACTGGGTTCTTTGCTCCTGAGGCAGATTGCTCACTAACCTATCCCACTCCTCAAAGATTTCATCAAACCATGGAATCCCTACACTGTAGGCACAGGCCTTTTTGGACCAACAACTCCACACCGACCCACTCAACCCCATTCCCCCTACTCTATATTTACCCCTGACTAATGTACTTAACCTACATATGGGCGATTTAGCATATCTAATACACCTGACCTGCACATCCTTGGACTGTGGGAGGAAATCTGAGCACCCGGACGAAACTCACGCAGACAAGGGGAGAATGTGTAAACTTAACATCAACAGTCACCTGAGGCTGGAACTGAACCTGGCACTATGAAGCAGCAGTGCTGACCACTGAACCACCGTGCCGCCAATTCTATGATATCCTCATTATTTAACGTATTTTGAGGCACATCAAACTCCACGACATCTGGATTTGATTCCTCACTCTGTGGGGCAATAGATAACACCCAGTTCTCCAGTTCCCTGTCTCTATTATAGTAAGGCTTCAACATATTCACAAATCATACCTGATACAGTTTTTTTTTCTATCCAGCATCTTTACCAGATAGTTTACCTGACTTAACTTTTTCTCAATTTGATAGGGACCATTAAACCTGGCTTTGAAGGGATCTACCATTGGTAAAAATACTAAAACGTCATCCCCACAGGAAAACGTCTGACTTTCAGAGTTTTTAATCTGCCACCTGTTCCACTCTATGCTGTGCCCTCTTCAGGTGCTGTTAAGCTAATTAACCTACCCAGTTTAATCTCTACCTCATCTCAGATACATAATCTAAGTGTGAGATCTCAAACTTCGGTCCTGTCAATTTTTGTCTAATTAATTTCAAAGGCCCTCTCACTTCATGTCCGAATATTAACTCAAAGATAGTAAACCGAGTCAATTTGTTTGGAGCATCTCTAATGGCAAACAATATGAATAGGATACCTTTATCCCAATCATTCGGGTAATCCTGACAGTACGCTCTTAACATGATCTTCAGGGTCTGATGCCACCTTTCCAAAAGCTCCTTGGGACTCAAGATGATACGCATTTGATTTAAAGTGCTGTATGCCTAAGCTATCCACGACTTCCTTAAACAGCCTAGGAGTCAAATTAGACCCTTGGTCTGACTGAATCTCTCTGGGTAGCCCATACCATGTGAAGAAAACTACTAACTCCTCTACCACTCTTTTTGCCTTAATGCTTTGTAATGGAATTGCCTCCAGAAACCTGTTAGATATATCTATTATGGTTAGCAAGCACTGATGCCCACTTTTAGTTTTCAGGAAGTGACCTACACAATCAATCATAACCGGCATAAAAGGTTCTTCGAATGCACAAATTGGCAGCAAAAGTGCTGGTTTTATTACTGCCTGTGGCTTACCTATCATTTGGCACGTATGGCAAAATTTAACCACATTCTTGCGCAGTCCAAACCAATAGAAATGCTTTTGTACCTTAGCCTGAGTCTTCCTTACACCTAGGTGTCCTCCTGCTGGTAATTCATGTGCTACCTGTAGCATCTCCTGTCTGTATGCTACCTGAAACACAATCTGGTGCACTTCCACCCATTCCTCCTCTGCATTAACCTGCCATGGTCTCCATTTTCATCTGAAGATTTTATCCTTAAGATAACCCTCAGGAATACATTCGGATTCCATTTCTGAGTATGCCTCTCCTATAAACATATTTTATTGTCCCGTCTTTCTGTTCTAAGTCCATTAGCCCTTCAGGACTAAACACTTCTGCCTGTTCAGGTTTTCCTGCACCATTACATCAAACAGGGTGTACACTAACTGAAACTCAAATCCTTCATCTGTGTCTTTAGTTTTTGCTTCTTGCTGTGACTTATGATAGTTGAATCTTGTTACTATATAGTCTGGAAAAATTCCAGGGTATTTTTCTTTTAACTCCTCAGTTCCCTAGTCTTCCTTTGGCTTCTCCACAACAAGGGTTGTTACTCCCACCTTGGATCCTGCAGAATCGTTCACAAGGACAAACTGTATTCCTGGAACTAATACTGTCAATCACTTCCACTGTTACTTCCCAGTCTTGTGTTGGCTCTCCAACCTGATCTTACACAGGGGAATGCTAAATTACCACTCTCTCAGGTAACAGGTCAGAAAGAGTGCAAATACATTCATCTCTTAGAACATAGAACATTACAGCGCAGTATAGGCCCTTCGGTCCTCTATGGTGAGTCGATCTGTGGAACCAATCTGAAGCCAATCTAACCTAAGCTATTCCATTCTTCTCCATATACCTATCCAATGACCATTTAAATGGCCTTAAAGTTGGAGAGTCTACTACTGTTGCAGGTAGTGCATTCCATGTTCTTACTACTCTGAGTAAAGAAACTACTTCTGACATCTGTCCTATACCTATCACCCTAATTTAAAGCTTTGCCCCCTCGTGCTAGCCATTGCCATCCGAGGAAAAAGACTTTCACTGTCTACCCTATCTAACCCTCTCATTATCTTATATGTCTCAATTAAGTTGCCTCTCAGCCTTCTTCTCTCTAATGAAAACAGCCTCAAGTCCCTCAGCCTTTCCTTGCAAGACCTTTTCTCCATACCAGGCAACATCCTAGTAAATCTCCTTTGAACCCTTTCTAAAGCTTCAATATCCTTCCGATAATGCGGTGACCATAACTCCACGTAATAATCCAATATGGTCGCACCAGAGTTTTGTACAGCTGCAGCATGATATCATGGTTCCAAAAATCAATCCCTCTACCAATAAAAGCCTACACACCATATGCCTTCTGAACAACTCTATCAACCTGGATGGCACCTTTCAAAGATCTATGTACCTGGACACCAAGATCTCTCTGATCATCTACACTACCAAGAATCTTACCATTAGCCCAGTACTCTGCATTCCTGTTACTCCTTCCATGGTGAACCACCTCACACTTTTCCACATTAAACTCCATTTGCCATCTCTCAGACCAGCTTATCTATGTCTTTCTGCAACCTACAACATCCTTCGTCACTATTCACATATCTACTGACCATCCGCAAATTTACTAACCCATCCTTCTATGCCCTCATCCAGGTCATTTATATAAATGATAAACAACAGCGGACCCAAAACAGATCCCTGTGGTACCCCATGAGTAACTGAACTCTAGGATAAATACTTCCCATCAAACACTACCCTCTGTCTTCTTTCAGCTAGTCAATTTCTGATCCAAACAACTAAATCATCTTAATCCTATGCTTCCGCATTTTGTGCAATAGCGTACCATGGGGACCTTATCAAATGCCTTACTGAAATCCATTTACACCACATCAATCATTTTACCCTCATCCACCTGTTTGGTCACCTTTTCAAAGAACTCAGTATGGTTTGAGGCATAACCTACCCTTCACAAAACTGTGTTGACTGTCCCTAATGAACTTATTCAAATTTTACTATGAAATGTATGTATTGATGCAAAATCAGGTTATATGTTGCATCACACATTGATTGTGAAAGCCATGGATGTATCATTCTACATCCTGATAGGTGTTTCCTTGATTGGATCACTTACTAGGAGAGACTAATTAGTACCTGTATCTCTCAAAATTATAACTTCATTCTCTTTTCCCCCTGTTCTTCCTGAGTAAATGTTACTCATAGAGACTAAGTCTTTTTAGAGATCAGGCACTAACTCAATACCCAGTCCCTGCCAAGGCTGTGCACTCTGCTGCAGCTCGACTTTTATTGGGGTTTACTTTACTACTTTCACTAATACCATTGGCTAAGCCTCTTTTACCACATTATTCCCACAAAACCTTTAGTCAATGACCAACAGTGTGGCTTTACGTGCCATACCACAGTGGAAACACTGAGGCCTTTCACCTCCTTTTCATCTTCTTGGATTTTTTTTTTCACTTGTGGTAAACTATTATCAGTATGGTCTAGTCTTTTATTTTGTAATGTAGGATCTCCCCTTCTCCCAATTTCTATCCTTCACAGGATGACATTCTTGTCGGAAGCTAAATGTTGCCTTATGCAGCAATGCAAATTCATCTGCCATCTCTGCTGCTCTTCTCACTTGGTGAACTTCCTGTTCATCCATATGAATTCTTATCATCTCTGGAAGTGAGTTTTTAAAACGCCAACAAAATAACCTCTCTCAAAACCTCATTGGTCTTATCTATTTTGAAGGCCCACACCCATCTGTCAAAATTACTATGTTTAATTATTTCGAACTCAATAGAAGTCTGACTTGGTTCTTTCTTTATGTTATCGAACTCCTGTCTATGCACTTCTGATACCAATTCATAAGCACTCAAAATATCCTGTTTGACATCTGCAAGATCTCTTAACCCCTCATCTGACAGCATTGCAAATACCTCACTCGCTCTGCCTACCAGCTTAGTCTGAGCTAACATCACTCAAGTTCTCTGGCCACCCCATCTGCCCAGCTAATTTTTCAAATGAAATAAAGGCGGCTACAACATCTTTCTCATCAGTTCAAATTCTCTCTCCCTTTCTCTTTCTTCGCTCAGCTAAGAACCTTCTCTCTCTTCCTCCTCTCATGGCTCTTCTTTCCCTTCCTGTATCTTCTAACTCCATTTGCCTAAATTGCAACTTACGTTTTTCTAACTCTACTGCACTTGTTTGTTTCACTGACACATCTAAGTGCTCGATCAACTCCATTACAATTTCAACTTTCCTTTTGTCCCTGGTTAAACCCAATTCTAACCTGTTTGCTGATTCTAAAAGAATGCCGTTCCTATCTTTCTAAACTTTCTTGGCAAATTTGGGAAGCATCTTCAAAACCTAGAACTTCTTTAGCAATCTTAAGATCCATTTCTCTCACTTTTAATTTAACCAACCACAAGTAACCAAAATTAAACAAATTGTCTCACCTAAGTTTTATTTTAAAATCTAGGACACTAATCGGCAAGTGTTTAAGTCTGCTGGGATCTTTCGTATCTCAAATCTGTCCAACTCTCAAACCGTATCTGTCTAAATCTGTCCAAATCATGGATAAGCCCCCAAACTGTTAAGAGATGGCAGTGAACCCCTCTATTAACTCAACTGAACACCCAGAATAGCTCACTTTGCCTCGTAATCTGTTAAAATATGACTGACAGAACTCTCAAATTTCACTATTCAAAAAAAAATCAGTTTATTCTTTAACTCTAAAAGTGAACATTAAACAACAACTTCTCACAACTCTAAGCCCCCTTTTCTCTTAACCGCTTTATTATCTGTCTCCAACTCTATAACAATATACTGTTCCAATAAAACACTTATTAAAATTACGTCAACTTAATTTCAAAACCATACAGCAGCTGTCATCTTTAGGGTCTGTCTTCTTCTGGCTGAAGATCTCCCATTTTTCTCTTACTGTATATATGCTTCATATGAAAAGGTACCTTTGATAGAGAGTGTTCCTAATTTCTTGGCTCTCGATGGTAGCTGTTTCGTTTGATTTTCAAAATGCCTGTCTTTTACATATCCCCAACATCATTGTTTGATGCTGGCAAAACAATAAATTCAAACTTGATTGGGTTTAGTATTCTGGGGCATAACTTAAACTGATTGCTTTTTTGACAGCAATTCGAATTTAACCAATCAACTCAGGTATCACACATAAATGTTAAATATTTTCAAATTTCCAGCACACTCTGAGACTGCTCTTGTAAGCTCTGTGTAGAACAGCATTCACTCTCTTAAAAGGTACAGTACTCGCCTTCTACTTCATAACACAATACCCAAATCCTTCCGAGCCCCAACCTTTTACCAACACCAATTCTTCCCCCACCCAACCGCTAACTTACCAATGCTCATTTCAAGATCCATTCAAGCTTGTCAGTCCTCTGTGTTTCTTCTTTGTGGCACAGAGTTCAATATATTTGGACACAAATACACAGTGTTAACTGGTGCATGATACCTTTAAAGAAGTGTAAACCACGTTTAACAAGATTCTCTTGCGTCACTCACTTTTTCTAAGGGCAGAAGAAATTACAGTTTTATACTCATGCATGTTAGTGGCAGTTCCATGTTGGGATATGCATGGCTTGAAGGTGGACGTGCTGATGCTGCTGCTTTCATGTATCTGCTGCCTCATCATTCTAAGCAGTAGAGGTTATGGCATTGGAAAATGCTGTCAAAGGTACCTTGACAATCTGCTTAGATGCATCGTGTTGATGGTTAACAATACAACCATTCTGCATTGGTGATGGAAACAGTGAATAGGATGTCAAATAAGTGGGCTGCATTATCCTAAAAGCGTTGAGTTTCTTGCAAGTTAATGGATTAGCACTCATCCAATCAAGTGGGGAGTATCTCATTACACTCTGGATTTGCACCTAGTAGATGCTGTACAGGATAGAGTTAGGAGGTAATATGCTGTAGAATACTCGGTTCTAAGCTAAAATTACAGTTGCAACCAGCATAATTTGGAGGTGCCGGTGTTGGACTGGAGTATACAAAGTTAAAAATCACACAACACCAGGTTAGAGTCCAACAGGTTCATTTGGAAGCCCTAGGTTTTGTACTTTATACTCCACAACCACCTGAAAGAGCAGCCCTCCAAAAGCTAGTGCAACTAGCATATGATGCATCAGCATATGGAGATGATTATTTCGGACATATGAGAAGACAATAGCTTTTGCATCAAGAGGAAGAAGCTCTAGGAATCACTTTTGCATTACAGAATTCCACCAATACCTGTAGGGCTTGGAATTTACCCTACCAACAGATCACAAACTATTAACTACAATATTTAGACGTCATACAGGGCTACAGTCTTTAGCAGCAAGCCAACTCACACTTACACAATTAAGTATTTGCAATCAATTTACAATGGAAATGCTGATGGTCTCTCTAGCTTATCTTTACCAGATGAGTTAACTACAAACAGTCCTTATGTAGACATTTTCTACTTCAATCATGTAGACGACACCATAAGAATGGTGAGAAAGATCACGCCAAAGAATCCATATTGGGTTAGAGACAAAACAAAACTGCAGATGCTGAAATCCAAAGTAGACAGGCAGGAGGCTGGAAGAACACAGCAAGTCAAGTAGCTGTTTAATATTTCAGCCTTCCTAGCCCATCTGGGACCATAACATTAAGAAATTAGAAAGTTGAAATAGGAGTGACATTTCTCTGGGTTGCATATCTAAAAAGGATATTGTTGATAACAGGTTGAAATGTTGTTTTGCTGATTACGTTATGTTAAGATAATAAACATATTGAACTGTCATATATATAAATAAAGCTTTCTCCTATACTATGCAAAATAAACCTGTGTTCTTATGCTAAAGAACATTGGCAGCCTCATGTGAATACATTCAGTGACTAATCACCACGGTAGCCAAATGAAAGAATTAAACTTAGGACTTATCAAGCCAGGTTTCATTCTGAAGACCGACTTGTCAAGTATTACCATCTGCTCAGATCATGACAACATGACTTTGATTTTCCCAGTCTTCACTAAATGTAACACAGGGTAACTGCAGCAATACATGAGCAGGCTTGGTTAAGATGAGCTTAATCAATACAGACTTGGAATCAAAACTAATTTTTGCACTGCTTCGCTCAGTATCACCTTGGAAACAAGTAATTCCTGAGACAACCAGAGGAGCTCAACATGCAAATATATCTAACAATTAGAAAGGCAAACAGTCTTGGTTATTAACAATTGTGAAAGAACACAGTAGGATACAGACATATTGGCAAATTGGGCACAGAAATATCAGATGGAATTTAATCCAGACAAATGAGAGGTGATGCATTTTGGAGGATCACACTGAAGTGTGAAGAATAGTGCAAATGGCAGAATCCTAAGGATTAACATACAGATGGATCTGGGCATTCAGGTCCACAGTTCCCTATAAGTGGCAACACAGGTGGCCAAGGTGATTAAGATGATATATGGCTTCCGGGGTAGACACATGGCAAGGAGGCCTGGTGGGCACATTTATGCAATCTAGACAGTTGGTGGCCTTGTGAAAGTTGGGATTCGTGGATGTGTGGAGGTATCTCCACCCAAACGGGAGACTTTATTTTCTATTCCAACCCACACAAGAATTGGTATGTTCTTTATGCCGTCGGTCTGTTTGGACAGAATACTGCCTGCAAAATTGCTAATATAACTATCTCACACCATGTGCCAGTGTATTTAGATGTTAAAATCAAGGGTGACTGAATAGATGCACAACACTGACGCATGGACCCACTCCCGTTAAGGAATAGCAAATTTGCTGAGTACATTGCAAGAAAGTTCAGGACCTTCTGGGATATCAACTCTGGTACGGCCAGTAATCCATCGGTACTTTGGGAGGCCACTAAAGCATATTTACGAGGCCTGACAATTTCATATTCAACAACTAGAGAGGCAGAGAGGGGAAGCAGCAACGGATGCTGGAGGCCTGGCTGAAGGTGCCTGAAGAAGCATATTAAAATAGATCTTCAGTGGTCAAGCTGCAGAGGATCACGGCTCTCCTGGCTGCTCTTGACTCAGTGCACACACGGGTGGGAAAAAAAAGTTCTCCTTTGCTAAACAAAGGTTGTTTGAACTTGGAGATAAGCCATGTAGATATCTGACTTCTCTGGCTAGAAAGAAAAGCGCTTCGCAATCCTTTATATCTATCAAAGAGAGGACTGGCACAGTTACCTGTGAGTTGAAGAAGATCAATGCTAGAGTTCCGGAATACTTTGCAGATTTATACTGGTTCGAGGGTGGCGAAGACGGTGCAGTGAGAATACAAACCTTTATTGAGAACCTGGACTTCCGCGGTATAAACATGGAACTTGCCTCCCTGTTAAATGAGGAGAAAGTGAGGTCTGCAGATGCTGGAGATCAGAGCTGGAAATGTGTTGCTGGAAAAGCGCAGCAGGTCAGGCAGCATCCAGGGAACAGGAGAATCGACGTTTTGGGCATAAGCCCTTCTTCAGGAATAAGAAGGGCTTATGCCCGAAACGCCGATTCTCCTGTTCCCTGGATGCTGCCTGACCTGCTGTGCTTTTCCAGCAACACATTTCCATCCCTGTTAAATGCACCTAGTACGACACAAGAGGTGCTGGAAGCAATAAAGCGTCCCCAGGGTGGCCCCACTGGGGCCAGATGGATTCCAGAATGAGTTTTATAAGGAATTCATAAATGAGTTGGCGGAGCTACTTCTGGGGATGTATAGTCATTCATTTGCTCAGGATTGTCTCCCACCCTGGCTAATATCTCCCTCATTTTAAAGAAGGGGAAAGACCCTGTGCTTCATACAGACCAATTTTGGTGTTGAATGTGGACTTTAAAATTCTGTCTAAGGTGCTGCCCCTGAGGTTAGAAAAGGTATTGTCCGATATTATAAAAGATCAGATGGGTTTTATCAAGGGCCATAGATCTTCCGACAATATCAGGAGGATACTGAACATGGTGCAAGTATGCCAAAGGTTGATCCCAGGTTTGGTCGTCTCCCTAGACATGGAATAACTTTTGACCAGGTAGACCTGTTTGGGTCCTAGATCACTTTGGTCTGGGGGAGTCTTTGCTAGGTGAGTGATAGTATTGTGCAATGATCCTAAGGTGGCAGTCATTACAAACGGTATTAAGCCAGATAACTTCAGTATTGGGAAAGGTACAATTGGGATGTCCTCTCTCACTGCTGTTACTTACATTGGTAATTGAACTGTTAGCCGAGGCTATCAGGAGTGAAATAGTGGCGCCAAGGATGGGAATGGTGGAGCAGAAGATCATCCTATACGCTGATGATGTCCTTTTGTTTTTGGCCAATCTGGAAAATTCCGTACCCCGATTGATACAAAAGATTAGGTTATTTGGCAGTTTTTCGGGATAAAGGATCAACTTCACAAAATCAGAAGTCATGCCGGTGCGGGAATTAGTGGAGGTGCCTGATCTGAAGGATTGAATGCAGTTCCTGTTTAGATGGTTATCAAAAGGTTTTCTGTATTTTGGGAACCTCTATTACCCCTGCCTTCCACCAGCTATATAAAGCTAACTATGCATAGTTACTGGAGAGGATAAAACAGGATCTGCAGTGGGAAGGATTACTGTTATTACGGTTAGACTGAATACCCCTGATCAAAATGAATGTTCTTCCTTGCCTGTTGTACCCCATGAGAAAGCTCCCATTATTGCTACCCAGACGAGTGTTACGGAGACTCAAATAGTTGTCTTGGGTCCTTCATTTGGTGTCACAGGCTCCCCCTAATTAAATTTACTAAATTGCAACTCCCGCAGGGTGGTGGGGTGGGGGTGGACCTTCCAGACTTGAAGAGATATCAAATAAATACTGTTAGCATACGTGGATGACTAGGTATGGGGGGATTTGGGTCCATTTGGCTTGACGTTGTAGCCTCTCAGTTGAGATGTCCCCGGGTTAATCTATTATTTATGGCTAAGGTGAAATCTGTGACTGAACAGTGTAAGAGCCCAATCATTTTGAATATGGTGAAAGCTTAGAGGATAATAAGGTAAGATGAGGGCAATTGGCTTAAGACCTTGTTGTTTACCCCATTGGTGGAAGTCCTAGGATTTAAACCTGTGACGATGGACTCTAGCTTTAAGGCATGGGAGAATAAGAGAATCTCTTGTTTGGGAAATTTATTCGAGGGGGAGGTCTTGATGTTGTTTAGTCAACTAAGTCAGAAATATGGATTGTCTAATAGGGACATCTTCCAATACTTTTAGATAAGGAATTATATACAGAGGAGGACCATGCTCCTGGCTCAGCCTTTCAAGTCAAACAGGGAGAGAAGTGTGCTCTGGTGCACGGGCGCTCTTTTGGTTACTACTTTGTATCATTTATAGGAAGGGTATGCCTTAGGAGATATGGAGAGGCTATGTGGGACTTGGAATTGGGAACTAGGAGAGGATATTTCATTGGAAACATGGAAAGATATATGGGAAAATGTAAAGAAAATCTCAATACATAACAAAGCACAGGGCATGCAATTGAAGATTTTTCACAGGCTCATATGGGGCCAGAGAGGCTAGCTAAATTCAAGAGAGGAGTGTTTCCAGGATGTCCCAAATGTAACATTAGTTTAGGCACTCTTGCACACTGCTTTTGGACATGTTACAAGTTCCAGAGATACAAGAGTGCCATAGTAAGGGAGCTGAAGGAAATCCTGGGAATTGAAGTCAAGGTGAATCCAGTATTTCTTCTCCTGGGGTTGCCAAACGTGTCCTCTGAGGGGGAACAAAGGAAGAGTTGCGTAACATTCTTAGACACTATGTGAGGAAGATCATTCTAATGAATTGGATGTTGGAAAAAAAACCCAGGTCTTATGGGATGGTACAGGCTGGTGATGGAGCATCTTCCCTAAGACTATCTTATAAATATGGTGCACCACAAAACAGAGCAGGTTTATAAAGGTGAGGCAGCCCTTTCTAAATTATATAGATGCAGACTCATAGGCAATATTAACCAGGATTATACTATAGCCATGGGAGTTGGATTGGGCAGCCCGTGGACTCTGAGAGGGGGAAACTGGGAAAATACGGGAACAATGACTGGTGCACCCAGGGATGGGAGCTTCAATGGAGGTGCAGTGGCTGAAATAGAATAAAGTAATGTGATGTTATTTAATTTAGCTTGAATTCAACTTAATTTAGCTTTTATTTAATTTGATTGTAGTTCAGTTTAAGTAGATATGTTTGTTCTGGTAGAATAGTAGGTAGTTTATTATTAATAGTATTGTGATATGACACTGCTGTACTACCTCTATATTTTGTATTCTGTTGTATTTGTAAAAGATTTGAAAAGGTTTTCAATAAAAATAATAAAAAAACATGCATGTCTTCATCGGCCAGGGTATGGAGTACAAGAGTTGGCAAATGATGTTGCAGCTACATAAAACCTTTGTTAGGCCACATTTGGAGTATTGTGTGCAGTTTTGGTTGCCACATTATCAGAAGGACGTGGAAGATTTGGAGAGAGAAGGTTCACCAGGGTGTTTCCTGGTCTCGAGGATATTGCCTATGAGGAAAGGTTAAAAAGACTAGAATTGTTTTCATTGGAAAGATGGCGGCTGAGAGGAGACCTAATAGAGGTCTACAAAAGTATGAAAGGCACAGGTAAGGTGGATAGTCAGAGGCTTTTTCCCAGGGTTGTAGTTGCAATTACAAGGAGGCACAGGTTCAAGGTGAAAAGGGGGAAGTTTAAGAGAGATGTGCGAGGGAAAATTTTCAGACTGTGTACAGTTCTGGTTTCCACATTACCCAAAGGATGTGGACGCTTTGGAGAGGGTGCAGAGAAGGTTTACGAGGATGTTGCCTGGTATGGAAGGTAAAAACAATGACTGCAGATGCTGGAAACCAGATTCTGGATTAGTGGTGCTGGAAGAGCACAGCAGTTCAGGCAGCATCCAAGGAGCAGCGAAATCGACGTTTCGGGCAAAAGCCCTTCATCAGGAATAAAGGCAGTAAGCCTGAAGCGTGAAGAGATAAGCTAGAGGAGGGTGGGGTTGGGGAGAAAGTAGCATAGAGTACAATAGGTGAGTGGGGGAGGGGATGAAGGTGATAGGTCAGGGAGGAGAGGGTGGAGTGGATAAGTGGAAAAGGAGATAGGCAGGTAGGACAAGTCCGGACAAGTCATGGGGACAGTGCTGAGCTGGAAGTTTGGAACTAGGGTGAGGTGGGGGAAGGGGAAATGAGGAAACTGTTGAAGTCCACATTGATGCCCTGGGGTTGAAGTGTTCCGAGGCGGAAGATGAGGCGTTCTTCCTCCAGGCATCTGGTGGTGAGGGAGCAGCGGTGAAGGAGGCCCAGGACCTCCATGTCCTCAGCAGAGTGGGAGGGGGAGTTGAAATGTTGGGTCACGGGGCAGTGTGGTTGATTGGTGCGGGTATCCCGGAGATGTTCCCTAAAGCGCTCTGCTAAGAGGCGCCCAGACTCCCCAATGTAGAGGAGACCGCATCGGGAGCAACGGATACAAGAAATGATATTAGTGGATGTGCAAGTAAAACTTTGATGGATGTGGAAGGCTCCTTTAGGTCCTTGGATAGAGGTGAGAGAGGAGGTGTGGGCGCAGGTTTTACAGTTCCTGCGGTGGCGGAGGAAAGTGCCAGGATGGGAGGGTGGGTTGTAGGGGAGCGTGGACCTGACCAGGTAGTCACGGAGGAACGGTCTTTGCGGAAGGCGGAAAGGGGTGGGGAGGGAAATATATCCTTGGTGGTGGGGTCTTTTTGGAGGTGGCGGAAATGTCAGTGGCTGATTTGAAGGTGCTAGCTATGAAGAGAGGCTCAGGCTTGGAGGGCCGAAGGGCCTGTTCTTGGATTGTAAATTTTATTTGTTCTTCTTTCACACAGAGTGTGGTTGGAGCCTGAATGCATTGGTGGAAGCAGGCACATTGGCAACATTTAAGAAGCATCTGGATGATTACATGACTAGGGAGAGAACAGAGAGATATAGACTGAATAATGGCAGCAGGTTTTTTTTAAAAGTCTATTTAGGACATGATGATCAGCACAGGCTTGGAGGATCAACGGGCCTGTTCCTGTGCTGTACTTCTCCCTTGTTCTTAAAGGGGGCTACAGTAAGAATAAAATGATTCAACTGAAACAAACTTCTTAGAAACCTTGACAGAGTGGATAGTAATGTTTATTTCCCTGGTTCAAGAACTGGAGAATGAAAACATATCATCAAGTTCATGGGTTGTCGACTTAGGACTGAGGTGAGGAAAAATTTATTCACTAATGGAGTTGTGAATCTTTGAAGTGTTCTACACCAGAAATCTGTGGATGCTTCTCAAACTGAGATTGATAAATTATTGAATACTGAAGAAACCGACAAGATAGGGTGGGAAGGTGTAGTTGATGTAATAGTTCACCCATGATGAACTGAATGCTGCAGCAAGTTCAAGGGTCACTGCTGTGTTTAACTGTTGCATTATAATTAACAGCATATGACCACAAATTCTGGCTGCAGATGATCACACTTAAATGTAGCTTTTATCTTTCTGTGACCAGTTTTCTTACTATGTACTTTATTAGCCTTGCAATATTAATCTATGACTAAAATAGGAATAGTCAATTCTCCCTGTCTGTGTCACTATAGCCAAGCACTAGAAAATACAGAAGAATCACTCATGCTGTATTGCCTTACTGTGAAAGGACCATTAACCACTGTTTGATACAGCTTTGAAATTTCTTTTTGTGGTCAGTTCAGCATGCAAATAAAGAAAGGGGTTACAAAAAACTCCCATACATGAGCTAAATTTTAATATACTATGACATTATGATACATTGCAACTATGCCACCCTGAAAAGAATAAAACTTAAAATAAACCACATCCTTTGCTTTGTTGTGACCACTCCAGATTTGAAAACATTCACACAATCCCAGAAATATGTTTACTTATAGTTTTAAACTGACATGAAAGATAAAGCTAAAATATAAAATTGTGCTGCTTCATTGGAAATGCATTTAAAAAAGAATGCAAATGAGTAAACTTTCTTGGTTGTAGCCACATTTGTTACTCATACTTAAGTTGCCTTGAGAAGGCAGTTGTGTGACTTCTCCTTGAACTACTGCAGCTCTTGAAATGATTATGCTTCCACAATGGTGTTAGTTTGGGAAATTTCAAACAACTGATCTTTGACAATGAAGATTTAATGGATTTGTCTAAGTCAGAATGATGTCTGATTTGTAAAGGGAAACACGGAATTAATGTTACTCTGACAATGTTCCACTTTGTTTTTCTTGGTGGTGGATGGCATGGAAGGGCTTTCTATGATGTTAATATCATGAGTCCACTTTAACTTGGGGTCAGTTAAATATTTTCAGGATGATGGGTGACTTGGCATTGGTGTTATCATTATAGGTCAAAAGGAGATGTATGAGCTTTCACGTGTTCAAGATAGGATTAACTTATGTATTATGTCACTAAACACTTGCCAGTCTGTCCATGCTTCACATGAAAGGAGCTGAACACTGAATTGTTAATGAGCAGCTACACACCTGAACCAGTGATCATCCAGCTGAAGATGACTGGGTTGAGGCTGCTTCCCACAAGATAAATTGTTCATGCTTTAGGTAATACCCAATTTTGATCAAAATAATTCGAAGTACAAAAGCTCACCTAGAGGTTTGTAACTTTAGATGAGAATTTGGTGACATCAGTACTTCTTTTGCTGGCAAAGAGAGAGGCAAAAGTTGCAATATTCCAAACACCTTTAGTGAATAAAATAAGTAGTATTACTGTAAAATACCTTCATTAATCCAAACATGCACCGCTGTTGCAAAAAGAAATCACAATTCAGAGTTTAATGTAGTGAGTTTTGAACAAAAAAAGGCAATTTTTTTTAGGTATTGTAAGAATCCTTTCTAATGAAGTATTAAGTAACATTAGATAACTAGCTGGAAATACTGAAACTAGGGTTTCATTATTAGCATTATTTCATAATTAGCAAATTTATTTTGTCTTTACATTTAGAATTTACTGAAGAAAATACATACAATGTATGGAACTGGATTATCTAGAAGTGTTCAGTGTTATGAGTGCAGGGAAGATACATTAAATAGATAACAATCCCTATCTTTTACATTAAAAGCTTATTTTTATCTGAATATACTTAAAAGTAGTGTTGATGAATTGACCTTTTAAAAAAAAGAACAAAGAAAATTTACAGCCCAGGAACAAGCCCTTTGGCCCTCCAAGTCTGAGCCAATCCAAATCCACTGTCTAAACCTGTCACCCAATTCCTAAGCATCTGTATCCCTCTGCTTCTCACCTACTCATCTATCTGTCCAGATGCATCTTAAATGAATCTACCGTGCCTGTCTCTACTACCTCTGCTGGCAATGCGTTCCAGGCACCTACCACTCTCTATGTAAAGTACTTGCCGTGTGTATCCCCCTTAAACTTTTCACCTCTCACCTTGAAAGCGTGACCTCTCGTTATTGAATCCTTTACCCTGGGAAAAAGCTTATCTCTATCTACCCTGTCTGTACCCTTCATGATTTAGTAGACCTCAATCAGGTCTTCCTCAATCTCCTTTTTTCTAATGAAAACAAACTTAACTGTCTCAATCTCTCTTCATAGTTAGCACCTTCCATATACCAGGCAACATCCGTGTAAACCTTCTCTGCACCCTCTGTGGCGACCAGAATTGTACACAGTATTCTAAACGTGGCTGAACCAATGTAGTGTACAATTTTAACATGACCTGCCAGCTCTTATATTCAATACCCCGTCCGATGAATGCAAGCATACCATATGCGTTCTTGACCACTCTATCCACCTGTGCAGCAACCTTCAGGGTACAATGGACCTGCACTCCTAGATCTCTCTGTTCATATACTTTTCCCAAGGCTCTTCCGTTTACTGTATAATTCACTCTGCAATTAGACTTGCCAAAATGCATCACCTCACATTTGCCTGGATTGAACTCCATCTGCCACTTCTCCACCCAACTCTTCAGTCTATATTCTCCTATATTCTTTGACAGTCCCCTATGTTTACTGCTACACGACCAATCTTCGTGTCATCTGCAAACTTGCTGATCATACTAACAGTGCCCTCTTCCAGATCATTTATGTATATCACAAACAACAGCGGCCCCAGCACTGAGCATTGATCCCTGTGAACTGTTTTGGATAATAGTTGTATGAAATAAATATATTAAACATAACACAGTATACAAAATAAAAATCATGTTCCTAGGACATCATTAGCAATGTGGAATTGCAATTGTACAAAAGCAGCTGAGTTGATGTGCTTTCTATTTTTTCCTTTCTGCAATTCTAATCATCAACTCAACATCCTAAACTGAACTGCAAGTATAACTACATTTAAAGTCTCTTGCAGTTCAACATGCAAAATTAATATATGTCACTACTTGAGAGTTGATCCTAAGTGGAGTACAAATATTATTAAACTAAATTACAGGACAAGATTACCATAATTTGAATCTCATCAGAAAATCTGTCAAAGTTTCCTTCAAACTGAGCAGCAGATGGATTCTGTGTGGTTACTGTGACTTTTAAACCAGTTTTCCCTTCTGCTTTGCTATACAGTAGCATAGCAAAATTATGTTCTGCAGAAAGCTGTAAAGAAATCTATAAAACAATCACAAGTATTACAAAAGGTGCTGTGCAGGTAACAAAATGCTTAAGAACAGTAGTTTCTTTTGCAATACAAAGAAAATATTTAGGACAATATTTTAACATTTTTCATCTCTGCTGGTAGTTAAGAAATGTATGTCCCATCAAGGCAACAACAGTTGAAGAGAATTTTAATTTTGCCTATAAGGAGAACTAAACTTATTATCTCAATTTATTATGTTTAATACTGAGAAGTTTAGGTTTAAGAAGTCAAAGAAAAATACTTGAGAGTGTAGAGTGATATTCAACCTTAATGATCCATTGCACGAATCATTATTTCAAATTTCTATATCACCCACGTTTTCAACCAAATTACGTTAAAGGGCATGGATTTCCTCTGCAGAAAGAAGCTTTATAGGAAGAATCAACCAGGCTGCTCTTTTGCATGGCTGGGTATCCAGATCAATAATGAAAGGTCTTCATGTAGGTCATTCGTTTCCACAGACTAACAAATAGAGCTATGGCCTATTAAAGGTTGGAATGGTAGGAAATTACATATATTTATAAATGTGGAAAAGTTAAGGAATATTACAGTTACCAGGGAGAGAAAGTAAAGCTACCTGACCTAGATGCCCACTTCTGCTATGACTGAACAAAACAAATGTTTTATTTTTTTTCCCTAAATCTGCTGGTTTCCATACTAAGGGTAGTTAAATAGAAAGGATGTTGTTAAACTTGAGAGGGTGCAGAAAAGATTTTCAAGGATGCTGCCAGGACGAGGGGGTTTCAGTTGCAGGGAGAGGCTGAATAGGCTAAGGCTTCTTCTCTTGGAGCTTCAGAGGCTGAGGGCTGACCTTACAGAGGTTTATAAAAACATTAAGGGCATGGAGAGGGTGAATAGCCAAGGTCCTTTTCCTAGGGTAGAAGAGTCCGAAACTAGAGGGCATAGGTTTAAGGTTAGAGAGGAAGGATTTATAAAGGACCTGAGGATAAACTTTTTCATGCAGAGGGCGGTGTGTGTATGGAACGAGCTTCCAAAAGTGTGGTGGCAGCAGGTACAATTACAATATTTAAAAAGGCATCTGGAAGGGTATATGAATAGCAAAGGTTTAGAGGGGGAAAAGTTCAAATGTTGGTAAATGGGATGTGGTCATATTGGGATGTCAGTTTAGCATGGATGAGTTGGATTGAAGGGTCTGTTTCCATGTAGTATGACTCTACGACTCTAAGTGCAGTTGTTACTTTAACACAAAAACATTTTATTCATTACCAACACTAAATAGTAATCTACACTTTTTATTTGAGCCATATTTTTTTTTTAAACAAATGAGAAACTAACAGCTACCTCTGAGTGTCTGCTGACAAGCTCAATCACCTCCCGCTTTGTTGTTGTCCAGTGAAACGTCAGTCCTGGTACCGCACTACCGAAGGTGAATGGAGTCTGGTAACTTGTGACTCCTACCACATATACAGGTAGCTAAAATATAGCACATTTGAAAATTTTTTTATGGTGATGCATTAAATAACAGACTAGACTAGATGTCATGGGAGAGTGGAAGGTTTGGATAGGCTGATCTTCAATGGATTGCTTTTAAAAATGCCTGACCCATAATAATTTAGCACACTAGAAACAGGCTAAACAGGCTGTGATCGAGTCAGTTAACAGGAACCACAACCCTCGAGAGCTGCTGGCCAACATAATTTAACCACTACAACTAAGCAGCATCGGAACTCAATGGTGGACACCACAGAGGTTATAAAGAGGTCCTAAGAGGACGATCATTGTGACCAAAGACAAGCAAGTCCTAGGAATTTAGTGCAGGGAATAATTTGAGAGTCTAACTAGGAAGGGTGGGTGTAGCAGTCCAGTTTTGCAGAGCAAATAGAAACAAAAGGAGGTGAAATCTTGAGGGCTATGCCCTGGATGTGCTCAGAGTGCTCTGAATTAATAAGTGATCTCCTTTTTCCTCCTTGACTCTTCAAAGGAGTTGTTTCCACAATGCTTTGCACTCAGGTTCATCTACCTCTGTCCACATAATGACAGTGGAGGTAGATTGAGGGCCTTATTGAAACTTGTTTGAGCAGTTATTGCCTCAACAGGCCTAGGGTGGGCAGGTTATTGGGTGCCTTACTGCTCTCTCGCAACCCCCATATTACAGGGAACAGGGCGGGTGCAAGGAATTGCGCTTGGAATCCGACATATTTTATATGCTCAATCCACCAACAAACTTAATTTTATAATAAAATTGGTCATAAATTTTAAAATTTAAAGGATTAGTACATCTTATTACAAGACTTGATTCAAAATGTAATTTGGAACTTAACATTTTTAAAAGATATTGTTGAGCAAAATATAGAAAAGTCTCATGCTTATCCAATGTGTTTCCTAAATTATGCTCTGTGGGATATTCTAGACATCTGGTTGATGAAAATTACAAATCGACAGTGAGCATTATAAACTTAAAGCAAAAGCAATCTGTTGAACAGCTTGCATAATCGGAGATAAAAGTTGGTTCACTTTACTATATGTCTTAGGTTACTGATTGATTTTAATGATTTCAAACCTAATAGTTGTGACATTAAAAAGGAACTTAACAACAAATTACAAAGAACAGTACACAGTCAAATGTAATTCATATATATTGTATCCAAATGTTTTTGTTATTTCTAGTGGAATTATATATATGCTGACAGGGAAATTTTCACAAGAGTAAACTGTGCAGACATGCTTCCATACAGTTTTAGTTATAACAAAATGTTCAGGGCAACATACATCTTTAAGTTTCTCAGTTGGTTAGGCTAATTACTAAAGAGATGTGACATGAAGGTTTTCCATTGCAGTCATCTTTCCAGAAAGAATAAGATCATGGAACTTTTTCAGCATTGGACCAAGTTTTCCCTCACTTCACCTGCTCATGTTTTCAGCCACCTCTAACTATGCCTAATTGGTGGGTATTCTACCTTCTGAAAAGAAGTCTTCTTTCTCACTGTCTCAGGTTTGCACTTCAGGTCCACAGCTGTGAAGAGCGAGTCAGCCCTACTGAAGAAGTCCTCAGCTTCTCCTGAAATCCATGATACTTATACTTCTGTTGTTACACGCCTGCTAATACAGTCTGTTTCAATGAACCTGCACCTCAGCAATGCAGCCACCATTTTCTAGTCCATTCCCAAGGCAATTAACAGATTGCCTCTATCAAATCAGAGATTATGAGTGTTTGCCCAATCCCCTTCCCCTGTTACGAGTGGGACCTGGAACCAGTCCCACCATCAGCCCAGAATAAAAAGTAGTCTGTTTTGATTTATGGAAGATTAGGAAGTTTGGGATTTCAGCAACACAAATCTTTAAAAGTGAGATGCCCAATTCGTAAGACTACAAATGCTTGTATGATTCTTATTTGGATAAATAAGAGTACAATATATAATCAGTGGCTAGGGCACACATGGAACATTACTTCATGTTTTGGGTACTTTATTTCAGGAAGAATATCAAAACTATTAAAGGGTGGTTGAAGAGATGTACAAAGAACTATAAGTTAAAGGTAATGACTGCAGTTTATTTCTGTAAGAACAAAGAGGTTCAAACATGTCAAAGGAGGTCAAGATGATGAAAAGTTTTGATAAATAGCTAGAATCTATTTTCACTGATTGGTGATTGGTACTGAAAAGATATAAATTAATTATCAAAAGAATAGGGAAGCGAGGACCTCATTTAAATGAAAATTGTTATTTGACCACAGAACATAAGATGGGGAATGCAATGAGGCCATTCGGCCCATTGAGTCTGCTCCGTCACACAACCATGGCTGATATGTTTCTCACCCCATTCTCCTGTGTTCTCTCCATAACCCTTGAACAGCTTACCAATCAAGAGCCTGTCTATCTCTGTCTTAAATACACTCAATAATTTGGCCTTAACACCCTTCTGCAGTAATAAGATCCACAGATTAACCACCCTGTGGCTGAAGAATTTCCATACGTTACTTCTAAAGGGTCATCTCTCCATTCTGAGGCTGAGGCCTTGGGTCCTAGCCTCTCCTATTAGTGGAAATATCTAATCCACATCCACTCTATCCAGGCCCCTCTGTATTCTTTAAGTTTCAATGAGATAACCTCCTCCTCACTCTTCTGATCAATTACAGACCCACAGTCCTCAACCCCACCTCATATGACAAGCCTTTAATCCAGGGATTATTCTTGTAAACCTTTGTATTTTCTCCAACACTAGCACATCCTTCCTTAGATACAGGGTCCAAAACTGGCCACAACAATCCAAATGCAGACCAGAGCCTTACTCACCCTCAGCAATACATCTCTGAGCTTGTACTCTAGCTCTCTTGAAATTAATACTGACATTGCATTTGCCTTTCTAAATATCATGAACCTGCATGTTAACCTAAAGAGAAACCTGAACTAGGACTCCCAAGTCCCTTTTTGCTTGAGATTACTGAAACCTTTCCCCATTAAGAAAATAGTCTATGCCTCCACTCTTCTTGCCAAAGTGCATAACTTCATACTTTCCCACAATGTTTTCCATCGTCACTGCGCTGCCCACTTTTTTTAGCCTGTTCAAGTCCTTCTGCAGCCTCCCCACTTCCTTAACACTACCCATCCCTCCACCTGTCTTTGTATTATCTGCTGTCATCAGGACATAGTAAATCTAACATAAAAGCAGAATTTATAATGAGTTTTTTTAAAAAAACAAATATCTGTAAAAGAAAAACTGTCAGGACTACACGTTGGGAATGAGCAAAAATGGGCCAAATTAGTGACAAGATTATTAAAGTAGAAAGACTTATGATTCAAATTACACATATAAAATGTCGCTTGGCTAACATTCCTGATTTAAGCCACTGTTATAAAACAGTATACTACATAAAATCTTTTTTAACAATATTAATATTAATTCACACAAACATGTAAATGATTACATATTGTACCTGAGTTCCAGTCCTCAATCTAGTTACTGGAGCATGAATTTTTATCCCTCTTAGTTGAATCACATTTACAGTCACTTCATCCTTTTGTGAAAATATAAAACTCCAGTTATTCTCAACAATGAATCTCAACTATGCAGTGCTTTGAAAAGTTATTTATTCAGCTTTATGGTTAAAAAAATCCTTTCTTAAAAAAAAACATATTTGCACAATTCATCAAACTGGCACAGAATGACCCCTCTTCATAGTTAGTCACCTTTACTGATATAATGTCAACCGAAATACCTGCAAAACCTTTAATGGGACCAGTTTCACTTGTCTGTAATTTACAGCAGGTGAGAAAACCCAAATGTGGTCTGTCTGTCTGTCCTTGCCCTAAATGAGGCCCTTATTTGATTAATTAATGATCACTTGCTATCCGGCCTCAATTTTATGGCTGGTGGGAGGTGATCAAGGACAGAAGGATAACAGGTGGGATAACCTCAACTTTGTCCAAGTCCCTGCCATGACATCTGTTCATCTGCATCCATCCCAACACTGAAAGTGACTTGTGGGGTTTCCTACAGTCCCAAAAGTGGCCAAGATTCCTAATGGCAATGATTGGATGACAGTTGTTGGTCATTTGGATTAGCTAACAAGTCTCTGAAATTGAACTTCTTCTGAAGAAATACTCGATATCTTGCCTCCAGATCAGAGTAGCTGACATTAGCTGGGAGTACTTTCTGCTGATTCTCTAGGCAACAGGATACAAAGTCACATCAATTCTTAAGTTTTGCCTGACAAATACAGGAAATGTAACCAGATCTTGACCCAAACAATAAAACCATATTGCTCTTATGCTGACAATTCTGACCTAGGCCTGCTGCAATATTCAACATAGGACAATGCAAGCTCAGGAACACCACCACTTAAGCAAATTACAGACTCTTGGACTCAATATTGAATTGCACAACATTACAGCCTGACCACATGATGTCCGTCCTCCATTTTTCTTACAGCTTTCACCTCCTCAAACTCCAGCGTTATGTTTACTTTGCCCTCAGCAAAGAGGACTCATTTTCTCTATCTCACATCTTAATTTTTACGCATTTTACATATTTATTTTTCTTTCACCATTTTTAGCAACTCTAATGTCTTTTGTACTGGACCGCCACACCATCTGTTGCTCTCGCTCCTCCTCTGCCTCTGTCAAATGTATAAAAAATATTTTACAAAATTTTTCAATTCTGAAGAAGCCATATCAGATTTGAAACATTAACAATGTTTCTTTCTGCACAGATGCTGCTAGGCCTGTTGAGTTTCTCCACACTTTCTGTATTTGTTTAAGGTGATCTATCTGCTGGATCTGGGGAAGCCACTCTAGTTGCTTCAATCTGGAGTCACTGAACCATACCCCTGTACTTGCCTGCAACATGCCTCTCTCCGTGGGACCCAAAATAAATAGATAAACCTCTTGACTGTTGGATTCTCAGAAGCTGGAGTCTCTAGCAGTGATTTCTAGGAGCCAGAAGCTACTGACATAAAGATTGGATGGCAATTTCTGGTGGGACAGGACTTCACTGTTGAGGAGATGAGTCGCTGACCAACTCTGAAGTGGCTAATTGGAGCTTGATTTGGGCAAGTTTTCCCATTAGTGTGAGCAGGAGGCACCCCTCAAGGCATCTGCACTCTCCTCCACACTGAATGCATAGAATCCTAACATGCAGCCACAGAGATGGTTGCGATGGTTCCGTATGTCCCTAATTCTGAGTTAGACAATCTGTCTCTACTAGATTTCTCAAAAAGACTGTTCCACACAGACTCTTTTTTCCACTTCACGTATTTTTGAAAATTACCAGTGACATTCTCACTACTAACTGAGGGAAGAATAAAACATCTTTCTATGATTTTAGCAAGTAGATTAAATAGTAACATGGATAGCTTTTACAGAATAAATAATAAAAAATAATCTTTTAACACACTGGTTATGAAATATGTACATTGTGTTTGATGTAAACTGAAAGACATGTACACTGGAACACTGAACAATGTTTCAAGAATCACTAGTTTCTCCAGTTATCAACTCCTATTTTGGTAGGGGTGTACAAAATCACTATCGACTTTCCAATTACTGATGATGCTAAAATTAATCATATCTCAGTTGTTTTGGATTGGGAAGAATTACAAGAAGGTTCTAATAAATAAACTGCTAATCTTCAACATCCATTTATGAGCCAGATTGACAGCTGAGTCTTTAGGTGGAAATGCAAACTCATAGTCAAACCTTGCATTACCTTGGAGAAAACAACCACTTTTCCTGTATCATCGTCGACAGCTTGAATAATACCAGTCACTTTTGCTGTTCCCACCATTAGGGCAGTCAGCTGCCCTAATTCATTTACTTTAGCAATGGTACCATTATTAATAGAGAAATGAATATTTGTCTGTGGTTGTGGACCACCTTCAGACATCACCTGCAATCAATTACATTATAAAGATCAGAAAATAATAGTTTGACTCTAGGACAAGCTTTTAATCAACACTCATATTAAAATATAGCACAGTTTTAGTACTTTTTCCAGGTGTTTTCTCAATAATTTTGGCCTGTTCTCCCCACACATTTAAAAAAAAATGTATTTCTGGGATGTGGCATCACTGTCAGAGCCAATATTTATTGCCCATTCCTAGCTGTCTTAATAATGATGATCTGCTTGCTCAAAGATCTACTGTCCATTTGGTGTAGGTAGATTCACAATGCAGGAGGGAGTTCCGGGATATTGACCCAGTGACACTGAAAAGAACAGCAATATATTTCCAAGTCAGATTGGTGAATGCTTTGGAAGGGAATCTGCTGTTGGTGTCCACATGTAGTTGGTGCCCTCTAGATGGTAGTAGTCATAGGTTTGGAAGGTGCTAAGAAACATTAGTTAATGCTGCAGTGCATCTTGTAGATGATGATAATTGTTACTAATGAATATTGGTGATGGAGGGATTGAATATTTGTGGCTGTAATACTGATCAAGCACACTGCTTTGTCCTGAATGATGATAGCTTCATGCATGTTGTTGCAGTTGCATTCATCCAGCCAAGTGAGAAGTATTCCACTGCATTCTTGACTTGCAGATAGTTGACAGGTTTTAGGGAGTCAGAATGCGAGTTACTCACTACAGGGCTCCTAGCCAATGATCTGGTCATGTAGCCACAGTATTTACTGCTCCAGTTCAGTTTCTGGTCAATTGGATGCCCCAGGATAATAATTGTAGGGGATGTAGCATAGTAATCCATTCAATGTTAAGGGATGATGGTTAAATTCACTCTTATTGGTGATGGTCATTGCCTGGAAATTATATGGTGCAAATGTTACTTGCTATTTGTTATCCCAAACCGGATACTGACCAGTTCCTGCTGCATGTGGAAATGATCTCCCTCAGTATCGGCGGAGTCAGGAACGGTACTGAATATTGTGCCATCATCAGCAAACTTCTACGTTTTTGACTTTATGATGCAGGGAAGTTCATTGATAAAGCAGCTGAAGATGACTGGGCCTAGGACATAACCCTGAGGAATTCCTGCAGAGATGTGTAATCAGGTGTTAGTTCATAACACTGTTTATAATACCTTCCATCAATTTGCTGATGATTGAGAGTAGACTGATGGAGTGGTAATTGGCCACGTTGGACTGGGTCAGCTTGGCTAGGGGCATGGCAGGTTCTGGAGCAGACATCTGGAGTAGTAATGCGAGAATATTATCAGGGTCCATAGCCTTTGCAAGTATTCAGTGTCTCCAGCCATTCTTTGATATAACACAGAGTGGAATGAATTGGCTTAAGACTTGCATCTGTGATGCTGGGAAAGTCTAGAGGTGCCCGATGGATCATACACTCAACACTTTGGGCTAAAGATTGTTGCGAATGGGTCTCATGTTTGTAATGAACTGTGGATGTGCATGAGTGAACAACATTACAATTTAAGCCAAACCTTGAGAAGTTCCCTTTGGGAGTTTATGAAGTCCATGAAGTTTTCTTTTTACCTTTCATTTATGTGTACTTAACAAATCTCTCCTCACCTTTTATGTTCTGCACTTATCAATGATTCATTCAATGACCAAATAGAGATCAGCAAAAACTACGCTTCCAGTTGCTCCAAGCAGATATAAAGCATGATTATAAACCTGGCAGCATCAGTTTTCTCATTTAAGACAACCACAAAAAAAGTCACAATCGTGGAAAATCATCAGTTTTTCCTTCCCAGAGCATGTTATTAACCTTTTATATAATTTACAAAGTATATTCTATGTTCACTGCAAAATCCTCAATTACAACATGACATCCATTACAATCATTTACAGAATCATAGAATCTCCACAGTTTGGAAAGAGGCCATTCGACCCATCGTGTCTGTACTAACCCTCCAAAGATAATCCCACCTACATCTAGGCCCTCACCCTAGCCCCAGAACCCCATATTTACCATGGTTAACCCAATTAGCCTGCACATCCCTGGACACTACAGGGAAATTTAGTCTGACTAATCCACCTAACCTGCACACCTTTGCATTGTGGGAGGAAAACAGAGCACGTAGAGGAAACTCCTGCGGACATGGGGAGAACATGCAAACTCCACATAGACAGTCACCAGAGGCTGGAATTAAACCCGATCCCTGCCACTGAGAGGCAGCAGTGCTAACCACTGAGCCACTGTGCTTTCCATTCTTGGTCCTTTACTCCTGATCCTTTTTATGTCAATCTTATGCTAACATCCTGAAAATGTTTGGCTCCAATATCACAACAGGATGTTCATAAATCCTATATTCATGCAATAAAGTTAGTTTGTGTTTACTAACCTGCATCATACCACCAATGATCAAGGTCACTTTCTGTGGGATTAATCTAAAAGGGGGGAATACCTGAAACCAATGCAAATTGTGGGTTAGGATCACGTGAGCAATCTATTCCTCATCTAAATATTGAATACACAATTTTTATGTCTATCATGTGCATGTCTATCAACTGCTAATACCGATTTAGAAAGCAACGTGCCTCCCTAGTTCTAAGAACAAATGGTCAATTGTCAAAACATTTATACAAAAGAAAAATATTGCAAGTTTTCAAGCTTAAAAAGGAATAACAATGTTAAAAATATTCAGCTGCTTGGACAACATTGATGGTTAGAAACAGAGTTAATGTTTCAGGTTGTCTCTCATCTGAAAGATCACATGCGAGAAACGGGTTTTGAATTCATAGATATGGGGAAAATCTACAGCATTCTGGACTCAATATTGAATTCAACAACTCTCGGGCTTGAATTCAACAACACTCCACCTGACGAAGGAGCGTCGCTCCGAAAGCTAGTGTGCTTCCAATTAAACCTGTTGGACTATAACCTGGTGTTGTGTGACTTTTAACTTTGTACAAAGACATGAAGGAGGAGCTGGCGGTTGATTGGAAGGAAGAGCCCAGCAAGGAAAATGGTGGGGCAGCAAAGGCAATGGGAATTCAGGAGGCACAGCAGAAATTCATCCCAAGGAAGAAGAAACATACTAAGGGGAAGATAAAGCAATCATGGCTGACCAGGGAAGTCAGGAACAGCATAAAAGTGCATAAGAAAGCATATAGTAAAGATTAATGGGAAGCCATGAGGACTGGGATGCCTTTATAAAGCAGCATAGGATAACTGAAAAACCAATAAGGGGAGAGAAGATGAAATGGGAGAGTAAGCCAACTAATAATATAACAGAAAGTTGCAAGAGATCTTTTTAGATATCTAAAAGTTAAGAGACAAGAGTGGACATTGGACTGCTGGAAAATAAGGCTGGAGATATAGTAATGGGATATGAAGAAATTGTGGAGGATCTGAATACTTAGACAAAACATTTTAGTTTTCCAATAGTAGAGTAATGCTAAGTGACAAATTCAATTTTCTGCAGGTAATCCAAAAACTACTCATTAGAACAAAACTAGTTCATGCAGGGTTGCGGGTTAAGACTTCTGTCCCAGTTTCCTCTCTGGAACATCTTTAATAAAGCAAGACAGAAAAACTTTTACCAAGAGGAAACTCACAGCTGCAAGAGGTCAAACATGATCAGTATTATAATCAATCACATCTTGCAGCAACAGAGCAGGCAAGGCGTGGTATTAGTGGACCAGCAAGTCCCACAGATTTATTTTTCCTTTGGGTAATTGCTGTCTCATAAATACTGGATCTCTAAAGAGGAAGAGGCCTGCGTGAGAGAGGGGTCTTCCACTAAAGCTCCATTCCTTCAATATGTTGCTCAGCATGATTGCCACACAGGCCCCATGGCTTAATGCTAATACCCTTTTTAGCAGAACAAGGCAAAGAAATTGTACTCAGCACCAGGCCCTCATTCCCATGACATTGGAGGAGCAGTGTCTAAGGCGCAGGATTGTATCAGAAAGAAAATTTAAATGGGTTTCAGGCCCCTAGTTCTATTTCCATGACCTCTACTCCCATTTCACGAACATGTCTAATGCAGTAAAATCCACACTTCCTTCTTCAGAGGTAATAACAAATATAATCTTAAACATAAATGCTACTACTTAACTGCTTGAAATTGTACAAAACATTCTCAGGGTGTTGAAATCTATTACTGTTTGCGTTGTGGTTAAATTAAATAATATGGTGATAGAAATGCTGACTAACTCTTAGTCAATACAATAAAAGGAACATACTCACTTCAATCTGACGTGGGGAAGAGCTCAACTTTCGACCAAACTTGTCTCTGGCCATCGCTATAAGAGTGGTTTGACCCAAAGCCACAGCTCTCAGTAAGTAACTTGCAGCATATTTATCCAAGTCAGTAATTGGACTGAAAATTAAAATGTTTATAGAAGTACTGTGTTTTAAAATATTTAACCACCTCCCCATAAATTGTCACAAGTTGTTGAACACCAAATATTGTTCTTCAACTTGACATTTTAAGCGTTTGGTTCGCTCCATAGCTACTGTCGGCATGATTTTCACAATAAGTAGCAATGTGCACAAAATATCCAAAGACAGTCAGTTACTTTGCTTGTTCTACAGAAAATCATATTTATCCTTTCCCATAACAATATGAATTCCACTTTTAAATCTATTGCAATTTGAGAGAAACGCACAATTACTGAGCTTCATAAAATTCAAAACAAATTTTCAACATTTATAAAAGTGTACAAACTCGCATGTTCAATCACACATACTGGAACTAACAGCAGGGTTCCCATAATCTTAAAATACACAAATGAGGGTAAAGTCTCCCACTGACTTGATGAATTCAGAAAATTACCTCAATATTGTCATCATTCTTACCAGTTAACCAGATTTCTTTTCTTCATTTTTTACTTCTGTTTCTCTTCTCCCAGTTCCATTTCTCAACCTCACCCTTATCACTTGCTTTCCTGGTTATTTCTCCTATCTTCCACTTATGTTCCTGCTGCTTTTCCCCTCCTGAAAATTCCTTTATTTCTTTCTATATTTACAAATTACTTCCATACCTTCACTTTCATACCTAAAATGAGGTAGACCTGGTACCAATCCAATGAGAAATTGAATAGGGTGAGAAGTAATATATGGGAAAAGTCAAGTTTGAGGTAGCAGATCAGGAGTCAGATATCAGGCAATCCAGGATGAGAGGTACTGAAACAGGATAGGTTGCATACACTCAACTTTGAGATCCACAGCCATAGTAAGCAGTGAAAACCTATGTCAAACCATACATCTATTTGTGCTGTAAATGAGTGTTTCCATGCAAACATAAAAGAAAGATCAATATACTCTTTGAAAATACATGAATTTTACTTCTAATATTTTGAGTTGGTCTTTCTAAAATGTCTTTCTCAAACAATTAGACCTTTCGACTTGTGTTCAATACTTACTCTAAGGTGACAATTGGGGAAGCTGCCTGTAAGCTTATATTCATGTAACGAAAGTATCTGTTCAAAAAGGGTTTCTTGAAGAAATCCAACACCCTGACGTTAACTGGAACAGACTTTCCAATTTCAATCTGTAGGTTCAGATAATGAAATAACTATTTTAGTTGCAACCACTGCCTCATTTTCTAACCATTGTCCTATTAAGATCCTTTGCACCATGCATCGCTGTGATTTTTTTTAACTCTTTTTATCACACCCAAGTACTATTGTTCTAAATACAGACACCAGAAGTACTAGATTAGTCTTATATCACCAAAATTTGATCTCAAGGAAGCTTACCAAGCTAAATATTATATAAATTTAATTTTTCTCATCTTACAAAAATAGCAATTTAACTTGTATTTGATCAGCAATTAAACTGCTCTGAAGTAACCGCTTAGTAATAGATTTGCATATTTACAATGTACTTACCTTGTGAATAAAATTTAGTTCAAAGTCTAATATATCTGATACACAGATTTCTGCTCTGGCTGGACCTTTGCATGTCAGGCAGAGGTCATATGCTTTCATTGTCACAAAGCCTGTTTGTAGTGGCCTTATCTGCAGCAAAAAGTTTAAAAGTATCAATGCAAGCCAAAAAAAATGTTGCTATAATTTTTGAAAATTGATACTGACTTGTACATAGTTTTTGGTCTCCAGATATGTGCTAGTCAGAATCTCAGTATCAGTAGTATTAACGAAAAAGTATCCAGAGCCCTCAGTTAAATAAACTATTTCCTAAAGAAAAATAAAACAAAAGTTACCAACATTACTTCGCTTACAAATACACAAATATAGTCCATAACTCTTTTAAAAGATGCAAGCTTACTTTACATTGTGCTTTATCATGGACTCAGGATATCCCAAAATGCTTCTTTCAAGCACAGTCACAGTCATTATGCAAGATTATGCCAGAACTAGAGGGCATAGGTTTAGGTGAGAGGGGAAAGATATAATAGAGACCTAAAGGGCAACTTTTTCACACAGAGGGTGGTATGTGTATGGAATGAGCTACCAGAGGATGTGGTGGAGGCTGGTACAATTGCAACATTTAAGAGGCATTTAGATGGGTATATGAATAGGAAGGGTTTGGAGGGATATGGGCCGGGTGCTGGCAGGTGGGACTAGATTGGGTTGGGATATCGGCATGGACGGGTTGGACTGAAGGGTCTGTTTCCATTCTATACATCTCTATGACTCTAATATGCAGGTTGCCCAATAGGCACAGAGTGAGGACATGTATTTAACAAATAAACCAGTTAATTTATTTGTAGTGGTTCAGTGGAGAGTAAAATGCTATACAAGCTCTTTCACAACCACCTGAGATTTGTTCTTAAGTTAATGCCTCATCTGAAAAACTGAAGTAGGTCTTTCTGTGCCTTGAGCTCTTTTCTTTGGCTTCATTTTAAAACTTTTTTCAACTGATATGGGTATTGCTAGCAAGGTCAACTCTCTATTCCTAATTCCCATGACCAAGTGGCAGTGAATCATCTCTTTGGATATGGTTCAATTACAAAATCTTTTAAGAGATAACTTAAGAGACTACATAGAGTCACAGAGACGTACAGCACAGAAACACACCCTTCAGTCCAACTCGTCCATGCTGACCAGATATCCTAAATTAATCCAATCCCATCTGCCAGCACTCAGCCCATATCCCTCTAAACTCTTCCTTTTCATATACCCATCCAGATGCCTTTTAAATGTTGTAATTGTACCAGCCTCCACCACTTCCTCTGGCAGGTCATTCCATGCATGAACCACCCTCTGCGTGAAAAAGTTGCCCCTTAGGTCTGCTGTGAGTTGAGAGTCACATTTTGGCCAAACTAGTTAACGATAACAAATTGCCATCTCTAAAGGACGTGACTAAACTAAATGGGAATTTACAACAATCCAGCGGCTGTGCGGTCACTATTATTAATGCTAGCCTTGTATTCCATATTTATTTAAGATTAATTTAAATTCTCCGACTGCCATTCATAGAATCCCTTCAGTGCAGCAAGAAGCCATTTGATCAATTGAGTCTGCACCGACACTCCAAAGAGCATCCCACCCAGACCCACCTCGTCCCCTTTCATGGGATTTTACATGGCTAACCCATGGGTTACTGGGCACTATGAAGCAATTCACCTAATCTTTGGACTGTGGGAGAAAACCGGAGCCGGTGGAAACCCATGCAGACACCAAAGACTGGAACTGAACCGGATCCCAGGTGTTGTGAGGCAGTAGTGCTAACCACTGAGCCACTATGCTGCTCCATTGTGGGATTTAAACTCATTTTGGGATAACTAGCTCAGGTTTCTGCATTACTAATTCAGTGACATAACCACTGATGTCAGCCTTAGATCACAGGAGGGTACAGAGAAGCTGGTCAGTGGCAATTGGAATTCAATCCCTATAAGTCTGAGGCGCACCCCACTTGGACAGGATAAACAAGGCAAGCGAATACATGATGAAAGGTAGATCTCTGGGAAGCACTGGGGTCAGAGGGACCTTTGGTGTGCATGTCCATCAGTCCCTTAAGGTAGCAGGATATAGTGGTTAAGAAGCCATATGGGATACTTACTTTTATTAGCCGAGGCATAGAGCTGAAGAGCAGGGAGACAATGCTGAAACCATTTAAAACATTAGTTAGGTCACAGCTAGACTACTGTGCCCAGTTCTAGTATCCATATCATAGGATGGATGATTACACTGGAGAGTGCAGAAGAGATTTGACAGGATGTTGCCCGAGCTAGAAATTTTAGTTATAAAGAGAGATAGAACAGACTGAGGTTGTTTTCCTTGAAGCAGAGAAGACCGAGGGGAACATAATATTAAATTATGCGTAACACAGACAGGGTAAACAGAAATAAATGTTTCCCTTTAATGGATGGATCATTGAGCAGGGGGTTAGATTTAAGGTAAGGGGCATGTGTTTTAGAGGAGATGTGAAGAATTTTGTTTCATTCGGAGAGTGGTGGGAACCTGGGAATCATTGCCTGCAAGGATTGTAGAGACAGAAACCCTCATAACATTTCAGAAGAATTTAGAGTGCAATTGTGATGCCAAGGTTAAAACGCCACAGGAATCAGTTGGGATTAGAATAGTTAGGTGGTTGTTTTTAAAGCAGCACAAAATTGATGGGTCAAAGGGCTGTGCTGTAGACTGCTATGACCAGTACATTACCATAGATTTTTTATTATTAGTTTTCAAAAATATCTATTGATCTCAGTAAATATTACAATAGTAAACAAAAGAAACAGACTTTCATTTGTACAGTGTTCTACAGTCACTAGATGTCTCAAACATATTCAGAGAGCATTGGAAAATCTCAGTAGATCTGGAAGCATCAATGGAGAAACAGAGTTAATGTTTCAAAACCAATCCGACACCTTTTCAGATGATTCGATCCTGTTTCTTTCTCTAAAGATACTGTCGGACAGAGATTTGAGGTTCTCTTAGCTTGTGTGGATGAGAGCCAAGGCTGCGGAGTGGCTGAGCTAAATGACCAAGGCCCCATGGTGATAGGAAGCCATTCAAGTCAGGCAGTGAAACTGGATTAAAGTGGTAGTAGGGGACAGCATAGTCAATGGGACTGACATGGTTCTCCGCAGCAAGGAGTGATGAGATGAGACAGTTATGTGTCTGCCTGCTGACATGATTCAGGTCGTCTGGTGTGGAAGAAGACATTCTGGTTATTGGGGCACCAAAAACTGAAGAAAGGAGGATCTGTACTGTTGAGACAGCATATACCTGAAGTGTGCTACACCCAGTGTTCTTATGAACTATATAACTAGGAAAGTACAGCTAATTTTAAACTAAATAGTAGAAGCAAGCGCTCAAATTTGCGAAGCTGCAGTGAACCAAAGAATGGGAAATGGACAAAGTAAGGAATTAATGCGGGAAATGGTAAACAGAAAATGACAGGAAGGAAAAGAGAACAAAAACCAAGGAGCAAATCAGCAATTAGAGGTTATAAAACTAAAGGCAATATATTTGAAAGCGCATAGTATTTGAAATGACAGATGAACTAATAGTATAAATTGAGATAAATAAATGCAATCTCATGGCCATTCACTGAGGTGTGACTGCAGGACGACCTAGGTTTGGGACTTAAGTATTGAAGGATAGGATGCTAGGAAACGGTGGAGGAGTGGCTCTTAATTAAAAATGATATTAACTTAATAAAGAGGGATGACCTAAATCCATGAAACCAAGATATTGATGCAGTTTCGGAATAATAAAAACAACTAGCCACCTGTGGGAGATATGTACAGGCTCCCTAACGGTAAATATGATGGGATATCTATCAAGGAAGAAATGTGGGAGCTTGTCAAACGGGTAGTGATTTTTATGGAGTTTTTTAACTTGTATATAGACTGGAAAAATCAGATGGTAAAACCTAATTTGGATGAGGAATTCATTCCATGGTTTTAGAACTTTTCAGACCAGCATGTACGGCACCAACCAGACTGCAAGCTATACATGTCCTGGTTTTGACCAACAAAATAAGACTCATTATGACCTCATATTAAAGGCATCTCATTGGTAGCAGTGACCATACAGGTGAATTTTATATATACTTTAAGGGAGAGAAGTGTGAGTCCAAGTCTACTATTTTGAATTTAAACAAAGGGCAATTATGAGGGCTAGAAAGCAGAGCGAGTGAAAGTAAACTGGTAATTTTGGTTGAGGTTCGGTCAACAGAGATAAGCATTTAAGGGGAGATTCCAGGAAGCACAGAATACATACAAACAAGAAAAATGATAAGGGATGGACCCACCATCTGTGGTTAATGAAAAAAATCAAAAATCAAATCATCAATTTTAAAGAAAAGAAATATAATTGTGAAAAATTGGGGGCAGGTCAGAGGATTGAACTGAATATTTAAAATAAAACAAAGAATTACAAAAAGATTGGGGGGGGGGGGGGGGTGAAGAATTGGATTACAAGAGAAAGGTGGCTAAAATATAAAACCAGATAGGAAAGCTACATCAGATATTTTCTAAAAAGTTATCAAAGAAAGTGTTGGTCCAACAGAAAACGAATCTGCACTTAGATGTAATGGGAGAGAAGGAGAAAGAAAACCTTGAGGGCACATCAGTATCACACATGAAACTTCTTTGTAAACGTATTACTGCATTATTAAATAGGTTTGGTTTTCACCATCAGCTCTGTGAAAAACTGTCACTGTAGCTGCATCAACAAGAACGAAGATAGAGAGACCAGCCATCGGTGGAAAGGAAGATAAGCAGGTAGGACAGGTCATGGGGATGGTGCTGAGTTGGAAGATTGGAACTGGGGCGAGGTAGGGGAAGGGGAAATGAGGAAACTGGTGAAGTCCAGTTTCCACTTCACCAGTTTCCTCATTTCCCCTTCCCCCACCTCACTCCAGTTCCAACCTTCCAGCTCAGCACCATCCCCATGACCTGTCCTAAATGTCTATTTTGCTTTCCACCTATCCACTCCACTCTCCTCTCTGACCTATCACCTTCATCCCCACGCCCATTCACCCATTGTACTCTTTGCTACTTTCCCCCACCCTCCTCCCTGACCTATCACCTCCATCCCCACCCCATCCACCTATTATACTCTATGCTACTTTCTCCCCACCCCCACCTCCCTTTCATTTATCTCTCAACTCTGCAGGCACCCTGCCTCTATTCCTGATGAAGGGCTTTTGCCCGAAACGTTGATTTTCCTGCTCCTCGGGTGCTGCCTGACCTGCTGTGCTTTTCCAGCACCACTCTAATCTAGACTCTGGATAAGTCCAGGTGTCAGGGCCTCCTCTGGCCCTCCTGAGGGAACAGAATGTCCTCTTCTCATGACTGCTGTCATCCACCAGGATCTCCAAAGCTCTGTTAGTGAAGTGGGGTGCCAACTTTTATTTCTCAGCTATATCTTTCAGAATTGTGTTGTAACACACCATGAACTGCTTGCAGCATTTGAATTGATGTGATTTAAATATGGTGCTGGTGGTTTGAATCTAGGCAAGTGGCAGCAGCAGTGAGTACTTCTGATGCTGGCAAATGTAAGATAGTGTGACGGTGGCACTAAGAAGGGTGTGGTGAATACAAACATGAAAATCAGCAGAGAACTGCATGAGATAACTCACTGCAGCTCAGAGAGACATCCTCTAAGAAATTCTCTGAAATTGACATGGTTGATTTTTGGTTAAATTCAGCTCAGCATTGTATAGCATGTCTGCTTTGTGTATCTTTGTTAGCGACAAAAAAAAAACTGCAGATGCTGGAATCCAAAGTAGATAGGCAGGAGGCTAGAAAAACACAGCAAGCCAAGCAGCATCAGGAGTTGGAGAAGTCGATGTTTCAGGACTGGGGCTGGGTGTAAGTGGAGTTGCTGATAGACAGGGTGGGGCAGGGTGGTGACCTGGGGATAGGAGAAGACAAGTAGAGGTTAAGACTCTGGTTAGTCAATGGGAGGAATGAATCTGGTTGGTGGCAGGGAGGAGTGGAAGGGAGGGGGAAGAGCTGGGATGAGAGTCAGGGGATGGGAAGGGAGATTATTTGAAACTGGAGAATTCAATGTTGAGTCCTCTGGGCTGCCCAGGCGGAAGATCAGGTGTTGTTCCTCCAATTTGCGATTTGGTTTGTTGCGGAGCTGGTGCGGTGGAGATCTGGAATGCTCGCGAGTGGAGTGTTTCCTCGTACGAGCAGATGCAACGGAGGTGGAGGAATTGGGAGAATGGGATGGAGTTCTTGCAGGAAACTGAGTGGGAGGAGGTATAGTCCGGGTAGTTATGGGAGTCTGTGGATTTGTAGTAAACGTCCAGTAGTAAATGCCTGCCTCTTTGGCTATGTCGAACAGTCCCTCCTCAGTAGCTACACATGCACTGTGCCCCAACTCTTCTGTCGTTACATTGATGGCTACATCAGTGCAGCATCACCCAGGCTGAACTGGAGCAGTTCATTGACTTCACCCACAACTTCCACCCCCCTCATATTCACTTGGTCCACCTCCCTCCCCTTGCTTGACTTCTCCATTTCCATCTCTGGCGATAGTCTCCAGACGGATGTTTACTACAAACCCACAGACTCCCATAACTGCCTGGACTCCACCTCCTCCCAACCAGTATCCTGCATGAACTGCATCCCATTCTCCCAATTCCTCCGCCTCCACCATATCTGCTTGGATGAGGTGACGTTCCACACGCAAGCATCCCAGATGTCCACCTATTTCGAACAATGACCTTTTGACAGCCCTCTGCTGCACCACCTAACAACAAACCAAACCGCAAGTTGGAAGTACAACACTCCATCTTCCGCCTGGGCAGCCCACAGCCAGGAGGACTCAACATTGACTTTCACTCCTCCCTGCCACCCATGGATTCATTTCTCCATTGACCAACCATGTTGTACTACCAGGACAGAACCCCACCTCCCACCCCACCAACCTGCGGAACATTTCAGGGAACACCTCTGGGACACCCGCACCAACCACCCCTTGGCTGAACACTTTAGCTCCCCCTCCCACTCCGCCAATGACATACAGTTCCTTGGCCTCCTCCATCGCCAGACCCTGGCCACATGATGCCTGGAGGAAGAGCATCTTCCGCCTAGGAACCCTCCAACCACACGGTATGAGTTTAGATTTCTCCAGCTTCCTCATTTCCCCTCCCCCCACCTTATCTCAGTCCCAACCCTCGGATTCAGCACCGCCCTCTTGACCTGCAATCTTCTTCCCGACCTCTCTGCCCCCACCCCCTCTCCGGCCCATCACTCTCACCCTCACCTCCTTCCACCTATCGTATTCCCAGCGCCCCTCTGCCAAATTCCCTCCCCCCCTACATTTTATCTCAGCTTGGCATACCAGCCTCATTCCTGAAGCAGGGCTAATGCCCGAAACGTCGATTCTCCTGCTCCTCGGATGCTGCCTGGCCAGCTGTGTTTTTCCAGCACCACATTTTTCAACTCTGGTACTCCAGCATCTGCAGTCTTCACTTTCTCCATGTTGTACCATCTACCTGTCTTCATCTACCCCCACTTCATCACCCTACCTCTGCCACCCCCTTTATCCACAGCACCCCCTACACCCACCCACAGTCCTGAAGAAGGGGTACATCCAAAACATCTCCACCTCTTGATGCTGCTTGGCTTGCTGTGTCCTTGAAGCCTCCTGCCTGTCTACATTGTGCATCTTTGTTGCCAAATGTTCTTCTGTTTTATTATAACTTCTTGTTGTAAAGGTTAGAACTCTACCAACTTTTTGATTTAATGTTGCAGCTGAAAACTACATTTTAGTAATTTAGTAATTTTCAAGCATAGGGCTTGAAACCTTTGCACGTTCACTCTCCCTGATATTTTACCATATTCTCATTTATTTCTTTATAGTCCAAAAATGGATTATCCCACACATACTTGTGGTGAAATCTATTTGCCACAATTTCACCCAGTTAATCTAGCAATTAACCTAGTTAACATCTTTGTAATTTTCTATTCCCATTTACACTATTTATCATACATCAGTTTTTCAAGTCATCGGCAAACCTGCAGCTCACCAAGGAAATTACAAGTTAGATAATGAGTTCAAGTCTTGGATAGGCAACCACCTATGGTCTTCTGCTTATAAGGTAAGATAACTAGAATTCAAGTCAAATTCACACTTAGTAACCTTAATATGAAATAGCAGTTGAATCTTCGTCTGGAGTGCACTTTAATGTGTGAATGGCACAATTATCTTATTTTCCACCAAATCAAATTTTCCTCTCCACAAACAAGAGTCCACCATTTTCCTCTGGCTGTTTTACAGAATGGAAATGCCTTTCTGCAAAACTCACACGTCCTCACTAATTAGCAACAACCCTATATTAAAATAGCAGATGAAAGTCGGTTCTCCATCTCCACAATATAATTAAGAGTGATCAAATAAATAACATTCTGACTTTTTCTTCTGAATTTCAGGGATCATTATCAAGTTTTGTGCAGTGCAATCCAAAATTCAACTTGCTTAGAATTAGAACCACTAATTTATGATGACTGATTATTCAGTACCAGTGGAAGATGAGATGTTCACAATTATTTTGTTGCTTGTATTTCTTTAAAATATTCTATGATCTATTTAACCTGTTGAATTACACAAACTACCACAATATCTATGATTTTATATTCTTATATGACCCTTAAAATCTTCTTACCAAAACATCAGGATGATTGTATACAGTGAGATTTTTCGGCACTAAGGACACATCATCCACCAGCAACAAATCAATAGTGGCTGATACTGGTGAAAACCTAACATCCTGAGGTACAAAATAAAATATACTTATTATCGTATTCATATACAGCTGACATAATTCAGTATTAGTAAAATTAAAAATGCACTGCTCAAGTACAATTACTTCACTGGTATGTAGAATCCATGATAAATTTTATACCAAGAACTTGGGTATCAATCTCAAATATCAGTGTAAGTGAAAGATGCAAACAGCAAGTTTTCTTCTTTTATACTTTCCACATTAAACTAAATTTTATTTGATAAAATATTTTAACAGTACAATACTTTAATACCTGAGTTTAAGGACAGGTACTGCCATGATATCCTTTCTATCATGGCAGTACTTGATGAAGTAAAGCATCAAGAAGCCTCGCACATTTGAAGTCAATACAGAAAAACTATTCAGAGTAGAGACATACTTAATGCAAAGGAAGCTGGTTGTAATTACTCAAGTCCAATCAATTCAACATCAGATGATTGCAGAAGAACTCTATCAGGCCAGAGTCCAAGCCTTAATTATCCGCAGTTGCTTCATCTTACTTTCACTGCATCATCAGATATTACGTGGGAGCACTTTGAGTCACAGTGACATACTGCACGGAAACTGACTCTTTGGTCCAATTCATCCATGCCAACTAGATATCCTACATAGAACTAGTCCCATTTGCCAGCACTTGGCCCATATTCTTCTAAACCTTTCCTACTCATATACCCATCCAAATGCCTTTTAAATATTGTAATTATACTAGCCTCCACTACTTCCTCTGGCAGTTTATTCCATACACGCACAACCCACTGCGTGGAAAGTTTGCCCCTTAGGTGCCTTTTAAATCTTTCCCATTTCACCTTAAACCTATGCCCTCTAGGTTTGAAGTCCCCCACTCCAGGGAAAAAAACCTTGTCCACTTACCCTATCCATGCCCCTCATGATTTTATAAACCTCCACAAGGTTACCCCTCAGCCTCCAATGCTCCAGGGAAAATAGCCCCTGTCTATTCAGCCTTTCCTGGCAGCACAAAATCTCCAACCCTGCCAACATCCTTGTAAATCTTTTCTGAACCTTTTCAAGTTTCACAACATCCTTCCTGTGGCAGGAAGACCAGAACTGCACATAGTATTCCAGTAGTACCTCCCAACTCTTATACTCAATAAAAGCAAGCATACTAATGCCTTCTTCACTATCCGATCTACCTGTGACTCCAATTTCAAGGTACTATGAACCTGCACTCCAAGGTCTCTTTGTTCAGCAATACTCCCCAGGACCTTACCATTAAGTGTATAAGTCCCACCCTGATTTGCCTTTCTAAAGGTCAGCACCTCACATTTATTTAAACTTCATCTGCCACTCCTCAGCCCTTTGGTCCACCTGATCAAGATCCAGTTGTACTCTGAGGTAACCTTCTTCACTGTCCACAACATCTCCAATTTTGGTGCCAACTGTAAACTTATTAACTACGCTTCCTATGCTCACATCCAAATCATTTTTATAATGATGAAAAGCAGTGGACCAGGCACCGATTCTTGTTGTACACTGTTGGTCACAGGCCTCCAGTCGGAAAAGCAATCCTCCAACACCACCCTCTGTCTTGTACCTTTGAACCAGATTCTGTATCCAAACAGCTGGTTCTCCCCTCTATTCCATGTGATCTAACTTTGCCTACCATGATGAACCTTGTTGAACACCTCACTGAAGGCCATACACATCACATCACTTGTTTATAATTAAGTGTTCAATTCCACTTGAAAGCCCTTAGATATGCACAATGTCCATCCTCGAATACAGGAGGACCTGGACAACTTACTGGATGAATAAGCTGCAAGTGGGAAGTTGAGTGTGGACCTTGTGAAGATTTCATCAGTTTTCACTCAGGAAAAGGAAAATATTGTAGAGAAGAATGAGATACGAGATATTAGACTAGAAAGGATTGAGGTTAGTTACGAAGAGGTGTTATCAATTCTAGAAGGAGTGAAAATAGACAAGTCCCCTGGGCCGGATGGGATTTATCCAAGGATTCTCTGGGAAGCTAGGGGGGAGATAGCAAAGCCTTTGGCTTTGATATTTGAGTCGTCATTGTCTACAGGTTTAGTACCGCAGGACTGGAGGATTGCAAATGCTGTGCCCTTGTTCAAGAAGGGCAGAAGAGATGACCAATGAGCCTTACTTGTGTTGTAGGAAAGGTTTTGGAAAGGATTATAAGAGATAGGATTTATAATCATCTAGCAAGCAACAATCTGATTTCAGATAGTCAACATGGTTTCATCAACAGCAGGTCATGTCTCACAAACCTCATTGTGTTTTTTGAGAAGGTGTCCAAGCATGTAGATGAGTGTAGGGCAGTTGACGTGGTGTACATGGACTTCAGTAAAGCCTTTGATAAGGTTCCACATGGTAGGCTGTTGGAGAAAATGCAGAGGCACGGGATTGAGGGCGATTTAGCAGTTTGGATTAGAAACTGGCTTTCCGAAAGAAGGCAGCGAGTGGTGATTGATGGAAAATATTCAGCATGGAGTCCAGTTACTAGTGGTGTGCCACAAGGATCTGTTTTGATACCACTGCTGTTTGTCATTTTTATAAATGACTTAGATGCATGCAAAGATGGATGGGTGAGTAAGTTTGCAGATGACACTAAAGTTGGTGGAGTAGTGGACAGTGTGGAAGAATGTGAGGTGATTTACTTTGGGAAGAATAACTGGAAGGCAGAGTACTGGCCAAATCTTGCCAATTCAAAACCTATTGAATTTGAATGAGAAGCTAAGCAATATTGCAGAATTTAAAAACCCCAGGCTCAGCCTGCAAATAGTCAAATGGTTTGGCATCAGATTGAATCCATCTGTTCAAACCTTGCCAAGGAATTTAAATCAGGAAATAAGCAGTCCTTTCTTTCAGGTTGTAAGTTTTCTTAAGGATTTTCTTTCTTCCCTGTCATCCTGTTGAAATTATGATAACTGTACATTTGGCCCTGTACCTTGCTTAAGTAATCATTAGCTGGAAATGTGTTGCTGGAAAAGCGCAGCAGGTCAGGCAGCATCCAGGGAACAGGAGAATCGACGTTTCGGGCATAAGCCCTTCTTCAGGAATTCCTGAAGAAGGGCTTATGCCCGAAACGTCGATTCTCCTGTTCCCTGGATGCTGCCTGACCTGCTGCGCTTTTCCAGCAACACATTTCCAGCTCTGATCTCCAGCATCTGCAGACCTCACTTTTTCCCTTAAGTAATCATTAACCATGTGTGAACAGTAATAATAAGACTATTTGACTGTAAGGGACATCACACATAAACTAAATTCTCTCCTGATATACTTCCAGCAGAGGTTTGCTGCATAATGTGTTGAAATGCAAAACTCCACATCAATGAGTTAACATAATTTTAAAAGAATGGACAAGTTCTATAGTCAAATACACTTGACATTTTGAAAACAATTCAAATTCATAGGGTATCCTTGATTCCACTATGAAAATACAACTGAGAATGCACTCACATGATAAAAGTAGAGAAACATTATTTTCAAATTCTTCCAAAATACCCATTACATGATCAACCAGAGCAATCTAAAATATGCAGTAAACCTAGTGTTTAAGTGGAAGTGATTTTTAAAATTGTACATTGTTTAGACATTTAAATATACTGGTGGATTAATATGGTTCATAGTAACTTTTTGAACTTACAACATGGCTTTGAGGCAGCTCAGTATCAGTTTTTCCATAGCCGACCAGATATACTGAAATAGTCATTGTTCCTTTCCTCTTGTAAACTACAACCATCCGATGACCTATTGTTAGAAAGAATGTACTACGGTAAAAACTGAACTATAATATGCACTTATTTTGGCTGTGAATCTTAGGAAAATCAGTATAATAGGCATCTTCCCAAAACAATTCACACATGGATGGGGAAACAATGCAATGTTGGACTGGATTTTCTTTCCAGATTCTGATCTTGACAGGCTGAATTCCAGGTCAGGAACCAAGAATTACCAGCAGCAAGATTCTGCAAGTGAATTGCTGAGGAAGCAGCTAATTCAATGGTAGCCGCATTCAATTAAGGATGGCAAATTGGTTTCCATGAGTGGAGAGCCAGTTTGAAGTCATACAGCAGCAGAAGAATGGCACCTCACTGACAAAGGTGGTAACTGTTCATGAAGCTAGGGCTACACCTCAAGGTTGAGAACTCCAATGAAAATTCTTAAGTAAAATAAATTGAGGCTGTTAAGTTGAAATTTGGGTATGACATGAGTTAACCTATAAATCCACATGAATTTCCAGCTGGGATTAGAATAAGGTAGGAGCATTAGTTAACTTCATAAGCAATAATGATATAAATCAGTTAAGATTCATTTTCCATTTATTCTTATTCAACAAAATAGTCAGGTTAAAAGAATAATTACTTAGACTGCAGAAACACACTCAGATGCTGAAGCAGCAGTTGTTATAAAAATGCAACATGGCTGAACTGGCATTACCCTTATTTGGAAATAGTGTGAAGATGACCCCATGCCATGGAAAGAAAGACAAAGCAATGGAGTTAAGTCAAGGATAGGAATGAAGCACAGGCTTCAGAGACGAGATAGGATGGCCAGCTGGGAAGATTAGGAGTGGCGAGACCAGGGGTATCAACCTTCTTACCACTTTTGGATTGTATGAAAAACAAGTTGTTTGTCTAAAACACAGCACATGAGAATTCAAGTACTGCCTACGTGATTTACAATGTAAAAATAGCTAATGGATGATTGTTGAGTTAAGAGTGCTACCTTGGAATCTTTTCTGAGGCAGACATTCCAAACACTGGCTGAAAAAATGATCATTGACCTGTACCTCGAGGTTCCTGAGATTATTCTGTAAAATAGTTTCCACGATATTGCCATGACTGCCACACCATTATTATGGTAATAAAATCCCTCCACAGTGCTGATAACAGCCAAGCCCATCTTGTAAACATGGCCAAATGATTATTTTTGGAATGTTTGCGAGAGGGGGCAGGGGAAGAAACTGTGCTAAGAGTGGCCAGAGGAAATGGTGGAGCCTGGTACAATTAAAAATACTATATGGAACACTGGTAGACTGTCAGGAGGCTGCATCAATTTATCAATTGAGAGAGAATGTACAATTGTTACACAGAAAATTCCAGTCATCATCTATACAATGCCTTTGATAGGCCCTGCAAGGGATATAATTGGCGACCTGGCCTTGTGAGAGGAAAACTATAACATTATCCTTCTATCATAATCCATTCAACACAGCAGTTTGAAATGGCCCTGGTCAGGAACGTGCCAATAGATTGTGATTCCCCATTGAAGGCAATTGGATCAATGTGATTATGTTGCTGACAGCTCATTAGAATATATTAAAATGACAAAGAATTTCTAAAAGCTGTAATTTGCAGACCCAATATTGTTTCAGTTTAAATCATGAGCTGTCTGTTGCATACTCTTTAAGTAGACTTAAGTAGTATGTTACTCTAATAGACTCTGCTGAGCAAATGTACTTTGTTTGCTGTGAAATGGTTTGTTTAAGTAAGTGCAACCATATTTCTATTGCATTGGTTTTCATAATGGTGAAAACTGATATTCTGTTATCCCATGATGATCCCTCATATTATGTGTTAGGGGTTTGTACACAGTATACATCACCATGAAGCCTCTTCTGTCCACTTCCGTCATCCCTTAAGAACATTTCCATTTGTATTGCTGGATGAAAACTGCCCAAAGAAAAGTTGGATGATTTCCAATTAATTTGTAGTGAAGTGAAGTTATCAAATTTTCGACCATATTTATCGTAGGCTGTTAGCTCCAAAATTGTATTCCTGCAAAAGGAAACAGGTACCTACCCAAACAAAACAGTAAGTGTAAAAGTACCATAGAGGAAACTAAAACTTAATATATTTTTGAAAAAAATGATATCGATTACACAGAATTTCTATAGTAGAAAAATACTCTTCTAACAATTATAAAGATGCTGCACAAATGAAATCTCTTAAAAAGTTTCACATTAAACAAATCTTATTTTATGTAAAAATACTTGGATAGCTTTTTCATGAAATTATAAGTAATTTCCTAACTTTGGAAGTAAATTTATAATACTGAAGTGTCATTGTATGCAGATGTTGTTACATTCCATGTGGTTAAACATTAAAACAAAAGCTCCTAAATTCAAACCATTAGAGTTTTGACAGTGCAGCATTCTAAGAACTTTGCACAGTGATCCTTCAATTGCTTTGAATTCTTATTATAGCGAGTGGAGATTAAACTGGCAAAATAATGAAAATAGCAAAACAAAACCTTTGACATTTTAGTTAAAGAATAAAGCCCAACATTTTACTTGCAATTTTGCCATTTTCCTACCAAACATTCAGGCCAAAACCAATTCAATCAATCAAAATCTGCACTGAATATAACTTTCCCAAAATTAATTTATATAATAATCCAATATAACTCTTGAAATATAAGACACATATAGACCAATTGTGCCAAACAGCCTGTCTTGTGAGAAGGTGTGTGTGTATGTGTGCATGCAGGTAGAACCCAGGGCGATAGTGAGGAAAGATATCAGTCTGAGACTGAAACAGTTGGCAAAAGGAGTCAGTCAGTCAGGGCAGGCAAGAACAAAGCAGAAAACAGTGTAGTACTGACATATTAAACTGCATTTATTTCAGTGCAAGAAGTGGAACAGCTAAGATAGATGAACTCAGGGCATGTTTGGGGACATAAGACTGAGATATCATAGCAATTACAGAGAAGTGGCTCAGGGATGGTCAGGACTGTCAGCTTAAACGTTCAAGGACATAGATGCTGTGGGAAGGATGGGGAGGGGTTGTGGACAAAAGTGGATGGGTGTGGCATTTTTGATGAGGGATAACATTAAGTTAAATGCGTGGCTACAGGGATGGTGCAGGAGGGAGGGATTCCGGTATCTGGATAACTGGGGTTCTTTCTGGGGAAGGTGGGACCTCTATAAAAAGGATGGTCTACACCTGAACCTGAGGGGCACCAGTATCCTTGGGGGAAGGTTTGCTAGTGCTCTTGGGGGGGGTTTAAACTAACTCTGCAGGGGCATGGGAACCTAGACTGTAGCTTTAGGGTGCAGGACCTGGAGTGTAGGGAGGTTAGGAACATGGCATCAATCTCAAAGGAGGGTGCCTGTAAACAGGAAAGTGGCTTGAAGTGTGTATACTCCAATGCAAGAAGTATACGAAATAAGGTAGGTGAACTTGCAGCGTGGGTTGGTATCTGGGATTTCGATGTTGTGGCTATTACGGAGACATGGGTAGAACAGGGACAGGATTGGCTGTTGCAGGTTCCAGGGTTTAAATGTTTTAGTAGGGTCAGAGGTGGGGGTAAAAGAGGGGGAGGTGTGGCATTGCTTGTCAAAGATAGTATTATAGTGGTGGAAAAGACGATGGATGAAGACTCGCCATCTGAGGTAGTTTGGGCTGAGGTTAGGAATAGGAAAGGTGAGGTCACCCTGTTAGGATTTTCTACAGGCCTCCTAATAGTCCTAGAGATGTAGAAGAAAGGATTGCGAGGATGATTCAGGAGAAGAGTGAAAGTAATAGGGTGGTTGTTATGGGGGACTTTAACTTTCCAGATATTGACTGGGAAAGCTATAGCTCGAGTTCGTTAGATGGGTCAGTGTTTGTCCAATGTGTGCAGGAGGGTTTCCTGACACGATATGTAGACAGGCCAACAAGAGGTGAGGCCATACTGGATTTGGTTCTGGGTAACAAACCAGGCCAGGTGTTAGAACTGGAGGTAGGTGAGCACTTTGGGGACAGTGACCACAATTTGGTGACTTTTACTCCAGTGATGGAGAGGGATAAGTGTGCACTGCAGGGCAAGAGTTATAGCTGGGGGCAGGGAAATTATGATGCGGTGAGGCATGACCTAGGATGCGTGGCTTGGAAAAGTAGGCTTCAAGGCATGGGCACAATTGATATGTGGAGCTTGTTCAAGGAGCAACTATTGAGTGTCCTTGATAAGTATGTACCTGTCAGGCAGGGAGGAAAGGGTTGTGTGAGGGAGCAGTGGTTTAATAAGGAATTGGAATCTCTTGTTAAATGGAAGAGGGCGGCCGATGTAAAGATGAGGCGTGAAGGTTCAATTGGGGCGATTGAGAGTTATAAGGTAGCCAGGAAGGATCTGAAGAGAGAGCTAAGAGCAGCAAGGAGGGGACATGAAAAGTCCTTAGTTGGTAGGATTAGGGAAAACCCTAAGGCTTTCTATAAGTATGTCAGGAATAAAAGAATGACTAGGGTAGGAATAGGTCCAGTCAAGGATAGTAGTGGGAAGTTGCGTGTGGGGGCTGAAGAGATTGGGGTGACACTGAATGAATACTTTTCGTCAGTATTCACTCAGGAACAGGACATTGTTGCCGATGTGAATATTGAGTCACAATTAATTAGAAAGGACGGCTTTGAGGTATGTAGGGAAGAGGTGTTGGAAATTCTGGAAAGGGTGAAAATAGATAAGTCCCCTGGGCCTGATGGCATTTATCTTAGGATTCTCTGGGAAGCAAGGGAGGAGATTGCAGAGACATGGCCTTCTTCACCGCACTATTTACCTGGGTGGCAACCTTCAGAGATCTGTGTACATGGACATTGGCCTTGATTTTTATGTCCTCGTTGTCTACAGGAATAGTGCCAGTAGATTGGAGGATAGCAAATGCGGTTCCCTTGTTTAAGAAGGGATAACTCTAGTAACTATAGGCCGGTGAGTCTCACTTCTGTTGTGGGCAAAGTCTTAGAGAGAATTGTAAGGGATAGGATTTATGAACATCTGGATAGGAATAATGTGATCAAGGATAGTCAGCATGGTTTTGTGAAGGGCAGGTCGTGCCTCACAAACCTTATTGAATTCTTTGAGAAGGTGACTAAGGAGGTAGATGAGGGTAAAACAGTAGATGTGGTCTATATGGATTTTAGTAAGGCGTTTGATAAGGTTCCCCATGGTAGACTACTGCAAAAAATACAGAGGTATGGCATTGAGGGTGAGTTGGAGGTTTGGATTAGGAATTGGCTGGCTGGAAAAAGACAGAGGGTAGTAGTTGATAGTAAAGGTTCATCTTGGAGTGCAGTTAGTAGTGATGTTCCGCAAGGATCTGTTTTGGGACCATTGCAGTTTGTCATTTTTATAAATGACCTGGAGGAGGGGCTAGAAGGTTGGGTGAGCAAGTTTGCAGATGATACGAAAGTCGGTGGAGTTGTTGACAGTGAGGAAGGATGTGGCAGGTTACAGCGGGATATAGATAAGTTGCAGAGCTGGGCAGAAAGGTGGCAAATTGAGTTCAATGTAGCTAAGTGTGAGGTGATTCACTTTGGTAAGAGTAACAAAATGACGGGGTACTGGGCTGATGGTCGGATACTTGGTAGTGTGGATGAGCAGAGGGATCTTGGTGTCCATGTACACAGATCTCTGAAAGCTGCCACCCAGGTAAATAGTGCGGTGAAGAAGTCATATGGCGTACTGGCTTTTATTGGTAGAGGAATTGAGTTCCGGAGCCCTGAGGTCTTGTTGCAGTTGTATAAGACTCTGGTGCGGCCACATCTGGAGTATTGTGTGCAGTTTTGGTCACCATACTATAGGAAGGATGTGGAGGCATTGGAACGGGTGCAGAGGAGGTTTACCAGGATGTTGCCTGGTATGGTAGGAAAATCGTATGAGGAAAGGCTGAGGCACTTGGGGTTGTTTTCATTGGAGAAAAGAAGGTTTAGGGGTGACTTGATAGGGGTGTACAAGATGATTAGGGGTTTCGATAGGGTTGACCATGAGAACCTTTTTCCACGTATGGAGTCAGCTATTACGAGGGGGCATAGCTTTAAATTAAGGGGTGGTAGGTATAGGACAGATGTTAGGGGTAGGTTCTTTACTCAGCGAGTCGCAAGTTCATGGAATGCCCTGCTAGTAGCAGTGGTGGACTCTCCCTCTTTATGGGCATTTAAACGGGCATTGGATAGGCATATGGAGGATAGTGAGCGAGTGTAGGTTAGGTGGGCTTGGATCGGCGCAACATCGAGGGCCAAAGGGCCTGTACTGCGCTGTATTTTTCTATGTTCTATTAAGTCTGTACTTAGGGAGGATATTCCTGGAAAACATCCAGTGAACTTATTTGGGTGGAACTGACAAATAAGAATGGGAGGTTCACCTTATTGGGATTGTATTATAGAACCCCCAGCAGTCAGCAGGAAATTAAAAAACAAATTTGTAAGATCTTAGTTATCTGTAAGAATAATAGGTTAGTTATGGTAGAAGATTTTGACACAGACTTGGACTGCCGTAGTGTTACGGGCTTGGATAGAGAGGAATATGTTAAGTGAATTCTAATTCAATATTGGATATACCTTCTTGAGAAAGTGCAAAACTTGACCTACTCTTGGGAAAAAAAATGATTCAGTATTTTGTATACCTACTTGGGAAATAAGGCAGGACAGGTGACTGAGGTGTCAGTGGAGATGCACTGGGGCTAGTGACCGTAATGGTATTAGTTTTAAAGTAATGACGGAAAAAGATACACCGGATCTAAAAGTTAAAGTTCTAAATTAGAGGAAGATTAATTTTGACAGTATCAGGCAAGAGCTTGCAAAAGTTGATTGGGGTGGATGTTTGCAGGTAAAGGGATGGTTGGAAAATGGGAAGCCTTCAAAAAGGAAGTAACGGAAGTTCAGAGACAAATATTCCTGTTAGGTGGATGAAGAGAATACTGACTTGACTGGAGAAATTGAAGTTTTGGTCAAGAATAAGAAGGAAGCATATATCAGGTACAACCAGCACAGATCGTGAATCCTTAGAAGTGTAAAAGGTAGTAGGAAGTGTGCTTAAGAGGGTAACCAGGAAGGCAAAAAGGGGACATGAGATAGCTTTGGCAAACAGGGTCAAGGAGAATTCAAAGGGATTCTACAAATACATTACCGACAAAAGGGTAAGTAGGGAGAGAATAGGGCCCCTTAAAGATTAACAAGGCCACCTATGTTCGGAACCACAGGAGTTGGGGGAGATACTAAACAAGTATTCTGCATCAGTGTTTACTTTGGAGAGAATAAAGGAGAGAGAATGTGTGGTAATAAATAGCAACATCTTTAAAAATGTCCATATTACAGAGGTGGTGGTACTGGACGTCTTAAAACACATAAAGGTGGATAAATCCGTCGGACCTGATCAGGTATATCCTAGAACTCTTTGGGAAGCTAGGGAAGTGATTGCTGGGCTCTTGCTGAGATACTTGTATCATTGATAGTCACAAGTGAGGTGCCAAAGACTGGAAGTTGGCTAACATGGTGCTACTATTTAAGAAAGATGGTAAGGAAAAGCCAGGGAACTATAGACCAGTGAGCTTGACACTGGGGGGAATCCTGAGGGACAGGATTTACATGTATTTGTTGCCGGGTCCACTGCTTTTCATTTAGAAAAATGATTTGGATGTGAACATAGGATGTATAGTTGCTAAGCTTGCAGATGACACCAAAATTGGAGGTGCAGTGGACAGCAAAGAAAGTTACCTCAGACTAAAAAGGGATTATAATGAGATGGCCAATGGGCTGAGGAGTGGCAGACAGAGCTTAATTTAGATAAATTTGAGGTGTTGCATTTTCAAAAGGCAAATCAGGGCAGGACTTATACAATTAATAGTAAGTTCCTGGGGAGAGTTGCGGAACAAAGAGACCTTGGAGTGCAGGTTCATAGTTCCTTGAAAGTGGAGTCACAGGTGGATAGGATACTGAAGAAGGTATTTGGTATGCTTGCCTTTATCGGTCATGTTGCGGATGCACTATTAGACCACTTTTGGAACACTGCGTGCAATTCTGGTCCCGCTCTTATAGGAAGAATGTTGTGGAACTTGGAAGGGTTCAGAAAAAGTTTGCAAAGATGTTGCCAGATTTGAGCTACCAGAAGAGGTTGAATAGACTGGGGCTGTTTTCCCTGGAATGCTGGAAGCTGAGGGGTGACATTATAGAGGATTATAAAATCATGAGGGGCATGGATAGGGTAAACAGACAAAAATTTTTTCCCTTAAGTGGGGGAGCATAGGTTTAAGGTGAGAGGGGCAAGATTTAAAAGGGACTTAAGGGGTAACCTTTTCACACAGAGGGTGGTATGTGCATGGAATGAGCTGCCAGAGAAAGTGGTGGAGGCTGGTACAATTACAACATTTAAAAGGCATCTGCATGGGTATATGAATAGAATGGGTTTAGAGGGATATGGGCCAAGTGATGGCAAATGGGACTCATTTCTTTAGGATATCTTGTCGGCATGATAACTTGGACCGAAAGATCTTTTTCTGTGCTGAGCTGTCTACCTCTATGGCTCTAGCAGAATAGTAGATTTAAATTTATTTTGATTATATAATCAACATGGAGCAGTTAGACAGTCTTACATTTTGTTTTATTTTAAATTACTGTTTTTCATCACCAACTAACAAATTAAACTTAAGCAAAATTCTATCAAATCTTACCCATTGTTTCAAAACAAAAGTACTGGGAAAACTCAGTAGTTCTGGTATCATCATTCTCTCCATAGATACTGCTGAGATCCCCCAGTAATTTCTGTTTTCATTTCAGATTTCCATGCTTCCAAAGTTCTTTGATTTTTGCTTACCAATTGTTTGTTGTGCTGCAACAGGGGACACGGAAGACCAAATTCACGTGACTTGTAAACAGCAGCCAAAGTGACACTGGTAGGCACAGCACAAACAAACTTCACTTTAATCGATTCAATGGCTGGATGGGGGTTCAGTAAGCTTGGATGATTACCAACTTTAAATGTCAGAAACTAAGGAAGAAGATTTGAAATGAAAATATTCAAAAGCCGAGTATGCACAATAATTTAGTTTTGTTAAAATTACATCTATTTTTGTGACTGGAAAAGAATGAGAGAATACTTCTCTAAACCAAGGAAGCTGACAAGATGATGCTGTAGCTTTAAAACTAGCGACTGGATCTACAACATAGCTTTTTTTTTCCAGGCAGCAAGGAGAATGCTCAGCAGAATGGCAGTGTATGTGCATGATTGGCTTTTCATTTGACTGGTTGTTGGCGGTTTAGCAGAATAACAACCATTTGCTTGATTTCTGGGCAGGTGGCTATAGCCTTGGGTGTGGACAATACAGCAGAATTATCCAAACTGTGAAAAGGTGACTAAGCGAGTTTTGAAAAGATTTGTAGCTCAGGTTCAGGATTGAAGGTTGACTCGCTGAGCTGGGAGGTTCATTTCCAGACATTTCGTCACCCTACTAGGTAACATCTTCAGTGGGCCTCAGACAAAGCACTGTATATGATTCCTGCTTTCTATTTATATGTTTGGGTTGGTGATGTTATTTCGTGTTCTTTTTCTCAGGGTGTGGTAGATGGGGTCTAACTTGATGTATTTGTTGATAGAGTTCCGGTTGGAATGTCAATCTTCTAGGAATTCTCGTGTGTGTCTCTGTTTGGCTTGTCCTAAGATGGATGTGTTGTCCCAGTCAAAGCTGCTGTTTTAGTGTGTTGGTGGGTTTATGGCTACCATGATGCCAAGGGGTCCGAGTAGTCTGGCAGTCATTTCCGAGATGTCTTTGATGTAGGGGAGAGTGGCTAGGGTTTCTGGACGTGGTTTGTCTGCTTGTTTGAGTTTGCTGCTGAGAAATCGGCGGACTTTGTTCATTGGATACCCATGCTATTTGAATACATGGTATAAGTGATCTTTCTCTGCTCTGCATAGTTCCTCTGTGCTGCAGTGTGTGTTGGCTTGTTGAAATAATGTTCTGATGCAGCTTCGATTGTGGATGTTGGGATGATTGCTTCTGTAGTTCAATATTTGGTCCGTACGTGTTGTTTTACTGTAGACGCTGGTTCGAAGCTGCCCATTGGCTGTTCGTTTTACTGCAATGTCTAGGAATGGCAGTTTGTTGTTGATTTTCTCCTCTTTAGTGAATTTTATGCCAATAAGGGTATTATTGATGGCCTTGAAGGTTTCCTCTAATTTCTTTCGTTTAGTGATGGCAAAGGTGTCATCCACTTAGTGAACCCAAAGTTTGGGTTGGATGGTTGGCGGAGCTGTTTGTTCGAGTCTCTGTTTTACTGCCTCTGCTAAGAACCCTGATATTGGAGATCCCATGGGTGTTCCATTGGTTTGTCTGTAGGTTTTGTTGTTGAAGGTGAACTGTGTGTTAAGGCATAGGTCCAGTAGCTTGACGATACTATTCTTGCTGATGAAGTTAGTGGTGTTTGGTGTATGTGTCTTTGCGTCTTCTAATAATGTAGTCAGTGTTTCCTTGGCCAAGTTAATGTTGATTGATGTAAACAGGGCTGTTACATCAAAGGAGACCATTATTTCATCCTCTTCTACCTTAGTGTCGTTGATGGTCTTCAGGAATTCTTGGGTGGAGTGGATGGAGTGATGTGAGTCTTCTACTAAGTATTTTAGTCTTTGATGTAGCTCCTTGGCTAATCTATAAGTTGGTGTTCCAGGTAGCGAGACTATGGGTCTGGCGGGGGGGGGGGGGGGCTCCTGGTTTGTGAATTTTGGGTAATCCATAGAAGCGTGGTGTGTTGGATCCGTCTGGTTTCATTTTTTGGAAGTCGGTCTTATTTATTTCTCCAGATTTCTGAAGTTTTTTGAGTAAGCCTGTGATTTGGTTCTCTAGTTGTGGGGTTGAGTCTATCGCCATTTGTTGGTAAGTGTTGGTATCTGTAAGTAGTGCATTCACTTTTCCAATGTAGTCTCTTCGATTTAGAATGACTGTCAAGCGTCCTTTGTCTGCAGGTGGGATAACAATGTTTTTATTTTTTTTTTAAGTCTTTCCAGTGCTTTCCTTTCTTGTGTATTGTGTATTGAGTGTGTTTCCTTAATGTTGGTGCGACTATCTGTCTGATGGCTTGCTGGGCTTCTTCTGTTGGTTGCCTTTTAGTGTTGTTTCTAATGCTGCGAAGAAATCTTTCTTGTCCGCATCCTGGCAGTTGTAATTTAATCCTCTTACTAAGACAGGTTTATCTTCCTCCTGTGTGGAGAAGTAACAGAAAATCTCCTAGTTGCTATTTTCAGTCATGAATTTCCTAAGACCTTCTCTCTGCAAATCCCCTTGTTGTAACCTTCAGAATACTGAAAGGATGAATCCTCAACCAGTGAATGAAGGACTGAGAATTAGGGAATCTACAACGATTTTTTTCCCTTTCCCACCCATAATAATTGCATCTCTTTGTGTGTGTTTGCACGTGTATGGGAATTTGAAAAAGAGGTTGCGTTTTGTTCATGTTTCATTCTTGCCATTTGTTAAAAACAGTTTGATTACAATAAATAGTTATTTTCCTGTTAATGAAAATCAAGGTGCGTATATTATTTAACTTGAATTGGACAGTTCGATAAAATTGGACAGTTTGGTGGTTTAATCAGAATTTTCACATTTGTAACATCTCAGTGAATAGTGAGGCTTAATTCAAGTGCATTACCTTAGTAAATTGTGACAGATTACACTCTAAATTAATTTACTTTACCTAGCACAAACAATTCAGAAAATAATTAGTTTTTATTGCCCCGACCATATGGTCAATAAAATAACTCGAAATTGAAAAACTTAAATACAGCTTGTTCCAGCAGTAAAAATTTGAATTGCTGCATTCACAAATTTCAAGGAAGGATATTGTAAGCAGTAGCTTGTAAGTGGTGAAAAAGATGAAACCAGTAGCAAGATCAACATCATGAGGCTAAAGAGTTCATTCATAAGTGGCTATTCCTAAACCTGCTGGTGCATGCGTTCAGGCTTCTGTACCTTCTGCCTAAGAGAAGAGGTTGTAGCTCATTACCAGGGTGCAATGTATCTTTGATGATGTTGGCAACCTTTCCCACAGCAGCAAGCTGTCCGTGCACAGAAGGCTGGCTTCCACGATGATCTGGGATGTGCACAGCACTTTCTGTTGTGTCTTACTGTCCTGGGCAAAGCAGTTGCCATACTTGGCTGTTATATGCCTGGACAAGTTATATTCACTGGTGCAAGTGTAGAAGTTGGTGAGGGTCCTTATGGACGTGCCAAATTTCCTAAGCCGCTGGAGGAAGAAGCAGCATTGTTGTGCCTTGACCACTGCATCTACATGGAAGTCCAGGACAGGTTATCTGTTATCATCCCTCTGAGGAACTTGACCCTCTCAATCTCAGTTCCGTTGATGTAGTAGGGGCTGTATTCTTTTCTGTTCTTTCTGAAGTGAATGACCTGTTCTTTACTTTTGCCAACACTGAGAGAGAAGTTGTTCTCATTGCACCACGTTACCAAGCCCTCTATCTGCCTTCACTCAGTATTCTGAGATATCTGTCCTACTATGGTGGAGTTGTCAGCGATCTCGTTGCCAAATTCCAAACGAATGGCACCAACATAGTCTTGGGTGTACAGGTAACACAGTTAGGGTATGGAGGACGCAACCTTGGGGGAGAATTCAGTGTTGAGTGTTATTGTGGAAGTGGTGCAGTCGCCTGTCTTCACTGATTGCGGTCTGTGGGTCAGAAAGCTGAGGACCCAGTTGCAGAGGGTGGAGCCAAAATCAAGCTCATGGAGTATGGGGATCAGTCTAGAAGGCAGAGCTGTAGTCAATGAGCAGGAGTTTAACGTAGGTGTCATTCTTGTCCAGATATTCCAGGTAAGTGTGCAGGGCTAGGGATATGGCATCTGCTGTAGACCTGTTACATCAGTAGCAAATTGCAGGGGATCCAAACAAGTTGGGGGACTGAAAGTGATGTGGGCCATGACCAGCCTCTCAAAGCACTTAATGATTAGTGAGGTCAGTGTCATTGGATGGTAATCATTAAGGCATACTACACGTGCTTTCTTAAGTTACGGATTTGATGGTGGTCTTTTTGAAACAGGTCAGGACCTCGGCTTGTAGGAGGGAGAGGTTGTAGATGTCAGTGAATACCTCTGCCAGTTGGTCCAGACTGGATCGGAGTGCTCGGCCAGGGACACCATCCCGGCCCATCGCTTTCCTTTGGTTGACCGATCTGATGTCTGCAGTGGTGACCGAGGGAATAGTCCCATCTGGGACTATTGGGGCAGGAATCACCACACTGCTGGCATTCTGTTCAAACTGAGCCTTGAAAACATTAATGTGATATGTGTCTTTGTCTGCTATCTTGCTCAGCTTTGTTTTGTATCCCATAATGTTGTTGAGACCTTGCCATAGGCAAGAGTCTGTTGGTAGGTTTGGGCCTCTAACTTGGTCCAGTATTGCCTCTTCGCATCCCTCATGGCTTTGCGAAGGTCATATCTGTTTTTCCTGTATTGGTCTGGGTCATCTGAAGACCAGACAGGCAGCAATCAAGTCAGTAGGGAGTGGATTCGCTGGTTCATCCAAGATTTACGGTTGGGGAACAACAGGATTGACTTCTTTGGTATACAGTCCCCCACACATTTGCTAGTGAAGTCCGTGACTGTGGTGGCGTACTTGTCTAGGTTTTCTACCTGATCAGGCCTGTTTTCTTTAGAGTTTACCAAGTTAAGGGATGATCTGACCAAGATATTAACAGGAAAAGACAGAGTTCATAAACATAAGCTGTTTCCATTGATTGGAGACTCTAGAACTGGGGACACAGTTTGAAAATTAGGGACATACCTAAAAGGTATGGAACATTCACCCACAAATGGCAGTTGATGCAAGATGATTTATTATTTTTAAATCAGACAGACAGATTAAGCAAAGGTATTAAGGGATATAGGTCAAAGACAGACATATGGGTCTAGGAGACAGATCAACCATGATTTCACCGAATGGTGGAACAGGCTGAAGGGGCTGAATGATCTACATATATTCGTGAAACATGGTGGACATTTAAACAGTTGACTGGAGTTGGAGGCTCCACAAATATTTCTATCCTCAATGATGGAGAAGTTCAACACATCAGTGCAACAATCTTCAGCCAGAAATTCCAAATGAATAATCCATCTTGGCTTTTATCAGACATCCCCAGTATCACTGGTCAGTCATTAGACAATGTGATCTATTCTGGGTGATAGCAAGAAACAGTTGGAGGAAGTGGGTACTGAAATGGATATGGGCTCTGATAACATTCCAGTAACAGTACCAAAGACTTGTATTCCTGAACTTGCCATGCCCCTAATCATGCTGTTTGAGTTAATCTACAACACAGACATTTACCCAATGTGGAAAATTGCCCAGGTATGTTCTGCACATGAGAAATAGGACAAAATCAATCCAGTCAAATCATCATCCCATCATGCTACTCTTGATGAAGCAATGTAAGATATCACCAACATTACTATTATGCAGCATTCTCTCCACAGATGCTGTCAGACCTGCTGGGTTTCTCCAGAAATTTCTGTTTTGATTCTTTCAGACAAAACTTGCTTAGCAATTAACACAAAATACTGGAGAACCTCGACGATTTTGGCGAGAGAAACTGAGTTGATGTTTTTGAGTCTGTTAATACTCTTCTTCAGAACTGTTCTGAGCCACAGCATCCGGAATTGAAAATATATGACTACCCCTACAGTGTCGCTAGGTCAAAATTCTGGAACTCTCTCCTGCATTGTGGATTTATCTACAGCAAAAGGACTACAACAGCTCAAGGCGGCAACTCACCACCATCTTTTCAAGGGCAACTAAGCATGGCAATAAATGATAACCCAGCTAGTGACACATACATCCCATGAATGAATTAAAAAACACTTAAGTTGTTTGCACTGTAGAAGCAGAAATCCTTAACACTATAATTCATTAATTTTGAAAAGCTAACTTTTACAATATTGCTACGTAATACCTCTTACCTGTTCTCCCAAGGATACACAAATTATTCTAAACCCATGGTGATTTTTCTTTTTTACCAATGGAGCTCTTTGTTGTTTGATGATTACTGCTTCCCCCTTTTCGCCAATCAGATCTGTGAAAAATCCAGATGGCTCTAACACCCAAGGTCTAGGTCCTCCTTCGAACAGCATTTCTTTTGAAGAAGTCAGTGTGACTATAGCAACAGCAACTGGATCAATAGCCTGACATTATAAGAATAGTATGTATTACTGAACTACTCTGTTGGGTGAAATCAGATTTATTAACAAAAATAGGCTTACCCTTGTTAGTAAAATCTTTGTAACTTGAACATAAATTTGTGAACATGTGGCACATGTCACACACTGCAGAAATGGACTGTGAAAGCTGCTCAACTGTAACAATAATATAACACACTTCTGGGGAAAACCAACAATGGATGGGTAATTTGCCATGAGACCTAGGGGCATTGATAGTCCATTTGGCCTATCAAGTTCATTCTGCTAGTGCTTCCAAATAAACCCATTGGACTATAATCTGATGTGAGATTTTTAATTTTGTCCATTAGAACTGACTGTTAGACCAAATGAGCAGAATCCCTCTGCATATTTCTGTAATTAACTCGAGTCTTTTTTGTTGAGAAAAGCTAACAATCTAGACATGAAATCCAAGATACTCACAGTCTGTACCAATCAACTAATCACTGCCATTTAGCTCCACAATTGAAGACCTGTGTGTCATTTTCTTACATGCCTAAGTAATGCAGAGGTAATTTCACAGTCTTTAATTTTCAGACAAGAGATCCCCTTTCCCTTAGGCAAGTTAATAAATACTCTTTCCTCCTGCACAATATTAACATTAAAGTTAATATGTTTTCAAGTGAATTTATTTAAGAATCTGCTCCAATAACAGGTTTTTATAAGGCCTGAGGAATGAGATAAAAATTATGTATAAAACACAACTGGTTTATATGCACACTGAAAAAAATATTATCCAGTCAGACCAATCATGATTTCACGAATTAATATTCACAAAACTTGCACATATGAATATGAACAAATAGAACAATCCAAGTAAAGACATATAGCCAAGTACTCTCTCAAACAATCTTCAAAAGGAACAGTACAGGAAATACTGAATAAGCAGTCCTCTTTTAAGATGGTATTTGGAGGCACTTACATTAATTTACTTGTTTTATTCATTACATTTGCATGGTTTGCTTATGAAAGTGCACATCTGAAGGTATTATTAGCTTTCTGGTGCTTTTATCTGCATTTCAGTATTAATCCTGGTACCAACCAATATGATTCATTGACATGGAAGAGCTAGAAGAACCACTATTTTTCAAGTTAGGTCTAAAGGGCTAAGACAGTAATAGGACTTTAAAAAAGCAAAAGATGCCCACAATAATGGTGAATTATAAGTCTAAAAAAATTATAGAATTTCCAGGATGCTTTTCATGGGTTTGGAATTTGGTACTTAAATTTATAAGTGACAGAAATAATCGCTGCAAAAAAAAAAAAATTAGCATCCAGCCAAAATACTTGGTTTGTTTTCTAAGGACGAAGGACAACATATTAGAGAAGTTTTACAGAGCTGTTGCACTTAGCACGACGTGAAACGGCAACATATAAAATTGCAAGTCGTTGGTCTATGTTTTTGTACTTGATTTTATTTATTGCAGTCACATGTACCTAAGTACAGTGAAAACCTTTGTTTTGTGAGCAGTACGGATGGATCATTGCAAATAAGGACCCACAAATCATAGGGTGCTTAGAGCGAGGCATGCAAGGTTGCCACTACACAGGACATGCACGAAGCAAGATGAACATTATTTGAAGTTACAATGTTCCATTCGGCAAAGCAGGGAAGAAGCGGTTTTAAACCTTTTTGTGCATTTGTTCAAGCTTCTGTATCTTCTGCCTGATGAAGAGGTTGCAATAGAGCATTACTGGGATAGGAGGGGTCTTTGATGATGTTGGCAGCCTTTCTGTGGTAACAAAGTGTAAATGGACTCCATGGAAACCATTGGTTTCCATGATGGTTTAAGCTGGGCACGCAATGTTCTGTTATTCCTTATGGTCCTGGGCACAGCAGTTGCCATAGCAGGCTGTTATATAACCCAATGGATTGTTTTCTGTGGTGCATCTGTAAAAATTGGAGGAGGTCCTTATGGACATGCGGAACTTCCTAAGCCGCCTGAGGAAGATGCGGCATTGTTGTGCCTTCTTGACTGTCGCATCTACGTAGAAGGTCCAGGACAGATTGTTCTTCATCTTCACTCCTAAGAACTTGACCCTCTCTGCCTCAGCTCCGTTGAAGTCAATGATCAGTTCTTTTTTTTGCCAGGAGAGGTTGTTATCATTGCATCATGATACCACGCACTCTATCTCCTTTCTGTATTTTGACAGATTGTGGTAACTAGTCTGCAACAGGCGTAAACAATGTATGATTTTGGGAAAAAAAAGGAGTGTGCAACTCTGATATTTTATTTATGATCATATGCAGGAATTTGATTTAATATACCCTTCAGATGAGGAGTAAAGATTGGTGTCACCAAGCGTAAAATTATTTTTGATTACAGTCATCAAATTGTAAATAAAGGAAGAATAGTGAACCCTCATCCAAGAACGTGGCAAGAAGAATGACTGTTTAAAAAAAAAATGTCTGCAATGTGAACATCCCTGACACCACCAACAATCTGTTAGGGATTGGATAGAGCATACAAGATGACACAGTTCCTCATTGTGAATTGAAGCAAGAAAGACGAGGCACAGATTTAAACTGATGTGCAAAGGAAATAAACATGATATGGCAATAAACATTTGTACACAAGTGGTTCAGGTCTGGAATGTACTTTCTGGAAGTAAAGGTGGTGACATTTCAATTAAGGTATTCAAGAGGATATCAGATGATTATTAAACTGAAAGAATATGCAAGGGTATGGGGAAAAGGCAGGAGAATAGCATTAAGCCATGATGCTCAATTAGAAAGCCAGTGCAGACATGATGGACTGAATGACTTTTACCTACACCATCACATTTCTGTGATATGGGAAACAACTAATAAGTGGTGTTGGAGTTTTTTGTGTGAAAATCTGAATAAATGATTAGAACAAAAATTGCCTGAACTGTCTAAACGACTTTCAACCTCTGGTGCTTAAACAGGTTGGTGTCCAGATTCTTGAAGGTTGATGGAACTGGACTAATTCAGGCAAGTGGGTAGTATTGCATCCCACTCCTGACTTGTGCTGTGTAGATGGTGGACAGGTTTTGGGAAGTCAAGAGGTGTGTTATTCTCTGCAGAATTCCTAGCCTCAGACCTCATGGTCTATCACATTATCACTAATCCAACATTCCAGTGTTCTTGGAACAAAGTGATGATGCAGACACCAGATTTTTTTTTATATAAGGCACCAGAATGTCACAATCTATACATAAAGTTCTAGAAGTTATTCTTCTTTTAACTCCATGTTAAGTAGTGAGGCATTCGCCCACGTCTGGAGCACTAGTCAGTATGAAAAGTCATTCCTGGTTGGGTCGAGCTCAGTTTGAAAAGAGATCTTTGTTAACTCTGCTCTCTTTACATTCGGAGAACTAAACAAAAAATACATGACTTAAAGATTGGTCCTCAATGCGACCATTATTACTTAGGTAAATCTGACAAGGAGCTGCTCTTGAGATATAAACTGATGGGGGGGGGGGGGTCTAATACTAAAATTGCACACTCAGAAATATATCATTTAAAATGTGTGCCACTTATCGTAGGTTATGTACAAAATGAAACAACGACAGTCCCATTACTTTAGATTCATGAGATCCATTGGCTTTCTGCAATGAGTTTTTCCTTAAATTTAACTGCTAGCCAAATCCAGTATGAGATCACGTGAAAATCTTTTATGTTCTCAAAATCTATAAAAGCAACTCAAAAGATAAAAGTTATGTTCAAGTGATCAATGATGTGGATATTGGTTGGTTAGTTAAGTTGGCTGGATAGCTGGGTTGCGATGCAGAGTGAAACCAACAGTGTGGGTTCAGTTCCTGCACCAGCTGAGGTTACCATGAGGGACCATCCTTCTCAACCTCTGCCCTTACCAGAGATATGGTGATCCTCAGGTTAAACCACCACTAGTTATCACTCTCTAATGAGAGGGAAGCTCCTATGGTCCAGTAGGACTATGCTGATGATATGATCAATAATCTTCAGCATTAAATACAGAATTTAAAATCCAACAGCGTATACAGTAATTCAAAAATGGAGATGCTGAGGAAAAATGAAAATTTTATATCCAAAAGAACAAAGTGCCAGACATTCTTACATAATAAAGCACACACAATCAGTAAATAGCAATAAGAAAAATGGATTACACTGAACATTTTCACATAATACAAGCAGACAAAGATTTAATGGCTCTGTTTGAAAGATACTTGATGAAAAAAATGAAATAGACAAGATATTCAAAGTATATGCAGAATAAAAAAAAATCACCAGCTTATTATTTTAAGAACTCATATATAACTGATAAGCCTCATAATATAGATGTTATACTAAAGCAATATTTGACTGCAATATTATGGCTTGGGTTGTGTCACAGATGCTTACTCTAAGCCGCTGGTAAGAAGCAATGGTGATACTGCTGCTAAAATGGACCTCCAGAAATCCAGCACTAGCTGTTAGTACCGTATGGCCGGGTGTCTCTGCTTCAACGCGTATTCCTGTGCAATGTGCAGCATCTGGCTCTAATCTCCCTGGTAGAAAACAGTTGAAAGTTAGAGTAAAGATTTTGATTTACGAGAAGATATGGCCAAGAAAGTGTACTTAAGTGAGAATACTTAACAATATTAATTAATTTTTTTGCAATTAAATGTGTAGTAAAAATACAAAGTAAACAAAACAGCATGAAATTGTTTTGGTATCAATGCTTACTCATTATGGTGCAATAATCGCAACCAACTGTAATGTCAGACAAGTCATATTCCAGAGTGCAACTTTCACTTTAGTCATCAGCTTAAGATTTCTTACACAACTGACAAGATTGCAAGCATTTCCTGTGAAGAACTTACTGCCCATTCACGAGATATAGTTCGCTTCCCTTGATTTGTAAGACAGGGGGCTAGCTGACTGAATTTTCTCACTTAACTAATGTCGGTTTAAAACGTTTTTTTCCAGCTCTGGAGGCCTGAATACTTTTACAAACTAAACATCGTCATAGAGTCATAGAAATGTGCAGCACAGAAACAGACTCTTTGGTACAAGTTGTCCATGCCGACAGATATCCTAATCTAATCTAGTCCCATTTTCCAGCATTTGGCCCATATCCCTTTAAATGTTTGCTATTCATATACCCATTGAGATGCCTTTTAAATGTTGTAATTGTACCAGCCTCCATCACTTCCTCAGGCAACTCATTCCATACACGCATCACTTCTGCATGAAAAAGTTGCCCCTTAGGTCCCTTTTAGATTTTTCGCCTCTCACCCTAAATCTATGTCCTCTAGTTCTGGACTCCCCAGGGAAAAGTCCTTGTCTATTTACCATATCTATCCTTTTGCTGGAATGGATCTCTTTTTTGAACTCAACAATGTTTGTTATAAAACCATGGTGGATAAAGTGAGGACTGCAGATGCTGGAGGCCAGAGTCAAAGAGTATGGTGCTGGAAAAGCACAGCCGGTCAGGCAGCATTCGAGGAGGAGAATCGACGTTTTGAGTATAAGCTCTTCAACAGAAATGAAGGGATGGCCCAAGAAATAAATTGGAAGGGAGTGGGGCTGGAGGGAAGGCAGCTGAGAATGCGATAGGTAGATGAAGGTGGGGATGAAGGTGATAGGTTAGAGGGGAGAGTGGAACAGATAGGAGGGAAGGAAGATGGACAGGTAGGAGGGTGGTGCCAAGTTGGAAGATTGGACCTGGCATAAGGAGCAGGGGAGGGGGAAAATGTAGAAACTGGTGAAATCCACATTGATCCTTTATGGTTGGAGGGTCCCAAGGTGGAATATCAGGAGTTCTTCCTCCAGGCGTCAGGTGGCTAGAGTTTGACAGTGGAGGACACCCAGGACTTGCATATCCCTGGCGGAATGGGAGGGGGAGTTAAAGTGTTCAGCCACATGGTTATAGAGCCATGCATCATATAGAGTCATTGAGTTGTATAGCACAGAAAGAGACCCTTCAGTCCAACTCGGCCATGCTGACCAGATATCCCAACACAATCTGGTTCCACCTGCCAACACCCGGCCAAAATTCCTCCAAACCTTTCCTATTCACATACCCATCCAGATGCCTTTTAAATGCTGCAATCATATGAGCCGCCACCACTTCTTCTGGCAGCTCATTCCATACAGGTAACACCCTCTGCGTGAAAGAGTTGCCCCTTAGGTGTCTTTTATATCTCTCCCCACTCACCTTAAAACTATGCCCTCTAATTCTGGACTCCCCCAACCCCAGGGAAAAGACTTTGTCTATTTATCCTATCCATGCCCCTCATGATTGTGTAAACCTCTTTATGGTCATTCCTCAGCCTCCAACGCTCCAGGGAAAAACAACCCCAGCCTATTCAACCTCTTCATATAGCTCAAATCCTCCAACCCTGGCAACATCCTTGTAAATCTTTTCTGAACCCTTTCAAGTTTCACAACATCTTTCCGATAGGAAGGAGACCAGAATTGCATGCAATATTCTAACAGTGGCTGAACCAATGTCCTGTACAGCCGCAACATGACCTCCCAACTCCTGTACTCAATACTCTGACCAATAAAGGAAAGCAGACCAAATGCCTTTTTCACTATCCTATTTACCTGCGACTCCACTTAAGGAGCTATGAACCTATACTCCAAGGTCTCTTTGTTAAGAAACACACCTTACACCAAGTGTATAAGTTTTGCTAAGATTTGCTTTCCCAAATGCAGCACCTCACATTTATCTGAATTAAACTCCATCTGCCACTTCTCAGCCCATTGGCCCATCTAATCAAGATCCCATTGTAATCGGAGGTAACCTTCTTCACTGTCCACAACACCTCCAATTTTGGTGTCATCTGCAAACTTACTAACCGTACCTTTTATGCTCACATTCAAATCATTTATATAAATGACAAAATGTAGCAGAGCGAGCATTGATGCTTGTGGCACACCACTGGTCACAGGCCTCCAGTCCGAAAAGCAACCCTCCACCACCACCCTCTGTCTTCTACCTTTGAGCCAGTTCTGTATCCAACTGTATCAAATACAGTTCTCCATGTATTCCATGTGATCTAACCTTACAAACCAATCTCCCATGGGAAACCTTGTCGAACGCCTTACTGAAGTCCATATGGATCATGTCCACTGCTCTGCCTTCATCAATCCTCTTTGTTACTTCTTCAAAAAAACTCAATCAAGTTTGTGAGATCCTAATCAGTCCTTGCTTTTCCAAATACATGTACATCCTGTCCCTCAGGAATCCTTCCTGCAGCTTGCCCACCACCAATGTCAGGCTCACTGGTCTATAATTCCCTGGCTTGACCTTACCACCCTTCTTAAACAGTGGCACCATGTTAACCAACCTCCAGTCTTCCGGCACCTCACCTATGACTGCTGAGATACTTTTATCATCGATAAAGGGCCCAGCAATCATCCCTAGCTTCCCACAGAGTTCTAGGGTACACCTGATCAGGTCCTGGGCATTTACACTTTTATGTGTTTCAAGACGTCCAGCACTTCCTCCTCTGTAATATGGACATTTTTCAAGATGTCACCATCAATTTCCCTACATTCTATATCTATTGTGTCCTTTTCAACAGTAAACACTGATGCAAAATACTAGCTTAGTATTTCCCCCATCTCCTGCGACTCCACACAAAGGCTGCCTCGCTGATCTTTGAGGGGCCCTATTCTCTCCCTAGTTACCTTTTTGTCTTTAATGTGTTTGTAAAAACCCTTTGGATTCTCCTTAACTCTATTTGCCAAGCTTTCTCATGTCCCATTTTTGCCCTCCTGATTTCTTTCTTAAGTATATTCTTACTGTCTTTATACTCTAAGGACTCATTCAATCTATCTTGTCGATACTTGACATTTGCTTCCTTTTTCTTAACCAAACCCTCAACTTATTTCATCATCCAGCTTTCCCTACACCCACCAGCCTTTCCTTTCACCACAGGAAATGACATCACCAATCAAGGAAACCTAAACACTTCAACAGAAAGCAGGCCATGAGGCCAGTGCTTCACCCGGAGGCTCACAGATGATGTTACCTAGTATGGTGATGAAATGTCTGAAAACAAACTTTCACGATTCAGCTTAATACGTCTAACACTAACTTCAAATGCAGTTTTGTTCACCCTATCCTGAAGAAGATTTTTTGCTGGTGATATTCAGTTTCACAAAGAGAGAATATTCCTCTTATAAGCTGTGATAGCAAGTCTTTTTTACAAGTGCAATGTGCTTCACAGCTAGCAACTGAATTAAACCTTGCATGCTCTCTCAGCTTCTTTGTATCTGCCAATGCTGAACAGGCAATCCCCCTGTTCTGCTTCTATCCATATCGGTTACTGAAAATGCAGATCAAACAGAAATCCAGGTTCAGCTACCCACTGAACAATAATCGGAATGACTCAATGCAAATACAGGCTGTAAACCAATGATTGAATTTCAAAAGACTTAACCAATATTAATGTGACTTGAAGTAGGGGTTCCCAAGGTAGATGAACAATTGCAAAGTGTGTTTCATTCCAAAGAAGTGGAAATAGAGACAGCCTATCTACAGGCATGCATACTGAAGGTTTGTGAATAGATCATCTCTTAAGCCATTCACAAAGCAACCAGACCATTATATGGGTAATCAACTTGGTGAGAAATTAAATGTTAGGCATAGTCACCTTAAGACAACAAACTCTACCTGAGAAATGGAGTTAATTCAGCCACAAGTACATCTGTATAACCTGTCAGTTGTAAATAACAAAAAACACAAGACAGAGAAGCAAGACTCATGAGTGTGCCACTTTTTCATAAGCTCATTCAGAGGATATGGGTGTTGCTGGCTGGGTCAGCATTTATTAACCATTTCTAACTGTCCTTAAGGTGGTGGTGAACTGTCTTCTTGAACCACTGCAGTCTAAATTGGTTTAAGTAGTGCTACAGTGCCATTTTTACGGGAGTTCTAGGGACTTGACCTGATAACTAAAGGAATGATGAAATATTTCCAAGTCATATGGGGAAATTGCAGGTGGTGGTGTTCCCATGCATTGGCCACCCTTGTCCTTCTTAATGGCATTGGTTGTGGATTTGATAGGTACTGTATAAGGTACCTCAGTGAATTTCTACAGCATCTTGACTACGGTGCACACAGCTGCTTTCACGTGTCAACGGTGGGGAGAGTGATGTTTTGAGGATGTGGTGCCAATCAAGTGAACTGCTCTGCCCTGGATAGTATCAAGCTTGATCGTTGTTGGAGCTACGCCTATCTAGGCGGGTAGGAAATATTCCATCAAATTCCTGACTTGTGCTTTGCAGATGGTGGGCAGGCTTTGAGGAGTTAGGAGGTGGGCCATTCACCGTAGGATTTCTAGCATCTGACGCACTCGTGTAGCCATAGTATTTTTCAGGCTAGACCAGTTCGGTTTCTCGTCAATAACACCTCCAGCATCTTCATAGTGGGGCCCTCAGTAGTGGTAAAGCCATCGGATTGCTGATCTCACCGTCTCCTCCTTGAATCTTTTCATGGCAGGTCATAGAGTAAAACAGCACGGAAACAAACCCTTTGGCCCAAACTGGTCAATGCTGACCACGGTGCCCACTCAGCTAGTTCCAAGTGCCCTCATTTGGTCCATATCCCTCTAAACCCTTCCCACCATGTTCCTATCCTATTTTTTCTTTAAAATGTTGCTATTGTACCCACCTCAACCACTTTCTCTGACAGCCGTTCCATATACGCACCACTCTCTGTGTGAGGAAGTTGCTCCTCAGGTCCATCTTAAATCTTTCCCCTCTCACCTTGAACCTATGCCCTCCAATTTTCAATTCCCCATCCATGGGAAAAGGACTTTATGCATTCATCCTATCTACACTCATGATTTTATACACCTCATTAAGGTCACCCCTCATTCTCCTATGTTCCAAGGAACTATCTTGCTACCCTCTCCCTATAACTCAGTCTTACTGGTTCTGGCAACATTCTCAAATCTTCTTTGCACTTTTTCAAGTTTAACCATGTCTTCCTTATAATAGGGTGACCAAAACTGTACACAATACGTCAAGTGCACCCTTACCACTGACTTATACAACTGCAACATAACGTCCCAAATCCTATACTCAAAGCTTTGACCAATGAAGGCCAACATACTAAGTGCCTTCTTCAACACCTGGTTTACCTGTGACACTGCTTTCAAAAACAATGCACTTTGTACTCCTAGGTCTGTCTGTTCCATAATATTCCTCAGGACTTTACCATATACTGTATAAGTCTACCTTGGTTTGACATTCCAAAGTGCAGCACTTCACACTTATCAATATTGAACTGCAATTGCCAATCCTCAGCCCACTTCCCCATCTGATCAAGATCCCTCTGATATTTTTGTTAACCTTCCTCAGTATCAACAATACCTCTTAATTTTGTATCATCTGCAAACTTCCCAATCATGCCTTGTACATTCACATTCAGATCATTTATGTAAATAAAAAATGTCCCAACAATGACCCCTGACACAAACCTCCAGTCTGAGAAGCAACCTTTAACCATCATCCTCTGCTTCCTACAATTGAGACAATTTTGAATCCAGTTAGCTAGCTCTCCCTAGATCCCATGTGATCTAACCTTCATTACCAGCCTGTCATGCGGGATCTTGTCAAAGACCTTCCTAAAGTCCTTACAGACAACATCCACTGCACTACTCTAAATCTATCCTCTTGGTTACCTCTTTAAAAAACTCTAAAACATCTGTCAGACGTGACTTACCGTGCACAAATCCATATTGACTATCCCTAATCAGACCTTGACTATCCAAATGCTGGTTGATCCTGTCCTTCAGTATTCCCTCCAACAACTTGCCTACCACTAATGTCAGGCTCACATGTCTGTACAGTCATAGAGATGTACCGCATGGAAACAGACCCTTCGGTCCAACTTGTCCATGCTGACCAGATATCCCAACCCAATCTAGTCCCACCTGCCAGCATCCATCCCATATCCCTCCAAACCCTTCCTACGTAGTTCCCTGACTTACCTTTACTATTTTTCTTAAATAATGTGAACATTAGCCACCCTCCAGTGTTCTGGAACATTACTAGTGGCTAAAGATGAAGCAAAACTCTTTGCAAGGGGCTCTGCAATTTCTTCCCTAGCCTCCCACAACTTGATCAGGGTGGACTTGATCAGGCCCGGGGATTTATCCACCTTAATGCAGTTTAATGCTGTAAACACCTCCTCTCTGGTAATATGTACACAGTCTATGACATCCGCACTTGTTTCCCTTGTTTCAGCAGCATTCATGATTCTCTCCTCAGTAAACACAGAGGATAAATATTCATTAATAATCTCCCACAACTCGGCAAGATGGTGGCATAGATGGCTCTGCCTAACAGCCAAGGCATACTGGTGTTTTTTGCCATCCCTGGCCATCTTATGTGGAGAATTATTAGTTTAAAACCTTACAGAATACATATTCGTTAATGTTTGGGAGTGGGAAGGATGCCAAAAGGAAAAGGAGTGAGCAAACAACAGCAGGGAGGACACTACCCTGCAGCACTGGGCACACCAGGGGCCACAGCATTAGCCTCTCCCGAACCCCCAGGGGTCCTGACAGACTCACAGGAATTGGCGACGGCGAGACTTACCTCGAAGGTTGGGGCTGTGATTGAGGAGGTCCGTGAGGAGACCCTTGCCCAGGTTCATCCCATCGCGTCCATGCTGCAGAAGCATGAACAGGAGATTGTGTCCTCATCTGGTCGGATCCAGGTACTGGAGCAGGAGATGCGGGCTTTACGAGACCAGGTTGACGACCTAGAAAAATCAAGGTTGGAGGACGAATCTTCGGACTGTGGAATTCCCGGAGGGTGAAGAAGGTGGGCAGCCAGTCAGCTTCTTTGAAAACTGGCTGCCGCAGTTCCTGGGCCTTCAAATCGAGTGCGGCCGGCTCAGATTGAAAGGGTCTATCGGATCGCAGTGCACAGGTCTGAGCCGGTATAGCACCCCCACCTAGCGCACTTCACACATACAAGGACAAGCAAAAAGTGATAGAAGCCGCCAGACCACTGGGAAAGGAGCCACAGTCACTGCTGCACAAGGGGTCAAAAATCACAATATTCCAGGATTTCTCGGCAGCTATAATTCAAAAGAGGAAGCCCTTCAATGAAGTTAAAAAGAGGCTGAGGAACCTGGGCATCCAATACTCCACAAGGTACCCCGCAGTGCTCAGTTTCAGCCACGAGACTCAGTGGATAAAGCTTAGAACTTTGAAGACACTTTAACCAGACCGACTGGTCTGAAGAATACAGTTAATGCTCATCTTCTTTTCCTTCTTTCCCTGTGTTTTCCCTTTCTCTCTCCCCCCTCCCCTTTTTATCTTTCTCTTTCCCTAATAATTTAAAAATAAATCTTGGAATATGCTCTTCCTATCATATTTTTATAACTGGATTTTATCATGGGCAAGTTTGTGGGTGTCCTTTGTTGTCTCCCTTTTTTTGTTCTCTTTCAGTCACAAGTAGGGGTGACATGGAGCTGGGGATGGGCAGAGTGCTTATCCTGACTTTGTCTTTTTTGTTGACTTAAGGATCATCTCCTAGTTTAGTTTTTTTTTGCCTAAGGCTACAGCACAGTCCAGGCCTCAAGGAGCTGTGGAGGAGGAGATGGATAGGGTGAGTGCCCGCGATGGTGAGGGAAAAAAAAGTCTCCCGTTCAAGGTTTTATAGTTGGTTTTCTTTGCAGTTTTTTGGTAGCAATAGTTGATTGTACTGATCATAGAGTAGCTTTTGCATACATAATTCTGCTACTCTGAGTCTTTGTTTACTTATACTCAGCACACTAAGTAGGATTCTCCCTCCTGGGGGTTCAAGGGTCTCTGAAAGGGGATATGGCAAAGTATCTTCTTAAATGGTGCACATGGAACATCAAGGGAAGTAATTCACCTGTTAAAAGGAAAGAAGTGCTTTCTAGCCTCAAGTGTGAAAAGGTTGATATCGCTCTGTTGCGGAAAATCCATCTTGATGATGGGGAAAACACCTGAAGCTACAACAAGGGGGGTTACGACCGAGTATTCTTTTCATCCTTTACTACTAAAAGTAGGAGAGTGGCGGTGCTTATCCAGAAAATTCTTCCGTTCACATTATTAGAGCAGATGAAAGATGAGTAAGGACAATTTGATACATGGGGAGGAATATCGCATTTTAAATGTCTCCTGTCCTCCGGCACATCCCTTCAGATTTTTGGTTAGTGCCGTTTCAAGGTTGAATGCCTTTGGAACAGCCGGGGGGTGGGGTTGATTGGTGGTGATTGAACTTGCCTTTTGGATCAGATAGTGGACAGGATGCCTAGTAGGCCCCCAACTATTTCTTCACAGGCCAAGCAGGTGGTTGACTCGTGTGAGCAGTTGGGGCTGGTTGATATTTGGATATGTCTTCACCCTACTGGCAGGGACTTCACATTTTTTACAAACCCACACAAATGTTACACGAGGATTGATCTTCTTCTGGCTCCCCCAACCCTTCTGGATTTGATTATCAGTTGTAAAGTTTGGAACATAGCTATCTCTGATCACACAGCAGCATATTTGGAGGTTAAGGCCCAGGGTGAGGAGCTCGGTTTGCAGCACTAGTGTCTGGATCCTTTTCTCCTTAAGGATTCCAAATTTGTGGAATACTTTTTGAAGGAGTTTCAGGAGTTCTTGACCATCAACTCTGGAACAGCTAGTACCCCATCTATGCTATGGAAGACCGCTAAAGCCTTTGCTAAGGGATTAGCTATTTCCTATTCGGCTAGAAATGACAGACGGAGGAACAGCAACGTCCACTTGAGACGCGGCTGAAAGCCGCCGAGGCAGCACAATTTGCATGGCCTTCAGTGACTAAGCTACAGTGGATCACGGCCCTCAGACTGCCATGAATTCAATACTTACACAAACTGCAAAGAAAGAACTTGCTTTTGCTAAACAAAGGCTGGTCAAGTATGGAGATAGGCCAGGGAAGTACTTAGCGTATCTGACTAGAAAAAAGCGTGCTCCCCAATCTATTACTGCAATTAGAGATAGCGCCGGGATTCTCACGTACGATGCCAACAGGATTAATGAGGCTTTTCGGAGTTTTTACTCTGAATTGTATTGGTCTGAAAGTTGAGGACAGGTGTGCTAAAATGGAAGCCTTTAGGAACCTGGACCTCCCGGGGTAACCTAGGAACTGGCCTCTTTCCTTAATGCCCCTTTGATAGTTCAGGAAATACAGGAGGCAGCTAGGCAACTTCAGAGTGGGAAAGCGCCTGGCCCTGATGGTCTCCAGGGTGAGCTTTATAAGGAGTTTATAGGGATTCTGTCAGGGCCAATATTGGAGATGTACAATCACTCTAATATGCATGCATGCTTACCACCATCTTTGAGAGAAGCTAGTATTTCTCTCATTCTTAAGAAGGGGAAGGTTCCTGAGGATTGTGCTTCCTACAGGCCCATCTCTCGATTAAATTCAGATTTTAAGATTCTGTCTAAGATCTTGGTGCTGAGATTGGAGGTGTTGCTCGATATTGTCAAAGAAGATCACACAGGTTTTATAAGGGGCTGTAGGTCTTCTAATAATATTAGAAGGTTGCTGAATATGGTCTAACTATGTCAGCAATGATCAATTCAGGGGTTGGTGATTTCCTTAGATGCAGAGAAAGCATTTGACCAGGTGGAATGGCTGTATCTCTTCTATATCTTAGAGTGGTTTGGGTTGGGTGAGGTCTTGGCTAGGTGGGTGAAGGTTTTATATTGCCACCCTCTGGCCATGGTCATCACCAACAGGGTGAAGTCTGGGAACTTCAGGATTGGTAGGGTAGACGTCAAGGCTGCCCCCTTTCACCATTGTTGTTTACGTTGGTGTTAGAGCCGCTGGCAGAGGCCGTTCGTCAGAACACCCACATAACCGCTCTGGAAGTGGGATTGCTGATACAGTGCATTAATATATTCTGAAATATCCCCAAATATAAGATCAACTTCGCAAAATCAAGGTTATGCCTTTTGGGAACTCAAGGAAATGGCAGCGGTTGAAGGTGGCCCGAGGTTCCCTCTGAAGTGGTCACAGGTAGGGTTCCGATACCTAGGCATTTTTATTACCCCCATGTTTGATCGGTTATTTCGGACTAGCTTTGCTCACTTGTTTGACAATATTAGGCGGGATTTCCAGAGATGGGAGGCTCTTCCAATTTAATGGTTGGGCCAAATAGTCATCACTAATATGAATTCCTTCCTTGTTTGCTTTATCCCACATGTATGCTCCTATAATGTTTCCCAGTTCAACTCTGCAGAAACTTATGGGTTGGTTTAATTCCTTGTCTGGCATCATGGACGATCACTCATCAAACTCACAAAATTGCAGTTGCCTCAAGCATGGGGTGGAGCTGATTTCCCAGACGTCAGGAGCTATCACTTGAGTTCCCTGCTGTCCTGTGCGCGCGATTGGGGGTAATAAAAATGCCTAGGTATCGGAACCCCACCTGTGACCATTTAAGAGGGAACCTCGGGCCACCTTCAACCTCTGGCATTTCCTGGAGGTCCCCAAAGGCATAACCTTGATTTTGCAAAGTTAATCTTATATTCTGAAATAGCCCAAAATAAATTAATACACTGTATCAGATGGGGTACGGAGGTCATCAATATGGCTGGATATCGAGGCCTCCCAGGCAAAGTCCTCTCTTATTAACCTGTTGTTCATGGATAAGATGAGGGCAGTTATGGACCACTGCCAGAACCCCATTGTTATTAGTACAGTCACAGCATGGAGGATGATGTGTCAGAGTGAGGGTTGCTTATCCAAGACTTCATCACTTTTGTCCATAGCTGGGACAGACTTTGAACAGAAGACTGGGCATCCATTAAGTCCTATGAACCATCAACAGCAGCAGAACTGTACTCCAACACAATTTACAACTCATAGGTTGGCATATCCCCGACTCATCCATGATCATCAAGTAAGGGGATCGTGCTAGGAGCAGTACCAGGCACACATAAAAATTAACTGTATACCTGGGGGATCAAGTAACCAGGGCTACTTGCGCACCAAACATCATAAGCCGCAAGTGAGACACAGCTAAACGATTCCATACCAATGGATCAGATCTAAGCTCTGCAGTTCTACCACATCCAATTGTGAATGGTGATGGTCAATGAAGGAGGAGGCTCCATAAATATTCCCATCCTCAATGGTGGAAAGGCCCAACACATCAGTGCAAAAGATAAGGCTGAAGCATTTGCAGCAATCTTCAGCTAGAAGTGCTAAGTGAATGATCCATCTCGAACCCTGCCAGTGGTCTACGAATCTTCAGCCAATTCAATTCACTCCACATGATATCACGAAACAACTGGAGGCACTAGATACTGCAAAGGCTATGAGTCCTGACAATATTCTGGCAATAGGATGAAAGACTTGCGTTCCAGAACATGCTGCTCCTCTAACCAAGCTAGTCCAGCACAGTTACAACACTAGTATCTACCTGAAATTGTGGAAAGTTGTCCATATTTAATCCAATTAGCCAATTACCACCCATCAGACTACTTTTGATCATCAGTTAACTGATGGAAGGAGTCATCGACGGGATTATCACATGGAACCTGCTTAGCAATAAACTGCTCAGTGACGCCCAATTTGGGTTCTGCCCGGGCCACTCAGCTCCTGACGACAGGCTAGATTTGGTTCAAACATGGACAAAAGAGCTGAATTCTGGAGGGGAGGTGAACGTGACAGCCCTTGACATCAAGGCCACATCTAACTGAATGTGACAATAAAGAGCCATGGCAAAAGTGGAATCAATAGGTATCAAGATTGGAGTCATGCCTGGCACATAGGAAGATTGTTGTAGATGTTGGAGTCAGTCATCTCAGCTCCAGGATACCCGTCTGCAAGGAGTTCCTCAATGGTAGTGTCCTAGGCCCAACCATCTTCAGCTGCCTCAGCAATGACCTTCTCTGTATCAAAGTCAGAAGTGGGGATGTTCACTGATGATTACACAATGTTCAGCACCATTTGTAACTCCTCAGATATCAGGTTTGGGCTAACAAGTGGCAAGTAATATTCACAAATGATAGGCCATGATCACCTCCAAAACGAGACAATCTAACCACTGCCCCATAACATTCATTAGTCTTACCATCATTGAATCCCCACCCCACACTATCAACACCCTGGGGATCACCGATCAAAAACTCAACTGGATCCACATGAACGCAATGGCTATAAGAGCAAGTCAGAGGCTAGGAATACTGGGACAAGTAACGCACCGCCTAAGGTTCTAAAGCCTGTCAACCAACTACAAGGCACAAGTCATGCGTGTGACTGAATTCTCTTCACTTGCCTGGATGGATGCAGCTCCACCAACATTCAAGAAGCCTGATGCCATCCAGGACAAAGCAACGGATGACTGGCCCCACATCCACAAACATCCACTCCCTACACAACTACTGCTCATTAGCAGCAGTGTGTACAATCTACAAGATGCACTGCAAAAATCCACCAAAGATCTTTAGATAGCACCATCTAAACCCATGACTACTTCTATCTAGAAGGACAAGGGCAGCAGATACATGGGGACACCACCACCTGCAAGTTCCTCTCCATTCCTCCACTGTCACTGGGTCGAAATCCTGGAATTCTCTCTCCAAGGGTATTGTGGGAGAATCTACAGCATATGGACTGCAGTGGTTCAAGGCGGCAGCTCATCACCACCTTAAGGGAAACAAAAAGACCGGCAATAAATGCTGGCCAGCCAGTGGCACCCACATCCTACATGAATAAAACAAAAAAAAATTAATAGAGTAGATGGATCAAAGTTACTAGCTTTCACAGTGAAAGATCAGAACAAGATGGCACAATTCTTAAATTAGAATCATAGCACCCCTATTGTGTGGAAACAGGTCATTTGGCCCAACAATGCCACACAGACCCTCCAAACAGTATCCCACCAAGACCTATTCCCCTACCCCTATTACTCTACATTTCCCCTGACTAGCACACCTAGCCTACACATTCCTCAACACTATGGGCAATTTAGCATGACTAATTCACCTAACCTGCACATCTTTGGATTGTGGGAGGAAACCCACGCGGACACAGAAAATGTGCAAACATAGACAGTTTCCTAAGGCTGGAATCAAACCCAGGTCAATAGACAATAGGTACAGGAGTAGGCCATTCTGCCCTTCGAGCCTGCACCACCATTCAATATGATCATGGCTGATCATCCTTAATCAGTATCCTGTTCCTGCCTTATCTCCATAACCCTTGATTCTACTATCCCTGAGAGCTCTATCTAACTCTTTCTTAAATGAATCCAGAGACTGGGCCTCCACTGCCTCTGGGGCAGAGCATTCCACACAGCCACCACTCTCTGGGTGAAGAAGTTTCTCCTCATCTCTTCCTAAATGGTCTACCCCGCATTTTTAAGCTGTGTCCTCTAGTTCGGCACTCACCCATCAGCGGAAACATGTTTCCTGCCTCCAGAGTGTCCAATCCTTTAATAATCTTATATGTCTCAATCAGATCCCCTGTCAGTCTTCTAAACTCAAGGGAATACAAGCCCAGTCACTCCAGTCTTTCAGCATAAGGTAGTCCTGTCATTCCAGGAATTGACCTCGTGAATCTATGCTGCACTTCCTCAATAGCCAGAATGTCTTTCCTCAAATTTGGAGACCAGAACTGCACACAGTACTCCAGGTGTGGTCTCACCAGGGCCCTGTACAGCTGCAGAAGAAACTGTGCAGGCCCCTAGCACTATGAGGCAGCAGTGCTAACCACTGAGCTACTGTGTCAAGCAACTGAACCACTGTGCTGCTATGTCATTCAGGGTCAAAACAGGAAGCACTTTCTTACACAAAGGGAAGTAGAAATGAGATTAGATTAGATTCCGTATCATGAGAAAACAGACCCTTCGGCCCAACCAGTCACACCGACCCTCTGAAGAGTAATCCACCCAGACCCATTTCCCTCTGACTAATGAACTTAACACTATGGGCAATTTAGCATGGTCAATCCGCCTGACCTGCACATCTTTGGACTGTGGGAGGAAACTCACGCAGACACGGGGAGAATGTGCAAACTCCACATAGACAGTCACCTGAGGCTGGAATCGAACCTGGGACCCTGGTGCTGTGAGGCAGCAGTGCTAACCACTGAGCCACCCATAAATTGGGAAGGCTCTCCTCTTAAAAATAAATTTGAGGTTGAGTTAATTAACATTTTAAATGGAGAGTGAATACTAAAGGATATGGAACGAAGAAGGATAAGTTAAGATACACATCAGCCATAGTTTAACTGAATGATGGAGTCGGTTTGAGAGGCAGAATGGTTTAGTTCTGCTCATATTCCTATACAGTGCCGATACATTTATATGGGTTAGCACTTTAACCATCTTGAATGGAGTAAAACAAAGAAACCCAGGGAAAGAGAGTAAGGAAAAGAATACTATAAAATCAAAACACTACAGTCGATAGAAATCTGAAATAAAAACGTACTGGAATTCCTTGATTTCAAAGAGTTCTTGACTCTAAATATTAACTCGGTTTCCCTCTCCAAGGATACTGAATTTCTCCAGCAATTTGTTTTTATGCAAGAAATGTCATTCCTGACAAAAAAAAAGTACCACAAACCACCTAATTAAATAGCTTAGTGTCAAGCAGTACAAAGTTTTCAGGTCCAGAGTAATAATATTTTGATTCAAGCTTAGATATTGCCTGGAAGTCATCATGCAACTAGTGTACAAATCTGATACCTTTTACCATTAAAGCATGATGGGAAGGAAGCTTCCATTTTACACATTCTGGTATAGGTAGACAAATCTACAACCTGCCAGTATTGTGATGGGTACAGACTGAAACCTGAGTATCACTGCACCTGTACTTTTTAGTTCCTGAAGAATTTATCTTAGTCATTCTAAGTGTTGAGCACAATGATAACACCAACTGCAACACCAGCAAGGATTAATAAAACAAAGTACAAGTGGGCGGCACGGTGGTTAGCACTGCTGCCTCACAGCGCCTGAGACCCGGGTTCAATTCCCGCCTCAGACGAGTGACTGTGTGGAGTTTGCACGTTCTCCCTATGTCTGCGTGGGTTTCCTCCGGGTGCTCCGGTTTCCTCCCACAGTCCAAAGATATGCAGGTCAGGTGAATTGGTCATGCTAAATTGCCCGTAGTGTTAGGTAAGGGGTATGGGTGGGTTGCGCTTCGGCGGGTCGGTGTGGACTTGTTGGACTGAAGGGCCTGTTTCCACACTGTAATGTAAACTAAACAGTAAACTAAACTAAACTAAGAAAAAGTACAAAAATTACAAAGAAATGGCAGATTACCCAGGAAAACCAAATGCATATAGCCAAATGTTTTAGAATACAAAAATAAGCAATTTTAACAAGAATTCAACTCTCAGTCTATTTTTAAGCTACATGCTTTACCCAGACTGATTCAGTTCTTCTGACTTTCTGATCTAATGTTGAAAAAATAAGTACTCCAGGCAGAACCTTACCTAATGACATGAAATTCAGTTTGCGGCAAAGTGTTATTAAATATTCCATGATAAGAAGATTCACATGATTGCTGTTAAATCTTATTCTCAAATCAAACATGTCCAAAAGCCAACATTTTCAAACTTGCACCAATAAGGCTCCATGCAATTAGAAGAGAATTGAATAATGATTTAATATTTAATTGTTTGAAAGATAAGCAAAGTATCCAATTTATTATGAAATAAAAACAAAACAATATCTTTCTACTGTACCTTGAATGACCTTGAATATCCCTTGCTTGTCCATCTCCACTGCCAAGTTCATTAATGTGCAATTATTCACTGGAACCGTTTCCATGGCATCAGTATCCATGAGCCCATAAACCATGATAGGTAGATCAAGGGTCTGACCAACCTCAATTTCTACACGGGATTGGACAAACTCTATACTGACTGGCCTCAGCACATTGACCTAAGGATAATTGAAAATACGGAATTAAATCTGTCAGACAAATTACACACAATTTCAGCCTAGCTCATTCATTTGAAGCATATGGGGAGACTTTCCATGGTCTATCCATGCACACTATTTATTTAGATAGAATAGAAATTAGGGTTTCTTTTAGTGGGCAAGTGCTCATCGTATCAAAAATTCCAAAATCGACTGTGCCCAGATAATCAAGTGCAACACTCAAATCTGGAAAGGAGACAGAGAGCTTGGTAATGTGGTGCAATAATAACAACCTCTCTCTTCATACTGGCAAAACTAAAGAACTGATCATTGACTTCAGAACACGCCCCCATCCACATTGAGGTTGAGAGGGTGAAGAAAAACAAGTTTGTTGGAGTGACAATAACTGACAACTTGCCCTGGAGTTCCCACGTAGATACAATGGTAAAGGTGGCACAACGACTATTCTTTCTCAGGCACCTCAGGAAATTTGGCATGTCCATGAGGAATGTCACCAATTTTTACAGCTACCCTGTAGAAATCACACTGTACAAATGCATAACTGCCTGGTATGGCAACTGCTCTGCCCAAGACCATAAGAAACTAAAGACTGTTGTGTATAGATCATCATGGAAGCTAACCTCCCATCCACAGATCCAGTTATGCATTGCACTGCTGTGAAAATGCTGCCAACATCATCAAAGACCCATTCCATCCCAGTAATGCTTTCCAGGCAGAAGATATTGAAGCCTGAACACGCACCAGCAGATTCAAGGACAGCTTCATCCCTGCCATTATTAGGCTGATGAATGGACTCTCTAACATCAAATACTGCTGATCTTGTTAAAACTGATCATGTCTCATGCAGGTCTGTGTAGCGTAGCTTGCATGCCTTATTCTGTCCAAGTTTTGTTTTCACCTTATGATCTATATGTCCTTGCTTACTATGATCTGCCTGTACTGCTCGCAAACAAAGTTTTTCATTGTCTGACAATAAATAAATCAAATCGAAATTCCCTCGACAGTTTCTCTGGTTAGAACAGTGGTGTAAAATATGCCACTCGAGTCCGTTCATATCAATTCTTCTATTTTTGGTTTCAAGAAAATACTTTACAATTCTTTCTTGCAGCAAATGGAGTACCAATTGTATTCTGTCAATTAGCCTTAATGCAACCTATAAATAAAATGGCTTGTATGTATACAAAACTGTATGGGGTTTCACTTATTCAGAGCATTGTCGAATAGTCAGGAGGGAATTGCCTAGGAGTCCTCGACATTAACCCTAGGTCCTGTGAAGTCTCAAGTCATCAGGTCAAACATAGGCAAGGAATCTGCCGACTGATTACCAGATACCAAACAATCCTTGGCTGATTAATCAGTACTCCTCCATACTGGTCATGACTTGGAGGAAGCAAATAGGCTCTTGATGGGGAATATATGTTGGCCTGGTCAAAATAGCCCACATTCCCTGAATGAATTTTAAAAACTTCAGAAGCCAAACTGACCTGTTCAACAGCAGATATCAGGAGTGCTTTAACATCATGAAAGCCCAAAATCAGTTCTGTTATTTCAGCTTAATAAAATGCAGGAAATGCTGCAGCCCAGGGTATGCAATACTTTAGTATGTGAAGCCTTAAGAGGTGCTATCAGATACTCCTGAAGAGGTGCTCACTTCAAGTTTGAATTCAAGACTGCAGTAACCTGATGCTATGCATAAATCTCATGCACAAATTACAAGGCCATCTGTCATGTTGTGTAATTAGATCTGCAAGCGCCACAGTAGACAGCCATTGCACCAGACAACTCTTGGTCTGCAGCTGTTATTTTTGAAATGTGTGCACTAGAAATGACAGACTTTGTTCTTTATAGCAGGCAAAGATGTATGCATTTTCTCTGGTGAGCCGTGACGTCGATTCTCCTGCTCCTTGGATGCTGCCTGACCTGCTGCGCTTTTCCAGCAACACATTTTTCAGCTCTGATCTCCAGCATCTGCAGTCCTCACTTTCTCCTACATCTGTGATGTACCAATCTGTACTTACTCCATCATATCATTATCAAAAGGTCAGGGGTATCAATTTCTGAACAGTCATTGGCAGGTTTAGGAGTACTGACAGTCACAGTAGATTTTAGTTGCAGATTCTCCCTCCTCCTCTATTGGAGATCATCTGGCACTTGGAAAAGGGGAGAGAGATAATTGTTGCAGCTGGATTCACCCTCTGCAACAATTCTAGCTTTCTCTCCTATAGGAATTTCAAAGCAATCTCTTCAGTAAATAACACATGGAACAACTTCATTCTTCTTCATATGCACATCCTCTCCCTGGCATTTGCCCAGCTTATTCTGCATGAGAAAGGGACTATATTATTCAGCAACGAAGAGTTCTCAACATTTGCATGTGGGTATAATAGTTCAGCTGATATACCAAGTATGCAAAAGAAAAAGACAATATTTGAGAGCAGTGCTAAGCATTTGAAAGTAGGAAGCTCATTAAAGGGGGTTGCCATGACTGGATGAAAGGAATATAAAGTGGGAGAGGTCTTAATTTGTCTTGCTGTTATGATGAAGTCCTGTACTGACAATGGCAACAAAACTGTGAATGGGAGTCTCACAGTAGCAACTTGGATCAAGTCAGATTCTTTCCTGATTTGTTTCCAGATACAAGGAGTTAGATTTCTGGAAAATGTGACCTCATCCTGTGGTGGGATACTCTCCTTCCACCTGATGTAAAGGAGGCATACTTTGATCTAAAGGACTTATTGTACTGCTCTCTTAATCATGAGTTTAAGTCTTCCATTACAGAAGCAATCTTCAGTTAACCCCTACAATGAACACAGCATCGGTTTAATTAAGAGATCCAGTAAAGCAGCATGCATACCAGGCTCTTTAAAGTGCCTACCCTTACCACTGATGAGATGCCCTGCTACCAGTTGGACATGCTGACATTTCCTGCACCATTTACAAATAAGGTGCACACCTTTTAGGGAATGCTGTGCCCGTGACCATTGCATACTAAGAAACAAGAGAAAGACTAAATAAATAAAACAAAATAAAATTGTGTGTGGAGTTCAAAGAGAACAAGAGACCAGATCTTCCAATTGCAATTACTTTACTGTTTACATTTTTATTGTAAACGGTTAACACCAGAATTAAAAATAAGACAGCTTGAAAAATCTAAACTTCAGAATTAAATAGTTAAGGACACCATGATTTATTACTTACTTGCATTTTGCCAAAGTGAATTGGATTATCCACATCTCTAGCATGTATAATGCTGAAACCTCGGCTGTCACTGGTTGCTATAACACCTTTTACTGTCACCAGAGCTACACTTTCATTACCTGATGACCACGTAAAGTTGCCACTTCCACCATTAACCTGTGGAAATATAAAGACTTGTTTAAGACATTTATGAAATCTATTTGTGCAGTTTATGCAGAAAGAATAGCTTAAAAAATAAGACATGGATTATCCAATTTTGTGCTTCAGATGGGGCATTTCACCTGCCAAGAACTACAACTTGTAAGCGTATACGGGAAATTTTGGCTAGATATGTACCGTGAAGTTTCTAGCAAACATTTATGATGAGGAAGATTCCCTGTTTGAAGCAACACATCAAAAAGTTAGCCTTGTACCACAAGACTTTACATAGTAGTGTGTTTCCAGGCAGTCCAGTATATCCTCAGGCAGAATTCAATTTGTTTTTTAAACTAAATGTCAATTTTCTTCTGTTTTTAAGGGAACAGAAACTAGCGTAGGCAAAAGAATAGTTTAGGGAGAAAGTGAACACTGCAGATGTTGGAGATCAGAGTCAAAGAGTGTGCTGCTGCAAAAGCACAGCCAGTCAGGCAGCATCCGAGATTCCTGATGAACAGCTTATGCTCAAAACACCGATTCCTCTGCTCCTTGGATGCTGCCTGACTGGCTGTGCATTTTCAGCACCACATTCTTCAAAAAGAATCATTTGGAGAGAGGGCCCATTTGGTCCAATTAGGTCAGAGCAAATTACTGCAGATGCTGGAGATCACAACGGGTCAGAAAGCATCCAAGAAGATGCCACCTGACCTGCTGTGATCTTACTATTTTTCGCTTTCAGTTTGGTCCAATAAGACTTTGCAGTTCTTTAAAACAGCTTTCCAATCAGTTGTATACCCTTGCTGTTTGCTCATAGCCCTGCAAATTTACCCAAGCATATATCCAATTTCCTACTGAAATTTACTCCCATTAAAAGTAATTTTCATTTCCACCTTTATTGGTAATTAACTTCACTGTCCATAATTAACTCGCACAGGTTTTAAAGCCATCCATCCTGCTCAAATCTTTTTAACTACAAAATGCTTCACTTTCTTTGCTCACAGGAAAACAATATTTAAACCTTTCTACAAATCCCTTATCCCTGAAATTTTCAGATAAGCCTCATCTGCACATTCCCAAGTCCTTTTGTCCATTGTTTCATGCTCTTCCTCCCATCCTATTTTGGATCAGTTATATAGTGAATGGAATTGAATTACCTCTAATAGTGCTTTTTGATACAAGGTAAGTTGGCCTTCTATTTGTGTAGATTATGCAAGTTTCTTCAAAATAAAGAGCAACTCATATCATAACGGAGTCACAGAAAGCAGTACCTGAATTAAGTGTCGATAACTTCGGGGTTTGGGATGCCAAGGGAACACAAGGACTTTAGGCTTCAGGATTATTGGTTCATAAATAGTTACTTCTTGGTGGTTGGTAATGGGGATAACCAGGCTCTATAACAAGATAATATCAATAATCAAAAGAAGCAAAATGGATTTTTTTCAAGTTTTTTTATACTTGTAAGCCAGCCAATCTTTGTATCAATGGTTTTACACATCAATACCTACATTAATTGCTTTGACAAAACAACATATCATTTTTGAGCAGATATAGAATGCCAGCAAGAAATAATTGCTGGAGCTGAGTTTATCTTTACATTCATAAAAGATTAAATATATAATAAACATAACACAAATTTTACATGCTTCTATTCTGTTGTTAACAGTGGGATTATTTTTAAGATATCTTTTGTTATACCATTTAATGCTGATTGAACATTTAAAGGGACAACTTACTTCTAAACTTACATCAACCACTACTGTCATATGAACATTAGTGAGCAAAATAGGGACCAAATGTGGTCTAAATTATCTATACCTGAACTCTGTATTCTGACAAATACACTAATGTTTTAAGTGCAGCAATTCTGACATTTTAAAATGGCTGATGATTAAATCCGCGACGAAATGTAGATTAAAATGATTCTGTGGCAGGCTGTTAGTTGCAAAAAATGAAATAAAGTGCAACAGTTTAGATCAATTATATATGTTCGGAGCTGCATAGAGATCTCAAACATAGGTTAGCTAAAAATCCTGTTTCAGGAAATTCTCACTCATTAGTTTGTTTTGAGTAACTGTTGAAGCATGATGCCTATACAAAAGCAAAACAAAATTTACAAATATAAAAACAAGTTTAAACAATCACATTGATGGAATAAAACAGACCAGATTGAACATACTTGAAGGATTCCACTATTTGTTTTTGATTACAATGATAAATTGCTCCAAGCAATTTTTAAACAGCAATGTGTCTTGTAATATATTGTGTATAACATTTGTCAGATTACACATCTCATCCATACCTCTCCTGCTACTCCAAAGAGTGAAGCTTTAATTATTTCTTGGCCAGCCAGCAAAACATCAACATTATAATAAGTTCCATTAACAGATTTACTCAAGATTCTGAAGTGTGATTCCGGAATGGTAGTGCCAATATTTAAATTCTGGGAAAAAAAACCTAAGTTTAAAATAATCATTTATGTTTCCAAAAGCATGCTTCCAATCATAAATTATTTTCACAATATTGTACTTTATCAAACAGTGGCATTAAGATTGGGTTAGTAAGTGTGCCAACCAGTTATTTCACTGCAGCAGCCTCATTCTTCCAAGTTGCAAACTTTTATACAAAATTACATACGGAGAGCAGCCAAATTTCTGAATAAAGTTTACATTTGTACTAGTTCTCTTATGATTTTCATTTCAGAAAAATTAAATAATTTAGTATACAGTACTAAACAAATATTTTACCAAATTTTGATTAAATATGCAGAAAATGTACACAAACATTTTAATCTGACACAAGTGTACATGTTAAAACTACTGTTGACCAGTTAAGAGATTTCCACAGTATAAACATAACATTATAAATTATATTAAATTCGACCAGAAGACCATAAGAAATAGGAGTGTAAGTAAGGTTATTTGACCCATCGAGTCCACTCCGCCATTCAATCATGGCTGATGGGCATTTCAACACCACTTGCCCGCATTCTCCCCGTAGCCCTAATTCCTTGTGAGATTAAGAATTTATCAAATCTTGGCCTTGAAGACATTTAACGTCCCAGCCTTCACTGCACTGTGGCAATGAATTCCACAATCCCACCACTCTGGCTGAAGAAATGTCTCCTCATTTCAGTTCTAAATTGATGCCCTCTAATTCTAAATCTCCTGGCACCGATGGGCTACATCCTAGAGTTCTGAGGGAGGTGGGTGAAGAAATAGTGGAGGCATTGGTTGTAATCTTCCAAAAGTCACTGGAGTCAGGGAAAGTCTCAAATGATTGGAAAATCGCTGTTGTAACCTCCTTGTTCAAGAAAGGGTCAAGACAAAAGATGGAAAATTATAGGCTGATTAGCCTAACCTCGATTGTAAATAAAATTCTAGAATCCATCGTTAAGGATAAGATTTCTAAAATTCTTGGAAGTGCAGGGTCCAATTAGAACAAGTCAGCATGAATTTAATAAGGGGAGGTTGTGCCTGACAAACCTGTTCTTTGATGAGGTAACAAGTAGGTTAGACCAGGGAAACCCAGTGGATTCTATCTACCTCGACTTCCAAAAGGCCTTTGATAAGATGCCTCACGGGAGGCTGCTGAGTAAGGCGAGGGCCCATGGTGCTCAAGGTGAGTTACTGGCATGGATTGAGAATACCTAGGACTCGTGGGCACAGCTTAGAATTTGAGCACAATGACAGTTACCAAATAGCCGATGAGTTGGGTGCACATCAGAGCACAGAAACAGAACAGACTCTTTGGTCCAACTTGTTCGTGCTGACCAAGTTTCCCAAACTAAACTGACCCCAATTACCTGTATTTGGTCCATATCCCTCTAAACCTTTCCCACCCAAAAGTAAAGAAAAAGACCTGATCTACTTACCTATCCATGACTCTCATGACTTTATAAACCTCTATAAGGTCACGCCTCAGCCTCTCCAGTGAAAATAGCCCCAGCCTATTCAGCCTTTCCCAGTAGCTCAAATCCTCCAATCCTGGCAACATTCATGTAAACCTTTTCTGAATCCTTCCAAGTTTCACAACATCCTTTTGATAGGAAGGAAACCAGATTTGCACATATTCCAAAGTGGCCTAACCAATGTTCTGTATAGCCACAACATGACCTCCCAACTCCTATACTCAATGCACTGACCAATAAAGGCAAGCATACCAAATACTTTCTTCACTATTCTATCTACCTGCTACTCCATTTTCAAGGAACGATGAACCTCCACTCCAAGGTCTCTTATCAGCAGCAGCACCCTTGACCTTACCTTTAAGTGTATAAGTCCTGATATGTCTTTTCAAAATTCAGCGTCTCATATTTATCTAAACTCTATCTGCCACTCCTTGGCCCACTGGACCATCTGATCAAGATCCTGTTGTACTCTGAAGTAACCTTCTTAGCTGTCCACTACATCTCCAATTTTGGTGTCAGCTGCAAACTTAACCGTACCTTCTTTGTTCACATCCAAATCAAATTACAAACAGCAGTGGACCAGACACCTTGTGGCACACTGCTAGTCACAGGCCTCCAGTCAGAAAAGCAACCCTCCACCACCACCACCCTGTCTGCTGCCTTTGAGCCAATTCTGCTCTCCCTCTATTCTGGGTGATCTAAACTTGCTAACCTAGTCTACTTTGAGGAAACTTGACAAATGCCTTACCAAAGTCCATATAAATCATATCCACTGCTCTGCCTGCAATCCTCTTCATTACTTCTTCAAAAATCTCAAGTTAGTGAAACACAATTTTCCACACACAACCTGTATTAACTATCCCTAATTAGTCCTTGCCTTTCCAAATAGGTCTAAATCCTGTCCTTCAGAATTCCCTCATTGACTCATTATATAATGGGTATTTTCTTAGTTTAATAGTACTCATTTCTAACCAATCAGATCAAATATTACAGATGCAGTGTATTTGGGAAGCCTTCAATTGAGTAAAGTCAATTTATGAAGAATTCATCCCAGTTTATGGCTGAAAAATAGGATCGCTTTTGGATGACTTGTGACTAGCAGGATACTTCAGTTTAGCTCTCAACTCTGCACTAGATCTTCCACATGTTGATTAATGAAATGATAATATGTGCCATCAAACAATATAGTTTCCTCATTAAAACCATTTTAAATTTCCTTTGATTTGGAAAAGCATAGCCAACATGATGCTAGATTATCTAAGTAATTGAGTAGAGGCAATAAGTGCAAAGTTCACTTCAATAAATGCAGAACACAGTACTTTGATAAAGCAGTTGACATAGCAGGAAGGTATAATAGCTTGCAGCAAAACCTTGCAGAGAAAAATAGTTATGCAGGATATTTACTGAATCTTGCTGCATGCGCTGCACTTGGTAATTGCATTAAATTTTTTTGCTGTTATTCAACAATAACATATTCCTCTGTCTCTAGTAAATACTGGATCATAATCAAATCATTTGAGGCCTGATTCCACTCCTTTATTAACTGTTCTCTGCTTTCGATTAAATTATAATGCACGCTCCATTGTCCCTTCCAAACTAAATAATGGAAGATTCGTTCTAAAATAGATACATTGTTTAAAAATTATATGTATCGCTTAGATAATCGATCTCACAATTATTAAATCTTTTGTCATAAGAACAATGATCAAACTACATTAATTTGACTCTGTCACGATTTTCCCTGCAAAGCACTTTTGTTTTTAAAAAAAAGTGCATGGAGCTTTGCCAGGAAAAACTGGAGGCAAAGACCACTATACCTTTTTTATGGAAAATGTACGCAGATGATGACACAGACCTACTACACACAATATATAACACAGAAATAGGTATTCAGCCCAACCAACCAGTATGTTATTAAAAGTTACTTAGTAGGGAAATTGTACTCCAAACTACAGAAAGATTAGCCCATATTATCATCTTAATAGAATTGGCAACCAAATGTGCATATATATTTACTTTCCAGCATGCTTTTCATAGGACTAGAATCTTAAAGAACATAGTTCAAGTCCCAACTTCCAACAGGTCCATGCCTTCCCATTTCATTGAATTATAGTGTTGAATGATTATCAACCTTCCATTAGTTTTCAGGCAATTCTAGAATGAACTACCAATAGTAAGGGCAACTTAGGAACTTCTCCTAACCTCACAGAACAAATTTTCCAGGGTCTTTAGATTATAACAGAGTACATCTCTTTGGCCAGTGATCGTCCTTCCTCTTGCAATCTGCTTGGTAACATATAGAGGACTTAAAGCCTTTTCCCCACTTTTGACCACGTTATCTGTAGCCTTTTGTCCTTCTAAAAGACTGCTCTCTCATTTGCTGTCCAAAGACAGAGATTAAAAACATGTCTACAGTTAATGCTCCTGTCTTAGTTTCCAGCTGTGAAATATATCACCTTGCTCTAATCAAGTCCTCATGGGAACTAAGCCACCCAGGCTTGTGGTCAGACAGAATTTGAAGCAGATCAAATGACCCTCTTCACCATTCGATTTTGCCCTGAATTAAAGAGATAGTACCAAACATAAATCAACACGTAAATCCTTGCATTTATAACACAAAATAAACAAACAAAAAATCATAAGAAAAATGCATGAATATCAGTTAGGACTGATGGCTAATATCAGTCAAGAACACAGAAGGAAAAAAGTGCACCGAAGAAACAAAATTGGGTTATCTAATAACTTACATCGGATAAATAAACTTTATTACTGCTTTTGTCGTAAACTTCCACTCTAAATTCATATGTTCTTCCTACTTCCAAAACCCACCTTTCTCCAGGAAAGACAGAAAAACCTGGATGGATCAAAAGGAGACATTTTAGAACAATCTTCATGCATCTAGCATGTACATTGAATTTGAGTAGTTATAAAATATTTTGCGAACTTCCAGAACAATGAACTTGTGATGATTTGGATTTGAATATACGAGAAATAATTAATAAGTTTGCAGATAACAGCAAAACTGGAGGTGTAGCAGAGAGTGAAGAAGGTTACCTCAGAGTACAATGGGACCTTGATCAGATGGGCCGAGAAGTGGCAGATGGGGTTCAATCTAGATAAATGTGAGATATCAGAGGCTGAGGGGTGACCTTAAAGAAGTTTTTAAATTCATGAGGGATATGGATCGGGTGAACAGTCAAAATCATTTTCTCAGGGTAGGGGAGTCTAAAACTAGACTTAAGGTGAGAGGGAAAGATTTAAAAGGGATCTAAGGGGCAACGTTTTCACACAGCGGATGGTGTGTGTATGGAACGAACTGCCTGAGGAAGTCATGGTGGCTGGTACAAATACAACATTTAAAGAGCATTTGGGTAGGTATACGAATAGGAAGGGTTCAGAGAGAGATGAGCCAAATGCTGGCAATCGGGACTAGATTAATTTAGGATATGTGGTCGGCATAGACAAGTTGGACCAAAGGGTCTGTTTCCACACTGTATTTCTCTATGACTCTCTTAAAATGTGAACATCTAAGCATTTTAACTATCATACCAACAGGATATTCTTTAGCCTACACAAGATCAATACTGGAAAACCCAAAGATCTCACTTCTTATTTTTAGATACCTTCTTTGTGAGATTTGCAATTAAATAGATTAACACTTCTTGAAAAGCTTGCATTTATTTGATTTCGAGTTCATTAAATGGTCAATTTCCAAGATCTACAAGTGAACCGAGGCCATACAAAAAAGGTGCAGGATTTGGCTATTTGGATCCTTGAGCTAGCTCCACTGTTTAATAAGATCACGACTGATCTGACAGCAATCTCAAATCCACTTTCACATCTAGTGCAAATAACTTATCAGCCCCTCAAATTACAATGCCAAAAACTTAAAATATTTGTATATTAAAATTAGTGTCCATGATTTTACTTCACTTGAAGGTTCTCATATGTTAATCCAGCTGGTAAACAGCAAAAAATAAAATTGCGTGCATGCTAAGAGTTGCAAAAATAATTTTAGTTAGTTAGTGATGTAGCATTTATTGTGGAGTTACAAAGTACTGGTCAACTTTTAATTATCTAATAATAGCAATAAAATGTGGTTCATCAACAAGCCAACCTGTACCAACAGCTCAGAAGGTAAGCAGCACAGGATTGCCATGTCTCCCAACTTTTCTAGATTATTAGTATTGGAAGCTTTAGGTGCAGCATTCTTGGCGGCAGGATTTTAAATTTTAAAAAAATCAATGCAGCTGGAGGTATTAAAGGATTGTAGCCAGAAACTGTATCAAGTCTGGACTTCCTCCTATGCAAGTGGTTTTGTAAAACATTCTAGATCTTCATTACTTTCTAGGTTTACCTTGCTTCAATATTTTGGAGGTTTCCTAGCATGATTACTAACTGTACATGGAAACTTGTCATAGTTGGATATGGAACATAGCGAAAATCTGCTATTGAAAGATCAAGACACCAATGCAGTAAATCCAAGTATCAGCAGTGCTCCCAAAAGACACTTTCAGGACACATTTCTCCAAAAGTTCTGATCTCCATAACTCTATTGCAACAACTGGGTGTAATAACAATCTCCATTCAATTCTTTCTACTTAAGTTTCTTATCTTGCTTTATTCAATATTATGTCTACAAGACATAAAGGAAATCTGTACAACACTAACCTAGAAAACCAGCCCCTACAACATATATTGTAGAATTGGGCAGCTGAGAAAATGCTTGCATGTGAATATCTACATTTTAGTTAAAGAGACCTTAACTTCTTTTAATACTGACTAATGATTGCAAATATATAGATAATGGATAGCAACAGTATTTTTTAAAGAAATCCTCTCAAGTAATTTAATGTCATTCAACACATGATGGCATATAAGCTATACAAAATTTAATCTAATAGCCAACATCTAAGATTGATTATACAACTCCAACTGCATATTACCTGCGCTTGCCCTCAAGAAAGCAGACTTTTATCCAAATGGCTGTGATGTGAGCACATTAAAATGATGGGAACAGGATGGACTGGGATTGCCTCCCCAAAAATCACCATTTTGAAGAGATGCTAATTTGGTTACAATGAACATAGGAATTCCATGTTGTGGAGAGCTACTTGTTTTAGCACCTGTGCAGACTTCCAGTTTCTTTTGAGGTGGCCAGTCACTTTGAGACATTTTTCGTGCCTCAAAAGTATTATGGATTGACAATAATATATTACTAGCCTGAATATTACATTACTGGTAATATTGGCACATAAGGAACAGGAACAGGAGTAGGCAATTTGGCCCCTCTTACTGAGATAGTAAATTCAAATATGATTTTTAAGCAGGATCAGAAATTCCTAATTGTCCACTGATTTAACTGATCAAAAAAAAAGTTGAAAATTAGGGAAGAAACTAAATTGCAACAAAACAATAGAAAACAGATAGAATCTCTTTTTTTAAAAAAAAAAGTTAAATCATCATTTTAGAATTACAGCACCCAGACAAGTGATTATCGAAGTATTTCAATTTTCTATGCATTTGAATTCGGGATACATAACCCTGAAAATAACTTATAAATCCACAATTACAGCAAACTTTCAAAACAATAGTGTTTTCTCTCCCATTTGTGAGTCTACAGCTCCTCTATTGGAACTAGCTTCTTTTAAGGAGTTGTTTTTTTTCACTACAGTATCAACAAATAAGACAGAGAACAGGATTTTTGTTTGTCAAATCATTAATATTTGTGGAAAAAAATCCTTCACTTCTAAGACTTAGAATATCCAACAGGAAATTCTATGGATAGGATCATATTCATCTTAGTCAGAACTGAAACCAACATGTTCATTCTAAAAGATGAGAGACTTAAACAATCCATATCTTTTTCAATATAGATTTTCAATTACATCACACTGTAAACTTCTGCTTTAATTGTGTCTTACAATCTTATACTCCACAACCATCTGATGAAGGAGCAGCGCTCCGAAAGCTAGTGCTTCCAAATAAAGCTGTTGGACTACAACTTGGTGTTGTGTAATTTTTAACTTTGTACACCACAGTCCAACACTGGCATCTCCAAATTATAGTCAGGTTTTGACAACCTACTTCTTTTTCAAAAACCATTTTAGCACAAATCTTTAAATTATTATTGATTAAATTACCAATAAAATATCACTTTTTCCCTCAATTTGTTATATAACAGAACCACTCATCAAAAAGCCACACCAACAAAATACATTTTATAACATTATGTGAAACCTTTTGATGAGTTGACAGTGACATCTACAATTAGACAAATCCTGTTCACGTTAGCGATTTCCTGAAACAAACATGCTACACTTTTTAAAGTTGGAAACAAGCTTGCGCGGACAATACTGTGCAGTGGAAAATCAGTTTATGGAAAAAGGATACTCTTATATGTAAGAACTAAGTTAATCTGCCCCTCTTGGACTGCTGTGACAATGCAGGTGTCAGAATCCAGTTCTGCGACTGTTCTGTCCACATCAGAGCCCGTTTCATCACTTTTTAACTCCAATTTGTACTGTTCGGATGGCATCTCAATTTCTGCAAGAGTAACAAGGAAAGAAGCAGAACACTTCAAAATGTTTCTAATTGATGATATATTAGATAAAATGAGCGACATGTACTATGTTTTAATGCTCCAAGTTGTACAAAGTACGATTTCAGTAGTGTCATAATTCAGTAAATATTCAGTTCAGCCGGAATGTTAATGTCCAAAACAAATTTATATTAAGTGAACATTTAAAATTGCAATTTTTTTTTCTATCATTTCGTAGGATGTGGGGTAGTCTGGTAAGTCTAGATCCAGCAAACTATTCCTAATTAGCTTAAGATAATGATGGACTACTGTCTTTATATAGTAACTAAAAGGAGAAAGTGAGGTCTGCAGATGCTGGAGATAAAAGTTGAAACTTTATTGCTGGAACAGCACAGCAGGTCAGGCAGCATCCAGGGAACAAGAGATTCGACGTTTCGGGCACAGGCCCTTCTTCAGGAATCGTTCCTGAAGAAGGGCCTGTGCCCGAAACGTCGAATCTCCTGTTCCCTGGATGCTGCCTGACCTGCTGTGCTGTTCCAGCAATAAAGTTTCAACTATAGTAACTAAAATAATTGCACAGAAGCTGGTATCCCATCACCAGTCAGCTCAGAGCCAGTCCCTCGAATGAAGACTCTCTGAATGTCATGTCAGTTAAGGTTTCCTGATTGGCCCAGGTTAACAACCCCAATCAAGAATCTCATTATTAATGAGATCCACTGGATGCTCATTCCATCATGAAGTAACTGTTTTTACAAAATAGCCCATTTTAAATGTCATTAAGAAGTCAAACATGTAGTGTGATATCATGATCTACCAGATTGATTACATTGTTCGAAGAAGGGAACCTGCTAGGTTTTAATGAACGTGTTGGATTTTCAGTGACAACCCAGCAGCTTAATTCCACAATCACTTTCTAATGCCTAACAAAAATTGCTATTTATTGATTTCAATTTCACAATTTGTAAAAGCAGATTTCAACTCAACCCACAGTTTGCAAATCCAGTATCAGACCCACAAAATTAAATTCCATTAATACCTAATAGCAACACTATCACAGTCTACCCACATAAGGCTGCTGGACAAGACAACATCCCTGGCAGAGTGCTAAGAGGATCCTCTGATGTACTGGCGGATGTTTTCACGGACATCTTTAACATCTCCCTGAGCTGTACCATAGTTCCAACATGCTCTGTGGCCGCTACCATCATCCCCGTGCTGAAGTCGTCTTCAGCGCCCTGTCTCAACGACTATGCCCTGTTGCACTAACACCTATCATGAAGTGTTTTGAGAGGCTCATGAGGAGGCATATTAAGACCCTGCTACCCCCTCACTGGACACCCTGAAGTTCAGGTATTGTACAAACTATTCAACAGGTGATGACATTTCCACCACTCTCCATCTGGTCCTCACCCACCTGCAGAAGGACTCCTACGTCAGATTACTGTTCATAGTGTTGAATGTGGAACCAAAAAGTCTATGATTCCTCAGCACCTGATTGGAAAGCTGAGTCTGCTGGACCTAAATACCTCCCTTTACAAGTGGATCCTGGACTTGCTGACTGGGAGACGTCAGACAGTCCAGACTGGGAACAGCATCTCCAATACCACCACACGGAGCACAGGGTACCCTAGGGCTGTGTGCTCAGTTCAATGCTGTTCACCCTGCTGACACACCACTGTGAAGCAATGCACAGCCTGAATCATACCATTAAGTTCGCTAATGACATGACGGTCGTGGATCTCATTAGCAGGAACGGCAAGTTATCATACAGAGAGGTGGTGCAGTGGCTAACGGACTCGTGCAGAGCCAACAACCTGTCTCTGAAGGTAGATAAGACGAAAGAGATGGTTGTTGACTTCAGGAAGGCATGGAGCAATCACTCTCCACTGGACATCAACAACTTCCCCGTGGAGATCGTGAAGAGCACCATATTTCTTTGCATCCACCTGGCAGACAATCTTACTTGGTCCCTCAACACCAGCTCCATAGCCAAGAAAGCCCAGCAGTGTCTTGAGGGGAAAGATATAAAAGAGGCCTAAGGGGCAATTTTTTCACGCAGAGGGTGGTACATGTATGGAATGAGCTGCCAGAGGATGTGGTGGAAGCTGGTACAATTGCAACATTTAAAAGGCATTTGGATGGGTATATGAATAGGAAGGGTTTGGAGGGATATGGGCCGGCTGCTGGCAGGTGGGACTAGATTGGGTTGGGATATCTGGTCGGCGTGGATGGGTTGGACCGAAGGGTCTGTTTCCATGCTGTACATCTCTATGACTCTAAGTACACCTCCCACACCCCAACCTCACCATATTCTACAGAGAATTCATTGAGAGTACCCAGAGCTGCTGCATCACCGCATGGCTCGAGAATAGTACCGTCTCGGATTGTAAGACCCTACAACTGATAGGGAGGACAGCTGAGAGGATCATTGGGGCCTCTCTTCCCTCCATTACAGACATTTACATCACACGGTACATCCAAAAGGCTTACAGCATTGTGGAAGACCCCACAAATCCCTCACTCAAACTCTTCTCCTTCCTGCCATCTGGCAGAAGATACTGGAGCGTTTGGCCTCTCACGGCAAGTCTGTGCAACAGTTTTATGCCTAAGGCCATCAGGCTCGTTAACGCTTTTGTGATCCGACTCTATTCTATATGAAACGTTTTGCACGACTTCAAATTGCTGCTCGAACAATGTTTTACTAATTATCATTCTTTTATTACACTAATTTATACACCACTATGCCTATTATCTTGGTGTGTCAGGACTTACTGTGCTGTCTTGCGTGTTTTGCACTTCTTATGCATGTTACGCCGCCCTGCGTAAGATTGCGTTGTTTATGCTGTCCATGTCACACCTTGATCCTGGATGAACGCTGTATTTTATTGTATCTGTTCTTTACGGTAGAAATGACAAATAAAGCTACTCTTGACTCATGAGTAAATGTCCCTGTCCTGTCAAAGAGTCATTTTGCAAGATGCCTGTCCACTCTGGTTAGGGCTGTAAGGTATTGCTTTGCATTCTTGGATGTTTCTTTCGACAATTTTCATTCAACCCACAATACAATTTAAATACTCAACATTTAAGGGACATACACAGATGAGGACAAATAATTAATGACAATATTCCTGCCTTTGTTTTCAATCTGGGGTCCTCTATAATGGGAATCCTCAAGATTTCCCCACCATTGGATTTATGCCTCATTCTCTCTTTATTGGTCACTGTTGAAATTATGTTGCTTTATATTAATTAACATTTCCTCTGTTGTGGCCATTTCAGAGGCATGGATAGAGCAGGAAGAGGAATGGTTATTGCAGGTTCTGGGGTTTAGATGTTTCAGTAAGAACAGGGAAGGTGGCAAAGAGGGGGAGGAGTGGCATTGTTAGTCAAGAACAGTATTAAGGAGGCAGAAAGGACGTTTGACGAGAACCCGTCTACTGAGGTAGCATGTGTTGAGGTTAGAAACAGGAAACCCTGTTGGGCGTTTTCTACAGGCCTCCGAAAAGTTCTAGAGATGTAGAGGAAAGGATTGCAAAGATGGTTCTGGATAGAGCGACAGTAACAGGTTAGTTGTTATGGGGGAACTTTAACTTTCCAAATATTGACTTGAAATGATATAGCTCAAGTATCTTAGATGGGCCAGTTTTTGTCCAATGTAAGCAGGAGGGTTTCGTGACATAGTACGTAGATAGGCCAAAAGAGGGGAGGCTGCATTGGGTTTGGTACTGGTAGTGAACCGGGCCAGGTGTTAGATTTGGTGGTAGGTGAGCATTTTGGTGAAAGCGACCATAATTCAGTTATATTTACTTTAGCAATGGAAAGGGATAGATATATAGCACAGGGGAAGAGTTATAGCTGGGGGAAAGGCAATTAGGCAAGATTTAGGATGCATAAGATGGGGAAGGAAACCTCAGAGGATGAGCACAATTGAAATGTGGAGCTTGTTCAAGGAGCAGTTACTGTATGTCTTTGATAAGTATGTACTTGTCAGGCAGGAAGTGGTCTAGCGAGGGAAGCATGGTTTACTAAAGATGAATCTCTTTTCAAGAGGGGGAAGAAGGCTTATGTAAAGATGAGAGGTGAAGGCTCTGTTAGGGCTCGAGTGTTACAAGTTAGCCAGGAAGGACCTAAATAGAGAGCCAAGAAGAGCCAGAAGGGGACATGAGAAGTCATTGGCAGAAAGGATCAAGGAAAATCCTAAAGCTATGTCAGGAATAAAAGAATGACTAGAGTAAGAGTAGGTAAAAACAATGACTGCAGATGCTGGAAACCAGAGTCTAGATTAGAGTGGTGCTGGAAAAGCACAGCAGTTCAGGCAGCATCCGAGGAGTAAAATTGACGTTTCGGGCAAAAGCCCTTCATCAGCAATACAGGCAGAAAGCCTGAAGGGTGGAGAGATAAATGCAAGAAGGGCTCGCTGCCTGTATTGCTGATGAAGGGCTTTTGCCCGAAACGTCAATTTTACTGCTCCTCGGATGCTGCCTGAACTGCTGTGCTTTTCCAGCACCACTCTAATCTAGACTAGAGTAAGAGTAGAGCCTGTCAAGGACAGTAGCAGTACATGGAGTCCAAAGAGATAGGAGAGGCACTAAATGAATATTTTTCATCAGTATTCACACAAGAAAAAGACAATGTGGTCGAGGAGAATACTGAGACACTGGCTATTGGACTAGACGGGATTGAAGTTCAGAAGGAGGAGGTGTCAGTAATTCTGCAAAGTGTGAAAGTAAATAAGACCCCTGGGCCGGATGGGATTTATCCTAGGATTCTCTTGGAAGCAAGGGAGGAGATTGCAGAGCCTTTGGCTTTGATCTCTATGTTGTCATTGTCTACAGGAATAGTGCCAGAAGACTGGAGGGCAGAAAATGTTGTCCCCTTGTTCAAGAATAGGAGTAGAGACAATCCTGGTAATTATAGACCAGTGAGCCTTATTTTGGTTGTGGGTAAATTGTTGGAAAGGATTAGATGATGATTTAGAATCATCTAGAAAGGAATAATTTGATTAGGGATAGTCAACACTGTTTTGTGAAGTGTGGGCTGTGCCTCAAAAGTCTTATTAAGTTCTTTGAGAAGATGACCAAACAGATGGGTGAGGGTAAAGTGGTAAATGTGGTGTATATGGACTTCAATAAAGCGCTTGATAACGTTCCCCATGGTAGGCTATTGCAGAAAATGCAGACGCATGGGATTGAGGGTGATTTGGCGGTTTGGATCAGAAATTGGCTAGCTGAAAGAAGACAGAGGGTGGTGGTTGATGGGAAATGTTCATCTGGAGTTCAGTTATTAGTGATGTACTGCAAGGATCTATTTTGGGGCCACTGCTGTTTGTTATTTTTATAAACGATCTGGTTGATGGCACAGAAGGATAGGTTAATAAATTTGCAGATGACACTAAAGTCAGTTGAGTTATGGACAGTGTGGAAGGATGTTGCAGGTTACAGAGGGACAGACAGAAGCTGCAGAGCTAGGCTGAGAGGTGGTAAATGGAGTTTAATGCAGAGAAGTGTGAGGTGATTCACTTTGGAAGGAGTAACAGGAATACAGAGTACTGGGCTAATGGTAAGACTCTTGGTAATGTGGATGAGCAAAGAGATCTCAGTGTCCATATACATAGATCCCTGAAAGGTTGCCATCCAGGTTGCTAGGGTTGTTAGGAAGGCTTATGGTGTGTTAGCTTTTATTGGTAGAGGGATTGTGTTTTGGAGCCATGTGGTCATGTTGCAGCTGCACAAAACTCTGGTGCAGCTGCACTTGGAGTACTGCAAACAGTTCTGGTCGTCACATTATAAGAAGGACATGGAAGCACTGGAAAGGATGCAGAGACATTTTACCAGGTTATTGGCTGCTATAGAGGGAAGGTCTTCTGAGGGACTTGAAGCTGTTTTTGTTAGGGAGAAGATAGATAAGAGGTGACTTAATAGAGACATACAAGATCAGAGGATTACATTGCAGTGGACAGTGAGAGCCTTTTTCCTCCGATGGTGACTGCCAGCACGTGAGGACATAGCTTTAAATTGAGGGGTGATAGATATAGGACAGATGTCAGAGGTAGGTTCTTTACTCAGAGTAATAAGGGCATGGAATGTCCTGCCTGCAACAGTAGTAGACTCACCAACTTTTAAGGGTATTTAAATGGTCATTGGATAAATATGGATAATAGAATAGTGCAGGTTAGATGGGCTTCAGTTTGGTTTCACAAGTCAGCGCAACATCAGAGAGCTGTAGGGCTTGTACTGCGATGTAATGTTCTATATTCTCTGTGAATAAAGCTTTATTTTCTTTTAGGTTATTGATATTATCTTTCAAAATTTCTGCTAGGGTCCCTGTACCCACAGTGAGTCACAAGCAGTATCAAAACTGAAAACACGCATGTGTTTGCATCATATTAGGTAAATGAATTGTTTGGGCAGAAATGTCGGTAGAGATTAAGTACAAAGTAATTTGTTTCAAACTGGACAAGGCAAGCTAACCAACATTTAAATTACAGGAAAACATTTAGCATGAACTCTGGTCTTATTTTTTAACCAGCATTTTCCTCTCAAATTCTTTTCTGTTCCAAACAAGGTTCTGTCCCAACTTCAGTTCTTGGCTTTGGAAGTTTTTTTGCTTCTCCCTGCCACCATAATTTATCTTGTGATTTAAGACAATGCTGCTCTCTGCACATTCAGAAATTGAGCTGGGGACACTGGTCCTACTTCATAAGTCAGTCCTGTCATCCCAGGAAGCAGTCTGGTTAATCTTCGTTCAACATTTCCAGAACATCCTTTGTCAGATGAAACAAAAATTGCACAGAATACTCCAGGTGTGGTTTCACCAATAGATTATAATCACTCCGACACAACATCCCTGCTCCTGTCCTTGAATTCTCTTGCTATTGAGACCAACATATTGTTTGTCCTTTTCACTGCCATATGCACATGCTTACTTTCAGTGACTAGTGTAATAGGACACTAAAGTCTTCCCATTTCCAAAGTTATCATTCAGATAATAATCTGTCTTCCTTTTTTTTATTTCCAAAGCAGATATCTTCACATTTATCCATTATGTTTCATCTGCCATGCATTTGCGCACTCACTCAGCGTGTTCAAATCACACTGATGTATCTCTGCATCCTCCTCAGAGCTCAACCTCTTTGTGTTGTCTGCAAAACTGCAGATATTATTTAGTTCCCTAATTTAAATCATGAATATATATTGTGAATTGTTGGGTTCAGAGCACTGATCCCTGCACAACACCAGTAGTCCCTGTCTCTTGGAAAAGAACCATTTATTCCTACTGTCTGTTCCCAGTCTTCCAGATGTGATTGTGATGAATCATACCTGGAATAATCACTGACATTAAAAAATGATATTTTCAGCTGCAGATTTGGGATGATCCAGCTACTGCAAGCATTTTTGATACCAATATTGGGTCACGTATTAAAACCAAGGATTAAAAAGTGTGAGATGGTTACAGAGAATGATGACATTAGCCCTGACAATCACAAAGGCCAACCTCCCACCTATAGAATCCATCTACCAGGACCGCTGTCAAGGAAAGGCTGCCAGTATTCTCAAAGATCCATCCCACCCTGGCAATGTTTTTCTACAACCTCTACCATTGTGGAGAAGGTATAGAAGCCTGAACACACACACCAGCCAGTTTTGAAACAGTTTTTACCCTACTGTTGTTACAATACTGAATGGACTCTCAAACCCTTAACATTCGCCTGTACCTGTGTTTTTGCCGCTGTTTGCCTATTATTTACTTATCTATGGTACTTAACTCTGATCTGCCTGTATTACTCACAAGGCAAAGCTGTAAACTGTGCCTCAGTACACATGACAATAAATTCAATTCAATTCAATATTCCTGTGGGGAAAAAAAACTGTGTGCTACATGCAATGTATTTACAATACTGTTTTAAAATTTTGTTCCACATTGCAAATTGTGGAAGCAGATTTTCTCAATGCACAAAGTTTTAATCTAAATACTGTTTAAGTGCATAAATGTTTTAGTCATAGTAGTTTTACACTTTTTTTTCAAAAAGAAAATGTAGCACTTAACAGAATTGGTTGACTGACATTGTCCTGCCTGCTTTGTTCCAAACACTAAAAATTGTTTTGGTACCCTTTTGACCAAAGTTCTGACCAATTTTTGGTTCTATGCAATTTGTTTAGTTGCATGTTATTTTACTGTGTGTGTCATTTTGAATATGCAGTCCTCTGCATTTCTTGCACTTCAAAAAAAACACCTTAATAGCCCAAATCTTCTGACTGCTTTATCTTAGATGCTTTATGTTCTAGTAGATCCACTACCTGAAGATTTCAGATTAATTGAAATCTCGGCAGCCAGATGACATCTTTATGTTGCAATGTTCTGTTTTTTTTAAATCAACACAACACTCCTCACATGGGCAAAGTAACTTCAAATTTACTGCTCCATCATACGTAAACAAATTCAACTACAGTTACATCTGGTTCAATGTCTAATTTCACTGCTAAAAGTAAATTGAAATGCATTAAATCTATATGTAATAGTTTGTTAGAGACAAAAAAAATCTGCAGATGCTGGAATGCAAAATAGACAAGCAGGAGGCTGGAAGAAGGATTATATTCGAAACGTTCACTTTTCTACTTGCTGATGCTCTCTGGCTTACTGTGTTCTTCTAGCCTCTTGCTGGTTTAATATGTATTACTTCAGCAGCTCAGTTGTAGACATGCGTACTTAAAGACAGAAGACATTCTAAAAGTATCTTTATCCCAACAGTCTCATAACAAGTTACTCACACTGAAAACAAATGCTTTCATGTTCAGTCATATTTTATGTCCATCTTGACTCCAAAGGAAAATATTAAAAGCAAATAACCTTTCAAGATTCTGTAATCTATAACTGTTGGTCTGAGAAACAAAAGAGATATAGAAATTCCCTCTTCCGGCAGTAGTTCAATTTAGTTTTTTTAGTTGAAAGTTACCTGTCATTTTCCCATTTACAACTTTAGCAACTCTGTAGCGAATAATACAGCCTATCAACAAATAAATATCATGGGCTGGACTCAAGATAATGTTTTCCAAAATAGTGACACGTATTGATGCAGCAGGAACATTCTAGAAGAAAAGAATCAGAAGTTAGAAATAACTGAATGTGCTTATGAATGCACATGCATGAAAAGAAATTACTATAATATTCCCCTGTACTCCAATGACGCCAAGTTACCCACATTTTTGAGACCATTCTACTTCATACACCTGCTAGCAAACTGGATAAGAAAATATTAAAGTTATATTCACATTATGCAGGAATATCAAAATTCTGACAGCAGCACAGACTGCATCAACAATTTTGTGAACAGCGAGGACCAAGCCTATTTCCCAATAGTATGATGCAATCCAATACACTGGCTTCCTTTTTTTTAAAAAAAAAATCACCCTACTTACACAATGTGAATGCAGAACAATAAAGTGCATATGGGTTGTCAGTCTGCTAGATGTCATATAATATCAATGGATATTATGGCACAAAGACAGTGGACATTTTACTCAAGAATGAGAAAGCCAATCATAGGTTTTGAAAAAAAAACGGAGAATGTGGGCACAAGAACATGCTTATGGTTAAAGGATTTTAATAAATCACAGCAATTACATCATACATTAACCAACTAATATAGCAATGCACATTGATAATTTGGTTTTCCAGATACATGCACACAATGTAATTCCAATAGTGAAGAGGGAAATTGCATAGGGCAGGGTGACACTAGGCACACGGACACACAAGATGGCCACTGAGCCATCAGTTGGCCAACTTGATACACAAGGTGGCTGCCGGATCACAATATGGAGAGAAACAGCAGAGCGGATACAGACACTGCTTGGGGCCACCATAATGCCAGCACAATGCACTCACAACCCAGTTGATTAGCTTAAGGCGGGTGGGGGAGAGAATACACATGAGTAACAAACATTGCCCGAAGTGTCTGGGTCCAGCCAACACCTCTTACAGAAATACTAACAGCTTGATACAGACTCAATACGAAATGCTAATACTCAGGGGTGCAGTAATCATCCTTCTCGGTCTACACTGAAACTGACAATAACCACGCGGAAATTAACAAACGCTGTGCTGGAAGTGACAAAGACTGTATCGAAACTGTCAACGATTCTGCAATGATTGTAACATGGTATGTTTGTGGCAAAGACAATAATCTCATCACTGACTTATTGTATTACAAGATGTATAAAAGTTTCTTGACATGTGCTCCGGGTCAAGAGAAGACTCGCAGCTGACCACTGTGCTGTTGGTATCTTTCTCTCCCCGGAGCTCCAGTATTTCCTTGTGCAATAAGCTGTCATTGAACCCTGATTCTGACTCCAAGACTGGCGTTTTTCCCCACAACAATAATAAACACCAAAATTAGTCCCTCGTAATGGCCACATGTAACTAAGCTATAATACAAATGAAATTAAGAATGGGCAAAACGTGCTGGCCTAACATATGATGTTTATATCCCATAAATGAGTAAACTTAAAAATTTCAATACAGTGGGTTAAATAACTCAAGCAAGGTAAGACCATCGTTAGCTTGCCACAATCATATCTACTCAGATGTCTTTTTTAAAAAAAGATATATTTTGAAAGAAATAATTGACAATGAAAATGTCATTTGAAAAGTAAAAACTGAAAACAAAATCCAATTAAACAGACAGACATTCAGGTGGAAGGTAGACCATGTAAAGTTTCCTTGTCGGACTATTTTCTTACTTATTACTATCGCATTTAGGAAGTTACACATTGATTTAAGAGGTCTTTGGAAATATATTCACCTTTGCACTCTGCTGCCTCTATTGGTTTAGGGAATCTGGGTTGGGTTCATTTAGTTGGATGATACCTGGTTTGCAATTTAGAGGAACAGTGCAAATTCAGTTCCTGCTCCAGCTGAAACTGCCACGAAGAACTCTCTTTCTTGATCTCTCCTCTCACTTGAGGCATTGTGACCCTCAGTTTAAACTACCACCAGTTGTAGCTCTTTAATGAGAGAGCAGCCAATAGTCTGGTTGGACCGTACTTCAAATTGCACTTTTTCAAGAAATAATACTTCAACACCAATGTGGAATTATACTTTTCTGCTCCACTGCCAACAATTTAAGATTAAGTATGGTAACACTTCAATTCTTAAAAACAAAAAGGAACTTTCATTTATATAATCTTCAAATTCAGAAGTTTAATAAAAGAAACACTGAGCAGAACAAAAATGAGGCAAGTTGGCAAAAACTGGGTGACAGTTAGGCTTTGAGGAGGACCTTTGAAGTTAATGACAGTAGGAGTTTATTTACATATGGCTATTACTATTGGACGATTTTGGTGTTTGCTATTGGAATTACATCGTTTTCTAGGTAAATGTGAATAAAGTAATTGATGTGCATTACCATTTTAGTTGTAAATTTATGATCTATGTAATAGTTATTAAAATCCTTACTCTTGAAGACTTGAAAAGCCTTTATTAAAAACATTTCACTTATCAGCCAAGAATACAAGCTAAATGCTGGTTTGTGTCCAGGTGATCATAATTCTGAAATGTAAATATGCATAACTTGAAATAAATCAATGTTTTATTTAATAAAATAATTCTACAAGGTAAACTTGAACCACAATTGTAATATTTTAAAAGCGTCAAATTCATTAGGTTCAGCATCCAACACATAATCCAAAATCATACTGGCTGTGGCATCATCATAAAGATCCAACTCTGAATCAGATAAGATGCTTTCAGTTCCATAAAAATGCCCTCACATAATAGATAACCTTCCTCTCCATTAATTCAAATGGATATGCAACATTTTTTGAATATTCTGAATGATCTTTTGTTGAGAGTATTGAAATTTCTGGATATTTCATTCATGTGGCCAAAGTTAATAGTTTACTGGCGTTTTTTGACGATGAATCACTGCAGACTGGAAATAATGGCATTGGGGTTTTTGGTAGTCTGAGTGACTCTGGTTTTCTGTCTCACACAAGGCACTTTTGTTCCACAGAAAAGCTACATCAACTCACTCTAGCCCTGAACTTCTTGCTGGATTCATGAATAAATTGGCTTATTCAAATGTATATTTACGCATTGCACTTCACATGAAAGCATAACCATTCTATCAGTCAGTTTGCGAAGACCGATTCCATATATACATAATCATAAGATCAGACTAGTGACTGGCTCCTCTTCTGCTGATGCATCTGGTCAGGGGCATTTTCTTCAAGGTAGATTGCTGGTTCTTCTAATCTTATTTTTCACTAAGTTTCACAGTTTTGCACTAAGTGCATTTCCTCATTGCAGCACAGTTGAATACACAAAGGTGGATGAAAAGGTAATGTTAAAGCAGGGAAGCTGCAGAAGGATTTGGACAGGATAGGACAGCAGGCAAAGAAGTGGCAGATGGAATACAATGTTGAAAAATGAGAGGTTATGTAATTTCATTGGAAGAATAGAGCCTGGACTATTTGCTAATGGGGGGAGCCTTCGGAAGTCTGAAGCACAAAGGGACTTGGAAGTTTAGTTCAGGGTTCTCTTAAGATTAAGAATACAAGAGCAGAGATGTATTGCTGAGGCTCTAAGACTCAAAAAGGTCTGGTCAGACATCATTTGGAATACTATGAACAGTTTGAATTCCGTATCGAAGGATGCACTTGCCTTGAAGGTGATTTAGAGGAAGTTGACAAGAATGGTCCCAGGGATGAAGGTCATTGTCACACAAGGAGCAGTTGAGGACTGTGGGTTTTGCATGTGATACAAGAATTGCCCAGTTATTTTTTGGGGGGTGTGCACATTTGATTGAAACTTTCAGATTACTGAAAGGCCTGGTTACAGGGGACATGGATAAGACATTTCTACTAGTAGGAGAGACTTGGACCATTGGGCACAGCCCCAGACTAAAGGGACAACTCTTTAGAACTGAAGGAATTTCTTCAGCCAGAGGGTGGTTAATATGTGGAACTCATTGGTGCACAGACCTGTGGAGGTCAAGTCACTGAGTGTAGTTAAGAGAGAGATAGATAGGTTGTTTATTTGTCCCCTTATCAACGGTTATGGGGAGAAGGCAGGAAAATGGCATTGATAAACATATCAGCCATGATTGAATGGCAGAGCAGACTTGATGGACCAAAAAGCCTAATTCTGTTCTTGTGGTTCTGGTCTATTTTCCCTACTTGTGTATGACAGAGTGTGCGTGTAAGTGAAGAGCGAGTTTACAAGGGAATTAGTTTTAATTAGTAGTGTAATACATCAGTGGTTTGTACCTGTTTACTTGTCGTTATAGTAGAATTACTTGTAATAAATAATCATTCTTGCTTCATACACAAACCTGGTCCATTCTTTCTCTCAATCTTCATCTGAAAGTCAGGATACTGGGGATACTGTGTCTACCCGTTTAAAACAAAAATCAACATCTGGTCCAAGTTCGGGAACAGTATGGCTCCATATATGGCAGGCTATCCCATTGGGTTGTAACAGTATGACTTTAGGAAATAATGGTACAACATTGAAAGGATTTAATGCACACAAGTACGTTGATAATTTACTGGTACTACAAAACTTAAAACAGTGCTAAATGTAGATAGGTAGTTGAAAATGAAGTTTTTTGGCCTGCACTCATTAGAACTAGGACACAAGAAACAGCTTGCTAAAAAGGGACACCAATGTATAGAGCATGAGAAAAGGATGCAGATTGGTTGGACAATCGGCACGGCAATGCAGCAAGATAGTTAACTGCTTATATTAGTTCTCAGACCAAGTAGTTAGACTCTGATTGGTCACTGACTCATTGATGCTTACAGCTCAAAAAGGAAGCCATTCAGCCGCTGTCTATGTTGATCAATAAAGATCTAACTACACTAATCCAATTTTCCAGCTCTTGGCCAATAGCCCGATATAGTACTGCATAAACATTGTGAGCTTCTGCCTTAACCACCCATTCAGGCGATGATTTCCAGGCTGCCACCTTCCTTTGGGTGTAAAGAATTCTCAACTGCTCTTTTATCCTTGTAGTTCTTAGGTAAGTTGGATTATAAAAGCATCTAAGCTTTATTTAAAAGCTGATTTCTTGGTAACTATAAAGTCTGCAACAAACCATTACCTTATATATAGCATCCTGCAGTCGTGTTTTCAGGTTAGCAGTACCAGTCATTAGCCCAGATACAAGAATGATGTCGCCCTGCAGTCCATCTTTTTCCATTCTTGCTATATGTGCAGGTGGTAAATAAGTGGACTCCGAAAACTTCATTATTCTGATGAAAAAATGGGAACTCGTTAGATCATAAGACTGACAAATTTAAAGACAAATTCTGAATATGATTTGTCAAAACAAACCAATTACCTGAGTCAGTGTGAAGCTCTCAAACCTATTAGTGTACATGTTAGTAAATCTAAAAAAACTAACTTCCAGTACAGTACAAGACAATTGTCATTCAAAATCTTATCACAATAGACTAATGCATGGCATGTTGGCACATAACAGAGAGCTATAATATAGGGTATTCCCTACACTTGCACATGGGCTGAATTTCTAGCAATGAATTCTGTTACAGTAGAGTTTGCTTTTCTTCAAGTCACAACTTTAAGTAAAATGACTTTTAAGTTTATCATACTTCCCTTTAGAAACTAAATTTTAAAGCTGGAGTTTGGATCCTTCTGACAGTTTTTGCCTGGAGAATCCATGGTACAGGTAGAAATACTATACCATATTTGTGCAGCACTGTATTCCTTGTAGAAATGACTTCCAAAAGTGATATACATCTCCAAATATAAAAGAAATACAATATAATTTTTTTAAATGACACGTGTACAGTACAGCACTTTCGATTGTCCAGGCATCAGATGGACGGACGGACGAATGAGAGTGATAGCAAGGACTGACTGAACGCAAAGAGTGTGCTGAACAATTTAAAAAATAACGTAGTTGAAACAAATAGCTGGTGTTGTGTTGCCATAGAACAAAAACAAATTCAAATTCAGCTAGTTTAAAGAAGGCTCCAGAGACCAAAGTCCAATTGATTTTGAATTTTACTGCTTGGGATGACATCAAACCAATAAAATAATTCGATGCTTTGGGGTATAAAACTGGACATCTTGAACAGTTAGTGGACAACAAAGACCGCCAGCAGAATAGCTCTCTGAAAGGTACCTGCCCATAGGAAATTTGTGCAGCAGAACACCAAAGCCAAGCTAGAGAAATCTACAGAGAAAGTTTGATATCCAAAAACGACAACTGGGTTTGAAATTGATTTGCTACAAGTTTAAGAGGGAATTTATCAGACAGTATTGTAGAGTGGGAGATAAAAGATAGGTTTAAGAAAAAGGAGTTGTAAATAGTTGTGGTTTTAATGTTCTCTGGACGTAAAAAAATTGTTAATTGTTACTTTAAATAATGAAACCTGGGATGGTTCTTTGCCTCTTGAAATTTAACAGATTATGGCAAGAGTTTCTCTGAGTGTTCAGTTTAAATTAGTAGAGGGGTTTACCTAGTGTTGTAACACCTGTACTGACCAATCTATGTCACTAGATGCAGGCTGACACTTCAGTGCAAGTTCAGAACGGGAGCTAGGAACAAAGTAGCTGAAGACAGACCCAGGAGACTAAAGAACAGAAACAAGGCTGGAGGCAACAATGGGAAGCAAGGGCAACAGTATGTAGAAGACGTAGTTAGCAGTAAGAGTGATAACACTGTGGGAAAGATAACTTGCACATGCAGGCCAAATAAGAGGTGTGGCAAACAACTTGTTTGGGAAAGTAATGATTCTCCTCCCACCTCTGAAAACCCACCAGCATGGGAATGTTAAATTCTGGGGTTTTTTTCTTCTAATTCATGGATACATGACACCCACAGAAAATTATAGAATACAAAATATTTTCATGGAATGTAGATGTTGCTGGCTGGCCAACACTTCTTGCCCGTCCTTAATTGCCTTTGAGAAGGTGGTGGCGAGTTGCCTTCTTGAACCACTCATTGCAGCCCATGTGCTGTGGTTTGCTCCACAAATGTTGTTCAGGAGGAAATTCCACGATTTTGACCCAGTCACAGTGAAGGGACGACTATTTATTTTCAAGTCGGGGTGGCGAGTGGCTTGGAAGTGAACTTAGAGGTGGTGGTGCTCTCATGTATCTGCTGCCCATGTCCTTTTAGAAGGAAGTGGTTGTGGGTTTGGACGGTGCTCTTTGAACATCCGTGGTGAATTTCTACAGTGCATTTTGTAGATAGTTCACAGTGCTGTTACCAAGTGTCGGTGATGCATTGAGTGGATTTTTGTGGATGTGATGCCAATCAAGCAGGTTGCTTTGTTCTAGATGGTGTCAAGCTTCTTGAGTGTTGCTGGAGCTGCACCTATCCAGGCAAATGAGAAGTATTCCACCATACTTCTAATTTGTGCCTTGTAGTTTATGTAGGGAAGAAAAGAGATGGGTGACTCACTGCAGTATTCATAGTCTTTGATTTGATCTTGTAGCCACTTTGTTTATGGGACAGGTGCAGTTGAGTTTCTGGTCAATAGTAGTCCCAAAGATGGTGATAGTGGGGAATTCAGTGATGGTAACACCACTGAATGTCAAGGGATACGATTATTTCTTACGTAACAGCCATAGCCTGGTCATTATGTGGCACAAATATTACTTGCCACTTGTCACCCAAGCCTAGATATTGTTCAGATCTTCTTGCATTTGAACACAGACTGCCTCAGTGTCTGAGGATTTGCAAATGTTCTGAACATTGTGATGATTGCACAAACATCCCCACTTTGGACATTAGGATGGCAGGAAGGTAATTGGTGAAGCAGTTGAAGATGACAGGGCAAGATCACTACCTTAAGGAACTCCTGTTCAGATGTCCTGGACCTGAGAAGACTGACCAACAACCATGACCATCTTCCTATATGCCAGCAGAGAGTTTGTCCCCTGATACCCACTGATTCCAGTTTTGCTAGGACACTTTGATGCTACACTGTCGGATTCAGCCTTGACATCAAAGGCTGTCACTGTCACGGTCACCTCAACTCTGGAATCCAACTTTTTTGGATGAGTTTGAATAAAGTCTGTCATGAGGTCAGGAGCTAAGTAACCTGGGCAGAACCCAAACTGGGTGTCAATGAGCAGGTGCTGCTTGATAACACTGTTGATGACACTTGCCATCACTTCACTGATAATAGTGAGTAGACTGATGGGGCAGTATTTGACTCGGTTGGATTGGTCATGCTTTTTGTACACAGGACATATCTGGCCAATTTTCCACATTGTCAGGTAGATGAGAGCGTTGCAACTGTACTGGAAAAGCTTGGCTAGGGGAATGGCACATTCTGGAGCACAAATCTTCAGTACTATTGCTGGAATGTTGTCAGGGCCTGTAGTCATTGAGGTATCCAGTGCCTCCAACCATGTCTTGATACTGAATCAGATGTACAGCACAGAAACAAACACAGTCTCTTCGATCCAACTCATCCACGTCAACCAGATATCCTAAATTAATCTAATCCCAGCAATTGGTCCGTATCCTTCTAAGTCTTTTCTATTCATACATCCATCCAGATGCCTTTTAAATGTGTAGCAACCTCCACTACTTCCTCTGGCAACTCATTCCATACATGTACCTCTGAAAAAGTTGCCCCTTAGATCCCTTTTAAATCTTTCCCCTCTCACCTTAAACCTACGTGCTCTAGTTTTGGAGACCCCACCCTGGGGAAAACATCTTGTCAATTCATCCTATCTATGCCCCGCATGATTTTATAAACCTCTATAAAGTCACCTCTGTTTGTAATGCTTCAGGGAAAATTATTCAGCCTCTCCCAATAGCTCCAACCCTCGCAACATCCTTATAAATCTTTTGTGAGCTCTTTCAAGTTTCACAACATCCTTCCTGTGACAGGGAGACCAGAATTGCACAGTATTCCAAAACTAACTAACCAATATCCTGTACAGTCACAACATGACCTCCCAACTCCTGTACTCAATACATTGACCAACAAAAGAAAGCATACCAAAGCTGCCTTCACTATCCTATCTACCGGCAACTCCACTTTCAAGGAACTATGAACCTGTACTCAAAGGTCTCGTTGTTCAGCAACACTCCCCAGGACCTTCCCATTAAGTGTATAAGTCCTGTCCTGTTTTGACTTTCCAAAGTGCTGCCACAGAGAATCAAACTGGCTGAAGACTGGTATCTGTCATGGTGGGAGCACTGGAGGAGGTCACAATGGATAGTCCACTCAGCATTTCTGGCTGAAGGTTGCTATGAATGCTTCAGCCTTATCTTTTGCACTGATGTGCTGGGCTCTTCCATCTTTGAAGATGGGGAAATCTTTGGAGCATCCTCCTCCAGTGAATTGTTTAATTGTCCATCACCATTTATGACTGAATGTTGTAGGACTGCATAACTTAGACGTAATCCGTTGGTTGTGGGACCGTTTAACTCTGTCTATCACTTACTGCTTATGTTGTTAGGCACACAAGTAGTCTTGTTTGGCAGTTTCACCTGATTGACCAGTTTGAGTGTAAGGTTGGCTTATTTCACTATCATCTAATTGTATCAAACTACTGTTTCAATTTTAAAGGATTAGGCTTATTTTTGTTAGTCTATGTCAAAATACTGAAATAGTGATCTTCCAGATTTTAAAAGCCCAACTGATGCCTACCTAATTTTACTTGGCGATTCAGCAATGTTATCCATATCTTCATTCTTCACAATGCTCCATTCGAAAATAAATCCTTCCAAGCTACTAAAAGTATTGCCTTAAACATAGATAGGAAAACTCCATTATACATTGCCATGTATTAAAGAATTAAGGTACATTATCTACAGAAATGATAGCGATTCCAAAATTCACAGGCAGCAGAAATTATACCTGAAGAAACAGGAACAGACCAACTAGCCCAGCAAATTAATCTTCTATTCATTAAGGTCATGACTGATGTAACTGTTTCTATAGCTCCATTTCTTATCTGTTGCCCTTTGTTCCCTTTTAGATAAAAAAAAATCTAACTAGCATATGATGCTAGATGACGGATCAGAATTCCAAAGACAGCTTAAAGAAATCCCTTCTTCTGTGAATCTTAGAAGTCAAGACAACTTTTTTTGAACTGTGCACCCTAGTTCTAACCCCTTGAGAGGAATACCCTCTCAGTGTCCATCTTGGCAACCCTCTGAATATTGCACTTTTCCATAAGATTGCTTCTCATTTTTCTAAACATATTCCTTTGTACTACAGCACCCTCTCCCCATGTAAATAATCTTAAGCTTTTCTATTCTTCCTACCAAAGTGAACAACCTCTCAGTTTTCCACATAATACTTCATCGCCGTATTCACTTAACTTTTGCGCATTCCTTTATGGACTTCTTGTACCTTCCTCTGATTTTCTTACTTATCTTTATTTCTTCAGCAAATGTGGTGAAAATATACAGTCATTTCATCTAAATCATGAATGTAGATTGTAAATAGTTAGAACTTAGCAACAAAGCCTATGGCACTCCACTAATTACACTCTGCCAGCATGAAAATAAATCACTTATCAGACTGTTTCCTGTTAGCCAATCCTCCAGCTAATATAACACCCCAACATCATGAGATCTGATCTTGCACAGTAACCTTTGATAAGGCAAATCCTTGATTCCCTTTGAAATGCCAATTCAACACATCTACTAGTATCCTCTATTCATCATGCTTGCTACATCCTGAAAAGAACTCGAATAATTTGTCAAACATACTGTCTCTTTCATAACTCCATGATGAATTTACCCCCTGGAAAACAATTTAAATATTCTGCTCTGCCTCCTTAATAACAGATTCTAGAATTCTAGAAGTGTTAGACTAACTGGCATAGTTTGTTGCTTTCAGTCTCCCCATTTTCTTGAATAAAAAAAAAAGTGTTACATCTGCTGTTTTCCAAACGACAGAGCTTTCCAGTAGAGAAATTTTGCTTATTACATGGAATGCATCCATTATCTCCATTTACATTTCTTTCAAGACCCTCAGATTCAGGCTCTCAGATCCAAGGGACTTGTCAGCCTTTGCCCTCTAGATTTCCCAGTGCTTTTTCCTCTAGTGATCATCATTTAATGTTTCTTTATTCCTTTGCTTGTTTCCTACTATTCTCGAAGCTTTTACACTTTCCACTGTGAATACAAATTAAAAGTTCACTGTACTTATTCAAAAGCTTCACAATTTCTTTAATTCCCAAGTCTCACCCTTGAAGGATCAAACAGCATTTTAGCTACTCTCTCCCTTTTTTTAAAAAAATATACACACAGAAACATTTACTTTATTTTGTTCAATCCCTAATTTCTTCATCCTCATTAATTCATTTTTCCTGTTTCTAAAGTTTTCCGAATCGTCTAGTCATAGAGATGTACAGCATGGAAACAGACCCTTCGGTCCAACCCGTCTATGCCGACAAGATATCCCAACCCAATCTAGTCCCACCTGCCAGCACCCGGCCCATATCCCTCCAAACCCTTCCTATTCATATACCCATCCAAATGCCTTTTAAATGTTGCAATTGTACCAGCCTCCACCACATCCTCTGGCAGCTCATTCCATACACGTACCACCCTCCGCTTGAAAAAGTTGCCTTAGGTCTCTTTTATATCTTTCCCCTCTCACCCTAAACTTATGCCCTGTAGTCCTGGACTCCCCGACCCCAGGGAAAAGACTTTGCCTATTTACCTTATCCATACCCCTCATAATTTTGTAAACCTCTATAAGTCACACCTCAGCCTCCGACGATCCAGGGAAAACAGCCCCAGCCTGTTCAGCCTCTCCCTGTAGCTCAAATCCTCCAACCCTGGCAACATCCTTGTAAATCTTTTCTGAACCCTTTCAAGTTTCACAACATCTTTCTGATAGGAAGGAGACCAGAATTGCACGCAATATTCCAACAGTGGCCTATCCAATGCCCTGTACAGCTGCAACATGACCTCCCAACTCCTGTACTCAATACTCTGACCAATAAAGGAAAGCATACCAAACGCCTTCTTCACTATCCTATCTACCTGCGACTCCACTTTCAAGGAGCTATGAACCTGCACTCCAAGGTCTCTTTGTTCAGCAACACTCCCTAGGACCTTACCATTAAGTGTATAAGTCTTGCTAAGAATTGCTTTCCCAAAATGCAGCACATCGCATTTATCTGAATTAAACTCCACCTGCCACTTCTCAGCCCATCTGGTCCAGATCCTGCTGTAATCTGAGGTAACCCTCTTTGCTGTCCACTACACCTCCAATTTTGGTGTATTCTGCAAACTTACTAACTGTACCTCTTATGCTCGCATCCAAATCATTTATGTAAATGACAAAACGTAGAGGGCCCCGCACTGATCCTTGTGGCACTCCACTGGTTACAGGCCTCCAGTCTGAAAAACAACCCTCCACCACCACCCTCTGTCTTCTACCTTTGAGCCAGTTCTATATCCAAATGGCTAGTTCTCCCTGTATTCCACGAGGTCTAACCTTGCTAATCAGTCTCCCATGGGGAACCTTGTCGAGCGCCTTACTGAAGTCCATCTACTGCTCTGCCCTCAATCATCTCTGTTACTTCCTCAAAAAACTCAATCAAGTTTGAGAGACGCGATTTCCCACACACAAAGCCATGTTGACTATCCCTGATCAGTCCTTGCCTTTCCAAATACATGTACATCCTGTCCCTCAGGATTCCCTCCAACAACTTGCCCACCACCGACGTCAGGCTCACTCGTCTATAGTTCTCTGGCTTGTCCTTACCACCCTTCTTAAACAGTGGCACCACGTCTGCCAACCTCCAGTCTTCCAGCACCTCACCTGTGACTATCGATGATACAAATATCTCAGCAAGAGGACAGCAATCACTTCTCTAGCTTCCCACAGAGTTCTTGGGTACACCTGATCAGGTCCTGGGGATTTATCCACCTTTCCCCGTTTAAAGACATCCAGCACTTCCTCCTCTGTAATATGGACATTTTGCAAGATGTCACCATCTATTTCCCTATAGTCTATATCTTCCATATCCTTTTCCACAGCAAATGCTGATGCAAAATATTCGTTTAGTATCTCCCCCATTTTCTGTGGCTCCACACAAAGGCCGCCTTGCTGATCTTTGAGGGGCCCTATTCTCTCCCTAGTTACCCTTTTGTCCTTAATAGATTTGTAAAAACCCTTTGGATTCTCCTTAATTCTATTTGCCAAAGCTATCTCATGTCCCCATTTTTCCCTCCTGATTTCCCTCTTACGTATACGCCTACTTTCTTTATACTCTAAGGATTCACTCGATCTATCCTGTCTATACCTGACATATGCTTCCTTCTGTTTCTTAACTAAACCCTCAATTTCTTTAGTCATCCAGCATTCCCTATACGTACCAGCCTTCCCTCTCACCCTGACAGGAATATACTTTCTCTGGATTCTTGTTATCTCATTTCTGAAGGCTTCCCATTTTCCAGCCATCCGTTTACCTGCAGACATCTGCCTCCAAATCAGCTTTCAAAAGTTCTTGTCTAATACCGTCAAAATTGGCCTTTCAACCTTTAGATCTGGTCTATTCTTTTCCATCACTATTTTAAATCTAATAGAATTATGATCACTGGCCCCAAAGTGCTCCCGCACTGACACCTCAATCACCTTATTTCCCAAGAGTAGGTCAAGTTTTGCACCTTCTCTAGTCGGTATATCCACATACTGAATCAGAAAATGTTCTTGTACACACTTAAATTCCTTTCCATCTAAACCTTTAACACTATGGCAGTCTCAGTCGATGTTTGGAAAGTTAAAATCCCCTCCCATAACTACCCTATTATTCTTACAGATAGTGGAGATCTCCTTACAAGTTTGTTTCTCAATTTCCCTCTGACTATTGGGGGGTCTATAATACAATCCCAATATCCCTTTCTTATTTTTCAGTTCCACCCAAATAACTTCCCTGGATGTATTTCCAGGAATATCCTCCTTCAGCACAGCTGTAATGCTATCCCTTATCAAAAAGGCACTCCCCCTCCTCTCTTGCCTCCCTTTCTATCCTGGAAAATTAAGCTGCCAGTCCTGCCCATCCCTGAGCCATGTTTCCGTAATTGTTATGATAGCCCAGTCCCATGTTCCTAACTTCATCTGCCTTCCCCGTTAGGCCCCTTGCATTGAAATAAATGCAGTTTAAATTTATTCAGTCCTACCTTGTCCCTGCCTGCCCTGACTGTTTGACTCATTTCTGTTCTCAGCTGTACCCATCTCAGATCAATCTCTTTCCTCACTATCTCCCTGGGTCCCACCCCCCACCTTACTACTTTAAATCCTCCCAAGCAGTTCTAGCAAATTTCCCTGTCAGTATATTAGTCCCCTTCCAATTTAGGTGCAATCCGTCCTTCTTGTACAGGTCACTTCTACCCCAAAAGAGAGTCCAATGATCCAAAAATGTGAATCCTTCTCCCATATACCAGCTCCTCAGCCATGCATTCATCTGCTCTATCCTCCTATTCTTGCCCTCACTAGCTCATAGCACTGGGAATAATCCAGATATTACTATCCTTGAGGACCTCCTTTTTAAATTTCTGCCTAATACTAATCTCCCCTCAAAGTCTCAACCTTTTCTCTTCCAATGTCATTGGTTCCAATGTGGACAATGACCTCTTGCTGGCCCCTCTCCCCCGTGAGAACATTCTGCACCCTCTCAGAGACATCCTTGATCCTGGCACAGGGAAACAACACACCATTCTGCTTTCTCTCTGCAGGCCACAGAAACGTCTGTCTGTACCTCGGACTACAGAATCCCCTAACACAATTGACCTCTTGGAAGCCGACGTACCTCTCATTGCATTAGAGCCAGTCTCAAAACCAGAAACTTGGCTGTTCGTGCTACGTTCGCCTGAGAATCCATCACCCCCTACATTTTCCAAAACAGCATACCTGTTTGAAGTGGGTATATCCACAAAGTCTATTATTAATCTTTGCAATATTTTCATACAATTACACCTTTTCTTTCAATTTGTTACAATCGTTAACTGCCATAGTTAGTTACACATGTGAACCCTTCCCAGACAGTTATTGTTTTGATGCATACATGAAAACATTTAAAACAATACTTAGAGAGCAATAAAACTTTATTGTAGAAAGCATTACTATAATCTTTAATTTGTACCAAAAATTGCCCTTTTTGCTGATTTTAATACCAATGCCATTAGCAATGTGCTCAAAAGGGCAAGATAGATACAAGTCAGGAAGAATATATTAATAGGATGAAAGAAGTCAGGGTGAAGAGGAGACTTGCATACAGCATAAGTATTGGCACAGACCAGTTGGACTGACTTGGTCATCTGTTCTCTAGGTAACTTCGTAAAATTGTGACTTTCATATTCTCTACATCAGATGTTTTTTTTGCCAAAGCACACTGTTATAGATGTGATTAAAGCACATTTATAGCGTTATGAAGTGCAGTTCATACCTTCCTCATCCAATGCTCTGACTGTTAATTTTAAGAGAGAGTCATCAACATACAGCTCCCGGGTTGTTGATATAATTTCAATTTCACTTATTACATCAACCATTACATCACAGCGCAATACTTGTCCTGTCACTGAAACAAAAAGAAAGAACATGACTGCTTTGCAGACCTTTTCCAATTGTTTTGTATGAAAATGGTGGTGAATTTCAATATGTTTCATTGTTTATCTGTACATGAAAAGTGGTATTACTCGTCACTTTCCTCCATTACCTAGCATCACATTCTATCTGAAACCAATGAGGTACAAAGTTTGATTTGCTGCTTCAAATGTAATAAAAAGTTCAGATCCAATGAAAGGTACCACATAGCACCAAAAGCCATATTTTTTGAGAATATAAAAGTTGTCTTAATTTGACTCTACTTCCCAAAATAATAACCTTTTACAGCCTACATCTACTGATGTTTAAAGCAAAAGGAAGAAAATTTTCACTCTCAGTAATTTCTTTATGTTAACTTTGCATCTTTTTTCTTGCTTATTGTAATATTAAATCAAAGACCTAAAACAAGTTAACACTGTGCAAACCAGACAATTGATATTTCACCAACTGCAACATCCTAGAACATCTGCTAGTGTTCTAGATTTTATGACTGGAGGATTTTGAAAGTCAATTTCTTCAAATACAACATGCTGTACAGTATTACAGTCTTCCAATTGTATTTTCAAACTTCTACTAACCCTATAATTGAATTAATAGTGCAACGAAGTATACCTGTTTCCTCAGCTATAATTATGCTGGTGAGGCGAGTAAGCTGAGTTGAGCGGACAGATATCAGTGCTGTATGTGAACAATCAGTATCATTCTGAAATATAGCTTCAATAGTTGCCACATCTGGTCTTGTTGAAAACCTGCAACATGAAATAAATCTAGTAGGTCTATCATTACTGCTTTTACTAGTAAGGTAAGTCACCAAAAGGCTACTCTCACATTAGATTGAGATGACTAGTGATGGTTTAAGCAAAAGGAAAGGTTGAGAAGGAGAAACCTTCATGATAACCTCTGTCAATGTGGGAATTGAAGCCACACTGTTGGTATCACTCTGGATTGCAAGCCCACTGTCCAGCCAACTGAGTGAACCATCACTTTTCCAAGCTACTTTGCACATTTACGATAGACTAGCCATTAAGTGGAAGACCTGATGGATAACTTACACATTTTCAATAAGCAACATGGACTGTAGCACAAATTCAAAACTTAATCTCACTTAAAATAAAAAATAGAATTTAAATCATTTAATAAGCATCTTGACTGCAATTAGCGTCAAGATGGATTTGTGGACCCAACATTTGAATCAATAGAAATAAAATATCAGGTAAAATCAATTTTAAGTATATTCTGAAACTTTAAACAGTTAATATTTTGCTAATTTTAAATTTTTAGTAACACATTCTTCTAATTTTATGCCCATATTTCAGATTGAAACATAAATAAAAGTGTTCTCTACGCAATTAATAACACACAAAATAAAAAGTTTATGTAAGATGTACTTCAAAAGTGGTGGGGGCATACACTGTTTCTCTGCAAATAGAGACATGGGATTTTATAAGTACATTTGACAGGGTCAAAAGGGCCTTCGTTTAACACCTCATCTGAAAGATGGACCTCCAACAGAGCAGCACTCCATTATATTGCAGTGAACGGAAAGTAGGTTGGAAGAACAAATGATTTTGAGCAAAATATATTTAAAGGATAATGCACATTGATATTTGAAGATTGTAGAATATGTTGAAAAAAAAGTCAAAGCATGATGGGATCATGGGCTTTGTCAATGTTGAATTTCCTTCTTCTTAGACTCCCCCTCAGAACAACTTGCCTCTGGGCACTGCTTGAATAGTTCTTAGATGACTAATATGTCCAATACATAATCTGTAGACTCAGCCGCATATGAGGCACGTAACACTTGAAGGGTCAGGTTTAGAGGTTTGTACCATCTCCGCTGTCTCAACTTAGTCTCTGACTATTCCAATGGAGTCTCCCAACGTGCTCAGTGTCTTCCTGTATGATATTTCTTCATTTAGTCAATTGCAGGGAGGGTGTTAGGGAGAGGCTACTTTACACAGAAAGTGGTAATGACCAAGAACCTGTTGTTACTTAAAAGTACAGTGAAAGCAGAGATGATCAATGACTTTCAAAGGAAGATGGATAAGCACTTAAGGGAAATAAACTTGCATGGCTATTGGGATAGAGTGGGGAATTGAACTAACTGTATTGCTCTGAAGATTGCCTAATAGTCTCCTTCTGGACCCTAATGACCCTATAATTTTGATAACTGACTTGTCTAATTATGCTATTTTCCAAACACATGGTTGCACAATAAATTCTGAGCTTCTACATGGACATATAGACGTCCTTTAGAGTCACAGATGCACAGCATGGAAACAGACCCTTCTGTCCAACCCGTCCAGATATCTCAACCCAATCTAGTCCCACCTGCCAGCACCTGGCCCATATTCCTCCAAACCCTTCCTATTCATATACTCATCCAAATGGCTCTTAAATGTTGCAATTGTACCAGTCTCCACCACATCCTCTGACAGCTTATTCTATACACGTAGAAAATGTGCCCCTCAGGTCTCTTTTATATCTTTCCCCTCTCACCCTAAACCTATGCCCTCTGGTTCTGGACTCCCTGATCCCAGGGAAAAGACTTTGTCTATTTATCCTATCCAAGCCCCTCAATTTTGTAAACCTCTATAAGGTCACCCCTCAGCCTCCGACGCTCAAGGGAAAACAGCCCCAGCCTGTTCAGCCTCTCCCTGTAGCTCAGATCCTCCAACCCTGGCAATATCCTTGTAAATCTTTTCTGAACCCTTTCAAGTTTCACAACACCTTTCCAATAGAAAGGAGACCAGAACTGCATGCAATATTCCAACAGTGGCCTGACCTTTTCACACAGTTCGAGATTTTATAAGCCAAAATGCTTGCACATCTACAATGAACCATATATGCTTTGATAGCATCATGGACCAATAAGCACAAATCCTTGGATTCAAGGATTTTTGTCAAGGTAATAATTAAAGGCTGTGCAATGGGATTGCTCATAAGGGTACCTGGACTAGCTCGTTATTGCTATGAGGACTAGATTCTTTATGCTGCAGCATTCGTTTTTTTTATTCCTCTGCGGCAAGCACAAGTGTATGCTGGCTAACACAGTTACCTCACCAAAATTTCCTTTAGACTGACTTGGATTGCACACTGGTTTAAAGAAAAACAAGACCACCACCCCCACAACTCCAGTTCTTTCCCTGTGCACAACCATTAAAAATTACACTCACTCTTATTATTTTGGCAAATAAATGGCGAGAGTTAAGGCTGTAGATGGCCTTTAATTTCAAGTCCTTGCTTAATGCTTTTTTACTTTAGCTACATTCAAAGTATGTAACCCTTAGTCTGATTTTACCCTGAAGTTACCTAGCTATTTTGGGATGAAGATTTTCCATGCTAGTAAAAAAAAAACCCTAGAAACTGTAAAATTGTAATAAAGATTAAATTTAACAATTCTTATAAATTGAGCAAAACAGGTAAACTTGCAGACAGTAGCTAGGTTTCATGTATTATGGACAAGATGTTATATTGATTAGTGCAAGCTTCAAATTGATATCAAGGAACATTTATCTGCCCAGGATAATTAGTAACAAAAGTAATCTTTCACCAGGCAAAAAGCACACAAATCATTCAGCTTTCTTTTGGGAAAATTGATCCCAAAAAGACAATAAGTTAGTGACTTGGTGATTTCCAACAAAAGTATATTTGTAATTTTTCAAACAGAAACATTTGATTCTTTTGAGAGCACAACTATACAATAACTTTGGTCCTTTTCCAGCTTTAGAGAGGCTGAAGTCATTTTTATAGCATAACACCATGTACAATAAAACTTTAAAGTGCATACAGTGCTGTGTTTTATTTATGGTAACTGTAAAATTGTAACATAAATTCAAGCTCACAGTCCAACAAAAATCTGGAGGTAGTGAGATTTCATGCAAATACTGAAGAGAAATTAGAAGACAAGTCAGCAGCCGAAAGAAATGAAGGAAGGTTGACAGAGGTTTTTAAATGTGGTTCCTTTAACAAAGATATACTTAATGCATCATTTGTCTTTAATGGTGCTGATGAATTTATGAATTTCAACCAACTTTAATTTTTATTCTTGATAGAAAGGAGTTAAAACTATAATGTGAAACTAAGTTTGCATCATTTGTAAGTTTTTGTTATGGTATTGAGAAAATATATCCAAATTTAACACAGCCGATTTCATCTGCAGAACATTTATTTTGGTCAGATTATAATCTGGATTTTTAAATTTTAAACATGGCCATAATCTCTTTCAGTTGTGCATGCAGAAACTTAACCTCTAAAAGCACCCACATTTGTATATAATTTTGAAATGCAATTTAATAAGTCAGTAGAGAACAATTAGTGGGCAGCACGGTGGCACAGTGGTTAGCACTGCTGCCTCACAGTGCCTGAAACCCGGGTTCAATTCCCACCTCAGGCGACTGACTGTGTGGAGTTTGCACGTTCTCCCAGTGTCTGCGTGGGTTTCCTCCGGGTGCTCCGGTTTCCTCCCACAGTCCAAAGATGTGCAGGGCCAGGTGAATTGGCCATACTAAATTGCCCGTAGTGTTAGGTAAGGGGTCAATGTAGGGGTATGGGTGGGTTGCGCTTCGGCGGGTCGGTGTGGACTTGTTGGGCCGAAGGGCCTGTTTCCACACTGTAATCTAATCTAATTTATATTTATACAACATCTGCAACGTAATAAAACAGTCATAGAGATGTACAGCACAAAAACAGACCCTTCAGTCCAACTCGTCCATGCTAACCAGATATCCCAACCTCATCTAATCCCATTTACCAGCACTTGGCCCGTATCCCTCTAAACCCTTCCTATTCACATACCTATCAGATGTTGTAATTTTAAATGTTGTAATTGTACCAGCCTCCACCACTTCCTTTGGTAGCTCATTCCATTCACACACCACCCTGTGTGTGAAAAAATTGCCCCTTAGGTCCCTTTTATATTTTACCCCTCTCACCCTAAACCTTTACCTCTAGTTCTGACTACCCCAACCCAGGTAAAAGACCTTGTCTACTTAGCATATCCATGCTCATGATTTTATAAACCTCTAAGATCACCCCTCAACCTTCAACATTCCAGGGAAAACAGCTACAGCCTGTTCAGCCTCTCCCTACAGCTCAAATCCTCCAACCCTGGCAACATCCTTGTAAATCTTTTCTGAACTCTTTCAAGTTTCACAACATCCTTCTGATAAGACGACCAGAATTGCACGCAATATTCCAACAGTGGCCTAACCAATGTCCTGTACAGCCACAGCATGACCCCCCAACTCCTATACTCAAAACTCTGACCAATAAAGGAAAACATACCAAGCACTTTCTTCACTATCTTATCTACCTATGACTCCACTTTCAAGGAACTATGAACCTGCACTCCAAGATCTCTTTGTTCAACAACACTTTCCAGGACCTTACCATTAAATGTTGGTCCTGCTCGGATTTGCTTTTCCAAAATGCAGCATCTTGCACTTATTTAAATTAAACTCATGGCACTTTGTAGGAATGACTATAATACAAAATATGATGCAGACTCAAAGAATTATTAGGCCAGCTGATCAAAAGTATGGTCAAGGAGATGATTTGTAGCATCTTAGAAGAGGCAAGAAATCAAAACAAAGTTGTTACAAAACAGGTGTGTTTAACAATCGAGTCTGGACAGCGCTCTATGATAAAGTCCACATGCACAACCCTGGGAGAGAAGAAATTGCACTTTATTGCTTTCTTAAATGCATGACTCCTCGTTCTGAGATTATGCCCTCTGGCCCCAGATTCTGCCACAAGGGGAAACACCTTCCCACATCTACCCTGTCAAGTCTCCCAAACATCTTGCGTGTGTGTGCCTGACGAATGGAGGTTCCGAATTATCATTTTGAAAACCTGAAAAGGAGTGTGTAATCAAAATGGATGTCAAATATTTGACGTCCTATTCAATAACGTCAAATGTTTGAAAGGTCGTCAGCAAAGTTAGGAGTTCTGAAGAAAGGTCACTGAACCCAAAAGGTTAACTCCGCCTTCTCTCTCCACAGATGCTGCCAGACCTGCTGAGTTTTCCCAGCAATTTCTTGATTTTTATTCCCGAATTCCAGCATCCACGGTTCTTTGATTTGTTTAGTAATTAGGAGTTGTTCGACAATGGGCACACATGAAGCTGACTGAGCACATACTGCTGGGGAGTGAAACCACCTGGCGCTGGTCTCCATCCCACTCAGAATCAAGTGGGTTTTTTGGGGGGGGGGGGAAGGAAGAACAGGAGGGAGCTCACCATAGGTAACACCCTTCGTCGGCCTCCAGGGTAAAGTTAACCTTCACGGTTGCGGAGTAAGGCAGCAGCACTTTGGGGACGTTCAGCTTGGTCCCGACGATGTAACGGAAACCGACGACAACGAAGAACAAGAGCCGTGCCCACAGGCCGGCCGCCATTGGTCCCCGCCCCGGGAGAAAGGAGCACGTTAAATGCGCAGCGGGAACGGGCGCGGGCTGTGGTTCGAAAACCGTTTTCGCTTCAGTGGTTTTAAATGCGGAGACCGACGGGTTTTTAAGCGACGAAACCAACCCCCGGCACGAATCGAGAACCTTCTTCACACGCGCGGGGCGTGAAAGCCGCGCGCGGGAACGGTCACGTGCTTCCCGCTGCAGCGCCCCCCACAGGCTTGGAGGAGGAAACATGCCGCGTCGCCCGGCTAATAGTGGGTGGATTCTGGATCAATGGTGCTGGAAGAGCACAGCAGTTCAGGCAGCATCCGATGCCCACCCCCACCCTCATCTAGTTTATCTCTCCACGCTTCAGGCTCTCTGCCTTTATTCCTGATGAAGGGCTTTTGCCCGAAACGTCGATTTTGCTGAAGCTCCTCGGATGCTGCCTGAACTGCTGTGCTCTTCCAGCACCATTGATCCAGAATCTGGTTTCCAGCATCTGCAGTCATTGTTTTTACCTAATCGTGGGTGGAACTAACTTCAGGTTGCAAGTGCATGGTGTGGAGGTACTGCCCCTACCTCTGAGCCAGGAGTCCCGGGTCTTACCTACTGCAGAGATGGGTACTAACAGGTTGATTAAAAGAAAAATCCACAGGTGAAGAGTTCTCCTGGTGCAGTGGTAGTGGGTAAAAACAATGACTGCAGATGCTGGAAACCAGATTCTGGATTAGAGTGGTGCTGGAAAAGCACAGCAGTTAAGGCAGCATCCGAGGAGCAGTAAAATCGACGTTTCGGGCAAAAGCCCTTCTGTGTTCCTGATGAAGGGCTTTTGCCCGAAACGTCAATTTTCCTGCTCCTCGGATGCTGCCCGAACTGCTGTGCTTTTCCAGCACCACTCTAATCCAGGCATTGGAAGTGGCCCTATCTCTGAGCCTGGGGTCCCTGCTTTGAATGCCTCTCTGTTCCAGAGGTGGACTATAATAATATCTGATGGACAGGTTGATTGGAAAGTCTCCATAGGTGAGGAGGAAACCTAGATTCAAGTCATGCCTGCTCCAGCCATGTGTCACAATGTAAAGAGAAATTGCTGGAGAAAGTCAGCAGATCTCTTGGCATCTGTGGAGTGAAAGCAGTATTAAGCATTTTGAGATCAGTGACTCTTCATGTGGACTCAGAAGGATTCACTCCCCCCCCCCCCCAAACATGTCTGAAGATGTTTCTAACCAATCTGTTCAGAAATGTTATTGCATTCGGACCTCTTGCCTCAAAGGTAGGGGAGTACCACTGTGTCACCACAGCCCAACAACACAATCTGAACAGCTTGTTTAGAAAATATTCTACAAGTGAGGAAAAAGACAATCCAGAGAAGTAAATCTTCCAGCCAAATCAAAATGATAGCATTTAACCAATTTTGCTGCTTAATCAATTTTAGATTTGGATTTACTAAAACTTTAATTAGGACAAGTGATAAAAGCAGGAAATTTTATTTTGATTTGATCCCTGCCCTCCCCTTCACTGTTTGATCATGCTGCATTGCCCTTCTGCCCTTTGAGAAGGGCACTGCTTGTCACTGGCCACTCGGTTGTTTCCTTTCTTCCTGGTGGTGGACTATAAATAAAGATCTGTACACTTGTTGCTTTTCACTGTGTCCGATACCTGCACACATATGACATGGGTGCTGGAGAAAAATAAGTACTACCACTGTCAGGCAATAGTGTGGGGGAAAATAAATAAAAAGAATAGGAGGGTCAGACATCCTGTCACTCTGAGAGCTGGCTCTGAGGGAGCTGGATCAGTGTGAGTGAAAGACTCTAGACAGAAAAAAAAACAGAAAATTGCTAGATAATCTCAGCAGGTCAGGTGGCATCGGTGGATGTGGTAATTTGTGAGGTGTCGCACTTCAGTGGGACAAACAAAGCAAGGGAATACAGTATAGGATGAATGGTAGGTTCCTGGGAAGCACCAAAAATCAGAGGGACTTCGGTGTACATGACCATTGGTACCTTAAGGTAGCAGAACAGGTAAATAAAGTGGTTAAGAAGGTAAATAGGATACTTGCCTTTACTAGCCAAGACATGAAGAAGAAGAGCAGAGAAGTTATGCTGGAACTGTCTGAGTTGGTTAGGTATTGTGTGCAGTTCTGGATTCCACATTATAGGAGGAATGTGATTGCACTAGCTAGGGTGCAGAGGAGATAGACCAGGATTTTGCCTAGGCTGGAGGGTATTAGTTCTGAAGAGAGATTGGATGGACTGGGATTGTTTTCCTTGGAGAAGTTAAGAATGAAGGGAAAAATGATTGAGATGTATAAAATTGAGAGGCAAAGTAAGGGTCGGCAGGAAGGCACTTTTCTCCTGGGTCTAGAGTGAGGGAGTGGGCATGGATTTAAAGTAAGGGTTTAGAGGGGATTGAGGAAATAAAATTTCACTCGGGATGGTGGGAATCTGGAACTCATTGCCTGTAATGGTGGTAGAGACAGAGTTTCACATACAGAAGTATTTAGACATACACTTGCAATTCCAAGGCATATGAGACTCTTGACCAAGTGCTGGAGCATGGGATTAGAATAGTTTGGTGGTTGTTTTTGACTGGTACAGATTTGATAGGCCATTTCTGTGCTGTAGATCTCAATAACTAAATGATCACTCACTCAGATATGTTTTTGATGTTTGATTTATAAATTGTTGGAATTTTGACCAGTGAGATGAAAGTCATCTACAGGTTATCCAGCATAAGAAAAGCAATGGAGCCAGATATGGGAATACACAAAGGAATCATTTTTCATGCAACAGTTTTTGAACAGAGTAGAAATTTGATTTATAATAGTAAAAATGGAAGTCTTCTCTCTCCATCTTACCCTGTTTCTCTCAGCCACTTGAAAAAAACAATACTAGGTGACAAAGGAAATTAGAGGAACACCCATTCACTGAAACCTAAAGATATCTACAAATTTTACAGCTGAGAGAACAAGACATCATTAAACAAGAGTGGTCTCAAATTAAAATCTAAGACTTAAGAGACTTTGAGGACTTTTCAAATTGTCTATCCTCAATCTTCCTTTGTGAAGTAGACACTCCCTTTTTAAACTTTATATCTGTGTTTGTTTGTGTGTTTAATATCACAGTTTATTATTTTTCTTGAAGTTAGTAAACAATAAAGTTTCTGTATACAGGTAAGAAACCTTGTAATTGACTCCTTAATTTTGACCAGTAGTGTGTTTCAATTTAACTATTATAAAGATGCTTGCTAAAAAAGAATTTACAATCTTTATTGCAGCTGACTGAGAAGTTTAAACAGCAAGGAGCTGATTTACTGCTACTGATTTGGTCTAAACAGAAGGGGAATAACATAACTTTTTTCATAAAAATTACAGGCAATTGTGTACATGTTAAATATTGATATATGCTCAATTGCCAAATCCGATTGTTGCATGGACCTTAGCAACATGAGTTATTTCTGCATTTTACTTCAAATTCACGGTGAAAGGCACTCTTTCTTTGTCTCTGTTCCAGTTAAACCAGATGCTCTGTTGTCATCTCCACCTTATTCATGCTGCCAGCCCACCTCATTCTCCAAGTTCAAATCCTTGTTCATCAATCCAGCCTGAGAACCTTTTCCCCTTCCCTTTTTAGTTCACATTGATCTGCTTATTCAAACTCATCTCCACCTTCACCTTTACACTGATACTGCTCCCTCTAGAACATCAAGGCACCCATTTAATTCTTTCTCCCTGTCACATTGTTGCCTTCCACATGGGGAAGAAAGAACTCTTCCGATACTCTTTCAATCTGGGACTCTTCCACCCATTTCCTTTTTCAGTTCACATCTTTCCACCATTTTAAGGAGACATATTCTACTCATTCTCTTCAGTCCATTCACATTGTTCTCTGATTGTACTTGTCCCCTGACCTGAAGATGCTGCTCCAGTGGTTAGTAACTTACAACTAACATAATAAAGAGAAATGACCTAATTGATACCTTGATAGAACACTGGCATTTTTAACTTCTGCCTTTTGTTCCAATCATACAGACGTGGTAAATCTATTTATTTCACTTTGGGAAAGACAGTGCAAGGAATTTGCATCAAAAATTGAGATGCAAGGTAGAGCATCATAAAATAATTCTACTTTGTTCATTTTTCATAGAACATAGAACATAGAAGAATACAGCGCAATACAAGCCCTTTGGCCCTCGGTGTTGCGCCGATCCAAGCCCACCTAACCTACACTAGCCCACTATCCTATATATGCCTATCCAATGCCCGCTTAAATGCCCATAAAGAGGGAGAGTCCACCACTGCTACTGGCAGTGCATTCCATGAACTCACGACTCGCTGCGTAAAGAACCTACCCCTAACATCTGTCCTATACCTACCACCCCTTAATTTAAAGCTATGCCCCCTCATAATAGCTGACTCCATACGTGGAAAAAGGTTCTCACGGTCAACCTTATCTAAACCCCTAATCATCTTGTACACCTCTGTCAAGTCACCCCTAAACCTTCTTTTCTCCAATGAAAACAACCCCAAGTGCCTCAGCCTTTCCTCATACGATCTTCCTACCATACCAAGCAACATCCTGGTAAACCTCCTCTGCACCCGTTCCAGTGCCTCCACATCCTTCCTATAGTATGGCGACCAAAACTGCACACAATACTCCAGGTGCGGCCACACCAAAGTCTTATACAATTGCAACATGATCTCAGGACTCCGGAACTCAATTCCTCTACCAATAAAAGCCAGTACGCCATATGCCTTCTTCACCGCACTATTTACCTAGGTGGCAACTTTCAAAGATCTGTGTACATGGACACCAAGATCCCTCTGCTCATCCACACTACCAAGTATACGACCATTAGCCCAGTACCCCATCTTTTTGTTACTCTTACCAAAGTGAATCACCTCACACTTAACTACATTGAACTCCATATGCCACCTTTCTGCCCAGTTCTGCAGCTTATCTATATCCCGCTGTAACCTGCCACATCCTTCCTCACTGTCAACAACTCCTCCGACTTTCGTATCATCCGCAAACTTGCTCACCCAACCTTCTAGCCCCTCCTCCAGGTCATTTATAACAATGACAAACAGCAATGATCCCAAAACAGATCCTTGTGGAACACCGCTAGTAACGGCACTCCAAGATGAACTTTTACCATCAACTACTACCCTCTGTGTTCTTCCAGCCAGCCAATTCCTAATCCAAACCTCCAACTCACCCTCAATGCCATACCTCTGTATTTTTTGCAGTAGCCTACCATGGGGAACCTTATCAAACGCCTTACTAAAATCCATATACACCACATCTACCGCTTTCCCCTCGTCCACCTCCTTAGTCACCTTCTCAAAGAATTCAATAAGGATTGTGAGGCACGACCTGCCCTTCACAAAACCCTGCTGACTATCCTTGATCACATTATTCCTATCCAGATGTTCATAAATCCTATCCCTTACAATTCTCTCTAAGACTTTGCCCACAACAGAACTGAGACTCAGCGGCCTATAGTTACTAGGGTTATCCCTACTCCCCTTCTTGAACAAGGGAACCACATTTGCTAGCCTCCAGTCTTCTGGCACTACTCCTGTAGACAACGAGGACATAAAAATCAAGGCCAATGGCTCTGCAATCTCCTCCCTTGCTTCCCAGAGAATCCTAGGATAAATGCCATCAGACCCAGGGGACTTATCTATTTTACCCTTTCCAGAATTTCCAACACCTCTTCCCTACATACCTCAAAGCCATTCATTCTACTTAATTGTGACTCAATATTCACATCGGCAACAATGTCCTGTTCCTGAGTGAATACTGACGAAAAGTATTCATTCAGTGTCTCCCCAATCTCTTCAGCCTCCACACACAACTTCCCACTACTATCCTTGACTGGACCTATTCCTACCCTAGTCATTCTTTTATTCCTGACATACCTGTAGAAAGCCTTAGGATTTTCCCTAATCCTACCAACTAAGGACCTTTCATGTCCCCTCCTTGCTGCTCTTAGCTCTCTCTTCAGGTCCTTCCTGGCTACCTTATAACTCTCAATCGCCCCAATTGAACCTTCACGCCTCATCTTTACATCGGCCGCCCTCTTCCATTTAACAAGGGATTCCAATTCCTTATTAAACCACGGCTCCCTCACACGACCCTTTCCTCCCTGTCTGACAGGTATATACTTATCAAGGACACTCAATAGTTGCTCCTTGAACAAGCTCCACATATCAATTACGCCCTTGCCTTGAAGCCTACTTTTCCAAGCCACGCATCCTAAGTCATGCCTCACTGCATCATAATTTCCCTCCACCAAGCTATAACTCTTGCCCTGCAGTGCACACTTCAGGTCAGTAAAAATGATAAAAATGTGTGTAATAACATCTCTGAACAGGTTGATTAGAAAATATCTGTGTGCAATTCAGAATATTTTCACCAGGTGGTGTCTATGTTGCAGTAAGTTCAGACATTATAGGTTTGGGGCTTTAAGAATATATACGGTTCTAGGTCATAGTTTTGAAAAATTATATTGAATTCAGATTTTATATGCACAGCCCATTTTAAAATCATGCACAAAGCAAAATGGTATCCAGAACAGTGCTATTCCATCTATGGCAACAGAGTCCTTCAGGATAGGAGTGGAACCCTACACAAAAACAAAAACACTCAATCCAACTCAATCTGCATGAGCTGCAGAAATGTCTGAATGCATTCAATGGATTGAATCTTCCATTTCTTGGCTAAGTATATGTTGCACAGAGTTTCCTGAAGGCTTTGTCGCTGAGGCAGAGTAAGTTCTCTTGCTGCATCTCATAAAACTTCCTCTGCAAGGGCATCTCTCACGTTCAATTTCTGCCCCATTTTACCACATGCCATTTCTGATACAAACCGTCATCCTGAAGATAGTCTGGAATTAATCAGCTTCTCTTGTGCTTGTGCCAGACAATCACTGTCAGTTTGGAGCTGTCTTGCATGGTTGCTACATTTGCCCTGGATGTGGCACAGGAAAATTGGCATCCCATTTTGCAGGTAGGGACATGGCGATGTTGTTGGACTGGGTGATGCTGGCATGGGACTTCCTCCTCCCCCCGGATCAGCAGTGGAAGACATGACGACAGACCACGCCCCACATTGGTACAAGGTCACCATCCGGGTAAAGCAGTCTCAGCCGTCTGGAAGAATGCCCAAACAGTAGGAAAAATGTCAATGATTTTCTCCACTCTTCCAGCATTCGTGTCACTGCCTTCTCTCCAACACCTCATACTCTATTTCTGCTACTGTACCTAACTCAGAACAAGGTTCATACACTTCCATTCTCACAAATGCCTTCAACATTGTCCCTACCTGCTCTCACCCACCACAAGCCCCAAAATCAATTGTTACAACACGGGGTAAACCCCTCCGCTAATTTAAACCAGCAACACAGAAAAGATTTAACCTGTGCTGTAATCTGTTAAAATTTGAGAGGCCAAGAACTATCCCAAAAGTCACTATTTAAAGTAAAAATTAACTTTTTTTTTAAAGTCTAACAGAGAATAATTAGCTAACAACTATCTATAACTCCTTTCTCTAACCTATCTTTTACCTAATCTTCTACAATACTGGACTGATAAAATTTCTGATTACGATTTACCAAAAAGAAATCACGTTTCAAAACCAGTCAGCTTGCCAAGTGTCCTCTGTATTTTCCTTTGTCGTATTTTCTTCTTAGGGGTTTCACAGGTCGTTGATAGATAAAGGTACATTTAAGAGAGCTATTCTGAGGGCAGTCTGCATATGTTAGTGGCTTGGCAGTTCTACTCCAACAGTTAATTTTTTTTTCATTTTTATACCCCAAAGCATCGGATCGTTTCATTGGTTTTAATATTGTCAAAATACTAAATTAAAACTTGATTGGAGTTTAGTATTTTGGGACATAATTTAAACTGATTGGCCAAATTTGCATTTGTTTTTGTCTCATAGCAACCCAGGTACTACTAGCTGCTGGATCAAATGTTACATTGTAAATTCTCCAGCATTCTGTGTGCTTGCTAAGTCCTTCAACTCTCAAAGCTACAGTACCTCTCTACACCTTCATAACACAATAAACTTGCATGCTCTCTGTGCTGCCTACTCACTCACTCAGGAAATCTTTCCACCTGCATCAATAATAATAGCTGTGTGATCCATTTTCACCTCTCATGATAATTACCTCTCTCTTATTCCATGAGAGAAACAGCCTATAAGAATGGAAAAACTCAAGATGGGTGATGTGCTGTCCACCATTCAGCTTTTCCTCGGTAATGAGAGAGGACCACCCTGAGCATGGCCTGGATCAATACCTGCCGTTGACTGCTGGGAACCCCTGAGCGAAGTCTATTTCCTTTGATGAAACTGAAACTTGCTGACAATTATGACAAGTTTCCCATCTTTCTGTCTGTGCTAAACTGCATGGCAAGATAGCAGAATATGAGCCTGGTATGTCTGGCTGAGAGGAAGAAATGCAAAAAAGCAAAACAATACAAGGCAGAGATGCTGTGAGTGTCTAGCTGGTGATAATTAATGGGCACAGTGACAGCAGGTGAACACCCAGGGATACAGCCTGGTCTATTCCCTGAGCTGAGTAAATGTCTCAAAGTGGATAGCGTCATTTCAAAAGCTTTACAATGATAGTTATCAGTGCTAGCATTTAAGAGCAGAAATGTCTTCTAAATTAGTCTATGGTGTAGCTGGAGGGTTTAGAGGCTAATAAATGTGGGATACTAATGTTTATGGACATGGGGCATGTGTGGCCTATGTCTCTGAAGTGTGCCCTATGACATTGGTATCTTGTTTCCAACATGGAAGTCATTCCAGCAAGCATTGAGCTGAATCTGCCAAGTTCTGCTCCAGTTTCTTTGTCGACTCTTCCCAAAATGTAGTTTGTTTGATGAGTTTGGTAAGATTCAAAGCTGATTATAACTGATAGAGTTGTGTTTTAGCAAGCATGAATCCTTGTCAGTTGGCATCTCATCAATATTTAGTGAGGAATTTTCCACTCTGCTTGTGAAATGTATGGTGCAATTTGTTTCTGATGTCAAAATGCACAATCAGCCAGTTCTGGGGTGTACAAAGTTAAAAATCCGACAATACCAGAGTATAGTCTAACAAGTTCAGCCAGTTCTGCCACACAATTTTATATAGCCCACCTGTAAGATTCTGTTCGTAATCACCCCTAGGCTGAAAACGTGTTTTACTGGAGAAAACTCACCTGTCCTTAGCCCAATAAGTAAACTGAATTGGGAAAATTCTCTTGTTGTCTCAGCATGACTCAAACAATACAATGGACACCATTCAGCCATATAGTTTACTGCTGAATGTCTGAGATAAAAGTACCAGGATTCTAAAACAATGAACACTTTTTTTAAAAGACTATGGGATAATAGTATTTCTGGGGCAAATGAGAATCCTTCAGACAGTGGCTCTAAGACAAACTATTAAAACTGTGGGGTTCATGTATTCTTAATACATATGGCATTAACATGTGATATTTCATGCTAAGTACTACACCTAAAATATTAGCAATGTCTACAGGAATTGTATTTTTTTAACATGGAAAACATAAAATAATTAAATGAAAACATAATGCATTGAAATTCACAGAATGTAATTTTATTTGTCAAAGATTCTGAAAAACATAGAAAACTCTACATTTTATTCTCCTTTTATACAAGGCAACAAACATTATTAGCAGCACCAATAACTTTAACGAAAAGAACATACATTTCACCAAACTAGTTCAGGCAGTTCCTTACTAGACCAGTATCTGCCTATCATCCCAGTTGGTTTAAGAATGATGTAGTAGTTACATTTACCCCTCCCTGGCAGCGGATATTTACCCCTCCCTAGCAAGCTACATTTAATGATAACACAGTGGATTCTCCTTAGATATTCAATATTCTGTTAACGATAGTGTCACCCAGAGTAACTCATCCCATTCATACTCGGTTTTTTAATATTCTAGACCAACTCTACAACTTTCCTTTTGAAACAGAATAAGCTTACTGTATTGAATGCTATGTTATTCGCAGAAGGTTTTGCACCAGTTGCCTGATAACGAAGAAATCACAAACAAAAATGCACATTGTCATACTAGCTAGGCTTTCAGGTGTCATAAATATTGATCATTCACCTTGTCAATCTAACTGTTAACATATGCATTGAGTTGTATCAGTACTTCATAAGAAGTCATCAGTGTCATATACCACCATTAAAGAAATAATTTTATTCATTAATAACTATTACCATCTTTTGGCAAAGCTATAGAAAACTATATAAGACAAGTTTCATCTGAGAGGACTGCAGTGCTGCAATTGGACGTTTCTAGAAAGTACTGTTAGTAAAATAACAGCAAACAGTGACTGAAATGCTTAATTTAATTCTACAAAATTCAAGAGAAATGACATATAAAAATAGTGATACCATTCCCTTAATTAGCAGGGTTCACACATGGGCAGATGTTGGGGCAACACTATTGACAGACATTATAAAGTCTTGCATTTAATATTAATACAAGTTAGAGAAATAATTTGGACTGCGTATAGTCCACAAAAGCTCTGGAATGACTTAAAAATAAAGCCAGAGCTGTTTGACCAAGTCAAGACACCTAGGTTACCAATGTCTGAGTTATTCCAATAATGCTACAAATCACACAGGAAAGAGTTAATGCCAACTCCTCTCCTTGTATTTGTCTTTGCTTTTAGCCATCTGATGTTCATTTGTGACCACATCGTTTTAGGAATGTTGGACTTACAAGATACAATTTCCTGTTGAGCAAGTTTTGGAACAGTAAAAGGAAGGAAGGTGAAATGCAGACCCTCTAAAACTTTGAATAAACATACTTGGAGAATTTGATAAAAGCAAGATATAAATTCTTTCCACCTGTTTTACTTGCAAATATAGATATAGTGAAAAAGTTTAGTAAAATTGTATTTCAGCATTATAGTGCGCTTAATCAAAGCAGTGGCACTGGTATGCAAACAGGTAATGCTAACATATTAAACATATCACATTACCTCCGCAATCTCCTTGCAAGACAGTAGAAACTGCCTTTAAAGACATCAGGGAGGATGGCTACACATAACTGCTGTTTCCATTGTGTGTAGATAGTGAATTGCAACCTTTTCACATATGAGCTGCGCTATCACTATAAACACACATTTCTTGCCGTTCTCCCTTGCAAGTTCTTTTAAAGAAACGCAAAGAGAATTAAATTCATTTTGCATCAATTATACAGGAAAGTTTTATTGTACAAATTCAATTCAACACAAATTACTTAAGACAAACATAATGCTATGGAGTCGAGGACAATGACTATTGTAGCATAACTAAAGACCAGCTTTTTTTTTGGCATTGTATAGTGTGAACATGTCAGATGTCCTATGTACCTCATCCAAGTAGCCAGAAATTATGCATGAATTTGGATAGTGAGATTTTCGACTGAGATTACATTATGGAGTCAGTCCTACTTCAGCTGACTGAGGCAAAAAAAAACCTCTTCTGGAACTTCTCTCCAGCTCTAGCATTTGTTTGAGGAACCTTAGGCCTATAGGCTGGGCAATTAATATTATCCTTAGATATGAATACACCATATGATGAATTTCCCAGCATCCAGCATGTGCAGTGTTAGCAAGCATGTGACAAGGGGTTTCCTTGTCCCTGTATCTGACATTGCTGTGGATGACAGAGACACTATTTCACTCTCTGGGTAGCTCAATTGGTTGCAAAGCTGAAGGTACTTTCAAAAGAAAGTACAGTTTACAACTATTTAAGTACTTTAAGATGTCATGAAGGATGCTGCAAACAGTAAAAGGCTTTAATGGTTAGCTGTGCATGTTTCCCACATCTGTTCCAGGCAGTTTCCCTGGCTGAGGCCTGCCCACAGTTACACAGAATAACCAGGTTCTGGAAAACTGGCGAGTACCAGAGGCACATCCTCATGATAATTCCTATCTCACTAAACACACGTAAGCCAAAACTCCACAACTACAGAGTCCATGGTATTGACAGATTATTTGCCGCAGCCAAGTCCAACAATCTTCCCGATATCTGGTCACCCTCACATCTGAACTTTCAGAAGAGACTGCCGGGTTGGTTTAGTCAAGGCAGGAACCTCAGTTCTTTATCAGCTCCATAACCCTGAAGCGCTGCGACTACCTCGATTACCACAACACTGCCACACCAGCGATTAGACTGGGCATCAAACATGAATCTTCCTCATTCATATTGCTCATCCATTCTCTGGATAATAATGCTTAGTGTTTGATGGAGCTCGGTCAAGGCTCCTTAACAGTATTATACACTTGTTTCTTTTATTTCCTGTATTACAATAAATTAAAAAAAAACTTGTACACGGTTTTTAATCCCTACAATTACACCACAATTTTTTTTGTTACAATTCTTGTCCTATCCAATCTAGCCATTTTGACTAATAAAGCTAACACGCACGTGTACTGGCTCTGTCAGTTTCCTTCCTTAGCAGCCCAAAGTCTTATCCCATTACATATATTACATTAGAAATACAATCTTGGACAGACAGCAGTTAAACAGTTAAAATGTAAGGTATTCTGCTTCTTTTATTTAGTCCAGCTTTAAATTAATTCAATAAATCTGTCTCCATTTCAAACCATAATTTTCAAAAGCAGGAGACTTTTAATCATCCACAAACTTTGTGTTGTTGTTGCCATTCTGTAAGTAGTGCTTCGGCTTCCTGAAAAAATCTGTGCGGATCAGACGGTAGAAATAAACCAAGATCATGATGTTCATTGCGTTCAAGTTCAGGTTAATGTAGCCCGAGTTTGGAAGGATGTTAAAATTCGTCAGCATGAACCAAGTGAGGTAAAACTGAGCAATCAGCCGGAAAATAATATAGGTGAAGACATTGATGTACTTGTTGTAGTGGTACAGCTGCGAGGTCTGTGCATTCGCCAGCTTCAGAAGCAGTCGGGTATGGAGGAAGATGCTGTTTATCTCAACGAACAGTGCAACAACGGCACCAGCAACATAATTATGGGTCAGCACAATATACAGGAATGTGGAAATTACCTGAGGGGAAAATTGATCTTGTTAGATGGCAGCAGTCAGGTTCTCATTGTGAACTACATTCCTCTCATACATTTGTACCAATCCTGGCTGGGTTTAGTATATTTCTTGTATATATTTATTTAAAATATCATGGTTCCATAATTATACGCTCACAATAATGTGGGTTTTCATAGGTTTTGCATGCAGGAAATCATTGTGCATGGGGTACAGGCTTGAAATCCAGAGGTACAATAGAAACAAATGTGCACTTAGCAGTCTTATCTATTTCACGTATTAATATTACTAAGTTGTAGACAGTTGGACCAGCGAGGCTCACATTTTTGAAATAAAAACAGAAAATGGTGCAAAAACAAAATCCAGACAAGACATCATCTATGCAAAGAGAGAGAAAGAAAAGCAGTGCCAGGTCTGTGACCTTTCATCAGAAGACAACATTGAAATGTAGATTTGGTTTTCTCAATCATTCACGGGATGTGGGAGTCCCTGGCTGAGCCAGCATTAATTGCCTATCACTAGTTGCTCTTGAGAAGGTCGTCATTAGCTATCTTCTTGAACAATTCCACTCCATGTGCTATAGATTGACCCACAATCCCAACCCAATCTAGTCCCACTTGCCAGCACCAGGTCCATATCCCTCCAAACCCTTCCTATTCATATACCCATCCAGATGCCTTTTAAATGTTGCAATTGTATTAGCCTCCACTCACTTCCTCTGGCAGCTCATTCCATACATGTGCCATCCTCTGCATGAAATCGTTGCCCCTTAGGTCTCTTTTATACCTTTCCCCTCTCACCCTAAACCTTTGCCCTCTAGTTCTGGACTGCCCAACCCCAGGGAAAAGACTTTGTCTATTTATCCTATTCATGCCCCTCATTATTTTATAAACCTCTATAAGGTCATCCCTCAGCCTCCGATGCTCCAGGGAAAACAGCCCTAGCCTATTCGACCTCTCCCTACAGCTCAAATCTTCCAACACTGGCAACATCCTTGTAAATCTTTTCTGAACCCTTTCAAGTTTCACAACATCTTTCCGATAGGAAGGAGACCAGAATTGCACGCAATATTCCAACAGTGGCCTAACCAATGTCCTGTACAGCCGCAACATGACGTCGCAACCCCTGTACTCAATACTCTGACCACTAAAGGAAAGCATACCAAATGCCTTCGTCACTATCCTATCTACCTGTGATTCCACTTTCAAGGAGCTATGAACCTGGATTCCAAGGTCTTTGTTCAGCAACACTCCCTAGGACCTTACCATTAAGTGTATAAGTCCTGCTAAGATTTGCTTTCCCAAAATGTAGCATCTCACATTCTCTAAATTAAACTCCATCTGCCACTTCTCAGCCCATTGGCTCATCTGATCAAGATCCTGTTGTAATCTGAGATAACCTTCTTCGCTGTCCACTACACCTTCAATTTTGGTGTCATCTGCAAACTTTCTAACTGTACCTCTTATGCTAACATCCAAATCATTTATATAAATGATGAAAAGTAGTGGACACAGCACCAGTCCTTGTGGCACTCCACTGGTTACAGGCCTCCAGTCTGAAAAACAACCCTCCACCACCGCCTTCTGTCTTCTACCTTGAGCCAGTTCTATAACTAAATGGCTAGTTCTCCCTGTATTCCATAAGATCTAACCTTGCTAACCAGTCTCCCATGGGGAACCTTATTGATGTCCATATAGATCACGTCCACTGTTCTGCCCTCATCAATTGTCTTTGTTACTTCTTCAAAAAACTCTATCAAGTTTGTGAGACACGATTTCTCACGCACAAAGCCATGTTGACTATCCCTAATCAATCCTTGCCTTTCCAAATACATGTACATCCTGTCCCTCAGGATTCCCTCCAACAACTTGCTCACCACCGACCTCAGGCTCACTGACCTATAGTTCCCTGGCTTGTCCTTACCGCCTTCCTATACAGTAGCACCATGTTAGCCAACCTCCAGTCTTCCCGCACCTCACCTGTGACTATCGATGATACAAATATCTCAGCAAGAGGCCCAGCAATCACTTCCCTAGCTTCCCACAGAGTTCTAGGGTACACCTGATCAGGTCCTGGGGATTTATCCACCTTTATGCATTTCAAGACATCCAGCACTTCCTCCTCTTTAATATGGACATTTTGCAAGGTGTCACCATCTATTTCCCTACATTCTATATCTTCCATATCTTTTCCACAGTAAATACTGATGCAAAATACTCATTTAGTATCTCCCCCATTTTCTGCAGCTCCACACAAAGGCCACCTTGCTGATCTTTGCAGGGCCCTATTCTCTCCCTAGTTACCCTTTTATCCTTTATGTATTTATAAAATACCTTTGCATTCTCATTAACTCTATTTGCCAAAGCTATTTCATGTCCCCTTTTTGTCCTCCTGATTTTTCTCAAGTATACTCCTCCTGCCTTTATACTCGATCTATCCTGTCTATACCTGACATATGCTTCCTCCTTTTTCTAAACCAAGCCCTCAATTTCTTTAGTTATCCAGCATTCCCTATACCTACCAGCCTTTCCTTTCACTAACAGGAATATACTTTCTCTGGACTCTCATTATCCCATTTCTGAAGGCTTCCCATTTTCCAGCCATCCCTTTACCTGCGAATATTTGCCCCCAATCAGCTTTTGAAAGTTCTTGCCTAATACTGTCAAAATTGGCCTTTCTCCAATTTAGAACTTCAACTTTTAAATCTGGTTTATCTTTTTTCATCACTAATTTAAAACTAATAGAATTATGGTCGCTGGCCCCAAAGTGCTCCCTCACTAACACCTCAGTCACCTGCCCTGCCTTATTTCCCAAGAGTACGTCAGATTTTGCACCTTCTCTAGTAGGTACATCCACATACTGAATCAGAAAATTTTCTTGAACACACTTAACAAATTCCTCTGAATCTAAACCCTTAACACTATGGCAGTCCCAGTCTATGTTTGGAAAGTTAAAATCCCCCACCATAACCACCCTATTATTCTTATAGATAACCGAGATCTCCTTACAAATTTTTTTCTCAATTTCCCTCTGACTATTAGGGGGTCTATAATACAATCCCAATAAGGTGATCATCCCTTTCTTATTTCTCAGTTTCGCCCAAATAACTTCCCTGCATGTATTTCTGGGAATATATCCTCCCTAAGTACAGCCGTAATACTATCCTTTATCAAAAACGCCACTCCCCCCTCCTCCCTTTCTATCCTTCCTGTAGCATTTGTATCCTGGAACATTAAGCAGCCAGTCCTGTCCATCCCCAAACCATGTTTCTGTAATTGCTATGATATCCCAGTCCCATGTTCTTAACCATGCCTTCAGTTCATCTGCTTCCCTACCCTTGTCCTTCTAGATGTAAGTGGTTGTGCGTTTGGAAGGTGCTTCCTAAGGATCTTTGGTGAACTTCTACAGTACATTTTATAGATAGTACACACTGCTGCTACTGAGCTTTGGTGGAAGAGGGAATGGATGCTTGTGGATATGGTGCTAATTCAATGGGATCTTTTGCCCTGGATGGTGTCAAATGTCTTGCAGCTTTTTGGAGCTGCACTTATTCAGGCAAGTGCAGAGTATTCCATCACACTGCTGACGTGCCTTGTAGATAGTGGACAAGCTTTGGGGAGTCAAGAGGAAAGTGACTCACGGAGCAGATGCTGCCTGGCTTGTTGCTCTTTTCTCCCAATTTTTTTCTGTCTTTATTTACAATTCTTAGCATCCACAATATTCGGCCTTTCAATTCATGTTCTTGAAATTTTCCTCCTGTAAACTCAGATTACTCAATCATTACTGACCTTATATGACAAGACTTCCAGGCTAAGCAGTGACCGGGAACTAAGGCAGGAAGAGACCAAACAAATGCCAGCTGCACAGTGCCAGCCATTTTGGTGTGGGTGAAGCTGAGTTTGGCTAACTGACCTCAAATAGTCTTCTTCAGAGTCTTGTCAACTGCAATGAAAGGAGGCCGACAAGAATTCTACAGCTGTCCTCCATTGGCCCACACTCACAGAAACCAGATGAACTGCCTAATGACTGGCACATGATGGCAGACAGGGAGGGGTCCCTAGTGTACTGAGGTGGCATAGTGGCTCAGTGGTTAGCACTGCTTCCTCCCACCACCAAGGACTCAGGTTAAATTCCAACCTCGGGTGACTGTGTGGAATTTGCACACTATCTGTATTTGCCTGGGTATCCTCCGAGTGCTCTGGTTTCCTTCCAGTCTGAAGATGTGCAGGATAGGTGGCCTGGCTATGCTAAATTGTCCATAGTTTCCAGGGATGGTTGTTGTGGTTCTGTTCGCCGAGCTGGGAATTTGTGTTGCAGACGTTTCGTCCCCTGTCTAGGTGACATTCTCAGTGCTTGGGAGCCTCCTGTGAAGCGCTTCTGTGATGTTTCCTCCGGCATTTATAGTGACTTGTATAACACTACTATTATAGGACAAGCCAAACAGAGAACAGCCAGGGAATTCCTAGAGGCATAGCACTCATCCACAGATTCAATCAATAAGCACATCGACCTGGACCCAATAATCCGGCCACTGCAGCAGACAGCTGGAACTGACAACCGGAAGCGGCAGAGACAAACCACTATAAATGCCGGAGGAAACATCACAGAAGCGCTTCACAGGAGGCTCCCAAGCACTGAGGATGTCACCTAGACAGGGGGCGAAAGGTCTACAACACAAATTCCTAGCTCAGCGAACAGAACCACAACAAAGAGCACCCGAGCTACAAATCTTCTCCCAAACTTTGAATTCCAGGGATGGTGGACGGAATGACCTCTTTCTGCACTGTAGAGATTCTAATGATTCTCGGTCTCTATTCCCTTTTCCCCTGTCTGGGTGCTAGGCAATACCACAGTTAGCAATTTACAATTAAAGTTTCCACAAGGTAGATGAGAGGGCACCACTTCCCATGTTGAAACACCCACTCAATATTCACCATCCATTTCAAGTTGAAGTGTCTCAGAAAACACTCAGCTTTGATAGGCTGTCCATCCACCTTTAATTGGACCAGGATTCTGCCTCTATGCCAAGTTCAGGGGCATCTGAGTGAAAAATCCAAAAATGTGACTGTTTACCTTGCATACAGAAGTGACACCTGTTCCCTGTCCTCTTGGAAACATCCGCCGTGGAGTTTATTATGGCACACAAACAAATAATGCTGGAGAAACTCAGCAGGCCTGGCAGCATCCAGAGTAGGCAGAGTCAATATTTCAGGTTCAGTGACCATCCCTCCAATCTCAGTTCTGGACCCAAAATATCACTCTGCTTTCTTCCCATAGCTGCTGCCAGACCTGCTGATTTTCGCTGGCAATTTCAGATTTCCAGCTGTTTTTTGAGTTTATTTAGGCATTGTATAACTCAAAATAGCTTCTACTCACCTTAAGTCAAAGCTGCTTAAGTCAATTTACCTGATCATCTATTTTTAGAAGTAAGCTGTCACTGTTATTTTCACTGTTCAACTCAGAGTCATGAATAACTTCAAAAATATCAGGACAAAAAGTAAGACAACAGGAGTGGACTGTCTCTGGAAGCAACTCAAATATGAGAAAGCATTTCACATAAAATAATTTCAAATGTGAAACCAGCTGTTTTCACAGATTAAGTGGACACATAACGAACATATCACAAAACCACCATAATATTTTACAGAAATATTTGAAATATTTAAATACATTTTACTGGGCTGGAAATCAAATGTCACTTTCACAGATGAGGATGAATTTCACAATTGTCTGCTCCTCGGAGATAAATAAACTTAGAATCTTTAAGGGTGGATACACTGCTTCCTAGTGCGCACTCTTGATAAAGCTCCAATGAGAGTGTACATTTATCTAATTTATCATTTTTTTGGAAATGAATCTGAAATGTCAGGTACATTCTGTACGTAGCAACATGTGAAAAAAATTGAAACAATTTTACTTTTACTGCATGGAAGGTTTCAGAGGTTCTTGCATAACACTTTTTTTACCTGGTTTGTTTACATAGGATAGAATGGCATGACGTCATTGTGTAATCACTTTGTGGGTTACATCTGGTGCTACTTCCAATTTTAGTTTTACCACTGTTTGGATCAAGTGGAATTGGCCCCAGCATGTAGATCCCAGTTTTGATCTCAGATCGACAATGATCTCAGCCAGAGCAACAACAGTGCGCTACAATTACGGAGGATTTGTGTTTATGGCAGTGGTCAAAAATACTCAGTGCTTGATTGAAGGAAACATTGACTCATTCATAATTAGTTACCAGATGAGCAGTCAGATGGGAACAAGCCTAACCTTGCCTTTGATCCATCCTATAACTGAATTGCCTGGTCTTGCAAATAAATGAGAATAACTGGTGGAAAATTCTGACAAAAGCCAATGGCTTCAAGAAATTTTGATTAGGTTGTTTTAAAACAGCATCTGAAAGCAACACAGGTGTAGTCAGATAAATATATACAGTTTTTTCTTTCCCCTTGGGCTGTAGCAAATTAATCAGTGCTGTAGTAACTGTTCTGCTTCCCCTAGGGGATTTTGAGTTCAGTAAAATGGGGAGAGTTGACATTTGCTTCACTATTCTTTCAGAACCAACAGTGCTGCAGCCTGGGCATCTGACTGCTCACATCAGGTTACCATTTCCAATTCTTCACTGGATAGCTCCATTTAAGAGGCATTCAGACAGACACACGAACAGGCAAGGAATAGAGGGATAAGGACCATGTGCAGACAGGTGGGATTAGTGTAAAGTGGCATCATGATTGGCACAGCCACGGTGGGCCGAACTGCCTGTTCCTGTACTGTACTGTACTAAGTTATACACAAGACCTTCCTTGCTCTCCCCCCCGGGCACTCATTGCTGTCAAATAGCTTGTTAATGCTCACCTGGCCATGTTACAAAGCGTGGATGCTTCTGCCTGATTTCTGAATGCTGTTCTCATTCCCCAATGAATTTTCACCTTTGTAACTGCTCTCACAATGTTCCAGTCCCAGCCTGTGCAGGGTTCAGAGCGAAGGGGGATTGTATGAATGGTATCAGTGCACAGGAAAGATGCTAAATCCTTTGAAGATTTGATTATTTCAAATTCCCCACGATAAGACAAACTTGAATATCTGTTTGCCTTATAAAGTCTTCTAGAAAAACTTTAACCTTAAGATTCTCTATTTAAAAGCACTTCAGAGATCAGATCAGATTTTTACCCTTCAGTACATGGATATTTAGGATGGGTGGAGCATGTATATAAAATTCACACTGGAATGCATGACCTAATACAGATCTCCCAATACTCTGTTCATTGAAATGAATAGAAAGCCCAAAGGACTTCAGTAAAGATCTGTTATGTTCGTGACTGACCCCACATGTCAGAGGCATTAGAACCCAGTCTATAAATACACGATTTAAAAATATCTAGGGCAGAGTTTTCTCTTCCCTGGTGTAGTGTCAGCAATGGCAATAAAGTTGGAAGACATGGAGAAAATGGGAAAAACCAGAACCGCAACACTGAAAAACTGAATGTGATTTTCCACATGAGCCTTAAATGGTGACTTCAGAATCTTGCCATTGAGTGGTGAGTCGAGATTATGATGCTGGAAAAGTACAGCAGGTTAGGCAGCATCAGCCCTTCATCAGGAATGAGGCTTGTGGGCTGCAGTCTGTCAGACAAATTGGAGGGGGTTGGGTTTGGGTGGGGGAAGGTAGCTGAGAATGCGATAGGTAGATGAAAGTGAGGGAGAAGGTGATTGGTCAGGGGGGAATGGAGTGGGGAGACGGGAGGGCAGTGCCAAGTTGGAGGCTTGGGAATGGGATAAGGTTGGGAGTTTGGAAATGAGAAAACTGTTGAAATCCAATTTGATCCATTGTGGTTGCAGGGTCCCAAGGTGGGATATGAAGTGTTCTTCCTCCAGGTGTCAGGTGGTAATGGTTTGGCGATGGAGGAGGCCCAGGACTTGCATGTCCTTGACACAGTGGGAGGGAGAGTTGAAGTGTTCAACCACAGGCCGGCGGGGTTGGTTGGTACAGGTGTCCCAGAGATGTTCTCTGAAACAATCCGCAAGGAGACGTCCTGTCTCCCCGATGTAGAGGAGACCAGCCTGTGTGCAATGGATACAAATGATGACATTAGTGAAGGTACAGGTAAATTTCTGTCAGATGTGGAAGGATCATTTGGATGGAGGTGAGGGGAGTTGTGTGGGCGCAGGTTTTGCACTTCCTGCGGTGGCAGGGTAAGGTGCTGGGAGTAGTGGGGGGGCGTGGACCAGATAAGGGAGTTGTGGGGAGGAATGGTCTCTCTGAAATGCTGATAGGGATGAGCAGGGAAATATATCTCTGGTCACGGGGTCCATTTGTAGAATGGCAGAAGTGGCGGAGGATGATGCGATGTACGCGAAGGTTGGTGGGGTGGAAGGTGGAGGACTGGGGTGTTCTGTCCTTGTTGCATTGGGAGGGGTGAGGTTCAAAGGTGGTGGTGCGGGAAGGGGAGGAGGGCATCGTCGATCACATGGGAAGGGAAATTGTGATCTTGGAAGAAGAACGCCATTGAATGGTGATCCAGGTATCAGGACATTAGTGAATTAGATGGATTATTCTGGTAATTAACAATGGATTCACACCTCCACCCAAATGATCCTTCCACATCTGACAGAAATTTACCTGTACCTTCACTAATGTCATCACTAATGGATTCATGGTCATCATTGGATGGTTAATTCCAGATTTTTATTGAATTCAAATCCACCATCTGCCAAGGCGGGATTCCAATCCGGGTCTCCAGAACGTTGCCTTGGTCTCGGGATTAACAGCTCAGCGATATTATCCTAGGCCATTGCCTCCCCTACTTCCTTGCCATTGACGCTGAGCACTTCTGTCTAGGAGTTTAGGTTGTGTCCAAACCCAGCAGACATAGAGTGTGCTGGATCTGGGGCTTCATGATAGCAGCCAGCCTGTCCATGCAGACACTGAACAGACGACTGCTGGAGCCAGCCAGGTACTGATAATGTTGGTGAACACTTCTATCATTCCATTTAGCTAACTGACTCCGCAGACAAAACCAGCCTGCTGTTCCTGTCCCGTCTGCATTTTGCTGAAGTCTTTAATGGCAGGGGACCATCTTTTGCCTGGTCTCCAGCAGTCCTCTGAGAGCCAGAGACCTTGGGTGTTTCTCCTTAAACCAGCTGCAGAGACATGTAAGTGATCTGCTCACTAAATCGTGCTTCCAAATCTAATCTAAGGTGAAAGTCTCTGACCCAGTGGAAGATACAGGTAAAAGCTTTGCAAGTACATCCTCTGAGCTTCAGAGGCTTTCTCCTCAAAGATGAAGATAGAGTTAAGAGCCTCTGGTCCCAATCTCTTCTTAGTATATGTTCACTGGAGCTGCTGGTGCCTGCGTGAGAGAAGTAGTAAATTTGTGGTCTAAAAGGAAGAGAGAGCAGCACAGCACAGTCCCTCAGTGATATTTACTGAGGCAGTTAGTCACTGAGGTCCCCCATCCTGACATGAGCAGTCATGCTCTTCTCCGACTAAATCAAGAACCTTTTCCTGGTACAGAGTGAGAAGCCTGATGTCTGCCAACCCCTACACCCCCATAAAAGTGGAGGAAATGTGTCACCAAACAATCAGTGTCAGTCTGAATGCCAGTTTGAGTGTAAACCTTCATTAGAAAACTATGCTCTGATGTAAAATCCACCCAAAGATGTTTACCCTTCACTTTGAGATGGTAACCTACAGATTTATTACACATTTCAGCATCTTCATTTCTGACATGTTTCATTTACTGACCATTTTCTCCCTCACTGTCAAGACACTGTTAAGCTGTAGCACCATAAAAAATGTGGAAAGCATATCATTTCACCTCAAAGAACCAGATTATATTTGCACAGTATATTCAAGAAAATCTAAATAAGTCATTACCTTTTAATGAATTTGCCAATTAAGGCTCTGTTGAGTAGCAGTGATCTGCTGCAGTGAGATGGTGTGACAATAGAGTAACTTGGGTTCATTAGAGACTGAACAATGGAGACAGTGTGACATGACCAGCAACAATTTAAAGCTATAATACCACAGACAGTACAGTTCTGTACCACTGTCCTATTCATTTGTGCAAACTTAGCAATATCATGCAGCTGGGCTCCACAGGAACACAATTTAATTTAGTTAAATGCTGCAGGCTGTGTTGCGTTTGAAGGGCACTGTCATTCATTTTCTCCATTTTTACTCGTACTCCTTCAAAGCACTCTCATTAGTAAGATGGTCAGGTACTTAGATTTGTATTGTGTGTGTTTAGGACCAGTCCTTGGTAATGCATAATTATAGCTCACACCAATCTAAATTATTGCAAATTTAAAACACGTATTAGTATTTATTACAATATGCAATCTGTAAGTTGTTTTAGATACTTTCCGGAAAATGGAATTTAGTTTTTAACAGTGCCATGGTGTTCGTGTATCAATTAAGGAAAGCACCACCTCTATGCCTAGTAGAAGTCCAAAAGGTAGAGATTAACTTATTTTTAAACTCAGTAACATTGTTCTAAAAAATACTATTTGGGGTTCAATCATAGATACCCATTATCGACCATTTGTTTTGTGATAATGCATAGAACTGAATTATCCTGCATTTAGTATACTTTCTTGGATTCTCATGCAACTCTCTAGAACATCTATTTGTCCTGTGTGGTCTGTACAATTCTCTTTAGAGCCCTACATGCACTTGCTGAAGCCTATATATCCTATGTGGAATTTGACATATTTGCCTCCTCACAGCATTGAAGCAGTTCAGCAAATACTCATGGATTGTGATACCCAAAAGGATCTCGGTTTGTTTTGCACCAAGCTGCCTGTGGAATCTATTTTCATAATCCACATTGACATTGATGGAAAGGAAAACTGAGTGGCATGTCATAGGCTGCCAATTCGCTATTGTCCAATTTATGCTACTGCCTGAGAACAATTTCACCCTCACTTACTCTTCCAAACCAAATGAATCACTGATGTCTTAAATTGCTACTATTTTAAGTAAACAATGGCTTCATAAGCTTAAAATGTATATCGGTTCATAGTGCATTTTCCAAAAACTGCCGTAAGGTTTTATATGAAACTGTAAGAGATGCTTCATGAACAGCTCAATCCAGACACTGTAGCGATCAGCTACTAATTAGACAAAGACTGCATGAAGAATGTCTCACATTTATAAATACACCTTTAATATAATCTCCAACCGAAATTGTTGACTAACCATAGTCTTGGTTGAGGTAATACTATTTTACCTGTCTGTGTTAATTTTAATAGAAACCCATTCTGTACACCGTATGGGGTAAATTGGCTTTACTTGTTATATTTACACAACTTCCACAGACTACCATTTCATAATCAAGAAGATAAAGCATCCACAACTGCCCAAAACACCCACAGAACCTAATTTTGACAATTTGCCATCAAATGGGTATAAAGGTTAAAGAACACATGTACGCAGTGGGAATAGGAGTATTGAAATTACATTCCGACTGACAGTGACAATTACTCATGTTCCATTCCCTTATGTGAAATGCAATCTGGCTACCCAATTAGCCACAAGTAGCTAGTGCCTAATGTAATGGGCAACACTGCTTCAAGTAGAAAAGTCTCTTGAGGGCCTTTACAGAGGTGCAATAAATTAAACATACGTTGACCGACGCAAAGAAGAAATAACTGGGAAGAGGAACCTTTGGTAAAAAAAAAATTGGATTTTGGGTTTTAAGGAATGGTTTTAAAGACAAAGAGGGAGACTGACATGCAGGTTGGGGTTTTGGAGGATTGACGGAGGACAGTGTAGAATATGCATCTAATGCCACATCTTGAGGCACTGCATAGTGCTGCACAAGAAGTTATGAAACAGCTCGAGTTCTAGGAGTTTTGGGAATTCTCCATGAACAGGGGCAGGGTGGCATTATTGGGGATGCTGTTTTGGCACTGAAAAACACTACAGCAAAAGAGGCCTGAAAGATTAACAAATAAATGTTTAAAGATAAGTTCTCACTTTTACTCAGAGTACAGGGAACTCCAACCTAACAAAAGATTCTAATGACAACTTTATATGAGCTGGATTACAGAATGATTGAATTGTGTCCTGGTGGTTCAAATATTTATGACTTTGCAAATATTACTCGAGTAAGTAACATTGACTGACTGAAGACTGGTTTTGGAATAGCTCTGATCTTCCAACATGTGTGATCAACATATAAAATCCTTGTAAATACTGGAAAATTAAACTAGTGAGTTTGTGGCTGGTTTGTACCCAGCTCCATTTCCCTACTGAGGCTGTATATTCTCCTATTGCCAAGCAGGCTTCACACTTCCATCAGAATCTAATTGCTAATCCTGCTACTTGATATACCTGAGGTTGAAGATTAGAACAGGAGGAATTTTAAGACATCAAGCTTGTTCAATATTATAAGTCAATTTGATACCAGCAAAGGACACCAATCTTTACCATCTTCATCCCTGTTTGCAGCATGTTAGAATTTTGATTTCTCAAAATGCAATCCCAAATAAATGCTTTTTAACTACAGCCAGGCTACCTGCATGTAGTTTGCACACACATCATAAATCTTTTGTGATTTAACACTTAGCCAGGCAGGGACAAAGAATGAAACTGCAGATTTATGACATCGCTATAATAATTAAACAAAAGTCAACAAACAGCCTAAGTCCCAAAATGTTAATTGATATATATAAATTAAGTACAGAAGCTTCTGACCCATTGATGATCATCATTCCATTATTTGTTGAACTAGAAGACATAGTTCCACTTGAAACATATAATCAGAATGCTAATATATAATTCACATTTAAAAATAGTATGCCTACTCAAGAATCTAATCCATCAGTTCATCATTTTATAGTTGTACAAATTTCTGCTCTTCTTTAGTGACCTGCCACAAAACCTATTAGGATTAGCAAAGCCTCTGTTTTATTTTTTAAGAGCTCAGTCATTGAAGTAAGCAGTGCAAATATCAGCTCATGGTGCTGTTGTAAATTCCTCTCTGTGCTAGTTAAATGTACCAACCGGTCTGTTAATCATAAACAAGTTAACTTTAAACATGATTTTCTTAAGGTAACAGGCCAAAGAAGTTTCAAGCAACACATTTCAGGCTGTCTTTTCACATAGGGATGGGTAAATATGAACTGGCACTTTATCAGCTTCCAAAATGCAAGCTTGCCTCTGAAACCAATTTTTGTCATATTTTTGTTTCTCAAAGATGTTGGCGGGGGAAGGCTTGTGGGTGCCAAGTCAGACTAGTTAAAAGGCCTGCCATGGTTCTCAGGGCTAGCAGCCCAGCTGATGACATTGTTCTTATGCTCATTAAACCTCACCCCTCAACCTGCAGCTGCTCCCATGTCCGCTCCAAGCTACACATATGCCCCATGCCCCCTCAGACTCTGAAACAGTTTGCATGGGTTACAGGTTAGCTCGGGTAACCCCACTATTGAAAATGGCAGGTAGCGAGAACAGGCGTTTGCCCGAAACGCGATTTTCCTGCTCCTAGGATGCTGTCTGACCTGCTGTGCTTTTCCAGCACCACTCTAATTTGGAATTATAGACCAATTAACATAACAGTGGTTGTTAGGAAAATGCTAGAGTCCACCATAAAAGATTTAGTAGCACAGCAATTAGCAAACAGTGACAGGATCAGACAGAGTCAGAATGGATTTATGAAAGGCACATCATGCTTGACAAATCTACTGGACATTTTTTGGTGGACATAATTAGTTATCTTGATAAGGGAGAACCAGTGGATGTCATTCATGTGGACTCTCAGAGGCTTTTGATAATGCCCGACATACATTATTAACATATAATAATAAGTACATAGGACTGGGGTAGTGTACTGACGTTGTTAGAGAAACTGCTGGCAGAAAAGAAACAAAAAGTAGAAATAAACTGGTCATTTTCTGACTGGAAGCTACTGACTAGTGGGATACCACATGGATCATTTCACAACATATATCAATGGTCTAGCTGAGGGAATAAACTCCATTTGCAGATAACTCAAACTTAAGTGTGAGGATGAACTGTAAGGAGGGTGTGGAGATGTAATTTGGACAAGTTCAGTGAGTGGTCAAATGCACAGCAGATGAAGTATAATGTGGATAATGTGATCCAGTTTACTAGCCAAAAACATTAAGGCAGGCTGAATGGAGATAGATTGAGAAAGGGGAGGTACAACGAGAGCTAGGTGATTTTATATACCAGTCACTGAAAGTAAGCAAAAAAATAAAAACAAATAACCGTGGATGTTGAAAGCAAATAAAAACAGAAAAGGAGCAGAAAATCAATAGGTCAGACAGTATCAATATAGAAAATATTAGAGTTAATATTAGAGTCTGACATTCTGATCCAGCGACACCATAGAAATGGTGATGTATTTCCAAGTCAGGGTGGTGAGTGACGAGAATGGGAACTTGCAGATGGTAGTGTTCACATGTGTTTCCTGCCTTTGTCCTCTGACATTATAGGTCATTATTTTAGAAAGTGCTTTCTAATGAACCTCAGAATTTCTACGGTGCATCTTATAGATGATGTACACAACTGCTACAGAGCATTGGTGGTGGAGGGAATGGATGCTTATAGGTGTGGGGCCAATCAAGCAGGCTGTTTTATCTTGGATGGTATCAAGCTTCTTCAGAGTTATTTGAGCTCGTCCAGGCAGGCAGGAAGTATTCAATCACACTCTTGACTTGAGCCTTGTACAGATTTTGGAAAACCATGAAGTGGAGGTGCTGGTGTTGGACTAGGATGTATTGTGTGCAGTTTTGGGCCCCATATCTCAGGAAGGATGTAGTGGGCCTGGAGCGTGTTCAGAGGAGGTTCACAAGAATGGTCCCAGGAATGAAAATCTTAACATACGAGGAAAGTTTGAGGACTCTGGGTTCATACTCAATGGAGTTCAGAAGGATGAGGGGGGATCTAATTGAAACATACAGAATACTGAATGGCCTGGACAGAGTAGATGTTGAGAAGATGTTTCCATTGGTAGGAGAGACTAGGAACGAAGGGCACAGCCTTAGAGTAAAGGGAAGGCCGTTTAGAATGAAGATAAAGAGAAACTTTTTCAGCCAGACAGTGATGAACCTATGGAATTCAATGCTACAGAAAGTTGTGGAGACCAGATCATTGAGTACATTTAAGACTGAAATAGATAGGTGCTTGAGAATCAACAGGGTCAAGGGTTACAGGGAGAAAGCGGGAGAATGGGGTTGAGAAACTTATCAGCCATAATTGAATGGCAGAGCAGACTCGATGGGTTGAATGGCCGAATTTCTGCTGCTAATGTCTTATGTCCTTATGGACAAAGTCAGAAGTCACATGACACCAGGTTATAGTCCAACAGGTTTATTTGAAATCACAAGCTTTCACAGCACTGCTCCTTCATTTGGTGAAATGCTCCGTTCTGAAAGCTCATGATTTCAAATAAACCTGTTGGACTATAACATGGTGTCATGTGATCGCTGACTTTGGAAAATCAGGAAATGAGTTTCTCACTGCAGATTCTTAGACTCTGAACTGCTCTTGGAATCATGGTATTTGTATGACCTGTCCCGTTCAGTTTCTCAGTAATCCCCAGGATGTTGATAGTTAGGAACTCAATGATGATAATGACATTGAGTGTCAAGAGGGCAAAGATTAGATTCTATCTTGTTGGAGATGGTAATTGGTTGGCATTCCTGTGACACAAATGTTACTTGCCATTTGTCAGCCAAAGCCTGGCTATTATGTAGGTCAGTTAGCTCAATTGGCTGGAGCATGTTTCCCATGTAGTGTGTTTGTCACGCAATTTGCTGGCACTTTCTGTATCTGTGACACTGACGTAACACAGTTTTGTGCAGCAACATACCCACCCCTCTAGTCATTGCTGACAACCATGATAAGCTGGCTGGCCTTTGTCTGCATTAATAGGCAATGAAAAGTAGAAATACTGTGAGTCTGTCAGCTCTGAATTAAGGTGCACCATGTGTGAGATGGTCTCTGTCCCTGCACACTAAATGGCCTGGCAGTTGGTGAACTCCAAAGTGGTGTATTGAAGTGAACAACTATGTCGTAAATGACCTGGAGACATACATGATAATGCGGTGAGGCTGGTGCGTGGCCAATACCAACCTTTGAGGATGGAGGGCGGCTGGGGATGTACAAGTGGTCATTACACATGGAGCATAGCCACACCTACTTCAACTATTTAAAATATAAATAGAGAATGCTGCTCATCCCAATCAGAATTCCTCTCCCTGTCCTCAGTGGTCATGATATACTACTAACTGCATAAAATGAAAAAAATAAACTTGTGGTATTTAGACATTTAATATTTGCAGAGCATCCTTTTAAGAGCTGAATGTTGACATTGATTAGATATTTTGCCCTGAACTACATTGTATCTAGCTGCTTTCAAATTAGTCTCCTGCTCTTTTGGAAGATAACAGAAATAGCATTGTTCAAATTCTACTAATATCACAAGGGCGTATGTATTAAATAGCCTTTTCATTCATCTTCAGTGCATAAAGCAAAATGGTTTTACTGTTTTCTAGCGATTTCTTCAATGTCTTGCTGAGGGCTGATTGTCATTATGTAAATTTATCTGCAGCCTGGCTAATCTGTAACATTCCAGTCTGCAGTGATCTTATGATTAACCTACATACTAATGTTGAAATTTACATGACAGACTGTCAGCACTTAACCTGCCAAAGCCTAAAATTATACTTCAGCCACATATCTAAACATTTTGTTACAGCAATGAAACACTGTACTTAGAATGCTAATGTTTATAACACTAGTTTATAAGTCATATGACTGAGCGAACTAAATCTTTGAGCACAAAACACCTTTTCAGTGGTAATATTTTGTTTTGTAATCATTTTTTTCCTGTTGTTAAATCTTTTATGTGTCATGACCAATGAACACCACTGGTCTACTTCTTAGCTCTGCTTTTTAGTTTAGTATTTAAATCTGATTTTTTAAAAAATTACTCATCATTATAAAATGCATAACCACATTCCAAAATATTATATTTGCTTCCATCCACATTTCAGTGAAGAGAAATTTATAAGAGTTCCTCATGCATGAGAATATAAACAGACATAAATAAAATGTAATCACAAAACAAGCACTAAAAACATTCCCATGAAATGCACACAGGTCCTGTCCTTTCCTCCATTCCAACCGCAATCCCCACCACAATGCACAGAGTGCACGACTATATTTCTGAACATACCAGATTCCAAATACACCCTTCCCCCACTTGGATATATCTGCTATAATTTGCAGCAAACAGTGAAGGTGGCTATTTTTTTTGGCAGCATTGAAACACTGAAGTAAACAACATACACTTATGAATCTCTCTGCTGGATTATTATTATAATTCCCAGATTCCCCCTTCATATCATGAAATTAATAAAAGGAAGGAAAAAAACTGAGTGAAGAAGAGAGGGACACCAATGTTTTGTTGTTAGGAGTAGTGTACAGACAGAAATTATTAAACTGGGCAGGAAAAGATTGAACACCAAGGAGAGATAACGCAGGAAGACAAAAGAGACAGAAATCATGTTGTTGGATGAGATGCTAAAATAAAGGCTTGAAATATTTTGTGCAGCACATTCCCTGATTTTGGATGTGTGTTTTTGGCAGGCATGGCTCCCCACTGACAGCGTGACTCATAAAATTAGCCCCTGTGTTGCAACAGTAGATAATACTGTCAGTTGCTATAACAACTGATGCTTTCTCAATATGGAGCATGTGTGCACAAGGGAGAAATAGTTAACGCAGAATAAAATCTAGTTTTACAACTCTCACAGAACCGATCTATTTTTCCAGCATAAAATTTATACTTTTTTGAAGAAAATTAACTTAAAAGCTGATCTGAATTGCTGGGTTAGTATTGAAGCTACACAATATAATTACCAACATATGGTGTAACAGGAACTCCCATGATGCTTTAGACTGGCCATTCATGATGATATCAGCCACATCTTGGACAAAATAGCCTGAAAAGAACAATTCACAATTATTATATAAAAGCGACAAAGGACTAGAGCTGTATAATGTACTTACTAAAATTGGTGGAACACAATGTAACTGAATGGTTCAAGAAAACAGATGCAAAAACATGTTTCCCACCCACTTGTTTAGTAAGTAGATTCATCAGCTGATGTGAAATCAGAAGACCAGGAAGCTTCAGGCTTGAACCTGCACTGATTTAATAGCTGTTTAGGGTGGAGTGCAGTTTGCTACAGCTGGGCTTGGTATTCTTAACAGGGGGAGCGATGGGGCTGCTGATATGGTTGGGTTTGCCATTCCTTATAGCTCTCTGGTGACATCGCTGGGAGGTAACAGTGAAAGCCACGTTGAATTAGGTTTTCAGTGACCACTGGCTGATATGGGAGGAACTGCCATTGTGCAAGATTCACAGTCTTCAAGAAAAATAAAGTTGGAAGCACTCAAATGAGAGAAGAAAGCCCCACCAAACTCCAGTTACATAAACAGCTGAAACCTTCCCAGTTTACTTAATGCACATGCATTTTAATTATGCACTTAGCATGGGCTGTTCCATGATTTTTAGTGTTTAAGATTCAACTATATTTGAACCAGAGTTATAGGACTTGCATTTGATTGGTGCATTACTATCATGTCCAGAGGGAGTTCAACAAGTGATTTCTTGTTTGAAGTGTAGACTTGATTTTTTTTTTGAAAAGGAGAAAGAGAGGACTGCAGATGCTGGAGAATCAGAGTCAAAATGTGTGGTGCTGGAAAATCACAGCAGGTCAGGCAACAGGAGAGTCGACATTTCGGGCACAAGCCCTGAATCATTTTTTTAGCCAAACATGGTAGCCATTGTGGACGCTGCAAAGATGCCACAAAAGCAAATCAGGTACATGATTCTGTTTTTGATTGTGTGTGTTGAAGGAGGTTTTCTAAAGCATCAAGAAAACTCTAAGCTCTTTTTGGAAAAGTACTAAGGCATCTCTTGCATCTGATTAATTGACTACAATTCCTCAGTTTAACTTTTCCACCGAAAGCACCATTTTCAGTTAATGCAGCCATCCTTCAATATTCCAACAAATTGTTAGCCAGAGCTTCCTCTATGCCATTAAGGTGTGCTAACACGCAGTAATCTGTTGTGTAGTGGAATAAACAGGCTACACACAAAAAAAAAAATCAGAGGCAGGAACAGTGCATGTGGCTAAAGCAGGACAGGAATGCGAATGTTGAGTATTGTGTCATGACAGCATAGAAACTGATTGTGATAACTCCAACAGTTAAACAAGCTGTTCACACTAACTACAGCAGAAAATGGTAAACACTGAAAGGAATTTTCAGGGAGTCTGGTGACATATTTCAAACACTCTCAAATAACAATTTATCAAACGTGGTTTCTGAGAAACATGAACTTGGTGCATATTTGACTTTGTGAAATGTATCTGATATTATCATCAGTTTGCCGAGGTTAAGCTACGAATTCATGCCAAATGCTGAAAAAATGACTCACTGAAGATCAGTGGAAACAAAAATAATATTTTTTAAAAACCCCAAATTTTAAAAGCAGCAGCAAACTTGGGTATTTTGGCCTTTATTGATGAGGTATTATAGGACACAAAGATGCATACTAATCTTAAGTCTTCATTCATAACCTTGACTATTCGAAAGCTTCCTGTGGTGATTTTCAGCCACTGGGTTACTCTGGGTCAAACAACACTGTCTGTAAATATATCTGCTTGGAGTATTTGGTCCAGACTCTGCAAAAATATCTTTGGGGTTATTGTGATTGCTGCACCTCACTTGGGAGAAACGTGGGCACCTCATTCTTTCCAGTTTAGAACTCCTAACTATTATGGATTGTCCAATGCTAGGAATCCCAATTTCCTTATCTCTTATTACTCAGTATGGTCCTGACTGTTCAATATGTTGCTTGGGTACCTGGCTGACACTACTGCTGTCGGGTAGCATACGCCCCTGCTTTTGGTCTGGCCCTAATCTCCTGGTTGTCTTGAAATCTCTAATATCACTGTCCCATTCACCTTCTTACAATCCCCTTTCACCTGCGACTTTGCTTTAAGGGATGCTTCGAACTAGGTCAGGATTGTTTTCCAAACAACAGCAGTTTAATATGAATGACTTATGCACTGCTAATAATACTCAGGGTGGAGTTAGATGTGGGTACCTCTTGCTATCGGTAACAGCTCTACTCAAAGTCATGCATCAAACTCGATGGCCTACATCTGCTCCTAAGCATGTTATGGTCTGAAAATTGGATGTCTTCTTCATCTGACAAATAAAGAGGGAGACCACATATTCTGAGTTGGACTGGCTAACAGCAAGGCTCAGTGTGCAGTTATTACTTTCTGAACACCAGATCACCAAGAGATCAATAACATCATCAAACAAACAATTTCGAAGAAAATAACTCTGGCTGAATATTTTCCAAATACACTGACTATAACCCTGGAAGATCCAGTAAACCATAAAATCACTATCTGATTCAGTTGTTCTTGCACAAAAAGCTTATGAAAAGTATATTTACTACATTTCTATATATTTGCTGCATTCATTTTTCTATTCATTCATGGGCATATGGACATCACTGGCTGTGCAGCATTTACTGCCCTTTTGTAATTGCCTTGAGAAGGGGATGATGAGCTGCCTTCTTGAATCACTTCAGTCCTTAATGGGTGCAAACATTAGAGATGGTAAGGTGAACATTGGAAAGGTGTTCCCCCTTCTGGGACAGCCTTGAACAAGAGGTCATACATATCAAGTGAGATGAGGTGGTTTAAAACTGAGATGAGGAGAAACTATTTCTCTCAGAGGGTTTTGAATATGTAACATTCACTGCCCCAGACAGCAATCAACAGATTCAAAAAAGAAACAGATATGTTTCTGATAAAAAGCAAGATAAAGGACAATGGGGAGCAGGCAGAAAAGTGGAGTTGAGCCCAGGATAAGATCAGCCATGATCATTTGAAATCACAGTGTGTGCTCGAAGGGTTGAATTGCCTACTCCTGCTCCTAATTCCTGTTCCTATACATTCACAGTACTGTTAGGGAGGGAATTCTAGAATTTTGACCCAGTGACAATGAATGAATGCCGATATATTTCCAAATCAGGATGATGAGTAGCTTGGAGGGGAGCTTGCAGGTGAAGTGTTCCCATGTATCTAATGCCCTTGTTCTCAGTAGTACAGAATGCACTTTTGGAAGGTGCTGCCAAAGAAGTCCTGGTGAGTTGTCCTGTAAAAATAGTTTGAAGGAACTTTTATATACTATCAAAGTAAAATCAGCTAATGTTGTTCCATGCCTTTGAGACTCATTGAAATAGTTACCACATTTCAATGAGTCTCTTTACCACAAAACCAGTGACACATTTGTTAAAAACTCTAACCTCTCAGCTCCCAACTCCATACAGACTGCTCTACCACCTTCCCAAGACCCACAAACTGTATGGTCCTGCCAGACACACAATTTCAGCCTATTCATCCTCAATGCAACTGATTTCTTTTATAGGTTCTCACCCGTCTAGTCTCTTTCCTTGTACTGTACGTCCACAACTCTTTCACCACTATCCACCACTTTAGCAGTTTATGGTTTCCTAGACTTAACTATTTCCTTTTCACCAGGGATGCTGCATTCTTTACACCTTTAACCCTCTACAGAATGTGCTAAGAGATTTCAATTTCATTTAAAGGGGCCACCCACTTAAGATTAAAATGAGGAGAATTATTTTCTCTCAGACAGTCCTGAGTCATTGGAACTCTCTTCGTCAGAAAACTGTGGAGACAATGTCAGTGAAACTTCTGAAATAGAGATCAATATATTATTGACTAACAAGGGAGTCAAAGGTACTGGGGGTAGGTGGGAATGTGGAGTTGAGGCCATAATCAAATCAGCCACTATCTTATTGACATCAGGCTTGAAGGCCAAATGGACTGCTCCAGCTCCCAATTTGTACCTTCCTTGAATGGAGAAGAACCACTCTCCAGCTACGATCATCTTATTCCACTGGATGAACTCATTCTCACATGGAACATTATCTCCTCTAACTTCACGCACTTCCTTCAAGTAAAAGATGTTTCTTTGTGAATCTGCACATGTCCAGGCTGTAGCTGCCTCTCTATAGGAGAGGTGGAATGTTCTTTATTCACATTTTGCTGGAGTCCCTCACTTCTCCTGATGCCTGGATGAGTGCATCGGTGCTATTACTGCCCTTTCTCCAAACTGGAAAGTTTAATCCCATTTACTTCCAGTTTTCACTCTTTACTTGTCTTCACAAGGTCTCTCTCAAATTCTTTCTTTCTTTCCCTTCCATGACTTTCCTCTTCCCATTTCTGGGGATAGACTATCCACCAAAATCCACTGAAAACCCACTGCCTGCCACAGCTATTTCTACTTCACATCATCACACAATACTGCCCCACACCAAGTCCTGTTAGAATTCTGGCCTCTCAGTTTCTCTGCTGAGTCTGTTCTGACAGTACATTCTTACAAATCTGATCTGTCTTCCTCAACCAAGGTGATAGGGTCTTCAACTGTTTACATCCTGTTTTCCATACTTCTGTTCTCACTCTTTCCCTCATGAAAGCTCTTGTCCTTGCTGTCCATCCCATCAGCGTCCGCCAAACAGATCATCTTCGGACTTTCCCTTCTGAAGGGACCCTATCCTTAGTGGAAGTTCAGTCCTAAACATGCCCTATCCCTCACTTGGTACTTTCACATGAAAGTACAGGTGCTACTACATTTAACTTAACTCTTCCCTTCTTGCCATTCAAACGTCCTGAACACTCCTTCCCAGTGAAGCAGTGACTCGTTTGTAATTTTTTCATTCTCATATATTCTATTCACTCAATGGTGCAGTCTCCTACTCATTGGAGAAATGGAGCAATTGCATTTTACAGTATCTCCATCCAGTTTGCCCTCAAAGCATGTCCTCAAATTGCTTTTAGTTCTGTATTCCACTCCTACCACTGACCCCTCTACCCTCACTCTTCAATACTGTTCCCATGGAGCTCAAGGTAAGCTTGAGAAACAACATCTCATCTTGTGAATAGGCATTTCACGGCCTTCAGGAGGTTGTTGAGTTTAAAAAAAAAACTGTTAAAAATATTAAGATAAAAATTCCAGATTACCACTATAAATGAATGAAGCGCCCTGTAAGTGAGATAATTGAAAAGTGACCTAATTATGTTGCCCAAAAGAGATATATTGTTTTTAAGTAAATTATTAAAGATGGATTCATAGGTTCATAGAGTCATACAGCACAAAAATGGACACTTTGGTCCAAACTAGTCCATTCCAGACATAATCCCAAACTAAACTAGTCCCATCTGCCAGCTCCTGGTCCCTATCCCTCCAAACCTTTCCTGTTCATGTACTTATCCAATTGTATCCACAGCCATCATCTCCTCAGGAAGTTCATTCCATTAGCAAACCATCTTCTATGTAAAAAAATTGCCTGTGTCTTTTTCAAATCTCTTTCCATTCACCTTTAAAAATATGTCCCCCATCCTAGGGAAAAGAGGCCAACCTTAACTCTATCTACACCCCTCACGATTTTATAAACTTCTCAACCTCCTACACTCCAGTGAAAAAGTTCCAGCCTTTCATTATAATCATATTGTTAAAACTATTATTGTATTATAAACTCTCCTCTGGAACAGTAAACAATGGGAACAAATAAATGTTAAAAATTGTTCAGTGTAAATATAAAGGAATAACATCTGTAAAGTAATAACTATTTGTGTCATTATGACATGTCATTACATTCTATGCTCAAGCAGTTTTATAAAGTATGTACTTTCATCTGAAAACAGGCTGTTTGTGAAGCTGCAATTGCTTTGTTAATCACCTTTCCTCTCTCTTACTACTTTCATAACATGTCTTTGCATTAATTGCTTTTACCCAGAGAAATTGATCTTTTTATGTTTACTCAATCTTTCCTTCTTTTGTTTTAGTTCACTTTTGCTTTTCCCCCTCGGTGACCTATTTCCACAGAAAAAGTTTGTTAATGAAGTGTTTTTACGTTTTTCTCTCTTGCAAGAAACAGAATTGCCTTACGAGTTAGAAAGAGCTGTGGGCGTTTTAACTCAGAACACCAGCATGGAGCGGCATTGTGCCAGAATGGAACTTGTTGTGGACAGAAACACAGTTAACATTTCAGCTCAAATTACCCTTCGGCTGAACTCTTTTCTCAACTCTGATGAGAGATCATCAATCTTAAGCATGACCTGTTTCTCTCTGAAGATGCTGCCTGACCTCCTGTATACTTCCAGCTTTTTCTGTTTGCACTTCAGATTTTCAGTGTCTGTAGTAACTTGTTTTTGTGTTGTTTTAAGTGCAGTGGGAGGTGGTCCTTTATAAAGGAAGAGCAAGGAGAACAGATGCTGTGATGGAGTTTGACTGGAAGGAATGGAAACAAACATGCTCCTGAGAAAGAACAGGAAGCAATTGATGCAGTAAAGGAGTATTCCCCTGACCTAGCCAGGAACGTAGGAACTAAAATCAATGCTGACAGAGAGCAGCTAACCTTAGGAGAATTAGGATGAAAGCTCCTGCAACTACTTGATCAATATGATAGAATAACATGTTTAGTGATGGATTGGGTGATCCTATCACTCCCGTCTGTAACACAATCTTAGTGGGAACCATTTTAGCCTGCTCTTGTACTCTACAAACTTCCAAGAACAGATAGAAACAAAAGCGATAATTCTAATTCACTTTTATTTTAGAGAGCCACAAAGCCCACTGAGGGCTGAAGGATAATTTGGTTCGATATGGACTTGTCGCACGTGTCAGACATTTGGCCCCTCAAGCCTTCTCTGCCATTTAATAAGATCATGACTCTTTGTCATAAGCCCAAGGCTGCACTGAAACTGCTGCCTGATGATGTATGGTTATGGGGTCTGTAAAGTAGGAATTCAATAGACAGTTCTGATAAAATTAAAAGCTATCACAGAAGCATATCTTGTTTCTCTTCAGATGTACTTCACGCTTAACTGTACCTGCCACTGAATTAGCATTTGACTCAAAAATGTTGATCTTGAATTTCTAATAGTGCAGTAAATCTGTCACAGAATGACGGACTGTGACAGCCCATCAGCAGTAATTTCAAAGGGAAAGCCTCTATCCACAGCATTACCTTTGCACCAACAAACAAGGTTTTATGCAATCATCCTACTATTATTTCTCAAAACAACTTTCAAAAGCAACAGTTTAAACCTAAAATTATTTTGTGATAGCAGGATAAATTTGTATTTGTATAATGACACATAAGTCATACATAATTAGGATGCTAAGGTCCCTCAGGGTGAAAAAAATGGTTTAAATTTATTCTACTAATCAGAATATCAAAACCATGAAAAAAGCAGGATCTAAATGAAGCTGCAGGTCATCTGGCTAGCCCAAAAAAATCAAGCTCCATGCAATGACTTCTGTTGCTATTTACAATATTTAATCCTCACTTAAAATGTTTCAATATTATCTGCTTTCAAATATTTATCATTTTCATGTTGAAAAGGTACATCTTTACATCAGCAGATCCCCGATCATCAGTTTGGTTTACACTCTGAATGGTTTTGTGGGCGTGAAAACAGGTTTCATGTTTTAAACCAGAAATGTCCTCCTTTTTTTTGTATTGGTTCTCTGGGTATGAGCAACATCAGCAAGGCTGAAAGATTTTGTTATGAACTAATGTTCTACGTGCATTTCAAGATTCTACGAGAGACATTGGAAAATCATCGGATGAACCAGAAAAGCGCTGGTTTAAAGTAAATCACTAAGACCAGAAACTTTCATGCATGATAAGGATTTTATAAAGGCCTTTAGATCAAAGTTCAAACTTGGAATAAGACAATTTATTAGATCCCATAATATCAGCAAAGAGCCATGATTTCAAGGTGTCAATGGAGCTTGGGGGTAAAGCAAGAATGATGTACCTCCAATGTTCAAACCTATGGCACCACCTCTTCACTACAGTAGTATTGAAAAGACTTGAAATAAAAGTTAAAATCTAATTCCCATGTAAGCTCATGCAATGGTTGTCACTGGCTTCAAGCAGTTCCCTGGCCATTATGTATTCTCCACTTGGTGATGTCTGGATGTCAGGCTGCCCACAGACCACTGTGCAGGATTCTCATCACCAAGGCTCATTTGTCTCTCTCAATTCCAGCCATTACTAATTGGTTGTGGCCAGGATTGCGCAGTTACTTCCAATGTCTGTCCTTGATTACATATACATTTTAAAATTAGAACCATAGAATCCCTAAAGTGTGGAAGCAGGCCATTCGGCCTTGGGTGACATGGGTCTGGGTGGGATGCTCTTCAGAGCATCGGTGGGGGCTGAATGGCCTGCTTCCTCATTGTAGGGATTCTATGATCTAGTCCACGCCGACTCTCTGAAGATCATCCCACCCAGACCCGACCCAACCCCCCCCCACCCCCACCCCTGTGCCGTATGCTATCCTTGTAATCCTGCATTTCCCATGTATAACCCACCCAGCTTGCAAATCCCTAGATACTAAGGGCAATTTAGCATGGCCAATCCACCTAACCTGCACATCTTTGGATCATGAGAGTAAAACAGAGCACCCAGAGTAAACCCACACAGACAGGGGGAGAATATGCTACTCCACACAGACAGACACCTGAGGGTGCAATCGAACCTGGGTCCCTGGCACTGTGAGGCAGCAGTGCTAACAACCAAGTCACTGTGCTGTCCCATGTAGTTTCAATATGGTTTCTCCACAGACGTAAACAGCAATTTATTCCCAACCACTTCAGTTTAAGTCAAACTGCATTGGTTCAGTTCTGCAAAATGCATCCAGCTGATTTTTTTAAAATAGCCTTTCTTGTGCCATTAATTCAGTTGGGAATCTGGAAATTAGCCTCCCTGTACATTTTTTTCCTGGCATTTATCCTAAGGATAAGAATGACTTTGTCCTGGCAGCAGAGTTACTGACTCAGGATAAAATTTTGTTGAGGAGTCCAGAGCTGGGATAAGGTGGAATGGATAAAGGAGTGGAAACACCCAGTGAACCTCCCTAAAAACAAGTAGCTGTGAGATTCCAATTAAGATACTGCTAAAACTGGAAGATGTTTTTGAGAGCCTTCTTGAAAATAAATTGAATAACATAGCTGCAGCACAGTTTTTGTTATTCGGCCGTGATTAGTTTCGGTATTTTCTGAATAATACCAAACTTATAAACTTGCTGCTTTCATAAAGAAATCTGTTTCCTTAACAGTACAACTACAAGGCAACAGGTAGAATACTAACTTTGAGCAATATGTCAGCATAGGACTGGAAGTTTAATTAACTTTTTGACTCCACTATAACAGGAAAGTTTCAACAATAGTGAATTCCTAATTTAGTTGTGAAGTTATTTCACGATCACCATAGCATTAAAAGAGAGTCATAAGTTTGCTAGTTAGATCTGTTAGTGATGTACATTGCAGTCTCAAGCTTTGAACAAGCAACAAACTTCGGACGAAATCTACTATTTTTCATACTGTGCACAACATTCTATATGATTGACATTCTTACCCGTGGAAACACAGATCAGCAAGTATGAAAAGGAACTGTGGAACGTTAATAATTCAGTTAACATTTCAGGAGAGTTGTATACGCTGCAAAAGAGGGGGAAAAAAAAGACATGTTACACTGTTGAATTTTGTTTTACAGAAACCAAGTTTGCTATTGCAGGGCTGCAAAATTGATAAAGCAACTTGACTGCACTGCTTAGTGACTATACCTTCTGTAGTAACAACCAGTGATATTTATGACAAGACAATTTTCTTTTGTAAACTCATGCTTCATAAATCATTACTGTCAAGCACTTTTCCATTTCTTTCATGTAACTTGCTTTTGCAACGTGGACTATGCTGAACAAGCAGTATTTACGGAGGGACTGGAATCACATGCAAGCCCAAACAGGCAGAAATGGCAGGTTTCCTGATCAATGTTAGTGAATGAGTTGGATTTTTAATGACAGTCTGACAGTATTCACAGCTATTATCTTATACAAAATAACAACCTTTATGAAATGAACTGGCTGTTGTGGAGATCTGAACTCAATGTTGGCAGTAGCTAGTTCACTACTATACTTTTTTTTGTAGCAAATCATAAGTCCTTTCTCAGCACACAGTAGCCAAAGCTTATCGGTTTCTGTTTCTCTGCATCATTTTTCTCGATGTTGACTATACAGTCTGGAGACTCCATGTAAAACTCATTTACACACTGCAGTGTTATTTAACACATACTTTATGTAAACTGCATGCTCCTCTTTCTAATTTTATTTCAGCAATCATGTTCCTGCAAATCCAAATTAGGTCAAGTTCTAATTCTCTATGTACATCCAGATAATTACAAGATTTTTCACTGCACTTGTGCACTCTCACACCCTGGCATACCGACATACAAACTGGAAACAGAAGTAGGCCAGTTGGCCATTCAAGCTGCTCGATCTTTCACTGAGCTCACTGTTGATTCGTTTGCATTCCAAGTTCCATATTCCCATTTGACCCCAATAACGTCTGGTTCCCTTGCCCAACAAGAATCTATCTACAGCCATCTTAAAAGTATTCAGTGTTCCCATCCCCCACTGGCATGTAATGCAGAGTTCCAAAGGAACACAACTCAAGAGGAAAATAACAACCCTCATTTTGGACCCTCCCACAAGTATAACCATCCTTTCCACTTCTACTTTGTCAAGATCATTCAGGATGTTATAGACTTTAATCAAATCACACCTCGCCCATCTACACTTTAGCAAAATAAAGCCCAATTTTTCTTCACTCTAGACTTTCTCTCTTCATTTACTGTATCGTAAAATGAATGTATTACAGATCTTTGTGAAAAAAATATTATTTGGAAGAGAAAGCAATGAAGTATTGTGAATCCAATCCTGGCACACGAAAGAAGTGGGGATGATTCAAAAACCTGCCCTTTTTTTTTTGAAAGAAGGCAGTTACAAATTCATCAGTCTCAGATTTCTGTTGGGCAAGGGAATCAGAAGTCATTGGGGTTAAATAGAAATATGGAACTTGGAATGCAAACATATCATTTTAGTTACAATAAAGTCACTAAAAAGCAAACAAAGCTCTGGATTTGTTTCCAGAAAGATAAAGGTGAAAAGCAGAAATGTTCTGCTGAACATGCATTAAACATTGGTTAGCCCACAGCTGGAGTACTGTGATTAATTCTACTCTCCATATTATACAAAAAGAAGAAAGTGCAAAAATTATTTATTTAAACAATACCAGGACTGACAGTTGACACCTACCAGGAAAGGGTGAACAGGATGGAAGCCTTTTCATGAGAGAAGGGGAGAATAAAAGATAAAATCTGATAGACTATTTCAAGATTATTGAAGAGCTTTATAGGGCAGAGGTAAAAAAGATGGGGGCAGGGCCAGGGGCAATGGCAATAAGGTGGTCTCTAATAAAATGAGCAGGAAATTTAAGAGGAATGTGTTTTATGCAGAGAGGTTTTAGAATGTAGAACTCGCTATCAGAGGAATTAGTTGATGTGGCCATCATAGCTCTGTTTTAAGGAGAAGCGAGATAAGGACAGAAGAAAGAAAGGTGTAGAGGGATCCCTTGATGAGATTAGATTAAGGTTGTTGAGAGAAGGCTGGTGTGGATCACAAGAACAAGAATAGACCTTTAGGATTTCAAGGACTGCTGCTATGCTGCATCTCAATAAATTTGAACTTCATCTCAGGGTGAAATCTACAGATGGATAAGTACTTGGCTGAAAGGGCAAATTGAAGATACTTGTTAGTGGAGGAAAGTGATGAGTGGCATGTCCTAGGAATTGATGTTGCTGCTTCTTGCTCAAAGTTTTAGTTCAAATTGCTTGGATTTTGAGATGACACCAAATTTGAGACAGCAAAGTTGAACCTGAGGAAGCAAACAAGGAATGACAAAGTGAATTAGTCTACATACATAACCGGAGCAAGTAAAATTTAATATAGACAAACTTAAAGTAATGTATCTTGGTAGAAAAGCAAGTGATACATGGTCCCAAAGAAGCTAAGTGTCACTATTCAGAGATATAGGGAGATCAATCTTCTTAGAACTCAACCTCGAGGAGCTTCAGCAAAATCGACGTTTCGGGCAAAAGCCCTTCATCAGGAATAAAGGCAGTGAGCCTGAAGCGTGGAGAGATAAGCTAGAGGAGGGTGGGGGTGGGGAGAGAGTAGCATAGAGTACAATGGGTGAGTGGGGGAGGAGATGAAGGTGATAGGTCAGGGAGGAGACGGTGGAGTGGATAGGTGGAAAAGGAGCTAGGCAGGTCGGACAAGTCCTGACAAGTCAAGGGGACTGGAAGTTTGAAACTAGGATGAGGTGGGGGAAGGGGAAATGAGGAAGCTGTTGAAGTCCACATTGATGCCCTGGGATTGAAGTGTTCCGAGGCGGAAGATGAGGCGTTCTTCCTCCAGGCGTCTGGCGGTGAGGGAGCGGCGGTGAAGGAGGCCCAGGACCTCCATGTCCTCGGCAGAGTGGGAGGGGGAGTTGAAATGTTGGGCCACGGGGCGGTTTGGTTGATTGGTGCGGGTGTCTCGGAGATGTTCCCTAAAGCGCTTTGCTAGGAGGTGCCCAGTCTCCCCAATGTAGAGGAGACCGCATCGGGAGCAACGGATACAATAAATGATATTAGTGGATGTGCAGGTAAAATTTTGATGGATATGGAAGTCTCCTTTAGGGCCTTGGATAGAGGTGAGGGAGGAGGTGTGGGCACAGGTTTTACAGTTCCTGCGGTGGCAGGGGAAAGTGCCAGGATGTGAGGGTGGGTCGTAGGGGGGCGTGGACCTGACCAGGTAGTCACGGAGGGAACGGTCTTTGCGGAAGGCGGAAAGGGGTGGGGAGGGAAATATATCCCTGGTGGTGGGGTCTTTTTGGAGGTGGCGAAAATGTCGGCGGAAGATTTGGTTTATGCGGAGGTTTGTAGTGTGGAAGGTGAGCACCAGGGGCGTTCTGTCCTTGTTACGGTTGGAGGGGTGGGGTCTGAGGGCGGAGGTGCGGGATTAGATTAGATTAGATTAGATTACTTACAGTGTGGAAACAGGCCCTTCGGCCCAACAAGTCCACACCGCCCCGCCGAAGCGCAACCCACCTATACCCCTACATTTACCCCTTACCTAACACTACGGGCAATTTAGCATGGCCAATTCACCTAACCTGCACATCTTTGGACTGTGGGAGGAAACCGGAGCACCCGGAGGAAACCCACGCAGACACGGGGAGAATGTGCAAACTCCACACAGTCAGTCACCTGAGGAGGGAATTGAACCCGGGTCTCTAGCGCTGTGAGGCAGCAGTGCTAACCACTGTGCCACCGTGCCACCGTGGACGAGATGCATTGGAGGGCATCTTTAACCACGTGGGAAGGGAAATTGCGGTCTCTAAAGAAGGAGGCCATCTGGTGTGCATCCACATCCCGCACCTCCGCCCTCAGACCCCACCCCTCCAACCGTAACAAGGACAGAACGTCCCTGGTGCTCACCTTCCACCCTACAAACCTCCGCATAAACCAATCATCCGCCAACATTTGCGCCACCTCCAAAAAGACCCCACCACCAGGGATATATTTCCCTCCCCACCCCTTTCTGCCTTCCGCAAAGACCGTTCCCTCCGTGACTACCTGGTCAGGTCCACGCCCCCCCTACGACCCACCCTCACATCCTGGCACTTTCCCCTGCCACCGCAGGAACTGTAAAACCTGTGCCCACACCTCCTCCCTCACCTCTATCCAAGGCCCTAAAGGAGACTTCCATATCCATCAAAATTTTACCTGCCCATCCACTAATATCATTTATTATATCCGTTGCTCCCGATACGGTCTCCTCTACATTGGGGAGACTGGGTGCCTCCTAGCAGAGCGCTTTAGGGAACATCTCCGAGACACCCGCACCAATCAACCAAACCGCCCCGTGGCCCAACATTTCAACTCCCCCTCCCACTCTGCCGAGGACATGGAGGTCCTGGGCCTCCTTCACCGCCGCTCCCTCACCGCCAGACGCCTGGAGGAAGAACGCCTCATCTTCCGCCTCGGAACACTTCAACCCCAGGGCATCAATGTGGACTTCAACAGCTTCCTCATTTCCCCTTCCCCCACCTCATCCTAGTTTCAAACTTCCAGTCCCCATGACTTGTCAGGACTTGTCCGACCTGCCTAGCTCCTTTTCCACCTATCCACTCCACCCTCTCCTCCCTGACCTATCACCTTCATCTCCTCCCCCACTCACCCATTGTACTCTATACTACTCTCTCCCCACCCCCACCCTCCCCTAGCTTATCTCTCCACGCTTCAGGCTCTCTGCCTTTATTCCTGATGAAGGGCTTTTGCCCGAAACGTCAATTTTGCTGAAGCTCCTCGGATGCTGCCTGAATTGCTGTGCTCTTCCAGCACCATTGATCCAGAATCTGGTTTCCAGCATCTGCAGTCATTGTTTTTACCCCTTAGAACTCAACCTGTCCAGTGTGGAACAGCATCAACAATCTAAATATTGTGCCATACAGGTCAAAATACAAACTAAAAATAAATTGTTGGAGAGACTCAGCAGATTTGGCAGTATCTGTAGAGAGAAACAGTTCACATTTGAGTCCAAAAAAATTCCTCTTCAGAACTGAAGAGACAGGTAGAAAAAGTGATAGGGTGATTTACTGTGGGAAAAGGTGGAATTGATCAAGTGGAACAGAAGAAATGGTCAGGGCAAAGTTAAAGGCCGAAAGAGGTTAGAGATCACAGGTGCCACAGTACAAAAGGCAAAGGGAATGGTAATGGTTGCAGAGAAGAGAGATAGGTCAGAATATTGGTCATCTCGCTAAAAGCAAAATCACAAATCCAGAGATTTGGCAGTGGGTTGACTCCACAAGGTTAAAAACTGCCTCAACAGAAAAGCAGCTGCTGTGTTGGCCTTCATCGGAGCACTAAAGTAAGCTTAGGACAAACATGCGATCATGGGTGAAAATGGCAAGTGACAAGAAAGTCAGGGTCATACCTGTGGACTGAGTGGAGGTGTTCCACAAATCAGTATTTGGTCTCCTTACTGTAGCGAAGACCGTATAGTAAGCAGTGAAAAAAGTAGACTAGACTGAAAGACACACACGCAAACTGCTGCAAAGGTGTGTTTGGACCTTGGAAAGTGAGGAGAGGGAAGGTGAAAGGACAAGTATTATTCCTCCTGCAATCGCATGGGAAGGTGCTAGGGGAGAAGGTTGAGGTGCTAGGGGACAATCGAAGAGTGGACCTGCATGTCACAGAAGGAATCATCCTTTCAAAGTGTTGACAGGGAGGGGAAGGGATGATGTTTTTGATGGTGGCATCATGTCATAGGTGACAGAAATGGCAGAGGATCCTTTCAATATGGATAAAGTGAGGTGGGAAAAGCCAATAAGGGAATCCTAACAGAAGCAGAGATGGGAATCTGGGAGAATGGAATGCAGTCCTTACAGGAAGCAGCATGTGAGGACAAGTAGTTGAAGTAATGTTGTGTGGGTATGCGATGAATTTCAACAACTCAATTCCAATAGGCTATCCCTGGAAATGGGGAGAGAACATAAAAAAGGAAAAGAGACAATCAGAGATGAACCAAGTGAAGATGAGGGAGGGGTAGAAATTGGTTGCAAATTGATGACGCTTTCTGGTTCTAGATGAGAGTAGGAAATGGCACCGACACAATCATTAATATACTGGAAAAAGTATTGTAAGAGGGGATGTGAGGACAACTGGAACAAATATTGCATAAACCTCACAATAGGACAGGCATAACCCGTGGCCACATCTTTTATTTGGAGGAGGTGAGACAAGTTAAAGAGAAAGTGGGAAACAAGCTCAACCAGTTGAAAGAGGCAGATGGTGGATGGAATCTGTTCAGATCTCCATTTAAGGAAGAAGCAGAGCGCATATTATGAAACTACACATTTCATTAGTCTTGTGAGATCTAGCACTTTGATTTGCTTGTTACTAGGTCCGTTGCTGCCATAGTAATGTGCCTGGCAAGAATCTTCACTCTGTTTATATAAAGAAGGGACGTGTATTTATCAAATTCTCAGGACCTCCATAGCATTGACACTCACTGAAGCACTTGAGAAATCCAATCACTCTCATAATCTCAGAAAACACAACAGCCAGTGACAAACAGCAGAGTACCACAACCAACAATGAAATATAGGACAAGGTTATCCAGTTCAGTGATGCTGAAGCACACTATGGGTGTGCACACTAAGAGATTCTCATGCTTTTTTTCCCTACAATACTGCTACAGAAGCTTTCCCATCCACCAGTCCTTCAAGATTCCAGATTTTACAGCTCATTTGAGTGCAACACTTCCGCAGTACAAGGTGAACATACCAGCCCAGATTGGGTGTTTAACCATGACTTTCTCACACAGGCAAGGCCACCATCGACCAAATATTGACACACAAAATCACAAGGTGTGACCTGACTATTTAATTGAATTATATTTTAACGTAAATAAGTTTGATATCTAAAATCGGAGATTAAGTTGAAAGAGTGCAAAGTCTCCTGTTTTTGTGTGCAAGAGTGTACTTAAAAATTAAAGCTTCAAGCCACTACTTAGTGGATCTGGATGTTAAAGCACAAAATTACAAAAGAATTAAAAGTTAGCAAGAGACCCTAACTGGAATGAGGTATTTTTCTGTGGTTTCTAGGCATTTTACTCTGTGCTAGATGCATGCTTTGCAAAACCTAAAGGTATTGCTGTGGAGTGTGGGTTAGACCAGTGAGCAGGGCCTATGAAATTCCTTGGAAGCTCAAATCATTTTCAAGGTCAGATTTTTTTAACAATTAAAAATGGCATGTTCCTAGCAATATAGGAAGGCCGATAGGCAGCTGGTTCATCCGTGACAGGGGAGTCCATCATCTCATATCTAGAACCAAATGAACACAGCACTCTGACAGTGACTGCATACAATACAATTTGGGTGGGTAGAGTTTATGGAAGATCTTGCAGCAGTAAAAATGATTTTTTTTATATGGGGGGGCAAAAGAAACAAATTAAAGAGCCTCAACCAATCTTTAAAAATCAGCCGCCCACTTACAACAAAGCATTTTAATGAGTCACCGCCAGTTATTCCTTGGGATTCTGGTTTGCTGCATTCCATAGCCATGGTCTGGCGAATTTAACATCTGCTACACAGGTTAGCTTTAAAATTGCATTCAGGCCTTACAGATTACATCAGATTCCATTTCTTATACAATAACAAGGATCATGCCCTGGTGCTCACAAGAGCCTTCTAGCTCCGGGATGATTACATCAGGCATAAAATGGGTAGTTGTTGTGCATCTAAACTTGGCCTAGTCTGTGAATTTGGACATACAACGGTCTACTCTTTCATCCAAATCACTTATATGAGGGCCAATACACAATCCTGAAAAATTTCACTTTTCACATTCGCCAATCTAGAAACTGATTTCTATTTTCTGTCTCCGACATCTCAACCAATAACCGCATCCATGGCACAAGACCACCTCCAATCCTGTGCACGCTCACTTTTGCTAATAACCTATTTCAAAATGATATGAAATGCCATCTAAAATCCACTTCCATGGACACCTCTCTATCGACTATATTGGTCACCTCAATAGTCTCAACTAAATTCATCGGCTCTAAATGTCTATCTTTCAATCAGTTTGTACTTGTTCATCACTCTGTAATAAACATAGGGAATGACAGAATTACTTAGCAGTTCTGGCAGCAACTGTGAGCAAAGAAACAGAGTTAATGTTTCAGGACAGTCACTTTTCATTAGAACAGAGAAAGGAAACAAGCAAATGTCCTATCTACTCTGATGGAAGGTTATCAACTGAAACTTTGATGCTACCTGCCCTGCTGGACATTTCCAAAAATTTCAGTCTTTGGTTTAGATTTCTGGCATATTCAGTTTTTGCATTTACTCTTTGCGTTCTCACTTTCATGGATATGTTCCAGCGACATCCTCACACCTGGTGTTAACCTATAGCTTATCTGTAGTTACAGGTAGTTCTCCTTTAATGCTGTAGATGCATTCCAGCGAAACCTTGCTTAATTGAAAATTGCTTAAATATAAATAATGGGGTCTGTGGGAAACTGGAGTTGGGGCAGACCACCAAAAATATCACTCACGATGGCTCTAAAATTACCTAAAATACAAAGTATTGCACAGCCCGAATGTAATTATAAATCATATTTATCAATGAAACAAAAGTAAATTTAACACAGTACATTTAAAAGTTATTGTTAATGCAGGGACACAAGGTAGTCATGGTGCATAAGGTAGACTCCCTCATTCCTGTTAAGCAAGCTATATCATGTATTCTCTCCTTATGCTCAAAACTTTTTATAATATTTAGCTTTTCTTCCAGCATTATAGCCTTTCTTTTGCGTTCATCACCTGCAATTTTATCACCAGGACACTTCTTGCTAACATTCTTGTCATTATGCCCCTCCATTTTTTCAAAAAAATGGGATAGTCTAGGAAAAGTGTACCTTTCACAGGAAGCTGCTTAATGTATATCTCTCAGAAAGCTACTGTCTCTACTGTACCTCTCACAGAAAGCTGCTCTGTCGGCAGCTGACATCAGCGCATATGCAGAACGAAGCGCGCAAAATGATCCCCGTTGGAATCGCGCTATTGCAAACAAAGATAAGGGTTCTTAAAAATACCGTTTCTTAGTTCCTCAGCGACGTTATAAACAAATTGCACTGCTGGACCGCGCATTATCCGAGAACAACTGTATGAGGTTTCCCACTCCTTTCTTCATGAACAATGGAATGAAATTCCTAATTTGCAATTTACCAATCCAAAGGAATGTCCCCTAAATCTAAAGAGCTTTAGAAAATTCCAATTAACAAATAAGAATTTTCCTCACATTTTCCAAATAAACGTTTTCAATAATCAATTGCATGATTTTCCCTTTAGGCAACTGACATTTTGACCTACTTATTTTAAAACACACAGTGATCAATCAGCAAGTCTCCCACTTCATTGCTGCCCATTTTAAACACATTCCCCAGAATTAGATAGTCACACAGTTGTGGGGATCCTCTGAAAATATTTACACATTCCTACTAAGGTCTCCTTGTAAATACAGGCACCTACATGAGAACCCTTTGCCTGTATTGATGCACAGCCTAAGGAATCTCCTAAAAATACCGACAAATGTACTTGCAATTTCAGAAACCCAAAAGAATAAATTCAACAATTGTTTGCATTCTTCATTTTGTCACAGCAAACAGCATAAGAAATCATATGTTATCAATGGAAAAAAACAAAATCTGATGGCATTTGAAAAGAAGTCTGCTTACAATACCACTGACTGTGGTCAGAGCCCCTTGTGGATCCCTTAGGATCTGCAGGCTCCAGTTTGAACAACTACATTGGAGGGCATAGGGGGTGAACTGATGTTGCAGTGTACAGAATTGAATCTGCACTGCAAACAACTGGACCTTAGGATACAGGCTTGAAATCACATCAGAACCTAGATGGATTAAAATTATTTAAAAACAGCAACATTTTAATATCACCAAGGTAACCCTAATTGCAATGCCTTTCAGCAATTTTTACATTAGACATGGGAATTGCATGGGAAACTCAACCTTCTCAAGTTAGTTTGTAGAATCCTTTCCATTATGAAATTAACAGAAAATTTTAATCTTTTATGTTTAACAATGACAAATGATATATGAATACACTCAATTAAAAGGGATTGGTGGTTAGACTCCTCTGGACATTGAATGTACAAATTAGGAGCAGTAGAACTCTACTGATGGGTGAATCCCGAACCAGAGGACACAGCTTAAAAATAAGGGGTAGGTCATTTAGGACAGAGATGAGGAGAAACCTCTTCACCCAGAGAGTGGTGGGTGTGTGGAATGCTCTGCCCCAGAAGGCAGTGGAGGCCCAGTCTCTGGATTCGTTTAAGAAAGAGTTGGATAGAGCTCTCAAGGATAGTGGAATCAAGGGTTATGGAGATAAGGCAGGAACAGGATACTGATTGAGGATGATCAGCCATGATCATATTGAATGGTGGTCTATTGTCTCGCAGCCACTTCAGCCTGTTCCTCCATTCTCTCAGGTCATGGTTGATCTGATACTCCTCTTTCCTGCTTACATCTGACAACATTTCACCCCCTTGCTTATTTTACCTGTTTTACAAGTGTTCAATTTGTTTGCTTCCAATGCCTTCTGAGGAAGGGCTTTCCAAAGACTTCTGACTCTTTGAAAATGAAAATTTCCCCTCATCTCTTTCTTAAATAGAAAAATTCTCATTTTTAAACAAGGATCCCTAGTTCTAGATTTTCCCAGAAGAGGAATTGTGCTTTCCACATCCAATCTATCAAGCTCTTCAGAATCTCTTTCACCTCTTACTCTTCAGTGGCTACAAGCTCGAGCTTGAACAACATTTCCTCATAATGCAACCCACCCATTCTAGGCATTAGAGTATCAGGAACCTTTCTCTGAACTGCTTCCAACGCATATACATCCTTGTTTAAATAAGGAGACCTATACTGTACATAACACGCAGATATGGTCCGATTGTATAATTGGAGAATGACTGAAGTGTTCTACACCCCATATAATAATAAGCTTCCCTAATTACTTCCTGGACCTGCATACTAACCTTTTTCATGTATTGAGACACCCAGATCCCTCTGCATCTCAGAGCTTTGCAAACTCTCAACATTTATATAACATGCCTACTTTTTATTCTTCCTGCTGAAATGCACAATTTCATATTTTCCCACATTATACTCTATTTGCCAGATCATTACTGCATGCTTATTATACTTTGTAAATGACTTATGCATTCTTTACAAATTACTTTCCTACCTATCTTTCAATCAACAGATTTACCAACTATATCTTTAGTTCCTTCAAAGTCTTTTTATATAAAATGTTGATATCTGAAGCCCAAGCACATCTTCTTACCTCTTGCCAATCATAAAAAGGATCATTTATGCCTTCTCTATGTTTCCTGTTAGCTAGCCAGTCAATACATGCCAATATGTGACCTCTACACCACTAGCTTTTATTTTCCCCAATAACCTTTGATGCAGATTCTTATTAAATGCTTTCTGGAAATTCAAGTACAGTACATCTACTAATTCCCCTTTAGCCACATGTTACATCCTCAAAGAAGTTCAACAAATTAGCTAAACATGATTCTAATTTATTGGACCCTTCCCTGAATTAGGGAATTTTCAAAAATTAAATATCAACCATCTCACTAGTCACTTCTTTTATGATCTGAAGGTGAAGTCCATTAGGACCCAGGGACATGTTTACCCACAGCTTCAACAATTTGCTCAATACTACTTTCTTGTTGATTGTAATTTTCTGGAGTTGCTCCTTCCCTTCCATTTCTTGACTTACAGCTATTTCTAGGATGCTGCTTGCATCCTCTACAGTGATGACAGATGTAAAAACCTTGTGCAATTCATGTCATCTTCTTATTTTCCACTACTAATTCCCCAAACTCTCTTTCTGTAGAACCAATACTCACTTTGTTAACTCTTTTACTTAGTAAATATCTATAGAAGCCTTTCACTTTCTGTTTCTGTATTTCTAGCTAGTTGTCTCATGTACTCTATTTTTTTGAAGGTGCAAAGATGTCCCTAATGACTGGGGAATCCATACCAGGGGTCACAATCTAAGGATTTGGGTTAGGCCATTTAAGCATGAGATGAAGAGAAATGTCTTCACTCAGAGTGGTGAGCTTGTGGCATTCCCTTCTACAGAAAAGTGGTTGAGGCCAAAACAGTGAATGATTTTGAAGTACTAATAGTTCTCAGGGCTAAAGGAATTAAAGGATATGAGGAGAATGTGGGAACAGGATACTGATCACATTGAATGATGGAGCAGGCTCAAAGGGCTGCAAGGCCTACTCCTGTCCCTATTTTCACTGTTTTCCCACCTTATTAATCTTTTAGTCAATTCTTTGCTTTGTTTTTAGGTTCTGTTCAATCTTCTGACATGCCAATCAACTTTGCTCTGCTTTTCCTTCAAGTTTGACAACATTTTTAACTTTTTAGTTAACAGCAGGTGAACTCCACCCTTGGAAGTTTTCCATTCTTGTTGGATATATTCTGTACATTCTGAAATATCCACTTAAACGTCTTTATCACTGCATTTATATGGATGTATCCCTTATTTGCCCATTCATTTTAATTGGCTTTGCTTTTGTGCTCTCAAAATTGCCCTTATTTAAGTTTAAAATACTACACTTGGACATTCCACCCTCCATTCAAACTGAATGTCAAATTAAATCATGTTATGATCACTGATACCTAGGGAAGTCTTCACTATTAGGGAATTAATTAATCCTATCTCACTGCACAATGTCAGGTCCAGTATAATCTATTCTTGGGCTCCAGAATGTGAATTTCTGAAAGGCTATCCCAAATATATTCTGTGAAGTACTTACCTAAGCTACCTTCCCATCTGATTGTTCTGTCTACACAGAGGTTAAAATTATCCATGATTATAACTGTACCTTTCTGACAAGTTAACATAGTTTCATTTTTTAATACTCTATCCTGCATTCCACTCCCGAAGTGTCTTCTTGCTATTATAATTCCTTATCTCAACCCAAACTGCTTCTATTGCCTTGTTTCCTAAATTTAGGTCACATTCCCTATTCTGCCAAAACTATCATTTATTAACAGAACCACTCCTCCAACTTTTCCTAGCTTCCTGTCCTTCCTAAATGTCCTGTACTTTTCACCACTCAGAACCTAAATTGTGTCACCCTGCAGCCATGTCTCTGTAATGGTTATCAGATCTTAGTTATTTATCTCTATTTGTACTGTCAATTCATTTGTTTTGTTCCAAACACTATCTGCATTCAGATACAGAGCCTTTGACTTTTGCATAATCTCTAGCCTTGTTTGTTGGATTACTCTTTTTTTGTATTCCCTATCCTTTCCTGTAATGGTCTGTTAATCATATTCCTTTCTCTCTTGCCACATCTCGATTCTTTGATTTAGATCATAAGATATAGGAGCAGAATTTGGCCATTCTGCCCATCAAGTCTGCTCCACCATTCAATCATGGCTTATATGTATCTCACCCCCATTATCCTGCCTTCACCCAGTAACCCTTGATATCCTTAATAATGAGCACAAATTTATCCAACTCTGCATCAACACATATTTCCAAATTTGATCCCTTGCCCCCCATTATTTAAAATCCTCTCTACTTCCCCAATTATGTGGCTCACTAGAAGTCAGACCCCAGCATGATTCAGGTTTAGACTGTCCCAACTTTATGAATCCCATTTTCCTTAGTATTGGTGCCAGTGGCCCACAAACTAGATCCCATTTCTCCCACACCAGTCTTTCAGCCACACATTCATTTCTCCAATCTTATGTGCCCAGTGCCAAATTGCTCATGGTTCCAAATGTGATTACTTTTAAGGTTATCATTCTTACTTTGGCACCTAGCTCCTCATGCCCTATAGAACTTCCTTGTCCTGCCTATGTTGTTGGTACCTACATGGACAACAACGACCTAACCCTCGTCCCTTCTATTGCAATTCCCCCACAGCTCAGAGTAGATGTCCTGAACCCTGACAGACAACATGAGCTGGGCTCTTTGCAGCTGAAAAGTGTCAACACTCTCTCTCAGCCCCCAAGAATACTGTCCCCTACCACATACCTTTACAGTCCTCCCCATTTGAGGGCCTTACGGCCTCCCCCACCCCTCTATCCTCCTGGCAACTTTCAACCCTCATCCAACATGGCAGAAACAGAAGAACCTCCAACCTGTTGGACCACTTGGCTCCTGTGGGTCTGTACCAGTCCTGGAGCTGGCCTAAGTCGGCAGTCCCACCCTCCTGAACCCTCTCCAAACCAGACCATAGGGAGCAAGTGCTCTCATATCAAAAGCATTTTGCAGGACAGCAACAACATGTCGAGTGACTCAGATTTTAAACTCGAGTTGCACTGGCAACCAATGAAGTGTGGGAAACGCGCTGGGATCAGGTTCTCCCCCCAGGACTGTACACCTCAACCCAGACGGGGTGGTCGGCTGAAGGGGGGGGGGGGGGGGGGGTAACATACCACAACAAAGCCCACGGTCCTGTGATCGCCGAGTGCACCAGGGAGACGCTGAGGTTGGTCCATCTCCATGACTTGGTCTTGTTGCCCTCGACCTGTTTCGGGAGGAGGAAGCCGCTCCGCGCCCGCAGGACGAGCCGGAGGCTCTGGAAAGCCAGGGCGGACAATAGGATCGTCAGGATCGGGTGGTCCTGTGCGATCATGGCCGGAGCAGCGGCTCACAGCCGCTTCCCATTCAGCGGGGAAAGCGCCGGGGAACGCCTCTGTGTCTCTCCACCCAGGCGGGAGCTACACACACACACCCTTCCTTCCCTCCTCCTCACTCCCTTGTTAGTGCCAAAGAGACGTCCCACAAACTGTTATTCGCTGCGGCCGCTCCGCCTGCGCTGGCGAGGGACATTTGTAGCCAGCGACACATCAACAACATTAAAAACCCAAAGCCAAATCAGGAGTCGGACTCGAAAGGGCTTTTGGGGTGGAGCCTGTGTTCACACAGACAGGGGGGGAAAAAAAATCAATTCCCAACCCCGCTGTCTGCTCTAGAGAGTGAAAATGTAGGAAAACTACAGCCTGTTGGTTTGAGTGTTTAAGGCCCAGGGAAATGAATAACTGCAAACACACAAGTCACAAACAAACACAAAAAGTGCTGGAGAAACTCCGGCAGCGTCTGTGTGGGGAGAGAGAGAGAGAGAAAGCAGAGTTAACGTTTCAGGTCCGGTCACCCTTCTACAGAACGGGTAAAGTGAGGAGGTGGGTTTAAAATATAAATTAAAAATAAAAACTGAGACACCAGTTGCTCCTTCGTTGAGAACTAGATGACTGAACTTTGACATCCCCCCCAACACGCACACACAGGGGTGTGTCCCAGCTGTAAATCAAACTGCAGGGAATTATTATACAGAGACTGGAAATCAAAATGCAGGAGAGATCCAAGGGCTCAGTAAACAGCTGTGAAGAGAGGAAGTTTAGGTTGGACCTTCCGCTGGATTATTCTGGTAATGTTACATCGAGGGAATCATTTGGTGTTATTAAACAGCAGAATGAACGCTGTTGTTTCGATTTGTCACAGTCTCCTCACCCCAGAGGGAGATGAGGAAGAAAACGTTTTCCCTCTGAGGGTCGTTAATCTGTGGAATTTCCTCTCCCCCTCCACAAAGCATGGGAGACAGGTTCCTTCGTTATGCACAGGGCTGTGTTGGGTTGATTCTTGATCCGGCAATCAAATGTTAACTGGGGCGGGGACTGGGTACGCAGGAAAGTGGAGCTGATGTCCCAATCGGATGAGCCAAGAGTTTCTGAGATGGGGGAGCAGTCTCCTGATGCCCGTTGGTGCTCCTTTTTATGTCTGTCTTCTTATGCACTGTCACTCGATAAGAATGTAAAATCATCGAACCGTAGAATCCCTGCAGTGTGGGCCAGACCATTCAGCTCATCGATTCCCCCTAAGAACATCCCACCCAGACTTAATCCTTACCCCATCACTCTGCATTTCCCATGGCTAGTCCACCTAACCTATATATCCCTGGTACAACCACCTGAGGAAGGAGCAGCACTCCGAAAGCTAGTGCTTCGAAATAAACTTGTTGGACTATAACCTGGTTCTGTATGATCTTTAACTTTGAGCACCCCAGTTCAACAGCGGCATCTCCAAATCAAACAGGAAACCCACACAGATACAGGGAGAAAGTGCAAACATCACACAGACAGTCATCCAAGACTGGAATCAAACCCAGGTGTCTGGTGCTGTGAGGCAGCGGTGCTAACCACTGAGCCACCATGTCACCTAAAGTAACAGCAAAAGTAGACCATTCAGCCCATCGAGTCTGGTTCACCATTGATAATTTTCACCCTGATTGATCTGACTATTTTCACCCCCATTTCCCTGCCTTTTCCCCATGAGCCTGGATTGCCTGTGAGAAAAGGTCCTCCTCATCTCTGTTTTAAATGAGTGACCCCCTAATTGAGATCTGTCCTCTGGTCCTACGCTTTTCCACAAGGGGAACCAACCTCTCTGCACCTACCCTGTTAAACCCCCTAAGAATCATAACATGTTTCAATAAAGTCACCTTAAACTCCAATGAGTGATGATCAACCTAAGGGAGCACAGTCAATAGACAATAGGTGCAGGAGTAGGCCATTCTGCCCTTCAAGCCTGCACCACCATTCATTATGATCATGGCTGATCATCCTTAATCAGTATCCTGTTCCTGCCTTATCTCCATAACCCTTGATTCCACTATCCTTGAGAGGTCTATCCAACACTTTCTTAAATGAATCCAGAGACTGGGCCTCCACTGCCATCTGGGGCAGAGAATTCAACACAGCCACCACTCTCTGGGTGAAGAAGTTTCTCCTCATCTCTGTCCGAAATGGTCTACCCCATATTTTTAAGCTGTGTCCTCTGGTTCGGCACTCACCCATCAGCGGAAACATGTTTCCTACCTCCAGAGTGTCCAATCCTTTAATAATTTATATGTCTCAATCAGATCCCCTCTCAGTCTTCTAAACTCAAGGGTATACAAGCCCAGTTGCTACAATCTTTCAGCGTAAGGTAGTCCCGCCATTCCAGGAATTGACCTCGTGAACATAAGCTGCATTCCCTCAATAGCCAGAATGTCTTTCCTCAAATTTGGAAAACAGAACTGCACACAATACTCCAGGTGTGGTCTCACCAGGGCCCTGTACAGCTGCAGAAGAACCTCTTTGCTTCTATACTCAATCTCTCTTGTTATGAAGGCCAGCATGCTATTAGCCTTCTTCACTACCTGCTGTACCTGCATGCTTACCTTCATTGACTGGTGTACAAGAACACCCAGATCTCTTTGTACTGCCCCTTTACCTAAATTGATTCCATTTAGGTAGTAATCTGCCTTCCTGTTCTTGCCACCAAAGTGGATAACCATACATTTATCCACATTAAACTGCATCTGCCATGCATCTGACCACTCACCTAACCTGTCCAGGTCATCCTGTAATCTCCTAACATCCTCCTCACATTTCACTCTGCCACCCAGCTTAGTATCATCAGCAAATTTGCTAAGGTTATTACTAATACCATCTTCTATATCATTAATATATATTGTAAAAAACTGCGGTCCCAGCACTGATCCTTGCGGTACCCCACTGGTCACTGCCTGCCATTCCGAAATGGAGCCGTTTATCACTACTCTTTGTTTCCTGTCAGCCAATCAATTTTCAATCCAAGTTAGTACTTTGCGCCCAATACCATGCGCCCTAATTTTGCTCACTAACCTCCTATATGGGACTTTATCAAAAGCTTTCTGAAAGTCCAGGTACACTACATCTATTGGATCTCCCTCGTCCACCTTCAGAGTTACATCCTCAAAGTCCTGGAATAGTTCATGGGTTCTCCTGATTTTACCTTGTTTAAAGTCAAAAGGGGAACGTTTCCCAAAGGCAAGAAAAATGAAAAACGTGGAAATGAATACACTGGCTTTCCTGGAGTTCCATATAAGATGAATGGGACCAGTATGTATCATACCGCACAACCCAGATGGCCTCCTTCTTCAAAGACCGCAATTTCCCCCCAGACGTGATCGACGATGCTCTCCACTGCCATCTCCTCCACTTCCCGCTCCTCCACCCTTGAGCCCCGCCCCTCCAACCGCCACCAGGACAGAACCCCACTGGTCCTCACCTACCACCCCACCAATCTCCATGTACAGCGCATCATCCGCCGTCATTTCCGCCACCTCCAAATGGACCCCACCACCAGGGATCTATTTCCCTCCCCTCCCCTATCAGCCTTCCGAAAAGTCCACTCCCTCCGTGACTCCCTCATCAGGTCCACATCCCCCACCAACCCAACCTCCACTCACGGCACCTTCCCCTGCAACTGCAAGAAATGCAAATCTTGCACCCACACCTCCCCCCTTAATTTCCTCCAAGGCCCCAAGGGATCCTTCCATATCTACCACAAATTCACCTGCACCTCCACACACATCATTTACTGCATCTGCTGCACCCGATGTGGCCTCCTCTATATTGGGGAGACAGGCCGCCTACTTGCGGAACGTTTCAGAGAACACCTCTGGGACACCCGGTTCAACCAACCCAACCACCCCGTGGCTCAACACTTCAACTCCCCCTCCCACTCCACCAAGGACATGCAAGTCCTTGGACTCCTCCATCGCCAGACCATAGCAACATGACGGCTGGAGGAAGAGCGCCTCATCTTCTGCCTAGGAACCCTCCAACCACAAGGGTTGAACTCAGACTTCTCCAGTTTCCTCATTTCCCCTGCCCCCACCTTGTCTCAGTCCCAACCCTCGAACTCAGCACCACCTTCCTAACCTGCAATCTTCTTCCTGACCTCTCCGCCCCCATCCCCACTCTGGCCTATCAGCCTCACCTTAACCTCCTTCCACCTATCGCATTTCCAACGCCCCTCCCCCAAGTCCCTCCTCCCTATCTTAGCCCGCTTGGCACACTTTCCTCATTCCTGAAGAAGGGCTCATGCCCGAAACGTCGATTCTCCTGCTCCTTGGATGCTGCGTGACCTGCTGCATTTTTCCAGCAACACATTTTCAGCTCTGATCTCCAGCATCTGCAGTCCTCACTTTCTCCCAGTATGTGTCATTCATAAGTTTTACTGTTTTTTTCCTGTAGGGTTTGGAGCTCCTTGTACTGGCAGTGGATATACTGGGAACATCAAGAAATGAAGAGGAATCTTTCCACTGTCTGTGTGGAACATCAAGTTATTGGAGTTGGGAATATTCGGTGATTGGAATGCCACATTGATTTTTCAGATAGAATTCCATTGACCCTTTTGGCACTCAAATCAGCCAGGTGAGGGAGAGTGGTGGTTGATGGAACTGTTCAGGCTCCCTTTCAAGGCAGAAGTGGCAATCCTTCAGACCTCCCTGATCGGGGATGGATGTGTAGAAAGATTGCACATCCATGTTGAAGAGGAGGATATTGGGGCCAGGTTCCTGAGAATTGTGGATCTGATATAAAGGGTGAGAAGGATCACAGATGTAAGTAAGCTCAGACTGAATAAGGGGAGGTAAGAAGAAATAAGTGCTATGAAGTGGGAACAGGCTGAAGTGATGGACTCGCAGGCCAGTGACCTTCTCACTTTGAACAACTTCTTTAACTTATCTCACTCTTTCCAAGACAAATGTATGGCTATGGGTAAGCCCTACATCCCAGTTATGCATGGTATTTGTGGAATATTGCTTATTCCAGTCCTCCCACAGTTCTTCCTCCAATACATTGATGACAACATTGTTGCCACTTCCTGCTCTTGTCCAGAATTGAAACAAGCATCAGTTTTGCTTCCAATTTCGTCTCTTCACCTGGTCCATCTCTATGTATTCCCTGGCTATCATTGACTTCACATTTTCCATGTCTAGTGATAATCTGTTAGCCAATACAACTGACCAACTACCACTGTTACTTCAACTACACTTCCTCACACCCTACTTCCTGCAAGGACTCCATTCCGTTGTTCCAGTTTCTCGGTTTGTGTCACACCTGTTTCAACAATGCCACCTTCCACAGGTGTGCCTCTGACATGTTCACATTTTTCCTCAACTAAGGATTCCCCTCCCCACCATGGTAGAGTGAGTCCTCAACTGTGTCCAACCCATTTGTCTCCCACCTCTGCCCTCACCCCTTCCCCTCTCAGAACAGTTATAGGGTTTAGGGTTCTCCTTGTCCTCACTTTCCACCTCACTAACATCCACGCTCAAAAGATCACCCTCCACCATTTCTGTCACCTCTAGCAGGATGCCATCACCAAATACACCTTTCCCTTTCCTCCACTGTCACATTCTGCAGGGAATGTTGCATTAGTGACAGCCTGTTTCATTCCTCCATCATTCCGAACAAATTTCTTACCCCGCCCACATGGCACCTTCCTGTGCAACATAGAATGCAACACTTGCCTTTTTGCTTCATGTTTCCTCACTGTCTAAGGCTGCAAATACACCTTTCAGGTGAAGCAGTGGTTAATTTGTACTCCTTTCAATTTAGTCCACTGCATTTGCTACTCACAATATGTCACTAACACCTATTTTGCATATCAGTTGGCTCCTTTATTACCATCAGCATTCCCTTCATCTTTTGCTCGGGGCATCTGTTACTTTTCTCTTCCCCTTTATCACAGTGTAAAAAGTTAAAAATCACAAAACACCAGGTTATAGTCCAACAGGTTTATTTGGAAGCACTAGCTTTCAGAGCACTCGACTTAAAAGAGGTTCTCAAATTTACATATTAATGAACTGAAACCTGCAACCCATTCTAAAAGATGAAAGACTTAACAACAATCTAGGTTTGTCCAATATATCATTTCAGTCACATGACACTGTAATCTTTTGCTATATATTCTGTGTCTTATGATCCTGCTCCACAACCACCTGATGAGGAGCAGCACTCCGAAAGCTAGTGCTTCCAAATAAACCTGTTGGACTATAAGCTGGTGTTGTGTGATTTTTAACTTTGTCCACCTTAGTCCAACACCGGCTCCTCCACATCACAGCGTTGAAAGCATAATTTCCAAGCCCTCTCCAGGTCAAAAAAAAACAGTCATTAACAAGACGCTAAACATCTGAAAAAACTTGTGATATATATTATTCTCCACTAGACGGAGACAGCACTGTTCTGAATTTTAGACAGCACAGTGGGGTTAATTAAAGCAGAAGTGTGCTAAATGTGTTTTTTTAGCATAAAGTGGCAAGTCTTTGTTACTCGTAGTATACTGACTTTGAGATTGAATACATTATACTGAGGAGTCAAGTAGAATGCAACATGATCTGCTGATTAGCTAAATGCACTAAAATCTGCAAAAGAATAGTTAATTCCTGAGTGTAATGTCTGCACCTTTAATGCTTTTTTATTTCAGATTGGCCTACATTAAAATGCAGGTACCGGTATACTGTATGCACAGGTATCCCTGCACTAATCCATGTCCATAATCATAATTCGTTGCCTATGAAATAAGAGGAACTTTATGGAAATTTTGGAATAATTAAATATGTGAATGTCCCTTGTTGTTCTGCACATAAGGACTATCAGCTAAAGCACTAGTATTAAATTGTTAAATTGATGCATAGAACAAACAAATAATTTTCAAACTCATGAAATTGACATCATAGATGTGTATCAATAATGGGTGTGAATATCACATCGATCATGCAGCAAAAATGTAATTACAAATTTGTAAAATTAGGTGAATGCATTGGGAAAATGTGTAAAGGAACCTGGTCATTACAATTCACAAACTACAAAGTTCTGGTCTTCACACTATAAAAAAAAATGTGGGCATAGACTGGAGAAGGTGCAAATCCTATTTATAAAGTTGACAATAAACTGTCTGATTATATTCAGAAAGCAATCAACAGAATAGGGTTTCTACAAAAGAGAAAACTTTTAAGGAGACTGGAGAGGGAGTTTAAAATTATGATGGGTTCTACAGAGGGTTAGATGTGGAGAGAAAAATAAAGGCCATTCATACAGGATTGTGAAAAAAACAAGCGTACAGGAAATAATGAGAACTGTCTTTGCTCAGATAGCAGTTCGAATGTGGAATTTCCAACACAGGACAGATTGGGACAAATAGTTCTTCATTCTGGTGCTTGTCCACTTGATCTGCTAACATGTGCTACTAACAACTAAGGCCACAACACTTCCACTTAGCTTTAAGGTCAAATTCACTTAGCTCATATGCAACTCTCCATTCTTGCTTTTCTCTCCACCTGACCATCTCCAACATCATGCTTATTGAAGTTCCCACGTCCATGCCAAAAATGGACATTTAGAATTCTAAGCTGACACCATGTTAACTACAAGCCAGCTTCCTCCCACTGCTAGCAGATACTGGGAAATTGAGGGATTGGATTCTGTTTTGAGGGGGTACAGCATGAAAAGCAGCCTATTGTGACCATAGTATTGAATACATACTCAGAAAGAACAACATATTACTCATAGCTTAAAATTATTTTAACATCCCACCACAGTGACTCAGACTTTAACCCTGGACTGTTTCATTTTATCTCAACCATGGTGCTGTTTACAATCATATCATCATCCTAATCTTTCCTGGACCTGTGTAAGCTGAATTCTCTGCGTCTCAGAGCCAAAGGGTGTGGTGCTGGAAAAACACAGCCAGTCAGGCAGCATCCAAGGAGCAGGGAAGTTGACGTTTCGAGCAAAAGCTGTTCATCAGGAATGAGGCTTGTGGCCCAAGGGGGCTGAGAGATAAATTGGGGGTTTGGGGGTGGAGGGGTCGGGGAGATGTTGGGGAAGGTAGCTGAGATCCTTGTAAAGGGAGGAGGAGAACTTCTTCAAGGTAGGCATCCTTGGAAGAGACTTTGCAGTCAGGTTATAATCAACTAGGAGAAAGTGAGGACTGCAGATACTGGAGGTCAGAGTCGAGAGTGTGGTGCTGGAAAAGCTGAGCTGGTCAGGCAGCATTCTTTCCTGATGCTCGTAACATCGATTCTCCTGCTCCTCAGATGCTGCCTGACCAGGTGTGCTTTTCCAGTACCACACTCTTCACTCTGATCTCCAGTATCTGCAGTCCTCGCTATCTCCTAGTTGATTATAACCTTACTGCAAAGTCTCTTCCAAGGATGCCTACCTTGAAGAAATGCTCCTCCTCCCTCTGCAAAGATCTCAGCTACCTTTCCCCAAGTCCCACCCTACCTTCCATTTATCTCTCAGCCCCCTTGGGCCACCCTCTCATTCCTGATGAAAAGCCTATGCTTGAAACATCAACTCTCCTGCTCCTCAGTTCTGCCTGACCGGCTGTGCTTTTCCAGCATCACACTCTTCACCTCTGAATTCCCTGGATGCTCATTCACAGGCTCAGGAGCCCTTTACTTCTATCACCCTTTGTTCTCTCTCAGGCACTTCACCTCTCCCCAACCTGTTATCCAGTCTTGCTGTAACAAAATCCAAACTGAGCATTTGCTTGGTGAACAGTGAGCTTCTGTCCTCTGCAATGATCCACTGAGAACCTTGCCCCACTCCACAAGAGTGCCCCACAAGAACTGGCACCATGTCTTCTCATTGTTGTTCAAAATGATGACCCCTCGAAGTGAGGCTGAACCTTACAACATCAGTGAGCAGAATTTCGGAGGAGAGGTAGCACCAATTCCAACAAGTCCTGACGAAGCTATCCCAACAGTCACTGCATCAGAGGTCAGATCAGTTTTCCTTCATGTGAATCCAAGGCAAGCGATGAGTCCAGACGGAATACCAGGCGATGCACTCAGAGCATGCGCAGATCAACTGGCAAAGGTCTTCTTGGACATCTTCAACCCCTCCCTGCAACAGGCCACTGTCTCTGCCTGTTTCAAGAGGCCAACATCATCCCTGTGCCTAAGAGGGCTCATGCAGCATGTCTGAATGACTATTGCCCAGTGGCCCTAACTTTGATGATCATGAAGTGCTTTGAAAGGCTGGTTATGGCATTAAAAAAACCCAGCCTCCCCACTACTCTTGACCCACTCCAATTTGCTTATCGGACCAACAGATCCACCTAAGATGCCATATCACTTGCCCTTCACTCCTCCATAGGACATCTTGACACCAAGAACAGCTACGTAAGAATCCTACTTATTGACTACAGCTCAGCCTTCAACACTATTATCCCCTCGAGACTGATTACTAAACTTAGTGATCTTGAAATAAGCCCCACTCTCTGCAACTGGATCCTCAGTTTCCTGATCCACAGGCCACAATCGGTGAAGATTGGGGACAATATTTAATCCTCACCAACACTCAACACTGGAGCCCCTGGGGGGGCTCCAGGGGTGCATACTCTGCCCCTTACTGTACTCACTGTATACCCATGACTGCGTCGCCAAATACCAGACTAATGCCATTTACAAGTTCGCTGATGACACCACTATACTCGGTCGAATCTCAGACGGCGATGAAACAGACTATAGTTGGGAGGTGGAAGACCTGGAAAAATGGTGCACTGAGAATGACCTAGCTCTCAATTCCAGGAAAACCAAGGAACTCATTATTATCTTTCGGGGGATGTTAATCATGCCTCCCTACACATTAACAGCACAGAGGTGGAATGAGTGGAGAGTGTCAAGCTCCTGGGAGTGGTCAACCACAACAAGCTTTCTTGGTCTCTTCATGTGGACACACTGGTTACAAAGGCCCAACAACACCTCTTCTTCCTCAGGCAGCTGAGGACATTTGGCATGACAGCGAATACCCTCACCAACTTTTATAGGTGCGCCACCGAGAGCATTCTGTCTGGATGTATCACTACCTTGAATGGCAACTGTACCATTCAAGATTGGAGACGGTTACAGAGAGTGGTGAACTCGGCCCGGACAATCACAAAGGCCAACCTCCCATCTATAGAATCCATCTACCAGGCCCGCTGTCACGGAAAGGCTGCCAGCATTCTCAAAGATCCATCCCACCCTGAAAATGTTTTTTTACAACCTCTACCATCAGGGAGAAGGTACAGAAGCCTGAACATACGCCCCAGCCGGCTTCGCAACAGTTTCTACCCTACTGCTGTTAGAGTACTGAATGGACTCACAAGATCTTAACATTTGCCTACACCTGTGTTTTTGTTTTTGCCACTGTTTAACTATTATTTACTTATCTATGCTAGTTAACTCTGTGATCTGCCTGTATTGCTCACAACACAAAGCTTTTCACTGTGTCTCGGTACACATGATAATAAATTCAATTCAGTCTAACTTTTCTGAGGAGTAGTTATCTACTTCATGGCATCCTTTAGTTTTGAGCATTTAGTGTATATTCATCATAAGCATGACAGAATTGTAAGCAAAATTGCATAATTGCAAAGAGAAAGCATTCAGGTAAGTCATTATCATTTTGATTAAGGTCTTTATAAGTCAAGAGGATCAAACCATATTTAAGTCTATGTAATCAATTGCAGGTTCATAATTGGCAGCTTTATGTGATGGACCAGTGTTTCAATGCAACAAGGAAGGAATATGTGACAAGCTAGCAAAATAAAGTTCTTAGAATGGGAAAGGAATTAATTAATGAGGAATTTGGCTTCTTGACTAGGTTGTTGATAAAATAAAGATCATTAATTTGATTTAATGAGAGAGTTTTTGAAATTTAAGGATGGGTTATGGTATACACTTAATGAAAACACAATGCAAAACCATAAATTTTGTTCCACAGAAGTAAAAATATAATTTGTCTATGTGGTGTTTCTACAAGATTTCCTTAATCGACCTGTTTTGAGATATTTTTACATACCTCCAGAGCAGGTGGGATTGAACTTGGGTCTCTTCTCTCAGAGGTAGGGACACTACTATATAATTGCACTATTTGATGTCTCTTTTGTACTTTCTAATGAAGCTGATCTGAGACATTATTATCCACCTCTGGAGCAGGCGGGACTTGTACCCAGGCTGCCTGGCTTAGGGATAGGGACACTACCACTGTATCACAAGAGCCCAACTTGACATCTCTTTAGATAATCTATAATCTTGTACTTTTGAGTGCACCTGAATTAGTTGAGTAACATTCCAACGTTGGAAGAAATTGTGTTTCGTATGAGGCACTAAAACTAATGTGCATACCACTTTAACATTAACTGCCTGAATATTGCTGCAGAGCATTAAATGCAGACATTCCAGGGCAATGGTTACTGAACTGTATGATTTCATGTGAGTCAACCTGCAAAGCTCAGTCCAATATCAGCACTGCTTTGCCTTTGGCCTTTAAAGTCGTGACAATTGTTAAATTTTTCCATCTCAGATCCCCATCTCAGGTTGAACAATTTCTTGATATGGCATGTGATGCAGAACATTTAAAAAACTGCTAAATCTTGAGTTCCAGTGGATGTACTTTGGCACCGACCCTCAGCAGTGGATATCCAGATGACAACATCCCTCTTTTGAAACGGCTAGAGTCCCAAGACTACAGAATAATAGCTACTTACAAGGGTGAGTCCATTTGGGCTCTTTCAGGCTCAGTGATGTCCTGATGAACAGGAGATGACTTAGTCCGTGTGCAGACACTTTGTAAAGTTACTGAGGCTATTGTCCTTGTTCATTCAGATGCTCACAGAGTTGTGCAGGTCAGCGTTCAAGCTCTGTTTCTTGGAGATGCCAAACCAGATGGATTTCTAGAATGAGTGTTGTGGCTACTCCTTTCACTATAGCTGATTCCAATTGGCATGGCAACCAAAAGGGCAACAAAGTGATACATCAAAACCCATGCGAAAACTAATTTGCTTATTAGGTGGGATATCTGGGGCCTAAATAAAACCTTCCTGCACAGAGTCGGCCAGACTAAACACAACCTGTGGTAGCTCACTGAACTGTAATTTACCACAACATCCTTCTCCCATTAGAATGCTGAAACCCTCCATTCCTTGAAAACTGGTTCAGCAACTTCAGATAGTTTAAATATATTATTAGTGGATGGTGCCTCCCTATTATCCTCTCTATTAAATGTATAAATGAATATGTATTAATGGATGGTGCTGGTATGTGTGTGTGTGCGTGGCACAGGGTGGAATTCCAGTGGCTAGCAGAAAACATATGTCACACTAAATGCCATTAAATATTTTGAATGTTTATGTGAAGGCAGCCAGGATACACAATGTGTCCCATACAATTGAAGAGGTATATATGATGGAAGCTGATCTGTACTAACTTAAGCTAGTCGAACTGACAAACCTTGAATAGAGAGAGGAAAACTCAACAACAGTCTCTGCCCAGCTAGGCTTGGAGTTCCCTCACGTAGGGTGACAGGACTGAACTCAACCCTAATGTTCCTTGGTCAATAGAGCTCACTGTCACTCAGTGCCCAAGCTCCCTCATGAAGAAAGACCACTTTAAACCTTGTGAAAGAATAAACCATAGTGAGAAATGAGGCAGTGCCTTTCTGAGGATGCATCACAGTGCAAAACATCCAGTAAATGATCTAAAATAACAACAGGAAGTGCTGGAGGAACTCAGCAGGTCTGGCAGCAACTATGGACAGAAAAGCATAGTTAACATTTCAAATCTATTGATTCATCCTCAGAACTTTTCTCTCTCCACAGATGCTGCCAGACCTGTTGAGTTTCTCTAACACCTTATGTTTTTATTTCAGATCTCCAGCATCTTCAGAATTTTGCTCTCCTTAGAGAATAGACCTCAGCTCGTCAATAGGAGCTGGAATAAACTCAAGAGCCCAGGGGTGGAAGGATAATTTGTTCATTCACTCACAAGGGAGTGCCATAGGGAACGGTTTATTGATCATTTTACTTGAGTGTGAAATTTGGTGTCTATGGTTTAAAATGTGCTGTTTGTTCAGTAACCTGTGATTTTACGTCCCACATGGTTATAGTAGTGTTTAAATTCAGATTACTTGATAACATCATATAGAAGAAGTATTATTTAAAAGTCAGTACAATGTTACAAAGCATATTCTTCATCCTTATCTGCTATTGCATTGACTGTATTTATATTGTTTGTGTAATAGCAACTTTAACACAGAAACTTGTGTTAAGTGACTTTACAATTTGATGATTTGGAGATGCCGGTATTGGACTGGGGTGGACAAAGTTAAAAATCACACAACACCAGCTTATAGTCCAACAGGTTTAATTGGAAGCACACTTGCTTTCGAGCGACGCGCTCCGAAAGCTAGTGTGCTTCCAATTAAACCTGTTGGACTATAACCTGGTGTTGTGTGATTTTTAACTTTTTACAATTTGATGTTTTGGTGGCCTGTCAACCTCTGAATCATACAAATCACATTTTCCCTCATGGATAATGCAGTGGGGTATTTGGCTCCACTCTACCATGCAATCATTTCAGGTAAATAGAGACTTAAAAGGAAGTTGGCACTGCTTCCCCAGTAGTTTAGGGAATAAATACACAGCTTTCTGCATTTGGAGTAAAGAGGAGAGGTCCCAGCTTCACCTGCTCTTGTGCAGGGAGCAGCTGATCTGTGTTAGAGCAGCAGGCAGAGCATTGCAATTAGCCAGAGTGCCTCAGGTTAGGCAGGAGAAAATCAATCAGGGATCCTGCTCTGGATCACTATCCCCTGGAGGTATGGGCATAAGTACCAGGTGAGGCAAAGACTTGGCACAGCTGCAATGCCCTACCTCCACTACATGAATGAACTTGTTGCACTCCCAGATAAACTCAAACTTAAAGGTTCAACAAATTGGCTCAGGTATTGTAGTATGTCTGACCCATGTCAAACTATACTTTTGTCACAGCTTTAACACAAAGAAAGTCAAACATTGGAGGAAGGAATCCTTTAGTAAATTCAAACTGCATTTACAAAAGCACCAGTTTTGAAGAACATGGCAGCATTAAAAGAGGGAATTTGAACAGGGTGAAGAAGACTGAGATATCTTTAAAAATGGAATTTAAAAAGATACAATTTCCTCATCTTCTTTCTGACTGCATTGAACACGGGGAAAGAGCAAAGCAACTTGAAGTTGATAGTGTCATTTTAAATAAATATTTAATAAAGCTTTCAATCACCTAATTCTCGACAAGAGAAAGGTACTTCAGAAATGTTGGCACTGACTGTTAATATGAAAATATCAACAACAATTCATTCTGTGTAAATCCAATGCTCATTTTTTGGGCTATAGTACAATCACAGTGAAACAATGAAGCAGAGAAGCAATATAATTAATTCACATTTTTAAGAATTCAGAGATATAGAACTAATGTCCTGTGAAACAAGGAAGGGAAAGAGAGTACTTCTTTTAATTTCTGTTCTCTATTTAAGGAGCTAACATGTATTGGGATATAGTTCCAATATGTGTTCCTGCAGAATCAACAACAATGCACTGAACACTGTGTCTAAATGATCAAAACGTGTCTCCCCTGCCAGGTCCCATTTCTTCAACTCTCAAATGACCAGTGCCCAGGTGAAGACACAGAAGAAACCACAAGGCCACTCTGGAAGCCTTCTTGCAGTATGGCAGCATTGGGAGGAGCTTGCTATCAATCTGACCACATGGTGTTAACATGTCCATAAAGTTGCATCACACTTTGATTCCAAAGACTATAACGATGAGGCAGAGCAGCAGTAGAGATAAAGAAAGGGGAAGAAAATTCTACAGTCCAGATCCCACCACTTTGTGGGCTGTTCTAACATGGGCGTCCAAAGATCTGAAGGGTGAGAATCAACTTGGTCTCGCACATGAAGACTCATGGCAACTCAAGTAGACCTCATCCTTGAATCAAGTAACAACTTAAGATGACACTTTGATGCTTCTCCCAATCTTTCTGTGAGAAAATCAGCATGCTATTTGATCATAACAAAGATAATATAGTCGAACCTGATTTTATTCTCACCTAAATTTCATGTGAGGATTCACTACCTGACTGTGCATGCCTCTCTGATTTGTCTCCCCCATAATCATAGGGTATTAAAACCAGTTGCAGTGACCATATCTCCATTCTGATTCAGTCAGTCATCAAAAACTAAAAAAAAACAAAAGAACTGCAGATGCTGTAAATCAGAAACAAAAATAGAACTTGCTGGAAAAACTCAGCAGGCCTGGCAGCATCTGTGGAAAGAAATCAGAGTTAACATTTTAGGTTGAAGGCTCAGTCAGCCCAAAATGTTAACTCTGACTTCTCTCCACAGATGCTGCCAGACCTGCTGAGTTTTTCCAGCAAGTTCTACTTCTGTCACATAAAATCAAAATCTTTCCAGTCCGTAAGGATCAGGTCCACACTAAATATTCAAGGTAACAGATAAGCCAGTGATGGAATCAAAAGAGTGCTGAGGAACCAAGAGAGAAAATGTGAGAGAAGCAAAGATGGACTTTATCACAGACTGGCACAATTCCCGCTTGTTAATTTTTATTATACATTTACAGTGAAGCATTGCTGGGTTTTAATACTTCCTTATGTTGGAGTTGTAAGTTATCCTCCTGAGAGTAAATCACAGACTCCCAATGCAACATTAAACACACAGTGTTGTTTTTCAGAAGTGTAAAACTTTCCATTGTTTTTTTAAAAATCTTTTGTAATTTATTGAGGTTCAGTTATTCATTTATGCATACCTAAGGTGTTGCAATGTTGCTAATGCTAATATTAATTATTCAATAAGTCACATTAACCATGCAGCCTTACATAAAGCTAACACATTTATGACAGTTTACCAAAAATATTTTTATTTAATTCTGTTTTTATTAAATCTACACAGCAGGTATAATGGTGTTGTGGTGGCATGGAAATGTGGATGGGGATTTATGTGAGCCTCCATTCATTGCACTTGATGCAAACGCCAGGAATCCCCCACCAGAATTAAAGAGGAGCTTCACTGTGGTGTATTAATACATTGAAATGCTACCTGGAGTATGTGGACTCTTGTTCCCACCACCTTCCATTCCGCCCCACACGCGCGCACACACACACTCCCACTCCTCCCTAAAAGGTTCAGGTTAGCTTTTGAATTGTGTTTCTGATACAGTTTTCTGGTCTTGTTATTTTACTTTTGGCTAACTCTGTGCTTGATGAGGTTTTGCAGCACTCAGTATTGTGAAAGACCTATGTCTAGATTACAGTGGTGCTGGAAAAGCACAGCAGTTCAGGCAGCATCTGAGGAGCAGTAAAAAACGACGTTTCGGGCAAAAGCCCTTCATCAGGAATACAGGCAGAGATCCTGAAGGGTGGAGAGAGTTTTTATCTGTGAAAGACCTATTCCTAACATCATGGCTATCTCTATGGGAATCCCAATTTAACTCAATGAGTTGATTAGAAAGAGGAAGAGATATAGAACTTCTCGGTACTTCTGAATGTAGGCTTATACCTGTGTTCTAATAATGTTTCCTGTAAATAACTAGATAACTCTGTTTTAGTAATTCAAAGCTAATTATTAGGTAAGACACATTTGAAATGGCTATCACAGAATCTTGTATCTGCACCTGAAAGGACAGACAGTGCATCAGTCTAGAAGTCTATCAAAAGGTGGCACCTTCAACAATGCAGAACTCCCTCAATACTGCCCTGGATGTCATCCTCAAATCTTTGCTACGGCACTTGTGGCCATGACCTGGCCCAGAGTTATGAATTATATCAGCTGAACCATGATGCAATATATAGGCTCGACATATCACTTCAGAGAAGGTGACTGCCTGTTTGCCTGATTGCGCGTTAAAGTAACAGACTTACTCAGACTTGCCCAATGAACACTGTATCCAAATACTACAATGCAGCAAAAAGAATGTGATAGAGTTGAGCCACATGCAAGTTGATCTGCAGCCCATTTTCTGGGCCAATGCTGTATAGGTAGTGCTGTCTATATCCATACTATAGAAACGTGAAATGTAAAGTTCTTATGTGGTGTGTGCGGTGACTGACAATGCCAGTCAGGCCTTGAACTGACTATCTCATTTCAGAGAATGACATTTCATTTGAAGGTTAATGTTATCTGTCTCAACATGTGATTCAAAAATGTTAAAAACAAATGGGTGGGGTTGGTATCATCATTGCTTTTAAATTATGGAATACCTTGGTTCATTAGTGGGGACACTGATTTCTACTGAACCAAACGAAAACAGAAAATGCCGGAAAAACTCAGCAGGTCTGGCAGCATCTGGAGTGAGAGAAACAAAAAATTTGTGTCCAGTGGCTTTTTGTTGTAACCAAACCTTGAAGCTCAAAAGCGACATTATTAACTATTTTCATTTTTAGAAGTCTTCCTTTACCCGCAAGTGACTTGTGTGACAATAAATATGGTTGACCCAGCAATATTAATCTTCAAAACATATCATTGTCACTGAAGTGATTTGATGTGTTTTAGAGAGTTGAAGCAACACTAAACCCCTAAATCTATTGAACTGTTATTCATGGTCTGAATTTTGGAAGAGATATTTCTCATGTTAGTGTGGGTTACATTGATTCTCCACAGAGTTACCAAAATGCCTAACAGCTCAAATTTCCTCTAATTGACAGGAATTGAATGAAATATAGCTTTGTATTTGCCATAAAAGCCAAACAATTATTATTTTTAATTAAGAAGTTCCTTGTCTTGTGTGTTAGATGGATCACAAGCCGCTGATGGTGGTTTAGTTTCTTGGTTTTATTGTTGCCTCCCATTCTTGGAATTAAACTTTGACTACATTGTTCCCAATTAATGCAATTCCTGAGCAACTTCTGGGTGATTTCTGTGGCATGGGCAGGGCCAGCTCATTGCACCCTATCAGCCAGTACTCACGATGAAGCTTATTGCCACCATCCTTTTTGAGCTAAAGGAGACTTTGGTGCCTGTTTGGTCAAGTGGGGGAGAGCTCCTGAACTAACTAGAAACGTTTCTCGGGATTACCAAGATATCATTCATCACATGTTAGCAACTAGTTCTGTTTACATTGAGATGTTAGAGATTGTTAAAGAAACTTAGAGGAAGACAAGATGTTAGATGTTCCTTCTTAGAGATCCTAAACTTTTCATCATACCTCAAAATGAACCTTTCCAGATCTTTACACAACAGTTTCTGCTGTATTTCTTTACTGTGCATCCTAAGCAAGATTAAGAATCATGTGCTATTCTCTACTTTAAAATTTAAAAGCCTGACATATTGAATTCTGCCATATCACATGAAGGTCCCAGTTGCTTTATTCATCCAAAAATGTGATTAATAACTTGGCACATTTACTTCCTTAAAACTGCCTTGTTTAATCTAACCATCCATTCATTCATGGGCCGCATGTTTTCTGTATCAGTGATGTTTTTGGTTTCCTTAACATATCTGTATTGTGGAGTGGAGACCAGCAGAAGACCGACACATATAAACATATAGGATGGGAGCAAAAAATAGATCATTCAGGTACTCTTCCATTCAATAAGATTATGGCTGATTTGTTTGTGTTCCACATTCATCATATCCATCTGTCCCGATATCCCTTAATCCCTTACCTGACAAGAATTTATCCAGAGTCTAGATTAGAGTGGTGCTGGAAAAGCACAGCAGTTCAGGCAGCATCCGAGGAGCAGTAAAATCGGCGTTTCGGGCAAAAGCCCTTCATCAGGAATACAGGCAGAGAGCCTGAAGGGCGGAGAGATAAATGAGAGGAGGGTGGGGGTGGGGAGAAAGTAGCATAGAGTACAATGGGTGAGTGGGGGAGGGGATGAAGGTGATAGGTCAGGGGGGAGGGGGGAGTGGATAGGTGGAAAGGAAGATAGGCAGGTGGGACAGGTCATGGGGACAGTGCTGAGCTGGAAGTTTGGAACTGGGGGGAGGTGGGGTAAGGGGAAATGAGGAAACTGTTGAAGTCCACATTGATGCCCTGGGGTTGAAGTGTTCCGAGGCGGAAGCTGAGGCGTTCTTCCTCCAGGCGTCTGGTGGTGAGGGAGCGGCGGAAAAGGAGGCCCAGGACCTCCATGTCCTCGGCAGAGTGGGAGGAGAGGTTGAAATGTTGGGCCACAGGGAGGTGTGGTTGATTGGTGCGGGTGTCCCAGAGACGTTCCCTAAAGCGCTCTGCTAGGAGGTGACCAGTCTCCCCAATGTAGAGGAGACCGCATCGGGAGCAATGTATACAATAAATGATATTGGTGGATGTGCAGGTAAAACTTGGATGGATGTGGAAGGCTCCTTTCGGGCCTTGGATGGAGGTGAGGGAGGAGGTGTGGGCGCAGGTTTTGCAATTCCTGCGGTGGCAGGGGGAGGTGCCAGGACGGGAGGGTGGGTTGTAGGGGGGCATGGACCTGACCAGGTAGTCACGGAGGGAACGGTCTTTGCGGAAGGTGGAAAGGGGTGGGGAGAGAAATATATCCCTGGTGGTGGGGTCCGTTTGGAGGTAGCAGAAATGTCGGTGGATGATTTGGTTTATGCGAAGGTTGGTAGGGTGAAAGGTGAGCACCAGGGGCGTTCTGTCCTGTCCTTGTTACGGTTGGAGGGATGGGGTCTGAGGGCGGAGGTGCGCGATGTGGACGAGATGCGTTGGAGGGCATCTTTAACCACGAGGGAAGGGAAATTGTGGTCTCTAAAGAAGGAGGCCATCTGGCGTGTTATGTGGTGGAAATTTATCCAGCTCTGAATTAAAAATATTCAATGACCTCACCTTCACCTCCTTCTGAGGCAGAGAGCTCCAAAGTCGCATAACCTCCGAGAGAATTCATTGGTTTTGTCTCTGCCCCAAATGGGTGACTCCTTAATTTTATAAGAGCGCAACTTAGTTCTGGTCCAACCCACAAGAGGAACTAACCTTTCTACTTGCACCTTGTCAAGACCATTCAAGATCTTATACACTTCAATCAAGTCACCCCTCATGCTTTGAAAATCCAGTGAGAACAAGCTCAGCTTGAGCAACCTATCCTTGTAAAACAACTCACTAATTCCAGGTAGCAATCTGGGCAATTTCCTCTGAGCAATCTCCAATGTATTTACATCGTATCTCTCATTGCCAAAAACCTTTAAGTATTCAAGTACATTCAGAGATTACCACATTAAATACTCCTCTTTGTTATCTGCAGTCTGCTATTGTAATTGAGTGGCAGTAATGGGTTAACCTTTCATTAGCCCTCCATCTTGTAATCTGATCATGTTAAACAGCATGAATGAAAGCTAATGCTTGGCCATTGCAATCTTATCTGTGGCAAAGATTTGTTCCGAAAAATCCTCATTTCAGCGATTTCAATTGTATATTTTTAAAATTCATTCACAAGATAAGGGCATTGCTGGCTAGGCCAACATTTATTACCCAATCCTCATTACCCAGGGGACAGTTAAGAGTCAACCACATTGCTGTGGATTTGGAGTCATATGCAGGCCAGAGCAGGTAAGTCTAGCAGCTTTCTTCCCTAAAGGGCTTTAGTGAACCAGAAGGGCTTTTCCTGACAATCAGAAATTGTTTCATGGTGGTCATTAGACCCTTAATTCCAGATTTTTATTGAATTCAAATTCTATCATCTGCTGTGGTGGGATTCAAACCCAGGTTCCCAGGATATTACCAGGATATCTGGATTAAGTAGCAATGATACCATTAGGGCATCACCTCCTCAATCATTTTGCATACCATTTAACATAATTGGATCAGTGTCAAAATAAAAGTTGGTCCAAAGATGGTGTTGTGGGGCAGTGGCTGGTTCCCTATCTCTGAGCCTGGAGGCTTGAGTTCAAGTAAGACCCACTCCAGAGGTGTGCCATCTTGCCTCAGAACATGAGGATTAGAAGCTATCTCTAGATGTTAGTCTATCAGTCTATCAGGTCTATTAATCAATTGCAAAAGCAGACTCTGTCAGTCATAATGATATGCATTGCCTTTTTTGTAAACATGGGGCAGAATCTTCCCAGCCCTGACTGACATGGGCGATGGTGACAATTTTGGAAAAACTGTGTGAGATGGACAGTAAGGACCGTCCTGACGTAAATAGCAACAGGTTCAATTTTCCAACCAAGTTTCAGGTAGATCTCTGACCTGTTTAAAGTTCTGCATTTCAAAACTACACTTTGGTATAAAGGCAAAGTCATCATAGCCTTCCCAGACTGCAGGGCTGCTCTCTCATTAGACAGAAACAGAAAGAGAGACAACTGGTGGTGGTTTGGATTTGTGAGGGGTAGGTCTTGCCTTACAAGTCTTATTGAATTCTTTGAGGAGGTGACCAAGTATGTGGATGAGGGTAGAGCAGTGGATGTAGTGTACATGGATTTTAGTAAGGCATTTGATAAGGTTCCCCATGGTAGGCTTATGCGGAAAGTCAGGAGGCATGGGATAGTGGGAAGTTTGGCCAGTTGGATAGAGAACTGGCTAACCGGTTGAAGTCAGAGAGTGGTGGTAGATGGTAAATATTCAGCCTGGAGCCCAGTTACAAGTGGAGTTCCGCAGGGATCAGTTGTGGGTCCTCTGCAGTTTGTAATTTTTATTAATGACTTGGAAGAGGGAGTCGAAGGGTGGGTCAGTAAATTTGCAGACGATACGAAGATTGGTGGAGTTGTGAATAGTGAGGAGGGCTGTTGTCGGCTGCAAAGGGACTTAGATATGATGCAGAGCTGGGCTGAGGACTGGCAGATGGAGTTCAACCCTGTCAAGTGTGAGGTTGTCCATTTTGGAAGGACAAATAAGAATGCGGAATATAGGGTTAACGGTAGGGTTTTTAGTAAGGTGGAGGAGCAGAGGGATCTTGGGGTCTATGTTGATAGATCTTTGAAAGTTGCCACTCAGGTGGATAGAGCTTGTAAGAAGGCCTATGGTATATTAGCGGTCATTAGCAGAGAGATTGAATTCAAGAGTCGTGAAGTGATGTTGCAGCTGTATAGGACCTCGGTAAGGCCACATTTGGAGTACTGTGTGCAGTTCTGTTCGCCTCATTTTAGGAAAGATGTGGAAGTTTTGGAGAGGGTGCAGAGGAGATTTACCAGGATTTACCAGGAGATTTACGAGGATGTGACTCCCTCGTCAGGTCCACACCCCCCACCAACCCAACCTCCACTCCCGGCACCTTCCCCTGCAACCGCATGAAATGCAAAACTTGCGCCCACACCTCCCCCCTTACTTCCCTCCATGGCCCCAAGGGACACTTCCATATCCACCACAAATTCACCTGCACCTCCAAACACATCATCTATTGCATCCGTTGCACCCGATGTGGCCTCCTCTATATTGGGGAGACAGGCGGAACGTTTCAGAGAACACCTCTGGGACACCCGGACCAACCAACCCAACCACCCCGTAGCCCAACACTTTAACTCCCCCTCCCACTCCACCAAGGACATGCAGGTCGTGTTGCCATGGTCCGGCGATGGAGGACCAAGGACATGCAGGTCCTTGGTCCTCCATCGCCGGACCATGGCAACACGACGGTTGGAGGAAGAGCTCCTCCTCTTCTGCCTGGGAACCCTCCAACCACAAGGGATGAACTCAGACTTCTCCAGTTTCCTCATTTCCCCTCCCCCCACCTTGTCTCAGTCAAATCCCTCGAACTCAGCACCACCTTCCTAACCTGCAATCATCTTCCTGACCTCTCCGCCCCCACCCCACTCCGGCCTATCACCCTCACCTTGACCACCTATCGCATTTCCAAAGCCCCTCCCCAAGTCCCTCCTCCCTACCTTTTATCTTAGCCTGCTGGACACACTTTCCTCATTCCTGAAGAAGGGCTTATGCCCAAAACGTCGATTCTCCTGTTCCTTGGATGCTGCCTGACCTGCTCCACTTTTCCAGCCACACATTTTTACCAGGATGTTGCCTGGAATGGAGAATAGGTCGTACGAGGGTAGGTTGAGAGTGCTAGGCCTTTTCTCGTTGGAACGGAGAAGGATGAGGGGTGACTTGATAGAAGTTTATAAGATGATCAGGGGAATAGATAAAGTAGACGTCAGAGACTTTTTCCCCGGGTACAACAGAGTGTTACAAGGGGACATAAATTTAAGGTGAAGGGTGGAAGGTATAGTGGGGATGTCAGGGGTAGGTTCTTTACCCAGAGAGTGGTGGGGCATGGAATGCGCTGCCTGTGGGAGTGGTAGAGTCAGAATCTTTGGTGACCTTTAAGCGGCAATTGGATAGGTACATGGATGGGTGCTTAAGCTAGGACATATGTTCGGCACAACATCGTGGGCCGAAGGGCCTGTTCTGTGCTGTATTGTTCTATGTTCTATGTCCTTAATCTGAGGGTCACCAAGCCTCACGTGAAAAGAGAGGTTGAGTAGGAGAGTCCTTCATGGTAATCTCAGTTGGTGCAAAACCTGAACTCACATTGCAAATGTCACTGTGCATCACAAGCTAGCCATCCAGCCAACTGAGCTAACTGACCCCCCACTTTGGTACATCCCTGATGCCTGCCATTGTAATGTTGCTGCAAGGGCACTTTGGGGTGAGGGATAGGTACTCAGCTAATGGGTTCAAATAGGGTTCATCTCAAGGCTGCTCACTCACTCTCTTAGTGCTCACTCACCTTGCACCTACTTGGATGCTCATAGCATCCTTGCCTTGCCTTCCTTTTATGTGATTTGCTTCTTCAGCCAGAGCTTAAAGCCTCACAGTACTTCTATCTTGACTTGCCCTTTGAGTTCAGCCACAAAGGCCACACAGCTTGTCATAGTTTCAGCTATGGTGATCAGTCAAGAGGGTAAACACCTTACTGTACCTCACTGAGCTTCCTCAGTCTCACATCTGCATCATGTGCCAGCAACCTATATGGCAAACAGGCTGCTTCAACTAAATGACTGTGTCTCAAACCCTGGGGGGGGCTAGCCCTCAATCAACTCAAGGCAGGCAGAGTTCAGTCAATGGTTCCCAACGCAGTAAGCAAGGTCAGCCTCTGATACCAGTCCAGGGGCTTAGTCATGGTCAGTCACTTGGAGAAGTCAGAGTCAGTACCTCTATTGTTGGGGGAATGGGCCACACTCTGTAGTGTGGATCCTCTGCAGGTGATTCAGGAAGGTCAGTCAGGGGTCTGGGTATTCATCTTTCAGGGCTCTCCATCCAGGTCAGTGAAGGAGGTGGGCCACGGTCAGTCCACCTATTAATTTTTGGGGATTGCAAACAGCATACTGGGATGCAGAGAGGATAAAAAGTTGTGAAGAGAGTCATCACGGAGTCCTAGCAAAACTGGAATCAATGGGGGAAACGCTCTGCTGGTTAGAATCATACTAGGCACATAGGCAGATGATTGTGGTTATTAGAAGTCAGTTATCTCAGCTTCAGGACATCTCTGCAGGAGTTTCTCAGAGTAGTGCCCGAGACCCAAACATCTTCAGCTGCTTCATCAATGATCTTCCCCCTCATCATAAGGTCAGACATGGGTGTGTTCACCAATGATTGCACAGTATTCAGCACCATTTGCCACCTCTCAAATTCAAATGTAATAAGATCTGGACAATATCCAGGCTTGGGCTGACAAGTGACAAGTAGCATTTGCACCACAAGTACCAGGCATGAACATCTCCAATAACAATCTAACCGCCGCCCTTTGACATTCAATGATGTTACTATTACTGTATTCCCATTATCAACATCCTTGGGTTTGCCAATTACCAGAAACACAAATGGACTCATCACATAAACACAGTGGCTACCAAAGCAGGCCAGAGGCTAGGATTGCTGCTGCTGAGTAACTGAACTCCTGACTCCTTAAAGCCTATCCACCATCTACAAGGCACAAGAAGGAGTGTGATGGAATACTCCCCATTTGCCTGGAAGGGTGCAGCCCCAACAATACACAAGAGGCCCGACACCATCCAGGACAAAGTCCTGGATCAGAACCACATTCCACTTGATCAGAACCACATTCCACAGCATCCACTCCCTCCAACACTGATGCTCAGTAGCAGCAGCATATACTATCTACAAGATGCACAGCAGAAAATTCACCAAAGATCCTTAGGCAAAGCCTTCCAAACCCACGACCCTTCCATCTAGAAGGATAAGGGCAGCAGATACATGGGAACACCACCACCTGTAACTTCCCCTCCAAGCCACTCACCATCCTGACTTGGAAATATATTGTAGTTTCTTCACTGTCTCTGGGTCAAAATCCTGGAATTTCCTCCCTAATGGTATTGTGGATCAACCCACAGCAGGTGGACTGCAACAGTTCAAGAAGGCAGCTCACTACCATCTTCTCAAGGGGCAACTAGGGATGGGTACTAAATGCTGGGCTCAGCCAGTGAATGAAACAGAGGGTAAAGAATGGCAAGGCTTTGCACCAGCAATCTTGGAGTTGCAGCTTGACAGACATTCACTCACACATCTGATGATGATCAATGAGCATTTATTAACAAATGTGATTATTTATTTAGAATGAAATGTCCCCATACATGCTCTCAGAGGTCTCCTTCTTTCTTTCCCTTTTACTAGGCCTTGCTGTAGTCCTGGGGTCCACAGCGGCCTGCAACCTGTCCAACTCGGAACCTGGAGTTTTGGTTGGGTGATCTCATGGACACGTGTGTCTAGACGTACTGGGAATTCTCGACCCACAGGCAGGTGCAGCCACGTCAGTGTGAATTCCCACAGGGCTGAGGGCAGCAGGAAGGGCAGAGGTGGAAGGCCTGGCTACCTCTGGAATGTCCTGGGACAGCACACTCCTGGGATGCCCATGTGTGATTCCTGCATTGGCTGGGCACCTACTGACATCGCCCTGCCTCCTTGTGAGGAAAGGGCACCTGGAGTGATATCAAAGTCCCTCACCCTCCTGTGGCAAAAACAATGAAGTGCAGGCTTATGCGTCAATCCAGCAGGCTATGATATCACTGGACCTGACTTTCATGGAGGCAACCAGACATTTGGATTCCAGAGGCAGCACAATCCTAATGCATTTGCTGTAGCCTTTGTGTCAGGTTGGCCAGTGCCTTGGACAATCCTGTCTGTTGTTCCTGTGTATTCAGATGAAGTGATAAATGTCCAACACCATGGCCTCCTCTTCTGTCTGTGGCTGGGCAGGTGCCTGGTCTCTGGCAGTCCTCTGAGTGCCAGTGAACTGGGGCATTTCTTCCTTGGCCAGCTGTGGAGAGGTGGCAGGGTGATGTGCTCATCAGAAGTTGCTCATTGAGCTACAATACCCACTGAGATGTTTGTATCTGAGCTGCTGGAGGGTGCAGACTAAAGACTTACTGGTGCATCCTCTGAGGTGTCCATGCTCTCTTCCTCAGAGGTGGAGGTGCCTTGCCCACCAGGACTGTGCTGATGCCACTGGTATCTGCAGGGGACAAAAGAGAGGAAGTGTCGCAAACAAGAGGTGGGAAGGTTGGCACATTGGGAACACATTCACATTGGGGGGGCAACAGGAGAGTCGCACAACAATGGATAATGCTTCTTATTTGGTTGTCTGGATTTGGAGGTTTCTCATCTGCACAGGAGCCGTCCTGGTCTTACTGGCAAGAACTGGGATTCTCTCCATGTTCCCTCCGTGAATTTCAGCATCCCCACCCCCACTATCCACCTTTGCTCTCTCTGCCTATTTTCTTCTGGAATGAGATAAAGGGAGTGATGGTTGGGGAAAATTGGTGAGATGTCCCAGGGAGTGAGTAGAGAACACAGAGGCCATGCAGGTTCGTGCTATGGTAGGCAAGAGTGAGTGAAGGAAGCTGTTGGGTAGATTATTGGAAATGGGAGACAATGATCCTTGGTGGGAGGTATGTGCAATAGCAGAGGTAGAGAGACATGAACACATACCCAAGTGGTACAGGGAAACTCATTGACCTTCTTTCTATTCTGCTCTTCCTTCACTGCTCAGCATTCCTCTGTATGTTAGAGACTACATTTACCCAGGGGTTACCTCAGATCAGGCTGGCATGGTCTGTTGTCGTGGCTTCCTCTGCCACTCCTGGGGAAGTAGCATTGCCCTCCTCTGCACCAACCTGCCCACCAGGACCTCTACACCCCATTTTCAAAGTGGAGCACCAATCTTCCTTTATCTGGCATGTCAGGGAAAATGCATCAAACTGTGCAGAGCTATTCCAGACTGACTGTTCCAGTGTTGGACCAGGTGCACAAAGGCTTTTCAAATATGGCTACGGCACCAGGAATGCCAGGATGGCCTGTCAGTGGCAGGTACTTCAGCCTACAGTGACGACAGGGAGAATATGGTGAGTGGTGAACCCTCGGGACATGGTGTACAGATAATGTGTTTGGGGCAATAACATGAGAAAACTCACTGGGCCTTGAAAATGAAAATCCTCTATGAAGCTTTCTAAAAATGACACTTCACTGATTTCTGGTAGGATTTGACCTGTAGAAAATAGGCTTGGGGTAGGCAAGTCATATAGATACACAGCATGGAATCGGACCATTTGGTCCATTCAAAATGATCATGCTGATCCTATATCTCAGTGCCATCAAGTGATCATTGCCATAGTCTTACCAGACCATGGAGCTGCTCTCTGATTAGAGAGAGAGAGAGAGAGACACACACACACAACTGGTTATGGTTACATCCTGAGGCCCATCATACCTCAGGGCTGGGGAGAGGTTGAGAAGGGAAGCCCTTCATAGTAACTTCAACCAGTGCAGGGATTGAACCCAAACTGTTGATACTATGCTACTTCACAAACTAACCAGCGAGCCAACCGAACTAAACCGATTTCAGCCTCTAGAGAGTGATCCAATTCTTTCCTGAAAGTATTCAGAGGCTTCACTCCACAGCCTTTCTGGTTAGACAATTCCACAAGTTCACTGCTCTCTGTTTGAAGAAACTTCTCATTTCATTTCAAAATGGCCTATCCCTGTATCTGGAGACTGTGGTCACAGGGAGAACCCTGACCCTGCATCCAGTCTGTCCAGCTCAGTTAGAATTTGAAATGTTTCAGTGAGTTCCTCTCTCATTCTTTGAAACTATTGAATCCAGACTCGGTTGACCCAAACTCTCCTTAAAAGGACAAACCTGCCATTCAAGAAACAGACTGAAACGTGCTGCTGGAATTAATTGAAAATCTGTTGTTGATTTAAAAAAAGGGCGGTAATGGAGTCAGGTTACAAACAAGAACAGACATTTGAGATTCTTCAAAGCAATAAAGATTTTTAACAGCTTTCTGAACGCAGGCTAACAATGCCTGTGTAGTCTGTGCTACAATGGGATGTTGGCAATGTAACAATCTGGGTGGCGTTCTGTAATTTAGAGCTGTAAAGGGTGATTGAATTTAACACCTTGAGAACACAGTGCACATTGTGAAGTTTCTAAAAACGAATATTGTCCACGTGAATTATTTAAAATGGATGGTTTCCAACAGTACCTGTATTCTTTTGGCATTATGAATCTGCCAGACCACTCAAAACATTCTTAAGGAGGCAGCCCAGACCATAACCTTGCAACTTGTTTCGGTAAGTATACTGTGAAAATTACCCGGAATAAGTTAGTGAGGTTGACTACCAGGTTAAAAACGGGCAAAAAATTTATTCATAAAATTACACAATGAAACACAAAGAGCAGAATAAAGGACCCCTACAGAATTCAGTCTATTTAAACTAGACTTAATTATGCTGTTCCGAATGTACACAATAGTCCTAATAAGCAAACCCCCTTAGAAACCAGGATAAATGAATGGAACAGATGTTTACAGGTTGAAGGTAGAAGGGCAAAGAGAGAGAGAGAGAGTTTGTTTCCACACAGGTCACTGTTGAATTCCCAACTAGTTCTCGACTGAGCTAAATTGCTCAGATAGAGAGCTGACCACTCCCCTTTCATTATACAGGTCACTCCTAAAACCTGTTTACATATAAACAAAAAGGCCTCTCAATACTCCTTCATCTCTGTACCAGTCTAATTGGAACCGGGAGCGGTTTATTACTCCTCTAAAAAATCCCAGGGACATTGTATCCTTCAGAAAAGGAACTTCTTTTAGAGAAAAATAAACCAGTTTTGTGACATATCAAATACCTGCCTTTGTTTGCCTGAACTATATATCATTGGAAATGATTCAACAAAAACTGGCTCAAGGCATAAAGTTTGATACATACACAGGAAAGGTGGACTAGCTGAAATTCTCTACTTATTAAAGAGTATTAGCCTTTGCTGAGTGCTTCAACACTAATTAGACAGATACATAAATGTGGAGAAAGTGAGGACTGCAGATGCTGGAGATCAGAGCTGAAAAATGTGTTGCTGGAAAAGCGCAGCAGGTCAGGCAGCATTAAAGGAGCAGGAGAATTGCCCTTCTTCAGGAATGTGTCTTTATTGACCACATGAGAGATGTGGGAACAATTTACATCAGGATGCAGCCATGAACTTGGCATTTGTTGGGATTTGTTGTTTAGTTGCGGTGTTTGTACAGGGAGTTGCATTGCTTCTTGTATGTCAGCACTTTTAAATTGAAGAACCAGTATTTTTCCCCAACTCACAGCATGTACTGTTGCATTGACACATCTATGGTCTTGACACTCCTCTTTGCATCATGACTGGTAATTAGATTAGGTTACAGTACACTGCGACATGTTTGTCTAATTACGTTGTATCAAGTTCAGGGAAATGTAATTGTGGTTTCCCTCCATTTCTGTACAGCAAGTCTCCTATACTCCCTTCCACAGAATTCACAATCTGGACTCTTAAACATGACAGTTCCATTTAGGCCAAAGTCTCCAAATGAAAGGAGACTTGGCTTATATTTTCAATCTGCTGTCAATTTTCAGTTGATTCACTATCACCACCTAGCGAGTTTTGTAAAGTGTAAAGTTTCCAACAGCTGTCAGGCTGCACAAAAAGTGCATGTGGTAGGTTGGAAGCAAAAACCTCAAAGTCCCTGAACCCTGGCCACCAGGTCCTTGAAGCCCAGGTCAATATGTCTTGCCACATGTCTTACAGCCCTCTCCGTATTCCAGACCTGTTTTCATTGATGTTATTGGTACATAACTTTTACATTAAAACACCAAGATCTGTTAATATGAGCAATTTAAGGCTTAAATGATGGATTTAAATCTTATTAATCACACAAAAGCTTTAGTATATCACTTACGGTAGAGTGGTTCCCAAAAGACTGAACTAGGTCCACCCTTGCACCGCGGACCTTTGAGTAGTCAGCAACGTATGACAAATGAATGTTGAGTTATAGAGTCATAAAGATGTACAGCACAGAAACAGACACTTTGGTCCAACTCATCCAGGCCGACCAGATATCCTAAATAAATCTAATCCAGTTTGCCAACGTTTGGCCCAAAATCCTCTAAATCCTTCCTATTCATATACCCATCCAGATGCCTTTTAAATGTTGCAATTGTACCAGCCTCCACCACTTCCTCTGGCAGCTCATTCCATGCACGCACCACCTTCTGTGGGAAGAAGTTGCCCCTTAGGCCTTTTTTATTTCTTTCCCCTCTCACCCTAAACCTATGCCCTCTAGTTTTGGACTCCCCCACCCCAGGGAAAAGACATTGTCTAATAACCCTATCCATACCTCTCATGACTTTATAAACCTCTATCAGGTCATCCCTCAGCCCCTGACGCTCCAGGGAAAATAGCTGCAGCCTACTCAGCCTCTTTCTATAGTTGGTGTGTACGTTCCCTATATCAGTAGATCTGCTGAATTGGATCCTGAAGAATGTTTTAAAGGGCATTTACCAGATATAGTGAAATAAGGCTTTTGCCTTGTGCCCTACTGAGTTAGAGTTGAGTGTTTGATGCTGGAAAAGACTCCGGTGGCAGTCTCCGCCCCCAGTCCCAGCTCCAGCTCCACACCAGGTCCTAGCTTCCTGCCCTGCCGTGATTTATCATTCCCTAGACCTCCCCAACACTGAGGATGAACGATCCTCAGCCAAGGCCTCACCTTAATCCCACTACGCTCGAGGATTAATGAGTTTGACTCACATTACGACCTTGAACAGTTCTTCCACCGCCTCTGCCTGCAGGCCCACCTTTTTCATCAGGACTCCCACACACCCTCTGTGGACCCCTTCTCCCATCTCCAACATACCCCATCCACCTGGACATCCCATGCTGATCTGTTACCCACCCTTGAACTCTTCATTTCCAACTGCTGCTGTGTCATAGACGCCTCAACCTGTCCACCTCCCTCGCCCACTCCAACCTCTCAGCCTCACAATGTACAGCCTTCCACTCCCTCCGTGCCCACCCCAACCTCACCATCAAACTAGCAGACAAGGGGATCGCAGTACTAGTTTGGCGCACTGACCCCTACACCACTGAGTTCAGGCATCAACTCAAGGACACCTCCTCCTACTGCCCCCTCAACCATGACCGCACCTCCAATCACCAAGCCATCATCTCCCAGACCATCCATAACCTCATCACCTCAGGGGATCTCCCACCCACAGCTTCCAACCTCATATTCCGAGAACCCCACATAACCCAATTCTACCTCCAACTGAAGATTCACAAACCTGACTGTCTCGGTCGACGCATTGTCTCAGCCTGCTCCTGTCCCACTGAACTCATCTCTGTATACCTTGACACCATCCTGTCCCCCTTAGTGCAGGAACTCCCCACCTACATTTGGGACACCATCCATGCCCTTCACCTCCTCCAAGTCTTTCATTTGCCCAGCCCCCAGTGCCTTTTCACCATGGACATCCAGTCCCTGTATATGTCTATCCACCGTGACGAAGGCCTCCAAGCCCTCCATTTCTTCCTCTCAACCAGTACCCTTCCACTGACACACTCATCCTGGCTGATCTAGTCCTCACCCTCAACAACTTCTCCTTCCAAACCTCCCACCTCCTCCAAACCAAAGGGGCTACCATGGGCACCTGCATGGGACCCAGCTATGCCTACCTCTTTGTCAGGTATGTGGAATAGTCCATTTTCCATAGCTACACTGGCACCATTCCCCACCTTTTACTCCGCTACATTGATGACTGCATTGGCGGCACCTTGTGCTCACACGAGGAGCTTGACCAGTTCATCAATTTCACTAACATCTTTCACCCGATCTCAATTTCACCTGGACCATCTCAGACACCTCCCTCCCCTTTCTGGAGTGCTCCATCTCCATCTCCGGCAACTGACTCAACACAGACACCTACTTCAAACCCACTGACTCCCACAGCTACCTGGACTACACCTCCTCCCACCCTGCCTCCTGTAAAAATGCTATCCCTAATTCCCAATTCCTCCGTCTCCACCGTATCTGCTCCCAGGAGGACCAATTCCACCACAGAACATACCAAATGGCTTCCTTCTTCAAAGATCGTAATTTCCCCTCCCACATGGCTGATGATGCCCTCCAACGCATCTCCTCCACTTCTCACACCTCCGCCCTTCAACCCCACCTCTCCAAATGCTACAAGGACAGATCCCCCCGGTCCTCACCTTCTACCCCACCAGCCTCTGGATACATCGCATCATCGTTTGCCACTTCTGCCACCGACAAACAGACTCCACCATCAGAGATATATTTCTCTCCCCACCCCTATCAGCATTCCGGAGAGACCGTTCCCTCTGCGACTCCCTTGTCAGATCCATGTTCTCCCACCAGCCCACACCCCACTCCCGCACCTTCCCCTTTCACTTCAGGAAATGCAAAACCTGCGCCCACACCACTCCCCTCACCTTCGCCCAAGGCCCCAAAGGATACTTCCATACATGTCATCTACTGTATCTGTTGCACCCGATGCGGTCTCCTCTACATCGGGGAGATAGGATGCCTACTTGTAGATCATTTCAGGGAACATCTCTGAGACACCTACACCAACCAACCCCATCGCCCCATGGCTGAACACTTCAATGCTCCCTCCCACTCTGCCAAGAACATACAGATCCTGGGCCTCCCCATCGCCAAACCATAACCACCCGACACCTGGAGGAAGAATGCCTCACCTTCCACCTTGGGACCCTGCAACCCCACGGGACCAATGTGAATTTCACTAGTTTCCTCATTTCCCCTCCCCCCCACCTTATCTCAGTTCCAACATTCCAGCTCATCACCGCCCTCATGACCTGTCCATCTTCTTTCCCACCTATCTGCTCCACTTTCCCCTCTGACTTATCACCTTTACCCCCACCTTCACCTACCTATCACACTCTTAGCTATCTTCTCCCCCCAGCTCCACCCCCCTCCCATTTATCTCTTAGCCTCCTTGGCCCACAAGCCTCATTCCTGATGAAGGGCTTATGCCCAAAACATTGACTCTCCTGCTCCTCGGATGCTGCCTGACCCGCTGTGCTTTTCCAGCATCACACTCTCGACTCTGATCTCCAGCATCTGCAGTCCTGATAGAGTTAGACTTGGTTGTGACAGGATCAGGAGGTTCTCAATACCAACTTCATCCAAGGAAATTCCCTTGTGTAGAATTTTAATGGAGGAGAAGGGGGTTGATGAACTTTGTTGGATGAGGAAATAAACATTGACAGTCTGTGCAGTGCTCCTGACAATCAACAGATTCCCTCATTGGAACAGGAGTAGGCCATTCAGCCAATCAAACTTGTCCTGTCATTTGAGATCATGACATGAGTAGCTTATTCAGCCCATTAAGGCTGTCCTATCATTCAAGATCATGCCTGATCATCTCCTCAATGCCATTTTTCTGCCACTGGAGAGAATTCCAAAATATACACAAGCTGTTGAATGAAGATATTCTAGTCTTAAACAGCCTGAGATATACCCCCTGGTTCAAAAGTCAGCAGCCAGGAGAAATAACCATTCTATGTCCACTTTGTCACACCAGTAATAAATTTGTAAGTTTCAATGAGATCTGTCACTCTTCAAAACACGCTGGGTCACTGGATCCTGGAGAGATGCTGGAGACGAGGAACCTGCTCAGCCCCAAGCTGGAGAGGACACCATGATGTTGGCAAGTTGTAACTTCATCAATACGTGCATATACACACACACCCTCACACACAGACACACAAACCCCCACACACAGACACACACCCACACACAGACACAGACACACCCTCCCACACACAGACACATCCCCACACATAGACACACACACACCCACACACACATGCCCACAGACACACCCTCACACAGACACACCCCCACACAGACATACACAGACGCACACACACACACGCGCGCGCGCACGCACACACACAGACACACACGCGCACACAGACAGACAGACACACACACGAGCAGCAGGGAGGTTTGTCTAGGCACTGGGTAATTGACACAGAGGTAGCAGAACTGTAACAATGCTGTTTTAGTCATGTGCGCGTCTGTCTGTGCCCCTCCTATTCCCCCCGAACCCCGCCACCGTGGCCAGGTTGGTGTTTGCTGTGGAGAAGTGGATTTAACAGTCTCAGAGTCTGCTGGAAGTCACACAGACCCACACTCCACCACTCCAACCACTGGTGCTCAGCACTGGCTGCGAGGAGATGGGGAGATGAGGGATCTTGACCTCACTCTAAAGGCCTCTTCCTCATGAGGAGACAGGCTAGTGCCAGCAGGTGCCCAACTGGAGGGTGAACATGGTACAATCTCCCCTGGATGTCCCATCTCAGGATACTCCAGAGGTGGCCAGGCCTTCAATCTCCACCCTGCCTCCCACCCCTCAGCCCGGGAGGAGTTCATGCCAAGGAGAGTGCACCTGCCTCTATGAACGGCACACTCAGCATGCCCAGCCCATCTAGACATAAATGTCCTTGGGGGAGACCCAGTAAACCTCCATAGTCACTGTGCTCCACTTGTAAGACCCTAAATTCTCCCAACATAGTGTTGACCCCAGACCCCTGCACTGAGATGCTGTGGGAGAAAATAAAAGAAGATGACCTTCTGAGGGCATGTCCATCTCGCCCATGCCGACCAGATATCTTAAATTAATCTACTCCCATTTGCCAGCATTTGGCCCATATCCCTCTAAACCCTTCCTTTTCATATACCCATCCAGATGCCTTTTAAATGTTGCAATTGTACCAGCCTCCACCACTTCCTCTGGCAGTTCATTCCATACATATACCAACCTCTGTGTGAAAAAATTGCCCCTTTTTGGTCTCTTTTAAATCTTTCCCATCTCACCTCAAACTTATGTTTGGACTCCCCTACTCTGGGAAAAAAAAACCTTGGCTATTCACCCTATCCATACCTCTCATGACTTTATAAATCTTTACATGGATCACCCCTCAGCCTCCAACGCTCCATGGAAAATAGCCCCAGCCTACTCAGCCTCTCCCTGTAACTCAAACCCTCCAACCCCAGCAACATCCTTGAAAACGTTTCAAGTTTAACAACATCTTTTCTACAACATACAAACCAGAATAGAATGCAGTATTCCAAAAGTGACCTCACAAAAGTCCTGTACAACAGCAACATGACCTCCCAACTCCTCCACATACTGTCCATCTGCAGCAGTAACATTCCTTTTGCCATCTGTGTGCCCAATGACCGAGACCTAGCTGGTATAATGGCAGCTATCTGAACATGAAAGTCCTGAGAGAGAGAGAGAGCAGCTTGCTTCCCCTCATTCCCCCATGAACTGATGGAATTTTCCGATTCACTCATTTATTGCTGCTCAACCCAATTTCCCAATCTGCTCATTGTCATCATAAGATTTTCTTCAGTCCTTTCCCTGCTCCTTCCTAAATGTCATTATCCTCCTCCTTCTAACAGTTACTTTGATAGATCTGCAGGAATAAAGAACAAACTTAAGCTAAGAATGAAAAGCCTTAACTGCTTGAATTCCAGGCGCCCAAACAATATGGAAGCTCCTCATTCTGTGCTGTTGCATAGAGATTCAATGGTTAGTAAGTAGGTCCAAGCTTGATGGTGAATTAGGAAGAAGACAGAGTTTTTCGCAGCAACATTATTCATGTGAATATACTCTTGCAGGTGAGATGATTGCACAGAGCCATATCCACGCTATTCCCTTTTCTACAGTAGAGGTTTTTAATTAATCTGTTCAGACACATTTCCCCACAAGTTGGGACTTAAATCCAAATATCAGGCCAAAGGCAGGGACACTGTACCACAAGATCCTTTGAAATGTTTATTTTTAAATCAAAATACAAATGATCCTGTAACTACGTTGAGGGACTTAGACTTGGACTAGCTTTTTGAGGAGTGTTGCCAAGGAGGCAGTGGGGAAGTGATGTAATGGATCTGCTGCTACCACCTAAACAAAATGGTGGAAGAGGTGTTACTAGGGGAGCTGGCGAAATGTATTATTATTACTGGGGAGCTGGTGAAATGTATTATTGTTACTGGCAAGCTGTTGATATGTAATATTGTTACTAGGGGAGCTGGTGATATGTATTATTGTTACGGGGGAGCTGGTGATATGTAATATTGTTACTAGGGGAGCTGGAGATTTGCATTAATGTTACTAGGGAGCTGGTGATATGTATTATTGTTACTAGGGATGCTGGCAAAATGTATTATTGTTACTAGGGGAGCTAGTGATGTGTATTATTGTTACTAGGGGTGCTGGCAAAATGTATTATTGTTACTAGGGGAGCTGGTGAAATGTATTATTATTACTAGGGGTGCTGGCAAAATGTATTATTGTTACTAGGGGAGCTAGTGATGTGTATTATTGTTACTAGGGGTTCTGGCAAAATGTATTATTGTTACTAGGGGTGCTGGCAAAATGTATTATTGTTACTAGGGGAGCTGGTGAAATGTATTATTGTCATTAGGGAGCTGGTGAAATGCACTATTGTTACTAGGGGAGCTGGCAATATGAATTATTATTACTAGGGGTGCTGGTGATATGTATTATTGTTACTAGGGGAGCTGGTGATATGTATTATTGTTACTCGGGGAGCTGGTGATATGTATTATTGTTACTAGGGGAACTGGCAAAATGTATTGTCAGAGCCTGACTTAGTGCCCCTGTAACAGTGGTGAAGATATGACTTGTAGCTTCTTGTTATTAATTTTTGGGAGGCTAATAGTGTGTTGGTGCCCAAGCGAATAAAGGGGATTTGGTGTCACTTGCCTGCTCTTGCCAGGCCGTTAATTGGATTGTCCTGATGTTCTGTATTTCTGGGAGTACAAGAGGAGTGGCGTTTAGTGTCATTGCTGCCCTGTTCCATTGGCAGGCAAGACATTTTTCCTGTGGCTTCCTCCCATTGGCACCCCAACTGTTCTTCTCTTCATTGCCGTGCAGAAGGCCATGACACACAGTTCTTAACACACAACATTGAAAATAAGAGTTGGGACATCATGTTGCAGCTGTACAGGACACTGGTGAGGCCACATTTAGAATACTGCATACAGTTTTGATTGCTCTTCAATGTGACGGATGCTGTTAAACTTGAGAGGGCACAGAAAAGATTTACAAGGATGTTGCCAGGGTTGGAGGTTTTGAGCTTTAGGGAGAGGCTGAATAGACTGAGGCTGTTTTCCCTGGAGCATCAGAGGCTGAAGGGTGACCTTATAAAATCACAGGGGATGTGAATGGGGTAAGTAGCCAAGATCTTTTTCCAAAACAAGAGCGCATAGGTTTAAGGTGAGGGGGAAAGATTTAAAAAGGACCTAAGGGGCAACTCTTTTCACACAGAAGGTGGTGCACGTATAGAATGCACTGCCAGAGGAAGTGGTGGAGGCTGGTCCAATTATAGCATTTAAATGGCTTCAAGTACATGAATGGGAAGGGTTTAGAGGGATATGAGCCAAATGCTGGCAAATGGGAGTAGGTCAGATTGGGATGTCTGATTGGCATGAACAAAGTTGGACCAATGGGTTTGTTTTCATGCTGTATGACTCTGGGTCCTTCACTTTTGGCATGTGACACAAATCACACATGACCCATTAAATACAGCTACCTGACAACCAAATCATTTGGCCAAGCATTTCCTACTTACCCATTTCTACCCTCAAGCCTTTACCAAACTTGTGCCAGTTTCATTCATTTGAAAAGATCTTGTTTGGTTTTTCAAGTTCCCTTCCAACACTCCTGGGTTAAGTGGGATATACACCACTAAACCACAAACAAATTTTGTAATGAACTGATCCTTGAAGGTACAGCAGAGTTGATGTTCGACAGTTTTGGTAAAGGAGACAGGATCTCAGTTCTAAAATACCACAGTGAAAGATTCTGAGGAGATTTGGGGCTAATTTGTCTTTTGGAATGATCCACCACTTTGAGAGAGGAAGGAAAATATTGGAGAGAAAAAGAAAGATATTTTATAAAGATATTATAATTGTCTAAAACCACAATGTTTCCTCAGGCACTATTATATATTAACCAACTAACTTTAAAAAAAATGTATTTTAGACTATTTTACTTAATCCTTAGGAAATAATTAACTGAGAAGCTCCCATGGTTTTTAAATCAGCAATACTCTGAAAACTATCATATAATATTTCACAAACGTGTACGTTTATGAATCATGGTTAGTGCAATATCAGGCACTGAAGTTGGGCATGTAATTTGAAAAAGTATTGAGATTTTCCGATTGTCATAATGCTGGAGTTCTTGGACCTGTTGAGGATGTAACCTTAACAGTGGTTTGAACATTAGCTGCAGTACCTACCTTCTGTCAAAGGATGGAGCACAGAGTCAATATATAATTCTCTCTGCCCCATTACATTGAGACATAGAGATATAAATCAAACAGTCAAAGATTAGCATCTGTGGACACAGGTTCTGTAGCTGTGTGTGGCGATGTGAAAGATGATTCAATAAACTAAATGCCATTTTGGTGACTCAGCTCGTGTTTTAGACAAAGAAACTTTTAGAAGTGATTAAAAGCATATCTTTCAGCAAGGTATTAGTATAATGGTATGTGCAGGTTACCGAAATGGCTACGAGAGAAGTACTTTTTGTACTTCAGACAGAATCACTTATCTCATTGACCTTGAAAGTGAATTTGAATGACAAGTTTTAAGACATAAGTAAACATGGAAAGGGGAAAAAACTCTGCATTCATGGGTTGTGCACAATCAATTCTTTCACCAACTCTACTCATTGGTTTCCAAAAGAAAGGTTCAGTGAATTTTCTCCTTATTTCTGTAAATCACATCTAATAGTGGAATATTTATCTAACATTCCATTCTATACTTACATGTCTTTATTTAGCTGTCTTCTTTGGTTCATATTCCCAAATAGCACCTTGATGTTCAGTCATCGTTACCTTTACAATCCCCAGTGTTATTGACAATCACAGTGTTTTTTTTAAAAGGCATTAATCAGAACAGTTTTTAGTTTGGAGTCTGCTCCCAGAAATTGCCATGAAAAAAATTAACAATGCTTCTAATCTTTCCCAAAACTTGCTAGTTTAATACAGGTATTCTCTAATTCAGCAACCAGGATTGCAAACAGGCTGACGAGCCCAACAAATGGCAATCATGTACAAGGATCTGTGAGGATAAATCAAATAAATGTGCATTCAGAGTTTTCTCCTGGTCAAAATTATCCTTCAATCAAAACCAGATTAGATGGTCAATTATTTTACTGCTGGTTTGTGGAATGTTATGTAGGACTCCATAAGATATTTGGCAGAGAAAAATCTCATTTGTTTGAGTTGCAGAGGTGAAATACTGGTTAGACAGAGTCCAGGCATATACTTTGAGTCAGTTTTGTTTCTACTCACTCCACAAGCACCAACAACACTGATACTTGTTTCCCATATATAAACACCCAGTCAAGTGCTCACCCAACAATCTCTTAATTAATATATAAATATTACCTGTTCCCTTAGTTGCATTTGCTTTCAGATATCCCTGCCATGATTTGATACTAATTAAGCCAAAACAGTCCATAGCAGTGTTTATGCTCCACTCAAACTTTGCATAACATGAATTGGCTGTGACTTTTGTCTAGAAATAATAGTTACGACACTTCACTTTATGATCAGCTGACTAAAAGCAAAACACAGCAGATGCTGAAAATATGAAATAAAAACAACAAGTGATTGGGAAACTCAGCAGGTCTGGCAGCATGTATATAGAGACAGAAATTGAGTTTTGAAGAAGAGACGTACCAGAATTGAAATGTTAACTACAGTTTTCTCTTCACAGATGCTGCGAGTTTCTCCTGCATTTTCTGCTTTTATTTTATGGGCAGCTGACTGGGAGTCAGCTCAAAGATCAAGCCCTTCTCAATCCTGGCAGGTGAAATACTGCTGTCCTACACAGTGCAAGTCAGGCATTGTAATTTTAGTATCCTGTAAACTCTTCTGTGAGTTTAAAGTGCATTGGAGTGGGTGGTTAGATAGGCATCCATTTTCTCTGACCCATGAAAAATTGGTGGGAGTTGACACATCTTTTTGTTTCAGAAGCCAGGACTGGACTCAAAGTGTGATTCCACGGAGCACTTTCAAATTAGACCAATAATTATCTCACTGCCTTTTCCATCCTTTCCTTATCCTCTTCCCATTTTTGCCATGCATTTCCTGTCATACTCTCTTCTTATCCCTCGCTAGTCAGCAGCATTATCCCACTGGGAATCTTGCAGTGGCAAATGGAAATGATTCTCCCTGTTTACACACTTCTTTTGTGAGACTTGCTGCCCAGAGTATTGAATGAGTTTAAACCCTTTATTTCGAATCAGGAATTGAGAAGAGTTTGGTGGAGGAAAAGGGTGCAATTGGCACTGTTTATACACACCTGACTCCCAAAACTCTGCCAGATGGAAAGTGTATATTTTCTGCGCAATTGTAGAATGATGCAGCACAGAAAGAGGTCATTTGGGGTAAACTGAACCTCTTACATGATATATCTTTGAAAGAGCTACCCAATTAGTAGCCACTCCACTTTAATTTCCCCTTGCCCTGTACAGTAATTCTTTTCCTTTCCAAGGATTTATCCAACTTCCTTTTGAAAATTATTGTTGAATTTTGTTTCAACAACCTATCAGTTATTGTATAGCAGATGATAACAACACAGTCAATAAAAACTTCCTGAGCTCGTCTTGCAGAATTTGTCAATCATCTTAAAACTTTCTTCTGTACATTGTGCTCTTGCTTAATTCAAAATGTTATTATTTCACTCAGTATACAGTATATGTCTCTGTCCTTTCACAGGATCTTCGTGTGGCTGACCCTCATGAAAGAAGTACAAGAAGATCTGGATGAATCAGAATCAGAGAATGATTACAGCACTGAAAGAGGCTACTGGATCAGTCATCTTTATGCCAGCCATCAGATACAGCTCAATGTGTCCCACTCCCTTGCCTGTAAACCTTTTCTCTTTAGATAATCCTCCAATTCTTCTGTGAAAGCCTTGAGTGAATCTGCCTCGACCACATTCTCAGGCATTGGCCATAAGCACACAACATGTTAAAAAAAAAAACATCTTTTGAAACATGATCTTGGCCAATTATTTCAAATTAGAAATGTCTGACTCTGTGTTTTTACCAGTCAGAACACTTCAACCTTATTCACTCTGTCCAGATCCCTCATGATCTTGTACACTTCTATTAAGTCTCCTCTTAACTTTCTCTTACAATAACAGCCTCAACATCTCCAATCTATTATCATAAATGCAGTAAAGAGACCAAAGTAATCTAGGTATAAGTCAGGTCTTTAATGACGTGATTGATATATCACTCTGGTAAATACTGACAATGCTTTCTTCTGTTGAAAAGACTATTCTTTCCATAAAGGCTGTCTATTGTTAAACTAGCAAAGGTCTTGGCCCTGTTCAATTATAGGTGTTTGAAGGGCTGCTGGTTAATAATTCAAATAGAAATGTTCAACATAAATGACAACAGAAAAATATCATTATTGTCAAACACACTATTCAACACAGGAAAGTCATTTTTGGTTGCAGGAAATCCCTGAGTAGATACTTTGTAAATTTCAGTATAGGATATAAGATAGTAATCAAACACAAGTTCCTTCTATGAACCTTAACTCACAAATTTTTAATTTCACTTTTATCGGTCATTGTGAATAAGTTACGTTCAATTTCACTGCTGTCGTAACTGAAAGATGGTGGTGACACACTGTAACATTATGTTCACCAACATCATGTTTTTGAAAGTTAAAAAAGGTGATAATTGCTACTAAGAAGTGAGATGTCCTTCCTCACGGTGGATGTAGCACTCTGCCTCATAATTAATATGCTACATCTACACTCTTTCAAGGTTTTACAAAGTGACAACCTAGAAAAAGGAATGATTGCTGACTCCCTTCTGAAGCTAAATTGAGACAGATCTATTAATAGTGTTTGTTACTTGGATCATTACAGAGCCAGATAATCTCAGTGACTTTTTAATACAAAGGAACAGTGAAAGCTATGACTTCAGTTCAAGTATTTATAATTTTTAGTGGGATACGTGATATGTATATTTTCAATGTTGGAAAAAGTGGGGATGGGAATCAGGGAAACGCTTAAAACAGTGCCGCCCCAACATCTGCCCACTGTGGCCCCATTTCGCAGCTTGAAAGTTGTCACAAATGCTTTAAACTGAGGAGAGCAGAAGAACTAGAGGGCAAGGGAGAGATGAGCTGTGGCGTTGTTGGTGGGGGGGGGGGGGCAGCTCAGTGTTGTAAACATTGCTGCCTTGGAGCTTGTGATGCCACAATCTCAGTGCGGGACCTGACGTGAGGTCCTAATCCCCTCTTTGGGAAGCCCTGCACTAAAACATCTCTCACAGTGACTTGTGTTCTCCTGATTGGAAAGAGAAAGCATATGAAGTTAAAGGGGTAAATACGAGAAAAAAATTTAAGAGTGGGGTTTTCTTCATTATGAATATATTTGGCCATGCCAGCTCTAATGAATCAGTGTAGAAACGATTTGCCCAGGCTTCTTATTTTAAAGGAACTTAGAATGTATGGCAAGTAATCTTTGCCCTGCGTTGACAGATTGTGAAACGAAAGATCAATGGATTTATTTGTAATGTGAAGTGATTAAGGACAGCATTTGGGGAAGTAACATGCTTTGGTGCAATATAACATAATTTGACATTGAGCCACACGGGTAGGAAACTGCAACAATGTAGACCCCAGCTGGTCTGGCAGCTCAGTATGTTCCACAGACTTACCTGAGTTAAGGAACTTAATGCTAAGTGCCATGTCCTCAATAGGACATCAATTGATGTCATCGATTAGGAATGTTTCCATTTGCAATAAGCTGTTAACCAGAAGTGGTGTAAGATAAATTGCAAAAAAGTCAAAGGAGTGATGAAGAGAATTTCATTTTACGTAGCGTGTTGTTATGATCTGGAATGTACTGCCTGAGAGGCTGGTGGATGTAGACTTAACAGGAAACAGGAACTCTTTACAGGGCTAGATAGAAAGGGAAGGGTACTGGGACTAATTAGAGACCTCTTTCAAGAAATCGGCATAGACATGGTGGGCCAAATTGTGTTACAACTCTTGTAGAGATTTACAACTTGTAAGACAAGACCAAATTCCCAAAGACTGATTAGAATGATCATACATTATAAGAATTTTACCGTAATAAATGCTGTAAAATCAACACAGAGTAAATATTCCAAAGGCAAATTATATTGGACTCAAAATGTATACTGCCTTTTTCTCATCAGAGGTGATGTTGAGTTTCTCCAAAGATTTTCTGTTTTTATTTCCAAACTCCAGCATCTGCAGTAATTCACCGTTATGACATAAACGTTACTTATTAGGCAACCAATACACTAAATTGCAGAAATATTATTCTCCCATTAGCTTCCCAACAAAAATCCCCATGCCACATTTCACATCACACTGCCCTCATTGCAGCATTGTAATTTTACAGGAACCAGTCCAAAGTTATTCCGAGCTGCCAACAAATTTGCCTGTTCTTGTTTTGCTGAATCACAATATCCAGTATCTGTCAAATGGCATTTCTTCAGTCTTTTGAAAATTCCCAAACTGATTTCCAGCAGTAACACCCACTACAATGACTATTCCTCTCAGACAAACTCAACAGTTCATGTTTCATCAACCAAACAATGAGGTTGTATCAGCATCCCGCCTGGCAGCTAACAGAAAGCAGCCTGTGTTCACTGCAGCTGCTGTTTTTCTCTTTCTCTCTCTCTGGATTCTCACGTTATAGGCAGAATCTCTGAGCCAATAAGTAAGGCCAGCTGGCTCTTCCTTAGTCTCAATGTATTCACAATTACCACTTTGTGTTCAATCAAACTCGATCTGAGGCCATGGGTCTATGGAGGCCAGGCCACATGGGTTTATCACTGGGCTGAGCTAGTAGGCGATGACATGTCTCTGTCAATGACTCCATTATATCTTGAAGTGAAGAAGACAGTTTAAAACATAACCACCTTATTAAATCTCATCATGCAAACTCAGCAAAGGCACTAAAGAGGTCACTCTTAGCCCTAGAAAGTGCCTGGTCTACTCCAGTTTACCCTGGAAGAATAAGGTATCTCAAATGCTTGAGGAACAGGTGAAGCCAGCTGTTTCATACTGCCATTATGCAGTAGAAACATGAATGGTGTTTGTGATTAATAGGATGAGTATAAAATTACAATCTTGTATAATCTAATAGGGAAGGTCATGAAGTGGAGTGCAAAGAGTCCACACCTCTGAGTCAGCTAGCTCTGGGTTCAAGTCACACTCTAGAAGCTGATAGCCACAGAAGCTGCATTCATAATACGGCAAGGCAGACTGATCATCAACCTGTTACTCTTTGCAATACATCTGTGGAAGTGTTGTTTGTGCTGGGAAACCAATCACTACCAGCTATTGATCATGTTAGAGTACTGCCACCTTTTTAGCTATTTTCTAATCAACCTGTTCACAGAAGTTATTACAGACCTCTGGTGCAGGTGGGACTTGAACCCAAGTCTCCTGAGTCAGCAGTAGGGACACTACCACTGCACCACAAGACCCTCCAGCCATGTTTCTGTACTAGGACTAAGGGCCTTTTTCTTTTTATTCATTCACAGGATGAGGGCATTGCTGGCTAGGCTAGCATTTATTGCCCATCCTTAATTGCCCAGGGGGAAGTTAAGAGTTAAGCACATTGCTGTGGGTCTTTAGTCACATGTCGGCCAGACCAGGCAAGGATGGTGGTTTCCTTCCCTAAAGGATATTAGTGAACCAGATGGGTTTTTCCAACAATCAATTCATGGTCATCATTAGACTTTTAATTCCAGATATTTATTGAATTCAAATTCCACCATCTGCCTTGGAAAGATTTGACCCTGGGTTATATGTGTCTCTGAATTAACAGTCCAGTGATAATACCCCTAGGCCAACATCTTCACAGTTGTTAACAATTAAAGAGGATCAATCCCTTGTGAGTCATAGTGAGAAGAGACATTTACTTTCAAAAGGTAGCAGTTTGTACAAGTTCCATTGGTGAGTTAGACACAATAAGCAAACCTACTAAGTGATAGCATGTCAGTCTCCACTGGGATCTCAAACTAGACTTTGCCTTTCTTCACCCAAAACTGTATGACATCATCAGATTGGGTGGCGTTTCCAACATTAACCTTCTCTGAAGTATTACGTTGTGCTGGAGCAGACTATTAGAGAGAGTATGTCTCCTGGTCAGCCTTGCTTGCTGTAGAGTGGTACCTTTCCAGTGATAGCCACTAGTGACAGCCTGAGAAACGTCTCCAGGAAGAACCAGCTTGGAAACTGACATGAGCATGTGCTTTGTCTGCCTCATGTACCAATAGGCCATGATGGGAAGTGAAAAGAAAGTATAATCAAATAAAATAAATTGTTCACAGTTGTTTGCTGCAACCACATGATAGAGGTGGATCATTTGGCCCATTGTTCATTTGCCACATGTGAAAGAGAAAAAGCAATTGTCAACGGTTGGCTAAAACCAGCATGAAGACAGCAGAGAGACTGAGCAACCAGCAGGAGACCTGACCCATCTCCTGTCTGGAGCCAGTTAGCTGCCAGTGAAAAACAGGCATCTTGTTCCAATTCCCTGCTTGTGGGAGGTTGCAGAACATACTTGATTCTGTACTGAGCAACATAGCTTGTTGAGCCTGCTCCTCCTGGTCTCACAAAGATGACTAAAAATAGATTTATCATCCATTAATGAAAATCTGCAACAGGGTCAGGGTTCCCTTTATAACCTTTGCCATTAAACCATGGACTGTTTGGTACAAATGTCTGGAACAGGATCACAGATTTAATACAGGGAAGAGGGGAGGCCATTTGGCCCATCATACCTCTACCTGGTCTCTGAATAAGCATTTCCCTTCGAGCCATTCTCCTGCAATCTCCTCCTTTTGAAATAAAAGCCCAATTCCCACCTGAATGCTTCAACTGAACTTGCCTCCAACAAACTCTCAGGCAGAACATTGCTGCGTGAAAAAGATTTTTCTTGTATTGCTTTTGTTTTACAATTGCTCTAATCTGTGCACCATTCACATGTGGGAAAAGATTCTTAGATTAGATTACTTACAGTGTGAAAACAGGCCTTCGTTCACACAAGTTCACACCGACCCACAGCCCACAACCCACCCCCCCTAACACTACAGGCAATTTAGCATGGCCAATTCACCTAACCTGCACATTTTAGGACTGTGGGAGGAAACCGGAGCAAACCCACACAGACACAGGTAGAATGTGCAAACTCTACACAGTCGCCTGAGGTGGGAATTGAACCCGGGGTCTCTGGCACTGTGAGGCAGCAGTGCTAACCACTGTGCCACTGTGCCACCCAGTTTTGCTATGTCTCACTGCATCAAGACCCTAGTGATTTTGAATAGCTCGATCAATCTCCTTTCAAGCTTCTTCTAGGAATATAGTCTTAACATCTCCAATCTATCTTTCTAAGTGAGGGTCCTATTCCCTGTGTGAAATGTACACTCTACGTCTATTTCTATATTTCAGTCAGAGTCTTACAACATTATCAGTAGTGATTTATATTTTGAAACATCTTTCAGCCTTGCAAGTGAGTGTATGGAATAGGGGCTTGCTTGTTGTGTATGCATTTACATTCCCATGCCCACCTGTAACTTAACCTTGTGCATCTATGGAAAACTGAGAGTTGTGGCTCTCATTGCCCAGATTTTACACTGATCCCCACTCATTTAAAAAAAAAAGGGTAATTGTACATCACTACCATCTACATGCATCCCTGTTCCTGAGTTTTAGATATCCTTTTCTATTTTTAATTCCAACTCCTTTCTTTAATAGATGTGCTGAGGCTAGGACTCCTTGTTCCCTTCTCTGGGCAGTATGTCCTTGAGCTCTATTTTTAAACAGTGCCTGAGGTGATTGCATGCTTGTTCCAACACTGTGGCATCACTGAAAAACTGTCATCTTTTGATCACAATTCCAAAGGCCATGTGGATATTAACAGAGATGTTCAGAATTCTGAGCAGTTTAAGGAGAGGAATTGTTTTTAAAGGCAGGAGGGTCACATTCCTTTTCCTTTATTCGATGATGCCTCATTGTCATTACCACAGCTTGGATGAGTTTGTTGTTCATTGGTGGCTTAGTTGGACTGAGGGTTTTCTGGTTGCTTTGGGTTTAAGAATCATTTCTTACAGCCTCTCGAAATATACCTTTTCTGCTCTCTAGACAGGAAATTGCAGACAGCACTTTACAGAAAAAGGAGTAAGAGAGAGATCAATGCAGTTAACTACCAGATATCTTCTTGCTTTGTTCTCTCCATTACATTCCCCTCACAGGTTCTGGGTTAAACTACAACCTGGCCAATCGGTGGCTTGTTGCTATGCTGAATTCTCCCAACCCCACATCAAGTGGTCCGACTTTGTCTGGACTCAACGTCGTCAAAAAGTAACATTATCTGATATGCACCAGGTAACTTCACTTGTTTTTCCAAAGCTGCAAACAACTTTGTGTATGTTTGCACCTTTCAAAAGTAGTGCCCATTTTTAAAATTTTCAGTTTTGAGTCCAGTTAGGATTGGAAGTCTGTAACTGGTCATCGCCTACCGCTGTTGGTCTTCACTTTGTGTATTTTCCACACTCTGGTTTTGGTCACTAAGCTGGCCTTATGGTTTCTTCCCTTAGTGCTCGACTGTCCATAGGCTTTACATTAGGCTCTTCCAAACCTCCTGTTTTATGAATATCTCATCAGCGTTGCCATCATGTAGTTGTGTAAATTCTACATTCTTGTGAGCAAAAGGCAACAGACTTTATTAAACATACAGATGTTCAGAAAGGGTGTCTCACCTGCAGCCACACACATCCAGGCTCCAGTTTCATGTAACCTGGTCTCACAATGATACAGCACAATTAGCACATCTTCAGGAGCTAGAGCCAGAGTATGGTTATAACTCCCTTTACTTAACATGCACATGTAAGATAATTGGCCAAAACCACCAGTGTGGAGGAAATGAGAAGATTGCTTTGCTCACTGAATTATTGTGAGCTGGAAATGACAGGATGGCAGAAGGGGATTCAATAATAAGTCAAAAGAGAATTGGACATGCACTTGAAAAGAATAATTTGCAAATCTATGGGGAAAGAGGTTGGGAGTGGGACTACTTAGTTAGTAATTCAAGAAGCTGAATGTTTTGCTCCTGCGCTGTATAATTCGATGATTCAGTATAACTCCAGAGGCGGGTAATTTATCATTGAATTCATCAATTTTGATTTTGGACAAAATTCAGAATGAATTAAAATATTTCCAAACTCTATTCTACTGTTGAAATCACCAAATCACTGGATTCCCTCTGTGAGAAATCAAAACAGATTGACTCGCAGTTTCCAGCCCTATGCTGTACTAATCAGCCACAGTGATCATAGGGACCTTCCTACAAAGGATTCAGCCCCCATGACTTGAGGTGGGGATTGTTGTCCCTCCTCAAACAAAATTAACTTCAGCTACAACTCCCTGGAAAAGGAATCAACATTCACTGTTCTTACATAAATAAAAATGGCCCTGGGATGGATGGCTATGAAATCACAGTCTACAAGGAATCATTCATGATTGAAAAAGAGGAAGTTAATTTTTCTAAAAATAAGGAGGATACTAATAGCTACATGAACAACTAAGTTGAGATGATCAGTCAAGATCACAATGTATTTTCATGTACTAGAAGCAATACACATGCAGATTAGAGGCCAATTCTCTGCAAACAAAGGAATATAGAGCCATAGAATCCTATAGCGCAGAGCTACACCCTTCAGCCCAAACTGGTCCATGCTGACCAAGCTGTCCATCCATGCTAACCCCATTTCCCTTCATGTTCAAACTCAGTGCCTTTCTTTTAATTACCCGGGAATTCACAGAGCATCCACTCCCCTATAGCTTTCTGTATGGCAATACCTTGACTAATCAAATTCGACTTGCCAACTAACCAAAACCCTTTTCTCCTGTGGTATAAAACGTTGTGACTAATTGAAATTTGCTATTCTTACACTTATCTTTCAGAGTGCAAGATGAAAAACTTCACCAAACGTGTCACGACTTTCAGCAAGATTAAAGTGAAAAGTTGTGAAGACTTTCTCTCTTTAAAAGAGCAAAGTAAATAATATCCGACAATACAACAATGAAACTGAAATTAAATGCCCTTTGAAAACAGACAGTGCTGTTCTGAGTTTATTTAGTGTACATTTGTATTACATGAACTGACTGATCTCATCTTGGGCAGCATTAGGACCGCAGCAATGGGTCTGACCATTCCTTGATTAAAGAGGAGGAATTGGTTAAGGGAAAGAAAGAAGTTTCTTCCTTGCGCAGGGTTTACAATAGAGACTTAAATAACTTGCCAAATAAGATTTTAAGTAAAGAGCTTTTAAACCCAGTCCACACTTAAGGAACATAATCATTCTCGCTACAGTGGCTTAAGTCAATTAAACAATATGCTGCAGATAGGAATTATACAGACTGAAGTTAGAGTCAAAGTCTTGTTGACAATAGACGTCATGCCCAATAGACACCAGTCTTAAAAGCTTTTGATGTGTGAAAGTCGCAGAAAAAAATCACTAATGGAGGAAGATCCTTAAAGTTCATTTCTGCTTGAATGGCATTGTTCAACACTCCTCTGACTAATAAAAGATAAAAGATCTCTGTGCTGCTGTAAAACAGTTCTGTCTTCACAATATAGTCCCTGAGTAGCAGTTTATTACTTCAAAGTTCTAGATCCCTGAGGACTCAAACGATCTCATTAACAAATTGCATGAAAGCCTGAATAGTTGTTTGTCTTCAAGTCCCCACTTGACAGGCCATGTGAGGGGCTGTTCGAATATATCCCGTTAAGTATTCTGCAAATGTGAGAGAATCTGAATAAACACAAGGTCAATAAATAATAAATGTAATGCTTACATTATTCGATCGTGCTGCAGGTCACAGAAACAATTCGTTGTGAGGCACGAGGATTGTCACGAGGAAATGGAATAAGTACTTTCAACAGCACAGTTTCTGTAGAGCGGGTTTATTGAAAGCATTACATAAGGGTCTCCAAGGTGTTCGATAGTGAGCAAAAAGTAAATAGGGTGAGCCAAAAACGAATGCTCGAGTGGCTGGGACATAAGCTGGGTCGAAACTCAAATGTTCGTAAACGTTTTTGAAATGAGAGGAACGTGATAAAATCCAGGGCTGAGGAGAAGATTTCCTAAGGACAGGACAGGGTGGGAAGGTCAAGGGAGTGACCATCATTTGTAGTTTAGGTAATAGGGTGACCTGGGGGAATCCAAATGCTGTTCGCTTGGGAAGTGATCATGCAGCTGACTAGCTGTGAGGTCACGCAAGGAAAATAAAAGAAAGGACCTGTATTTAGTTGGCACCTGGGACTACAAGGGCCTAATAGCCAATGTATTACTTGTGCAGTGATTGTTGTAGAGGTATCCTATGTAGTAATGTTCTTGCGCTACCTAAATGTAGGTACATGAATTTTGTTTATTTGATGAGCTCTGGTGTATTTATTGACACTAAATTAATACCTACAGTGCAGAGAGTTTTCCAGATACTATCTTTGCCTAGGGGTTTACTCTGCTGATTGACTGTGACCTCTGGTCATTTGTATCTCAGCTTGTCCACTTTATGACCATATACCCAGCTGTAGTTGTAACAATATGTCCTGCTACAGGTACTTGGTTTCCTTTAAATGAAAGCACCTCTCAAGATATTGAGCTCATTTCTGTGAGATTAAAAGCATTTGAATGCATCTAGCATCAATTTTATTATGTTAAGCCACTTTCTGTGGCAACATGAGGTTTGAACACATGGATGGCCTAAAGATCATGAAGCAGGGATTCTTTATTCCACTTTCATCAGGCCATTACAACCATGAAGAGAAATTAAGATTAAGCAATGAAATATTTATTATATCTATGAATGAAACCCATGAGGAATCCTTTCTTTGTTCGTTTTTTTCTTTCGATGAGCCCTCCTTCCCCTTACTGCCCAGAGAGCGTCCATTTGACTCCTCAAGCTGCCCTTACTTACCATCATCTGGAGGACCTAGCACAACTGTTCAAGCTCCCCTTCTATGCACCCACCTCACCACTGCCACCTACTGTTGGATGTTCTCTTACACATGTTCCTGCTCGAAATTTGCCATTCCAACACACACATGGCTATTTACCTAGTAACTGTTCACAAAGCAGCTGCACGTCGCAGGTTCAATTGTCCAATGATGGATAGAATATCTGAATACATATCAATGTGAAAGCAGTAATGGCAGTATCATTAATCTGGGCAAATGGTAGATGCTGATGTGATATCCAGAATTTGCTTCAGATGACTTTCTCAGACTCTCGCCTGTGCCAGTGCCTTCCAAAAGCTCCATGCTCACCCACATTGGGGTTTAGATTGGTCAAGTCTCCAGGAATTGTATGATTGATAGTCCTTGTTGCCATTATCCGTAGCAGGAATAGACTTCCCAATTCTGGATACATTCCTACATTAAAATCCATTGTAAGAAATTGGCAAAACCAAATCTAGAGGTCTCCTAGTGACCCTGGATCCTGTCCTGGTGTGAAGTCACATCTTGGCTTTGGTTGAATTTTACTTCTCACAATTTGATCAATAATCATCAATGTCAGCAACAATCCTGGGCCCGTAACACCACTCCCAGGTCAGGGAAGTCACCTTTCTACATTCACTCTGATGGGCACCCAAAGTTGCCACAAGTGTCGGTAGAATTCCACACATACACGCAAAGAACTTTCAGGGCACTTTGTGGAAACCAAATCAAAAATGCTCTTCACTGAAACAAATTGGTTTATGAGCCCTTCCACTGTTGAGCTTCCCTTAAGTTCAGCTCCTATTGTATAACTCCATTTGTGCACAATGATGGGGTTATGAGCATCTTTCCTTGTATCGCTGGAGACATTTTGATAAATTACTACAATTCATTTGCAACATGTTGGTTCTGTCAAACAATGATTTGAAAATTCTTGCAATTCCATGATTTAATTGGACTCTCTGCAAATAACAGCCTGTATCTTTAAGCAGATGGTTGATAACTCTGTGCTTACAAGTGAGTTCAATGATGGTGTGTAGCACCTGTGTAGTGAGTGAATAGCTGCACTCCTGCGGCGGATTGTCTTAAGTGCAATGTGTGTTGACAAAAAGGCTTTGACACATCAATCTAGGTTAAGCTTGAACCCAGACATTGGAGTTGAAAGGGCAGAATTCCAATTCGTCCAGTGGTTAACTTTCTGTGTCCAGGCACCATGTGAACGCTGCATTGTTGCTAAGGGTTCATTCAGACTTCACTTTGCTTAGTACAGAGAGTGTTGACTTCCGACAACAACACTTGCAACTGAAAGCAAATGTTTCATTGGGAAAAGCTGTTAATGCATATGGCAGGTATATCAACCAGTCAGGAACAAATGAATCAACAATAGCAATATTAGGCCAACATGAGCTTTATTTAGGGTTGAGTTCAAAGATTGTTTTTTTCTTTATTTACTCTTCTTAGTACAACAAAGCAAAAAGCAAATAATTGATTTAGATGATTGTTCATTGACCTCACATTTTTTGGCTGTGCAGGAGCTAGCACACGATGACAGTAACTTAAGGTGAAATTAAATCAGGTTTTGGAACAATGCCAACATTGTGCCATAATCCATATGTCTAGCATTTCATTTCCATTTGAGGCGTTATTTCTATTTTCTATATCATGATTTGCTGCTCATACCATACTTCTCAATATCTTCTTCTGTAAGCAATACAATTAACCGAATATTTTTGCCTAAGAGTCCATGTGCCTGCTTCAGTCCCGTCCTGCCAGTCACTGTTATCCCCTTCATGGAGATAATGAGAAGAGCAAGCATCTGGACAAGTTGGTAGCAGAGCAATTCCTGTAACTTTCTCATCAGCTCAGTAGTTAAGTGCTGAGTGAGAAGATTCATGGCCAACTATAATGGAAAATTAATATTTACTGTGAAATCTATAAAGGTATAGGGGAACAAAGAAGTAAGGGTCTGACTGAAACAAGGGGTATTGCAAACAAACAGAAAAATGTAAAGGCAAACTGACCTAACAGCAGACTTATAAGGCCAGTTAAACTACCATATCAGCAGTCAAGAAATGAGAAAAACAACTCCATATATGGAAAGGAACTCAAATGTTCCAGGCCTCTAGCAAGGCAAGTGCTGATAAGGGGGAGAGAATTATAGTATAAAGGGAGTATGTGAAAGCTGTCAAATGGCCCTTACATGAGGCATCTTGCCAATGTATTGGGTCCCTTTGCAAAGGTCTGAAATAAACTTTATCTTTGCTTTTGCAAGCATTTGAGTCACGTTGATTTAATTTCCACAACAGTAAACTTGGGGGCTCGTCCGGGATCCCATGACTGGGGAAGATTCTGAAGATTCCCAGGAGGCATAGGCGCCAGCACCTTGAAGGACTTTCACTTCATCTTGAGCACTAAATTGGCCATTTTGCATGTGAGGGCTGGGAATCTATGGATTGCCCCAGTGCTTGAATCCAAATCGAATAAGATCAGGGTAAGAGTCGTGGCTTAGGTAATTCTACAAAGAGACTCATTCTAAGAGAATAAATAAATTAGGAGGAGCGTCCAGTGAACTCTCATATGGGCTTCGAGCAAAACTCAAGGCAAAGGATTGCAGTCTCCTGAGTGTTTAAGAGATAGCAAGTCTAAGGGTGGTTTTAGACTTGGAAACGCCACTGGCTGAGTTGGACTCACCAAAGATGTATCGGGTACGTGGTTTCTTGGTTTATGAAAACCAAGGCATTGAGGTGGACGCGCCCAATGAGAGGGGACCTCTGGAAGCAAGTTATATTGGCAAATAAGATAATGGTACTGTGAGAGAGAGAGAGCTGTATACTTTTCCAATAATGCTGAAAATGGGCTCCAGCAAGAGCAACCAAAAAGAGGGTCCACAGAGGACTTGGAATGGACAACCAAAAATATGATACATGTTAAATAATTAAAGCCCAGAGTCCATAAAGCATTGTGGATCAAAGAATATGGTTTTCTGGAGGGAGAAAGTTTTAGTAAGAGGCAGTTGGAAATACTGAAGTCACAGTTGGAGGAAAGAGAGAAGGAGAAATGGAAGGGAAAAATAGAACCTGTGAATTGGAGTGCTTATAACATGTGGAAGGCTGAGGCTGATATCAGAGAAAGGAAATCTCAAGTAAAGGATAGATCAAATACGTGTACAAACACCAGCGCACACAGACGCACATGGAAAACAACCTAATGAAGCTGTACAGTATCTTAAATCTGTTCCAATACTTCCCAATATCTTCTACTGTAAGCAATACAATTAATCGGATATTCCTGCCTAAGAGTCCATGTGCCTGCTTCAGTCCCGTCCTGCCAGTCACTGTTATCCCCTTCATGGAGATAATGAGAAGAGCAAGCATCTGGAAAAGTTGGTAGCAGAGCGATTCCTGTAACTTTCTCATCAGCTCAGTAGTTAAGTCCTGAGTGAGAAGATTCATGGCCAACTATAACGGAAAATTAACATTTATTGTGAAATCTATAAAGGTATAGGGGAACAAAGAAGTAAGGGTCTGACTGAAACAAGGGGTATTGCAAACAAACAGAAAAATGTAAAGGCAAACCGACCTAACAGCAGACTTACAAGGCCAGTTAAACTACCATATCAGCAGTGAAGAAATGAGAAAAACAACTCCAAATATGGAAAGGAACTCGAATGTTCCAGGCCTCTAGCAATGCAGATGCTGATAAGGGGGAGAGAATTATAGTATAAAGGGAGTATGTGAAAGCTGTCAAGTGCCCTTACATGAAATGTCTTGCCAATGTATTGGTCCCTTTGCAAAGGTCTGAAATAAACTTTATCTTTGCTTTTGCAAGCATTTCAGTCGAGTCGATTTAATTTCCATAACATCAACCTTCTTGATTCATCACCAATTAAGGGCCTGAAGTATTAATTGACATACATTTAAGGGCCTCAATTTGCTAGGGGCCAATTAGCTGCCTTGCCAGCCATAAGAGAAGTGGCCAGTTTCCTGACTGTGAATCCGGGTTGCGGATGAGTTCCATTTTCCAAAATCTAGCACAAGTTGGGGCAAAGATAGGGAGCAAGAGGATAGCCTTCAGCAGTCAACCCCAATACTTGTTCCTGAGCACCTGACCTCCCTGCAACCCTTACCGGTAAGATTGTTCATACTTATTCACAACAAACCTCTGGGAGATTGATTCTATCCAAAAATGTGCCCTAATCCCACACATTGTGATCTTCAACTGATCATCAGTGATCTTCTGTTAAAGATTCAAATGAGGGAAACTGATGGTATCAGAGTTTGTCTTTATCTTTTCATTTATTATGGTAACATTGTTTATGCATCATTAATTCCATAGTTAAATGCTTTTATGGCTCAATTTACCTTTCCAAATAGCATCTGGAAAAGAACATTTGCATTTTACCTTAAGAAGCACATAAAACATCATAATAAGCTGTTGAAATGTTATATGTTCTTAGAGTTCAGCAGATTAAAGTGAATATGTTGAACACTTTTCTTCAGATAAAAGCTGAAATTAATCCTGAAAATAATGAATGTCCATAAATTGGAAACAGCTTTTCATTTATGCCATTTCATAATACACATAAATTTCACTAGACATGGAGATCTAACCTTCACAAGTGGTACTGGGATGGTGTTCAGATAAAGCTCTTAAATGAGGTTTCTGGTTATTTCTACATGATGGTTACAGTGTCAGGAGAGTCACAGAGATGTACAGCATGGAAACAGACCCTTCAGTCCAACTCATCCATGCTGACCAGATATCCTAAATTAATCTAGTCTCATTTGCCAGCATTTGGCCCATATCCCTCTAATTCACGTATCCATCCAGATTACTTTTAAATGTCATAATTGTACCAGCCTCCACTCACCACCCTCTGCTTGAAAAAGTTGCCCCTTAGGTCCTTTTTATATGGTTGCTTGCAAAAGTACTGAGGTCCCTCAGGGCTCAATGTTCAAACCATTGTTCCTTCTATTTTACATAAAAGACCTGCATTCAGAAGCATGATGCAAGGGGAGGAGTGAAATTGGAAGAGGCAACTCAGAAATTATAGAGTGATTTGGAAAAGATATTGAATGGACATAGCAATGTTAGAATAAAGTTAATCAAGACAAATAAGGCTCTGATACAGGGTAAATAACACGTATACTGAATGAGAGGCATTGATTGTAGGCTGAAGTGACAAATGACCTAGGCATCTTAATAATATTGATGGTAAACATATCCAATCAATCTAGGACAGCAGTCATGAAGAAGATGTTGAATAGCCAAATCAGTAAATAATAAGCTCAAATGGGAACTGTTTTCTTTAACAGGATGAGGGTGTTGCTGGCTAAGCAGCATTTATTGCTCAGAGAGCAGTTGAGAGTCATCTGCTGTGGGCCAGAAGTTACATGTAGGCCAGACCAGGTAAGGATGGCAGCTTCCTTCCCTGAATGACATTAGTGAACCAAATGGGCTTTTCCAACAATTGGCAATGGAATGATAGTAATCATTAGATTCTTAATTCCAGATATTTATTGAATTCAAATTCCACCTCTTGCCATGGTGGGATTTGAACCCAGGTCCCCAGAACAATACTTTGGTCCCTGGATTAATAGCTCAGTGACAATATCGCTAGGCCATCACCTCCCCAGTGATCAAAGTTTATAGATCTCTGGTATGATCACAGCTTGAACTCTGCTCTAGCTCTGAACACCAAGAAAAATGGGACTTTTCAACTGTTGGGTACAGTGTAAAGCAATGTTCTACACGACTAGCTCCTCATTTAAAGATCAGGTGCACACTGGCTCCCTCCAAGTGGCCAAGTCTCCATATGTTCATTAACCCTATTTATGACTGAATAGTGGAGAACACTGTTTTGCTGTAAATTCAGGAGCAAATGTCTCCATGATTTTTTTCATATAAACATATTATGTATATATGAAAGTCCACTTTTGCATTGAATAGGAACACAAGGATACAAAGGTAGGCACTAAAAGGAACATGTATTCACAAACACTTTTCTCTTGCTGTGTGTTTCTGATCCAGTAAACTATTGGCAGAGGAGGTCCTGGCCTCTAACCATAGAGCAGACTGCAGCCAAATCTTACCCTCATTGATCCAACAGAGGACAGGAGCAGGAACCCTGGGGTCAAGACACTGAGGTCAATTGTAACACCCTTATTGCCACAAAATCACCTAACTCCACAGATAGGAGACGAGAGCAGCAGGAAGTAAAAGATTTTACCAAATACTGTTGTGTAATTTGAGAGAATGCGAAAACTGTGTTTTGCTAGGCTTTGTATGTTTGGAAATGAACTTACTAAGGAGATACTGTAATATGAGACAGAAAATGAAGATTAATGGGAACTCGAAACTGTAAATCAAAGATGAATGACTGCGATATGTTCCCTGTCAGAGTAGGTCCATGGCAAAGAAGCCTCCTCTGAGGCTGTCTTTTCATTGACAAGCTTTCTGTCTTTTCAATTCACATGCCAAGGTAACAAAAAGGAGGTACTTAAATTAATCTAAATCTTTAGCCACAAAGGACTGGCAATGATAGCGTGACAGTGTTCCTGGCAGAAGTCATTGGGATTATTAAGCCTTCTGTAGTGAATGGCTCTGTCCTCTTCCACCATATCAATTTGTCATCAAATACGATCTTGTGATGGTAGATCCTTCAAGCAGTTTAACGTATGTCCTGTCCTTTTGTCCCGTCACACAGCCTGACAGTTCCCACCAATGCTGGACGATTCTGTGGTGAGTTATTGTTGCCCTGCAGCTGAAAGCTGATGCCTCTCATTTTGTGTCTTTTCCACATTGTTGGAATTCTGCAGAGATCTCATGCCCTATTGGGAATAAAATTGCTGTCACTATCGTTATCATTTGACATGACTAAACTTGTAACCTAATTGAGAAAGCATTGGTATGTTGTAAAGTATTATTATTAATGTCTTCCAACATATTAGCAGATATTAGCAGAAATATGAGAAGGAAAGCCCTCAGGACAGTACCTTCAGAAGGCAGTTTTCTGAGTTAAGGATTCTCATTACTCTTGGCTGGTTATGATTTTCATTTAGCAGTGAAATTCAATGAAGTGCCTTTTTTTATAAAGCAAAAAAAGTGATATGTTCCACCAGGAGAAATACCAGAGACTTATTAGACAGTTTTTTTTTTTACTATTTATGAATCACAGTGCTGCTCTGAGCTAGACAATCATAACCTAAGTTACCTGAGAGTGTGATGTGGAGATAGTGATCACCCCTCTGCTGTCTCTCACATCTTAAAGATATATGAGCATTTTTGTTATCACAAGTCAAAGATAGCTTGCTGTGAGGTATGTTCCATTCATTCATCAGCAGAACTCCAAGTCTTTGGCATGCTCCAGGTTATTGTACACAGTATAAATCACTCAGGCTGTTGAAAGTAATTCTGTTTTCCCCTAGACTTGTGTCCATCAGCAGCCTGTGGAATCCACCTCAGATGTACATAGGGTGATATTTGAACTCACTGAGCAGGAGGCTAAACTCAGGTCAGGTGTTGCCAGACTCAATACTTGGAGCACCGTTCATCCTTGAGGGAATATTAAAGGGAAAGTCTCTGTGGAATAACTCCTTGATAGTAACAGAAACCAGATGTTTGGCAGAACCCAGCTCATGTTTGTGCTAGGCTGCATCTCAGGGCTGCTGGCTGACCATCTTAGCACTCACTCACTTATCCTTCCCAGCATGCTCCCACTATCCACGCCTTGCCACTTCATACCTGTTAGTGTGTTGATGCTTCAGCCACAAATAAAGGCTATCAGGCTGCCACCTTGATGTGCTGTTTTGATTCCCTGGCTAAAACTCTGTCTATTTTAGTATTGAACATACTTACTAATCCATCCTTGACAGTGCCCTGTGAGAAAGAATTCCAAACTTGGACTACCCTCTGACAGAAAATAAATCATCCTTTTTTCTGTCTTAAATGGACAACCGCTTTACTTTGAAATTGTGCCTTCTGGTCTTAGACTTTCCCACAAGGGGAATTAATGTCTCTGCCTCTATCTTGTTAAGCAGTGTAATCATCTTCTATGTTTCAATAACATCTCCACTCATTCTTCTAAATTGTAGTGAGTACAAGTCCAACCCAAGCAAATTCTCCTTGTAAGACAATCCTCCATACCTGAGGTCAACCAAGTGAAGCTTCTCTGGACTGTCCTTCGATAAGAAGCCTAAAATGTTTACAGTAATCCAGGTGTGTATTGACTAGTGCCTTGCATAGTTTTAGCAAAAACTCCCTACTTTGTTATTCCATTTGCTTTGAAATAAATGTCAACAGTACATTTGCCTTCCCTATTACCACTGAACTTGGATACGAGCTTTCTGTGATTCCTGCATGAGGAACCTGAATTACATAGGCAGTTTGCCAATCCTCTGGAATTTTGCTTGCATCTAAGGGTTCTTGGAAATTGTTACTGGTGCAGCCATTATCTCTGCACCTACTTCCTTTATAATTCTAGGATGTAACTCACCAAGGCCAATGGCCCTTGGCTCCATTAACTTACCGAGTACATTTTCTCAAGTGATAGCTATTGTGTTCATTCTTCCATCACTTTTGCTTCCCTCTGGAACCCTCTTGGGTCTCTTGATTACTTGTTATTTTTAGAAAGTTATGAATGCCTTGCACCATGAAGACTGATTCAAAGTATTTATTCAACACCTCTGCTATTTGCTGGTTTCCCATTATTGTCTCCCTAACCTCATTCTCTAAAGGGCCTAGGTTCACTTTGGCTTCTCTTTTCCTTTTGATGTATTTAAAGAAGCTCTTACTGTTTATTACTATATTGCTTTCTAGTTCACCTACAAGAAGTTTGTCTTTTACCTCTTTATTTATTTTTTGCTCCTCTTTTGCTAGCGTTTAAAATTTTCCCAATCTACAATGTTGTATGAATTTTTCTTTCAATTTAACAATATCCTTAACATTTTTGATTAACCTGCTTTGAATTATCCCTTTCCTATAATCTTATTTTCCCATTGGAATATATTTTTGCTGTGATTCCTGAAGAATTTCCTCAACTTTTTTTTTTTTGCGAAACTTTTTCCCTAGTCCAAACCAGACAACTCTGCCATCAATCTCATGTAATTTTTCAAATTATCTGTAGGAGATGGTTTTGTGCTGAGAGGGGATAAGACCCTCAAAATATCTGTAGCCACAGGAGATCACAGTTCAAGGTTTAGAATGACATCTCTCTCTTTGAAGTGTTGCTGTATGAAGTTTCCTTGACACTCTTCAGGCATGACATTTTATGGTACTCCTTGGGACTTAGTGTAATCCACATAGGGCTGGTCCAAACAGCCACTGAGTTTACATTCTCAGCTATAATTTAGCTTGTATGTTTTTCTTTCAAAAGATACATATTCTACTTTAGACATTCAATGTATATATTTATATAATCTGGGGTTATGCATTATTGTCACAATAATATGGTGCATTTTGTTTTACCTATCCTACTTATTCTATCTTCTAAGGACTCTAATAAATTTGTCAAACATGATTTATTTTTCACAAAACCAAAACTACTTTGATTAGAATTTGAAATGTTCTGCTAGTCTCTCCTTAACAACAAACCCCAACTACTTTCCAATGACAGTTGTTAGACTGACTTGGCTATGTTTTCCTGATTTTTCTAGTGTAGAAGTATTACATTTGCAGCATTCCAAACTTCTGAGGCCTTCCAGAATCTAATACATTTTGGAAGCTTAAAGCCATCCACAAACCCTGTGGCCCCCTCTTTGAAGACCATGGGATGCAGTTCATTAGGTAAAAGGATCTTGTCAGCCTTTAGTCATATTAGTTCTCCAAATACTATTTCTTTCACAATTGGGATTGTTTTAAGCTTTCTTTTCCCCTTTGCTTCACTGCTTTGCTTTCTATTGTCATGTTTTTTGTGTTTTCCACTTTGAAGTTAGATGTAAAATATTAATCAACGTTTCTGAAACTTCCCTCTACCCCGTTATTAATTCCCCAGTTCCAGGCCATGAGGAAACAATGCCCATTTTAGCTGCTTCTTTCTTTTTACATACTTTTAGAAGATTTTACCTTTTTTTATGGTTTGAATTTTTTTATTATCCATTTTCACACTTTGTTATTCTTTTATTTATTCTTTGCCAACTTCTAAATCTGTCCTATTAAAAATCTTTATGTTGATTGTATTTTTTTTCAGCTTGATGCATCCTAATTTGCAAAGTTAGCCACAGATGGTACATACTTTTTCAAAGTTTTTCATTCTAGGTGGAATATATCTTTCTTCTGAGTAATGAAGTATCTTCTGGAATGTCAGCCTTATTTGTTTATGGTTTTATCTTTAACCTACTTGTCCATTCCACTTCAACCAGCTGTCTTTACTTAAATAGAAATCTCTATTTCAGACCCACAGTTCTCAGTCTGCGGTAATGGACAATTCATCTCCCTTCATATCAACGTGCTCTGAATTGGTTATCATAAATATTTTTATTTGTTTTCAGATGCAGTTATAACACTTTAATTAAAATGTAGTCAAAATTAAGTAGCACACAAACCCACCAACACTCTCAAATAAAAACTAACAAACTTAAAAGACCCAGTAAAACCCATGGACAAAACCAACGTCGTCCACAAAATTCCATGCAAGGACTGCCACAAACACTACGTAGGACAAACAGGAAGAAAGTTGGCCACCAGGATACACGAACACCAGCTAGCTACAAAAAGCCACGACCCTCTCTCCCTCGTAGCCCTACACACGGAAGAAAAAAATCCACCAATTTGACTGGGACAACACATCTATCCTGGGACAGGCTAAGCAAAGACATGCCAGAGAATTCCTAGAGGCCTGGCACTCCAACCACAACACCATAAACAAACACATAGATCTAGATACCATCTAGCAACCCCTCAGAAAACAAACAGGAAATGACATCACCACAAACCCCAGGAACCCCATCCAGGACAAACATATAACTAGAAAGCAGGAGACAACAGCTTCGCTTCATTTGGAGGTCACCACTGATGATGTTACCTAGCCAGGTAATGAAACATCTGGATATCAAACCTACAGCTCAGCGAGCAAATCTACACCCTAAACTGAAAGGAGTTTTTGAGTGAATGAAAAAGGAATTTTATTACTTACTTACTTCAAGAAAAATGATAAGACATGACTTCAAAACCACACATAAATGCAAGCAATAAGCTTAAAAAGAAGAGAATGTCTGATACAGACAAGAGGAGTATGCAGTTTGAAAGTCATGAGAGTCCTTGAGGTGTTAGTTTTTAGAGCTGAGACCACAGCTATTGAATTACTGAGTGCTGTACACAGGAGTGGTGAAGTTTCTAGATATCTTTCCATTCTCAGTGAACGTTGTTCCCCCAACATGTGAGCCCTGTCATCCAAGGTCATTGGGGAAACAATGTGAGAGAGAAAACTTCCAGCACTAATTGTTACAAATTCATTTTCTTTCTCTGGTGTGCTGCTGAAAAGCAGCCACTGAAAATGATTTGTTGGTCTGATTCCAATGTCTTTCCAAGTGGAACACTTTCAGACTACCTTTGATATCCAATAGGTGCTTTTATCATACAAGTGTGAATTAAAATAGGAGATGTGAATTTCTTAACACTGACTCTATCACCTGGTTTCAGTGAGAAAGTGGTAATTTCAGCCCAGAGAGCTTCTTTTATTTCACATTGATCTCCTGGACTTCGCTTAATACGTGTGCTCAGGTGATCATGAGTGTTAATTTATTCTTTGTCTTTTTTCTTAATACAGTATTAATCAGTGAAAGTTATTATGTGTAACAATCAGATGACGGAAATTAAAAGTTGATCGTCCATATTTACCATCATTGCAATAGCTCACAAACCTGCATGTCCTTGGTGGAGTCCTCCATCGCCAGACCATAGCAACACGACGGCTGGAGGAAGAGCATCTCATCTTCCGCCAGGAACCCTCCAACCACAAGGGATGAACTCAGACTTCTCCAGTTTCCTCATTTCCCCTCCCCCCACCTTGTCTCAGTCCCAACCCTTGAACTCAGCACCACCTTCCTAACCTGCAATCTTCTTCCTGACCTCTCCGCCCCCACCCCCACTCCGGCCTATCGCCCTCACCTTAACCTCCTTCCACCTATCGCATTTCCAATGCCCCTCCCCCAAGTCCCTCCTCCCTACCTTTTATCTTAGCCCGCTTGGCACACTTTCCTCATTCCTGAAGAAGGGCTCATGCCCGAAACATCGATTCTCCTGCTCCTTGGATGCTGCCTGACCTGCTGCGCTTTTCCAGCAACACATTTTCAGCTCTGATCTCCAGCATCTGCAGTCCTCACTTTCTCCTTGAAATTCCATCAAACAACTTCTCAAGAGGAGTCTCCACTATAAGGTGCTTTCTGCACAAGTCAAGATTTGAGGCTGGACATGTCATGAGATTTGTTCTGACACATAAGAACAAATTTAAGAGCATCTTCTTCCCCACTGTTATAAGACTTTTGAATGGACCTCTTTAAAATTAATGTTGATCTCTCTCTGCACCTTCTCAACAGCTGTAACACTGTAATCTGTACTCTATTCTGTTACCCTGATGCACTTGTATAGCATGATCTGCCTGTAAAGTACATAAGACAGCACTTTTCACTGTACCTCGGAACACATGACAGAAATAAATCAAATCAAATCAAAAAGGTTGTGCAAATGAAGAAAACACAACATATGAAAGTTTTTATATCATTTATTTCTGTTTTAGATTTAGAGTTTAGATTTTATTGTCACATGTACTCAAAGAAGTATAGGAGCACAGTGAATAGTGTACAATGTCACCCACAAAGCGCCATCTTAGGTACCGAGATAGCCAGGTACAAAACACGCTTAGGTACAAAATAATAAGAGAAACAAGAGTTAAAAAGTCAAGCATTACTCAATAAAATAGTTGAAAAATAAAAAAATAGGCAATAGTTTACATTGAAGTTTTTTATAGTTTAAACCAGGAAAATTAAAGAATAAGTTAAAAATTCAACAATCTTTGATGAGTCCTCCACTTATCTCACTCTGTTGCCTGTTCCTGACGCCCCGACCACAGATACCATCAGTGCCGCTGAAACTATGCCTCTCCAATCTCCCTGGTGCCTCAGCAACATGCTTGGGCAGGACTCACTTGCATCCCGAACCGAGACAACACCATGAGTCACCAAGAGGCCAGCCGACATACCAGCGATAGACCAGGCTGAGAACCGCTGTGAGACCAAGCCGGGTCCCATCAGAAGCCATCGAGAGACCAGCCTGGCACCTACCGAGAGACCAGCTGACATACCAGCAATAGATCAGGCTAAGAACTGCTGTGAGACCAGGCTGGGACACACCAGAAGCCATCGAGAGACCAGCCTGGGATCTATCGAGAGACCAGCTAACATACCAGCGATAGATAAGGCTAAGAACCGCTGTGAGACCAGGCTGGGATCCACCAGGAGCCATCGAGAGACCAGGCCGGGACCTACCAAGAGACCAAAGGGGGAGAAATGATAAAAAAAAAGGAAAAGGAAGATCTCCAATTGGAGCATCCCACTCTGCCATTATCTTGACCAGAAATACTGTGAGCACACAAAGCATCTCTGACTATTGGTGCTGTCAAAAGTGTTAGTGGGGCATCTAAACTTTAATAGGATATTTGCTGTACAGTAGGTTGCAACATGAAAATTGTACATTTTTTAAAAAGTGGTGTGGCTGCAAATCCGGCCTTATCTAAGCAAGGTGTATGAATGAGCTTTCATTGACTCCCTGCCTTTTGGGTGGGGGTGGGGGTGAAGCTGTTCCTTCAATGTTGCAACTGTGGAGATAAAATATGTAAATACCTTTGACCTCAGACAGTGGTTCGGGGCACAGGTAAAAAAAAGCTAGAAATCCTATCCCACTCACCACCTGCTGACATTGCAGCACAGAGGAAATTTGAGGCCAACATTTTAAATGTATGCCCATGACAAATTACATCTTGTTTTACAATTGCCACAAAAATGCATATCATCCATTAAATTTACTATTTCTCACAATGCAACATTTTAGTGGCCATGCCTAACTGCTGATGTACAGTTGAAAATAGGGAATTGTTCAACAAGGCAAATCCATTCTTCCATATTTTACAGTGAAATCCAAAGCATGTGAATTCCTGTATTGTAACACAGTGTTATTGTACAATTCAGAAACCAATTGTCAATTCAGTGCAAGGATTTAGTCCGTTCTCATAATACTGGCCTTCTATTGATCTTGTAATAATCTGTAAATCTGAATGGAAAGTGCCACAGAAAGTATAACCTGTCTGTAGAAGGAGTAGAAATATTTATAATGTTTCAACATTTTTTGTTCCTGCTCAAAGATGTGTGCAAAACACTCAAAAGTGAGGTAGAACATCGTAGCTCTATCCTCCAGGGTTTCCTGTTTCTAAACAACACATCCTTTCTGGTGCAAGCAAATGGATTAGATGTTTTGAGGGAACTTATAACCAAGAAACATGCGCTTTGATCAGGTGGTGATGTTAAAATGTCCAAAATCTCAAATGTGAACCCAACACCTGTTATGTGCACCATCAGCTTGAGCACTCCTGCCTCTGTGTGTGTCAGCTGGGGCTCCATTTTGTTCATTTTATTTATTCATGGGACATGGGCATTGATGGCAAGGCAAGCATTTATTGCCCATCCCCTGTTGTCCTTGAGGAAGGCTGCCTTCTTGAACTGCTGTAGTCCACATGCAGACCCACAATGCCCTGGGGGATGGAGTTCTGGGATTTTGACCCAATGATCCTGAAGGATCAGTGATACAGTCAGGATGACAAGTGGCCTGACGAGGAAATTGTAGGTAGTGGTGTTCCCATGTATCTGCTGCCCTTATCCATTGCAATGAAAATTCTGTATTTGGAAGGTGCTATCTAGGGAACCTTGAGGAATTTCTTCAGTGCACCTTGTAGATGGTATATACTGCTGCTAATGAGTGTTGTTGATAAAGGGTGTGAATATTTGTGGATATGGTACTAATCAAAAGGGCTGCTTTGTCCTGGAAAATGTCAAACTTCTTGAGTGTTGTTGGAGCTGTGCTCATGCAGGCCAATGGGGAGCATTCCATCGCATTCTAACTTGTGCCTTGTAGATGGTGGGCAGGCTTTGGAGATTCAGGAGGTGAATTACTTGCTACAGTATTCCTAGCCTCTGACCTGCTCTTGTAGCCACTATATATATATATATATATTATGGCTTGTCTAGTTCAGTTTCTAGCAGATGGTAAGTCCCAGGATGTTGGTAGTAGGGATTCAGTGGTAATGCTTTTGAAAGCCAAGGAGTGACGGCTAGATTTTTTTCTTGTTGGAGATGATTATTGCCTGACATTGCGTAATACTAATATTACTTGTCACTTTTCAACCCAAGCCTGGAGATTGTGCAGGTCTTACTCCATTTGGACGTGACACCTTCAGTATCTGAGGAGTCCCGAACATTGTGAAATCATCGGAGAACATCCCACTTCTGATCTTGTTGATATGCACACAGGGGTTGTAGCATTTGTTGTCTCCTGAAACACTAGGTTCTGTGTATAAGCCCTGCTTCTGGGTCTGAGTGCAAATGTCAAAGCTGACGCTGCACTGTATTACTGAGGGAGTGCTGTGCTGTTGCATGTTATTATTTTCGTATGAGATGTTAAATCAAAGCTCCATCTGCTTCCAAGATCCCATGCCATGATTATGCAAAAAGAGCAGGGGAGTTACCCTTGGTGTCTTGACCAATACCTACCCCTCAACCAACATCAGAAAGAACAGCTGATCTGTTCATCACCATATCCTTATTTGTGGGAGTTTGCTATGGGGTTGGCTGATGTGGTTTGACTACGCTTCATAATGTTCTTAATTTGAGATATTAGGTCGTTGTGAAAGGTGCTATATAATGCAAGCCTTTCTTTCTTTAAGTGTGATTCATAATGCAATTTAAAGTAATTTCCTGATTCTTACAAAGTATGTATTAAAGATTGTACTGACCATGTCAATGCTGGATTACCCTGTTTGAAATATAACTTTGAGTTTGTTTTAATAGCTGCAGCTTCTAAAGAGATGACCATAACAAAGCCAGTACAACTCTTAAGAATGAAACAACAGTTGCCATGACACTGAAGAAAATGCTTTTCATCCACATCAAGTTAGTACTGGATGGTATCAACTTTAATGTGGATTGCAGACTGTGTTAGAGAAGCTGACAACCTGGGAAATTACTCCAAGCATTAATCTTTTCCCAGAGCTTTGAAATCTGCGCACAATATTGTTAGAATATTTGTGTCTGCATAGTTCTCCCCACATGGATGAGATCAAGCTCCAAGCAATAATATTGTCAGCTGGATTTTCCTCTAGTGTCCTCTTGGAAACTGGGGAGGTCACTCAAGGGACAAAGGGGCAGATTTGGACACTGGAGTCTACTACTAGATGATGCTCAAAACTGATGGTAATGTTAAACAGGCTGTGGTGGGTTTGTTCAATGAAACTTGGCCTGCACACCATGTGTTATAGTCATGGGCCCATGAGGAACATCTGGGCCTTTGTCCAATCAATGACAGCACCCCTCCCCTGCCTCACCTTAGATAGTCACACTGTCCACACTGGGAGACAGTGAGATCTGCAGATGCTGGAGATCAGAGTTGAGTGTGTGTTGCTGGAAAAGCACAGCAGGTCAGGCAGCTTCCAAGGAGCAGGAAAATTGATGTTTCAGGCCGGAGCCCTTCATCAGGAAACTGCCCACACTACTCCCTTAGAGCTGTCCATACCCGTCTTCCACTGCCATGTTTGTCCCACAACAAGGACTGGTAAAACAACACTTGGGTTCTTTATTTGTAGATAACATGACTGGTCCTTGGGAGAGGGTCCTCAATTCATTCAGACTCCGAATGTCTACTCTCAGCTGGTCATGGTCTCAGGTACACAGGGATGACCCTTCTTAATTCAAACCCTCTCTCTGTAGCTCACAGCATCAATTTAAAATAGATCCCCTCACTTCTGGATATTTTTAACCAGATCAAATGTATTGATATTTTCAAAGGAACCTCGTTGACCAGACTCTCTTGAGTTAAAGAAACGGAGATAATATTAGCTACTGGATAGAAGAAAAGATAGAGTCAAAAATGTGGTGCTGGAAAAGGACAGCCAGTCAGGCAGCATCCGAGGAGCAAGAGAGTCAACATTTCGGGCATAAGCCTTTCATCAGGAATGTGGAGGGGGAAGGGGGTTGAGAGATAAACAGGGGGCTGGGGATGGGGATGGGGATGAGGGTAGGTGGGATGGTGATAGGTGGATGCAGATGGGAGGTAATTATAATACGTCATTGCGGAGGGTGGAGCAGATTGGTGGAAGGAAGATGGACAGGTAGGACAGGTCGAGAGGATGGTGCCGAGTTGGAGAGTTGGATCTGGGATGAGGTGGGGGGAGGGGAGATTTAGAAACTGGTGAAGTTGAAGTTGATGCTGTGTGGTTGTAGGGCTCCAAAGAGGAAGATGAGGAGTTCTTCTTCCAGTTGGCGGGTGGCTTGGATTTGGTGGTGAGGAGGCCCAGGACTTGCATGCCCTGGGGGGAGTGGGAGGGGGAAGTTGATGTGATTGGTCACAAGGTGGTGGGTTGTTTGGTGCTTGCAGAACAGATATGCTCCCTGAACTGTTCCGCAAATTGGTATCCTGTGGCCCTGACGCAGAGGAGACCACATCGAGAGCAATGGACACGGTAGATGAGGTGTTTTGATGCACAGGAAAATCTCCACCGATTTGAAATGATCCTTTGTGGCCTTGGATGGAGGTGTGGGCACAGGCTTTGCGGCAGGGGCAAGTGCCGGGTATAGAGGGTGGGTTGGTGGGGGACACGGACCTGATGAGGGAGTCGCGTAGGGAATCGTCTCTGTGGAATACAGATAATGGTGGAAAGGGAAATATATTCTTGGTGGTGGGGTCAGACTCGAGGTGGTGAAAATGGCAGAGGATAATGCGCTGTATCCACAGATTCGTGGGGTGGAAGATGAAGACGAGGGGCTGTTTTGTTTGGAGGGGTGGGTTTTGAGGGCGGAGGTGCAGGAAGTGGAGGAGATACAATGGAGGCCGATGTTGATCATGTGGGAGGAGAAATGGAAGTCCTTGAAACAGAAGGACATCTGGGATGTCCTGGAGTTGAATTGCTCCTCCTGGGAGCAGACATGGTGGAGGCAAAGGAACTGGGAGTAAGAAGAAAACATGAATGCTCACACACTTTAGAAAAGTGACTTGAATTAAAAAAAAGCAGTTGAAAACATGTGCAACTCAGTCTCTGGGTTCCGTGGAGAATAGATGGAGTTATGTTATGGACATTAAGTTGGATTATACCAGTAGTTCCGACAGTGGCTGTGCACATCATTTGACAGGCTTTTGACCATGTCTTCTTTTTGACAGTGACTTCACGGACTGGCTTGTCCCCTAGCACTCAAAACGAAAAAGAGTCTACTTTACTTTCAGGGTAGGATGGTCTTCACAGCGCACATGCTCATACCCGCCCAAATACACACTGAGTTTAAGGCTATTTTCTTGCTGAAAGGATTTCACAGTTTTTGCCTTGTATTTCTTCCTTTCTTCCTTCTAACTTTCTCTGTTTGAGGTTTTGTTGACACTTTTACAGGTGTGACATTCCATGAGTTCACACAGTGATTTTCAGCAGCCAATGAATTTGCAGGACTTGCATTAGCATTAATTTTTTCATACAATCTTCTCTTCAAAAAAACACATTTTTTAAAAAAATTATAGCATGATCTAATGTCACAACATCATTCCCAAACCTTAACTAAGAGGCTACATAGACTGACATGTTTAACCTAAAGGAGAGCTGCTTTGTTCTATTCTGCAGAGCCATGGACTTATACATCATGTCTTTAGATTAGAGTGCTGCTGGAAAAGCACAGCAGGTTAGGCAGCATTCAAGGAGCAGGAAAATCGACGTTTCAGGCAAAAGCACTTCATCAGGAATGGCTTTTGCCCGAAACGTTGATTTTCCTGCACCTAGGATGCTGCCTGACCTGCTGTGCTTTTCCAGCACCACTCTAATCTAACCTCTGGTTTCCAGCATCTGCAGTCCTCACTTTTACCTGATACATCATGTCTGTCTTGTGGGGGTTCTAATGGACAGCAGTTTAAGATATACCCATTTAAACGTATATCACTTCCCAACGTTGGCTATCTGATTATCCTCTGACCCCTTCCCCCAAAAATTGTCTGTTTCCAGCTGTCCAATCACCAACTACCAAAATCCTTTTGGTCATCTGGGAGTGATTTGAGCTTGGGAGTTTAAATGCATGGACCCCAAATTCACAGTATTGGTGGGGAGTGGAAGTGACAGTTGACTTTTCATTGCATACCCGCTTTCCCCCACACAGCACAATCCCCTCAGCCTGATTATCTGCTCCCCAAGTAAATATCTACCACAATGTCAACTTGTCACGTAATAGTTAAAACAGTAACCGAGATGACATTCGACAAAAACATGTATAGTACAGACAAAATGCAGAGAATTCAAGATACTGCATCTGCAGTCAATATTCTAATGACCACATAAATCTCAATTTTAATCGGGTGTATTTGGGAAGCAGTCATTTGGAACTTTACACAGAGTGTTTCATCTGCCAGTTGAGACAATCCCTTGTCACCTTGTGTTTTGGGGAGTGGGAGCATTTAAATGAAGAGGTTTGTTGTTTGCTATTGCACAAAGCCATAGTCTCAAGGTCAAGTTGTTTGAAGTCAGCATAAGATGTGACCAGTATGTGCAGTAATCTCATCCACAGTCAGAACTGGAGTAAAACTTTCATTTAAACATATTTGTATTGTTTTATGGAAAACGGCACGTACTATAGTGAATTCCCAAAGTCACATGAATTCTGTTGTAATTTGCTTTCACTTTCAGATAATTGGCCACTAAACACAGTAAATGAAACAGTGAGCAAACAGATTAGGGAAGCAGCAGCTGTAATGATCTGAGTTTGATCTGAGATCTCAACCTCAACCTCAACTCCATCTCCATATCCCAGTTTCGCCTGTGCTGTTGGGTGAACATTTACCATTGTGACAACACTGGGCATCATGTCAGAAGAAACAACTATCAGCAATGCCAACTCCACTTGGCAAAACACACTCTCTGTTAGCTGCCTGCCAAATGGCATCACTGGGGGGATCCTGTTGCAGATGGCACTGGCTTTCCAAAAGAAGCCGTTGAAATGAGAGTTGGGGCTAAGATCTGTATTCAGTTTTGATTACTTAAAAAGTAATCTCATGCAATTGGATTTGAATGAGGCAGGTGGTGTAAATAATTTAATTTGAATCCAAGGTCATGTTCATGTTGTGGAACTTGCCAATTACTGTCGCTTGTGTGAGACGTTACAAATTGATCTATTCCTTCGGAGACTGATCCAGTGCAGGCAAGGGAGAGATTGTGCTTATGCATTCTAAATCTTTATTTTATACAGAATGCTTACAGCATCTGTACATGAGATGACTTCACAAAACAATGAGTAGCAACAGAGTAATAGGTGACTGAAATGGGGTTTTGTTGTCCTCGCTCATCCTTCCTTAACACATGCAGCTTGTCACAATGTGTACTATTATAGAATGCCTTTGGATATCCAGACTTCTCTTTTGCACCTCCTGGGGGTTTACCAGAGACCAGTGGTGTATAGTACACAGCAAAATCTCCATTTCCTGTTCCAAAATAAGGAATGGTGCATACTTTGGGGAAACAAATGGAAGCAGAGGAGAAAAACAGAATAAAATGAGACAAAATAGAAAATGTTACAGATCAAAAAGAAACAGTAGCCAGGAAATCAAAGTGAAACAGACTATACAACAGATGGTTATGTTATGTCTCAGGGTGCATATATCCATATATGCCTTTAAGAGACGTGCTGTAATATCACCACCGTATAATAGCATATGATCTGAGCATCTCAAGCTTTCAGATTCCATCTTAATTGGAGCCACTGGAAGCATGTCACACTGATGCAAGTGTGTTACTGTTTATAACTGAACAGCTTAATATTATATCAGACATTAAAGTGCCTGCGATTTTAACATATGTACGTCTTAAAATCTGCAATAAACATTTGTTGATTCTTTCACTACCACATTGCCCTCGTCGTGTTCTTGTGCTTTATGAACTAAGATCAGTATTGCCACATCAGGTACAAAGATCCTGCTGGAGGGAGAGCCCATATCACGATGGCAGTTCACAGGGAAGGCAACATTTCTTACAATGCTACAGTACTGAAGGAAGCAATTTGAGCTATCCTGCTTGTGCCAGCATTTTGGTGAAGCTACACAGTTAATGTTTCTTTCGAGTATTTTCCTAATTCCCTAAATGTTGCCATTGAGTTTGCTTCCCAGAGCTATTCAGGTGGCACAGTCCAGATCACAACACCTCACTGTGTAAAAACTTTGTATAGCCAGCATGCCCTCTGGTTACCAACACCGGTGCCACTGGAAACAGGTTCCCTTTCCTGATTTCTCCAGGAGGATGGTAACACTGAGACTGATTGTACAGCCTTGACAGCAGCTCAACTGCTTCAGGCCATGAATTGAACTGGTAAAGTCTCTGTTGGAACGGGGTATGGATGAGCTAATCTTTATTGGAGGTGGTGATGTCACTGTGTAATGTGTTGTAAGTAAAGAAAATTCCTTCTCACTCTGCCTCCCTGCCCTGAACATTCCCAGCAACACTGGAACTGATGGCAACCTCATACATTACTTTGAGCTCTTCAGATCACATTATGGCCCAAGTTTCTGTCTTATCTGTTCATGCAAAATACTTTGCTTAATGTACAGTCTATATTGTTCATTCTTCATAAGTAATACAGTTCCTCTTCTAAACAAGGGACCCCAATGCATTTTCTGATGCTCACTTCATGAATAAGTCAAGTTATTTCACATGACTACCACATACTGACATTCTCTTTAGTGAATTATCCCATCAATGAGAGCATGAGATTTCTCTTGCAGTGTAAAACTGTGCCATTTCTTTATAATAAATAACAGGTATCAAAATTATAGCACAGCAGGGCTTTGAGATCTGTTTGTGATTCCATTAGTGATTCCACATTAGTCATAGAAAGAAAAATGAGCATGCTCTCATTTTTGTTTAAAGAGGAATTTCAATCCCACTGGAGCTGCAGAGACCAGATAACACGAACAGTAAAGTCAGTACTGAGTGAGCCATGGGTGCGAGAGTCACTACAGGAATGCTTACATGTATTATCACCAAGCTACAATGACCTAATTAATTGAATTGATGAGTGACTTTCTTGCACAATGGAATTCTTGTAGCTGCACTTGCTTTCTCTATTCACATGTTGCCATTTCTGTTGTTACATCTTGTTCCTTTGAAACCCAGGATTATCCGAGGGGAGGCTTAGATTCTTTGTACTATGGAATCTCTGACTCTACCTGTGCCACTCTTCACTTGCCTGCAAAGATTACTCTGATATCTACTTTAGACCCACTGCTTCTCATTCTTCCTGGTCATTTTCATTTTACCTGAATTCAATTTATTTGACTTTTTTACCATTTCCTTCTTATTTAATGGGAGCCAAGTTACTTCCTGACTTTACATTGCACTGCTTGTTATAAATACCCCTACACTTCCCAGGGAAGGTATTAAAGTTTCCTGGAAACAGGTTTTTGTTGCTTGAAAGTTAATCTGAAGAGCTCCTGAGGGTGACTGTGTTAATGAACTGGAAATGGATTGGTTGCTGGTGAAGGGGGTGGGGCAGCTGACAACAGAGAACACCATACCACTGTAATCATTGAGCTGTATGGCTTTCTCAGCTGGGGTAGTGAGTTATTACACATAACTAGTCCAGTTGAAAAGGTGTCTTATGAACTGGTCACCCATAAAGGTCTCCTCCATATTGAATGGAACCAAACCTTGTCCCTATCAGCCTAAAGGGATTGGAGATCAGTTAATTACCATTGGGGCACGTCTTGTCAAGGTTTGACCTCTCCATTCATCGATGGCTCTTTGATGTAAAGAAAAATATGAAAAGTGGTTCTGCCTTTCAGCCATTCTTATAACTTTCCCTCCTTACTCTTCCACTCCTGTAGTAAATGGCCCACCCATAGACAACAGCATCAAGTAGCTCACCTAAACATCCATTGGCAGAGGCTTGGGCCATGGGCACTAAACCCTATGGAGTCAGGGTATGTTCCTGACCATCAAGAATTCAGTCCACACACAGTCAAATACACACATGCACACGAACAAACACACACACACACTCACTCACTCTCCAAACAAGGGCTACCATATCCAAGGTATGGGGACGATGACTCTTTTTTTGTTCCCCTTGTACTTATTCGCTTAGGTCACTTATAATCCCACCCTTAAGATTAGCAACGATGTCACTGATTGGACCTCTTTCCCTCAGGTCATGGTTGAGGTGGGGTCATTGAATATTTTTAAGTCAGAACTGGATATATTCTTGTTAGGCAGGGCATCTGTGTGTTAACAAGGGGCAATGGCAATGTGCAATTTGAAACACAGATATATCTTTTTGAATGATGAAGCAGTCTCGAAGACCTGAATGGTCTCCATCTGCTCCTGTTTTATATGGTTGTGTTATTGATTGAAAACGAGAACCTTCTGATTTGTTCATGGCTTTGAACCTCACCACATGGCGCATTCACCGACTGAACTCTCAAACCAGGAACATCGCTGAGGTTCTAAAACGCCAATAATATCAACTGTGCAAATTCAATTTTCTTTCTACGCCTGACTCCTGCAGGTATTAACCCTTAAAGCCCAAGCTTTAAAGGAGCAGGTAACTATTAATCCACTTAACCTGTGACCATTATCTTTTTTTTTAATTTAATTCCTAAAAATGGACTGTCATGTATATTAGGGAAATACTTGAGAGTTTTAATTGTGTCTTGCTTATGGAAGTAGTATACCGATATAGCTGCCTCCCTTGGCATAATGTGTTCAGGTCAGTGCACTAAAGCAGCTTGTTTAATATCTGTTTGTTTATTAACTATATATTCCATTTTTAGATACTGTTGTTTCACTTTTCTACCCCTCATTCTCCCTCTCCTGAAAATATTAGCCTTAATATTAAATGCTCGATAGTGGATTGGCGAGGGTTGATACATCTTCACAGAATGGCAGAGGATTATGGAGCAGAAAAAGGTCATTCGACTGATCGTGTCCACCCCAACTTTCCAAATGAGCATCTCACTGAGAACTGTCTTCTCCTCAGAGCCCTGCACATTGCTCCTTTTCAAATGGCCATTCAATTCCCTTCTCAATAAAGCCTTTGTAAAGTCTTTAAAGACTTCAGTAAAACCTTTGATAAGGTTCCCATGGTAGGCTATTGGAGAAAATACAGAGGCCTGGGATCGAGGGAGATTTAGCAGTTTCGATTAGAAACTGGCTTTCTGTAAGAAAGCAGCGAGTGGTGATTGAGGGAAAATATTCAGCCTGGGGTCCAGTTGCTAGTGATGTTCCACAAGGATCTGTTTTGGGACCATTGCTGTTTGTCATTTATATATATGACGTAGACGCAGGCATAGGTGGATGGGTTAGTAAGTTTGCAGATGACACTAAAGTCGGTGGAGTAGTGGACAGTGTGAAAGAATGTTGCAGGTTGCAGGGGGACTTGGAAATAACTGCAGAATTGGGCTGAGAGGTGGCAAATAGAGTTCAATGCAGCTAAATGTGAGGTGATTCACTTTGGGAAGAATAACAGGAAGGCAGAGTACTGGGTCAATGGAAAGATTCTTGGTAGTGAGGATGTGCAGAGGGATCTTGGAGTCCATGTACATAGATCCATGAAAGTTGCCAACCAGGTTGATAGTGTTGTTAAGAAGGCATACAGTGTGTTAGGTTTCACTGGTATAGGGATTGAGTTCCGGAGCCGCAACGTCATGCTACAACTATACAAAACGCTAGTGCAGCCGCACTTGGAATATTGTGTGCAGTTCTGGTCATCCCATTACAGGAGGGATGTTGAGTGTCCTTCACCTGATGAAGGAGCAGCGCTTCGAAAGCTAATGCTTCCAAATAACCCTGTTGTACTATAACCTGGTATTTTGTGATTTTTAACTTTGTCTTCCCCAGTCTAATACCAGAACCTCTAAGTCATTATCACAAGGATGCCTAGTCATTGGAGAGGGTGCAGAAATGGTTACCAGGATGTCACCAGGTTTGGAGGGTATTAGTTATGAGGAGAGATTGGACAAACTTGATTTGTTTTCACTTGAGCAACAAAGGATGAGGGGCAACCTGCCAGAAGAACAAAATTAGTGGAGGCTGGATAGAATGGATAGTTGGAGTGTTTTTCCCAGAGTAGAAATGTCAAATGTGAGGAGACTTTGGTTTAAGGTAAAAGGAAGGAAGCTGAGAGGAGAGTGAGAGTCAAGTTTTTACACAGAGGGTGGAAAATGCCTGGAATTCACTGCCAGATGACATGGTGCAGGTGGATACAATGGCAATGTTTAAGAGGCATCTTGATGATATATGAATAGACATGGAGTAGAGGGATATAGACTGTGTAGAGGCAAAAGGTTTTTTGTTTAAAAAGGCATCACATGTTGGTGCCATCTTGATGGGCCAAAGGTCCTGATCCTGTGCTGGACTGAGCTTTGTTCTTTGCATCCGGTGTGGTCCTTTTAAAATCTCACTATTGTACACTGGAACGTATTGTAACCGTCAGTAACTAGGAAGCTGGCAAAGATTTACGGACTCTCTCTCTATGAAATTTACATTGTGGCATGTGGCAAGTCAGAGGTTAAACCAACTGGACCCTTGGAGAGAAAAGACCAATGATTGCCCGATTCATGAGTCAACTCACCTTTGGGTTTAAATTACGTCGTTCATTTCCTGTGGTTTTCGGGGAGATAAGAGGTGTTAACTGTTTGCAGCTGCTGCTACTATTAAAAATGGTCAAGTTTCGAGTTTGTTGTCTATTTCTTGGATTCTTCCTTAAGCCCTAGGCCAGCACCTGGCTTTTCACCTCAGCTCTCTCAGAATGGACTCTCGCTGTTCCCTTTTGTTGCGTGGTTTCTGCTGAAGGTAAAGAATAGCAACATTCTCAGCAGGCAAGTCAGCATACTGTGCACAGGCAGGGAGAGAAACAATGCAATACTGTCCCCACACAAGAACGGAAATGAGCAAAGATGTTGCTGCAATTAGCCCTTTTTGAATGTCCCATCAAGATGTGTGAAAGAGAATTATTCTTTTGGGCATGTGTGGATTTACTAGCAAAGGTGTGACGGTATTAGAGAGGAGCTTAAAAGATTCACAGGGATGTGGGACTTCGGCTATGAAGAGAGATTGGAGAAGCTAAGACTGTTTTTTCTCAGAGAGGGAGAGGAGATTTGATCATGGTATTCAAAATCCTGAGGGGTCAAGGTAGCATAAGCAGGGAGGAACTGTTCCCATTATGAAAAGGATTGAGAAGAAGTGATGACAGATTTATGGTAATTACCAAAAGAAGCAATGGCGACATGTTGGAAAGCTTTCTCACAAAGAAAACAGTTAGGGCTGCTGCTAAGAAAAAGCTACCGATATTCCATCAATTCGAAAGAAGAGTTGAAAAATTGCTGGCAGTTGTGAGATCACACCTCAGCAAAAGTAAGCAGCTTCAGTTAGAGAGAGGAGTAAATGGGAATGGGAATGGGAATGAGGTGGGTGGGGGAGAAGGGTCAGTGAATGAAATGAGAAAAGGCCATGAGAGAAGGCTCTGTTCTCTTTAACCATGACTCAAGAATTAGTGGGCGACACAGTGGCACAGTGGTTAGCACCTCAGGCAATTGTCTATGTGGAGTTTGCACATTCTCCCAGTGTCTGTGTGGGGGTGCTCTGGTTTCCTCCCACAGTCCAAAGATGTGCAAGTTAGGTGTCTTGGCCATGCTAAATTGGCCGTAGTGTTGGGTATAGGGGAATGGGTCTAGGTGGGTTGCTGTTCCGAGGGTCGGTGTGGACTTGTTGGGCCAAAGGGCCTGTTTCCACGCTGTAAGTAATCTAATCTAATTATGTCACAGACTATTGTAATTCAACAATGCCAATAGATCTCGGAATTATATTTTTAAAAATTGGGCTTCATTCACTTACAATTATAGAGGGTTACAGCATTTGAGCCACTGAGTGTGCACCGGTCAAAATTTAATAAATAGCTATTCTAATCACATTTTCCAGCACTTAGCCTGTATACCTTGGCATTGCCAGTTCCTATCTAAGTTCTGCTTTAACGTTATGAGGGTTTCCATCTCTACCTCACTCAGGCAGAGAGTTACAGATTGCCACCATCCTCTGAGTGAAAAGGTTTTTCCTCACATCCCCAATAAACTTCTTGTCCCTTGTCTTAAATCCTTGTCCCAGTCATTGATCCTCCATCAAGGGAAAATATTCTTCCTGTCCACCCTGTCTGTGTGGCAGATACATATATAACATAGAACATTACAGCACAGTACAGGCCCTTCGGCCCTCGATGTTGCGCCAACCAATCATGTCCCCATCCTGATTCTCCTCTGCTCCTATTCTGTTTCACTGGTTCAAAATATTTTTCCTTACTTATAATTTTTCATAGTACTCCAGTGCCGCCCTGAGGGTGTGATGTCTTGTCAGTGGTACTATTTTCTGATAATATGCTAAGGCAAGGCCCCATCTTTTCAAAGATGGGTAAAATATCCATTCAAGTTAGAAACAGGAAATTTTCTACTATGGCCTAACCAATATTTAGGCTTCAATTAAGACTCTTTAAAAATTATGTAGTCATGTAGGCATTTTTTTTGTGGGATCTTGCAATACACAAATTGCTGGCACATTTCCTTATTGCAGCAGTGTCTAAATTTGTAAAATGTACTTAATTGGCAGCAAAATACTTTGGAATGTCCTGAAGTTGTGAAAAGCAGTGTTTTAGCAGAAATTCTTTCTTTAATTTGAAGACACTTAAAAGTGCAGTGATCTCTACTTAGAATCATAGAGTTGTACAGATCCTTGGGTTCAACTTGTCCCCACCGACCAATATCCTAAATTAATCTAGTTCCATTCGCCAACATTTGGCCCATATCTCTCTAAACCCTTTCTATTCATATACCCACCCAGATGCCTTGTAAATGTTGTAACTTGAATACTCTAATGTGAATTGACTCATTTAATGCTATTTCTTGTGAAAATCGCTTGCTACAAACTCTTAATGTAACTTGAATTTGGTGGGCTTAATCCAAAAGACTCAGGTGAACTAAGGTAACTGTGATGGAAAATATGGGTTACCTGGAATCAATAGCAATGTCATGAGGTATTACATTTCATGTATGCAAATAGATCCATGACTTGCATCATACAGATGGTTTATTAACCTGCAACACGATGAAGATATATTTGTTACAATTTCAGAGTTTATGATATCCATTAATAATATATACGAGGCTAATATGAAGCAGTGAAACCAAACCTCAGAATTGAGTTTGTGATATATTACAATCTTTTTCCATGCATCTCAGTTGACAATTACTTTAAATACGATCTTTCCGTGAATTTCTTCCTTACAGCTTTAAAAGTGTTAACTTGAAATTCCTCTTTCCTACAAACAACTAGCTTATTTTGTTGCTCGGATGTTCTCACATGCAATAAAGTTACAAACCTGACCCATTTGGATCAACTGCGTGGCTTGATCTGAGTTTTGCTCTCATGCTGGTGAATCATCATTACTTTTGTTTATTAAAATCTGTACTTGCTTTAAAAACCATGTGAAAAATTGCCAGTACACTACCATTTTCATTGGTACATTAAAAGTATTCAAGTATCTTTCTTAAATGTCATTAACTTCAAGATGACTGCTGTACATTTGAGTATTTTCTGCAAATATGACTTTCTGCTCCATTGTGGATATGCAACATGAAGTTGTATCCAATAAAAACATTTAGGAAGAGAAAAAGCTTGTATTTATGTAGAATTTTTTACAGCCTTAGCAAACTCTTTGCAACGAATGAATTAATGTTTGCAATGTAGACATTGTTGTTATGTAGTCAAACATGGCAAATAATTTACACACAGCCAGATTTCATCAGTAAACAATCAGGTAATATCAAAGTTAAAAATCACACAACACCAGGTTATAGTTCAACAGACAACACTGGCATCTCCAAATCAGGTAATATCAAGAGATGAATATTGGTCAGGGCACTAATATAACTCTCTGTATCTGCATATAATGCCATCTAAGCAACAACAACAACTTATCTTAATGTTACACCTTTAATATTACAAAATGTCTCAAGGTTCATCATTGGAGCATTATAAAACAAAGTATGACGCACATATTTGAAGGAGATGGTGGTATAGAGGTATAGAGGTAACATCACTGGACATATAATCCAGGGGCACAGGCTAACATTCTGAGGACATGCGTTCAACTACGACAATGGCAGGTCATGGAATGTAAATTATAATTAATAAAAATCTGGAATTGAAAGTTAGGTTCATGATGGTCTTAAGGTTTCAGTGGTTCATTCAGGAAAAGAGATCTGCCATTCTTACCTTGCCTATATGTGACTTCAGACCCACAATAATGGGGTTGGCTCGTAATTATTCTCTGAAATGGCCAAGCAAGCCATTCAGTTCAAGGGAAGTTCAGGGTGAACAGCAAACTCACATCTCCCATGAGAGAATACAGAAAAAGGCAATGATAGATCAGAAGACCAAAAGTCTGGTCAAAAAAGTAGATTTTATGGACTGCCTTAAAGTAGGGATGTGAGGTGGAGGGGTAAAGAGGTGTAAGGAGGGTATTCCTGAGCTTGAGGGCTGGCACTGCCACAGCCACCAATGATGGAGCAATTAAAACTGGGCATACACAAGTGGCCGCAATTAAAGCAGTGAAGATAAATAGGAAGGATCAAGACCTTTTGGAGAAAATTCTTTTGAATAAATTTCATACGCAGACTTTGAGTATTGACACGTTCAGTTCATGATATATATCACAGGGAGAGAGACAGAGACTAATACAAATGAATGGTCCTGAATACTCTGGGTTACAGAGTTCCGTGAATCTTTATAGTCTTACAAATAGCTGACCGTTAACTATAGGATGATAGACAGATATGGGGCATCTTGCATAACTTTAGACCTGGTCAAGTAGCATCTTGCTTTACAAAGGTTAGTAGTTGATAAACAGAACTTAGTTATGCGGTTAGACAATGCCTCATACAAAAAAGAAGAACTTTATCTATAGCTATGCAGGCATTGGTTCAAGGTCAGGTAGTAACAGAAATCTTGTAAACAATTCAGCTAAAATGGTTTCTTCAGGACAGACAATGAATATGTGACAAATTGGCTTCCATAAGACCACAGAGGGATTTGAAAACAATGCTAATCTTAAAACCCAGGCATTGTTTGACCAAGAGCCAAAGTGGGTCAGTGAGCATAGAGGTCAGCTAAATTGCAGGAATTGAGTCTGAGGTAATCTCTGTCTTACAGAAGGTAGAATGGGGGATGTACAATTCAGTGCAATAGTCAAGATTAGTTGTAACAAAGGCGTGAAAACGGACTTCAACAACTAATGAGACAGGGTGAGGTTGGGACAATGCTAAAGTGGAAATAGATGTCTGAACAATACCACAAATGCAAGGTTGGAAGTGTATCTTGAGATCAAATATAACACCAAGGTCATTATGAGCCTTGTTCTAATACCTTATAGGAGATAGTGAGGGCTGCAGATGCTGGAGAGTCAGAGTCGATAACGTGTGGCTCTGGAAGAAGCATGGCAGGTCAGGCAGCATCTGAGGAGCAAGAGAGTCAACAAATTGGGCATAGCCTTTCATCAAGCCTGACCTGCTGGGTTTTTTTCCAACTCCACACTTTATCGACTCGAACATCTCATCCCAAAGACAGTACAGTTTGTAGTTAAGGCTCTTTGTTATCTTTGCCACTCAAGGTGGATGGAGGCAACAGTTTTGTCCTGCTCATCAGTAAGCAGCATCTTAACAACTAATGGACAAGATTCAACAAAGCTTGGCACACTGATGGAGTATGGCCCAAGGACGAAGTGATATGCTTTTGGCAAAGCTGTGGATTTGGGTCCTGGAATTTTTTTAAAGGATCAATTAACATTGGCAGAATGGGTGAAATGACATTTTCCTTGAAAACATCATGGGTTACTTTATTTTGAACATCAGTGACTGGTTTAGAATGTTACGGATTGTCTCGGCTGTTATGGTGCAGTTTATTGCAGCTGTCAGAGCAGAATTTTCAGAGCAGATTATTGGAATTGACCTGCAGCCTCTTCAGTAAGCTGGATACTCTTACTGAAATAATTTAACTTTTCAAGTTTGTAATTACAGAGCATTAATCTGTATAGACTCGATGGGCTGAAGGGCCTCATCTGTCCTGTATGATTCTCTGATACTATGATTGAATCAATCAGGGAAAAGGCCCAAGGAACAGATGTGTAATTTAGTAATGCTGAGTTACCACAACATGGTAACAATCTTTTTAAAAAGTTGTTATTGCTCAGCATGTGGATGATGCTGTCAGGCCAGCACTATTATCCCATCCCTCATTGTTTGTCACAAAGTGGTAGTGAGCTGCCTTCTTCAACTTCTGCTGGCCATGTGGGGCAGGTACACTCACAGTGCTGTTTTGACTGTACCTTTACATATATTCTATAACCTCATAACGTGGCATTAGCTGCCCTTCCAAAGTAAACAGTTCAGATTAGACAAGGATAAATAAATCTGATGCTCCATGTTTCCTTGATGTCTTTTGAACTCCACCTTCTTTGACCTTGCTGGGATGAATTGCCACACAAACAGCAATTCTTTGTTTCGGGCTTTGAAGCAGTATTCAGCAAACAGTCCTTCCTGAAACCAGTATCAGGTGACATGACGCTGTGAAGCAGTTTCATTTGTTTCACTTTACGTTTCTATTGTCAAATAGTTGCAACTTAAGGAGTGCGAAAAGAACCAGGAAAACTGATATCATCAACAACACCGACTGTAACAGCACCCTCCAGCTTTCCAGGGCTCATCTTGGTTATTTCTTCAAAATGTAAAGGACATTGCTTGCAGATGGGACCAGGAGCTGAATGGAACGCAATGTGACAACAGATGCAGATAGTTCAGATGTGTAATCCTGACATGTTCCCTGTACTACCTCGAGTCAGCCATGCCTCAGTGGTAGAACACTGCATTTGGCAATACTCCCCAATTCTCATAGAATGCCAATTTTGAGAGGAGTTGTTAGCAGTTGTCTGTCAGCAGTAAACAATTATATGGCGTAATTTTGTAGAAGATCAGAGAGAAATTGTGGTGCCATAATAATGTTCCGTAAGTAATAATTAGGCAAATGGTCAAGGACATGGGTTCATATTACAGAGGAGGAAGTGCTGGATGTCTTGAAATACATAAAAGTGGATAAATCCCCAGGACCTGATTAGGTGTATCCTAGAACTCTGTGGGAAGCTAGGGAATTGATTGCTGGGCCTCTTGCTGAGATATTTGTAACATTGATAGTCACAGGTGAGGTGCAGGAAGACTGGAGGTTGGCTAATGTGGTGCCATTGTTTAAGAAAGGTGGTAAGGACAAGCCAGGGAACTATAGACCAGTGAGCCTGACCTCAGTGGTGGGCAAGTTATTGGAGGGAATCCTGAGGGACAGGATGTACATGTATTTGGAAAGGCAAGGACTTATTAGAGATAGTCAACATGGCTTTGTGCATGGGAAATCATGTCTCACAAACTTGATTAATCTTTTTGAACAAATAACAAAGAGGATTGATGAGAGAAGAGCAGTGGACGTCAACTATATGGACTTCAGTAAGGCATTCGACAAGGTTCCCCATGGGTGACTGATTAGCAAGGTTAGATCTCACGGAATACAGGGAGGACTAGCCATTTGGATACAGAACTAGCTCAAAGGTAGAAGACAGCGGGTGGTGGTGGAGGGTTGTTTCTCAGACTGGAGGCCTGTGACCAGTGGAGTGCCACGAGGATTGGTGCTGGGTCCACTAATTTTCATAATTTATATAAATTATTTGTATATGAACATAGGAGGTATAGTTGGTAAGTTTGCAGATGACACCAAAACTTGAAGTGTAGTGGACAGTGAAGAAGGTTACCTCAGATTACAATGAGATCTTGATCAGATGGGCCCATGGGCTGAGGAGTGGCAGATGGAGTTTAATTTAGATAAATGTGAGGTGCTGCATTTTGGGAAAGCAAACCTTAGCAGGACTTATACACTTAATGGTAAGGTCCTAGGGATTGTTGCTGAACAAAGAGACCTTGGAGTGTGATTCATAGCTCCTTGAAAGTAGAGTCACAGGTAGATAGGACAGTGAAGAAGGTGTTTGGTATGCTTTTCTTTATTGGTCAGAGCACTGAGTATAGGAGTTAGGATGTCATGTTGTGGCTGTACAGGACTTTGGTTAGGCCACCTTTGGAATATTGCGTGCAATTCTGATTTTTTTCCTATTGGAAGGATGCTGTGAAATTTGAAAGGGTTCAGAAAAGGTTTACAAGGATGTTGCCAGGGTTGGAGGATTTGAGCTGTAGGGAGAAGTTGAATAGGTTGGGACTGCTTTCTCTGGAGCATTGGAGGCTGAGGAGTGACCTTATAGAGGTTTATAAAATCATGAGAGGCATGGATAGGATAAATAGACAAAATCTTTTCCCTGCGGTGGGGGAGTCCAAAACTAGAGGGCATAGGTTTAGGGTGAGAGGGGAAAGATATAAAAGAGACCTAAGAGACAACTTTTTCATGCAAAGGGTGGTGTGTGTATGGAATGAGCTGCCAGAAGAAGTGGCGGAGACTGGTACAATTGCAACATTTAAAAGGCATTTGGATGGGTATATGAATAGGAAGGGTTTGGAGGGATATGGGCCAACTGCTGTCAAATTGAACTAGATTAGATAAGGATATCTGGTTGGCATGGACTAGTTGGACCGAAGGGTCTATTTCCATGCTGTACATCTCTGTGACTCTATGACTCTAAATCCTACCATGACCACTGGTCAAATTCAAAATAAATGACTAAATCTGGAGCATAATGTTAATCTCAGAAACTGTGACTATTACAATTGATTGTTATGCGAAAAAAAACACATTTGGTTCCCTTTAATGAGGGAAATCTAACATCTTTTGTCCTGTCTGGGCTACATGTGACCCCAGACCCACAGCAATCTGGGAGACTCTGAACTGCCTTTAGAAACAATTGAGCAAGCCAAGGACAATTAGAGATGGGCATTAAATCCTGGCCTTGTCAACGATGCCCACATTCCATGAACAGAATTAAGAAAAAGGGAGTCTTCAGTATCCCAACCAGTATTGACAACTGGATTGTCTGTGAGGGAGAAAGATGAACCTATACTCCAAGGTTTCTTTGTTCAGCAACACTCCCCAGGGCCTTACCATTAAGTGTATAAGTCCTTCCCTGATTTGCCTTACCAAAATGCAGCACCTCACATTTATCTAAATTAAACTCCATTTGCTACTCCTTGGACCAGCTGATCAAGGTCCCATTGTACTCGGAGATAATCTTCAGCCCTGCCCACTATACCTCCAATTTTGGTGTCATCTGCAAAATTGCTAAACATACCTCCTATATTCACATCCAAATCATTTATGTAAATTGCAAAAAGTAGTGGACCCAGCACCAATCCTTGTTGGTCACAGGCCTCCAGTCCAAAAAGCAACCCTCCACCTTCTACCTACAAGCCAATTTTGTATCCAAATAGCTAGCTCTCCCCTGGATTCCATGTGAACTAAGTTTGCTAACCAGTCTATCATGTGGAACCTTGTTGAACATCTTTCTGAGGTCCATATATATAAATGTTCACCACTCTACCTTCATCAGTCTTCTTTGTTACATCATGAAAAAAGTCAATCAAGTTAGTGAGACATGATTTCCCACACATAAAGCCATGATGACTATCCCAAATCAGTCATTGCCTTTCCAAAGACAAACATTCTTCAGGAATGCAATTTAGTTTTGATAAGTTTGCAATCCTAAGCAGGTAAGAGGCCATAAGCTGTAGGAAAGGCTAATGAGGTTTGTGCTTTTCAGTTGCAATCTTGTTAAACAGCTATTGATGTTATAACAACAAACACTTTTAAATCATTGATTTGCATTGGAGGTGGTACCACAGGTAGCAGGACAGGAACAAATACAGAGAATCCTGGAGAAATTCATCAGGTCCAGCAGTGTCAGTGGAGAGAGAAACAAAGTTAACATTTCAAAACCAGTATCATTCTTTTTAAGAACTCAAAGGCACTGGAAAACATTTTTTTTAATAACCTTTTGCCAGAGACAGAGGGGGCAGATATTCTCGATGCCCAGTACAAAGGGCTCATTCGGCTTGGTGAAAGAGAAAAAGAGATGTAAAATGGATGTAAATTAAGGTGTTAAAGGAGGAAATTAAACAAGCCATGGCATCTCAGGAGGGAACACAATGTGGGGTCAGGACCTGGGTGAGGTTCAGATGTCAGGGACCCAACTGCAAAACAAAAGCCCTGCCCAGAGAGTGAGCCCCTGGCTGGAGACTTGACCCAGGTTAAATTACAGCCCTCTTTCCTTCCCACACCTGCTATGCATTTTCCAAAAATTTGTTTCAGATTTTCTTAATTTGCTTTGTGCTTAGCGTCATGAAGCCATAAGATGTACAGCATGGAGAGACCCTTCAATCCATTCGTCCATGCCGACCAGATATCCTAAATTAATCTATTTCCATTTGCCAGCATTTGGCCCATATCCCTCGAAACGCTTCCAATTCATATACCCATCCAGATGCCTTTTCAAAGTTGTAATTGTTCTTTGTCTATCTATTGGATCTTCTTCTCAGGATAGATTCCCGGGATCCATCTCACATGTCAATAAATTAAAACATCCAAAATAAAAACAGAAGGTGCCAAAAGGTAGCATTTGCGAAAAGAGATTAAATGCTTCAGGCCAGAGCTGAAATTAAACTGTATTGCTGAGATCTATTATTAAGCTGATAGCCCAGACATTTTTTGCAATAGATAAATGACTAAGCAATTCCACCTGGGGAAGGCACTGATTCAGTTCCGAACCTGTGCTGTTAGTCAGCTGTAATTAAGATGCCAATGGAGATGCATGATTAGCCATGAGACTGAGGAGCCAGGAAGAAGATTGTTATGGTAAAATCTTACTGAATGTGGTCAGGACAGAATTGGGCACAGCGGGTGTGAGTAACCTCTATGCTTGGAGAGTGCCAAAGGGACTATTAAATGATTCAACTGCAGTTTTTCACCAAGGTGTCTCGCCTCCATGAGATAGGCAACAAAGCCATCCCTCGAAATGAAGGTTTTCAAAAATTAAAACCCATTCTGAGGAAGGGTCACTGAACCAGAAACGTTAACTCTGACTTCTCTCCACAGATGCTGCCAGACCTGCTGAGCATTTCCAGCAATGTCTGTTTTTGTTTCAAATATTAAAATCTGCTATGGGTGAAGAGCTGGAAGGAAATCTGTTGCTATGACAACATACGAAGCCTGTTTTTGGGGATGAGGAACTCAGAATGCAAAAGACAATGGAACACACCACAAATCTAAAAGAAATGTCTTTCATTTTTATTGTGGGAGTAGATGCTCAAGAGAATCAGTGTGACCCCATGTTTCTCAGCTTCATGAGAAACGATATGATCACCAAAGGCTGTTAATTGGTTTTGGACAAAGTTAGAAGTCACACACCACCAGGTTATAGTCCAACAGGTTTACGTGAAATCACAAGCTTTCGGAGCACTGATTCTTCATAAGATCACCTAATGAGGGAGCAGCGCTCTGAAAGCTTGTGACTTCAAATAAACCCCTGTTGGACTATAACCCGGTGGCTTGTGACTTCTAACTTTCACTTATTACACACTGTACCTTTTCCCCATTGTAAGGTAGAGCTTAAACTGAATTTGAGCTGGAGTCAGCTTTGCAATTTTGAGCTTAGCTATTAATTCAAAACTGGAGCCAGTCAGAAATGTGATTGGATGATTTGAAACCGTGTTAGATCTTTGTTGGGAACCCAACTTGATCAGGCAGTACAAGCATTATTTTCACTAACTACCCAATGCAATCAAACACATACTCAAGGCGTCCCCACATAATGGCTGTGCACCCATTTCTGATGAGACATGTACAATGTTATAAAATACAGCAGTGATTAATTCAAAAAAGATTATCTCTTACTCCCTTGCATATCACGATGAACAGAAGGTAATTGAAAATTATTGATCAGACAAATTGGTTGTGCAATGGTATGACATGAGGAAACCTCCTCTCCTATGTTTTACCACAAAATGCTGTAGTTGCAGAATTTGATGAGCTTCCAACAACAGGGATAGAAACAACTTAAGAAACTTTTGGACTGTTACAGAGAACCTCAACAGAATGCATGTGCTGCATTTCTCCTTGCCCCACATCTCCTCCACTTCCCGCTCCTCCGCCCTTGAGCCCCGCCCCTCCAACCGCCACCAGGACAGAACCCCACTGGTCCTCACCTACCACCCCACCAATCTCCATGTACAGCGCATCATCCGCCGTCACTTCCGCCACCTCCAAACGACCCCACCACCAAGGATATATTTCCCTCCCCTCCTCTATCAGCTTTCCGTAGAGACCACTCCCTCCGCGACTCCCTTGTCAGATCCATACCCCCCACCAACCCAACCTCCACTCCCGGCACCTTCCCTTGCAACCGCAGGAGGTGCAACACTTGCGCCCACACCTCCCCCCTCACTTCTCTCCAAGGCCCCAAAGGAAACTTCCATATCCGCCACAGATTCACCTGCACCTCCACCCACATTATCTACTGCATCCGCTGCAGCCGGTGTGGCCTCCTCTATATTGGGGAGACAGGCCGCCTACTTGCGGAGCGATTCAGAGAGCACCTCTGGGCCACCCGGATGAACCAACCCAATCACCCTGTAGCACAGCATTTCAACTCCCCCTCCCACTCCACCGAGGATATGCAGGTCATTGGACTCATCCACCGCCAAACCACAACAACGCGACGGTCTGAGGAGGAGCGTCTTATCTTCCGACTGGGAACCCTCCAACCACAGGGGATGAACTTGGACTTCACCAGTTTCTTCATCCCCCCTCCCCCCACCTTGTCTCAGCCGAATCCCTCCAGCCCGGCACCGCCTTCCTGACCTGCAGTCTTCTTCTTGACCTCTCCGCCTCCACCCTACTCCGACCTATCACCCTCACCTTGACCTCTTTCCACCTATCACATTTCCAACGCCCCTCCTCCAAGTCCCTCCTCCCTACCTTTTATCTTCTCCTGCTGAACACTCTCTGCTCATTCCTGAAGAAGGGCATGTGCCCGAAACGTCGAATCTTCTGTTCCCTAGATGCTGCCTGACCTGCTGTGCTGTTCCAGCAATAAAGTTTCAGCTTTGATCTCCAGCGTCTGCAGACCTCACTTTCTCCTTTCTCCTTGCCCCCACTCACATTCCTGACAATTCTATCGATCAATCTTCAACCAAAATATTTTTAAATCCTGGACAAAGCCAGATATTATTGGAAAAATTCAGCAGGTCTGGCAGCATCTGTGGAGAGAAAACAGATGTAATGTTTTGGGTCCAGTGACCCGCCTGATAGTAGCTAGGGGAAGGTTGGTATATATACGCTAGAGAAGGTGGTGGTGGGGGGGGGAGGGGGGGCAGTACGGTGACAGCCTGGGTGAATGAGTAACTGTAAATGGGGACCATTTGTAGCTGCCAATGGACTGTGGGTGGTAGCAGCCCATGTGATGACAAGGCCTGGTGTGTGGAGGTTGGGTAAGGAAATGGGAGAAGGTGCTCAGGTCCTAAGATTGTTGAACTCGGTATTGAATCCTGAAGGCTGCAGGGTTCCCAAGTGGAAAACGAGATGCTGTTCTTCCAGCTTGCACTGAGCTTCAGTGGAGCACTGCAGCAAGCCTGAAACAGAGACGTTGGCCAGGGAACAGGGGGTGTGTTGAAGTGACAGGCAACTGGAAGCTCAGGGTCATTTTTGACAACAGAGCAACTTCTGTTTTTGTTTCTGATTTCCAGCATCCGCACTCCTATAGTATTTTATTCTAAAATCCTTTTTCTTTTTCCTTATCAATCTTTGTCTTCTCTTCTTCCAGACTCGAAATCTGGGCTGGTGTGACACAGAGAAAGACGTGGCGTGTCCTTCATTAACAAGTGTCACCTTTCTACTCAACCTTACTGGTCACCACAACTGGCTGCTTTGGCCAGCACATGATATTTTACAGTAACCATTCAAGTCAGGAACACTGTGCTGAATTTATTTTATTCTAACCCATACCTACTGATGAAATTTGTAGATGCTGTTGGGTCAAGCCCCTCTTCCAGACTTGAGTGCAACAATCTAGATTCATACTCCAGTTCTGAGGGGGTGCTGCTCTGTCAGGGTCACTGACTTATGGGTGAGACATTATAATGTGGTCCTGTGGATCATTACTCTCTATACATTTTGCAAACTTGGAAATGGGCCAAACAGCAACACTTTCGAACCTGAGAAATGTCTGGTCTAACACCAATGACACTGGAAAAGCGAGGTATCTCAAAGATTTGAATAATGGGTTAAGCAATTAACTTCACGCAGCTGTTAGGTTGTGGCCATGTGAATGGCACTTTGTGTTAGTGGGATTGCTGTCACTCAGAAAAGACATCTTGTCAATCGTACAATTGAACAACATTATGTCTGAATTTCGACACTGGTGTAATGCCAGCTACACTGAATCAAACAGCAGGTTCCTTGCTACAGGCAGAGTACAGGCCATACTCAACCAGCCCAGGTTTACAAAACCCAAAACAAAGCCTCTAATATCAGATATGATTCTCCAATAGGGCAGAATGATTGTGAATGGGGCCACAGCTTTATTAACAACCAATTTCTGATAACCATTGGAGCTCATAACATAGTGTGTTTATTCTTTCTTAAAGTAACACACTCATATGCTAGAGCTCGTTACCTGTAAACAAAAGGAACATGTTCAAGCCTTGCCTTTTTATTTGTACTCCTCAGGACCTTGCAGTGCCCATAATTTCTTGTGGCAACACCTCAACCAATCAAACTTGACCTGTCAGCCAACTAACCTTCCTTCTGTAGTATAACTTGTTATGATCATTTGAAATTTGGCTTTCTTGTGCTTGTCCTGACAGGTGAAAAATACTAGTCTGAAAATGCCCGATCTTGTCTGATCTCGGAAGCTAAGCAAATGCAGGCCTGGTTAGTACTTGGATGGGAGACTGCCTGGGAATACCAGGTGCAGTAGGCTTGGGGTGGCGTGTGGCTCAGTGGTTAGCACTGCTGCCTCACAGCACCAGGGTCCCAGCTTCAATTCCAGCCTTGGGCAGACTGTCTGTGTGGAGTTTGCACATTCTCCCTGTGTCTGTGTGGGTTTCCTCCCACAGTCCAAAGATGTGCAGGTTAGGTGAATTGGCCACGCTAAATTACCCGTAGTGTTAGGGGAATGGGTCTGGGTGGGTTGCTCTTCAGAGGGTCAGTTTGGGCTGAAGGGCCTGTTTCTACACTGAAGGGAATCTAATCTAAAAAAACCCTTCAGTAACTCTTTGCTCTCGTTTTGACAAGATTCACTTTTATACCAGGTTGTAGGTAAAATACGTTTGCCGGGAGCTAGCATGAAAATAATGTTCTTCTGTGTTGTAACCATTCTGTGATTCTAGGATTGCAACATCCCCAGTTAAAGGCTGTAAATCTTCAATCATGGGACTAATTTGAACTTTTGGTGATAGTGTAAGTTAGCTACAATTTACACTGGTCTCCCTATTAAAGTCCTGTTCCCTCCACCCCCAACCTCCCCCACTCTTGCAGTAAGTATATTTGGAATAAACTTCTCAGACTCCTTTGGAAACCATAATGAATATTTACTGCATCATTAAGTATCTGTTCTTTCCTTATAACAGATAATGAGGCCATTTGCTCGAGGCAAGAACTACTTAGATGTTTGTTAAGCACAAATTGAACACAGAGTTCTTCTGAAAATACAATAAATCTGTTGCAGTTAAGGTGAAATGCAGTATTTTATTGCAAATTTCACATGTGTATGCAAATTCCTTTCTGTGGAAACAACGAGCCTCAAAGTTGGAATGAATGTTTAAATCTCTCTGTCTCCTTTGTTGAGAAATAAGATGCAAAGGAAGCTTTGCTTTCTCAAAACATCAGCAGTAAAGTTGCAACTGCCTCGGGCCCCATTTTCTGCACCCGAAACCCTGCAGCCTCTCCCAACTCCTTCACCTTCTCAAAGCCCACCTCTTTGTCTAAAGTTTAGGGTCATCTCTCCTCATATCTCCTTCATCGATTCTGTATATTATCGTTTTCTTACCCTCCGGTGAAGCAGCTGGTGGCCAGAGAAATGGAAGCTATTGTGAGTGTAAACTTGTCATTATCTCTGTTAACAAAACAAAATGGAAATGTACGCTGGTGAGAATTGTCCACAACCTTTCTATTGTTTACTTTTTTAGGTTGCTGTGGAAATATCCAGACCAACCTTTACTGCAGCTCAGAATGCTTCAGCACAGAAAGAGACCATTGAACCCAGTGTACCTGCACTATCTCCGTCTTAGCAGAGCTATCTATTGGTTGTCAGTGGTAAGGCTCGTGGTTGGAATGCCATCAAGGCTTTGGAGTATTGCTTTTTTAGATTAGATTAGATTACATTACAGTATGGAAACAGGCCCTTCGGCCCAACAAGTCCACACCAACCCGCTGAAGCGCAACCCACCCATACCCCTACATTTACCCCTATACCTTACACTACAGGCAATTTAGCATGGCCAATTCACCTGACCTGCACATCTTTGGACTGTGGGAGGAAACCGGAGCACCCGGAGGAAACCCACGCAGACACGGGGAGAACGTGCAAACTCCACACAGTCAGTCGCCTGAGGCGGGAATTGAACCCAGGTCTCTGGCGCTGTGAGGTAACAGTGCTAACCACTGTGCCACCGTGCCGCCCACTTGTGTGTGTGGAATGAGCTGCCAGAGGAAGTGGTGGAGGGTGGTACAATTACAACATTTAAAAAGGCAATCTTTGGTGTAACGTGCCAGAGATGAATCCAGGATCTGCTGCTCCTGTGGAAGGCTCACAGAAAGTGTGTCTGGAGAAGATCGATGAACAAGATGCTGATTCTCCATCGAGCAAGTGGAAGATTGTAAACCGTGCTTGCGATTTCTGGAGGAGCCTCCCTCTGTGGGCTGGTGGCATCAGATGGATGGAACACCCCCTATTACTCCACCCTGAGGGAGTGGCATTTCTATACAGACCAACAAAATGGTTCCTTTCTGAACACTACGCACGGATGAAACTATATTTAAAAAAATATAATTCAACAACAACTTGCATTTATCTTTCTTTTCTTCTTTCGGCTCATTCCCACAGATTGTGGCATATGAGGCCAACATACATATGACAATGGCTACATTTTCTGGGTCAGGCCACTAACCCGAGGTGGCCAGGGAGAGGGGTGAGCGCTGATGGGGGACCTCAGGTCAATGATGGCAGTCCAGGAGACTTTTATTCAGGTGATTAACCTGAAAGGGTTAATGTGGGAAACTGCATTAAACTCCACCCAGTCTGATGACATCACACAATCATGAATGGGGACACCAGGAGATTAGATTTGAATCCCAAAGGTGTAAATTTGTCGCCCATATCTCCCAATCATCTGTGTACCAGTGTCTTACACCTAATTGCTATCACACAATAGACTATATCTTGTTGAAGACAGGAGTTTTGTCGAGTTAGGACTCTTTCTTGTTGTTGTTCCTGCATCCCTGTAAAACAAATTGGTCCTTTGGCCTACTCTAAGGAAAGGAAAGGTGGCACCATCCCTTACACCTGATATCCGAATGCTGCAGGCAGTGAACAGATCTATATGTGGATCACCAACCTCTTTGGCTACATTATGAATTCACTTTCAACCTGAGTCCTAGTGTGGGACTCGATCCTGGAGCTTTTGGGTCAGAGGCAGGGACACTAACTGCTGTGCCACATAACCTCCTAACTGCATTAATTTAGCATCTTTAATGTAGTGAAATGTTCCCAAGTCGCTTTGCAGGAGCATTAATATCACACAAGATGGATATATGTGTATGTAAGAATTGCGTGGAGTGAAAGCAATATCCAAATTACCTGGTTGAAAATATGAAGAAAACTAAAAATAACAGATCACACTAAAAGCTCTGAGTGGGTCAGGTAGTATATCTGTGGAGGAAACTGAGGGGATTGGTCAAACAGGTTCTACTGTTTAATTATTCTCACCCTGTGTTCTCACACAGCAAGTGGTTCGGATCTGGATCTGTGTTGTACATTATAGACGTATGTTAGAAGCAATCAAAGCAGTCAAGAGCTGAATTGGATTATTATTTGAATTGAAATGAGGACTGTGGGAGAAGGGAGGAAAGTGACAGTAAATATATTGTTCCAATGGACTGGTGCCATTGTGATTGGCTGAATGGCCTCCTTGGTGTTGTGACAATTCTGTGATATCTCCCCTGTGCTGGCTGGCCTGAAGAGTGTTTCCAGTGCATAGAAAACGGATACTGCTGAAAATTACATTTCTGCACCTACAGATGGCACTAATTCCCTACTAAAGCCATGTCTGTCCAAGCTTCTTTTCAAAAGCACTGCACACAAGACTACGAGTGCCAAACAATATTAGCAGCAAGTGTTAGGCAGAGCTGAGTGATCCCACATGCAATAGATCAGATCTAAACTCTGAAGTCCTGTCTCATCCAGCAATGAATGTTGGTGAACAATTAAACAACTCACTGGAAGGTGAGGCTCCACAAATATCCCCATCCTCAATGATGATATGGGGGTGTTGGTGTTGGACTGGGGTCGACAAAGGTAAAAATCACACAACATTAAGTTATACTCCAACAGGTTTATTAGAAGCACTACCTTTCAGAGCGGTGCTCCTCCATCAGTAGCTGTGGAGCAGGAACAGATTTCTGTGTCTTATGATCCTGCTCCACAGCTACCCGATGAAAGAGTGGTGCTCCGAAAGCTAGTACATCCAAATAAACCTGTTGGACTATAACTTTGTGTTGTGCGATTATTAACTTTATCCTCAAAGATGTAAGAGCACAACACATCAGTGCAAAAGATAAGGCTGAAGCATTCACAGCAGCCAGAAGTGCCAAGTGGGTAATGCATATTGACCTCCTCCAGTGGTCCCCAGCATCAAAGATACAGGTCTTTAGCCCATTTGATTCACTCAATGTGTTATCAAGAAACAGCTGGAGACACTGGAAACTGCAAAGGCTGTGGGCCCTGATAACATTCCGGCAACAGTACTGAAGACTGGTGCTCCAGAATTTCCTGCCTCCCTTGCAAAGCTGTTCCAGTACAACACTTGCACCTACCAAATAATGTGGAAAATTGCTCTGATACATCCTATACATAAAAAGCAGGATAAATCCAATCCAGTCAATTCCCACCCCATCATTCTACTCTCGATCATCAGTAAAGTGTTGGAAGGTGTCACCAACAGGGCTATCAAGCAGTACCTGCTCAGCAATAATTTGCTCCGTGACACCCAGTTTGGATTCTGCCAGGGCCACTCAGGTCCTGACCTCATTACAGCCTTGGGTCAAACATGGACAAAAGAGTTGAATTCCAGAGGAGAGGTGAGAGTGACAGTCCTTGATATCAAGGCTGCATTTGACCAAGTGTGGTGTCAAGGATCCCTTGCAAAACTGGAATCAATGGGCATCAGGTGGCAGTGTCTCTACTGGCTGGAGTCATACCTGGCACATACGAAGATGGTCGTGATAGTTGAGGGTCTGTTATCTCAGCTCCAGGACATCTCTGCAGGAGTTCCTCAGGGAAGTGTCCTAGGCCCAAATAGCTTCAGCGGCTTCATTAATAACCTTCCTCCGTCATAAAGTCAGAAGTGGGGATTATCACCAATGATTGCACAATGTTCAGTACCATTTGTGACTCCTCAGATACGGAAGTAGTGCATATTCAACTGCAATAAGATCCGGACAGTATCCAGGCTTGGGCTAACAAGTGGCAAGTAACATTCACACCACACTAATGCCACGCAATGAACATCCCCAATAAGCTAAATCTAACCACTGCCCTTAGTGAAGGTGCCATTGGGAAGTAGTGACCATAATACAATAAGCTTCAATCTGCAATTTGAGAGGGAGAGGGTACAATTGGAAGTGGCAATATTTCAGTAGAATAAAGGGAACTAAGGAGCTATGAGGGAGGAGCTGGCCAAAGTTCAATGGTGCAATACCTTAGCAGGGACGACAGTGGAGGAACAATGGCAGATATTTTTGTGTATAATGCAGAAGATGCAGGATCAGTTTATTCCAAAAAGGAAGAAAGATCCTAGGAGGAGGCATGGGTGGCCATGGCTGATGAGGGAAGTTAAGAAACATATAAAGTCAAAAGAGAAAAAGTATAACATAGCAAAGATAAGTGGGAAAACGGAGGACTGGGAAGCTTTTAAAGAACAACAGAGGATAACTAAGAAGGAAATACGCAGAGGTAAAATGAGGTACAAAGGTAAACTGGCCAAAAATATAAAGGAGGATAGTAAAAGCTTTTTTAGGTATGTGAAAGGCAAAAAAATGGTTAAGAGTAAAATTGGGCCCTTGAAGACAGACACAGGGGAATATATTACAGGGAACAAAGAAATAGCAGAAGGATTGAATTGGTACTTCAGATCTGTGTTCACTGGGAAAGACACGAGCAATCTCCCTGAGGTAACAGTGGCTGAAGGACCTGAACTGAAGGGAATTTATATTTGCCAGGAATTGGTGTTGGAGAGACTGTTAGGTCTGAAGGTTGATAAGTCCCCCGGGGCCTGATGGTCTACATCCCAGGGTACTGAAGGAGGTGGCTCGAGAAATCGTGGATGCGTTGGTGATTATTTTCCAGAGTTTGATAGATTCGGGATCAGTTCCTGCGGATTGGAGGGTGGATAATGTTGTACCACTTTTTAAGAAAGGTGGGAGAGAGAAAGCAGGAAATTATAGACCAGTTAGTCTGACCTAAGTGGTGGGAAAGAAGCTGGAGTCAATTATAACGGATGAAATTACGACAGGATAGGTCAGAGTCAGCATGGATTTATGAAGGGGAAATCATGCTTGACTAATCTTCTGGAATTTTTTGAGAATGTAACTCTGAAGATGGACGAGGGAGATCCAGTAGATGTAGTGTACCTGGACTTTCAGAAAGCTTTTGATAAAATCCCACATAGGAGATTAGTGAGCAAAATTAGGGCACATGGTATTGGGGTAAAATACTAACTTGGATTGAAAGTTGGTTGGCTGACAGGAAACAGTAGTGATAAATGGCTCCATTTCAGAATGGCAGGCAGTGACCAGTGAGGTACCGCAGGGATCAGTGCTGGGACTGCAGCTTCTTACAATATATATTAATGATATAGAAGCTGGTATAAGTAATAACATTAGCAAATTTGCTGATGATACAAAGCTGGTGGCAGGGTGAAATGTGAGGAGGATGTTAGGAGATTACAGGGTGATCTGGACAGGTTAGGTGAGTGGTCAGATACATGGCAGATGCAGTTTAATGTGGATAAATGTATGGTTATCCACTTTGGTGGCAAGAACAGGAAGGCAGATTACTACCTAAATGGAATCAATTTAGGTAAAGGAGCAATACAAAGAGATCTGGGTGTTCTTGTACACCAGTCAATGAAGGCAAGCATGCAGGTACAGCAGTTAGTGAAGAAGGCTAATAGCATGCTGGCCTTCATAACAAGAGGGATTGAGTATAGAAGCAAAGAGGTTCTTCTGCAGCTGTGCAGGGCCCTGGCGAGACCACACCTGGGGTATTGTGTGCAGTTCTGGTTTCCAAATTTGAGGAAAGACATTCTGGCTATTGAGGGAGTGCAGCGTAGGTTCACGAGGTCAATCCCTGGAATGGCGGGACTATCTTATGTTGAAAGATTGGAGCTACTGGGCTTGTATACCCTTGAGTTTAAAAGACTGAGAGGGGATCTGATTGAGACATATAAGATTATTAAAAGATTGGACACTCTGGAGGCAGGGAACATGTTTCCGCTGATGGGTGAGTGCCGAACCAGAGGACACAGCTTAAAAATGCGGGGTAGACCATTTAGGACAGAGATGAGGAGAAACGTCTTCACCAGAGAGTGGTGGCTGTGTGAAATGCTCTGCCCCAGAGGGCAGTGGAGGCCCAGTCTCTAGATTTGTTTAAGAAAGTGTTGGATAGAGCTCTCAAGGATAGTGGAATCAAGGGTTATGGAGATAAGGCAGGAACAGGATACTGATTAAGGATATTCAGCCATGATCATATTGAATGGTGGTGCAGACCTGAAGGGCAGAATGGCCTACTCCTGCACCTATTGTCTATTGTCTATTAACATTCAATGGTATTAGGATTACTGAATCCCACACCATAAATATCCTTGGGGTTACCATTGACCAGAAATTCAACTAGAATGACAGCATAAACATGGTGGCTACGAGGGCAGGTCAGAGGCTAGGAATACGGCAGTAAGTAACACACCTCCTGACTCCTCAAAGCCTGTCCACAATCTACAAGGCACAAGTCAAGAATGTGATGGAATACTCCTACTTGCCTGGATGGGTGCAGCTCCAACAACATGCAAGAAACGTGATACCATCCAGGACAAAGCAACCTACTTGATTGGCACCACATCCACAAAGATCCATTCCCTGTACCACCAACCATCAGTAGTGGCAAGTACTATCTACAAGGTCATATTGCAGCTGTACAGGACATTGGTGAGGCCACTACTGGAATACTGTGTACAATTCTGATCTCCCTGCTATAGGAAGGATGTCGTGAAACTTGAAATAAATTCTGGGCAATAAATTCTGATTCAGTCGCTGACACCCATCTCCCAAGAATAAAAAAGAAACTTAAAAATGAAATAATTATATCAGGTGCAATGATAAACGGCAGGACTGGGATATTTCTGACTCCAAACCTTCCTAACTCTGTGGTAAACATTGCTGAATGTATCCCATCCTAATAAGGATATCACTTCTCATTGCTGGAGTTTGATGTTAATGTTGTTTTGTGTACAGGGGTTGGGAGGAACTGTTTAGGTAGAACTCTTAAATAGAATGTGAGTGTATTTCACCTTTCCCTGAACAGTAAGATTCCCTGAACTACTCTTCGTCATTTACATAAATGATTTGGATGTGAGCATAAGAGGTACAGTTAGTAAGTTTGCAGATGACACCAAATTGGAGGTGTCGTGGACAGTGATGGAGGTTACCTCAGATTACAATGGGTTCTTGAGCAGATGGGCCAATGGGCTGAGAAGTGGTAGATGGACTTTAATTTAGATAAATGTGAGGTGCTGCATTTTGGAAAAACAAATCTTAGCAGGGCTTATACACTTAATGGTAAGGTGCTAGGGAGTGTTGCTGAACAAAGAGACCTTGGAGTGCAGGTTCTTGAAGGTAGAGTTGCAGGTAGATAGGATAGTGAAGACGGCGTTTGGTATGCTTTCCTTTATTGGTCAGAGTATTGAGAACAGGAGTTGGGAGGTCATGTTGCAGCTGTACAGGACATTGGTTAGGCCACTGTTGGAATATTGCGTACAATTCTGGTCTTCTTCCTATCGGAAGGATGTTGTGGAACTTGTAATGGCTCAGAAAAGATTTACAAAGATATTGCCAGGGTTGGAGGATTTGAGCTACAGGGAGAGATTGAATGGACTGGGGCTGTTTTCCCTGGAGCGTCGGAGGCTGAGGGGTGACCTTATAGAGGTTTATAAAATCATGAGGGGCATGAATAGGAAAAATAGACAAAGTCTTTTTCCTGGGGTTGGGGAGTCCAGAACTAGAGGGCATAGGTTGAGGGTGAGAGGGGAAAGATACAAAAGAGACCTAAGGGGCAACTTTTTCACACTGAGGGTGGCATGTGTGTGGAATGACCTGCCAGAGGAAGTGGTGGAGGCTGGTACAATTGCAACATTTAAGAGGCATCTGGTGCGTATGTGAATAGGAAGGGTTTGGAGGGATATGGGCCGGGTGCTGGCAGGTGGGACTAGATTGGGTTGAGATATCTGGTCGGCATGGACGGGTTGGACCGAAGGGTCTGTTTCCATGCTGTACATCTCTATGAGTCTGTGACTTTATGAGTAGGGAGAGCAATCCCCACAATCTGCCCCTTCTGCTTCATGATGCTAGTGGAATAAATTTAGGGAATTCTGTGCTAAATGTCTGCTCCCATGCAAGATCGTCCTGTTCTGTTTCTAATGGCCGAGCCTTGGAGCTCCTAATGGATTGGTCTTTGTTTATGGCAGGTACTGCAGTGGCTGGAGATTACAATCTGCAGTCTAGCTGGCCAGGAGACTTCCCCACTGCTGGGGAATTGGGAGGATTTACAAGCTGATGATTAACCCATTCAGCCACATTACAAAAAGCATCTTCAGTGGCCAACATCTCTTGGCCTGAGCTTCAAACTCAGGGCTATCTTTGAGCCCCAAGACCTGCAATCTAATTAGCTGTGTGAAAACATTCAACATAATGGCAGTCAGTTTATAGACATTTTCTCTATAAACTTTAGCGATGTGGCGATTATTATTTTGCAACTGATAATAGCCAGACAATCTGTTTCCTTAATGATGTTGGTTAGGGGATAAATAAAAATTACCCAGAGCCTTGGTGAATCCCTGACCTGCTCTTCTTAGATCTTTAATGTCCATTTCAGAATGAGATAGTGTCTTGGTTCAAGCAAATAAGATGATTAATTAATACACTGAGGCATTCTCTGCAGTGTTGTTCAGTGAGTGAAATACAAAGTGAGGATGGACAATGGCAGATGGGGAGTTAGCAGTAGGCAAGGGAATTGACCCTCATCTGAAGAGAGGAGGTGGCAAAGCTGGAGTTTGTAGAGTAGAGGCATCTTGTTGTGGAGAAGATGCCAATGATGCTACTATCACAAGTTCTGAAGCTTTGTTCAAACTTGGACATGTCACAGATAGAGATAAATTAGAGTTTCTATGTTGATGGGTTGCTGTGAAATGGTAATTGGAAAGATTTATTTTTATGTTCCCTGGCATCTGTCTGGTTCAGTGTTTACACTGAAAAAACAACCAGACAGATAAAAAAAGGCACCTTAATGTTTGTCTGTCATGTGTGATTATGTGAGAGTTTCAATAGTAATAAAGAACCAATCAGGAATGGGAACTTACAGATTTTAGTGATACAAAGATTGAAAGCAGCATGTCATGTGGACTACATGAAAACAAAATTACCAATACTTTATGAGACATCAGGCTCCTTTTTTTTAAACTGGCGGCCAATTTCCTGCACAGTTTCGGATCCAAATGCTGCCTGTAGGTAGACAAGTGGGGTCTGTTTGCAGAGCAAGCAACATGACAGCATGGCACCTCTCTGGAATGTTTACTCTCATTAAGCAGTGCAGGTAGTGGGAGGTTCAGGGAGGCAACCTACCACTGGAATGTCAGAGAGCCTTACAGCACAGGAGCAGGCTTGAGATGGTTATTTAAAAATATACCGGCTGACAATGTTGCATTATTTCCTGAAAGCCTGTGTGGTTATTTTGCCCCCTGTTAGTCCATGTACAGTTTTTAGTAAAGTTTCTGATAAAATTTATGTGGTAAACCAGAGTAATTCATCGCCACCAATGAGCTCCAATTTGAAACAAAATATACTAGAGTATACACTGTTGCCCACTGTTCCAACTTAACAAAATGAGCAGTCATTTAAATTGGATTTCTTCTTCTGCTAAATGTTTTATGCCAGCTTTCTCCTCTCCTTTGCTTAAGGTGTCATATCCCTTGTTAAAGTTTGGAGAACTCTCTAACACCGTTGTCCTCAAAGTGTGATGTGCAATTATTCAGTGGTTGGTTATTAGAGTCTGGTAACTGATCTGGGCTCACTGTGTTTGATTAGTTAAGCCTAAGTATGAATTCAGTGTGAAAGTAAACACAGACAATGTGGGTCTTGTACTTCCAAATAAACCTGTTGGACTGTAACCTGGTCTTATGTGAGTTTTAACTTTGTCCCCTACAGTCCACCACCAGCACCTCCACATCACATGTCTTTTTCAGGTTGGAAAGACGTGACGAGTAGACTGTCACAAGGATCAGTCCTCGGGTCTAAATTCCTTATGATCTATGTCATTGACATGAAGGAGAGGGCAGAATGTAAATTATCCAAATTTGCTGATGATGCAAAAATAGATGGGAGGCTATGTTGTGTTGTGAATGTAAGGAATCTGCAAATGGATATAGATAGGTTGAATGAATGGGAAAAAGCTTGGAGTTTAGTGTTTGAAAATGTGAAGTGGGTACAATTAAACATTGAAAAGGCATCATGAATAGGAAGATATGGACCAAATGCTGGCAAATGGGACGAGGTCAGATTGGGATGTCTGGATGAATTAGAGTCATAGAGTTTCCAAGCTCTATCGATGACTCTATTTAAATGGAGAATGTCTCCAAATAAAAGGTGCAGCACAGAGGGCTCTGGGTATTTTTGTACATGAAATACAGAAAGTTAGCCTGCAGGTGCAGCAAGTAATTAAGAAGGCAAATGGAATTATGCCTTTTATTGTCAGGGGTTGGAATTTAAAATTAGGGGAGTCTTGTTTCAACTGCAAAGGGAGTTGGGGAGATTGCACATACAATACAGTGTACAGCGTTGGTCCCCTATATAAGAAAGAATGTGCTGACACTGGAGGCAGTTCAAAAGAGATTCACTCGGCTGATTAAGGATGATGGGTTGACCTATTAAGAATGGTTTTTAATCGTTAGAGTTTAGAAAAATATGGGGTGATCTTAATGAAACATACAAGATTCTGAATGGACTTGACAGGGCAGGTGTTAAGAAGATGTTTCTTTTTTTAGAATCCTTACAGTGCAGAAACAGGCCCTTCAGCCCAACAAGTTCACACCTACTCTCTGAAGAGTATTGCACCCAAACCTTTACCCTGTTACTCTACACTTAACCCTAGCTAACACATCTCTGAACACGATGGGCAATTTAGCTTGGCCAATTCACCTAACTTGCATATCTTTGGACTGTGGGAGGAAACTGGAGCACCTGGAGGAAACCCACACAGACACAAGGAGAATGTGCAAATTCCACACTTAGTGAGGATTCTCGTGAAACTTGAAAGGGTTCAGACAAGATTTACAAGGACATTGCCAGGGTTGGAGGATTTGAGCTACAGGGAGAGGCTGAATAGGCTGGAGCTGTTTTCCCTGAAGCATTGGAGGCTGATGGGTAACCTGACAGAGGTTTATAAAATCATGAGGGGCATGGATAGGGTAAATAGACAAGGTCTTTTCCCTGGTGTGGGGGAGTCCAGAAATAGAAGGCATAGGTTTAGGGTGAGGGGGGAAAGATATAAAAGTGACCGAAGGGGCAACTTTTTCACACAGAGAGTGATGCATATATGAAATGAGCTGTTAGAGGAAGTGGCGGAGGTTGGTACAATTACAACATTTAAAAGGCATCTGGATAGATATATGAATAGAAAGGGTTTAGAGGGATATGGGCTAATTGCAAATGGGACTAGATTAATTTAGGATATCTGGTCAGTGTGGACAAGTTGGACCGAAGGGTCTGTTTCTGTGCTGTACATCTCCATGACTCTATGGCTCTTAAGAATGGAATCTGACTTGAACCATTTACCAGATACTGTTGTTTTGAGAGAGTGACCCATCCAAATACCTTTTAAATGTTGTAATTGTACCAGCCTGCACCATTTCCTCTGGCAGCTCATTCCATGTGCATGCCACCCTCTGTGTAAACAAGTTGGTTTTAAAATAATACAGGAACTGGTGGTAACATTAATAAGGTATATAAAAGTAGGAATAACATCACTGAATTGCTGTGTAAGGGAAAGAGGAACTTGGAGAGGAACTCAATATCCCAGGATACTGAGTTTTCAGCCAAGGAAGAAAAGCTTCTAGAAAGTTCCTGGCAGCTCTGTAGCACATGAGAGGCTATTCTGCTAGCAGTGATGTCCCAGTAGCTATGAAACAAATTTCTGAAGGTGAACCACTCCCGATGTGATCCTGGGCCCTGCCTGGCTCCATCCCTTGAAAAGAATCTTAGTTTGAAGGTGTCTAGGCTTCTCCCTGAAACCTGCAGGAGACAAAGCTGACATCAGTATTGGAAATACTCCAGTCCAGTAATGGATGGATTTGGCAGACGAGGGAATGGGCGGGTCGTAGTGACCACAGATTCCCTGTATTTAATTGGAGCAAATTGCAATGAACCCAGTACTGGATGCAAGACAAAGCAGTCAGATCATTTCGAGGTGGTGCAGGTGTTGAGAGAGGTGTTGGTGAGGTTGAGCTGGCAGTCATTAACTTTGCATGTGAGAGTCTTGGATGATGTTTCTGAGGTCTGTAATTATCTGCCTTGTTGAGATACGTCAGAGTGTGAGCAATGTGGAATTCAGGACAGGTAGGGCTGGAGGAGTCACTGACAAGGAGAGCAAAATAATCAAATCAGTGGGAGATTTACATTACATTCTTTTGATTTGATTTCTGTGTCACACATGACAATGCTCACAGCCTCAATTTCCAACAAGCCCAGGAGGAGAGTTTTTGTTTTAGTTTAATTGAAGTAAGCACTGTGGGAATTGAAGGAGCCAGTCCGTGATGGTGAAACTCAGCTGTGACAATGAAGCTTCAGCTTTCTTCACGGGCACTGCTTTGAATTGTTTGCTGACAACCACAGCTCAAAGGTATCCCCCCCTCCCACTTAGTCCCAGGATAAGATGCACCCACATTTCCCTGAGTAAATACACAGACAATAACATGGGAAATTATATTTCAGCCCAGGTTGACGTCATTACAGAGGACCTAAAACAGACAATTCTAACTGAAGCCCACTCCATTCTTGATGCATGGTATGGCTGTGGACAATTGTTTCTCTTTCCAAGCATCAGCTTTTCAAACAATAGAACATTGTTTGAGGATTAACAATCTCGGAGTTGTCAGATGGTGGCATAGGGAAACACTTATGATATAGAAATTGCTTCAGGCTCTTCTTAGCTCTCATCATGTTTCTGACTTACTAACTGTTTCCTTTAAATGAAAACTGGTCCTTCCTCCCTCTGTCCGGTATAAATGTGAATTCCTAACATATGGGACATTGTGTACAAAAGGTCAGGATAAACCGAAAGGAGATCGTGATTTCAAGAAAGGAATGTACCTCTTTGTTCCTGAAAATGAGAGAGCCATTCTTCCATAACAGAGAACGTTCTGTATTTATCTGGTTTCAAATCTTTTATAATTGGCTTGCTTTCTGTTATGTTGGAAATCAAACATAGAATAGATAAAACACTTTTCTCTCCAGCAACAGCCAGATATCAGAGTCCTGAAGTCTGCAAACTGGAGGAACTGAGTGAAATACTTTCTGAGCGTGTTAGGGTTCACTTTCTGACCTTCAATGAAAGAGTTGACAAGGCAAGATACAATTTGCCATTGCAACAAAAAGGAATCGCAAAACATGTAGATTAACTTCTTACTCCTTGCATCGTAGTGCTAAAAATGTTCTGTTTTCGCCCATAAAAATAGTATGATCCTGCCCTTCACTTTACAGACACCTTCCTCTTTCCTCTGTCTTTCCTTGTTTGGTCTGGCCTACATATGACTCCAGACCCACTGCAATATAGTTGGCTCTGACCTGCTCTCTGAAATGGTCTAACAAACAATTCAATTGAAGGGCAAGTAAGGATGGACAACAAATGCTGGCCTTGCCAGCGACAGCTACATCCCAGAGACTCCAAAGGGTATAAGACAGTTGTTGATTCTAAAGTCAGCAACTGATTTGTTGATTAAGGCCTTTGTGATTCTAAGGTCTCGCTCCATGTGAAACCCTTGTCTTGTAGTCCAGGTTGTGACCCACTTGCCTGTGCCCTCTCCCACCCCTGTGAACTGGCACTAATTGCAAAAAACAGGAGATTACCAGATTGTTCCCAAATCAAGAATGGACTGGTTTTATTATTTTACATTTTTGAGAGCTGCATTTTCAATATCTTGTCTGGGTGCCACAGTGCCATTGCAGACCAGCAACCATCTCAACCTCCCTGCTTCTACCTTACCTATTCCCTTCATAATTTTCCATAAGATCCCCCCTGATTCTTCTAAATTCCAATGCGTATAGCCCTAATGTACTCAATCTCTCCTCATAAGCCAATCCTCTCAACCCTGGATTAAACCTAGTGAACCTCCTCTGCACCCATCCATGCCAGTACATCCTTTCTCAAACTGTACACATTACTGCAGGTGTGGTTTCACTGGTACCCAGTATAGCTGTAATATAACCTCGCTGTTTTTAAACTCCATCCCCCTAACAATGAAGGACAACATTCCATTTGCCAAAATGCAATGAAAATATTTGCCCCTAATTTGTGATTCTCCTGACTACTGGGTCTAAGAATGCTTCATAGCCAATTAATTATTTTTGAAGCATAGTCACTGTTCCAAAACAGGAAATACCACTACCAGCAACTCAGCATGCTCCTACAAATAGCAATGTAGAAATGACCTGATGATCTGTTTGTGTGATGTTAATTGAGGCATGCTTTATTTGGCAAGGAAGTCAAGAGTAACTTACTTGCTGTCCTTCAAGTTCTTCCAAGAGGTCATTAACATCCCCAATTCAGTGCAGACACAATCCAGTGAACATCCATCTGAAAGACAGTCCTTCCAACAGCACGGCACTCTCACAGCATTGCACTGAAATGGCAGCCTTAGGCCTTGTACTCATGTTCTGGGTACCATCTGAGGTCAAGCCAGTCAATTCACAATCTCAAATCTCTATTTGACCCTCAGCTGAACTTCTGTCACTATGTTCTCTCTGTCAGAAAGATTACCTACTGCCACCTCTATAACATTGCCCTGCATCTTCTAGCATTGCTGCTGAAGCCCTGTGTCCTTGTCATCTCCAGAATCAACAATGCTAATGTTCTCCTGGATGGCATCTAAGCATGGCTGGTCCAATACCTTCAGCTCATTTAACACTATGTCACATATGTCTAGCGTCTTGGACCACATCGTGTTCTGTCATTACTCTGGCTCTCATTGACCTGAATTGATCCTGATCTCTCAAAATCTCCAGTTTAAAAGTTTTACTTGCATATTTTAATCCTTCTGCACCCTTACCCCGCCTATCTCTCCAATCCTACATCCTACTCCGGACATCTGCATTCTATGATCTCTTGTGTGTCCTCCTTTCCTTCACTTTGTCCCAGTATCCAGAGGTTCTCCCATCTGTCAATGAAGCTCAATATTCTGGAGTGTGCTTCAGCTGTCGCTGTCCACCAGCCTCTTCCCCCACTTAAGACCCTTTATAAAAAACTAACCCTTGAAGCAAGCTTCAGGTCACCAGTCCGCACCTTTTTTGAGCAAAGTACATTTAATTTAATTATGCCTCCATGAAACACTTTGGGATGTTTTGCTCTGGTATATATGCTGTAAATTGGTCAAGCAATTTCATCATGTACTTTTTATCACTTATGTAGCCTTCTCTATTAAGAGAACACTTTTAATAGGGCCCCAGCTGAGATTGGCATCTATTTATGCTTATAGTTTGGTTACATAAGCTTTGCCAATTCCTGTTGTTATTGCAATAATAGTGTCTTGTGTATTTTTACTGACCCCTGAGATTCTGATGCCAGTGCAAGATTGTCAATGTTAAGAGTGACGGTTCCTTCCAATGTTTAGTCAGTTATTTCTCGAGGTAAGTAATGGAGGTGCTTGTTAATTGAGGATCTTAGGTGTGAAATGAACATATCGAAGCTTTGGATCAGTTTTCTCTGATACATTCTTGATTGCTCTGGACTCCAAGTGGGGATGATTTGATCAAAATCTGCTACTCCTTATCCTAAAACTATAAACTATTTAGTGCACAAAAGCTTAATACACAAAGGAAGGTCACTTGGTTGATGTAATTTATTAAGTTGAATAGAGGATAGGCTAACCAACAGAAAGCAGAAAGTGGTGATAAATGGCTCCTTTTCTGGTTTGCACTCTGTAATTACTGGGCGAACTACTTACAAACTATATAACAGACTTGGATGTGGGGTTGGAAAGTACGACAGCCAAATTTGCAGATGACACTAAAATAGGTGGAAATAAAGTTGCAATGAAAATATAAGAAATGTATAAATGGACATGGATAAGTTAGGTGAATGTGCCAAAATTTGGCAGATGAAGTTTAACATGGATAAATATGAGACTATCTATTTTGGTTGGAGGAATAGAAAGGCAACTTATTATCTAAATGGAGAGAAACCAGACTTGAAAAAAATCTTAAAGTAAGGGAACACTTAGGAAGCAGCGATCATAATATGGTAGAGTTCAGTCTGCAGTTTGAAAGAGAGAAGGCAAAATCGGATGTAATGGTGTTACAGTTAAATAACGGTAATTATGAGGGCATGAGAGAGGAACTGACAAAAATTGACTGGAAGCAGAGCCTAGCGGGGAAGACAGTAGAACAAAAATGGCAGGAGTTTGTGGGTATAATTGAAGACACTGTACAGAGGTTCATCCCCAAGAAAAGAAAGATTATCCGGGGAGGGATTAGACAGCCATGGCTGACAAAGGAAGTCAGGAAATGTATTAAAGAAAAAGAGAGATCCTATAAAGTGGCCAAGAGCACTGGGAAATCAGAAGATTGGGAAGGCTACAAAAACAAACAGAGGATAACAAAGAGAGAAATAAGGAAGGAGAGGATCAAATATGAAGGTAGGCTATCCAGAATTATTAGAAATGATAGTAAAAGTTTATTTCAATACATAACAAACAAACGACAGGCAAAAGTAGACATTGGGCCACTTCAAACTGATGCTGGAAGCCTAGTGATAGGAGATAAGGAAATAGCTGAAGAACTTAATAAGTACTTTGTGTCAGTCTTCAAAGTGGAAGACGTGAGTAATATCCCAACAATTAAAGAGAGTCAGGGAGCTGAGTTGAGTATGGTTGCCATTACAAAAGAGAAAGTGCTAGAAAAGCTAAAAGGTCTTAAAATTGATAAATCTCCTGGCCCTGATGGGCTACATCCTAGAGTTCTGAGGGAAGTGGCTGAGGAATAGCGGAGGCGTTGGTTGAGATCTTTCAAAAGTCACTGGAGTCAGGGAAAGACCCGGATGATTGGAAGATCGCTGTTGTAACCCCCTTGTTCAAGAAAGGATCAAGACAAAAGATGGAAAATTATAGGCCAATTAGCCTAACCTCGGTTGTTGGTAAAATTCTAGAATCCATCATTAAGGATGAGGTTTCTAAATTCTTGGAAGAGCAGGGTCAGATTAGAACAAGTCAACATGGATTTAGTAAGGGGAGGTCATGCCTGACAAACCTGTTGGAATTCTTTGAAAGGGTGACAAGTAGGTTAGACCAGGGAAACCCAGTGGATGTGGTCTATCTAGACTTCCAAAAGGCCTTTGATAAGGTGCCACACGGGAAGCTGCTGAGCAAGGTGAGGGCCCATGGTGTTCGAGGTGAGCTACTGGTATGGATTGAGGATTGGCTGTCTGACAGAAGGCAGAGAGTTGGGATAAAAGGTTCTTTTTCGGAATGGCAGCTGGTGACAAGCGGTGTCCCTGCAGGGTTCATTGTTGGGGCCGCAGCTGTTCACGTTATATATTAATGATCTGAATGAAGGGACTGGGAGCATTCTAGCGAAGTTTGCCAATGATACGAAGATAGGTGGACAGGCAGGTAGTACTGAGGAAGTGGGGAGGCTGCAGAAGGATCTAGACAGTTTGGTAGAGTGGTCCAGGAAATGGCTGATGGAATTCAATGTGAGCAAATGTGAGGTCTTGCACTTTGGAAAAAAGAATACAAGCATGGACTACTTTCTAAACGGTGAGAAAATTCATAAAGCCAAAGTATAAAGGGATCTGGGAGTGCTAGTCGAGGATTCTCTAAAGGTAAACATGCAGGTTGAATCCGTGATTAAGAAAGTGAATGCAATGTTGTCATTATCTCAAGAGGGTTGGAATATAAAAGCTCCGTTGTGCTACTGAGACTTTATAAAGCTCTGGTTAGGCCCCATTTGGAGTACTGTGTCCAGTTTTGGTCCCCACACCTCAGGAGGGACATACTGGCACTGGAGCGTGTCCAGCGGAGATTCACACGGATGATCCCTGGAATGGTAGGTCTAACATATGAGGAACAGCTGAGGATCCTGGGATTGTATTCATTGGAGTTTAGAAGATTAAGGGGAGATCTAACAGAAACTTACAAGATAATACATGGCTTAGAGAGGGTGGACGCTAGGAAATTGTTTCCGTTAGATGAGGAGACTAGGACCCGTGGACACAGCCTTAGAATTAGAGGGGGTAAATTCAGAACAGAAATGCGGAGACATTTCTTCAGCCAGAGAGTGGTGGGCCTGTGGAATTCATTGCCGTGGAGTGCAGTGGAGGCCGGGACGCTAAATGTCTTCAAGGCAGAAATTGATAAATTCTTGATGTCACAAGGAATTAAGGGCTACGGGGAGAATGCGGGTAAGTGGACTTGAAATGCCCATCAGCCATGATTGAATGGCGGAGTGGACTCGATGGGCCGAATGGCCTTACTTTCACTCCTATGTCTTATGGTTTTAAACTTCAGAGTGCTTCAATGCAGAGGGATCAGGGTGTCCTCATGCATGAATCACAGAAAACTGTACACAGATACAGTAGGTCATAATGAAGGCAAAGAGAATTTTGACATTTATTCTAAAGGAGTAGAATATAAAAAAAGGGAAGAGTTGCTGCAACAATATAAGGCATTAGTGAGATTGCACCTGTAGAATTGCATTCAATTGTGGTCCCCCTACTTGAGGAGGAATATAGTCGCATTGGAGGCAGCTCAGAGGAGGTTAATTAGATTGATTGCAGAGATGAGGGGCTTGTCTGATGAAGGGAGATTAAGCAGTTTAGACCTGTTGGCTCTGGGAGGTTAGAAGAACGAGAGGAGATCTAACTGAGAAATAAAGAGGCTAAAGGGGATTGACAAAGTAGACGTAAAGAGGATGTTTCTGAAAGTGGGGCAATCTGGAATGAGAGGTCATAGTTTTAGAATAAGGAATAGCAGAGTTAAAATAGGGATGACGAGAAATTACTTCTCTCAAAGTGTCATGAATCTCTGGAATTCACTACGGCGGAGTGCAGTGGAAACTGGGACATTGAAGCCATTTAAGGAAGAGACAGACAGATTTTTAATTAGTTGAAGGATTATAGAGAGTGAGGTTATATAGAGGTTACATAGGAAAGTTGATTTGAGGCTGAGATGAGGTCAGCCATGATAGTATTGACGGGCTGAACTGCTGACTTCTGCTTCTGGTTCTTCCGTACCTTCTCATGTATGAATTTCTGAATTGGCTTCAATAATTGAAACACGGTCTGCAAGCCCTCTTTAATTCAGTCAAAGCCACTTTGCAGGTTTGAGTTCCATTTGACATCTCTACCTTTGCCTGTGAGTCAAACAAACAATAATTTGGAACTCTGTTGATTGACAGCACAACTCAATTCTTAATTCCAGTTGCTATGGTGACAGGGCAGGCTGACCACAGGAAAATCCTTGGTGCATACAATAACTAGCTCTAAAGTGGCAGCACCAATTTGTTTCAAAATCACACAGTTTATCTTTAGGCATTTTCACATTTTACTGCATTATATAAACTTCAGTTGCCTTCCCTGAAGTTGATTTGAATGACAGATTGAGGAGAATGATGAGATCAAGAAAGTTTGACAGCTTCAGGAATGTGGAGATCAAGTCCTCCCCTTTGGTTTCCTTATGCTCATAAAACCTCAGCTGTAGCTGTGTCAGCTTCTGTCCCCAAACATCTCATCAGTGCATTAAAGATGCAGACTTCTTCGAAGATCTATACCTCTTCCCAGTATTTCCTGATGGACTTTGCTGCGTAGATGTTCCATGATGAATGCTGCCCTTAATCCAGTCTTCAATGATGGATCATCAGCTGTTTCTGGTCTTCCCTTGAATCTGTCCACTCCCATCAGCAAGTAGGCAATCCAAGCAGAAGCACCACCTCCTTCTTTAGTAGCCTCAAAGGAATGAGTATGGGGAAAAGTCAGGACTACAGATGCTGGAGATCAGAGTCAAAAAGTGTGGTGCCGGAAAAACACAGCCGGTCAGACAGCATCTGAGGAGCAGGAGAATCGACATTCCGAACATAAGGTTTTCATCAGGAAGAGCTTATGGGGTTTTTCTGTCTGGGTTTGGCCTAAAGGTCCGATTTCATCAGCTGATGTCCAAACAACCAATTGTCCTGAAGCAAATCAGACTCCCTCATGGTCATTGAGGAGAAAGTGAGGTCTGCAGATGCTGGAGATCAAAGTTGAAGCTTTATTGCTGGAACAGCGCAGCAGGTCAGGCAGCATCCAGGGAACAGGAGATTCGACGTTTCGGGCACAGGCTCTTCTTCAGGAATGGAATTCCTGAAGAAGGGCCTGTGCCCGAAACGTCGAATCTCCTGTTCCCTGGATGCTGCCTGACCTGCTGCGCTGTTCCAGCAATAAAGTTTCAACTCCCTCATGGTCATTATCAAATTTCAACTCCTCCACCATCCACTCCATCTTGTCGAGGCGTCTTTCAACCTTGCCTGTCAGGACTGGATGCCTGAGCTGTGGAATCCTGCCAATTACACCAGAAATCTAACCAGACTTGAACAGGTGGGCGGTCCATTTGTCTGCTCCAGCTGCTCTGCTCATTGTCCTATCTCAGCAGCATGCCCTCTCATTTTCTTTACAGCTGTGTGGGCATCCGAGGTACCTGTGCAGCAGTGACCTCTGGGACCAGAAGTCAATGCCTCAGTCAGCAAGCTGACATCGATTGCCACACAGAGAACATCACCTACAGGGAATATTCTCCCCCACCATCACTACCCATCTGCTGGAGATTCTGTTACATCAATAAAGATAATGGTACTGAAGATAAACAGTAAAATAGTAAATCGCTGAGATACTTATCATTGCCTGCATTTGAGACTCAAAAGTTCTCTTCATATACACGAGTCTACTTTAGCTGTGCAATAAAACTATCCAGAGGGTCAAGTTACTGTGAAGTCAAGAGGTAAAACTGTTAAAGTGTGAACATTATTAACAAGCATGTTTAAAGTGTCCCTATGAAATCCCCTTCTCTGATCTTTTGAATAAATTAATATAATTGTTAAAGTGGTTGGCTGAGGAATTGTACAAAGCACCAATTCTTTCAGTAATGCTGCACAATGTACTTTCCACTCAAATGGGTTCCTTAATAGGAAGCATTCCTATTAGGAATAGGGAATAGCATTCCTGAAGAAGGGCTTATGCCCGAAACGTCGATTGCTGCCTACTTGAAATGGTGCAGTCCTTGTGATATAAGGACACCCACTGTTTTGTTTGATGGTAGTTACAGGATTTTGACAGTGAGGGAACAGCAACATAATTCCGAGTTCCTTGGATGCTGCCTGACCTGCTGCACTTTTCCAGCAACACATTTTCAGCTGGGTTCCTTAATAGGCAAATATTTCAGGAGATGTCCAGATGGGGATCTTTCATTGGGTCAGTGCCAACAATAAAATATATATTCATGAAGTGGAATTGGAAATAAAAGCAATTGGATAGTACATGAAGGAAAATGAAATATAAGGCTGCAGGGAGTTGGAGTGGTTAATGGCTCTTGTGGGGGGGCAACACAGAGCTGACATGCTGAAAGGCCTCCTTTTGTCCTGTAAAACATGTACTGGTTTCTCATGCAGTAGTTTGCTTATTGTCTCAGCTCAGGTCCATAAGGTGACTTCTGACCTTTCCACGCACTACTGCCTTGGATACGATTTCCCAGTTAATCCGCAAACAACAATTGTTGTGTGATTATTTGTTGTGAGCAAGTAGCATTCCTTGTTCATACAGCCAGATTGTTCTCAGACAGAATTTGGCTAATGGTTTTGTTTGTACATGAGGCATGTTAAATGTCCCTGTATTAAAACAGCTGGTATTTCACAGTTGTGTGAAAAAATTCAAGAGTACAAGACACCTTTCCTCCCAAACACCCTATACAATGCAATGACATATGTGTGTCTGTTTTCCTGCTTCTAAAGTCAATACTAGCTTAACCCATCAAATCAAAATATACACTCAAGGGAAGAACCAATTGCGGTTTATCCAACAGAAAGTGATCTGAAAGTTGCTCAATGGGCAAGATGAGTTAAAAAGGTGAAATTAGAGCATTAGTTGGTGAGGTGATGTGAAAAGTACATTGGATGGGACATGTGTTGGATCAGAGGCACAGTCTCACATCTGTGATTGCATTTCTAACATCAGAAAACCCAAAGTGTTGGTGCTAATTGGGAGGACAAGACAAAATAGAGACATCCCTAAATTCCCCAGATGCTGTTGGATATTGTACAATGTGTGTTTTTCTTTCATGAGTTGTGGTCGTTGCTGCCTAAGCCAGCATTGATTGCTCATCCCTTGATAAGATAGTAATAAGCTGCCTACTTGAAGTGGTGCAGTCCTTGAGATATAAGGACACCCACTGTATTGTTTGATGGTAGTTCCAGGATTTTGACAGTGAGGGAACAGCAACATAATTCCGAGTCAGGATAGTAAGCAATGCAGAAAGAGCATAACCAAAAGGAAAAATGGAGAATGTTAAAGACAATCTTATTATTACATATTTTGGTAGGAATGCAATTTCCTGTTGTACCTTACAGACCGATAACTATATATTGTGGCATTTCTGTGAGCTTTAAAAAAATACTTACACATTCAGTCACTTTTCAGCTTCATTTTTAATACAAACTATGACAAGGGCATGTGTCTTTACATGTAGCTTTTTAAGGGCATACATGCTGATAAATAAAGTCCCCATTATACTAAAGATGACCTTGGCCTGCCTCTGTTCCCCAATACCAGTTATATAACATCAATCCCTGTGTATATTTGATTTTCATTGCACTAGCATTTGATTGGACCTATATGCTGCTACTCTTCCCTTAATATGGATGTTACAATGAAAGAATATAATTTCCTTCAGAACTGAAATGCTGGATTCACCAGAGATTCAGTTCCCTTGGAAGCTGTACAGTTGTGTAGTTCACATTACCACAATGAACTATACAGTGGGCTGGACTTTCGCCAATTTGTTGGATAGTTATACAGTCATTGAGTCAAATAGGCCTACAACACAGAAAAAAGGCCTTTCAGCCCATTATGCCTGTGCTGGTCAAACACAAGCTATTATGCTCACATTGACTCATAGTCTTGTGTGCCTTGCCAAAACAAATAAATCATATATCTGATTTACCTCAGAGCATTGTAGCAAGGACATTATATCTAAGGTTTATTTACAATGCTTTAACATGTCACTTAAATGGTAAGCTTTCCCTACACATATTCACAGTTCATGTTTCTTGGGTCTTTATCTGGAGGAGAAAGTGAGGACTGCAGATGCTGGAGATCAGAGCTGAAAATGTGTTGCTGGAAAAGCACAGCAGGTCAGGCAGCATCCAAGGAGCAGGAGAATCGACGTTTCGGGCATGAGCCCTTCTTCAGGAACTTCCTGAAGGAGGGCTCATGCCCGAAATGTCGATTCTCCTGCTCCTTGGATGCTGCCTGACCTGCTGCACTTTTCCAGCAACACATTTTCAGCTCTTTCTTTGGAGGTACCTATTTAGTTTTCATCTCAGACACTGCACCCAGGCTTAAGAAATCAAGCACAGTGAACATTGATCAGTCAACAGAGGAAAATAGTCAAAGAGAAATCAATCATTGATCACTACATTGTGTACTACACTTCAAATTGATCTGTAAAAGTTACATTGGGTCAGTCCTTTGACAAAGATAATAATATGCAGGCACAATTAATAAAATGATTGAAGCACAAAGTATGACTTCTACAGAGCCAAAATGCAATGGCTAAAACCAATTCATAATGTCACTGGATGGACCACTTTACACTTTAAGAGAAATGAGAGATCCAGGCTTGTGACTCTTGATCAGTACAGACCCAGTTCGGACAAAAAAACCTGAAAACATGAAGCAGGAAGGCTGGCTCAGCATCAAATGCTCCTTGTTAGAATGTTATTGCAGTCGGACAGGATGGGTATGGAATCAGTTACCAACTCCAGAAATTAGTAATAGTGTCATAAATGTGTGCTGTGCCAAACATTACATAACCACTGTGCCACCGTGCCACCCTTTATATGTTTAGTTCACGTAACCCAGCTCTTTGTTTACCTGAAAGATAAAATTTGAACTTGAAGAGGTAGATTGATATTCATTGCAGTAGAGTGACAGCCTTAACCACTTCCGCCGCCTTCTCTGTACAATATTTCATCTAACCATTGGGCCCTATTCTATCTATATCCCTGCAGCAGACAGAGACTTCCTACAAATTTCTGTTGGACTTTTTTTTTAGATTCCTTACAGTGTGGAAACAGGCCCTTCAGCCCAACCAGTCCACACTGACCCTCCGAAGAGTAACCCACCCAAACCCATTTCCCTCTGACTAATGCAGCTAACACTATGGGCAATTTAGCATGGCCAATTCACCTGACCTGCACATCTTTGGACTGTGGGAGAAAACCAGAGCACCCGGAGGAAGCCTGCACAGACACAGGGAGAATGTGCAAACTCCACACAGACAGTCATCTGAGGCTAGAATTGAACTTGGGACCCTGGTGCTGTGAGGCAGCAGTGCTAACCACTGAGCCACTGTGCCACCCAACATTAACAGGAAGAGAAAGGCAATATAGTAGATGCAACTGAAAAGCAACTGCCCCAGCAAGAACCAAAATACACAAAGAAAATTAATGCATCTTTACTCACTTCATAATTTGTATCTTATGTGGTCAGTTTAACACCCAATATTCTGTAAAGTTGTATTTTGTTTTTGTGTGCCTGTAGGGAATGTGTATGTGCATATATTAGTGTGAAACTGAAGACATTTGTATATTTACAACATTATTTTTATCTGGATGGGTTTTAGCAATAAAACTAATGCTTTATATGTTTAATTCAAGAATAACCATCTGGCTTAATTCTTACAAAGTGCACAAAATAAGTACTGAATCTAACAATCTTTTTTAAACATTGGAAATAAAGGTAATATGGTCAAACAACGAAGGTGAAAAGAGGAAAGCCAATATACCCCAATTTACCTGGTTGTAATAATGACAAACCAGATATTATGATTTTTCTAGCTGGTGTTGGTATGAGTGCTGTTCTTTTGGTAGAAAAGTTGAAATGTGGAGTGTGTTATGATCGCAGCCGATATTAATGCTGCACAAAACAGATCCCAGACCGACATCTGGATGGAGAGATTGGTTTTGGTCGGAAAGAGCTTGACGTTCACTGAAACACAAACAATGCCATAGGTTTGGCTTTAACAATAAAACAGATGTTTATTATGCACAAGAAATGAAACTCCATCCAAGATGCTGTGGAGAGGCTGGCACGTGTTGAATGCCAGTGTCAGTGGATGTGAGGCCTGTGCCTGTGGAGTGTACCCTGAAGTGTTGGTGTTGGGTGTTCAGACTGGAGGTTTGGATTTGGAAGTAGTGAGCTGGAGTCACCAGGTGACTGCTCTTACTTTCATTCCTTTCATGGCCCTAGGACCCGTCTCTTGGGTAGCTCCCAACAATGTACTGGAAAGAATCTTTCACCCCAGCTGGCCTCAGACCATATTCGAGAGTTAGCAAAACATACAAATCTATTTATAAATTTGTATTTTCTCTATACAGATACCAAAAATACTCCAATATTTTCTGATTTAGTGTAAGATTTTCAACATTCACTTCTTTTTGTCATCTCTGTTAACTTTAAGACAGTCTTTAAAACATTCCTCTTTCACCAAATGTTTGGTAATCTGGCCTAATATGGTCAACGAACTGTAATTTATATCGTTCATTTAGAACCCTTTTGTTTCATTTAGTGTCTCAATTTAAAATAACAAGCAGCAAAGCTCTACCTTTAAAATAACAGTGAAGGTTAGTTTATCACAGAAGTATTGCTGAAGTTATTAAGTAAAAGTAGTGATGCAGTTACTAGGTAAAATACAGATAAAGATTAAAAGTAGACACAGACAACAGAAACTTATAATGGTGGAAATCAATTCGGTCCGTTATCATTGCATTCCTGTAGTTTAGATTAGATTAGATTACTTACAGTGTGGAAACAGGCCCTTCGGCCCAACAAGTCCACACCGCCCCGCCGAAGCGCAACTCATCCATACCCCTACATTTACCCCTTACCTAACACTACGGACAATTTAGCATGGCCAATTCACCTGACCTGCACATCTTTGGACTGTGGGAGGAAACCGGAGCACCCGGAGGAAACCCACGCAGACACGGTTGCCTGAGGTGAATGGTTAGACAATTTAAAGTTAAAATTCAGTAGCTGCAATAAATGTTGTAGTAGAACAGTTAGAGGTTGTGGGTACACATATACTCTGCAGGGAAAGCAAGTTTTGAAAAACAGTGAGAGAAAATGCTTCTTGTTCCTCACCAGTTCTGCAGTTACGCAACTTGCAGATTGCTTGGACTCTTAAGGGTAAAACTATAGGTGATTTTTTTTTAAACAAGACTTTCTATTGAGCTGTCTTCTCTGAGGATGTTTCCTCAGACTTTGGTGTGGAGCTCTGCTTTTAAAATGATAATCTCAGAGCTTTATGGAGGTCAAACCTAAGATGACTATGATGTTTTCTTTTATGAATCAATGTCCCACAAAGCAAAGTCAATTATTTTGGAATTCCCTGTGGAGTTTTCTTCCAGTTCCTTGTTTGAAGTCTAAAAAGGCCTTGAATTTTTGCACCTTGAAAAAATTATATTGTTCAAGCATTATCAAATTTTAAATAGTTCCCTTTATGATTGATATTGAGATAATATGCTATTCTACTTATGGCTGGTAGTCAATTAATAGGAATACAGGCATATATTTGTACATATACTATATTTAATATTTATAAGGCACACTAACCTTTTTAATAAAGAAGTTATGTTGTAATTATACACTTTGAATCTTTTCCTGTGACTTGATATCACAGTTAGTTTATAGACAATAGACAATAGGTGCAGGAGTAGGCCATTCTGCCCTTCGAGCCTGCACCACCATACATTATGATCATGGCTGATCATCCTTAATCAGTATCCTGTTCCTGCCTTATCTCCACAACCCTTGATTCCACTTTCCTTGAGAGCTCTATCCAACTCTTTCTTAAACGAATCCAGAGACTGGGCCTCCACTGCCCTCTGGAGCAGAGCATTCCACGCATCCACCACTCTCTGGCGAAGAGGTTTCTCCTCATCTCTGTCCTAAATGACCTACCCCTTTATTTTAAGCTGTGTCCTCTGGTTCGGCACTCACCCATCAGCGGAAATATGTTTCCTGCCTCCAGAGTATCCAATCCTTTAATAATCTTATATGTCTCAATCAGTATACCTCTCAGTCTTCTAAACTCAAGGGTATACAAGCCCAGTAGCTCCAATCTTTCAACATAAGATAGTCCCGCCATTCCAGGAATTGACCTCGTGAACATACGCTGCACTCCCTCAATAGCCAGAATGTCTTTCCTCAAATTTGGAGACCAGATCTGCACACAATATTCCAGGTGCGGTCTCACCAGGGCTCTGTACAGCTGCAGAAGAACCTCTTTGCTTCTATACTCAATCCCTCTTGTTATGAAGGCCAGCATGCTATTAGCCTTCTTCACTAACTGCTGTACCTGCATGCTTACCTTCATTGACTGGTGTACAAGAACACCCAGATCTCTTTGTACTGCCCTTTTCCTAACTTGACTCCATTTAGGTAGTAGTCTGCCTTCCTGTTCTTGCCACCAAAGTGGATAACCATACATTTATCTACATTAAACTGCATCTGCCATGCATCTGTCCACTCACCTAACCTGTCCAGGTCACACTGTAATCTCCTAACATCCTCTTCACATTTCACCCTGTCACCCAGCTTTGTATCATCAGCAAATTTGCTAATGTTACTATTAATACCATTTTCTATATCATTAATATATATTGTAAGAAGTTGCGGTCCCAGCACTGATCCCTGCGGTACCCCACTGGTCACCGCCTGCCATTCCGAAAGGGAGCCGTTTATCACTACTCTTTGTTTCCTGTCAGCCAACCAATTTTCAATCCAAGTCAGTACTTTGCGCCCAATACCATGTGCCCTAATTTTGCTCACTAACCTCTTATGTGGGACTTTATCAAAGGCTTTCTGAAAGTCCAGGTACACTACATCCACTGGATCTCCCTTGTTCATCTTCAGAGTTACATCCTCAAAAAATTCCAGAAGATTAGTCAAGCATGATTTCCCCTTCATAAATCCATGCTGACTCTGACCTATCCTGTTACTGCTATCCAATGTGTCGTAATTTCATCCTTTATAATTGACTCCAGCTTCTTTCCCACCACTGAGGTCAGACTAACTGGTCTATAATTTCCTGCTTTCTCTCTCCCACCTTTCTTAAAAAGTGGTACAACATTATCCACCCTCCAATCCGCAGGAACTGATCCCGAATCTATCGAACTCTGGAAAATGATCACTAATGCATCCACGATTTCTCGCGCTACCTCCTTCAGTACCCTGGGATGTAGACCATCAGGCCCCGGGGGACTTATCAACCTTCAGACCTAACCGTCTCTCCAACACCAATTCCTGGCAAATATAAATTCCCTTCAGTTCAGGTCCTTCAGCCACTGTTACCTCAGGGAGATTGCTTGTGTCTTCCCCAGTGAACACAGATCTGAAGTACCAATTCAACTCTTCTGCCATTTCTTTGTTCCCCTGCGAAGCTCCAGGTTTATATGTTTTATATTATTACAGACTTTGATTGTTGTTTGAATGCCACAGTGATTGAGAGCTGTTTGCATTAGTTTTTAAAAGGCAAGTGTTCCAGTCTCTTATGCCAGATTCAAAACTAGCATTTTTGTTGTAAATTCACAGCAAAGTGACAGATTTAAACAGGGAACATCATTTATTAAAATGTGATTTCAGTGTAAAAGCTCCTATCTTATTCCATTAATACTCTTCCCTACAACAAGTCATCGAGTCAGAGGGTTATAGAGATGTACAGCACAGAAACAGACCTTTCGGCAGAACTCGCCCATGTCGACCAGCTATCCCAACCTAATCTAGTCCCATTTGCCATATCCCTCCAAACCCTTCCTATTCATATACTCATCCAGATGCCTTTTAAATGTTGCAATTATACCAGCCTCCAACGCACGTTTAAACAAAAGACTCCGAATGGAATTAAAATTTGAATAAAGATTTAAGGTAATATCTCCCAGGTCTTGAATTGGCTGGTAACAAGCTTTGCCACAAATACTAAGGGACCTGCATTCTGTACAGGGCATCACAGACCTCACTTAATGCATTTTCAGGAGGTTGCATTATATAACCAGGCCATATAGATAGAGCTCAATGATTTCATATAAAAACATTAAGCCCCTTTGCTCTACCAATAGTGCAAGTCTGGAACAAAGCAATTTCCTGTGAAATACAGATGTTCAGTTTGTGTTTTTGAAAAACCATATAAGCGTCTGCAAATGGTTGAGTATCTGAAACAAAATTTGTTTTGTCAGACTGTAGAGAATGAATGTCACACAATTAAACCATGGAAATGACTCAGGGACCGATGTGAGACAACACCTACTCGAGGCCATGAAAGTCAATCGCCTGCCAAAACAATAGACCACCTTCACATCACAAAGTACAGAACTGGTATCCTCTGCTGTTAGAACCAAAAAACAATAAAATTTACCATTTTCCTTTTATTGACCATGTAAGAGATATTAAATATCATGCTTGCGTTGACATTTCTCATCGAGCTAAAGAATATTTGAACGTGATCTGAATTATTTAAGCCACAGCCGGTGACTTAATTTTATATAGTACAGGATATGAAGTTTGCATTACCTGGATTAAAATGATATGGTCCTTTAATTAATAAAAGGCATGTTGCCAAAGAATGCATGGAAGTCTGCTGTTTGCTATCTTAAGACATGAATCAGAGAAATGTATTAGTTCCTAATGTTATATCGATCAATTTCAAGCCAATTGGTTCTTAAATATCAATTTGAACAGCTTGCAGCTGAAAATATAAATTAATGAAGGAAATTGCATTTATATAGCACCATGTCCTGAAAGTGCTTTACAGCCAATTTGGAACTTTTAATCATGATGAAAAACATGGCAGCTAATTTGCAGATAGTAAACTCCCACAAACAGTAATGAAATAATGATCTGATAATCTGAAAGAGCTTTCTGCTTAGCTCCAACCCTCTCCCTTTCCACCATATCATTTTACATTAATACTTTTCAAAAAAAATCCCACATCTACTTTTTAAAGTTGATATTCTTCATAGAATATTCATAGAATCCCTACAGTGTGGCCCAACAAGTCCATACTGACCCTCTGAAGAGTAACCCACCCAGACCTATTCTCCTCCTCTACGACTCGACATTTATCCCAGACGAATGCACCTAACCTACACATCCCTGAACACTATGGGTAATTTAATGTGGCCAATTCAACCTAAACTGCACATCTTTAGATTGTGGGGGGAAACCGGAGCATCCAGAGGAAGAACATGCAGACATGGGGAGAATGTCCAAACTCCACACAGTCTGCTGAGGCTGGAATCGAATCCGGATTCCTGGCACTGAGAGGCATCAGTGCTGACCACTGGGCCACCGTGTCCCCACTGAGCCACCGTGTCCCCCACTGATCCACCGTGTCCCCACTCAGCCACCGTGTCCCCCACTGAGCCACCGTGTCCCCACTCAGCCACCGTGTCCCCCATTGATCCACCGTGTCCCCACTGAGCCACCGTGTCCCCACTGATCCACCGTGTCCCCCACTGATCCACCGTGTCCCCACTGAGCCACCGTGTCCCCCACTGATCCACCGTGTCCCCACTGATCCACCGTATCCCCCACTGATCCACCGTGTCCCCCACTGAGCCACCGTGTCCCCACTCAGCCACCGTGTCCCCCACTGAGCCACGGTGTCTCCACTCAGCCACTGTATCCCCCACTGATCTACTGTGTCCCCCACTGAGCCACCGTGTCCCCACTGATCCACCGTATCCCCCACTGATCCACCGTGTCCCCCACTGAGCCACCGTGTCCCCACTCAGCCACCGTGTCCCCCACTGAGCCACGGTGTCTCCACTCAGCCACTGTATCCCCCACTGATCTACTGTGTCCCCCACTGAGCCACCGTGTCCCACTGAGCCACTGTGTCCCCACTGAGCCACTGTGTCCCCACTGAGTCACTGTGTCCCCCACTGAGCCACCGTGTCCCCACTGATCCACCGTGTCCCCACTGAGCCACCGTGTCCCCACTGAGTCACTGTGTCCCCACTGATCTACCATGTTCCCACTGATCCACTGTGTCCCCACTGATCTACCATGTTCCCACTGATCCACTGTGTCCCCACTGATCCACCATGTCCCCACTCAGCCACTGTGTCCCCACTGATCTACCATGTTCCCACTGATCCACTGTGTCCCCACTGATCCACCATGTCCCCACTCAGCCACTGTGTCCCCACTGATCTACCATGTTCCCACTGATCCAATGTGTCCCCACTGATTCACCATGTCCCCCACTGAGCCACCGTGTCCCAACTGATCTACCGTGTTCCCACTGAGCCACCGTGTCCCCCACTGAGCCACCGTGTCCCCACTGAGCCACTGTGTCCCCACTGAGTCACTGTGTCCCCCACTGAGCCACCGTGTCCCCACTGAGCCACCGTGTCCCCACTGAGTTACTGTGTCCCCCACTGATCCACCGTGTCCCCACTGAGCCACCATGTCCCCCACTGAGACACCGTGTCCCCACTGATCCACCGTGTACCCACTGATCCACTGTGTCCCCACTAAGTCACTGTGTCCCCACTGATCCACCGTGTCCCCACTGAGCCACTGTGACCCCACTGAGTCACTGTGTCCCCCACTGATCCACTGTGTCCCCACTGATCCACCGTGTCCCCACTGAGCCACTGTGTCCCCCACTGAGCCACTGAGTCCCCCACTGATCCACCGTATCCCCCACTGAGCCACCGTGTCCCCCACTGATCCACCATGTCCCGCACTGAGCCACCATGTCCCCACTGATCCACTGTGTCCGCACTGAGCCACCGTGTCCCCCACTGATCCACCGTGTCCCCCACTGAGCCACCGTGTCCCCACTGATCCACCGTGTTCTCACTGATCCACCGTGTCCGCACTGAGCCACCGTGTCCCCCACTGATCCACCATGTCCCCCACTGATCCGCCATGTCCCCCACTGAGCCACCGTGTCCCCACTGATCTACCGTATTCCCACTGATCCACCATGTCCCCCACTGATCCACTGTGTCCCCCACTCAGCCACCGTGTCCCCACTGATCCACAGTGTTCTCACTGATCCACCGTGTCCCCACTGAGCCACCGTGTCCCCACTGATGTACCGTGTGCCCACTGATCCACCGTGTCCGCACTGAGCCACCGTGTCCCCCACTGATCCGCCATGTTCCCCACTGAGCCACCGTGTCCCCACTGATCCACCGTGTCCCCACTGATCTACCGTGTTCCCACTGATCCACCGTGTCCGCACTGAGCCACCGTGTCCCCCACTGATCCACCGTGTCCCCCACTGATCCACCGTGTCCCCACTGATCCACCGTGTCCCCACTGATCTACCGTGTCCCCACTGATCCACCGTGTCCGCACTGAGCCACCGTGTCCCCCACTGATCCGCCATGTTCCCCACTGAGCCACCGTGTCCCCACTGATCCACCGTGTCCCCACTGATCTACCGTGTTCCCACTGATCCACCGTGTCCGCACTGAGCCACCGGTCCCCCACTGATCCACCGTGTCCCCACTGATCCACCGTGTCCGCACTGAGCCACCGGTCCCCCACTGATCCACCGTGTCCCCACTGATCCACCGTGTCCGCACTGAGCCACCGTTCCCCCACTGATGCACCGTGTCCCCACTGATCCACCGTGTCCGCACTGAGCCACCGTGTCCCCCACTGATCCACCGTGTCCCCACTGATCCGCCTTGTCCCCCACTGATCCACCGTGTCCCCAACTGAGCCACCGTGTCCCCCACGGAGACACCATGTCACCACTGATCCACCGTGTCCCCACTGATACACCGTGTCCCGCACTGATCCACTGTGTCCCCACTGATCCACCGTGTCCCCCACTGATCCACCATGTCCCGCACTGATCCATCGTGTCCCCCACTGAGCCACTGTATGCCCCACTGATCCACCGTGTTCTCCACTGATCCACTGTGACCCCACTGAGCCACCGTGTCCCCCAACTGATCCACCGTGTTCCCACTGATCCACCGTGTCCCCCAATGATCCACCGTGTCCCCCACTGATCCACCGTGTCCCCCACTGATCCACCATGTCCCGCACTGATCCACCGTGACCCCACTGAGCCACCGTGTCCCCCACTGAGCCACCGTGTTCCCACTGAGCCACCGTGTCCCCCACTGAGCCACCGTGTTCCCCACTGATCCAACGTGTCCCCACTGATCCACCGTGTCCCCACTGATCCACCGTGTCCCCCACTGATCCACCATGTCCCCCACTGATCCATCGTGTCCCCCACTGATCCACCATGCTCTCCACTGATCCACCGTGTCCCCCACTGATCCACCATGTCCCCCACTGATCCACCGTGACCCCACTGAGCCACCGTGTCCCCCACTGAGCCACTGTGTTCCCACTGATCCACCGTGTCCCCCACTGATCCACCGTGTCCCCCACTGATCCACCGTGTTCCCCACTGATCCACCGTGTCCCCACTGATACACCATGTCCCCACTGATCCACCATGTCCCCACTGATCCACCGTGTCCCCACTGATCCACCGTGTCCCCCATTGAGCCACCATGTCCCCCACTGAGCCACCGTGTCCCCCACTGATCCTCCGTGTGCCCCACTGATCCGCCATGTCCCCCACTGAGCCACCGTATCCCCCACTGATCCACTGTGTCCCCACTGATCAATGGTGTTCCCACGGAGCCACCGTGTCCCCACCGCTCCAACGTGTCCCCACTGAGCCACCGTGTCCCCACTGATCCACTGTGTGCCCCATTGAGCCACCGTGTCCCTCACTGAGCCACCGTGTCCCCCACTGATCCACCTTGTCCCCCACTGAGCCACCGTGTCCCCACTGCTCCACCGTGTGCCCCACTGCTCCACCGTGTGCCCCACTGATCCGCCATGTCCCCCACTGAGCCACTGTGTGCCCCACCGATCCACCGTGTTCTCCACTGATCCACCGTGACCCCACTGATCCACTGTGTCCCCCACTGATCCACTGTGTCCCCCACTGATCTACCGAGTCCCCCACTGATCCACCATGTTCCCACTGAGCCACCGTGTCCCCCACTGATCCAACGAGTCCCCCACTGATCCACCATGTTCCCACTGAGCCACCGTGTCCCCCACTGAGCCACCGTGTCCCCCACTGATCCACCGTGTCCCCCACTGATCCACCGTGTCCCCCACTGATCCACCATGTCCCCCACTGATCCACCATGTCCCCCACTGATCCACCGTGTGCCGCACTGATCCACTGTGTCCCCACTCAGCCACTGTGTCCCCACTGATCCACTGTGTCCCCCACTGAGCCATCGTGTCCCCCACTGATCCATCGTGTGCCCCACTGATCCGCCATGTCCCCCACTGAGCCACTGTGTGCCCCAACGATCCACCGTGTTCTCCACTGATCCACCATGACCCCACTGATCCACTGTGTCCCCCACTGATCCATCGTGTCCCCCACTGATCCATCGTGACCCCACTGATCCACCGCATGCCCCACTGATCCGCCATGTCCCCCACTGAGCCACCGTGTGCCCCACTGAGCCATCGTGTCCCCACTGATCCACCGTGTTCCCCACTGATCCACCGTGTTCCCCACTGATCAACCGTGTCCCCACTGATCCACCGTGTCCCCACTGCTCCACCGTGTCCCCACTGAGCCACCATGTCCCCACTGATCCACTGTGTGCCCCATTGAGCCACCGTGTCCCCCACTGAGCCACCGTGTCCCCCACTGATCCACTGTGTCCCCCACTGAGCCACCATGTCCCCCACTGATCCACCGTGTCCCCCACTGATCCACTGTGTCCCCACTCAGCCACTGTGTGCCCCACTGATCCACCTTGTTCTCCACTGATCCACCGTGACCCCACTGATCCACTGTGTCCCCACTGATCTACCGTGTCCCCCACTGATCCACCGTGTCCCCCACTGATCCACCGAGTCCCCCACTGAGCCACCGTGTCCCCACTGAGCCACCGTGTCCCCCACTGATCCACCGAGTCCCCCACTGATCCACCGTGTTCCCACTGAGCCACCGTGTCCCCCACTGAGCCACCGTGTCCCCCACTGATCCACCGAGTCCCCCACTGATCCACCGTGTTCCCACTGATCTACCGTGTCCCCCACTGATCCACCGTGTCCCCCACTGATCCACCGTGTTCCCACTGAGCCACCGTGTCCCCCACTGATCCACCGAGTCCCCCACTGATCCACCGTGTTCCCACTGAGCCACCGTGTCCCCCACTGAGCCACCATGTCCCCACTGATCCACTGTGTCCCCCACTGATCCACTGTGTCCCCCACTGAGCCACCATGTCCCCCACTGATCCACCGTGTCCCCCACTGATCCACTGTGTCCCCACTCAGCCACTGTGTCCCCACTGATCCACTATGTTCCCACTGATCCAGCGTATTCCCACTGAGCCACCGTGTCCCCCACTGAGCCACTGTGTTCCCACTGAGCCACCGTGTCCCCCACTGAGCCACCGTGTTCCCCACTGATCCAACGTGTCCCCACTGATCCACCGTGTTACCCACTGATTCACCGTGTCTCCCACTGATCCACCGTGTCTCACTGAGCCACCGTGTCCCCACCGCTCCACCGTGTGCCCCACTGATCCACCGTGTCCCCACTGATCCACCGTGTCCCCCACTGATCCACCGTGTCCCCACTGATCCACTGTGTCCCCCACTGATCCACTGTGTTCCCACTGATCCACCGTGTCCCCCACTGAGCCACCATGTTCCCCACTGATCCACCGTGTCCCCACTGATACACCGTGTCCCGCACTGATCCACCGTGTCCCCACTGATCCACCGTGTCCCCCACTGATCACCATGTCCCGCACTGATCCATCGTGTTCCCCCACTGAGCCACTGTATGCCCCACTGATCCACCGTGTTCTCCACTGATCCACTGTGACCCCACTGAGCCACCGTGTCCCCCAACTGATCCACCGTGTTCCCACTGATCCACCGTGTCCCCCACTGATCCACCGTGTCCCGCACTGATCCACCGTGTCCCCCACTGATCCACCATGTCCCGCACTGATCCACCGTGACCCCACTGATCCACCATGTCCCGCACTGATCCACCGTGACCCCACTGAGCCACCGTGTGCCCCACTGATCCACAGTGTCCCCCACTGATCCACCGTGTCCCCACTGAGCCACCGTGTCCCCCACTGATCCACCCTGTCCCCCATTGAGCCATCGTGTCACCACTGATCCATTGTGTCCCCCACTGATCCATCGTGTCCCCCACTGATCCATCGTGACCCCACTGATCCACCGCATGCCCCACTGATCCGCCATGTCCCCCACTGAGCCACCGTGTGCCCCACTGAGCCATCGTGTCCCCACTGATCCACCGTGTTCCCCACTGATCCACCGTGTTCCCCACTGATCAACCGTGTTCCCACTGATCCACCGTGTCCCCACTGCTCCACCGTGTCCCCACTGAGCCACCATGTCCCCACTGATCCACTGTGTGCCCCATTGAGCCACCGTGTCCCCCACTGAGCCACCGTGTCCCCCACTGATCCACCGTGTCCCCCACTGAGCCACCGTGTGTCCCACTGCTCCACCGTGTGCCCCACTGGTCCTCCATGTCCCCCACTGAGCCACTGTGTGCCCCACTGATACACCTTGTTCTCCACTGATCCACCGTGACCCCACTGATCCACTGTGTCCCCACTGATCTACCGTGTCCCCCACTGATCCACCGTGTCCCCCACTGATCCACTGAGTCCCCCACTGATCCACCGTGTTCCCACTGAGCCACCGTGTCCCCCACTGATCCACCGAGTCCCCCACTGATCCACCGTGTTCCCACTGAGCCACCGTGTCCCCCACTGAGCCACCGTGTCCCCCACTGATCCACCGAGTCCCCCACTGATCCACCGTGTTCCCACTGAGCCACCGTGTCCCCCACTGATCCACTGTGTCCCCCACTGATCCACTGTGTCCCCCACTGAGCCACCATGTCCCCCACTGATCCACCGTGTCCCCCACTGATCCACTGTGTCCCCACTCAGCCACTGTGTCCCCACTGATCCACTATGTTCCCACTGATCCAGCGTATTCCCACTGAGCCACCGTGTCCCCCACTGAGCCACTGTGTTCCCACTGAGCCACCGTGTCCCCCACTGAGCCACCGTGTTCCCCACTGATCCAACGTGTCCCCACTGATCCACCGTGTTACCCACTGATCCAACGTGTCCCCACTGATTCACCGTGTCTCCCACTGATCCACCGTGTCTCACTGAGCCACCGTGTCCCCACCGCTCCACCGTGTGCCCCACTGATCCACCGTGTCCCCACTGATCCACCGTGTCCCCCACTGATCCACTGTGTCCCCACTGATCCACTGTGTCCCCCACTGATCCACTGTGTTCCCACTGATCCACCGTGTCCCCCACTGAGCCACCATGTTCCCCACTGATCCACCGTGTCCCCACTGATCCACCGTGTCCCGCACTGATCCACCGTGTCCCCACTGATCCACTGTGACCCCACTGAGCCACCGTGTCCCCCAACTGATCCACCGTGTTCCCACTGATCCACCGTGGCCCCTCACTGATCCACCGTGTCCCCACTGATCCACTGTGTGCCCCATTGAGCCACCGTGTCCCCCATTGATCCACCGTGTCCCCCACTGATCCACCGTGTCCCCCACTGAGCCACCGTGTGTCCCACTGCTCCACCGTGTGCCCCACTGGTCCTCCATGTCCCCCACTGAGCCACTGTGTGCCCCACTGATCCACCTTGTTCTCCACTGATCCATGTGACCCCACTGATCCACTGTGTCCCGACTGATCTACCGTGTCCCCCACTGATCCACCGTGTCCCCCACTGATCCACCGAGTCCCCCACTGATCCACCGTGTTCCCACTGAGCCACCGTGTCCCCCACTGAGCCACCGTGTCCCCCACTGATCCACCGAGTCCCCCACTGATCCACCGTGTTCCCACTGAGCCACCGTGTCCCCCACTGATCCACTGTGTCCCCCACTGATCCACTGTGTCCCCCACTGAGCCACCATGTCCCCCACTGATCCACCGTGTCCCCCACTGATCCACTGTGTCACCACTCAGCCACTGTGTCCCCACTGATCCACTATGTTCCCACTGATCCAGCGTATTCCCACTGAGCCACTGTGTCCCCCACTGAGCCACTGTGTTCCCACTGAGCCACCGTGTCCCCCACTGAGCCACCGTGTTCCCCACTGATCCAACGTGTCCCCACTGATCCACCGTGTTACCCACTGATTCACCGTGTCTCCCACTGATCCACCGTGTCTCACTGAGCCACCGTGTCCCCACCGCTCCACCGTGTGCCCCACTGATCCACCGTGTCCCCACTGATCCACCGTGTCCCCCACTGATCCACTGTGTCCCCACTGATCCACTGTGTCCCCCACTGATCCACTGTGTTCCCACTGATCCACCGTGTCCCCCAATGAGCCACCATGTTCCCCACTAATCCACCGTGTCCCCACTGATCCACCGTGTCCCCACTGATCCACTGTGACCCCACTGAGCCACCGTGTCCCCCAACTGATCCACCGTGTTCCCACTGATCCACCGTGGCCCCTCACTGATCCACCGTGTCCCCACTGATCCACTGTGTCCCCCACTGATCCACTGTGTTCCCACTGATCCACCGTGTCCCCCACTGATCCACCATGTCCCGCACTGATCCATCGTGTCCCCCACTGAGCCACTGTATGCCCCACTGATCCACCGTGTTCTCCACTGATCCACTGTGACCCCACTGAGCCACCGTGTCCCCCAACTGATCCACCGTGTTCCCACTGATCCACCGTGTCCCCCACTGATTCACCGTGTCCCCCACTGATCCACCGTGTTCCCCACTGATCCACCATGTCCCGCACTGATCCACCGTGACCCCACTGAGCCACCATGTGCCCCACTGATCCACAGTGTCCCCCACTGATCCACCGTGTCCCCACTGAGCCACCGTGTCCCCCACTGATCCACCCTGTCCCCCATTGAGCCATCGTGTCACCACTGATCCATTGTGTCCCCCACTGATCCATCGTGTCCCCCACTGATCCATCGTGTCCCCCACTGATCCATCGTGACCCCACTGATCCACCGCATGCCCCACTGATCCGCCATGTCCCCCACTGAGCCACCGTGTGTCCCACTGAGCCATCGTGTCCCCACTGATCCACCGTGTTCCCCACTGATCTACCGTGTTCCCCACTGATCAACCGTGTCCCCACTGATCCACCGTGTCCCCACTGAGCCACCGTGTCCCCACTGAGCCACCATGTCCCCACTGATCCACTGTGTGCCCCATTGAGCCACCGTGTCCCCCACTGAGCCACCGTGTCCCCCACTGATCCACCGTGTCCCGCACTGAGCCACCGTGTGCCCCACTGCTCCACCGTGTGCCCCACTGATCCGCCATGTCCCCCACTGAGCCACTGTGTGCCCCACTGATCCACCTTGTTCTCCACTGATCCACCGTGACCCCACTGATCCACTGTGTCCCCACTGATCTACCGTGTCCCCCACTGATCCACCGTGTCCCCCACTGATCCACCGAGTCCCCCACTGATCCACCGTGTTCCCACTGAGCCACCGTGTCCCCCACTGATCCACCGAGTCCCCCACTGATCCACCGTGTTCCCACTGAGCCACCGTGTCCCCCACTGAGCCACCGTGTCCCCCACTGATCCACCGTGTCCCCCACTGAGCCACCGTGTGCCCCACTGCTCCACCGTGTGCCCCACTGATCCGCCATGTCCCCCACTGAGCCACTGTGTGCCCCACTGATACACCTTGTTCTCCACTGATCCACCGTGACCCCACTGATCCACTGTGTCCCCACTGATCTACCGTGTCCCCCACTGATCCACCGTGTCCCCCACTGATCCACCGAGTCCCCCACTGATCCACCGTGTTCCCACTGAGCCACCGTGTCCCCCACTGATCCACCGAGTCCCCCACTGATCCACCATGTTCCCACTGAGCCACCGTGTCCCCCACTGAGCCACCGTGTCCCCCACTGATCCACCGTGTCCCCCACTGAGCCACCGTGTGCCCCACTGCTCCACCGTGTGCCCCATTGATCCGCCATGTCCCCCACTGAGCCACTGTGTGCCCCACTGATACACCTTGTTCTCCACTGATCCACCGTGACCCCACTGATCCACTGTGTCCCCACTGATCTACCGTGTCCCCCACTGATCCACCGTGTCCCCCACTGATCCACCGAGTCCCCCACTGATCCACCGTGTTCCCACTGAGCCACCGTGTCCCCCACTGATCCACCGAGTCCCCCACTGATCCACCGTGTTCCCACTGAGCCACCGTGTCCCCCACTGAGCCACCGTGTCCCCCACTGATCCACCGAGTCCCCCACTGATCCACCGTGTTCCCACTGAGCCACCGTGTCCCCCACTGATCCACTGTGTCCCCCACTGATCCACTGTGTCCCCCACTGAGCCACCATGTCCCCCACTGATCCACCGTGTCCCCCACTGATCCACTGTGTCCCCACTCAGCCACTGTGTCCCCACTGATCCACTATGTTCCCACAGATCCAGTGTATTCCCACTGAGCCACCATGTCCCCCACTGAGCCACTGTGTTCCCACTGAGCCACCGTGTCCCCCACTGAGCCACCGTGTTCCCCACTGATCCAACGTGTCCCCACTGATCCACCATGTTACCCACTGATTCACCGTGTCTCCCACTGATCCACCGTGTCTCACTGAGCCACCGTGTCTCCACCGCTCCACCGTGTGCCCCACTGATCCACCGTGTCCCCACTGATCCACCGTGTGCCCCACTGATCCACCGTGTCCCCACTGATCCACTGTGTCCCCCACTGATCCACCGTGTCCCCACTGATCCACTGTGTCCCCCACTGATCCACTGTGTTCCCACTGATCCACCATGTCCCCCACTGAGCCACCATGTTCCCCACTGATACACCGTGTCCCGCACTGATCCACCGTGTCCTCACTGATCCACCGTGTCCCCCACTGATCACCATGTCCCGCACTGATCCATCGTGTCCCCACTGAGCCACTGTATGCCCCACTGATCCACCGTGTTCTCCACTGATCCACTGTGACCCCACTGAGCCACCGTGTCCCCCAACTGATCAACCGTGTTCCCACTGATCCACCGTGTCCCCCACTGATCCACCGTGTCCCCCACTGATCCACCGTGTCCCCCAATGATCCACCATGTCCCGCACTGATCCACCGTGACCCCACTGAGCCACCGTGTGCCCCACTGATCCACAGTGTCCCCCACTAATCCACCGTGTCCCCACTGAGCCACCGTGTCCCCCACTGATCCACCCTGTCCCCCATTGAGCCATCGTGTCACCACTGATCCATTGTGTCCCCCACTGATCCACCGTGACCCCACTGATCCACCGCATGCCCCACTGATCCGCCATGTCCCCCACTGAGCCACCATGTGCCCCACTCAGCCATCGTGTCCCCACTGATCCACAGTGTTCCCACTGATCCACCGTGTCCCCCACTGATCCACCGTGTTCCCCACTGATCCACCGTGTCCCCACTGATCCACCGTATACCCACTGATCCACCGTGTCCCCCATTGAGCCACCATATCCCCCACGGAGCCACCGTGTCCCCCACTGATCCTCCGTGTGCCCCACTGATCCGCCATGTCCCCCGCTGTGCCACCGTATTCCCCACTGATCCACTGTGTCCCCCACTGATCCACGGTGTTCCCACTGATCCACCGTGTCCCCCACTGATCCACCGTGTGCCCCACTGATCCACCGTGTTCCCCACTGATCCACCGTGTCCCCACTGAGCCACCGTGTCCCCACTGAGCCACCGTGTCCCCCACTGAGACACCGTGTCCCCACTGCTCCACCGTGTGCCCCACTGATCCGCCATGTCCCCCACTGAGCCACCGTATTCCCCACTGATCCACCGTGTTCTCCACTGATCCACCGTGACCCCACTGATCCACTGTGTGCCCCACTGATCCACCGTGTTCTCCACTGATCCACCGTGACCCCACTGATCCACTGTGTCCCCCACTGATCCACTGTGTCCCCCACTGATCCACCGTGTCCCCCACTGATCCACCGAGTCCCCCACTGATCCACCGTGTTCCCACTGAGCCACCGTGTCCCCCACTGATCCACCGAGTCCCCCACTGATCCACCGTGTTCCCACTGATCCACCATGTCCCGCACTGATCCATCGTGTCCCCCACTGAGCCACTGTGTCCCCCACTGATCCACCATGTCCTCCACTGATCCACTGTGTCCCCCACTGATCCACCATGTCCCGCACTGATCCATCGTGTTCCCCACTGAGCCACTGTGTGCCCCATTGAGCCACCGTGTCCCGCACTGATCCACCGTGTCCCCACTGATCCACCGTGTCCCCCACTGATCACCATGTCCCGCACTGATCCATCGTGTTCCCCCACTGAGCCACTGTATGCCCCACTGATCCACCGTGTTCTCCACTGATCCACTGTGACCCCACTGAGCCACCGTGTCCCCCAACTGATCCACCGTGTTCCCACTGATCCACCGTGTCCCCCACTGATCCACCATGTCCCGCACTGATCCACCGTGACCCCACTGAGCCACCGTGTGCCCCACTGATCCACAGTGTCCCCCACTGATCCACTGTGTCCCCACTGACCCACCGTGTCCCCCACTGATCCACCGTGTCCCCCATTGAGCCATCGTGTCACCACTGATCCATTGTGTCCCCCAATGATCCACCGTGACCCCACTGATCCACCGCATGCCCCACTGATCCGCCATGTCCCCCACTGAGCCACCGTGTGCCCCACTGAGCCATCGTGTCCCCACTGATCCACCGTGCTCCCCACTGATCCACCAGGTCCCCCACTGAGCCATCGTGTCCCCACTGATCCACAGTGTTCCCACTGATCCACTGTGTCCCCCACTGATCCACCGTGTTCCCCACTGATCCACCGTGTCCCCACTGATACACCATGTCCCCACTGATCCACCGTGTCCCCACTGATCCACCGTGTCCCCCATTGAGCCACCATGTCCCCCACTGAGCCACCGTGTCCCCCACTGATCCTCCGTGTGCCCCACTGATCCGCCATGTCCCCCACTGAGCCACCGTATCCCCCACTGATCCACTGTGTCCCCCACTGATCCACCGTGTCCCCCACTGATCCACCGTGTCCCCACTGAGCCACCGTGTCCCCACTGCTCCACCGTGTCCCCACTGAGCCACCGTGTCCCCACTGATCCACTGTGTGCCCCATTGAGCCACCGTGTCCCCCACTGAGCCACCGTGCCCCCCACTGATCCACCGTGTCCCCTACTGAGCCACCGTGTCCCCACTGCTCCACCGTGTGCCCCACTGATCCGCCATGTCCCCCACTGAGCCACTGTGTGCCCCACCGATCCACCGTGTTCTCCACTGATCCACCGTGACCCCACTGATCCACCGCATGCCCCACTCATCCGCCGTGTCCCCCACTGAGCCACCGTGTGCCCCACTGAGCCATCGTGTCCCCACTGATCCACCGTGTTCCCCACTGATCCACCGTGATCCCCACTGATCCACCGTGTCCCCACTGCTCCACCATGTCCCCACTGAGCCACCGTGTCCCCACTGATCCACTGTGTGCCCCATTGAGCCACCGTGTCCCCCACTGATCCAACGTGTCCCCACTGATCCACCGTGTCCCCCACTGATCCACCATGTCCCGCACTGATCCATCGTGTCCCCCACTGAGCCACTGTATGCCCCACTGATCTACCGTGTTCTCCACTGATCCACTGTGACCCCACTGAGCCACCTTGTCCCCCAACTGATCCACCGTGTTCCCACTGATCCACCGTGTCCCCCACTGATCCACCGTGTCCCGCACTGATCCACCGTGACCCCACTGATCCACAGTGTCCCCCACTGATCCACCGTGTCCCCCACTGATCCACCGTGTCCCCCACTGATCCACCGTGTCCCGCACTGATCCACCGTGACCCCACTGATCCACAGTGTCCCCCACTGATCCACAGTGTCCCCCACTGATCCACCGTGTCCCCACTGACCCACCGTGTCCCCCACTGATCCACCCTGTCCCCCATTGAGCCATCGTGTCACCACTGATCCATTGTGTCCCCCACTGAGCCACCGTGACCCCACTGATTCACTGCATGCCCCACTGATCCGCCATGTCCCGCACTGAGCCACCGTGTGCCCCACTGAGCCATCGTGTCCCCACTGATCCACCGTGCTCCCCACTGATCCACCAGGTCCCCCACTGAGCCATCGTGTCCCCACTGATCCACAGTGTTCCCACTGATCCACCGTGTCCCCCACTGATCCACCGTGTTCCCCACTGATCCACCGTGTCCCCACTGATACACCATGTCCCCACTGATCCACCGTGTCCCCACTGATCCACCCTGTCCCCCATTGAGCCACCGTGTCCCCCACTGAGCCACCGTGTCCCCCACTGATCCTCCGTGTGCCCCACTGATCCGCCATGTCCCCTACTGAGCCACCGTATCCCCCACTGATCCACTGTGTCCCCCACTGATCCACGGTGTTCCCACTGAGCCACCGTGTCCCCACCGCTCCACCGTGTGCCCCACTGATCCACCGTGTGCCCCACTGATCCACCGTGTCCCCACTGGGCCACCGTGTCCCCACTGCTCCACCGTGTCCCCACTGAGCCACCGTGTCCCCACTGATCCACTGTGTGCCCCATTGATCCACCGTGTCCCCCACTGATCCACCGAGTCCCCCACTGAGCCACCGTGTCCCCCACTGATCCACTGTGTCCCCCACTGATCCACCGTGTCCCCCACTGATCCACCGAGTCCCCCACTGATCCACTGTGTCCCCCACTGCTCCACCGTGTCCCCACTGGGCCACCGTGTCCCCACTGCTCCACCGTGTCCCCCACTGATCCACCGTGTCCCCCACTGATCCACCATGTCCCCCACTGAGCCACTGTGTGCCCCACCGATCCACCGTGTTCTCCACTGATCCACCGTGACCCCACTGATCCACTGTGTCCCCCACTGATCCACCGTGTCCCCCACTGATCCACCGAGTCCCCCACTGAGCCACCGTGTCCCCCACTGATCCACTGTGTCCCCCACTGATCCACCGTGTCCCCCACTGATCCACCGAGTCCCCCACTGATCCACCGTGTTCCCACTGATCCACCATGTCCCGCACTGATCCATCGTGTCCCCCACTGAGCCACTGTGTCCCCCACTGATCCACCATGTCCTCCACTGATCCACTGTGTCCCCCACTGATCCACCATGTCCCGCACTGATCCATCGTGTCCCCCACTGAGCCACTGTATGCCCCACTGATCCACCGTGTTCTCCACTGATCCACTGTGACCCCACTGAGCCACCGTGTCCCCCAACTGATCCACCGTGTCCCCCCTGATCCACCGTGTCCCCCACTGATCCACCGTGTCCCCCACTGATCCACCATGTCACGCACTGATCCACCGTGACCCCACTGAGCCACCGTTTCCCCCACTGAGCCACCGTGTCCCCCACTGAGCCACCGTGTCCCCCACTGAGCCACCGTGTCCCCCAATGAGCCACCGTGTTCCCCACTGATCCAACGTGTCCCCACTGATCCACCGTGTCCCCACTGATCCACCGTGTCCCCCACTGATCCACCATGTCCCGCACTGATCCATCGTGTCCCCCACTGAGCCACTGTATGCCCCACTGATCCACTGTGTTCTCCACTGATCCACTGTGACCCCACTGAGTCACCGTGTCCCCCAACTGATCCACCGTGTTCCCACTGATCCACTGTGTCCCCCACTGATCCACCATGTCCCGCACTGATCCACCGTGACCCCACTGAGCCACCGTGTCCCCACTGATCCACTGTGTGCCCCATTGAGCCACCGTGTCCCCCACTGATCCAACGTGTCCCCACTGATCCACCGTGTCCCCCACTGATCCACCATGTCCCGCACTGATCCATCGTGTCCCCCACTGAGCCACTGTATGCCCCACTGATCTACCGTGTTCTCCACTGATCCACTGTGACCCCACTGAGCCACCTTGTCCCCCAACTGATCCACCGTGTTCCCACTGATCCACCGTGTCCCCCACTGATCCACCGTGTCCCGCACTGATCCACCGTGACCCCACTGATCCACAGTGTCCCCCACTGATCCACCGTGTCCCCCACTGATCCACCGTGTCCCCCACTGATCCACCGTGTCCCGCACTGATCCACCGTGACCCCACTGATCCACAGTGTCCCCCACTGATCCACAGTGTCCCCCACTGATCCACCGTGTCCCCACTGACCCACCGTGTCCCCCACTGATCCACCCTGTCCCCCATTGAGCCATCGTGTCACCACTGATCCATTGTGTCCCCCACTGAGCCACCGTGACCCCACTGATCCACTGCATGCCCCACTGATCCGCCATGTCCCCCACTGAGCCACCGTGTGCCCCACTGAGCCATCGTGTCCCCACTGATCCACCGTGCTCCCCACTGATCCACCAGGTCCCCCACTGAGCCATCGTGTCCCCACTGATCCACAGTGTTCCCACTGATCCACCGTGTCCCCCACTGATCCACCGTGTTCCCCACTGATCCACCGTGTCCCCACTGATACACCATGTCCCCACTGATCCACCGTGTCCCCACTGATCCACCCTGTCCCCCATTGAGCCACCGTGTCCCCCACTGAGCCACCGTGTCCCCCACTGATCCTCCGTGTGCCCCACTGATCCGCCATGTCCCCTACTGAGCCACCGTATCCCCCACTGATCCACTGTGTCCCCCACTGATCCACGGTGTTCCCACTGAGCCACCGTGTCCCCACCGCTCCACCGTGTGCCCCACTGATCCACCGTGTGCCCCACTGATCCACCGTGTCCCCACTGGGCCACCGTGTCCCCACTGCTCCACCGTGTCCCCACTGAGCCACCGTGTCCCCACTGATCCACTGTGTGCCCCATTGATCCACCGTGTCCCCCACTGATCCACCGAGTCCCCCACTGAGCCACCGTGTCCCCCAATGATCCACTGTGTCCCCCACTGATCCACCGTGTCCCCCACTGATCCACCGAGTCCCCCACTGATCCACTGTGTCCCCCACTGCTCCACCGTGTCCCCACTGGGCCACCGTGTCCCCACTGCTCCACCGTGTCCCCCACTGATCCACCGTGTCCCCCACTGATCCACCATGTCCCCCACTGAGCCACTGTGTGCCCCACCGATCCACCGTGTTCTCCACTGATCCACCGTGACCCCACTGATCCACTGTGTCCCCCACTGATCCACCGTGTCCCCCACTGATCCACCGAGTCCCCCACTGAGCCACCGTGTCCCCCACTGATCCACTGTGTCCCCCACTGATCCACCGTGTCCCCCACTGATCCACCGAGTCCCCCACTGATCCACCGTGTTCCCACTGATCCACCATGTCCCGCACTGATCCATCGTGTCCCCCACTGAGCCACTGTGTCCCCCACTGATCCACCATGTCCTCCACTGATCCACCGTGTCCCCCACTGATCCACCATGTCCCGCACTGATCCATCGTGTCCCCCACTGAGCCACTGTATGCCCCACTGATCCACTGTGTTCTCCACTGATCCACTGTGACCCCACTGAGTCACCGTGTCCCCCAACTGATCCACCGTGTTCCCACTGATCCACCGTGTCCCCCACTGATCCACCATGTCCCGCACTGATCCACCGTGACCCCACTGAGCCACCGTGTGCCCCACTGATCCACAGTGTCCCCCACTGATCCACCGTGTCCCCACTGAGCCACCGTGTCCCCCACTGATCCACCCTGTCCCCCATTGAGCCATCGTGTCACCACTGATCCATTGTGTCCCCCACTGATCCACCGTGACCCCACAGATCCACCGCATGCCCCACTCATCCGCCATGTCCCACACTGAGCCACCATGTGCCCCACTGAGCCATCGTGTCCCCACTGATCCACCGGGTTCCCCACTGATCCACCGTGTTCCCCACTGATCCACCGTGTCCCCACTGCTCCACCGTGTCCCCACTGAGCCACCGTGTCCCCACTGATCCACTGTGTGCCCCATTGAGCCACCGTGTCCCCCACTGATCCACTGTGTCCCCACTGATCCACTGTGTCCCCCACTGATCCACCATGTCCCGCACTGATCCACTGTGACCCCACTGAGCCACCGTGTGCCCCACTGATCCACAGTGTCCCCCACTGATCCACCGTGTCCCCACTGACCCACCGTGTCCCCCACTGATCCACCATGTCCCGCACTGATCCACCGTGACCCCACTGAGCCACCGTGTGCCCCACTGATCCACAGTGTCCCCCACTGATCCACCGTGTCCCCACTGACCCACCGTGTCCCCCACTGATCCACCGTGTCCCCCATTGAGCCATCGTGTCACCACTGATCCATTGTGTCCCCCAATGATCCACCGTGACCCCACTGATCCACCGCATGCCCCACTGATCCGCCATGTCCCCCACTGAGCCACCGTGTGCCCCACTGAGCCATCGTGTCCCCACTGATCCACCGTGCTCCCCACTGATCCACCAGGTCCCCCACTGAGCCATCGTGTCCCCACTGATCCACAGTGTTCCCACTGATCCACTGTGTCCCCCACTGATCCACCGTGTTCCCCACTGATCCACCGTGTCCCCACTGATACACCATGTCCCCACTGATCCACCGTGTCCCCACTGATCCACCGTGTCCCCCATTGAGCCACCATGTCCCCCACTGAGCCACCGTGTCCCCCACTGATCCTCCGTGTGCCCCACTGATCCACCGTGTCCCCACTGATCCACCGTGTCCCCCATTGAGCCACCATGTCCCCCACTGAGCCACCGTGTCCCCCACTGATCCTCCGTGTGCCCCACTGATCCGCCATGTCCCCCACTGAGCCACCGTATCCCCCACTGATCCACTGTGTCCCCCACTGATCCACGGTGTTCCCACTGAGCCACCGTGTCCCCACCGCTCCACCGTGTGCCCCACTGATCCACCGTGTGCCCCACTGATCCACCGTGTCCCCACTGAGCCACCGTGTCCCCACTGCTCCACCGTGTCCCCACTGAGCCACCGTGTCCCCACTGATCCACTGTGTGCCCCATTGAGCCACCGTGTCCCCCACTGAGCCACCGTGCCCCCCACTGATCCACCGTGTCCCCTACTGAGCCACCGTGTCCCCACTGCTCCACCGTGTGCCCCACTGATCCGCCATGTCCCCCACTGAGCCACTGTGTGCCCCACCGATCCAACGTGTTCTCCACTGATCCACCGTGACCCCACTGATCCACCGCATGCCCCACTCATCCGCCATGTCCCCCACTGAGCCACCGTGTGCCCCACTGAGCCATCGTGTCCCCACTGATCCACCGTGTTCCCCACTGATCCACCGTGTTCCCCACTGATCCACCGTGTCCCCACTGCTCCACCATGTCCCCATTGAGCCACCGTGTCCCCCACTGATCCAACGTGTCCCCACTGATCCACCGTGTCCCCCACTGATCCACCATGTCCCGCACTGATCCATCGTGTCCCCCACTGAGCCACTGTATGCCCCACTGATCTACCGTGTTCTCCACTGATCCACTGTGACCCCACTGAGCCACCTTGTCCCCCAACTGATCCACCGTGTTCCCACTGATCCACCGTGTCCCCCACTGATCCACCGTGTCCCGCACTGATCCACCGTGACCCCACTGATCCACAGTGTCCCCCACTGATCCACCGTGTCCCCCACTGATCCACCGTGTCCCCCACTGATCCACCGTGTCCCGCACTGATCCACCGTGTGCCCCACTGATCCACAGTGTCCCCCACTGATCCACCGTGTCCCCACTGACCCACCGTGTCCCCCACTGATCCACCCTGTCCCCCATTGAGCCATCGTGTCACCACTGATCCATTGTGTCCCCCACTGAGCCACCGTGACCCCACTGATCCACTGCATGCCCCACTGATCCGCCATGTCCCCCACTGAGCCACCGTGTGCCCCACTGAGCCATCGTGTCCCCACTGATCCACCGTGCTCCCCACTGATCCACCAGGTCACCCACTGAGCCATCGTGTCTCCACTGATCCACAGTGTTCCCACTGATCCACCGTGTCCCCCACTGATCCACCGTGTTCCCCACTGATCCACCGTGTCCCCACTGATACACCATGTCCCCACTGATCCACCGTGTCCCCACTGATCCACCCTGTCCCCCATTGAGCCACCGTGTCCCCCACTGAGCCACCGTGTCCCCCACTGATCCTCCGTGTGCCCCACTGATCCGCCATGTCCCCTACTGAGCCATCGTATCCCCCACTGATCCACTGTGTCCCCCACTGATCCACGGTGTTCCCACTGAGCCACCGTGTCCCCACCGCTCCACCGTGTGCCCCACTGATCCACCGTGTGCCCCACTGATCCACCGTGTCCCCACTGGGCCACCGTGTCCCCACTGCTCCACCGTGTCCCCACTGAGCCACCGTGTCCCCACTGATCCACTGTGTGCCCCATTGAGCCACCGTGTCCCCCACTGAGCCACCGTGTCCCCCACTGATCCACCATGTCCCCCACTGAGCCACTGTGTGCCCCACCGATCCACCGTGTTCTCCACTGACCCACCGTGACCCCACTGATCCACTGTGTCCCCCACTGATCCACCGTGTCCCCCACTGATCCACCGAGTCCCCCACTGAGCCACCGTGTCCCCCACTGATCCACTGTGTCCCCCACTGATCCACCGAGTCCCCCACTGATCCACCGTGTCCCCACTGATCCGCCATGTCCCCCACTGAGCCACCGTATCCCCCACTGAGCCACTGTCCCCCACTGAGCCATCGTGTCCCCACTGAGCCACCGTGACCCCACTGATCCACCGTGTCCCCCACTGATCCACCGTGTCCCCACTGATCCACCGTGTCCCCCACTGAGACATCGTGTCCCCACTGAGCCATCGTGACCCCACTGATCCACCGTGTCCCCCACTGATCCACCGTGTCCCCCACTGATCCACTGTGTCCCCCACTGATCCACCGTGTCCCCACTGATCCACCCTGTCCCCCACTGATCCACCATGTCCCCCACTGATCCACCGTGTCCCCACTGATCCACCGTGTCCCCCACTGATCCACTGTGTCCCCCACTGATCCACCCTGTCCCCACTGATCCACCGTGTCCCCCACTGATCCACCGTGTCCCCCACTGATCCACCGTGTCCCCCACTGATCCACCGTGTTCCAACTGATCCACCGTATCCTCACTGATCCACCGTGTTCCCCACTGATCCACCATGTCCCCCACTGATCCACTGCATCCCCCACTGATCCACCGTGCTCACACTGATCCACCGTGTTCCCACTGAGCCACCGTGACCCCCACTGATCCACTGTGTACCCCACTGAGCCATCGTGTCCCCACTGATCCACCGTGTCCCCCACTGATCCACCGTGTCCTCACTGATCCACCGTTTCCCCACTGATCCACCGTGTCCCCCACTGAGCCACCGTGACCCCCACTGATCCACTGTGTACCCCACTGAGCCATCGTGTCCCCACTGATCCACCATGTCCCCCACTGATCCACTGTGTCCCCCACTGATCCACTGTGTCCCCACTGAGCCACCGTGACCCCACTGATCCACCGTGTTCCCCACTGATCCACCATGTCCCCACTGATCCACACTGTCCCCCACTGAGCCATCGTGTCCCCACTGAGCCACCGTGACCCCACTGAGCCACCGCATCCCCCACTGATCCTCCGTGTGCCCCACTGATCCGCCATGTCCCCCACTGAGCCACCGTATCCCCCACTGATCCACTGTGTCCCCCACTGATCCACTGTGTCCCCACTGAGCCACCGTGACCCCACTGATCCACCGTGTCCCCCACTGATCCACCGTGTCCCCACTGATCCACCGTGTCCCCACTGATCCACCGTGTCCCCACTGATCCACCGTATCCCCCACTGAGCCACCGTGTCCCCACTGATCTGCCGTGTCCCCACTGATCCACCGTGTCCCCCACTGATCCACCGTGTTCCCAGTGATCCACCGTGTCCCCCACTGAGCCACCGTGTTCCCCACTGATCCACCGTTTCCCCACTGATCCACCGTGTCCCCCACTGATCCAGTGCGTCCCCCACTGATCCACCGTGTTCCCCACTGATCCACCGTGTCCCCCACTGAGCCACCGTGTCCCCCACTGAGCCACCGTGTCCCCACTGATCCACCGTGTTCCCCACTGATCCACTGTGTCCCCCACTGATCCACCGTTTCCCCACTGATCCACCGTGTCCCCCACTGATCCACTGTGTCCCCCACTGATCCACCGTGTTCCCCACTGATCCACCGTGTCCCCCACTGAGCCACCGTGTCCCCCACTGAGCCACTGTGTCCCCCACTGATCCACCGTGTTCCCCACTGATCCACCGTTTCCCCACTGATCCACCGTGTCCCCAACTGAGCCACTGTGTCCCCCACTAATCCACCGTGTCCCCACTGATCCACCATTTCCCCACTGATCCACCATGTCCCCCACTGAGCCACTGTGTCCCCCACTGAGCCACTGTGTCCCCACTGATCCACTGTATCCCCCACTGATCCACCGTGTCCCTCACTGATCCACCGTGTCCCCCACTGAGCCACCGTGTCCCCCACTGATCCACCGTGTTCCCCACTGATCCACCGTGTTCCCCACTGATCCACCATGTCCACCACTGAGCCACTGTGTCCCCCACTGATCCACCGTGTTCCCCACTGAGCCACTGTGTCCCCACTGATCCTGTTTCTACTATAATATCTGAAATGCCTATCCATATTTAGCCACTAGCCTTGCCCCTAGCCAAGCTGTTCCAACTTCAACTCTACACCTACCCAGCACTGTTGAAATGATAAGGTTAAGTGACATGTAAGGTTGTTGACAGTGGCAGTTATAGACCATTAACTTTCTCCCTGATGCTTTGTTTGCTTTCTGTCATGGCCATTTAGTTCATGACCTCATTACAGCTTTGGTCCAAATGTGGACACAAGTGAGGTCAGGGTGACTACCTTTGACATCAAAGTAGCAGAGAACCAGGTTTGGCAACACAGAGCCTAAGCAAAACTCGGATCAATGCTAATCAGGGGCAAATAAGTGCATTGGTTGGAGTCATACACAGCACCAAGGATTGTGATGGGTGGAAATCAAGTACCTTAGGGCCCCGACACCATTGCAAAGTTCCTCAGAGCATTGTCTTGGCCTAACCAGCTTTAAGTTGCATTCTCAATAAAATTCCTTCCATCACAAGGTCAAAAGTGGAGATATTCTTTGTTAATTGCACAATACAGAACAACCTTGGTTATCCAAATATTGATTATCCAAATTTCAGATAGTCCAAACAAGATCTCGAGGTCCTGTAAAAACTTTATCCATTATCCGAACAATTAATTATCCAAACAAAATACTCCCCGTCTTGTCTTGTTCAGATAATTGAGGGTGTTCTGTATTCAGTTCCAGTTGTGATTCCCAGATACTGAAACAATTTGTGTTCAAATGCAGCAGGATCTGGGTGACACTCAGCCTTGCATTAATAAGCAGTAAATAACATTGGTGCTACACAAGTGCAAGATAATGACCATCTCAAACAGGAGAGAATCTAACCATTATCTTTTGATGGAAAAAGGCATTGCTATTGAACCTCCACCATCATTATTCCAGGATAATGATTGACTCGAAACTGACCTGGACTAACCATAGTCAAAGGCTGAGAATTCTGCAGTAACTCACCTCCTGACTTTCCAGTGCCTGTCTAACATTCACAATCGGGAGAATTGTAAAATACACTCCATTTACTTGAACTGGTGAATTCTAACAACATTCAAGAAGCTCGTTACCATCCAGAACCAAGTGGGTTTCTTTTAGGTGCTCCAGTTTCCTCCCACACTCCAAAGATATGCATGTTAGGTTGATAGGCAATGTTAACATGTCCACGGATGTCAGACTGGGTGGATTAGCCATGGGGAATGCAGGGGCACATGGATAGGTTGGGGGAGTGGGGGGGGTGGTTGTGAGTCTGTGTGGGATGGTCTTCCCAAACAATATAATGCTCTTCAACTCGATGGGCCAAATGGCCTGCTTCCGCACTGTAGGGATTCGGTAATTCTAGGAACTCCCATCCTAACAACATTAGGGCTGACTCTAGAGAGATTAGGTGGTGGTCATGTGACCCCAAGCTCTAGCATTCCATTCACAAAGCTCTTCACCTTCAACCAGGTTTTCATTCACCCTTCCGAATATCTCTTACTGTGCCTTGATGTCCATTTTAAATGGACATTTCTGGGAAATGATTGAGATTATTTCCAAATATATAGCTTTAATAAATGCAAGTCATTGTGGTTAATTATCAAAGCCATATGCAAGCACGCACAGAAAGATCACATACAGTGGGTCAGAATTTTAGGCATGACAAGCAATGGCAGACTGAATTTCTGAGTTTTTCTGAGATCTTTACTCTCTCAAGGGATTGAGGTCAGTAGCATTGAAATGTCAGAGCCTTGTTTAATAGAAAATATAACTTGTAATACATGCTGGAATGTAGCAGAGCAAGAAGTTATCAGACCAGGAGTGCTTTACAAACAATGTATATTTGGTTTAAGTACAAACTACCCTTTGTCCATAGGGTATTGGAATGTGATGGTGTTTGACTAGTGATGAAATAGTCTTGTATGTTTTAGTCCATTAACTGCCACATAGTGACTTGAAAATTCAAATCTGAAACAAAGACACCTTAATGTTGTTTGTATTGTGCAAGAAGTAGATCAGGAGGACATTTTAAATGATGTAATTCAATCACCATTTCTCAGGAGACAAAATGTAGTCCTGTTACTTTTTCTTCTCTTTTACCACTTTCTTAAATCTCTGCTTGGGGCAACTGCACCAATGTTCCTGGTGGATAAAGATTTAATAATGTCCCTTGATTCCTCTGCCTCATGCATGTGGTTAGGAACCGTTACATCTACAAAGAAGTATGGGGCTGCAAAGAAAGGAAAGAATTTTAATTTGTCTGGCATCACTCACAACCTCAGAATGTCCCAAACAACTTACAGCCAATGAAGCACTTCTGAAGTGCAGTCACTGTTATAATTCTCTAGTTGATTGACAAGGGAGTTGAGGACTACAAGGAGCTAAGGTTACAGTCAGATCAGGCTGAAGGAGCAGACTGCTGCTCCTGTTTCTTATATCTTATGTTCTTGATAATCCAAGAAAATGTAGTTCAACCACAAAGGGCCTGGAATTCTAATGAGACCCTGAGTGAATCATGGAACAGTACGCAGCTTACTGTGAGGTCAGTGAACATTAATATGCTTTATTAAACATGACATGATACAAAAGATGGTTAGATTGCACATTGCTGGTATCTTCATGGCTCAAGTCCCAGTCCATGTGACCTGATGCTACTGTGACATAGTTCCTTATGCTCAGTAACTATTCTTAGAGGTAAAGTAATCGTTAACTTTTCCCCTCACAGGGGACCAGTAAATCAAACCAAAACCAGAAAATGCTGGAACAACTCAGGAATTACAGTGTGGAGACAGGCCATTTGGCCCATCAAGTTGAAGAGCATCCTATTTAGTGGGAAGACCATCCCAGCCAGACTCACAGCCCCTAACCTATCCCTGTAATCCTGCATGCCCCATGGCTAATCCACCCAGCCTGACATACCCAGACAAGTTAGCGTGGCCAATCCACCTAACCTGCATATCTTTGGACTGGAGGAAACTGGAGCACCAGGAGGAAACCCAGGTAGTGACCAAAACAGAGCTAACGTTTCAAGCCCAATGACCCTTTGTTTGAGCTCCCTCAACCTTTCTCTGATGGGTCACGTTGTGACCAATTTTTGTTGGGAATTCAGTTGACTTTTGGGGGAAAATCTGCTTTCCACACTCCTGCAATTTCACAACATCCTGTGGCACAGTATTCCAATCCCGTGAACAATATTGACTTCTAATATTTAGAGAAGGAACCAATCATATTCCCAACAGTGTGGAAACAGGCCCTTCGGCCCAACAAGTCCACACCGACCCTCTGAAGAGTAACCCACCCAGACCCATTTCCCTCTGACTAATGCACCTAACACTATGGGCAATGTAGCATGGCCAATCCACCTGATCTATACAACTTTGGACTGTGAGAGAAAACCAGAGCACCCAGAGGAAGTCCACGCAGACACAGGGAGAATGTGCAAACTCCACACAGACAGTCACCCGAGGTGGGAATCGAACCTAGGTCCCTGGCATTGTGAGGCTGCAGTGTTAACCACTGAGCCACCTTGCTGCCCCAAATTGAAATACCTCCCCAATGAAGGGGTGGGGAAATGGCAGGTTTGCCTTACATCACAGGTGTGGATCAGGTCTGTTCCTGAGCTGGGCATTTCATCCTTAAAAGATTTTAGCAGCATATCTTCTGTGCTGTGTTTTTCCAAGTCTTGCTGACAGAGAACTAGCCTGAGGTATGGGGCCAAGACCTTGCAAAAAGGGGCTACGCAGAAGTGAAGACTCTTCAGTGCTGCTTTTCCCTGGCTTTGAAAGGGCCTGGGGAGCAGCTGAGGGAATGGTTGGAAGGAACTCTGCCTCTTATGCAATAATTGAGACATATTTCTTTAAATTCTGCTTAGAGGGAGGGACCTCCTGCCCTGCACATGTTAATGTGCCTATTCTCCAAATTCCTACTGCCTCTGGTGGTTTCTATTCAAAAGGAGGATTGGTGGGGGGTGTTGGTGGCGGCTGTGTATGACAGTCGGGTGAAGGACCTGTCTGTCGTATTGGGACTGAAAGGGATAATACAGAGGAGAACCATAACTCACTATCTTGAGGCCAAGTGCACTTGTGGACAGAACAGTTCAGAATCTCAAAGTAGTAAGACCTAAGTCAAATCCTCCTCAAAACCTCTGTCTGTCCGATCAATGTAACAAGTAGCTAGTTGCTGTCATGCAATGAACATTAAGCTTAATCTTATTATATTTAGCAAAGTGTCATTTCAGTCATGTTTCATGGCGGTTTCTCTCCGCCAGGCCTCGTGAGTATTTTGCACTATTATCCCAAACCCACCTCATTAACGACCTGCCATACCCCTATGTGCCTTTCTCATTCGATGTCAGCCTGATTCTCCCACTGCCTGTAGCTGGAGGTATTCACCACATTGAGGACATCCTGGGATCCCAGCCACCCACATTGTATTTAAAAGGCAGTTGAGTGCCCAGCCAGGCACTGTCACTCTGGAGCTATCCTCATGGTTCCTGACATTTGTTCTACACATAGTAGACAAGGGGACATTGGTGCCATGCTTTGTGGACAGGTATCTGGAGGGCCTAGTGGACAGGCTGGTGCAGAGGATGGACCTCCTCTTCTCTCAGAACAAGCAGAGGAGGCTGTGACATCCTGTGTCTGAGGTTGCCTCCCGGTCAGTGCAGTTTCAACATCTGGAGAAATGCCAGTGGTGTATGAAGCAGGTCAATGGCTATCTCTGCTCTGCCAAGATAAGTGCCATCAGCTTCTCCCTGCTACCTCACACACACTATCTCTGCTACTGTCCCCGCCTTACATCAAGGTTCATGCTCGACCACTCTCCCTACAGCCTGTAACAGGTGCCACATTCAATCTTACCAATTCCAACACCTGACACCATTAACCCTGTCTGCTCTCTTTGCTGCCTACTCACTTGCTTGACACACCTCCCCAGCTTCCCCTCCCAACAACCCCCCCATCCCTCAGCCAAGAGCTGTGTCACTCATTCAATTCCCCTCTTTCTCTCGTTCAGGGAGACAACAGTCAAAAATGGGGGAGAAAGAGCCACAATGAGTGGTGGAGTGTCTGATATTTGTTTTCTCATCACCCCCTCCCAATAATGATCAGATCCTGACCCTGACCACCATTATTGACCGAATCAGTGTATCCAAGCCCAGGACTGGTACCGGAGCTATCCTTGACTTATTGTGCTGGGACCCCCTGACTGAATGCTGTCTCCCTTGACTTGATGGAGGATTGCTGCTCTTTCAGACAGGGCCATTTGCTTGAATCTTGAAGCACACAGTGTATTTGCTTATGGTGCAGGTGTGACATTGAAATAGCGTACTATTGTACAGCATGATGCCCAGTTCCTTGACTGATGCCTGCTGGCAAACATGGACAAGCTGCCCGACTTTGTGCCTGAGCTGAAAGATAAGTTCTTCTTTAATTCGTTCACAGGATCTGGATGTCACTCCAACTCCAGCACTATTACCCAGGGAAGGATGGCAGTTTCCTTTCCGAAAGGATATTAGTGAACCAGATGGGCTTTTCCAACAATCAGCAATGGTTTTATGGTCATCGTAATACTTACAATTTCAGATTTTTATTGAATTCACATTTTACCATCTGGCATGGCATGATCTGAACCCAGGTCTCGGGAACATTACCTGGGTCTCTGGATTAACAGTCTAGCAAAAGTCCATGAGGTCATTTTCTCTCCCATCAAGAGCAGAAGGACATTGAGTCCCTTAACTCTGGCTGAGGGTCAGGCAGGTGCAAAGTGAGTAAGTGCGAAGAAAGCAAATGATCAGCTCAGCGAAGCAGGCTGGTCTAACTGGTGAGCTGGGTTACTGTCCCTTCACACGCAGCAGTATTCTAATGATAGTTGCCAGTATGCTTTAAGGCATAACATAGTAACAGGGTGGCCTGATAGAGATTTATAAAATAATGAGAGGAACAGAGAGAGTTGATGGTAGTTGTCTTTTCCCTAAGATGGGGAATTTCATGACGAGGGGGCACATTTAAAGAGGAGAGAGAGAGATTTTAAAAAGGCATAAAGAGGCTAATTCTTTTACACAGAGATTGGTTCGAGTGTGTAATGAACTTCCAGAGGAATTGGTGGATGTGGGTACAATTGCAGTGTTTAAAAGATATTTGGGTGGACAGATGAATAGGAAATGGGAGTCTACATTAGACTGGAAAAGCACAGCCAGTCAGGCAGCATTGTTTCCATGCTGTACATCTCTATGACTCTATGACTCAACAGGAAAATCGATGTTTCGGGCAAAAGCCCTTCATCAGCCCTTCCTGATGAAGGGCTTTTGCCCAAAACATCAATTCTCCTGCTCCTCTTGCTGCCTGACCAGCTGTGCTTTTTCAGCACCAGTCTACTGTAGATTCTGATTTCCAGCATCTGCAGTCCTCACTTTTGCCTCAATGAATAGGAAATGTTTGGAGGGACATGGGCCAGGTGCAGCAAGTGGGACTATAGTTTAGTTTGGGATTATGTTTGGCATGGGCTGGTTGAACCGAAGGGTCTGTTTCTGCGCTGTATGACTCTATGACTAAGTGAATCAGAGAAAGGCCGTGATGATGCAAAGAGCTTTAATGGCTCTCTGGAGGGTTGCTGCACACTCAATGGGATGACTAGCCTCTGTCTGCACTGTAGGGTTTCTATGATTCACTTACAGGAGAAAAGGAAAGGGAGATTCCTAGTGGAAAAAGGAATATAATTAATGTCTTTCACTAATACCCAAATGTAGGGTTATTCTAGGTTTGGGCTTATACAGCGCTTTTCAGAAAAGCTCAATATCTCTATGAAAGAAAATCTAGCATCTGTTGCTGCAGTCACAGTGACAGATGTGTTTGCACTTTGCAAATGTTCGTTAAGTCTGTTGGGTGCAGTGGGGTATCCAATTTCTGACAATCTGGAGGAGAGGTGAAGGGACAGAGAGGGCCATCCAATTTCAGGCAATTTAATCCATGTTTCTTTTCCCTGGTGTGTTCATGCCTGACTCTGCCAGGCTGGTGTTTGAGCTGGCATCTGTTTGCCTCAGCAGTGTTATTGGGCTAATCATTTACACAAAGAGTTGCTTGTATTTGACCCTGGGCATTGAGTACACACCTGTTCCTTCGAAGCACATAAAACAGAGACTCATCTGTTCTCTCTGGTAGTTAGAGGGAGCTGGTGGACCAGTGTGTTTTTACTGAAAGTTTAATTTCAATTCCATAAATCTGAAGTTGAATTCTGATCAAACTCATGTAGGAAAATAATATTTTCACCTTTTTACTGGAGCCAGCTAGTAACTGAGGGAGACAAAAAGGTTGAAAATAACACAATTGGGTAAATAATTTCCTTGAGTATTTCAAATCAGGTCATTAAAATTGTTTTTGAAATACTTTCAAGCTCATTAGAGACAGATGGCTGGTGGTTTAACCTGAGGGTCACCAAACCTCAGGAAAGGAGAAGAGGTTGAGGAGGTGAGTCCTTCATTGTAACCTCAGCCAGTTTAAGAGGTGAACCCACACTATTGCAAACCAGCTGTTCAGCCACTGAGCTAACCTACCCAGGCCTGCATTCAAAACAGAAAATCTGTACAACTTCTGACTTCAATACTGGAAAATAAATTGTAAACAATTGGAGCACTGGTCTTACTCCAGACCCACCCTAAATGACACATGCTTGATGTCGATCAGGTTTCAACTTATTTGGAACCTGGAATCCAGCCAATGTAAGACAGCAATGTGCAGTTCACTCCCTCCTGAACTCCCCCTGTCAGGTTTTACAATGATTTCACTAATTGAGCAAAGCCTGATCTCATTGTTTTGGTCTCAAACACGTTACTGCCCACAGGCAAATGTTTATTGGACATTACAAACCCTTTCACATAGGCATCAGTCATAAAAAAAGTGCTGTTAATAGACCAGCTCTACCTATAAATATAGAAACTAAATGCTTTTAAATGAGTGAACTATGTAGAGATACTTGACTGTATATAAAATGTATTAACTAGTAAAGAGGGTTGATTCTGAGCTTGCGTTACATGGTTTGTTACGAAAGTAGCCACAAATCATTTGTACTTAACTGTGAGTGTTAACTGAGAGGCAACTGTATTTACTCCCTTTCAAAATTATGTAATATTTCTTCACATCTTTTTTCAATTAATGTTAGTTACCATTCTGACCCAGATTTTCTGTCCTTCATTCATAGGATGAGGGTGTCTCTGGCTAGGCCAGCATTATTGTCCATCCCTAATTGCCCAGAAGGCAGGTAAGAGTCAACCACAATGCTGTGGGTCTGGAGTAACATGTAGGCCAGACGAGGTGGGGATAGCAGATCTCCTTCACTTAAGGACATTAGTGAACCAGATGGGTTTTTCTGACAATCAACAATGGATTCATGACCATCATTAGACCCTTAATTCCAGTTTCTTTATTGAATTCAAATTCCACGACCTGCCATGGCAAGATTTGAACCAGGGTCCCTGGAACATTAGCTGATCATCCTGGATTAACAGCCCAGTGATAATACTACAACGTCATTGCCTCTCTAAATTTTCTGGTTTTCAAATAACCGGATGCCAGGTATACACCCAGAAATGTGGGTCAGAGCCTGGAGAATTCCCAATGTATTGACTCTGTGCAGATTTTCCAGGATGTTTCAATTTCTGGATGCAATTCCCCAGCTCTCTGGGAATGTTTGAAAATATATGCAGATAGTTCTGACTTACAGTCTGTTCTGATATAGTGCGATAGTTCTGTTCCCGAGCAATCCCACGTTAATGAGAAAATCGCATAATAGCAGCACCATTTGAACCAATTAGACCAGAATAACATTATAACCAATACAGGTATGGAAAGTTTACGCTCTACAAATAATGGTCTAAATTCTTCCATTGCATTATAGCCAATTTGCATTGAAGAAACAAATGTTAGAGCAGAACCGACTATATTTGCTTGGATAGTCACTCAGGAAACGGGTGCATGGGAAAATCCTTGTCTAATTCTGAGGTAACTGACACCATTCCCCACACCTCAACTGTGCAAACATGCAGTCTTCCTCCTCTGATTCTTGCGCTGAGTTAGCTGGATTGCACAACTCAATTCCAATCTGACAACTTCCACCCCACCCACCCCAACCCTCTGACTCCCTCCTCCATTCCTGACTCCCATCCAAGCAGACCTGACTAGACTCCACTACCTGACCCACTTCTGACATGACTCTCCCACCACATTCCCCAGACCTGAGTAGAGCCCACCCCCAATTCTACCCTGAAATGATACCCCAATCACACTCCCCTGACCTGACTAGAACCCACCATTCTACTATCTGCTCCCTGGCTACCTGTACCCCCTTTACTGATCTGACTAGCCTTCTGTTCTGTGTCCTGACCTGAATGCTCATAGTCAATAACATTCAGGAAGAGGATTGGTCTATTTGGTCCATCAAGTCTGCTTTGCCATTCGATCATGGCTGATAAGTTTCTCAAACCCATTCTGTAGCCTTCTCCCCGTAACCCTTGATCACCTTACTAATCAAGAACCTATCTCTTTTTGACTTAAATATACTCAACGACTTGGCCTCTACAGTCTTCTAAACTCTATCAAGTACAGACCCAGAGTTCTAAACCCCTCCTCATATGATAAGCCCTTCATTCCTCGAACCATTCTTGTAAACCTCCTCTGGACCCCCCTCTAACAACAACTCATCTTTCCTTAGAAATGGGGCCTAAACTGCTTGCAATATTCCAAATGTGGTCTGTCCAGCACCTTATACAGCCTAAGCAGTACATTTCTGCTCTTGTTTCAAGCCCTCTCCAGTAAATACTAACATTGCATTTGTCTTCCTAACTGCCAACTGAACCTGCATACCAACCTTAAGAGAATCCTGAACTAGGATGCCTAAGTCTCTTTGTGCTTCAGATTTCCAAAGCAAATTCCCATTTAGAAAACAGTCTATGCCTCTACTCATCCTACTAAAGTGCATAATCTCACAGGACCTTGATCAGCTGAGCCATTGGGCCAAGGAGTGACAGATGGAGTTTAGTTTAGATAAATGTGAGGTACTGCATTTTTGTACAGTCAACCTGGACAGGACTGGTACAGTTAATGGTAGGATTAGAGTGGTGCTGGAAAAGCACAGCCCATCAGGCAACATCTGAGGAGCAGGAAAATCGATGTTTCGAGCAAAAGCCCTTCATCAGGAATCCAGCATCTGCAGTCCTCACTTTTGCCTTATTAATGGTAGGGCCCTGGGGAATGTTGCAAACAAAGAGACATAGGGGTGTGGGTGCGTAGTTCTGTAAAATGGGGAGTTGCAGGTAGACAAACTGGTGAAGCAGATGTTTGCAATGCTTGCCTTCATTGGTCAGAACATTGAGTACAGGAATTGGGATGTCATGTTTTGTCTGTGCAGGACATTAGTGAGGCCTCTTTTAGATTACTGTAAGCAATGCTGGTTGCCCTGCTATAAGAAGGATGTTGTTAAACTTGAAAGAGTGCAGAAAAGATTCACAAGGATGTTGCCAGGGTTGGAGGATGTGAGCTACAGGGAAAGGCTGAACGGGCTGGCGCTGTTTTCCCTGGTGCATCGGAGGCTGAGGGGTGACCTTATGGAGGCTGATAAAGTCCTGAGGGGCTTGGATTGGGTGAACAGCCCAGGTCTTTTCCCCAGTGTGGGAGAACTCCAAAACTAGATGGCATTAGTTTAAGGTGAGAGGGGAAAGATTTAGAAAGGATCTGAGGGTATCTTTTTCATGCAGAGGGTGATGCATGTATGGAAAAAGCTACCAGAGGAAATGGTGGAGGCTGGTAAAATTACAACATTTAAAAGGCATCTGGATGGGTATATGAATAGGAATGGTCTAGAGGGATATGGGCCGGGTGCTGGCAAATGGGACTGGGTCAGGTTGGGATGTCTGGTCAGCAAGACTGAAGGGTCTGTTTCCATGTTGTATGATTCTATGACTCGGCCACAATGTATTCCATCGACCACTTCTTTGCCCCTTCTCTTAGCCTGCCTAAGTCCTTCTACAGCCTCCCTGCCTCCTCAACACTACCTCTCCCTCCACCTATCCTTCCGTCATCTACAAAGTTTGTAACAATGTCCTCAATTCCTTTATCCAGGTTGTCAATGTATAATGTAAATAATTGTGGCCCCAACACTGACCTCTGCTGAACTCCACTAGTCAAGGGCTGCCATCCTGAAAAAGACCCTATTATCCCTACTCCCTGCCTTCTGCAGTCAGCCAATCCTATATCCATGCCAGAATCTTGCCCCCAATTCTATGGGCTGTTATCTTATTTAGCAGCCTCTTGGCTGTGGCACTGTCATAGACCTTCGGGAAATCCAAATAAATCATTTCCACTGGCTCTCCTTTGTTTTACTTGCTTGTTATGCCTTCAAAGAATTCTAACAGATTTGATTAGATTAGATTCCCTACAGTGTGGAAACAGGCCCTTCGGTCCAACAAGTCCACACCAACCCTACGAACAGCAACCCAACCAGACCGACCTCCCTCTGACTAAAGCACCTAACACTATGGGCAATTTAGCATGGCCAGTTCACCTGTCCCGCACATCTTTGGATTGTGAGAGGAAACCGGAGCACCCGAAGGGGACCCACACAGACATGGGGAGAATGTGCAAATTCCACACAGACAGTTACCCGAGGCTGGAATTGAACCTAGGATCCTGGTGTTGTGAGGCAGCAGTGCTAACCACTGAGCCACTGTGCTGCCCCACAGTTAGGCATGAACTCCCCATAACAAAACCACACTGACTCAGCCCTATTTACCATGCACTTCCAAGTACTCCTCAATCTCATCCTTAATTATGGTCACTAAAATCTTACCAACAACTGAGGTAAGGCTAACCAGTCTAGAGTTTCCTGTCTTATCCCTCCTTTCCTTATTAATCGGGGTGTTACCTTAGCCATTTTCCAGATCTCTGTGACTCACCCTGACTCCAGTGATTCCTTAAACATCACCACCAGTGCCTGTACAATTTCCTCAGCTATCTTCTTCAGAACTATGGGGTGTAGTCCATCTAGTCCAGATTATTTACAAACCTTTCAGTTACCCCCAGCACCTTCTCAGGACTTCGGGACTCTTGATCCTGGCTACAGAGAACAGTGTCTATTCCCTTTCCTATACTATCCCTCATGCACAGTAGGTCAGGCAGCATCTGAGGAGCAGGAGAATTGACATTTCAGGCATAAGCCCTTCATCAGGAATGAGGCTTGTGGGCCATGGGGCTGAGAGATAAATGGGAGGGGGGTGGGGCAGGGGAGAAAGTAGCTGAGAATGCAATAAGTAGATGAAGGTGAGGGGGAAGGTGATAGGTCAGAGAGGAGGGTGGAGCGGATAGATGGGAAAGGTGATGGACAGGTCAGGAGAGCAGTGCTGAGTTGGAGGCTTGGGACTGGGATAAGGTGGGGGGAGGGGAAATGAGGGAACTGTTGAAATCCACATTCATCCCGTGTGGTTGCAGGGTCCCACGGCGGAATATCAGGCGTTCTTCCTCCAGGCGTTGGGTGGTAAGGATTTGGCGATGGAGGAGGCCCAGGACCTGCATGTCCTTGATGGAGTAGGAGGTGAAATTGAAGTTTTCAGCCATGGGGTGGTGGGGTTGGTTGGTGCGGGTGTCCCAGAGATGTTCTCTGAAACGATCCATAAGGAGGCGTCCTGTCTCCCCGATGTAGACGAGACCACATCTCCCCGGTGTGGATGGATACAGTAGATGACATTGGTGGAGGTACAGTTAAAGTTCTGTCAGATGTAGAAGGATCCTTTGGCCCCTTGGATGGAGCTGAGGGGAGTGGTGTGGATGTAGGTTTTGCACTTCCTGTGTTGGCAGGGGAAAGTGCTGGGAGTGGGGTGTGGGCTGGTTGGGGGCGTGGACCTGACGAGGGAGTTGTGGAGAGAATGGTCTCTCTGGAATACTGATAGGGGTGGGGAGGGAAATATATCTCTGGCGGAGAGGTCCGTTTGTAGGTGACGGAAATGGTGGAGGATGATGCGATGTATGAGGAGGTTGGTGGGGTGGAAGGTGAGGACTGGGGGTTCTGTCCTTGTTGCGTTGGGAGGGATGGGGTTCGAAGGCGGTGGTGCGGGAAGTGGATAGATGTGCTGGAGGGCATCGTCGACCATGTGGGAAGGGAAATTGTGATCTTGGAAGAAGGAGGCCACTGGGACATTCTGAGGTGGAATTGGTTATCCTGGGAACAGACGCAGTGGAGGCAGAGGAATTGGGAATAAGAGATGGCATTTTTATGGGTGGTAGGGTGGAAGGAGGTGTAGTCTAGGTATCTGTGGGAGTCAGTGGGCTTGTAGATGTCCGTGTCGGTCACCAGAAATGGAGATGGAGAGGTCCAGAAAGGGGAGGTAGGTGTCCGCAATGGTCCAGGTGAATTTGAGGTTGGGTGAAAGGTGTTGGTGAAGTTGATGAACTGTTCAACCTCGGCATGGGAGCACAAGGTAGCAAGGATATAGACATTGTTGTAGCAGAGGAACAGGCAGGGTATGGTGTTGACGTAACTGCGGGAGATGGACTGTTCCATGTATCTGACAAAGAGGCATGCATCGCATCATCCTCCGCCACCTACAAACGGACCCCACCAGCAGAGATATATTTCCCTCCCCACCCCTATCAGCGTTCTGGATAGACCATTCCCTCCATGACTCCTTCATCAGGTCCACGACCCCCCCTCCAACCACTCCCAGCACCTTCCCACTGCAGGAAGTGCAAAACCTGCGCCCACACCACTCCCCTCACCTCTGTCCAAGGCCCCAAAGGATCCTTCCACATCCAGCAGAAATTTATTTGTACCTGCACCAATGTCATCTACTGTATCAGTTGCACCCGATGTGGTCTCCTCTACATTGGCCAGACAGGACGCCTCCTTGCGGATCATTTCAGAGAACATCTCTGGGACACCTGTACCCACCAACCTCATTGCCCTGTGGCTGAACACTTCAATTTCCCATCCCACGCCGTCAAAGACATGCAGGTCCTGGGCCTCCTCCACATTCAAACCCTTACCACCCAACGCCTGGAGGAAGAACACCTCATATTCTGCCTTAGGACCCTGCGACCACACGGGATGAATTGGATTTCAACAGTTTCCTCACTTCCCCTCCCCTCACCTTATCTCAGTCCCAAGCCTCCAACTCAGCACCACCCTCCTGACCTGTTCATCACCTTTGCCATCTCTCTGCTCCAACCTCCTCTCTGACCTATCACCTTCTCCCTAACCTTCATCTACCTATTGAATTCTCAGTTACTTTCTCCCAACCCCACCCCCCTCCCATTTATCTCTCGGCACCTTTGGCCCACAAGCGTCATTCCTGATGAAGGATTTATGCCCGAAAGGTCAATTCTCCTCCTCCTCAGATGCTGCCTGACCTGCTGTGCTTTGCCAGCATCACACTCTTGACTTGGATCTCCAGTATCTGCAGTCCTCACTTTCTACTATACTTTTCCTCATTACAACTACATTTCTCTTTTCTTTCCCCTCTTGAGTAGCTCCCTGTACTATGACCCTCAGGTCAGTTTGCTCATCCTTCCTATAGCCCCCTATATCTCAACGTCCTGACCGAGGTAATCATGTTTATGTATTCTGCCACACTTTCAGCAGATATATAACCTGGCACGTAAAATTCGAAACTCCTCCCAGCATTTCAACATGCTGTCTTCTCCCAACCTCACAACGACAGGTCTTTTAGTTATCGTTCAATAACTCCTTCCATGAATCATCTGAGTATCATTACACTAATGTATGACAGGAAGACAGCCACTGGTGAATCCTTAGCCCTTATATCTCTACAAATCCTATCTGTTAAAACATGGAATCCCTCTTCATATCATTCTGCCTGGTGTGTAACATAAAACAGTCTTTCCCCTCTACTCAGCACAGCAATAGCTGTTTTCACTCTTAGACTCCATGTCTCTCATTTCAGAGTTTGTGTTCAACAAGACCAGCTCTTTTGTCTTAAGGTGTGAGTGCTGACATTGGAGTTTCAATCAGTTTCCGTCTGGGTCTTTGTTCCCAAATCATATGGTTCTGACTCCAGGCAGAGTGTGGAATGATTTCACCATCGCCCATTCCATGACATTGTTTCACTTTATATTAAAACAGGCAGATTAAAACATAACCTTATGACGTCTCTCATTGTGACAATTGTTGCAGTTAAGTGTCCTATTAAACAATTTTCATGCAATTTATGAAACTAATCTTAAAAATAAATTTGGCTCTTGAAAACCATGTAACAGCTACTACCGACCCAATATCATAGGTTTTCACTATCAAATAAAAAATCTTTCCACAAAACGTATTTGGTAAACGTTTTACGTAAGTGGATGACAATCATAGAATTAGCACTTTACTTACAATAATGGCTCAGATCCTCCGGTCAGTATTGGAACACTTTCCTCCAATTTTTCGGTCCAATCTTGGATGAAGGTCATTGCAGAACTCAGTCAGCATCAGAGAGACACTGTGGAGGAGCCACACTCCCTCCTTATGGCACTGGCTGCAGTATTCTGGGAAGTAGCTGTTTAAATGTCCAGTGTGTTAGTGTCAGTGAAGGTAGTAGTGTACCTGGCATAGTGGGTAAGGCAAGTGGATAAGAGGCAGAGTGGGTGAAGTAAGGGAGTATGTGGGTATGATGGTAGCTGTGTAGAGTGGGGAAGGTTAGTTCAATGATACTCAGATGATTGACTGAAGGATTCACTAATGTCCTTTATGGAAGGAAACTGCCATCCTTACCTGGGCTGGCCTACATGTGATTCCAGACCCACAGCTATGTGGTTGACTCTTGACTGCCCTCTGGGCAATTAGGGATGGACAACAAATGCTGGGCTGAGCCAGTGATGCCCTAACCTCATAAATTATTTTTTAAAGAAGTTACTGCAGATGCTAGAATCTGACCTGAGAACAAAAAATGCTGGAGATCACAGCAGGTCAGGCAGGATCCATAGGCGCTGCCTGACCCGCTGTGCTGTCCAGCACTTTTTATCGTCAATGACATGTTGGAATTCTGGGAGGAGTTTGGGATTTTAATGACCAAGTTACGCAGCTACTGAGAGTGTGGGGTGTTCTGTTGTGGCAATTAATTAATTGGGAAAGTCCCTTTTCTGTTGTTTCGAATATTAGCCACCTAATAAGTAATGTTTAGCTGATGTTAATTTGAGTTTATTACGTTGAAGACTTAAGATGTGAAATATTGTAATGTGACCCTTAATACTGATTCCTGGGAATCTCACTTCTTTTTAAAGTTGATCGGTCTCCGTGGGGATTGTGACACAATGGATCTTTTACTGGGTTTCAAAATGTCTAAGAATGTTCCTTGGATAAATGACACAGGACCTAATTTCCTGTGGAGTGAGAAGTTTTCAGTTGCTGGAAACTGGACTGAAAAAATGAACTCTGATGGTCTGAGTCTTGTCACCACTGACATTTCTTAAATCCTTTAACTTACTTCATATAAACCTTTTCTCACATATAAATCTTCTTTATCCTGGCAGGGGAATCTACATTTCCTACATTTGCAGAGGAGATTGCTATATACTCTGCTCTTTGCACCATCAAGTAATTCCAAAGGATAAGTCACTGGTTTAAAATCTTGCAACTCTTTCCCTAACAGTGTTGTAGGATCACATTCAGCACGAGGATTCTGGCTGTTCCTGAAAAATGCCAAAACAAGGGTCACCCAGATGCCAAGATTAAATGAAAGCATAAAGATGGAGAGTGAGACTGTCCTTACACTCTCTTAACAATGTCCTAATAAAGAATCTTCCATTATTGAGCACCCTACAGACCTTCTGAAGACTTGTGAAGTGCAGTCAATGTTATGTGGCCAACAATTTCTGCATAACAAGATCTCAGCCAGAGTCACATGATAAGGCACAGTGAGATGGAAGGAATCAGGATCTCTGACCAAGCATGACTTCTTGCAGACAACTCCATGGACTCCAGCAACATTTCTTTAGGAGAATAAGCAAAATTAGGCTTCAAACTCACAACAAAACAGACTCTGGTAATGTTATTGTATATTCAGGACAACGTGGGGTACCAGGGCTCCCCAGGATATACAAGAGCAGTGTCTTGAGAGGATTATTAATCTTGAACATGTGACAGTTCCTTAATTGCTTGTCCCAACATTCACAGCACGTTCAAAAATGAACCAAATTGCCCAGGTGCCAAATATTTCTATTTTTATTCTTGTTCATTACCAATATCAGTCAGCCCCACAGGATAAACTTACTCATATCTAAGAAACAAGTATGAGTGTTTTCATTATCTATGTTTTTGTTACAATGAGTAATTTCTATTGTGAGTACTGTAAGATATAAATTAAAGTTTGCTTAAAAGTGTTCTATTGATAAGGGAAGGTCAAAAACTCTCCCAATGTTACTTAATATACACACCATTACACCCAGGCACACATAACCTAAGATTTAGACCAGAATAGAATAGCCTTTAGTGTCACATGGACTCGAATGAGTGCAGTGAAAAGTTTGTAATGTCATCTCTCGGTGCCATCTTAGGTACAGAGTACGTAGGTACAGATGCTTTAAGTGTTGTCACAGAATTGAAATAGTAAGAAAAAGGATGAGTGTGGGAATACAGAATTTAAAAAGTCTAGAATGATAATAAAAAGTATCTTTGAAGTACTCAAGTTATAGTCCTTTTCCACTGAGTCCGAGCCCACCACGCTTCAGAACACAAGGCCTCACTGCCTCCACGCTGGCCTGGGACTCAGTTCTCCATTTCTGCCAGGTAGGGAAGTTTAAGAAATTGAAAGTTGGGGAGGTGGGGGGGGTGTGGGTGTGGCTGTGGGAGAGGTGGAAAAAGAACTGCAGCAAAGAGGGAAAAAAGAAAGAAAAAGAGATCGCCGAGCAGAGAAGCTCTGGCTAGAATGTCGGACTTTGCCGCCATCTTGCTGCACTGTGATTTTATAAGTTTGGAGCTATTTAATTGGCAACAATTGTTCAGGTCTTTGAAATAAAGTTAATTGCTAATGTTTGCAAATGTAAGTGTGATTTATCCTTTCAATGGGGCTAATGATATATTCAATGACTGTATTACTTTAAATTCTGTTTCTGTTTCTACCTTGGGTTGGCTGGGATAATGCTGGGGTTGGCTTGGAGAGAAAGGTTCGTGAAAATGAGCAAAATGTTTGAAATGAGAGATGTGCAGAAGGAAATGGAAGAAAATAAGAGACATTGAGCAAGCCTGAAAAATAACTTATTTGAGACCCAATGGGAGACAAAAATTTGGATTTCTTTTGAAATTGTTTTGACAGTCAGAGCAAAGAAAATCTTTTAATTTCAGCGAATCGTGGTTGCAGATGTGTATTTGTCATTTTGTGTATTAACTTTGAGTTTTAAATTCAGCGATGTTCCAATTCTGCCAAAATATGTAAGCGGTGATTAAACGCCTTTTAGTAAAGTTTGAAACAAGGCATTAAAGAAAATGTTGTGGAGGTGAGGATGAGATCAGGGCTGGTTGTGTCAGGGAATAAATGATGAAAACAAAGGTCTTATATGATGGATCATTACATCATATGCTTTTGACACATACTGGAAGGTGCCAGGTTCCAATCTTAAAGTCTTTGCAGAATTAACAAATTGTAGTCAGGGTAATTAGGCACATTGGGATCAGTTTATTGTCACTGGGCTGAGAGGGAGGGGGTGGATTAGCCCTGTTCTTGATAACTCTTTACTGAACCCTGCTGGAAAATGTATATGTCTAGATATTGTTTGAATTTAAGATTAAGTTTGACTGTGACACCTCCCTTCTGAATTGATAAACTTCTGGGCACTCAGTGGTTTATAGGCAACAAAATTTGCTAAGATACAAAATAGTCCCTGTGCTGTTAGAATGAGTCAGCATGAGTCAGAAAGGTAAAGCCAAGAAGAAAAATACTTTTGGAGAACTATCAAAAGAATAAATGGTGTGTACAACTATCCTATCACGTGGACTCAATCTAGAGGTAATGTACCACTTTTTATCAATGCTTTTATTACTCATGATGGTCTAAAAAATTCCATTAGTTTATCTGATACTTGTCAGTAAATGCCAAACATACAAGTTTAAAGTAAAGCCAAGTTTCTGAAAATTCTTCAAATCTTCTAAGTGCAAAATGTTAAAAGAAACACAAAGTGGTTTTGCAATACCCAAGAGGAAAAGGATTTACAAAACCTCTTGATTGGCTTTTGCAACTCCACAGAATAGCCAGAGACACTAATAGTAATCCAGACACCTCGACTAATTCCCAGAGACTTGAACACAAATCCTATCATGGCAGCCAGGGGAATTCCACAAATTCAATTAATTATGTAAATATGAATAGAAATCTAGTGCCGGTATTGCAGCCATGAAACTACTCGCTTGTTGAAAAATCCATTTGGCTTATACAGTCCTTTAGGGAAAGAAATGTATTGTTAGTGTGAGATCGCCTCCTGTAAGGTGTTTTACCTAATGTAGCAATGTTTATCTTCTCTAACAATAGAAAATGGGCAAACATATTGCAGTTTTGAAGAATCCGACAGACGTTTATTACATTTGACTTTTAGCTACAAACATTTTATTGCCAAAGCACTCAAGAGGCGGGAAAAAACATTAAGCTATTAAGTTGCACAAAGCAACGTGCTTCCAATTGGGTGTCATACTTCAAGAGATCCAAGGCAAGATGGAGACCTTTATAGTCTCAGGCCACATGCTGTAATGCAGTGAAGATATCATGTAAAGGTATACTGTTGATCATAATACAACAATTATTAGATTAGATTAGATTCCCTACAGTGTGGAAACAGGCCCTTTGGCCCAACAAGTCCACACTGACCCTCCGAAGAGTAACCCACCCAGACCCATTTCCCTCTGACTAATGCACCTAACGCTATGGGCAATTTCGCATGGCCAATTCACCTGCCCTCACATCTTTGGACTGTGGGAGGAAACCGGAGCACCCTGAGGAAGCCCACACAGTCATGGGATCTTTCCCTATTCTGGCTTATATACAACTCCAGATCCACAGCAATGTCATAAATGCCTCGCAAGACACTCGGTTGTATTCAAGACAACATCACCACCTTTTCAAAAAGGAAGTTGGGATCTACAGTAAATACTCACCTTACCAGTGACATCCGCATTTAGATTAGATTACTTACAGTGTGGAAACAGGCCCTTCGGCCCAACAAGTCCACACCGACCTACCATCCATCCAGACCCATTCCCCTACATTTTCCCCTTCACCTAACACTATGGGCAATTTAGCATGGCCAATTCACATTTTTGGACTGTGGGAGAAAACCGGAGCACCTGGAGGAAACCCACGCAGACACGGGGAGAATGTGCAAACTCCACTCTGTTTTTGCTCTGTTATTCTACAATTCAGATTGAAAAACATCAAATGGAATCATAAATTAATCTAAATGGATGCAAACTAATGTTGCAAACATAACTAGCTAACAGAGTTTAATTCTTAATTGCTGATCTAATAAATGTTGTTTTGCTAATGTGCTTTCATGCCACGGGTTAGCCAGATGAGTGAAATCCATTCTGAGTCAAGGCTTTAGTAATGACGAGTTAACACTTTAAGGCCTGTGACTGCTATGCTGTATTCAAAGCCCAGATTTATCTCTAGGTTCTTTAGTGTTGGAAAGCATGTGGCGAACAATCTTGAACCCACCCAAACAAAAATAATTGTCATGGGCGAAGAGCCAAATACTTACTTTCTAAGTACTTAATCATACTTACTTGTGCAGGTTAGGTAGATTGGCCATGGTAAATTGCCCATTGTGTCCAGGGATGTGCTGGCTAGGGGGATTAGCCATGGGAAATGTAGGGTTACAGGGATAGGATGGGGAAAGGGTCAGGATGAAATGCTTTCTGAGAGTTGGTGTGGACCTGATGGGCTGAATGGCCTGCTTCCACACTGTCGGGATTCTATGATGTTTCTATGACTTACATTCTGCATTCATCAAGAACCAATAAAATTCTTATCTCATTAGCAGCATCACATATATTTACATTTTGTAAGGAATTATATTGATGCTATTTTAAACATAATCAGAGCACCAATCCTAAATCAGATCGATATGTAAAAGAATTGCTCCTGTCTTGCTAATCGTACAGCATTTCCTTTTGCTCATTATTTTGCCAAATATCTTAGGAAAACACAATCCATTCAGAGATTTGGTCATATAATTCCTTTCATGACATTTAGTTTCATTTTCAAGCTGAAATAAGTTTCCTATTCTCAAACCTTTCACTTGAGTAAATCGAGTAAGGAACTGACCTGTCTTATCTGTCTTCTTGAGTATGAGCTTTCTCCACCGAAAACAACAACTGCTGGAGATCACAGAGGGTCAGGCAGCATCCATGGAGAGAGAGAAAGAGCAAGCTGACGGTTTGAGTCTTTCTCCACATTTGTCTTTTCAATGGCTGATGACTGATTACTTTATGTATGCGATGCCATTGGCCCCAGTCTCCACAAGATGCAAAATGCCATTTTAATCATGTATTGCTGGATAATTGTATTAAAATGCAACTTGTAGTCATCGCACAGAAACACAATCGCTGAAGATGAACTATTTTTCCACCTGATGCTTGCTGAGCTATGTTGACTCCCAGTAAAGCAATGACTTGATTTTGAAATCTTCATGTTTCTTTTCAAGTTCCTCCATGGAGAAAGTGAGGTCTGCAGATGCTGGAGATCAAAGTTGAAACTTTATTGCTGGAACAGCACAGCAGGTCAGGCAGCATCCAGGGAACAGGAGATTCGACGTTTCGGGCACAGGCCCTTCTTCAGGAAGTTCCTCCATGACTTCACCTCCTACCTCTATAATCTCCTCCAGCTCCACAAGCCTCAAGGGTATCTAATTCTGACCTCCATGGCTTCCCCAAAATGTAATTGCTTCGCAGTTGGTGGTTGTAACTTGCCTAGGCACTAATCTCTGGAATTGTCACCATAACTCTCTCGCTCCCTTTTTAAAAAAACACTTTCTCAAACCTATCTCTTCCGCCTGGCATTTGGCAATGATATCTCCTTTCTGGCTTTGTGTCAAACTTTACTGTGTAAAGTTCCTGTTATGTATCTTGGGATGTTTTATCATGTTAAAGGTCTTACAATAAATATGTTGTCAGTGGCCATATCTTTGGTTAATTGCTGTGGAATGGAAATGAGTGAATAACCTGACTCATAAAATCCCTAGTATTTGAAAGCCGGCCATTCACCCCAGCAAGTGCACACCACCTCTCCCAGAGGCACTCCCTACTCTACCCACACAACCCCACATTTCCCATGGCTAGTCCATCTAACCTGTGTAATGGAAAATTAACAAATTTTACATTTATTATGAAATTTGAAAGAGAATGCTTTTCTAAAATTTAATGCTGTGCTGAGCTTTGTAAACAACACTTTGATGAGGTTTGCAGCCAGCTTGTCTCTGTTTGAACTTTGTAAACATTCAACTTGACCTTGTGACAGTTGAATTCAGCGAAAGCTGAAGAACTGTTATGTCCAAGACCAGGGGATGAGCGAATAATAACTTGAGTTTTCCCAGTCTTTGCCCTTGAGAGTGTGATAAGGAACAGTATAAGATGAGTATCTGAATTATGCTCAACTACCCCTTGCATATAAGGCATTTTGTCAAGTGCAGAGGGTCCCTTTGCAAAAGCCTGTAATAAAATTTTTCTTTGCTCTTGCTAGCATTTGAGCTGAGTCGATTTAATTTCCATGACAGTAAACTTGGGGGCTTGTCCAGGATCCCGCGACTGGGTGAGATTCTGAGGATTCCCAGGAGGCGCAGGCACCTTGAAGGTTTTTCACTTTATCTTGAGCACTGAATTGGCCCTTTTGTGTGAGAGGACTGGGAATCTGTGGATTGCCCCAGCGCCGGGGTCCGAACTGAATAGGGTCGGGGTAAGAGTAATCCTATATAGAGACTCATTTTAAGAGAATGAATGAATCAGGAAAAGGGTTCAGTAAACTCTTGTGCGGTATTTGAGCAAAATTTAAGGGAAAAGATTGCCGTCTCTAGAGTGTTTGAGAGATAGCAAGTTTAAGGGTGGTTTTAGACTTGGAACCGCCACTGGCTAAGTTGGACTCGCCAAAGAAGTACCGGGTACGTGGTTTCTTGGTTTACAAAAAACAAGGCATTGAGGCAATGCGAGAGGGGACCGCCGGAGGTAAAAACCAAGTCAAAGGGAAAAAGATAATGGTATCGTGCGCGAGAGAGAAAGCTGAACACTTTTCCAGTAACACTGAAAATTGGCTCCACCAAGAGCAAACAAAAAGAGGGTCCACAAAGGAATTGGAATGGCCAACCAAAAATACAGTACATGTTAAATCATTATGGTCCAGAGTCTGTAAAGCAGTTAGAATTGTGGACCAAGGAATGTGGTTTTCCAGAGGGGGGATGTTTTAGTAAAAGGCAGTTGGAAGTATTGAGGTCGAAGTTGGAGGAGAGAGAGAAGGAGAAACGGAAGGGAAAAATAGGACCTGTGAATTGGAGTGCTTATAACATGCTGAAGGCTGAGGTTGATATCAGAGAAAGGAAATCTCAAATAAAGGATAGATCAAATGTACATACAAATACCAGTGCACTGCAGACGTGCGCGGAAAACAACTTAACAAAGTCGTACAGTGTCTTAAGTCTGTTTCAGATCCTGACCTTGATGACTACCCTCCGAGACCTACAGCCCCCTCTACGAGATCTGCCTGGTGAAGGTTCCAAGTCAGTGGCTGCCACCTCAGGGTCTGTTGGATCACCGGTAGCAAATCGTACCCACAACCAACTGAAGCAAGAAGCCCAAAATGACAACGGCCACTCCAAGATGGAAAGGCATCCAGGGCCTGCTCATGATCTCCCGACGACGGATGCTGAGTCAGACGGTGAGGGGTTTGGTGTACGATCATCTAACCAGGTAGTTCTGCAAGCACCAATGGTTGAAGTTGCAGATCCAGAAGGGCGCCCAGTGCTGGTCCACTGATCATGGACCATGAAGGATTTGGAAAGTGCCTATGGGCAGTTGCCTGACCCACGCAAGGTTGGAAGTAATAAGTTCACCGAAGAAGTGACGAAGTTCTGTACCGAGTTCCGTCCCATGTCACATGAGATGAAACATCTCCTGGAATGAAAACTGGGTGCTGATGTCACCAAAACCAAGTATAGATGGCCAGCCATAAACATCCATACCAGATCAACCGAAGTGGAAGAGAACAGAGACTTTAATGCTTTTGTTGCAGCGCTAGCAACCACCTGTAGGGAGGCATTCTCAGTGTGAATGGCCATGACCAAAATTGCAATGTGTAAACAACAAGAAGGTGAGACAGTCTTCCAGTACCTTACGCACCTCACAGAAGTCCATAACGCCCATAGTGGACTGAGACCACCGATGACCTAACGGCGGCAGAGATCACGACATATGAAGCACACCTGAGGAACAGCTTCATCAATGGAATGAAGGACGAAATAGCGAAGAAGGTAAAGGAGACATGTATTACCTGGGTCACGGGAAAACTGAATTTGATAGAACAGCATGCAATATATGCTGAAAAATTGGTTACCCAAGAGAAGGATAAGCGGAAACTAAAGATGGAACAGCAAGCACATAAAGCCCAGCTTACTCTGATGCAGATGGTCGCCCACGCTTTGGAGGGTGCTGAGGAAAAGAGAGGAAGAGGCGCTGGCAGAGGTGGATCTGGTGGGTGCTTTGTTTGTGGAGCAATGGACCACTGGGCGAGACAGTGCCCACACAGACAGCCTCAATCAGCCCTGGAGGCTGGACAGCAGGGTGATTGACGGGGGAAAGCTGAGGTGGAGGTGGGCAGCCCACAAGGTACAGGTAAGCCTCTTTCCTTTATGCTTGGCAATGAAGACTCACTTATGCTAAGCTCTTCTACTAACCTTATGGGCACTGAGACATGTCCCACCTCTATATTGAGCGCTGAGATTGCGAAGTGTGGACAATATGTCCAATATAACAACGATGCGTATAAATCGATGCCTACCTCTATGTTATGAAGGTACATCAGTTACCTTTTTGGTAGATACAGGGGCAACATATTCAGTCCTTAAATCAAGCCAGTTCAGAGAGTCAACACCAATAAAGATAAGTGGAAGGTTCCTGAACTCAATGAGTGCATCAGGAGTCGTGCTACGAGAGAGATTTACCGCAGAGCACAATACCTGTTAAAACCCGAGGCTACAGAAGGAATTACTCCAGTCTTTGAATCCCCCCTAAAGGCTGGAGTGATAATCCCCTGTGAGAACTCACTGGTGAGAACCCTTATTTTTCCGGTCAAAAAAGCAAACATTCCAGGTGAACCGGAGGAATGGAAGTTTGTTCAAGACCTGCAGGCAGTCAATAGCATTAAAGATAGAGGGGCTGAATGATCCTCTTAGTTTGCTTGGTGTTCTTTCATTTTTCGGGCTTTGGTTTAAATTCATTGCGGGATGCAAGTCGCCCTGGAGAAGCCCTAAATATATATGTTTTGGGCAATTCCACCCACTTTTTAGAGTGGCTATGAATATACAATCTATAATACAACTCTAAATTACTACCCTCACATAAAAATCCAAAATAATTGTTGTGCTCAGGAATGTGAATGTTCTTTTGACGTAAATGGAAAAACATCATTGAGAGGGAGGCTAACCTAGGATCTAACTCAAGCTGTGCCTGATGTGGGAGTGTTTGACTGATGACACTGTTTGAAATCAAGTGGAATATAATCTGTTCCCCAGGCCTGACATCTCTCATTTTTGAAAAAGACGCAAAACCTGAAGAGAAAGGCAGATTTGGTAAAGTGTCCATGGGGGACAGAGATTAGCTGGTATCATAGATCCTCCTACATCAATCTGCAAACCAACTAGAAAGACAAAGTAGAATTCAGAACTTTCTAAGAAACATTTAGAATAGCAATTACCTGGTGTTAATTTTGTTAGTTTGTAAACATGTTGCTAAATCCAGGTCAAATATAACCCTCCAAAACTGTTATACTATTCTAATGCATACTTGGAGCTTTTCGCATTCTGTAGGACAAGTTGTTTGACTTGTCTGCTGGCAGCTCATAGTTCATATGGGGCATACAGTTAATGTTATAAAAATTGTTTGTTAAAAGGAGAACAAGATATGACAGTAATAACATAATTTATTGGTCAAGCTTCTCATTAATCTCTTGGACCAAGAACATATTTGGTGTGTTTTAATAAGCCATACAATTATTTCAGGGGGTGCAATTCAGGAGTTGTCACGACTGGTCTCAGTGTCCCAGCCAAAATGTTGGAGATGGGTGAAAAATAAAACATATACTCACAGAATCCCTACAATGTGGAAGCAGGTGATTCGGCCTATCAAGTTCACACTGACCCACCCCCCACTCAATGAGCATCCCACACCTGTAACCCTGCATTCCCCATGGCTAATCCACCTAGACTGCATATCCCCAGATGCTATGGGTAACTTAGCATGGCCAATCCACCTAATTTACACACGTTTGGACTGTGGGAAGAAACCCACACAGACATGGGGAGAATGTACAAACTCCAAACAGTCACCCGAAGGTGGAACTGAACCTTGATTTGTGGCACTGTGTGGCAGCAGTGTTAACCAAATGCCGTCCTGCTACCCTCTACTGAGCCACTGTGCTGGTCTTACTGCACAAAATCTGTCACATTTTCCATTGAGATGCTGCTCTTTTGATCAGTTTGTGTTGGTTTTGCTGTTACCTATTTGCATATTCAATCCTCTTGAACTATCTGTGCTTTGCAGGGCTCAGATGAATTCTGGTTTCCCTGGTGATTCCTGCCAAATTTTCCTTTCAATCTCAGGAAGTATTTGATAAACCTATGATCCGCGATCCTTAACATTCCCCAAGTGAAATCTCAATAATTGAGTCCCTTCTTGCTGGCTCTATTTTAATACTGCCATGACTGCGATGTAAATAGCTGGCTGAAAGTGTGTCGAGATTGAAGCATTATAATCTATCACTAACAGTTAATTGAACCATTGTTGTTTTATGCTGAATGCTATAAAATGCTGATGATTCATACGAGAATGGAAATACGTAGTTGACCACAGAGACCAGAAATGTCCTGGGTTTGATTCCGATGTATTATATCAGAGGCTGATATCAGTGAGCAGGTAGTTGGCCTATAAGAATTGGATTAGGCAGAGGAAACATTGACCTGCTGATTTTCCAATGACGCCTGGTGGTCAAGATCCTTCAAGCTTTACTATCTAATGATTGACCAATTGAATAAAGAATTGAAAAAGGTGTGGAACAAAACTATTACTTTGGAATATATATTACTGGATAGAAATTGTTGACAAAATTCAGTATTGTGAGACTTAATTTTTTTGGCTTCAATCGTAAAAAGTTGAATTTAGTTCAAAGAAACTCACACAAATACATTGGTGTAAGTAAATGCAATCGAGCATTTAAGAACTTTAAGCCATAGGAAATATTCAACAAAGAATACAAGTGATTGGAAAATTAAACATTTTCAGCAATTTCTTCTATTTTACAAAGCAATCCTAATGGAGAAGGATTTCTGGAATTAAAATGCTTACAATGTCATCAAACAAAATTCCAGTCACAAATCCCTCTCTGTCTCTAACCAATGAGTTCATCTTTACCAAACTGATGAAGGTAGTCAGCCTTTACAACAGAGCCAGTATATTCAATCAGAAAAGCAAAGCTTTCTTTTAATCAAATCTGAAAGTTTGGTTATTTTTGCGACCAGCTACCAGATGGTATGCTATTAATATCTGTAACATAGCTTATAACTCATGTTCCTCCCACTCTTTAAATATACAATGTACCTCTGGTATTCATATGATACAGACACACTGTGTGTTCCTAGTGTTGAAGCAGTTAACTGTCGAGAAGCTTTGGTACAGAGGAGTGATGAGAAATGGTAATATATAATAATAGTTTCAGGCAAGTGAAGAGCTGTTTTCCATATTCTAGATCCTACTAATTGACAGAACTTATCAAAAGAACTTGTCCAGTTATTTCCTCAAGAATATTAAGAGCTTGTGTTCCACCAATCTTGCCAGTCATCTGTTTCACATACTCAGTTCCTTCTTAGTTAAAAAAAACCCTTCTGCACATCTTGTTTTTCCAGTGAATCTTAGTGTATGAGGAAGATTCCCATGTGGTTTATTTCTAGCAACTAACTTGTGTGCTGATTATCTGAACCTTTCATGTACACTCGAGCTAACTACCTTATGTTGGAGACAAGGAAACTCTTCCGTTCTGTGAGTTGGTGGAATTCCTTCCTCTTTATGTATCCTTGTTGAAGGTCCTGACTCAATCTAATGAGTGACGTACACGAGGGCACAGTGGCTCAGTGGTTAGCGCTGCTGCCTCACAGTGTCAGGGTCCCAGCTCGATTCCAGCCTGTGTGTGGAGTTTGCACATTCTCCCCATGTCTGCGTGGGTTTCCTCCGGGTGCTCCAGTTTCCTCCCACAGTTACAAAGATGTGCAGATCAGGTGGATTGGCCATGCTAAATTGCCCATAGTGTTAGGTGCATTGGTCAGAGGGAAATGGGTTTGGGTGGGTTATTCTACGGAGGGTCGGCGTAGACTGGTTGGGCTGAAGGGCCTGTTTCCACACTGTAGGGAATCTAATCTAATCTAATCTAATCTAATCTGTGGAACTGTATTCCTACAAGTTAGTGGGAGGAAGGGGAAAGCAGTGGCAGGATGTTGGGGGGTGGGGGTGGTGCATGGGGGAATATGATGGGGAATGAGGTGAGGGAACTAGACCAAGATTTACTTTGAGAAGCACTTTCCTGAACTTGACCAAACCAGAATAATTTGGAGTTGATGTTTGAAGAAAACAAAAACTCACATTAGCTTGGACTTGATCTCAAAGAAATGAGTTTGCTGAGAAAAAGCTGCACTCTCCTCGATGAATAATTTATTGTTTTTACTCTCCTCCCAAACTAGTTTGTGTTTTGAGGTTCAGGCTTCACAATCCCAAATATGGAAGAGAATTTAATCAAATCACCTTATATTGAGAGTACAGTACTTTGGCTGGGAGTCTTCACAATAATGCTAAACACATGTCTGAGTATGTATCAGTTGAGTGATCTTTAAAAATTCAGAGGCACAGGGAATAATTTACTCATTAATTGATATCCTCCCACTGATACTTTTGATAAAATCATTGACAGGAGGTTAATACCAGCTCCTGTAGGGTGCGATTGAGTCAGGCTCAGTAATGCCAAGCAGAACATGACTGTGCAAATGTCTGAATATATAACAAGTTTTTCAACTTTTAAACTTCTGGGCATAAGCAAACAGTCTTGTAAACACTCCAGCTGAGCTACAGCATACTTGAAAAGCTAGACTATTTTGACAAAAGCTTTATCACTTAGCAGAATACTGTACAAGGGAGGCGATGGTGCAGTGACATTATCACTGGACTTTTAATCCACAGACTCAGGTACTGTTCTGGGGACCGGGATTTGAATCCTGCCATAGCAGATCATTGACTTGAATTCTTTAAGAAAATCTGGAATCAATTGTCAATTGTTGGAAAAATCCATCTGGTTCACTGATGTCTTTTAGGAAAGGAAACGACCTTACCTGGTCTGGCCTACATATGACCCCAGACCCACAGCAATGTGATTGACTCTGGAAATTAGGGATGGGCAATAAATGCTGGCCTAGTCAGGGACAGCCACATCCTGTGAGTGAATGAAAAAAAGATCCTTAAGATTTATATTGCAATATGCAGAAACAACTGAGAAAAGTTTTAATTTTGTATCAAAATGTAGTTTAGTCAATAGAACGATGTGAAGGCTTACCCAGTTAAATTGTGAGGATGGATTGATCAAACACAGCCTATATTTCTTTGAGAATATAAGATAGAACATAGAACATAGAACAATACAGCACAGAACAGACCCTTCGGCTCACGATGTTGTGCCGAACATTTGTCCTAGCTTAAGCACCCATCCATGTACCTATCCAATTGCCGCTTAAAGGTCACCAATGATTCTGACTCTGCCACTCCCACAGGCAGCGCATTCCATGTCCCCACCACTCTCTGGGTAAAGAACCTACCCCTGACATCCCCCCTATACCTTCCACCCTTCACCTTAAATTTATGTCCCCTTGTAACACTCTGTTGTACCCGGGGAAAAAGTTTCTGACTGTCTACTCTATCTATTCCTCTCATCACCTTATAAACCTCTATCAAGTCACCCCTCATTCTTCGCCGTTCCAATGAGAAAAGGCCTAGCACTCTCAACCTATCCTCGTAAGACCTATTCTCCATTCCAGGCAACATCCTGGTAAATCTTCTCTGCACCCTCTCCAAAGCTTCCACATCTTTCCTTAAATGAGGCGACCAGAATTGCACACAGTATTCCAAATGTGGCCTAACCAAGGTCCTGCACAGCTGCAACATCACTTCACGACGCTTGAATTCAATCCCTCTGCTAATGAACACTAATACACCATAGGCCTTCTTACAAGCTCTATCCACCTGAGTGGCAACTTTCAAAGATCTATGAACATAGACCCCAAGATCCCTCTGCTCCTCCACCTTACTAAGAACCCTACCGTTAACCCTATATTCTGCATTCTTACTTGTCCTTCCAAAATGGACAACCTCACACTTGACAGGGTTGAACTCCATCTGCCACTCCTCAGCCCAGCTCTGCATCATATCTAAGTCCCTTTGCAGCCGACAAGAGCCCTCCTCACTATCCACAACTCCACCAATCTTCGGATCATCTGCAAATTTACTGACCCACCCTTCGACTCCCTCTTCCAAGTCATTAATAAAAATTACAAACAGCAGAGGACCCAGAACTGATCCCTACGGAACTCCACTTGTAACTGGGCTCCAGGCTGAATATTTACCATCTACCACCACTCTGTGACTTCGACCGGTTAGCCAGTTCTCTATCCAAATGGCCAAATTTCCCTCTATCCCATGCCTCCTGACTTTCCGCATGAGCCTACCATGGGGAACGTAATCAAATGCCTTACTAAAATCCATGTACACTACATCCACTGCTCTAACCTCATCCACATGCTTGGTCACCTCCTCAAAGAATTCAATAAGACTTGTAAGGCAAGACCTACCCCTCACAAATCCGTGCTGGCTGTCCCTAATCAAGCATTGTCTTTCCAGATACTCATAAATGCTATCCCTCAGTACCCTTTCCATTACTTTGCCTACCACCGAAGTAAGACTAACTGGCCTGTAATTCCCGGGGTTATCCCTATTTCCTTTTTTGAACAGGGTCACAACATTCGCCACTCTCCAGTCCCCTGGCACCACCCCCGTTGACAGTGAAGACGAAAAGATCATTGCCAACGGCTCTGCAATTTCCTCTCTTGCTTCCCACATAATCCTAGGATATATCCCGTCAGGCTGGGGGGACTTGTCTATCCTCAAGTTTTTCAAAATGCCCAACACATCTTCCTTCCTAACAAGTATCTCTTCTAGCTTACCAGTCCGTTTCACACTCTCCTCTTCAACAATACGGTCCCTTTCATTTGTAAATACTGAAGAAAAGTACTCATTCAAGACCTCTCCTATCTCTTCTGACTCAATACACATTGTCCCATTACTGTCCTTGATCGGAGCTACCCTCGTTCTTGTCATTCTCATGTTTCTCACATACGCATAAAAGGCCTTGGGGTTATCCTTGATCCTACCCGCCAAAGATTTTTCATGCCCTCTCTTAGCTCTCCTAATCCCTTTCTTCAGCTCCCTCTGGCTATCCTGTATCCCTCCAACGCTCTGTCTGAACCTTGTTTCCTCAACCTTATGTAAGCCTCCTTCTTCCTCTTTACAAGACATTCAACCTCCCTCGGGGAGAAAGTGAGGTCTGCAGACGCTGGAGATCAAAGCTGAAACTTTATTGCTGGAACAGCACAGCAGGTCAGACTGCATCTAGGGAACAGAAGATTCGACGTTTCGGGCACATGCCCTTCTTCAGGAATGAGCAGAGAGTGTTCAGCAGGAGAAGATAAAAGGTAGGGAGGAGGGACTTGGAGGAGGGGCGTTGGAAATGTGATAGGTGGAAAGAGGTCAAGGTGAGGGTGATAGGTCGGAGTAGGGTGGAGGCGGAGAGGTCAAGAAGAAGACTGCAGGTCAGGAAGGCGGTGCCGGGCTGGAGGGATTCGGCTGAGACAAGGTGGGGGGAGGGGGGATGAAGAAACTGGTGAAGTCCAAGTTCATCCCCTGTGGTTGGAGGGTTCCCAGTCGGAAGATAAGACGCTCCTCCTCCGACCGTCGCGTTGTTGTGGTTTGGCGGTGGATGAGTCCAATGACCTGCATATCCTCGGTGGAGTGGGAGGGGGAGTTGAAATGCTGTGCTACAGGGTGATTGGGTTGGTTCGTCCGGGTGGCCCAGAGGTGCTCTCTGAATCGCTCCGCAAGTAGGCGGCCTGTCTCCCCAATATAGAGGAGGCCACACCGGCTGCAGCGGATGCAGTAGATAATGTGGGTGGAGGTGCAGGTGAATCTGTGGCGGATATGGAAGTTTCCTTTGGGGCCTTGGAGAGAAGTGAGGGGGGAGGTGTGGGCGCAAGTGTTGCACCTCCTGCGGTTGCAAGGGAAGGTGCCGGGAGTGGAGGTTGGGTTGGTGGGGGGTATGGATCTGACAAGGGAGTCGCGGAGGGAGTGGTCTCTACGGAAAGCTGATAGAGGAGGGGAGGGAAATATATCCTTGGTGGTGGGGTCCGTTTGGAGGTGGCGGAAGTGACGGCGGATGATGCGCTGTACATGGAGATTGGTGGGGTGGTAGGTGAGGACCAGTGGGGTTCTGTCCTGGTGGCGGTTGGAGGGGCGGGGCTCAAGGGCGGAGGAGCGGGAAGTGGAGGAGATGCGGTGGAGGGCATTGTCGATCACGTCGGGGGGGAAATTGTGGTCCTTGAAGAAGGAGGCCGTCTGTGTTGTGCGTATTTTGAACTGGTCCTCCTGGGAGCAGATGCGGCGGAGACGAAGGAATTGGGAGAATGGGATGGCGTTTTTACAGGGGGCGGGGTGGGAGGAGGTGTAGTCCAGGTAGCTGTGGGAGTCGGTCGGTTTGTAGTAGATGTCCGTGTTGATTCGGTCGTCTGAGATAGAAACAGAAAGGTCTAGGAAGGGGAGGGAGGAGTCCGAGACTGTCCAGGTGAATTTGAGGTCGGGGTGGAAGGTGTTAGTGTAGTGGATGAACTGTTCAACCTCCTCGTGGGAGCACGAGGTAGCGCCGATACAGTCATCAATGTAGCGGAGGAAAAGATGGGGGGTGGGGCCAGTGTAGTTGCGGAAGATGGATTGTTCCACATACCCTACGAAGAGGCAGGCATAGCTGGGGCCCATGCGGGTGCCCATGGCTACTCCTTTTGTTTGGAGAAAGTGGGAGGATTGGAAAGAAAAGTTGTTCAGGGTGAGGACCAGTTCAGTCAGTCGAAGGAGGGTGTCGGTGGAAGGGTACTGGGTGGTACGGCGGGAAAGGAAGAAGCGGAGTGCTTTGAGTCCTTCGTGATGGGGGATGGAGGTGTACAGGGACTGGATGTCCATGGTGAAGATGAGGCGTTGGGGACCGGGGAAGCGGAAATCCTGGAGGAGGTGGAGGGCGTGGGTGGTGTCACGGACGTAGGTGGGGAGTTCTTGGACTAATGGGGACAGGACCGTGTCGAGGTAGGAGGAGATGAGTTCGGTGGGGCAGGAGCAGGCTGAGACGATGGGTCGTCCGGGGCAGTCAGGTTTGTGGATTTTGGGCAGGAGGTAGAAACGGGCGGTGCGGGGTTGTGGTACTATGAGGTTGGAGGCGGTGGATGGGAGGTCCCCTGAGGTGATGAGGTTATGGACGGTCTGGGAGATGATGGTTTGGTGGTGGGGGGGTGGGGTCATGGTCAAGGGGGCAGTAGGAGGAGGTATCTGCGAGCTGGCGTTTGGCCTCAGCGGTGTAGAGGTCGGTGCGCCAAACTACTACTGCGCCTCCCTTGTCAGCTGGTTTGATGGTGAGGTTGGGGTTGGAACGGAGGGAGTGGAGGGCTGTGCGTTCCGAGGGTGAGAGGTTGGAGTGGGTGGGAGGGGTGTGGGAGTTCAGGTAGCGGTTAATATCGCGGCGGCAGTTTGCAATAAAGAGGTCGAGGGCAGGTAGGAGGCCAGCACGGGGTGTCCAGGTGGACGGGGTGTGTTGGAGGTTGGAGAAGGAGTCGTCAGAGGGTGGGTGAGGGTCTTGATTCAACCTCCCTCGTCAACCAAGGTTCCCTCACACGACCATCTCTTTCCTGCCTGACAGGTACATACATATCAAGGACACGTCGTATCTGTTTCTTGAAAAAGTTCCACATTTCCACGACATCCTTCCCTGACAGCCTATGCTCCCAACTTATGCTCCTCAGATCCTGTCTTACAGCATCATATTTACCCTTCCCCCAATTGTAAAACCTACCCTGTTGCACGCACCTATCTCTCTCCATAACCAAGGTGAAAGTCACAGAATTGTGGTCACCATCACCAAAATGTTCACCCACTAACAAGCCCATCACTTGTCCCGGTTCGTTATCAAGTACCAAATCCAATATGGCCTCCCCTCTGGTCGGACAATCTACATACTGAGTTAGAAAAGCTTCCTGGACACACTGCACAAACACCACCCCATCCAATCTACTTGATCTAAAGAGCTTCCAATCAATCAAGATGAAAAGATTATCTGGCTGAGGTGTTTAAGATGATTAAAGGAACTGATAGGATAAATAGAGAGAAAAAACACAGATCTCCCCCATGTGGCAAGTCCAGAGAAATGGGGCATAATTGAAACTAACACTAGGACTTTCAAAATAGTAGGAGAGTGCAGCAACTGCAAATGGTAATTGTATTTCAAACAATGAAACCAAAATAGTTTTATAACTTGCCTTGATTCTTAAGCTTGAAACATTAGCTCACAATCAATGAAATAGCTCAAATGTACAAAATAATTGAGATGCCGCCTGAAGTCAAGGAACCATCTTAGATAACATTTTTTATTGGTGCCTGGTATTGCCAAATTGTTGAATAGTTTCTGGTAGTCAATGGGACGGGGTGCCAGGAGTAAACTCTACAGGACTAAACAGTTAAATGCGTGGCTACAGGGATGGTGCAGGAGGGAGGGATTCCGGTATTTGGATAACTGGGGTTCTTTCTGGGGAAGGTGGGACCTCTATAAACAGGATGGTCTGCACCTGAACCTGAGGGGCACCAGTATCCTTGGTGGGAGGTTTGCTAGTGCTCTTGGGGGTGGTTTAAACTAACTCTGCAGGGGCATGGGAACCCAGACTGTAGCTTTAGGGTGGAGGACCTGGAGTGTAGGGAGGTTAGGAACATAGCATCAATTTCAAAGGAGGGTGCCTGTAAACAGGAAAGTGGCTTGAAGTGTGTAAACTTCAATGCAAGAAGTATACGAAATAAGGTAGGTGAACTTGAGCGTGGGTTGGTACCTGGGACTTCGATGTTGTGGCTATTACGGAGACATGGGTAGAACAGGGACAGGATTGGCTGTTGCAGGTTCCAGGGTTTAAATGTTTTAGTAGGGTCAGAGGTGGGGGTAAAAGATGGGGAGGTGTGGCATTGCTTGTCAAAGATAGTATTACAGCTGTGGAAAGGATGATGGATGAAGACTCGCCATCTGAGGTAGTTTGGGCTGAGGTTAGGAATAGGAAAGGTGAGCTCACCCTGTTAGGAGTTTTTTACAGGCCTCCTAATAGTCATAGAAACGTAGAAGAAAGGATTGCGAGGATGATTCAAGAGAAGAGTGAAAGTAATAGGGTGGTTGTTATGGGGGACTTTAACTTTCCTGATATTGATTGGGAAAGCTATAGCTCAAGTTTGTTAGATGGGTCAGTGTTTGTCCAATGTGTGCAGGAGGGTTTCCTGACACAATATGTAGATAGGCCAACAAGAGATGAGGCCATACTGGATTTGGTTCTGGGTAATGAACCAGGCCAGGTGTTAGAATTAGAGGTAGGTGAGCACTTTGGGGACAGTGACCACAATTCGGTGACTTTTACTCTAGTGATGGAGAGGGATAAGTGTGCACTACAGGGCAAGAGTTATAGCTGGGGTCAGGGAAATTATGATGCGGTGAGGCATGACTTAGGATGTGTGGCTTGGAAAAGTAAGCTTCAAGGCAAGGGCGTAATTGATATGTGGAGCTTGTTCAAGGAGCAACTATTGAGTGTCCTTGATAAGTATGTACCCGTCAGGCAGGGAGGAAAGGGTCGTGTGAGGGAGCCGTGGTTTAATAAGGAATTGGAATCCCTTGTTAAAGGGAAGAGGGCGGCCTATGTAAAGATGAGGCGTGAAGGTTCAATTGGGGCGATTGAAAGTTATAAGGTAGCCAGAAAGGACCTGAAGAGAGAGCTAAGAGCAGCAAGGAGGGGACAATAAAGGTCCTTAGTTGATAGGATTAGGGAAAACCCTAAGGCTTTCTATAGGTATGTCAGGAATAAAAGAATGACTAGGGTAGGAATAGGTCCAGTCAAGGATAGTAGTGGTAAGTTGCGTGTGGAGGCTGAAGAGATTGGGGAGACACTGAATGAATACTTTTCGTCAGTATTCAATCAGGAACGGGACATTGTTGTCAATGTGAGTACTGAGTCACAATTAAGTAGAATGGATGGCTTTGAGGTATGTAGAGAAGAGGTGTTGGAAATTCTGGAAAGGGTGAAAATAGATAAGTCCCCTGGGCCTGATGGCATTTATCCTAGGATTCTCTGGGAAGCAAGGGAGGAGATTGCAGAGCCATTGGCCTTGATTTTTATGTCCTCGTTGTCTACAGGAGTAGTGCCAGAAGACTGGAGGCTAGCAAATGTGGTTCCCTTGTTCAAGAAGGGGAGTAGAGATAACCCTAATAACTATAGGCCGGTGAGTCTCAGTTCTGTTGTGGGCAAAATCTTAGAGAGAATTGTAAGGGATAGGATTTATGAACATCTGGATAGGAATAATGTGATCAAGGATAGTTAGCATGGTTTTGTGAAGGGCAGGTCGTGCCTCACAAACCTTATTGAATTCTTTGAGAAGGTGACTAAGGAGGTGGACGAGGGGAAAGCGGTAGATGTGGTGTATATGGATTTTAGTAAGGCGTTTGATAAGGTTCCCATGGTAGACTACTGCAAAAAATACGGAGGTATGGCATCGAGGGTGAGTTGGAGGTTTGGATTAGGAGTTGGCTGGCTGGAAGAAGACAGAGGGTAGTAGTTGATGGCAAAGGTTCATCTTGGAGTGCCGTCACTAGCGGTGTTCCGCAAGGATCTGTTTTGGGACCATTGCTGTTTGTCATTTTTATAAATGACCTGGAGGAGGGATTAGAAGGTTGGGTGAGCAAGTTTGCGGATGATACGAAAGTCGGAGGAGTTGTAGACAGTGAGGAAGGATATGGCAGGTTACAGCGGGATATAGATAAGCTGCAGAACTGGGCAGAAAGGTGGCAAATGGAGTTCAATGTAGCTAAGTGTGAGGTGATTCACTTTGGTAAGAGTAATAAAAAGATGGGGTACTGGGCTAATGGTCGGATACTTGGTAGTGTGGATGAGCAGAGGGATCTTGGTGTCCATGTACACAGATCTTTGAAAGTTGCCACCTAGGTAAATAGTGCGGTGAAGAAGGCATATGGCGTACTGGCTTTTATTGGTAGAGGAATTGAGTTCCGGAGTACTGAGGTCATGTTGCAGTTGTATAAGACTCTGGTGCGGCCGCATCTGGAGTATTGTGTGCAGTTTTGATCGCCATATTATAGGAAGGATGTGGAGGCACTGGAACGGGTGCAGAGGAGGTTTACCAGGATGTTGCCTGGTATGGTAGAAAGATCGTATGAGGAAAGGCTGAGGCACTTGGGGTTGTTTTCATTGGAGAAAAGAAGGTTTAGGAGTGATTTGATAGAGGTGTACAAGATGATTAGGGGTTTAGATAGGGTCGACAGTGAGAATCTTTTTCCACATATGCAGTCAGCTATTACAAGGGGGCATAGCTTTAAATTAAGGGGGGGTAGGTATAGGACAGATGTTAGGGGTAGGTTCTTTACTCAGCGAGTCGTGAGTTCATGGAATGCCCTGCCAGTAGCAGTGGTGGACTCTCCCTCATTATGGGCATTTAAGCAGGCATTGGATAGGCATATGGAGGATAGTGGGCTAGTGTAGGTTAGGTGGGCTTGGATCGGCGCAACATCGAGGGCCGAAGGGCCTGTACTGCGCTGTATTCTTCTATGTTCTATGTTCTATGAAAAACAGTTTGAACACGCAACCTGCCCCCTCAAGACCAGAAAGGTAACAGTGAGACAATAAGGCTGACAGCTATTTTGTCATGATCACAAGTCCTGACGTGGAAAAGATATTTGGGAGCAGAACATATTACCTTCTGTTGTATGTTTTGCAATGACAGCTATGAACAACCTGTGGTTGGGGTTGTATGCTGCTACCATTCTCTCTGTTTGACTGTGTCTAAGGGCCGAGTGGGTCATAGCAGTAGGAGAAAAGCACGAGTCAGGTAACAAGAAGAGGTTCTTACCCCAACCAATATATTATCTATTACCCATCGCAACTAGGCACCTTAGTAAGATAGACATTGCTACCGTAACAGACCTAAGATATAGACAGTGGATACTGCAGAGGCTATGGGCCTTGACAACATTCTAGCAATAGCACTGAAGATTTGTGCTACTGAACTTGTTGCTTCACTAGCCAAGCTCTTCCAATATAATTATGACACTAGTATTTACCCAATGATGTGAAAAATTGCCCAGGTATATCCTGGACACAAAAAGCAGGACTAATCCAACTCAGCCAATTATCACCCCATCAGTCTCCTCTTGATCATCAGTAAAGTGATGGAAGGTGTCATCAACAGTGCTATCAAGTAGCACCAGCTCAGCTATAACTTGCTTAGTGACACCCAGTTTGGGTTCCGACAAGGCCATTCAGCTCCTGACCTCATTACAGCCTTGGTTCAAACATGGACAAAAGAACTGAATTCCAGAGGTCAGGTGAGAGTGACAGCCTTTGACATAAAGGCTGATTTCGATGAAATGTGGCATCGAGGACCCCTAGCCAAACTGGAATCAATGGGTACCAGGGGACAAACTCTCCGCTAGTTGGAATTAAAGCTGGCACATTGGAAGATGGTCATAGTTGTTGGAGATCAGTCATCTCAGCTTCAAGATGTCTCTGTAGGAGTTCCTCAGAGTAGTGTCCTAGGGCCAACCATCTTCATTAATAACTTTCCTTCCATCATGAGGTCAGAAGTGGGGATTATCACCAATGATTGCACAATGTTCAGTACCATTTGTGACTCCTCAGATACTGAAGCAGTGCATGTTCAAATGCAACAAATACTCACTCGAAAACTGTTAAATCTCTAACTTCTTCCAGTACTGATAAAAATGTAATGATCTCAAACATTAACTCTGTCTCTCTTGCCAAATGTGTGCCTGACCTGCTGCGTAGTTCCAGCTTTTTTCCATTTTTGTGTTGAGGGGTAAACTATTAAGCACAATGAAAGACAGACAAAGTTCTCCAATTGTCGGGTAGAGGGTGAAATGTTGTCTAAGAAATTGGACAAATTGCTGATCTTCAAGTAATATTATCAATTTAAAGTCCTGTGTAAATAATGCTGCTGATAAATTAATGCATCCTCAGTGCTGCGCCAGTATCAGCTTTGATTACATGCTCAAGTTTTAGATTGGAGGATTGTGTAAGAATGTGAGCAAGTGAAACAAAAATCGAATATGCATTTCAGCCTTGCCAGAAATGTGCAAGAGTGACAGTGAGCCAAGATTGTATCATTTTTCTGTAGTGCCGGGGGAAAAAAAATCAGCAGTTTGTTTTTTTTAAATTTAGGTACATGAACATATTCTGTACAAATCCAGAGGAAGGCACATTATAGTCTCTGCAGGTGCTCTGCCTACTATAGTCATTTTTCAATGATAAGAGGTGCTCAGTACCACTTAGCCATTTCTGTTTATGTGGCAAAAATTGCTGAACGAATTCACTGCAGGTTTGATAAAAACCCACCTCTGAATCTCATTTGCATCATTTCTGACTCATCAGAAATATGAAGGCTGCTTTGTCCATTCTGTTAAGCAGCATAATGAAGAATCTAAGTGTTTCATAAATAATGCGATTCAGTTTAAGTAATACAATTCAGTGCACAGTGTAAGTGCCATGTTATGAACAGTTCTTCGTGTTATTGAAACCTTGTGAAGACTGTAAAAGAACACTGTGTTCCATGTTGTTTGCTTTGTTTTTTTTTAAAGATGTCAAGCTGTAGCAGTCCATTTTTAAAATGTTGGAATTTAAATTTCCTTAAGTACTTTGGCATTCTGTTCCATCAGCATGTCAACATCATCAAGCCAACAAATATGTAGACCCCTTTCTCCAAAGGTGCATGCTGAGCATTGTTCTTTGAACTTCCATCGTGAAGTGAGTGCTAATTCCCTTCTTGATAGCTTTCACCTCCTTTGCTTGCTTTGGTATTTATTACAGAGACAGCATCTTCCTTTCACACTCCCTTTTGGTAACTCAAACCTGCTGGTATTCATCCAGAATTTAGAATTCCACATGCATATCATCTCACAGCTAAGCATTAGCCCCTTATCTCTGCGTGAGTGGAGACAGTCTAATTCCAATTAACCCTTATTACTGTTGCAATTTGTGTAATTTTAGTTCTTTTTTTTCACCTGATTTAACGATTTTTATAATGTCGTTCTGGTCAGAAAGCCTTCTAATGACTCTCAATATCTCACCTTGCACATATGGAACGGTTACGTCTGTGAGGAACTGGAGAACCACCAGTTTAATAGGAAACTCTTCAGAAGCTTGATACTATCCAGGAAAACCCAACTCGCCTGACTGGCAGCACATCCACAAACATTCATACCCTTGAGCATTAATGCTTTATAGTAGCAGTGTGTACCAACCTCAAGTGCACTGCAGGAATTTACCAAGGTTTTTTAAACTACAACTTTGAAACTTGTGATCACTACCATCTAGAAGGGCAAGGACAGTAAATGCATGGGAACACCACCACTTTTAAGTTCACCTTCAAACCGCTCACCATCCTGATTTGGAATACATCACTGTTCCTTCAGTATCATTCGGTCACAACTCTGGAGTTCCCTTCCTAATAACATTGTGGGGGTACCAAAACTAAGTGGATTGCAAAGATTCCAGAAGGCACCCTCTTAAGGGAAACTAGGCATGGGCAATAAATGCAGGCCCAGTCTCTGATACCCATATCTCATGAATTAATTTTTTTAAGATATCATGGCAATTAATTTTTTTAAGATATCATGGCTTAGTGGTTAGCACTGCTGCCTCACAGTGCCAGGGTCCCAAGTTCAATTCCAGCCTTGGGCGACTGTCTGTGTGGAGTTTGCACATTTTCCCTATGTCTGCGTGGGTTTCCTCCGAGTACTCCGGTTTCCTCCCACAGTCCAAAGATGTGCAAGTTAGGTGAATTGGCCATGCTAAATTGCCCATAGTGTTAGGTACATTAGTCAGAGGGAGATGGATCTGGGTGGGTTGCTCTTAAGAGGATTGGTGTGGACTCGGTGGGCCGAAGGGCCTGTTTCCACACTGTATGGAATCTAATCTAATCTCATCAAATCATCAATGTTGAAAAGGGGAAAATTTGGGTAGGTGGACAAAAGGTATCAATCTTATTCCTGGGAAATATTTGCATGGCATAAGAGATTTGGCATAGAATATCTACTAACAATACATTAAAACGCTTACATGTGCAGCCATTTCCCATCTACAAAAGCTTGCTGGAAAAGCACAGCTGGTTAGGCAGCAGGACATTTGACATTTTGAGCATAAGCTCTCCATCAGGAATGATGAGCCCTTCATGATGAAGAGCTTATGCTCAAAACATCAACTCTCCTGCTCCTAGGATGCTACCTGACTGGCTGTGCTTTTCCATCACCACACTTTTTGACTCTGACAGAAAATTGGCCAAACTAAACTAACAGCCATGAGCTGTTTTCTGTTGGCTGCAGAAAAGAGTGAAAACCAAGGTTAAATAGGTCAAAGGTTTGAGGAAGCCAGCAATAATCAGCCCAGGGTTGTATATTGGAGAAAAATCGATCAGACTTCCTGGCAGCCTGACTTCCAGCCAGTACCTGAAGAAATGGACATTACACCTGGTAACAGTGAAGGGAGTTGGCATGACCCCATTGGATGATTTGAACCCATGACTCAATTGACCAAAGACCATAGAATATTTTGGAAGATCAGTGCTGAGGGGGGGACAAAAATGCACACCTGGAAGACACCCCCTCAGCGAAGATGCACAGACAGACTCATGGCAACCCAACAAGGCCCAGGAGAAGATCCGCCCTGATCTGTGAGACCCACCTTCACGGAAGAGAGCTAGCCCTACATCAGAGGGAAGGAGATTCAAACACATGGATTGTTGAACATAATATCCTTATTCAAACAAATAGAGCTAGACAGAGAGAAAATATTGTGGAAGTTTGGGAAATGCACATGTGGTGTTTTAAATAAGGAATATAGTGTTAATAAAATCAAGATGAAATGCAAACTGAATTCTATGTCCCATGTCCACCTCACTGACAAGACCTCTTGGGTAAAGTGCTTTTAATCCAAATTTGAATTTTCTAGAGCATATACAACTGAGAAGCGAATGCTAATAGAGTTAGATGCAGAATGGTAGGAAGAGACTCAGGTGGTATCAGTTGTGCCCCAGTCAGTAACTATTAAGTCTGTAGGTTGTGGGCTCAAGTCCCAATCCAGAGGCTGCAACACATCATCTACGCTAATACTACAGTGCTGCAATGTTGGAGCATTCTGTTCTTTGGATATGATATTATTCCAAGGCCCCCACCTGCCCACACAGGTGGCTGTAAAAGATCCCATGGCTTCACTCCAAAAAGAGGAGTGAAGTTATCCCTAGTGTCTCAGCCAATCTTTATCATGGAGCAGGTTATCTGATCGGTTTCACATTGCTGTTTGTGGGAACGTGTGGTGTGCAAAATGGCTTTGTTTCCTGCACAGCATGTACATTTAAAAAAAAATATTTCATTGATTTTAGAGTATTTTCATATATCTTGTGGTCATGAAAGGTGTCATATGTTAGTTTTTAATATAGAACTGTTTGGGCCAAATGGCTTGTTTCTATGCAATTCTGTTTAATTACCGGCATTGAAATTGATCTGCCACAATTTTGTCCACTCAACTAAACTATCAATGGCACGACACTTTTATGTTCCCATCTACTCTTTTTATGTGTTTGAGAGCAATATATTCAAGTTCACCAATGATGCAATTTTGTTATCTGTATCATTAATAAATATAATGAACACTTGAAGCCACAGTGCAGATCTTTGTGGGACACTTCTGGTCACTTTATTCCGCTATCAAAGCTTCCCAGTTTCTAGTTTTATTCTACTAAATCAATCTCCCAACTGCATAAATAATTTACTTTCAACTCCATGAGGTCTAATTTTAGCTAAGTTTGTGATATGGGACATTAACTATTGCCTCCAGAGAATCCATACAAACTACATTAGTAGAAACAAATTACTGCAGATACTGGAATCTGTATTGAAAACAAAAAAATGCTGGAGATCACAGCGGATTAGACAGCATCCGCGGAGGGAAAGAAAGCTAACATTTTGAGGTAGAGCTGATGAAGAGTCATCCAGATTTGAAATGTTACTTTGCTTTCTCTCCATGGATGCTGCCTGACCTGCTGTGATCTTCAGCAATTTTGTTTTCAAACTACATTAGTGTTACCCAATAGATTTGAGACTTGCCAAAGTTGGAATACTCTATTCACCATTTCTGTTGTATGATGTAAAATATATACAAAAGATGGGGTTTGCGACAAAATTCCAGTGATGAGGGACAGGACTAACAGTAAATAATAGGTGAGCACTGAACTGCGACAGTAGCTGTGTCAAAGAATATTTTAATAGCAGGGGCTAATCACTATGTGGCATTCAATTGTGGTGACACAACATAAATATTCTACATAATTCACTCCCTTCAATGGGCACCTCTTGATGGAGTGAGGCTATCATATTTTAACATTAAGGTTTATTTTCCTATGGATTCTCTCCTTTTGGCATGGCCACGGATTGTGCCAAATAGAGTCTGGAACCACGTACTCAGTCAAAGAAGCTTCTACAAGTTCTTAATGACTACTTGATTAAAATCTCTCATTTGGTGAAGAGCATCAATTCACCCTGTATCTGTAGCGATCATCACGTTGCATGTGGTGAGTGTATTGGAAAGCTCTTAACTCCTCCACTGATACACTAGTCTCACTTTTTCTATTGTACTTCCAATATGTATGGTCATAGGACTCTATGGTATGTTGTGATGTCCCTGTGATTTCAACAGTTATGTATAATCGTGCTGCTAAGAGGTTGGACCAAGTACAGCTCAGAGAATACTGCCCTCTAACCTTACCATCTTATATCACGGAATAGCCATTTGGATACAGAACTAGCTCAAAGGTAGAAGACAGAGGGTGGTGGTGGAGGGTTGTTTTTCAGCCTGAAGGCCTGTGACCAGTGGAGTGCCACAAGGATCGGTGCTGGGTCCTCTACTTTTTGTCATTTACATAAATGATTTGGATTCGAGCATAAGAGGTACAGTTAGAAAGTTTACAGATGACACCAAAATTGGAGATGTAGAGGACAGCAAAGAGGGTTACCTCAGATTACAACAGGATCTTGACCAGATGGGCCAATGGGCTGAGAAATGGCAGATGGAGTTTAATCGGAAAGATGTTGTGAAACTTGAAAGGGTTCAGAAAAGATTTACAAGGATGTTGCCAGGGTTGGAGGATTTGAGCTATAGGGAGAGGCTCAACAGGCTGGGGCTGTATCCCCTGGAGCGTTGGAGGCTGAAGGGTGACCTTACAGAAGTTTATAAAATTATGAGGGGCATGGTTAGGGTAAATAGGCAAAGTCTTTTCCCTGGTGTCGGGGAGTCCAGAACTAGAGGGCATAGGTTTAGGGTGAGAGGGGAAAGATATAAAAGAGACCAATGGGGCAACTTTTTCACGCAGAGGGTGGTACGTGTATGGAATGAGCTACCAAAGGAAGTGGTGGAGGCTGGTACAATTCCAACACTTAAGAGGCATTTGGATGGGTATATGAATAGGAAGGATTTGGAGAGTTATGGGCTGGGTGCTGGCAGGTGGGACTAGATTGGGTTGGGATATCTGGTCAGCATGGATGGGTTGGACCGAAGGGTCTGTTTCCATGCTGTACATCTCTATGACTTTATATAGTGTAGCAATAAGTATAACTGTTACTATGAAGTCCAGCCTGAACTTCTGTTATATCAAACAAAATGAGGGATATGGGCGAATTGCTAGCAAATGGAACTAGATTAATTTAGGATAACTGTTCGGCATGGACGAGTTGGACTGAAGAGTCTGTTTCCATGTTGTACATCTCTATAACTCTATGTTGGCAGCAGTGGAGATATTAGACTAAAGGGATATTATTTTTCGCAGATGAATTTGAAGAAGCTTGAGGCAGGGTTGAGTAACCAAAAGACTTCTTTTGGAAGATTTCCTTAATATTGTATCTTGAAGAGTCACACACAGTTTTTAAAAAAAAAATTCATTCATGAGATGTATGTGTTACTGGCTCGGCCAGCATTCATTATCCAACCCTAGTTCCCCTTTCCAAGATAGTGGTAAGCTGTCTTCCTGAACCACTGCAGTCTATTTGGTGTAGATGGATCCACAATGCCATTAAGGTGCGAGTTCCAGGATTTTCACCAAGGACTCTGAAGGAACAACGATATATTTGCAAGTCAGGATGGTGAGTGGAAACTGTGCAGGTGGTCATGTTCCTGTGTATTTAAAGCCCTTGTCCTTTTAGGTAGTCATAGTCACGGGTTTGGAAAATGCTATCTAAGGAGCTTTGGTGATGTTCTGCAGTGTAGCTTGCAAATAGCATACACTGCTACTATAGATGGTTGACAGTGAAGGGAGTGACTATTTGATACCAATCAAGCAGGCACTTTGTTCTGGAGAGTGTCAAGTTTCTTGAATGTTGTTGGTGCTGCCATCATCCAGGCAATTGAGGAGTATTCCATCAGACTGTTGACTTGTGCCTTACTCATGAGTTACTCGCTTCAGGATCCTTAACTTCTGACCTGCTGTTGTAATCACTGTCTCATATGGCTAATCCAATTCAATTTCTGGTCAATGGTAATTTCCAGGATGTTGGTAGTGGGGGATTCAGTGATAATATTGCCATTGAATGTCAATGGTTAGATTCTCTCTTGTTGGAGATGGTCAACATTAGGCAATTATGGGTCACGAATGTTATTTGACAATAGTCAAATCTGGATTTTGTGCAGATCTTGCTGCAATTGAATGTGAACTCTTTAAGTACCTGAGGAGTCATGAATGGTGCTGAACATTAATGCAATCATTGGTGAACATCCCCACTTCTGATCTTATGATGAAGGGAGGGACATTGATGAAGCAGCTGAAGATAATTGGGTCAGGTGAAATAGTTGAAGACATGCCATAAGTGAGGCGAAGTGAAGTTTATTCTGAAGTGACAGCACATCTGCACCAGTTGAACAGTCATATAGTCATACAGCACAGAAACAGTCCCTTCCGTCCAATGTCTGCCTGTGAATCTTTCAATAAAAACAATAGTTCATGCAAGATCTTTCATTTATTTTTCACATTCCTTGTGGGAGTCTTTTGAAAAAGTGCATCCATATTCCACCATTGTCCTGACAAGTCACCCATCTCTTTGTCCCAAATTTGAACAGAGCAAGGCCATTAAGATGCCATCATCTCTTTTTTGCAATTTAATTATGTTATTCCTTAGCTCTTCTTTGAGTGTGCAACTTCACCAAACCATAACCCTTTACTGTCCAATCTTCTCTCCACCAGCAGATATCATAAAAAAGATACAATTAATTGGCCACAGCTCATGCACAAATAATGCCCACATTTATATTGTTACAAATCACACAACGCCAGGTTATAGTCCAACAAGTTTATTTGGAAGTGCTAGCTTTCAGAGCACTACTCCTTCATCAGGTAGCTATGGAGCAGAATCATAAGACACAGAATTTTTAACTTTGTCCACCCAGTCAAACCCCAGCACCTCCACATCACATTTAGAATGGAAATTGGTTGTGTACTGTCTGCAAAGTTGTAATAATGTCCTCCCATCACTGGTGGCACTGTAGTGCTTTAAGTTTGCATCTTCTGGTTTGTGTAAAGTCTGCACTGTCAAACTGCTGATAGATTCTACTTAGTAAGATGACAACTAACTCTTTTTCTATTTAATTTTAAATAATATCCAATAAATTTACTGTATAAAAAAAGCATGACAATGTATGATTTGAAAACGGGAAACTAAACTGTATTAACCCTGAACTAATTATTTTGCCCTCCAATCTCACTTCATCTTTTAATTATTCCAAATTCCCACTAAACGACTGATTAATGATAAATGTAAAGTCTTGTGTATAACATGCACTTCATGCAAATGGTACACGTAATGTCCTGAGACATTTTCATCACCAAGATATTCCATCCACAGAGTGCTATCAACACTGTCACAGAGGATCTGCAATTACTGACAGCTATTCTTTCAGAGTTGATGACTTATGTTAATCTAGAAAACACTTTGATGTACATTCTGGACATTACAGCTGAATATCAGTGGTCTGCACTAAGTGTTCACTCAGCATTGGAACATATTTCTGTTTGCACTTCTTGATATCAGTTTCTGAATGTTGACACTATAGATACTAATCTGCATTCAAAGGATTGAAGGTCACGCTTGTCTTCTTATTAAACATATTCATTAAAAACTGACATGGTAATGGATTTAAGCCGTTAGACAAAACTAATGAAGTTTATTTTGTGTGACATTGAAAATCCTCACCATTATATTGTAAAGGATTTAAGCTTTGAAGCTAAGAACGTTCTCAAAGCAAATTCTGCGCAATCACATAATTTCTGACATCACATCCCGTGTTTAGGAGGATTTATGGTTTTTAAGAGAGCTGAGCTGTGGAAGTGATGAGTACAAAGCAAAAACAGTTTAAGGCATTCTCACTTTGCTTCAGTTTACAAGGAGTGGATGAACTGTTGGGCTTTTAGCCCTGCTGTTTCCATTGTCTACAATCCCAAAGGCCCTGAAGAAATGACATATGATATACTATACTCATACTAGAAGCTCCCCCCTTCTCCCTGCTGTCATGTTTCTCTGCCTCATGGCAAGCAAGTTAATTGTTATCAGCACTACGCAAGCTGTGTCATGCCACAGAAATGTAATTACATATAGAGCAGAGAGAATACTGGAAGCTTATCAACAGAGGTTCGTTCAATGGATCTTATAACTACAACTCATTTGATATAAATAAATATGTTGTGACCAAATATAACAATATATATAAAAATAGAATAATGAGCATATTTTTAACATTTAAATAAGTAACTAATGATAGTAGCACTCTATAAGTCTTTGCTGTTTATAATATCAAGTGCCTGCATAAAACTATCATTTTTGGGTGGCTCATTTAAAATAACCCCTCAGTGTACTTATTTCATGCTTTCCAAAGTTAACATAAAAGAAAGAATGTCTTTTACCTCTTTGGTCTTTCACTTGTAATGGAAGGTGAATAGTTTATGTATGTATTAATATCAATTTTGGCATTTTATTTCAATACAGGCACAGATGTGTGTTGAACACTACTTATGAAAAGTTTACTTTTAATAAAAACAAGGTCAAAGAGTTCTTCTGGAACAGAAACTAATTTCAAAATTTGTCAGAAAGCAAGTGATTTTCAGAGTCCTGTAGTGTTAATGAAAAGATGTTTATACTATAAGATTTACAATAGATTTGTTTTCAGTTCAAAAGAATCACGGATTGAGTAAGTTTTTAAAATTAATTGCAGAAAAACACTAGAGTTGAGTTCAGAAGCAAGTTATGCTTCACTTCTAGAAAGAATTCAGAGATACAGTTTAAGGAACAAATCATTTTATCAAAAGGCTTCAGTTTGCAAAATTTCCAAACCAGGAGAGTTCAGTTAGAATTCTGCAAGTTATGAGAACTGAGAAAGTTTAGGCCTTCAGGTTTATGAAGAGTTAATGTTGGCAAATTTGGAAAGGATTCATTGAATCAGACCCATGGCAATGAAAGTGTAAGGTGTCGGTATGTAGAAATTTAAGGAGTTGAGATAGGGGTGTCATTTCTTTGGACTTGAATCTCTCTGATAGATAATGTTCAACAAAAGTTGTTTTTCTGTGCATTTTGAATTCATGCTCACTATCTTCAATATTTAGACAGCTTTGTTTATTTTGCTGCATTTCTGTGCAATAAACTTCTGTTTGTTTATTAAAAGAAAACTTACAGCCTCGTGTGAATATGCTTCAGTGGCTAACCACCACATTAACTGAATGAACAAAAAAAAATATGATATCTCAAGCTGGGTTTCATTCTGGGATTTGAATTGTTTTGTGGTATGATCAGCTAGAATCATAACTCTCTTTGTTATTAAACTATCTAAGAATGCAAACAATATAGTCACATGATTGAATTGTTTTCTCCTGTCCCTCCACCCTGTTTTTGGAGATGGCATGACTTGACCCTGGTATGCTCCCATTATAGTTCACCAATCTGGTGATTTTTTTAAATCCAGCATTTTGGATAGTAAATGCTATTAAGCTATTAAAGGCTTTGCACAGGAGTTGGTTTAGCTCGGTTGATTTGCAAAGCAATGTGATGCCAACAGCATGGGCTCAATTCCCATTACCTGGCTGAGGTTACCATGAAGGACTGTCCTTCTCAACCTCTCCCCTTGCCTGAGGTGTGATGACCCTTAAGTTAAATCACCACCAGTTGTCTCTCTCAAGTGGGAGAGCAACTCTATGGTCTGGTAAGACTATGGCAGAAACAACAAAGGCTTTGCTTTTTTTCACCTCATTCAGTTTTGTGAACTCTGAGGACACAATTGTACATGTTTGGATGAGATCAGGTAATTAAGTGGATGACAACTAGCATTGAATTTGGAAAATTCTTCAAGTCTTGTTTCCAACTGAGCCATTTGGTGTCACATAATGATTTCTAAAAATCTTTTTGAAGTTAATACAGAAGGTAACTGACAAAGGCCCTCAACCTAAGCTTTTCAACCGAATGATCAGTCTCCATATCTATCTTATTGTGCTGGAACTTGGCCAGTAAGCAGCAGTGTTTCAAACTCAGCAGTGCACTGTAAATTATATAAACATATATAAAACCTTTGCAGGGCTGAGAACCAACTCAAGTGATTCAAGACACGATCTTAGCAACCCAGCCAATTAATGGTGTATTGGAAAAAGATACTAACAAAATGCCGGAATCTTTGAAAAGGCAATTTCAGTCCATACCCATCCTGTACAGAATTTACAACAAGCAAAAGTTTCACTGTCTTTGACTTTGAAAATCAGTTTACATTGGACCTGAGAAACTGTTCAGGAATCATAAAATTTGACTTGTAATGCAACTTGTTCTAAAATGTAATTATCTTATGGTTTGACAGACAGATTTTTAATCAGTAAGGGAATCAAGGATTGTCAGGAAAGGGCAAGAAAGTGAAGTTGAGGATTATTAGATCTAATTGAATGTTGGAGTAGACTTGAAGGGCTGAACAGCCTCCTTCTGCTCCTATGGTTTAAGGTTTGCATACATATGCAGAAACATATGCACACATATATCTTTACATATGTATAACTACACAAGAATATTTCAAGGTAAGTATGTATATAACGTGCACACGTACATGCAATTCATATGCCTACACATATTATATAACTAATTATAATTTATCTTAAGATTCACCTGTACTTTGTTTACAGAGCAAATGAGACTTCTGAGGTAACACTCCCTTCCTATGTGTCATTATTGGCTCAGGGTAATGCTCAATCCAAAGCATATAATCAAGGGTCTAGATTAAAGTGGTGCTGGAAAAGCACAGCAGGTCAGGCAGCATCCGAGGAGCAGGAAAATTGACGTTTTGGCCAAAAGCCCTTCATCAGGATGAAGCCATTCCTACTCCTTGGTAGCTGCCGATTTTCCTACTCCTTGGTAGCTGCCTGACCTGCTGTGCTTTTCCAGCACCACTCTAATCTAGACTCTGGTTTCCAGCATCTGCAGTCCTCGCTTTTGCCGATATAATCAAAGGTGACATTTCTGAGCTGCTCGGTTTCGGATGGAATGATGAATTGATGGAAATTCATCCTCTGAGGTGGATGCAAAAAAAAATCCCTTGGTATGATCTGAAGAAAGGCCAGGTAACACTGATCCCTCAATGAGCACCACCTCCACTCCAACAATAATTACACTTCAAAAGTACTTTATTAGTCATGAAGCGCTTTGGGATGTCTTGATATTATGAAAGGGGTTGTATAAATACTCATGCTTTCTTTGAGTTTCAGATACATGCAGCTTCCATCACGTATACCATCCACACTTATCAGAGCAAATACCTACATTGAGTAAAAAACATGATCCTTTTGTGATTAACGCAGAACACAATTACAATGGCATCACTTGCAATATATTGAGTTCAAAATACTTTGGGCAATTCAAAATTATTTATACTATAACTTGCTGATTTCAGGTAATGTCAAGTGTTTATCTTTCTTCAGTCATGAGACATGGGCATCACTGGCTAGACCAGTATTTATTGTTCATCCCTAATTACCTTTTAAAAGGTGACATTAGGCAACCTTCTTGGACTATGGCTGTCCATTTGGTCAAGGTACATCCATAATTCTGTAATAAAGGAAGTTTGAGAATTTTGACCTAACTGACACAAAAGGAAAGGCAATATATTTTCAAGTTAGGATGGTGGGTGGTTTGAAGGGGAACTTGCAGGCAGCATTGTTCATCTGCTGCCTTTGTCCTTCCAGATGGTATAGGTCATGGATTGGAAGGTGTTGTTTGAGGAGCCTTGATGAGTCGTTATAGTGCACATTCTAGATAGTACACCCTGCTGCCACTGTGCATTGGTGACAGAGAGAGTGAATGATTAAAGTAGCGGATGGGGTACAAATGAAGTGGACTACTTTGACCCTGATGGCGTTCAGCACGTGAAGAATATTGCATCACATCTGACCTCTGCCTTGTAAGTGGTGGATAAGCATTCAGAAAATAGCCACTCACCTCAAATTTACTAACCTTTGACCAACTCTCAAAGCTATGAATCTTGTAATTGTGTGATTATCTTAATGGATAGATTCTAGGTACAACTGTTGACAATTAAAAAAAAGTTAATCTAAGCTTTAAAATGTACTTACTTCATTGTTTGTTTCACATACACAGTGTATAACAGACAAATTATGCCAACACCAACACTGCAAATATAAATTATGGATAGTGTTCATTTCCAATGGAAAGTGGAAAGCAAACAATGGGAGAACTGTTGCCAGAGCTTTAATTTAATTGAAATTCCCTCTCAGATACTATAGATGCAGTCAAACAAAAATATAGCTGCCCACCCTCCTAAGTACTCAGACCAATTAACAAAGTATGTTTTAAAATGTGACAAACGTACACATGCAAAGGTTCACTTATTGTCTCATATTAGAACAAACAGATTCAAATTCCCTGTATTCTAGGCAATGTCCTTTCGACAATAAATGCAGTTCTCTGAATTGGACAAAATTCCATGTTTTCCCTGTTACTGTTCCAAGTAAGTAAAGGGCCAGTGTTGAGTATTAATCAGATGTTGACACAGGTCTGGATGTTTCCAACCTCTCAACACAGGCTGGGACATCTCAGAATGGTGGCTGAAAGCATCAGGAAGGGAGCCTCATGTTATCCCACTGCCAGAGGATATTCACAGCAATGGAAACAAAAGCAGCTGTTGTCACTTCATGGCCACAACCCATTTTCACTGGTAATCAAATGTTCAGTGACTCATCAGTCCAGGCAGTGTCACAGGAGAGGGAGCCACCATTAGGACTGCTTTGAAGAGACTTCACAGTGGTATGAATTTAGTTATAACACAGCAAAATCTCTTCAAAGGATGCCAACCAGGATTCCAGCAAGTGCGTTTTTTTTGCCTCTAACCATTAGGACTGTAGCAGTCTCTAATTCAGGGAGGTGGAACTCTAGTGAAAAATAAGGATAAGGGGATGTAGTTGGGGTGGGGAGGGGTCTGTGGGATTGGGCGGCAGTGGTGGGGTATCATGTTAGAAGGCTCCAGCATAGGGAGGATGAATACATGATGGACCAGGATAGATAGGCTGGGGTTGAGGGGAATACAGACGACCTAAGAAGGCCTCCCCTCTTTGCTGGAAATAGGGAACCTGTTAAAGAGACACACTCTCCTCTCCTGTCACTAGTCTGCAAAGTGAGAGCTGGCCTCTCCTGCTATTGGTTAAATCCCACCTGTGACAGGTGAGGCCCTTAACTGGTCATTGATTGGCCATTTAAGAGCCCCAATTTACCTGGGACAGCTGATCTGCCTGCACTTCCCTTGCTACTGGTGAGGCAGGGGGAGGTGGGTAGTTGCTGGGCCTGGTGTTAAGAAGATATTTGGTCAGATACAATACTTGACCAAAAACTTGGCTGAATAGATGTGATGTAAAGAGCATCCAGCTAGAATTTGTTTTAAAGTTCTGCACTGCAGTTGACTCTTACAAAATCCAAATGTAAATCATGCCACTCGCCTTGCTTGAGCAGTACTGATGACCCACATTTTTATGGGTCCAATTTGTCATTGGAATTAAGATGTCCAAGAATCCAATAAACCTCTAACAGGCATGCAGGGGATAAGTGACAGATCACAACTATAAATATAACAGAGGGATGTAGAAAGGTTGTTCAGACATCACTGTTCCAGTTCTATGGTTGTACCGGACTACAATGTAAAAAGATCGACACAAAATGCTTAAAGAACATCTTTTTGAAGTTTAACAATTTTAAAAATATAAGTTAAGAATAATTTACTGATCTTGCTCCAACATGAGGAGCAAAGTTACCATGTCAATGAACTGGATCTGCTAAGGCTGCAAATTTCATGGTGTAGTCAGTTAGTGTAAACTGCAGATAGATGTTCTTGTCCATCTGCAGTCTGACCTTGACTGAGACACTCATTATCATGCCTGTCACCATAACTGACAAAGTGGAGGGTGATGAGGCCAAATAACATAGGGCTGTACTAGCTAAAAATAGGATAACTCTCAGGGGAGTGAGAACACATCAAAGCTGCATTTAAATTTGGTCTTCTGTGTCAATTATTAAATTGAAAAATGGCACCCTGAACCTTCACTAACTAAGCCACAAACAGGGGCTTCAGATTGGTTGCTGCACTTTACTCTTCCCATGTTGATGTCTCTCTGCATACCTCTCTCTTCATCCAAGTGGTAATTCTTCATTTCTGAAGTCTCTGAGCAGAGGTTGCTGCAGCTAAGCCTTATCATATACTCAGCCAACGTCCACACATAAATTTTCCTACAGTGAAAACCATGAAGTACTGTAGAGACAGCAGTAGATTTGTTTTTTTTTAGTTTGTTTGAAAACTATTTTATTGCTTTTGTAGTTGTGTTCGGCCTGTCAAATTGTCTTGTAATGAGGAAAGGATTTCTTTGGAGGTTACATGTCACAACGAAAATGGTTGATGAGGGACACCAAGCAGTTTATCTGACTCATGCTTTAGTCTTGAGTGATTCTAAACCTTTTGTCTCCACTATCATACACCTTTGTAATCATTACAAACACAGAAATAGAGAACACACACCGGATCATCAACGCCACACTCACAGGAATCCGATTTATTAGAGAGGAAGAAAAGGACAACCAACTCCCATTCCTAGACGAGATGGTACAGAGAACACCGAACGGAGAATTCACCACAAAGGTATACAGGAAAGCCACACACACAGACCAAGTCCTGAACTACGAAAGCAACCACCCCAACACACACAAAAGAAGTTGCATCAAGACACTATTCAAAAGGGCCACAACACACTACAGTACACCAGAACTGCAAAAAGAGGAAGAAGAACACCTATACAATGGATTCGCCAAAAATGGATACCCGCGCAATTTCATCAACAGATGTCTAAGGGAAAGACAACGGAATGAGGACATGCCGCAACCCAAAGGACTAGCCACACTACCATACATCAAGAGCATTTCTGAACTGACAGCCAGACTACTGCGACCACTAGAACTCATAACAGCACACAAACCAATAGCCACTCTCAGACAACAACTCACCAGAACGAAGGACCCAATACCCAGCATGAGCAAAACCAATGTAGTGTACAAATTCCCATGCAAGGACTGCACAAAACACTACACAGGACAAACAGGAAAACAGCTAACAATCCGCATCCATGAACACCAACTAGCCACGAAACGACACGACCAGCTATCCTTAGTAGCCACACACGCAGATGACAAGCAATATGAATTTGACTGGGACAACACTACTATTATAGGACAAGCCAAACAGAGAACAGCCAGGGAATTCCTAGAGGCATGGCACTCATCCACAGATTCAATCAATAAGCACATTGACCTGGACCCAATATACCGACCACTGCAGTGGACAGCTGGAACTGACAACTGGAAGCGGCAGATTCAAACCACTACAAATGCCAGAGGAAAGATTGCAGAAGCGCTTCACAGGAGGCTCCCGAACACTGAGGATGTCACCTAGACAGGGGATGAAACGTCTGCAACACAAGTTCCCAGCTCAGCGAACAGAACCACAACAAGCACACGAGCTACAAATCTTCTCACAATCTTTGAATACACAAAAGATGCTTGATTACCAGTTGCTTGAGGAAACATAGCATTGTTTCAGGCCTGAATTTGTGTTTTGATACTTTGTTTTGATATTTAATTTTGAGGATAAACCCTTCAGATTTTCCTAATAACACAGTTGTCTGACTTTAGGAGTAAGCCCAGCTTTCTGGACTGTTTCCAGACCATGGGCGCTTCCCTTGTGCCTTGGTAACCAGAACTGAATGCTCAAAGTGCAAAACAGCCAAAAGTATGAAACAGCATCAGCCTGATGAATTTAAATTTATATTCCGCTGATTTGACAATGTAATGTTGATTTTATTTTCTATAATGGTTGGATGGGATCCATGTTAGGCTTACTATCATGCCCACTAAACACCCCACTAGTTAGTTCACAATAATTTAACAATAACTACTTGAATTTGTTTAGCATCTTTAATTTGGTAAAACATGCCACTTCACGAGATGTTGTCAAATAATGTTTGAGTCCTAACCACATAACATGATTTTAGGAAAGATGATGAAAAGTTGGGTTAAAGGGGTATAACAGAGCTTATTAAAAAAGGACCAAAAGACAGAGATGCAGAGAAGATTAACAGAACATATATAATCAGCAATGGTGGAGTTATTAAGATCAGAGAAGTTCAAGAGGCCAGAATGAATTAAATGAACAGGGATATCTTGCAGAACTGTATGGCTGGAGACAACAGCAGTATGGTGCAATTTGAAAATAATGGTAGGAAATTTAAATTAAGGTGTTCCTCATCTGTGAGCCAGTAAGCACGAGTGGAGGGTGAATGGGACTTAATGAAATTTAGGATGAGCTGATGTTTATGGACAGTGGAATATGGAAGGCTGGTCAGGCATGCATTGGAACAGTCTAGTCTTGAGGTAATGAATGAACACATGAGGGCATTAGCAGAGCTTGGGCAGGGTCAAAACCAGGGACATGTCACAGACTTGGAAGTACACAATCCTAGTCATGGCAGGGGCATACGATCAGAAGTTAATTTCTGGGCCAACTATGACAGCAAGGTTGTAATTAATTTGACTTGGTCTCAGACAGCCTTCAGGTATGGGAGAGTCCATAGCTTTGGGAGTTTGTGATGAGGACCAAATACAGAGGTTTTTGTCTCCTTGATACCCATTTCTTTCCTTTGTAGTTTATACACTTCAACTACTCTGTTCCTACCCACCTCTTCACCAGAATATATTGGCACAAATATCTCCTTCAATATATTGATGCAGGCACAGTGGGTTGCCCTGCTGAATATCGTACCCACTACAATCTCCTCTAAATTATATAGACAATGACATGTTTATCGTCTTTATTGAAATTGTCCCCATTGTCCTGAAATTAGCCATTTAAAAGATGAATATGAGAGTATTGGAGATTTATCTCAGTTCATTTCAAATCATACCACTGTTGTCCAGAGCTGTCACTACTTCTATTCCCAGCATGTGATCTAGATTACTTGCTGATACCCATGATCCAGTCTGAATTTTCTTGTGAAGCATGCACTAGATTTGAAAACTGTCAGATTTCGATTAAATTCTAAATAGTCTGGACATTCCCAGTTTATATCAACTTAGCTAAAGTACGCGACTGAAAATATCTTTTCACGCTTGTGTTTTCATTATCATTTTCTGAAGTTAGCTGGCTTTTGTTTTGCAAACCTTTATCATTGCTCCCAACATTCTGCCAGACAATTTCATTGGACACCTGTACTAATGTGTCTACCTCCTCTCTTGCCAGGTGTCTCCGTGACTAGGGCTATTTCACTCTTATTTATCTAGTCCTTCCTTCTTGAAGACTCTACACCTTTACGGGTCGATGAAGTATGAAGCTGAAAAAAGTACAGCAGGTCAAGCAGCAGCTCAGGAGCAGGGGAGTTGACATGATCACATCATAAGCATGTCTCTTATAGCCTTACTGACATACTAACTATGTGAGGTAACATAACAGACAAGGTCTTAAGGGATATGGAAACTTTTATTTGGTTCTAGTGGGGGAAGCAGACTGTACAGAACAAGCTGCATCATTTGACTGCACAGAAGAGAATGGCACAAATAAAATAAGCATCACAAGATAATTCCAAATATCAATTTGGTTACAAAGTCTAAAAAAAGCATTTGACATGCTGTACCTCATGAAAGGCTTCTTTACATCTAGAATATCTCACTGAGGTTATATTTTCACATAACAATGTACTACCCCAGCACATCTCAGTCCTCCCTTGTACTTATCTTTGACCAACTGTAACAGTGATAATAACCATTTTCTTTCTGGTATATTTTCAGTTGTTGAAATTCAGCAAGATACCCATTTCAGTAAAGAGGTATACACAACGCAGAAGAGTTTATTTTTCAAATGATATCTGCTGTGTGAAAAGATGTGGCAGCTCTTCACTGAGTTGTCCTATTACTCACCAAGATTCTTTAAGAGTTTTGCATTTACAGATTTTATTTTGTGGTTTGCAAAGCACTAAAATCACGTTTTTTGCAAACAGTTAAACATGACAAGGTAATTGCTCAGTGTCACTGGTATGATATGACACCTGCAAGAGAGGAACTGTCCATCTGCCTTAATAGATTTTACCGCTTTTATGTCAAATTCTCACGTATGTTGCCTCCAAGCACTTGTAGGGGGTGGATTCAGAGATCTATCAATCCTGCCTCAAGCATCTTGACCCTTATTTGTCCACAATGGCAAACCCACTTGAGAAATAATTCACAAGCAATCAGCCATAATTGCGACTTCGTCTCAGTTAATTTAGTTGAACTCCCTCCACAATTTAACCAGTACTTGGTGTTGACAGAATGAATTCAGCAACAAAATGTGATCTTTCAAATCTAGTCACTTCTCTTAAAGGTCGAAGACATTTTACTATCAAGAAAAGTGGAACTATTTGAAGTGACTCTGAGAGTTTTGTTTAGTTCGACAAACAGCAGAGATGACATTCCAATGGAGGATTAGTGTTCACCTTTGGTTCTATGAAATTACAGATCCAGCTAATTGTGTCTGATCTCAGCCTGAACTGTCTAACCTCGAGAAATGCCTGTCAAATTGTGGGAGACAAGATGTCAGTTGGGTTTAATTATGTACCAGACAAAAGCAATATGCCTCTGGCTTTGCCTCAATACTTCTGGGGATGGGGAGGTACACAGCATGAGAAGCTGCACCTCTTACATTTTACATGTCAGCACTGTGCGTGAACAATTGGCATCTTTGTGACTGACAATTACCATTTTTGTTTTAAAATCCCAGTTGGTGTCTGGATCAAGAATGTCACTAAATTCTTTTTCAAATGAACATGAGCACTCTATTGTTGACAATTTAAAAAAAACTATTTCCAATCATGTTTACAGAGAGCCTGCTCGATCTCCAGATATAGACACTTCTCACAAAGAATAGCAAATTTCATTTTTAAGATGAATTTGAACCCTCTGCTGCTTCCACTACATTTGAAAGGGAAGGTAGATTTCAATGCTCAGTACTGATGGTTCCTTCCTTAAAGTAAAACAAATGTCAAATTAGCTGTCATTTGAAAAGGTAAAGCCACTTCAAGTCATCATTCCAGCAATTGTAAATGTAGGGAAAAGTGGCACCTTACGTTATCTTGAGTGAATGTTTAAGAGAGACTGCTGCGCTTTTGCAGGCTCTCTCAGGTGAATGGAAAAGATCCCATGGCATGTTTCCAAGAAGAGCAAAGGAAGGTATTGCTGATGTCCTGGCCAGTATTTATCACTCAATCAATGCAACTAAAAGGAAATTAAGTCTTGCATTTTTATAGAACCTGTCATAACATTTAACACCATTTTACAGCAAATAAAATACCTTTGAAGTAGTAATGTTGGTAACACCCTAACAGACATAATAATAACCAGAAAATCTGTTTTTGTTACATTAATTACAAAAGTGAGAGCACTTTAACTTGCTTTCAGCTGTAAAGTACTTTAAGACATCTTCAGGTTAAGCACTACATAAATATTAACTTTTCTTTGGAAATGGAGCCTGGACTAAAAGGCTCTCTTGATGGCTCAATGAGTTTATTCAGTGAATAGCTGAAATGGAATTGTCCTAGCCTGGCTCTATTCTTACTCACCTATTTATAGTTATTTCAATCAACCTGTTTAGAAATATCTGTGACACACTGGTGGGCTTTAATCCGGACTTCAGGCTCTGAAATAGAGGTACTACTACCAAACCACAAAAGCCTTACTCACCTTTTTATAACCTCAGCATTTCTAGCAATAGTTTCACTCCTTGACATGGCACGTTTACTCTGTGAGTTCATTGAGGATCAACCCTTGGCCACTCTTTTCCTCATTGTAATGCTATTCTTTGGTGACATCATGAGCAAGTTATGGGAACAGCTTCCAAATGCATTCTGACAGCACAGAGCTTTGGTTTTTCCACATTTTGTCTGAGGCCATTCGTTGCCTCTTAGATGTCCAGTCATGAATGAATACGATTTTCTCCAACTAAACGTTCAAAACTGAAGCCAACATTCTTAGCCTTTTTGCCAACTCAATGCCTGTGCCACTGCTCTCATTGCTCTCACACAGCCACAGTCTTGGGCTGACCCATTCTGCAAACTCGAGTCACAAAAAAGATTGCCTACTACCTCAATAGAATTGACCATCGGTGCTTCCACCTCATACATCTGCCATTCAAACCTCATCCATACCTTTGTCACCTTCACCTGTCCAGATTGATCTTCTAATCTCTACTCTTTGTAAATGTTAGCTCATTCAGAACACTGCTTTTTAGTTTCTCACACACAACTCATGTTCCATTGACCTAAATTGGCTCTTCATCCTTTAATGCTAAAGTTTACATCTCTAGTTTTGATTTATGGCCTCTTACTGGTGGATTTTACTCATCCTTTGTTCTACCAATAGTTGGTGTGATCTTCAGCTATCTTGACCCAATGGCCTGAAATTCCCAAATAAAAACTAAAAGAACTGTGGATGCTGTAAATTTGAAACAAAAACAGAGGTTGCTGGAAAAGCTTAGCAAGTCTGGCAGCATCTGTGAAGAGAATTCAGGGTTAACGTTTCGGATCCAGTGACCCTTCCACAGAGCTTGAACTTCTATCCTTAAGTCCCTGCAGCTTCTCTGCTCCTTTGACCCATTTTCTTTATTTTAAAAAAAAAGTCTTTAAAGAAACTTTAAAACTTCACTACTAGTATCTTTTTCTTTGGCTCAGCCTCCACTGTTTGATCTTACCTCTATGAAGCATTTTATAGAGTCATAGAGATGTACAGCACGGAAACAGACCCTTTGGTCCAACCCATTCATGCCGACCAGATATCCCAACCCAATCTAGTCCCACCTGCCAGCACCCGGCCCATATTCCTCCAAACCCTTCCTATTCATACACCTATCCAAATGCTTTTTAAATGTTGCAATTGCACTAGCCTCCACCACTTCCTCTGGCAGCTCGTTCCAGGCACGTATCACCTTCTGTGTGAAAAGGTTGCCCCTTAGGTCTCTTTTATATCTTTCCCCCCTCACCCTAAACCTATGCCCTCTAGTTCTGGACTCCCCCACACCAGGGAAAAGATTTTGTCTATTTATCTTATCCATGCCCTTCATAATTTTGTAAACCTCTAAAAGGTGACCTCTCAGCCTCCGATGCTCCAGGGAAAACAGCCCCAGCCTGTTCAGCCTCTCCCTCTTGCACAAATTCTCCAACCCTGGCAACATCCTTGTAAATCTTTTTGAGCCTTTTCAAGTTTCCGATAGGAAGGAGACCAGAATTGCACGCAATATTCCAACAGTGGTCTAACTAATGTCCTGTACAGCCGCAACATGACCTTCCAACTCCTGTACTCAATACTCTGACCAATAAAGGAAAGCATACCAAATGCCTTCTTCACTATCCTATCTACCTGCGACTTCACTTTCAAGGAGTTATGAACCTGCACTCCAAGGTCTCTTTGTTCAGCAACACTCTCTAGGACCTTACCATTAAATGTATGAGTCCTGCTAAGATTTGCTTTCCCAAAATGCAGCACCTCACATTTATCTGAATTAAACTCCATCAGCCACCTCTGAGCCCATTGACCCATCTGATCAAGATCCTGTTGTAATCTGAGGTAACCTTCTTCACTGTCTACTACACCTCCAATTTTGGTGTCATCTGCAAAGTTACTAACTATACCTCTTATGCTCACATCCAAATAATTTATATAATTGACGAAAAGTAGTGGACCCAGCACCGATCCTTGTGGCACTCCACTGGTCACAGGCCCCCAGTCTGAAAAGCAACCCTCCACTATCACCATCTATCTTCTACCTTTGAGCCAGTTCTGTATCCAAATGGCTAGCTCTCCCTGTATTCCAAGAGATCTAACCTTGCTAACCAGTCTCCCATGGTCGAATGCCTTACTGAAGTCCATATAGATCACACCTACCAGTCTGCCCTCATCAATCCTCTTTGTTAATTCTTCAAAAAACTCAATAAGGTTTGCATTAAATGACATATATAAATTCGGGTTGTCATTGGTATTTGTGATGTCTGAAAGTTGTTGAACTAAATCTTTTTGGCAGTAGGTGTTGCTGAATGGTAGTCAAAGTGGGCTGTTTCCCTGAGGAGGATAAGGTAGAAAAATTTATGTTGTGGGAAAGTTGTTACATAGTTAAAAAGAAATCCAATTAACTGACAAAATTAATATGTAATATACAATTTCAAACTACTATGGGTGAAATAGTACTTCCAAAATGCTCAATACATCATGTCATACAAGACAGAACATAATATATCAATGCTGTTGCTAACTTAATAATGCACTCTATAATCTGCAATGAGCTCTCACTTCTGTATATTTTTCACTTTTATTACTGAACAAAATAATACCTTTAGTCAGATTCAAACAGTTTCCAACATGACTGTGTTTAAAATGTAGACATAAAAAATGTAAGTGCATTGTCCTGAAATCAATGGTTTCTATATAAGGACTTCTATAATGGCCTTCTTCACAAGCCTGCAATATAAATTTCAAAGCTACAGTTGATAAAAATACATTACTTTTAACAAAAAAAAATCAATGGCTGGATAAAGTCTGCAAGCATCTAAATGTGTTCCAGTTATTGATTTCTTAAATTACATTTCTTGGAATGCAGACGTTCTTGTAGCAATCTGAACATTGTGCACAGATAAATGAATACCTGCTGTCACTTGTAAAGCAGGTTCACAGCATATTGGGTAAAGACACCACCCAAACACTACTGAAGTATAAAATCAAGAAAGTCTCAAATTTGACTTTGTGCTGTGCTAAAATAACTCTTTTCAGTTAGCACAGTAATGCAAGGCGACAATGTAGGTCAAGTTTTCCCTCTCTGACTGATATCTAATGAGCCCTAGTGAAAAGTGCATGTGTGTAGCAGCTAAGAGTACACAGGATTGGATTCAGCTGTCAAATTATCAGTGAACAAAACAACCTAGTGGTAATCACATTTCTAAATTCCTGTGTTGGGAAAGGGCATTTGTTAAATACTAAATAAAAACCAAAAGAACTGCAGATGCTGTAAATCAGAAGCAAAATAGAAGTTGCTGGAAAAATTCAGCAGGTTTGGCGGCATCTGCGGCGAGACAACAGAATCGAGTGACCTTTCCTCAATTCTGAATTGAGGCTGTCAGACCTGCTGAGCTTTTCTAGCAACTTATATTTTTGTCTCAAGGGCATTTGCTAGGTTTACACTTACTTGGGCAGAAGGTTTGAAGAGGCTTTGATATGTTGTGAATCCAGAAAGCAGGTTTGGAATAGTGGAAGTGCAGCATCCACTCTGCCACTGTCAACACTTGTAAATTCAAAATATACTATAACATGAGATTTGAACACAGACAGCTCAAAGATCATGAAGTTTATTTATTCCACTGGCATCAGATCATCACAAACATGATAGAAAATTCAGGTTAAATAATGAGTTATTTATAGTATTTAAATGAATGAAGTCAATGGCTGAGGAAACCTACCTGAAATGCCGACTTCTCCACCTCCTGATGGCCTGGCTTGTTGTTTTCTTTCAGCCTCCTGCCTGTTTACTTTGGATTCCAGCATCTGCAGCTTTTTTTGTCTCTAGCCTTCTAACAAAGAAGCCTACTGTTGGAGGACCGGACACAACTGCTTGAGCTACTGTATTCAGTACCCTCGGTCACAAAAGCTGCCACAAAAGCTTCCACTACAAGAGGTTGGAGAAGTGTCAGCTAACATTCTCCAGCATCTGCAGTCTTCATTGTCTCCTAACATTGTGATGCCTGCCTTCCAATGCGTTATTTTAAATGATTATGATGCAATGCCAGCACAAGGTCCCGATTATCATGATGGAAGCACTTTGTTGTTATTATCAAAATGGAAGTTTGTTCAAAGTGAAGCTGTTGAAGCTGAAGATTTTGGCACAGTTTATAGCTATTTCCTGAGATGGGCTGCAAGTATTTGAATTATCTTGCACTGTTATACACTGATTTGATTTACTATTGTCACATGTACCTAAGTACAGTGAAAAGTTTTGTTTTGCATGCAGCAAAGGCAGATCAGAACATACAAGGACATTAAAATCATAACGTGTTTGAACAGAGCAAGGCATACAAAGTTATGGCTGCACAGAAGGTATGCAGAATCAAATCAACATTAGTTTTGATATTTGAGAGGTCCATTCAGCAGTCTAATTACAGCTGGGACATGTTGGTAGGTGTGTTTAAGGTTTTGTATCTTCTGCCTGACATAAGAGGTTAGAAGAGATTATAACCGGGGTGTTTGGCTGCCTTTCAGCTGCAATGAGAAGTGCAGATGGAGTCCATGGATGGAATATTGGCTTGTATGATGGTCTGGGTTGTGTACACAAATTTTTGTAGTTTCGTACAGTCCTTGGCAGAGCAGTTGCCTTACCGAGCTGTGATGTATCCATATACAATGCCTTCTATGGTGCAAAATTAAAAGTTGGCAAGTGTCCTTGTGGACATGCTGCATTTCCTTTTGAGGAAGAGGCATTGTTGTGGTTTGGGTCATTTCTACTTGGGTGGTCCAGGACAGATTGTTGGTTATCGTCACTCCTAGGAACTTGAAGCTCTCGACCCTCTCCACCTCGGTTCCATTGAGTAAAAGCCTTAAGATCTCATTGGCAAGAAGTAGGCTGAGGAAATTTGATAGAGACATACAAGATGATCAGAGAATTAGATAGGGTTTACAGTTAAAGTCTTTTTCCTAGGATGATGACGTCAGTGTGTACAAGGGGGCATAACTACAAACTGAGGGGTGATAGATTTAAGACAGATGTCAGAAGCAGGTTCTTCATGTAGAGAGTAGTAAGGGCATGGAATGCCATGCCTGCTAATGTAGTCAACTCAGTCACATTAGGGAGATTTAAACAATCCTTAGATAAGCACATGGGTGATTTTGGGATAGTGTAGGGGGATGAGCTGAGAATAGTTCACAGGTCGGCGCAACATCAAGGGCTGAAGGGCCTGTTCTGCGCTGTACTGTTCTAATGCTCTATCCAATTTTACCTTGGTATATAGGGTGGAACCATAAAGAACAACAGGAGCCGGAATGGGATTTCATATTAATCAGGCAGCCCAGGGGCATCTTGATGATGAATATAGAGTAGGATGTAGTCAGACACTTCAGAGCAATCTGGTTTGCACTTTATGTGTTGCCAACTTTGAATTGTCACATTAGGTTCAAATTTTATGAATAAAGCATATTTTTGAAAACGAAACACATTGAATATTGACCTCAAGCTATAAGCTGGGCTGAAACTTACACCTTTTGACTAAGTCAGAATTGTGTCATGTTTAGTGGAGGGCTTTACACCATTAGGCCTTGGAAGTTGCCTTCCTGTATCTCATCAACATTAATTACTTACTCCACCCCTATGGCATACATCATGTCTGATTTCCACTCCACCTTCCCAGAACATAAAGTCATAGAGATGTATAGAAACAGACCCTTCATCCATGCCAACCAGATATCCTAAATTAATCTAGACCCATTTGCCAGCACTTAGCCCATATCCCTCTAAACCCTTCCTATTCATATATCCATCCAGATGCTTTTTAAATGTTGTAATTGTAGGAGCCCCCACCTTTTTCTTTGGCAGCACATTCGTTACATACACCACCCTCTGCATGAAAAAGTTGCCCTTTCGGTCCCTTTTAAACCTCACCCTAAACCTATTCCCTCTCGTTCTGGACTCTCCCACCCCAGGGAAAAGACCTTGTCTACTTATCCTATCCGTACCCCTCATGATTTTATAAACCTCGAGAAGGGCACCCCTCATTCTCCGATGCTCCAGGGCAAACAGCGCCAAACTATTCAGCCTCTCCCTATGGCTCAAATGCTACAACCCTGACAACACCCTTGTAAATCTTTTCTGAAGCTTTCAAGTTTCACAACATCTTTCCAATAGGAAGAATACCAGAATCGTACACAATATTTCAAAAGTGGCCTAAGCAACGTCCTGTACAGCTGTGACATGACCTCCCAACTCCTATACTCAAAGCTCTGACCAATAGAGGAAAGCATACTAAATGCCCTCTTCACTCTGCTATCTACCCGAGACTCTACTTTCAAAGTACTATGAACCTGCACTCCAAGGTCTCTTTGTTCAGCAATAAATCCCAGGACCTTAGCATTAAATGTATAAGTCCTGCCCTGATTTGCCTTTCCAAAATGCAGCATCTCAGATTTATCTAAATTAAACTCTATCTGCCATTCCTTGGCCCATTGGGCCATCTAATCAAGATCCCTTTGTAATCTGAGGTAACCTCCTTCACTGTCCACTACACCTCCAACTTTGGTGTCATTTGCAAACTTGCTAACTATATTTCCTATGCTCATATCCAAATCATTTATATAAAAGATGAAAAGCAGTGGACCCAGCACCAATTCTTGTGGCACTCCACTGGTCACAGGCCTCCAGTTTGAAAAGCAACCCTCCACCACCACCCTCTGTCTTCTACCTTTAAGCCAGTTCTGTATCTAAATGGCTTGTTCTCCCAATATTCTATGTCATCTAACCTTGCTGACCATTTTACTATGAGAAACCTCGTTGAACACCTTACTGAACACCATTTGGATCAAGCCCACTGCTCTGCACTCATCAATCCTCTTTGTCACTTTTTCCAAAAAACTCAATCAAGTTTGTGAGACATGATTTCCCATGCACAAATCCATGTTGATTCCTGAAGAAGGGCTCATGCCCGAAACGTCGATTCTCCTGCTCCTTGGATGCTGCCCGACCTGCTGCACTTTTCCAGCAACACATTTTCAGCTCTGATCTCCAGCATCTGCAGTCCTCACTTTCACACTACTGATGTTAGGCTCACCAAGTGTATAGTTCCCTGGCTTTTCCTGACCACGTTAGCCAACCTCCAGTCTTCTGGCACCTCACCTGTGACTATCGATGATCCAGTGTGTCTGTAAGGCTGTGTGTGGGTATCTGTGTGTGCGTCTGTGTGTATGTGTGTCCGTGTGTATGTGTGTATAGGAGTGCCTGTGTGTGTGTGTGAGAGTGTGTGAGTGTAGGAGTATCTGTGTGTAAGGTGACATGAACCCAAGGTCCCGGTTGAGGCCCTCCCTATGGGTACCGAACTTAGCTATCAGCCTCTGCTCGGCCACTTTTTACTGCTGCATGTCCCGAAGTCTGCCTTGGAGGATGGTCACCCGAAGGTCCGAGGTCGAATGTCCTGGACCACTGAAGTGTTCCCCAACAGGGAGGGAAAACCCCTGTCTGTTAATTGTTGTGCGGTGCCCATTCATCCTTTGCTCGGTTTCCCCAAAGTACCATGCCGCCGGGCATCCTTGCCTGCAATGTATAAGATAGACAATGTTGGCTGAGTCACTTGAGTACCTGCCATGTACAAGGTGGGAGGTGTCCCCACGCCTAATGGTGGTATCTATGTCCACACTCTGACACATCTTGCAGCGCCTACCGTGACAGGAAAGTATGGAGTTGTCCTGAGAGCCGGGCAGCTTGCTACGAACAACGATCTGTTTGAGGTTTGGCGGTTGTTTAAAGGTAAGTAGTGGAGGTGTGGGGAAGGTCTTGGTGAGATGCTTATCCTCATTGATAATGTGTCGCAGGTCACGAAGAACATGGCGTAATCTTTCAGCTCCTGGGAAGTACTGAACAACGAAGGGTACCCTGTCGGTTGCAGCACGTGTCTGTCTCCTGAGGAGGTCATTATGGTTCCTTGCTGTGACACATCGGAACTGATGGTCGATGAGTTGGGCATTGTACCCCGTTCTTGTGAGGGCATCCCTGAGTACTTCCAGGTGTCCGTCACATTCCTCCTCATCTGAGCAGATCCGGTGTACGCGTAGGGCTTGTTCATAGGGCTGTTTTAATATGTTTTGGGTGGAAGCTGGAGAAGTGTAGCATTGTGAGGTTGTCTGTGGGTTTGCAGTAGAGTGTGGTGCTGAGGTGTCCATCCTTGATGGAGATGCATGTGTCCAAGAATGAGAGAGATAGTCGAGAGTAGTCCATGGTGAGTTTGATGGTGGGATGAAACTTGTTGATGTCACTGTGTAGTTTTATCAGTGACTCCTCGCCATGGGTCCAGAGGAAGAAAATGTCATCAATATACCTGGTGTATAATATTGGTTGAAGATCCTCCATAGAGAAGTCTTGTTCGAACCTGTGCATAAAAATATTGGCATATTGGAGTGAGTCTATGTTTGGAAAGTTAAAATCTCCCACCGTTGTCACCGTATTATTCTTACAGATAACCAAGAGCTCCTTACAAATTTGTTTCTCAATTTCCCTTTAACTATTGGGGGTGTGTCTATAGTACAATCCCAATAAGATGATCATTCCTTTCTTCCTTCTCAGTTCCACCTAAATAACTCCCTGGATGTATTCCAAGGAATACCCTCCCTATGTACAGCTGGCATGTTATCCTTTATCCAAAGTGCCACTCCCCCTCCTCTCTTGCCCCCCTTTATATCCTTCCTACAGCATTTGTATCCTGGAACATTAAGCTGCCAGTCCTGTCTATCTCTGACCCATATCTCTGTAAATTGCTAAGATATCCCAGTCCCATGTTCGTAACCATTTGCCTTCCCTGTTAGGCCTCTTGCATTGAAATAAATGCAGTTAAATTTATCAGTCCAACCTCGTTCTCTGCTTTGCTCCTGCCTGCCCGGACTGTTTACTTGCTCCTTTTCCTAACTGTACCAGTCTCAGACTGATCTCTTTCCTCACTATCTCCGTGGGTCCCACTCCCCCACCTTACTAGTTTAAATCCTCCCAAGCAGCTCTCGCAAATCTGCCTGCCAGTATATCAGTCCCATTCCAATTCAGGTGCAACCTGTGCTTCTTATGCAGGTCACTTCCACCCCAGAAGAGCTCCCAATGACCATAAAATGTGAATCCTTCTCCCCTGTACCAGCTCCTCATGCACGCATTCATTTGCTCTATCCTCCTATTCATACCTGCACTAGCTCATAGCACTGGGAGTAATCCAGATATTACTCTTTGAGGACCTCCTTTTAAAATTCCTGCCTAACTTCTTATATTGTTCCTTCAGAATCTCAACCTTTTTCTTGCAATGTTGTTAGTTCCAATGTGTATCACCTCCTGTTGGTCCCACTCCCCTTTCAGAATATTCTGCACTCTCTCAGAGATAACCTTGATCCTGGCACCAGGGAAGCAACACACCATTCTGATTTCTTGCTGACGACTGCAGAAACGTCTGTCTGTGCCTCGGACTAGAGAGTTCCTTATAAGAACATAAGAAGTGGAGCAGGAATAGCCATCTGGCCCTTCAAGCCTGCTTCACCATTCAATAAAACTATTACTGATCTTTTCATGGACTCAGTTCCACTTACCCATGTTTTTATTATACCCCTTAACTTCTTTATTGTTCAAAAATATCTATCTTAGCTTTAAAAATGCTTACTGAAGTAGTGTCAGCTACTTCACTGGGCAGCGAATTCTACTGATTTACAACATTCTGGGTGAATAAATTCCTTCTTAATTCAGTCCTAAATCTGCTCCCCGTAATTTTGAGGCTATGCCTTCTTGTCCTAGTTTCACCCACCAGTGGAAACATCCTCTCTACTTCTATCTTGTCTATTCCCTTCATAATTTTACATGTTTCTATAAGATACCCAACACCCCCATCTTCCAAATTCCAATGAATATAATCCCAATCTACTCAGTCTCTCTTCATAAGCCAAACCCCTCAACTCCGGAATCAACCTAGTGAACCTCTTCTGCACCCCCTCTAGTGCCAGTTCATGCTTTCTCAAATAAGGAGACCAAAACTGCATACCACCACCCTGTTGCCTCTACATTCTTCCATGATCTGTTGACCTATTTGTTCTTCTACCTCATGCTCACTGTTGGGAGGCCTGTAGTCCAGCCCCAACAATGTAACTGCACCCTTTCTATTCCTCAGCTCTACCCATAATGCCTCACTGTTCAAGCCTTCCATAGTGTCCTCCTTTAGCACAGTCGCGATATCATCCCTGACAGGCAATGCAACTCCTCTCCTGCTTTTACTTCCCTCCCTGTCCTGTCCTGTCTGAAGCATCTATATCCCGGAACATTTAGTTGCCAATCATGCCCTTCCATCAACCAAGTCTCTGTGATCGCAATAACGTCATACTCCCAGGCACTAATTCAAGTCCTACGTTTGCCTGCCTTACCCACCATACTCCTTGCATTAAAGCATATGTACTTCAGACCACCAATTACTTTGCATTCATCTGCTCTCTGCCTAATCTTCCTCTTGGTAATGCGAACTTCATGATCCTTTCCCTTACAGTCTCTAGTTTCCATCTCATTGTCTACTAGTCTGCTCTTCTGGTTCCCAGCCTCCTATCACATTAGTTTAAACCCTCCCCAACAGCAGTAGCAAACACCCCCCAAGGACTTAAGTCCCAGTCTGGTTCAGGTGTAGACCATCCAATTTGTAATAGTCCCACCTTCCCCAGAACCGGTCCCAATGTCCCACAAATCTGAACACCTCTTTCCTACACCATCCCTCAAGCCACATGTTCATCCTGCCTGTACTTTCATTTCTACCCTGGCTACTACGTGGCACTGGTTGCAATCCTGAGATCACTACCTTTGGGGTCCTCCTCTTTAACTTCTCTCCTAACTCCCTGAAGTCTGCTTTCAGGACCTCATCTCATTTTTTTTACTTATATCGTTGGTGCCTATATGCACCACGATAACTGGCTGTTCACCCTCTCCTTTCAGAATGCTCTGCTGATCGGTGACATCCCTGACCTGAGCACCTGGGAGGCAACATACCATCCGAGAGTCTTGTTTCCAGCCACAGTACCGCATATCTACTCCCCTACATTAGAATCCCCTATGACTATGGCCCTAAGAGTCTTTTTCTTGACCTTCTGAACAGCAGAGCCCGCCACGGAGGGAGATGATTGCAGGGAACACCTGCACTGCCTTCCTACTCTTCCTCTGCCTTTTGGTTACCCATTCACTGTTTCCCTCAGCAATTCTAACCTGTGGTGTGACCAATTCACTTAATGTGGTATCCACGATCTCCTTAGCATTGCAGATGCTCCATAGTTAGTCCATCCACAACTCCAGAGCTGTCATATGGTCAAACAAGAGCTGCAGCTGGACATACTTCTTGCAAGTGTAAGAGTCAGTGATGTCAGCCACATCCTTGAGCTCCCACATCAAGTACGAGGAACATGCCACGTGTCTGAGGTCTCTTGCCATTGTAAGCCTTAGCTTTAACTCAATTAACTAATACCAAAAAATACACTTAAATATGTAAAAGTCAAATAAAACCTTCTTTTTCTTCTTCTTTTGATTCTTCTGATTTTCTTTCTGATTCTTAACCCTCAGATCTTTGGGCACAAGGGCAGGACATCCCATGAGGTACTGGGATCCAGAGTATAGGATTTGCTTTCTGCTGCCACTCTGCCTCATCAATAAAGCTTTTAGACTTGAAGTGTGATGCAGCTTGATGGATAAGTTGCTGCCATTTTGATCCTTTGGTAGCAAGCCCCTCCCAGTCATTAATATCATGAAGTGCCGCATCACTTCAAGGAGACTTTCAGAGTGCCTCTGTTGTGCTTTCTTCATCTTTCCCTAAAAATACTAGCCACGCGAGATTAGAAAATAGGATCTGGTATGGAAGATGCTTTTTAGGTATCTGGACACAGTAGAGACCACTGTAGTTGATTTTGTAAAATTTTGTCTAAAAGCTTTAACAGATGACTTCAAGGGTCAAGAAAAGTTTCTCTCTCATACGTTCACTGTTACATATTCTAGGTCTCACTGCAGGACAGGTGGGTGACAACAATTGCTCTGCATGCTAGGTTGAAATTCCTAATTCTTTGCAGACCAAGACTGATTGGGAAAATCATGTTAGCAGGGAATTTCAGAATTATCAAGACACAAACCTTGTGTTTTGTTTTGGTGAATTATTCTGATGAAGCTTATTCTCAAGCTGAAATGAGTCAACTTTTAATGTCTCACTCAACATTTCCCAGCTGGTTAGCTGCTATGGAAACACAAAATAAAGTCCACAATATTTTCCCTATTTAAACATTGAAATCGGTTGAGGGAAAACACTGGAAAGACTGGTTTCATATCACAGTCTGATGAGAGAGAGGTCACAGGTTGAGGATAACATCAGATGAATAGTTTCACCCCTGAGGCTGGCAGGAGTGGTGCAGAGTTGGCGAAAACTCTGGAAGATCTGGCTTCACCCCTGAAGCTGTGCAGATGAGGAAAATACTGAGAGGGAAACAAACCAAAAGAACTGCAGAGGTAAGAAATCAGAAATGAAAACAGAAAATGATAGAAATACCCAGGTCTGTCAGCACCTATGGAGAGAAAGCAGAGTTTACATTTCAGGTCCAATGGGTCACATTAACTCGTTTTTTCAGTCCAAAAAACACTGGGAGGGCTGGAAGCTGCAGAGTTGGAGGAAAGGCTGGTTTGAAATTAGGCTGCAGAGTTGGAGAGTACACTGGAAAGACTGGCTTCACGACTGAGCCTGCAGAGTTGGAGAACACTGAAAACAGGTTCACTTCACCTGTGACCCAGCGGCTCCAGTCCTGAAGCCTGGGCGAGACAGGAGTTGCGGGAATGCGCAGGCGTGGGTGCGTGCGTGCGGACGCTCGAGCCGAAACGGTTTGAACGTCGCCTGCGCCTGCGCATGCGCAGGAAGTTGTCGCCAACTCATTGGAGAAGGCAATGGAGAAATACCAGAAGATGAAGGTGGTGGGAAGGGGAGCTTTTGGGTGAGATTGTTGTGCGGATTCCGGGTAGTTTCCCAGCCTGAATTGACGGCTTTTGGAGTTAAGAAGTGGCCGCGGGTTACAGCTTTCTGTCTTGGCTGGCTTCCTGAGAATGATCCGCAATCAAATCGTGAAATAATGACCTGTGGAATTTAGCATGAGTTCAGTAATCGAAATTGGAATAAACAGTGCATAGCATCGCTTATGGTGATCCTGAAACTGCAAATAGACATTTTAAAGGAAAGTAACGCTGGTTCACTTATGTTCTTTACGTAAAGAAATCTGCCATCCTTAACCATATCAATGTCTTAAATTGCTCTCTGATGTAGCCTAGTAAGCTTACCACCACTTCTGAAGGCACAATTTGGGATGGGATATAACTGGACTTGCCAGTGATGTCTGTAATCCCATGAATGGGGCAAAATATTTTTCATCTTGTGGATGCATTGTATTTGCAGAGCACTTTTTGTTTACAATACTGGACATTGCATAGTTCTTTGCAGTCAATGGGGTGCCTTGAAGTACAGTTCCTGTTATATAAGAGACATAACAGCCAATTTGCACACAGTGAGCTCTCACGAACAGCAATGTGAGGATGATCTTATAGTATGAATTTTACTGTTGTCTGAGGGATAAAAGTTGGCCAGGATTTTGGGGAGAACATTCCTGCTCTTTTTTGGAGATAATGTCATGGGATTACAGAATAGGTAGATGGGATCTTGGTTTAATGGCTCATTCCAAAGTCAGTACCTTTGCCAGAACAGTACTTAAAAGCTAAATACTGTGGATGGTGGAAATTTGAAATGAAGACAAAGTGTTGGAGGAAGCTTGAGGAACAGCACCTCAATTTCACTTTTAGCACTTCACAGCTTCTCACTATTAACTCCTAAAACTTCAGAACATGACTACTGTCCTCTGTTTTTCTTATATTCCCCACCTACCCCCCAGTGGTGTCTTGTTTGTGTCTTGTTGACTTTGCTGCACATTTACACCTGCTTTACATCTCTACTTTCCTTTGTCACCATTAGCACTTCCTTTATTTTTTGCTTGGACACTCACAATCTGGCAGCATCTGTGGAGAGAGGAACAGAGTTAATGTTTCGAATCCAGTGTGACTCTTCTTCAGAACACCTGTTGTGTTTCGCCAGTTTTTTTTATGTTGGTTTCAGATTTCCAGCATCAAGTAGAAACAGGATTTTGCTTTTGTTCTCCTTATAAACTGTTCCATTCACTCCTCCTCCTCTGTTAGCAGGAGAAAATCCACTATTTTCTAACCCCTTCAGTTCTGAAGAAGAGTTGTTGAACTTGAAACATCAATTCTGTTTCTGTCTTCATAGATACTGTTAAAATCACACAACACCAGGTTATCTTTGAACATGTTTATTTGGAAGTACTAGCTTTCGGACTGCTACTCCTTCATCAGGTAGCTATTGCCAGACTTCCTGATTTTACTCCATCAGTACAGTGATGGAATATCAGCCTTGATTTTTATGTTTACTCCCTGGAGTGGGCTTTCAATCTGGAGCTTTGACTCAGAGACTACTACATGGGAATGGTAATACAGAAAGAACGAGGAAATTTAAACTGTGATATTGGAAATTGTGTTGCAGATTGTTCAAGGACTTGAGAAAGAAATGTTGATCCTTATGTTGGTCTGTGTTCAATGGGCTAGTACAGATGGGGAAGAGCTTCAGTCCTCTTCAGGCTAGTTCTATTTAAATGTTAACACAGCTCTTTTGGATACAGTGGGTTTGTTGTATGTTTCCTGTACATTGTGTTCTCACCTGTTGTTCCAACAAGCAGCAATCACTTTGCATACTCATAATCATAGAACCACCCAACAAGAAATCCTATTCAAACCACATTTATCAATGATCTTTTGACTGATGTTGCTCTGTCATTATTATATTCTGAAAGATTGCTTTTTGCCAGTTCAGCGTGAAATAATGCATGAAATGTTAACATGTATCTCTTCATGGAATCTCTAATGTACTGAGCACCTTTAGCTTTTTTTCATTTTGTGTTTTTGATGTTTGACTGCAGCCATTTATTGCCACTTCTTGTTTCTAGAAAAAATCTCAAGAATGCACCTTGGGAGTACCTTTGCCCATATTATTGATGAGCAGAGAGAGGGAGTGCCATACTTCCAATGCTACTGAATATTAATCCCAAGTATCCCAAGAGTATTCTGGTGATGTAGGTTCAAATTCCATCACAACAGATGATGAAATACGAATATAATTAATAAAATCTATAAATATAAGTTGTCTAATGGTGATCATTGGATGATTGTTGATTGTCGTAAAAACCCATCTGGTTTGCTCATGCCCTTTAGGGGAAGGAAATCTTCCATCCTAATGTTGTCTGCTCTTTCTATGACTCCAGATCCTCAGCAAGTGGTTAGTTTTTAACCATTCTTTGAAAGCAAGTCAATCAATTATATTTTAACTGCTACAAAATCTGATAAAAAGAGTTGAACTGAATGGAAAAGCAGGCAGTGATGCAAAATTAGAGAGCCAAATGATGTTGTCTGTAAGGTATGAGTCTGTGAGGTGTCCCAGCCACTGCTATCACTGTTTCTGGATACAAACTGTCAGACCAGACATTTTGTCCACTGCAGATGATAGCACAGTGGTAAACAGTCAGGAAGCCCTAGGAGTCCTCAATAATGACACCACTGGATCTTGTGGCATTTCATGGCATCAGGTAAAATATGGGCAAGATTACCGCCTACTTCACTCCCTTCGGCTGATTAATTAGTAATCAGTGATCCCCTGGGTTGAATACAATTTGAAGGATGCACTGAGGGAGGCAAAGTCTCAGAATGCATTGTGTTTGGGGATGTGGATGGTGAATTCTGGATGGAATGCACTTTGGATTCAAATGTTCATTCCCAAAAATGACTTGGTAGTACTCCAATATTGAGCTGGCTAAGTCCTAAGGGCAAAACTGTTTACTGAGCCAATGACAGGTGGTAAGGGAACCAAGAAGGGGGAAGACATATTTGACCACAGCCTAACCAATCTATCTGTAGCAGATACATCTGTCTATGTCATCAGTAGGAGTGACCACCTAACAGTCCTTGTGAAGACAAAGCCCCAACTTTGCATACTTCCCATCATGTTGTATGGTACCACTTTGGTGCTCAATGGGGTAGATTTCGTAAAGATCTAGGAATTCAAGACAGGACATCATGAAGCGCAGTGGTTCATTAACAGTAGCAGGAGAATTGTACTGAAACACAATCTGTTAGCATATGGCCTGGCTTATCCCATACTCTGCGATTACCATCAAGCCAGGGATTCAATGAAGAGTGCAGGAGGGCATGCCAAGAACATTACAAAGCAAACTTAATAATGAGGTGGCAACCTGGTGAAGTTACAACCAGGGCAAGGACAGGAATACTGGACCCATTCTGGTCTTGGCCTGGGCCCCCAACCTGAGCACAGTGCACCCTTAGGATTTGGAGCTCAGTTATTGGGCCTTGAGAACTCCCTGCCTTGGGTTCTGACTACAGCACAAGATGACTAACATGTCAAGCAGTGGAAGTAGCACGTAATATACAGGGCCACGAAATCCCACAACAAATGGATCTGACCTAAGTTCTTCAGTCCAGCTTCATCAAGTCACGAATGATGGTGGATAGTTTAATAATCTTCAGGAGGAGGACGCTCTACAAATATTTCCATTCTTCATATGGGAGAAGTCTACAACATCAGTGTAAAAGCCAAGACTGAAGCATGTGCAACCATCTCCAACCAGAAGTGTTGAGTGGATGATCCATCTTTGGTCTCCTGCAGTCACCAGCATCACATATGCCAATCTTTAACCAAGTTGATTCATTCCTCGTAATTTCAGGAAATTGCTCAGAGTATTGAATACTGAAAAGGTTATGGTGAGTAACAAGTTGAATAATAGTAATTAAGATCTGTGTTCAGGAACTAGCTGTGCCTTTAGCCACACTGTTCCAGAAAGCTATAATGCTGGCATCCATCTAGCAATGTGGAAAACTTCCCAAGTATGCCCTGCCTACAAAAAGCAGGACAAAGCCAACTTAACCAAAAATCATTTCATCCATCAACAGCAAAGTAATGGAAGGTGACAGTGCTATCAAGTGTCATTTAATCAACAATAACCAGTTCACTGACTCTCAGTTTGGATTCTGCCAGGCACATGCATCTTCTGACCTCATTGTTACTTCATTTCAAATGTAGACAAAAGGGAGGCTTACTGTTCTTGACATTAAGGTGGAATTTGACTGAGTGTAGCATTAGGGAGCCCCAGCAAAATGGAGCCAATGGGAATTGGGAGAAAACACTCCACTGTTTGGAATCCTATCTAGCACAAAGGAACATGGTAGTGTTGCTGGGGGCCATTATCTTAATCATAGGAATAGCAAGAGCAATAGACTCTCAAAGTGGGGTCCTAGACCCAAACTTTTAGGCTGCTTCATCAATGACTTTCCCTCCATTGTAAGAGGTGGAGATGCTCACTGATGATTTCGCTGTATTCAACATCATTTGTGATTCCTCAATGCTTGATCGGTGATTGTCCAATTGTAGCAAGATGTGCACAATATCCAGGCTTGCATTACATAAGTTGCAAGAAACATTCATGCCAACCAAGTACCAGGTAATAACTATCTCCAACAAGAGAGAATGCCTCATGACATTCCATAACATTACCATGCTGAATTCTCCATTATACAACTTTGTACCAGTCACATGCATACTATGGAAATGGGCAGTTCAGAGATTCAAATTTCTGCAACGAATAACTCATCTCTTGACTCCTAAAGCCTGTCCACCATCTACAAGACACAAGTCAGAAACATCGTGGAATGCTGTCCATGTGTCTGGGAGGTTGCAGCTCCAACAACACGTAAAGCTCAACACAATTGGCACCTCCTTCAACATTCACCAATAACACAGTGAAAACAGGATGTACTATCTACAAGGAGCAACACTTCAACTCACCAAAAATCCTTTGATGGCATCATCCAAACCTGCAACCTTTGCCACCTAGAAAGAGAAGGCCAGAGATGCAAAGGAATGCAATCATCAGCAAATTCCTCTCCAAGCCATGCCCGGATTATCCTGCCTTTGAACTAAATAGCTGTTCCTTCACTGTCATGGGGCTAAAATCTAGGAGCTCTTTCTATAATAGCACATGTCCATATATCCCATGGATTAAAGTGGCTCAATAAGGCAGGTCACCACCACCTTCCCAGAGGCAGTTATGCATGGGCAATAACGTTGACCTAGCTAGCAATGTCCTCATCCCATGAATGAATTAAAAAAGAACTAATTTAGCTGAATTGGATTTAACCTTGTGTTAAAGTAATTTATTGGAAATTTTTTAACAATTCAGTATTGGGTTACGTTTGTATTTCAGTCAAACCAGAACAGAATGGCACTCTACGCTTGGGCTTTTATAGTGTCAGGCCATTGAAATCTGAATCGCTGATTGAAAGTTCATATAAAAAAAACTGAAGTTGATTTTCTAAAAGTTCACATCAGGGTAATCTAGACACAGGAGTCAACATAGTTCAGATATCTGATAGCATGAGGTGCTTAATCCTATGACACAGATTGCTTTTTGACTTGAAAGAGCCCTTTTGCAACCTCAGGATTATACCTCAGCAATTTTGAAGTATAGTTACAGTTCTGTGGTTAGGTGCGGTTTACCAGCAGTAAACCTACACTAACATTTAGAAAAGATAATCTATGTTAATGTTGGTTTAGGGATGAATATTGGCCAGGACAGCAAACTTGCAGCTTGTCAAGTAGTCTAATGGGATCTTTTGCATCTGCCTGAGCAGACAGATATGCCCTCAGTTTATATACTGCTCTGAAAATCGATATCCCTTGCAACACAGCACACTTAACAATGCACAATCTAATAGTGGCATTCAAACTGTCATGCCTCACTGGGATAGCTCCACTATTCCTCGAGTCATCACAGCAGTTGAAGATTTTTAAAAATTCAGAGTACCAAAGGCTGAAAAAAAGTTCCCTAATTTACCTGTCTTTTAGAGCCAAGTTGACTGAAAGCATGGATCAGATTTCTGTACTTAACTTATATCACTGTACATTATATATCAGTTTTCTTTTAGTTTGCTTATCTGATGTTGGTGTTGTAGGCGAGGTCAGAATTTATTACCAATTCTTAATTGCCCAGAAGAGCAGTTAAGAATCAACATCATTGCTATGTCTAGATTAGAGTGGTGCTGGAAAAGCACAGCAGGTCAGGCAGCATCCGAGGAGCAGGAAAATCGGATTAGAGCAGTAGTGGGATTTTAACTTATGTCCCAGTACATCAGAAGCAGAAAGGACATTTGGATGGTTTTTTACAAGATTCAGTAATAGATTCATGGCCACCATTATTGGGACTAGCTTGGTGATCCGGATTTATTAATTCAGTTCAAGATCCCCCAGCTGTCATAGTGAGATTTGAACCCACTCAGTGCAAGCATCAGCTAGGGTCTCTGGACTACGAGTCTAGTTACATGCCTTCTGTGCCGCCATCTCTCTTTGTTGTAACAAGTTGCACCTTTTGAATCAGGTGTAAGCAGATTTTTAACAGTGTGCAAAGTTCATAATTATTGTTGAAAAGTGTTCCTGACCCTTAAACTGTTATGTTGTAGAATGTCAGTTTTTTTTCATAACAATATTATGATGTTAAAGGTGTAATTTAAAAAAAAAGTTTGTCATGAAATTTCAGCTACCTTAATCTCCTGTATGCCCCAATCATTCTTTCACTCTATGTAAAATGTAGTTAAAACTCAAAGGTGTCATTACAATTTTTGCTTCTTGGTTTTCTGATTGAGAATATTTCTTATAATTACCTGTTTGATGTTATCAAGCTTGATGCTTGGAGAGCTCCTTGAATTGGCTGTTATTCAAACTAACATTGGGAAAGGAAAAATTCACTTCACAGAGACTGCTAGATGTTTTGAGATCTCTTTCTTTAAGGTCAATGGTGAGCACTGTTACTTTGCTGACTGAAATCTGGGTTTAATATGCTAAAATAATAATCTGCATATTGGTGTGGCACTACAACAATACACTTTTTCAGGAAACTTTCGGCCTAAGGCCATGGATCATTTATAGTGTGCAAATTCAGGAAATCTGACCCATGTAACTCTGACAACTCATTTATATTCCCAGTGTTTATTACATCAACCAATTTTAAATTGTGGCGATGGAGAATTCGAAAGGACTTTTCTTAACCCTGATTCCACATTAATGGGTACTTTCTAAGTCTGGGCACTAAGTGCAAGAGCCTGATGTTTGATTTATGTTTATAATTTATATTGTATAAAATGGAAAAAGTAATTTAGATTTTAAAGTTGAAGTTTTTTCACTGCTGTGGTGAACAATGCATGATTTTCCATCTATTCACTGTAGTGAGCAATAGAGCAGAAAACCTTAGTCTCAATGGCTGGTGAGACACAATGGTATTCAGCACGTGTTGTTGGTTTATAGCATTGGTGGCTTTGAAATTGGAAGGGCAAAGGGCACACTGCATTTAATGTTATGTGCACTTGTCCATTTATATGTTTTTTTTAGTATTGTCCATCTGTGTTTGCGGAAGGCTGACCAAAAACTGGTGATCCTCAAACAAATTCCCGTCGAACAGATGACTAAAGATGAGAGACTGGCTGCTCAGAATGAATGCCAAGTGCTGAAACTCCTCAACCATCCAAACATAATTGAATACTATGAAAACTTCCTGGAGGACAAGGCACTAATGATAGCCATGGAATACGCGCCAGGTATATAAGGATTGATAAGGTGAAATTATTATTGAGTAGTGCCTTCTCAGCTTGTATGATTTAGTTGTGATGCCTCATTTATTTGAGTTGCCTGCTAATAGTCAAAGTCTAGGATTACATACCGGTGGTGGCAAGGGATTGGTGCAGAAGTATAATATTCAACTCTTTTATAGCCTTTTGCGTCTTGCAGTTAGATCATGATCAATCATTACCTCAACTCCATCTACTACTTTGGTTCCATATCTTATTTTTCTACTAAAATCTTACCTATATGTTTCTTTGCTTTAGAAAGCTTGTCTCGATGCTCAGCTTTAAGGTAATCCCATTGAACCATTGTGAAGGAGGTTTAGTTTAACCTTACAACCAATAGATCTATTAAACAATAGGGCACATTTGAAGGTCAGCATCAGCAAAGCATTTACTAGATGTGTGATTCAAATGTTACGCTTGTGATTTCCTTGCATTGATGTTCACTGGTACCCCAGTAAAGCCTGCAGAGACCAATGATGTAAAAACAACACATAGGCGAACTTAAAGCACAGCTCATCCAATTGAACTCGGTGAAAAGCAAAATATTGCAGATGTTCAAAAACAGAAAATGCTGGACAAACTCAGGTGAGGCAGCATCTGTGGAGAGAGAAGTAGAGTTGATGTTTGTCTATGACCTTTCATCAGAATTGGATATTGATTAATAAAATGAAAGTAACTGATATTAATCAGCTGCATTGTGATGACCAGGTCAGATTTATTAAAAGTGTTCTGCACTTGCTAAATAATATACTATGTTGAGAGTGGGGTGCTGGAAAAGAACAGCAGGTCAGGCAGCATCCGAGGAGCAGGAGAATAAACATTTTGGGTAACAGCCCTTCATCAGTGTGTTGCTTCTCCTGCTCCTCGGATGCTGCCTGACCTGCTGAACTTTGCCAGCACCCCACTCTCAATTCTGATCTCCAGCTTCTGCACTCCTCACTTTCTCCTAAATAATATACTGTGGTTAGGCTGGATAGATGCAGTGGATTGGAACACTGCCCTTTTATCTTTTGTTATTTTATTTGAATCTATTGCTTCCTGTCTCTAAGTGGTCTACATGAGCTAGTGTGTGAGATTTGCGCAATTTGTCAAGATTTAAATGCAACCAGCATGTAAGAAGTAGGAAGTTTGCCATATTTGGAACTGGTTGTTTGGGGATGATGGAATGGAAGGCAAAAGTGTAAAGTTCAATAGTCCATTAAAGAGATACATGGAGAAGGGAAGTATTGAGTATCCATTTACAGTACTGGCACAATTGTCACAAAATGGTTTCACTTAGCAGGAACACTACAGTGAAGGTATAATTGTAGGCAGAGCCAGAGCCTGATCTAGCACCTGGTTGAGACTTGTGGAAGAAAGAATTCTCAGCCCACCTCACTTCAGAGTTAGGTAGAGTCTCAATCTGGTTTTACACATTGCAGGGGGACAAAGTTTGTGAGAAGATTTGTAGCTCGGGTGCTCGTTGTTGTGGTTCTGTTCGCCGAGCTGGGAATTTGTGTTGCAGACATTTCGTCCCCTGTCTAGGTGACATCCTCAGTGCTTGGGAGCCTCCTGTGAAGTGCTTCTGTGATGTTTCCTCCTGCGTTTATAGTGATTTGTATCTGCCGCTTCCGGTTGTCAGTTCCAGCAGACAGCTGGAACATCACAGAAGCGCTTCACAGGACGCTCCCAAGCACTGAGGATGTCACCTAGACAGGGGACGAAACGTCTGCAACACAAATTCCCAGCTCGGCGAACAGAACCACAACATTGCAGGGGGAAGTAATAACAACCGAATGCAACTTTTAAATTTGCAGTGTAGATGTACTGCCTATAGTGCAAATTCACCCATAACTAAGAGAAAGCTAACTAAAGAAAATGCTTTGTAAACCATCCTAGAGTACGGAAATATCCTTGTTGAACTTGATGTCTTGAGAGTTATTGTTAGTCATTCACTCGTGTTTTTTGATTTCAGGAGGTACTTTGGCTGACTATATCCAGAAACGCAACTCCCTGTTAGATGAAGAGACCATCTTGCACTTCTTTGTACAGATCCTTTTGGCCCTCCATCACGTGCATAACAAGCTTATTTTGCACCGTGATCTGAAAACACAGAATATCCTACTTGATAAGTATCAAATGATAGTGAAGATCGGTGATTTTGGTATCTCGAAGATTCTAAGCAGCAAAAGTAAAGCCTACACAGTAAGATTACCTTTTTGGGTCATCACCAACAATAACTTATAATTATATAGCATCTTTTACTGCGCTGTAATATTCTACTTCTATGTTCTTGTTGCTCATAAGGGGGAGAAAAAGCTGGATAGTATGGCGATGACCAAAATCAAAGTGTTTGAGGAGACTTTTGGAATTGGTGAGGTAAAAAACATGTTCAGGCAGTGGTTTGTAGACTATCGAGTTCAAAAATGCTACACCACCAAAAATGCTACGCTTCTGTGATGTTTCCAGCTGTCTGCTGGAACTGACAACCGGAAGCGGCAGATACAAATCACTATAAATGCCGGAGGAAACATCACCGAATGCAATTAAGGTTAGAGTTGGAAAGCCAAAGGCCATTGCCATTTAGTGGTTGAAGGAGATTTGAAATTAAGAGGCAACAGGTAAATGAGAATGGATTTATTCTAGAAAGGTATTGAAGGTTGGTAAGGACAGAAGTGATAGAGGTACCAGATTAAGTGTATGTGAAATGGAAGTGTTGATGAACAAATATTGATTGATTCAGAATTTCAATTACTTATTTAGACATGTTCTAAAAACTATTTTTGATGAGATCGACAAACTGGGAGGCTGCGTGAGACTAAGCATGGAACACAAATGCCATCGATGCTGTATTTAAGAGGCTTTTCAATTTGGAAAGCATCTTGTGGCGTATCTCTGCTCTCACAGCCAAGAAAACGAATTCAACAAGATGTTATACTTTTTTTCAAAAGTGTACTCTATTCATGAAATTTATAAAGTAATGTTTCCACATATGTGGCATCACTTCATTGAAAGATCAGCATTTCTTGCCCAACCCTAATTTCCCAGAGTGCAGTTAAGGCAAGTATATTGTGTTGGTCTGGAGTCACATGTTGGCCAGACCAGGTTAGGATGGCACATCTCCTTCCTTGAAGGTCATTTGTGAACGAGATAAGTCTTTCTGATAATCAAAAGTGGTCTCTTGGTTAACCTCAGGCTAACCTTCTTTTATTTCGGATTTTTATTTGGATTCAAATTTAAATCTGATTTGGTAGAAATCAAGCCCATGTCTCAGCACATTAGCTTGGGGTTCTGGATTATTAGTCTAGTGATGTTCCCAGCAGACCACTGTTTCCCCACTTCATAACAGTTCAAAAGTAACGGTATATGAAATGTGAAACAGAACAGTTCTTTTCAGTATAGTACAGTATTGGGCCCTCTAAAGTCCTAATTACATATACAATTACAGCTTTTTAAGATTTTTATTCATTATTTTCTGGGATATATGTGTTACTCACTAAGCCAGCATTTGTTGCCCATTACCTTTTTAGAAGGTTATAGTTGACATTGTTGTAAAAGTTGATCATATGCTCTCGAGGTAACATCATTAATACTTTTCAGAGGGCTAGTTTTCCCCACTAAGTGGAATGAGTTAGATGTTCTGCAGTGAGTAACTTACCTCTGACTCCCCAAACCAGTCCACCATATACAAGGCACATGTCAGGAGTGTGAGGGAATGTTGCCTGTTGATTGCAGCTTGAACAACATTCAAGGAAGCTTGACACAATTCAGAACAAAGCAGCCCACTTGATTGGCAGCACATCCGCAAAGATTCAGTGCCTCCACCATCGACACTTGGTAGCAACAGTGTGACCAGTCTACTGTGCACAGCAGCAACTCACCAAAGCTCTTTCAGCAAGATCTTCCAATCCCATTTTTATCATCCAGAAGAACATGGGCAAGCAGATACATGAGAATGGCACCACTTGCAAGTTCGGCTCCAAACCACTCATCATCCTGACTTGGAAATATATCGCTGTTCCTTCACTCTCGCAGGGCCAACATCTTAAACCTGCACTCCCTTACCACATTATGGGTCTAGCTGCAGTAAATAGTCTGCAGTGGTTCAAGAAGACAGGTCACTACCACCATCTCAAGGGTAGTAAGGATGGGCAATAAGTGCAGGCACAGTCAGTAATGCATGCATTCCTTAACGAATAAAACTCAGTCAGCAGCAAACATCTGCATTCTGACTAAACTTAAAATCTCATCCTTTCAAATTTCAAGTTGCTGCATGGCATTACTTGTTTCAATATCTTATTATCACCTCCATCTCTAAACCCTTCACTTACCTTATTTGCTTTTTGAGCATCCCTCTGGTTTTAGTTGCTCCACCATTTAAGTTGTGCCTTCAGCTGCCTGTACCGCAGTGTCTGGAATCCTCTCCCAAAATCTCTCCAAGTCTCTATCTCTCATTCTTTCTTTAAGATGTTTCTTTGACCAAGCTTTTGCATTATCATATCTTATATGGATGAGCATCTAATTTTTCTTAACAATGTTTTGTGAAGTTTCTTGGTACATTTTGATATGTTAAAGGTGCTGTATAACTATAAGATCTTGATTCATAGAAGTTTTTAAATTATTTAAAATGATGACTTCTCTGTCACATAGTTGAAACATATTTCATCACCTTCTACAAAATATCTTCTTCTAAACATCCTGATTATTTTAAATGTATGCTCTCTGCCTTTCAATAAGCTGTTTTCTGCTTTTTGTGTTTGAGTTGAAGCCATTAACTGAACTAACACAAGGTCACCATTTGCTCTTTGAATCTATAGAGATCCTGATCCAATTGTAATGGTTGACAGGTTCTCTTTGCTGTTGGCAAAGTTTAATAATTGACCGAGCTTGTATTTAGAAAGCCTTTGAAATGCAGCACCTTTTCTTTGCTTTAGAACATGCAGACTGCCAAGACTTCAGTCGTGCCAAAATGATTTTGTGTACAAGCCAAAATAAGCACTTTATCCTTGAATTGAAACTGATTTATTCTCGAGCAAAATAGTCTGGATGCTAGAAGTGTGAAATAGAACAGAAAGTGATGGAAAAACTTAACAAATCTGACACTTTCTGTGGAGAGAATGAAAGACTTAATGGGCTACATTCTACGGGTAGTTCACAGGCAGGTAGACCTATAAATTAAGGCGCTGTGATATCAGTGCCTACTCATTACATATTCACGTTCCTTAGTGTGAAATCCAGTTCAACATTTCTGATTTGTGACTTATTATCAGAATTTATTCAGATGTCCTGGGGAGTGTTGCTGACAAAATGGAATCACAGGTAGATCGGATAGTGAAGAATGCGTTTGGCATGCTTTCCTTTATTGGTCAGAGCATTGAGTATAGGCGTTGGGAGGTCATGTTGGGAGGACATTGGTTAAGTCACTTTTGGAATATTGTGTGCAATTGTGGTCTCCCTCCTCTTGGAAGGATGTTGTGAAACTTGAAAGGGTTTAGAAAAGATTTACTAGGTTGTTGCCAGGGTTGAAGGGTTTGAGCTAGGCTAAATGGGCTGGTGCTGTTTTCCCTGGAATGTCGGAGGCTGAGGGGTAACCTTATAGAAGTTTATAAAATCATGAGGGGCATGGATAGGGTAAACAAACAATGTATTTTCCCTCAGTTGGAGAAGTCCAGAACTAGGGGGCATAGGTTTAAAGTGAGAGGGGAAAGATTTAAAAGGGACCTGAGGAGCAACATTTTCACACAGAGTGATGTGTGTATGGAATGAGCTGCCAGAGAAAGTGGTGGAGGGTGGTACAATTACAACATTTAAAAAGGCAGTGGGATGGGTTTATGAATAGGAAAGGTTTAGAGGAATATGGGCCAAATACTGGCAAATGGGACTAAATTTATCAAGGATATTTGATCGGCATGGATGAGTTGGACCAAAGAGTCTGTTTCCACGCTGTATATCTCTATGACTCTATGAATCAGCATAAAGAAAGTTTCCATATAATGGGTACAAGAGGACACTCTCAAACTAATGCTAAAAGTATGTGTAATTACAATGGTTTGGTTTAGTTTACTTCATGTCAGTCACCAGTATTATTATGGACAATTGGTAAACTTTTGCGTTTGTGTTCACAATTGCATTTAATTCTGATCACCACATTACAGGAAGGATGTGGATGGTTTGGAGAGGATACAGAAGAGGTTTGGCAGAATGCTGCTTGGATTAGAGGGTATGAGCTATAGAGAAGCTAGAAAAACTCAAGTTGTTTTCCCTGGAGCAGTGGAGGTCCAGGGGAGACTTAATAAAAGTCTATAAGATTATGAGTTGCATCGGTAGAGTTGATGGTCAGAAGTTTTATCCTCTCCACCCTGCCCAGAGCTGAAATATTTAAAACTGCATTTAAGGTTAGAGGGTGAAAGTTCAAAGAGGAAGGCTGAGGGGTCACCTTATCGAGGTTTATAAAATCATGAAAGGCATTGATAGGGTAAAGAGACAAGGTCTTTTCCCCCGGGAGGGGGAGTCCAAAATGAGACGGCATAGGTTTATGATGCGAGGGGGATGACTTAAAGGGAATATAAGGGGCAAATCTTTCGGAATGATGTGAGTATGGAATGAGCTGCAGAGGAAGTGTTGGAGGCTGGTACAATTACAACATTTAAAAAGGCAGGGGGATGGGTATATGAATGGGAAGTGTTTATAGGGATATGGGCCAAGTGCTGGCAAACGGAACTAAAGTAATTTAGGATATCTGGTTGGCTTGGATGAGTTGGACCGAAATGTTTGTTTTCGTGCTGTACATCTCTCTGTCTCTGTGTTAATCATCTCTTGTTTTGTATGGCACTTTGGTATACCAAATAAAGTACATAGGTATGTAGGCCTAGGTATATAGGCCATTTAGCACATTAAGCTGACCCTGTCATTCAATATGACTATGGATAATCAAACACTTTCTGTTCAGTTTGCTTTAGAAGTTTACTTCAGTCATTGTTACCATTGACTTACAAGAAATAATAACGGGTCAGTATGACTGATCTTTAATGCATGCATGGCTGAGGAGCTTGTTTATGGGGGAAGGATTCACATTTTTGGATCATTGGAATCTCTTTTGGGGTAGAAGTGACCTGTACAAGAAGGATGGATTGCAACTAAATTGGAATGGGACTAATATACTGGCAGGCAGATAGGCTAGAGCTGTTTAGGTGGATTTAAACTAGTAAGGTGGCGGGGTGGGACCCAGGGAGATAGTGAGGAAAGAGATCAATCTGAGCCTGGTACAGTTGAGAACAGAAGCGAGTCAAATAGTCAGGGCAGGCAGGGACAAGGTAGGACTAATAAATTAAGCTGCATTTATTTCAATGCAAGGGACCTAACAGCGAAGGCAGATGACCTCAGGGCATGGTTAGGAACATGGGTCTGGGATATCATAGCAGTTATAGAAACATGACTGAGGGATGGGCAGGTCTGGCAGCCTAATGTTCCAGGATACAAATACTACAGGAAGGATAGAAAGGGAGGCAAGAGAGGAGGGGGGGGGGGGTTGCATTTTTGATAAGGGATAGCATTATAGCTGTGCTGAGGGAGGATATTTCCGGTAATACATCCAGGGAAGTTATTTGGGTGGAACTGAGAAATAAGAAAGGGATGATCACCTTATTGGGATTGTATTATAGACCCCCTAATAGTCAGAGGGAAATTGAGAAACAAATGTGTAAGGAGATCTCCGCTGTCTGTAAGAAAAATAGGGTGGTTATGGTAGGGGATTTTAACTTTCCAGACATAAATTGGGACTGCCATAGTGTTAAGGGTTTAGATGGAGAGGAATTTGTTAAGTGTGTACAAGACAATTTTCTGCTTCAGTATGTGGATGTACCTACTAGAGAAGATGCAAAACCTGAATTACTCTTGGGAAATAAGGCAGGGCAGGTGACTGAGGTGTCAGTGGGGGAGCACTTTGGGGCCAGCGACCATAATTCTATTAGATTTAAAATAGTGATGGAAAAGGATAGACCACATCTAAAAGTTAAAATTCTAAATTGGAGAAAGGCCAATTTTGACGGTATTAGGCAAGAACTTTCAAAAACTGATTGGGTGCAGATGTTCGCAGGTAAAGGGATGGCTGGAAAATGGGAAGCTTTCAGAGATGAGATAACGCGAATCCAGAGAAAGTATATTCCTGTTAGGGTGAAAGGAAAGGCTGGTAGGTATAGGGAATACTGGATGACTAAAGAAATTGAGAGTTTGATTAAGAAAAAGAAGGAAGCATATGTAAGGTATAGACAGGATAGATCAAGTGAATCCTTAGAGTGTAAAGGAAGTAGGAGTATACTTAAGAGGGAAATCAGGAGGGCAAAAAGGGGACATGAGACAGCTTTGGCAAATAGAATTAAGGAGAACCCAAAGAGATTTTACAAATACGTTAAGATAAAAGGGTAACTAGGGAGAGAATAGGGCCCCTCAAAGATCAGCAAGGCAGCCTTTGTGTGGAGCCGCAGAAAATGGGGGAGATACTAAATGAGTATTTTGCATCAGTATTTACTGTGGAAAAGGATATGGAAGATATAGACTGTAGGGAAATAGATGGTGACATCTTGCAAAATGTCCATATTACAGAGGAGGAAGTGCTGGATGTCTTGAAACGAATAAAGGTGGATAAATCCCCAGGACCTGATCAGGTGTACCCAACAACTCTATTGGAAGCTAGAGAAGTGACTTCTGGGCCTCTTGCTGAGATAATTGTATCATCAATAGTCATAGGTGAGATGCCTGAAGACTGGAGGTTGGCTAACATGGTGCCACTGTTAAAGAAGGGCGGTAAGGACAAGCCAGGGAACTATAGACCAGTGAGCCTGATGTCGGTGGTGGGCAAGTTGTTGGAGGGAATCCTGAGGGACAGGGTGTACATGTATTTGGAAAGGCAAGGACTGATTAAGGATAGTCAACATGGTTTTGTGCATGGGAAATCATGTCTCACAAATTTAATTGAGTTTTTTGAGGAAGTAACAGAGATGATTGAGGGCAGAGCAGTAGAGTTGATCTATATGGACTTCTGTAAGGCGTTCGACAAGGTTCTCTCTGGGAGACTGATGAGCAAGATTAGATCTCACGGAATACAAGGAGAACTAGCCATTTGGATACAGAACTGGCTGGAAGGTAGAAGACAGAGGGTGGTGGTGGAGGGTTGTTTTTCAGACTCGAGGCCTGTGACCAGTGGAGTGCCACAAGGATCGGTGCTGGGTCCTCTACTTTTTGTCATTTACATAAATGATTTGGATGCGAGCGTAAGAGGTACAGTTAGTAAGTTTGCAGATGACACCAAAATTGGAGGTGTAGTGGACAGCGAAGAGGGTTACCTCAGATTACAATAGGAGCTTGTCCAGATGGGCCAATGGGCTGAGAAGTGGCAGATGGAGTTTAATTCCGATAAATGCGAGGTGCTGCATTTTGGGAAAGCAAATCTTAGCAGGACTTATACACTTAACGGTAGAGTGCTAGGGAGTGTTGCTGAACAGAGACCTTGGAGTGTAGGTTCATAGCTCCTTGAAAGTGGAGTCACAGGTAGATAGGATAGTGAAGAAGGCATTTGGTATGCTTTATTGGTCAGAGTATTGAGTACAGGAGTTGGGAGGTCATGTTGCAGCTGTACAGGACATTGTTTAGGCCACTATTGGAATATTGTTCTGGTCTCCTTCCTATCAGAAAGATGTTGTGAAACTTGAAAGGGTTCAGAAAAGATTTACAAGGATGTTGCCAGGGTTGGAGGATTTGAGCTATAGGGAGATGCTGAACAGGCTGGGGCTGTTTTCCCTGGAGTGTTGGAGGCTACGGGGTGATCTTATAGAGGTTTACATAATTATGAGGGGCATGGTTAGGGTAAATAGGCAAAGTCTTTTCCCTGGGGTCGGGGAGTCCAGAACTAGAGGGCATAGGTTTAGGGTGAGAGAGGAAAGATTAGATTAGATTAGATTAGATTAGATTACATTACATTACAGTGTGGAAACAGGCCCTTCGGCCCAACAAGTCCACACCGACCCGCCGAAGCGCAACCCACCCATACCCCTACATTTACCCCTTACCTAACACTACGGGCAATTTAGCATGGCCAATTCACCTGACCTGCACATCTTTGGACTGTGGGAGGAAACCGGAGCAGACACGGGGAGAACGTGCAAACTCCACACAGTCAGTCGCCTGAGGCGGGAATTGAACCCAGGTCTCTGGCACTGTGAGGCAGCAGTGCTAACCACTGTGCCACCATGCCGCCCGTAAAGATATAAAAGAGACCTATGGGGCAACTTTTTCACGCAGAGTGTGGTACGTGTATGGAATGAGCTGCCAGAGGAAGTGGTGGAGGCTGGTACAATTGCAACATTTAAGAGGAACTTGGATGGGTATATGAATAGGAAGGGTTTGGAGGGATATGGGCCGGGTGCTGGCAGGTGGGACTAGATTGGGTTGGGATATCTGGTCGGCATGGACGGGTTGGACCGAAGGGTCTGTTTCCATGCTGTGCATCTCTATGACTCTTCATTGGTACCCAAGAGGTCTGTTTGCTACTGTACGTTTTTACATTTTAGTTCAGGTTTTAGGAGCTAGATGTTGGTGCACTAGCTCCCAGTATTAACATTATACGTTCTGCTTTCTTTGGGCTCATGGTAACCATCTAGCTATAGGCTTGTGAATCTATTGTGGGTTAATGAAAACAAATTTATCATATTAATGGGTTGGGTACAATTGTATTGAATTGTGCCCTCTGTCTCTAAAGAAGAGGCGAGTTGCTCTAAATTATTTTGATTTACTAATCAAACCTATTTCTTGTGGCCTATTTAATGATGAAAATGTTGATTTAAATGAAGTCAGTGTTGTTGTTTTATAGGTGGTGGGAACTCCATGTTACATCTCTCCGGAACTGTGTGAAGGAAAACCATATAACCAGAAGAGTGATATCTGGGCACTGGGCTGTGTACTATATGAGCTGGCCAGTTTGAAGAGAGCCTTTGAAGCTGCTGTAAGAAACCAAAGCTTTTTATGAACAGAATTAAATTTTATGATATAATCCTACTACAGAATGGGTTTTATTTCACATGGTGAAACCTCCTGATCAGATCATTACCTGAATCTTTGATTTCAGTGTTCCATAGCAAAAATTGATTAGTCAAAATACACATACAAAATTTGATGTCCTCTATATTGTAAGATTTGCAGTGTATTTACAATATAATGCAGAATTAAACCTTTTAAAGAGATTAGACTAAACAAGCTGGTTATTCAATAAAAAGTAAACGGTTGCAGACTCCCTTGTCTTTGTATTGGAGGTTGCAGTTAGAGGATGGATTCAGTACATGATGAATCATGTACCATTGCTCTTGTTCCATTCGTTTTTTTTTAACTATGATATATATTTAACATGCTTTGAATTACAATAGGAAGGAAGAATGGTTGTATAAGATAAGGATAATTTTATGTTCCAGTATAGGGAATGAAGTTGCTACATTGTCGGGTAATTCTGGTGGATTGTCGATATTGAGCCAAGCATCTAGTTAAATTCAATAACGAAGCATTATCTCAGCAGTAAATTCAACTATTGTAAGATGTACATACAATTTAAAACCATGGAAGAAAGAGTGTAATAAAGAGTAGCACAGTACAGAGCAACCTCTATTGATAGGTATGATGGAGGGAACCTTTTTCTAAATTTGTTTGTTGGAGGCAGACATTTCTAGCAGGGCCAGCATTTTTTTCCCCATCCCTGATTGCCCAGAGGGCTATAAAGACTCAAACATATTGATGACAGTCTGGAGTCACATGAAAGCCAGACTAGTTAAGGATGATAGATTTCATTCATTACAGAATGTTAGTGAACCAGATGGGATTTTACCACAATCGACAGTGTTTGATATGATTGCCATTAGGCTAGATATTTATTGAATTTGAATGTCACCATCTGCCATTGTGGGGTTCAAATCCTGTGTTCCTGGAACATTATCCTCAGGTTACTAGTCCAGTGACATTACTACTACTCCTGGTGGATAATATATATTCTCAGATACTCAAAAGTTTTGTCTTGCAATATATATATAGGAGTAAAGAAAAGTATCTTCAAAGTAATAAAAATTATTGGAAGTGGTGAAACAGATGAATGATGAGGTTACACATGCTGAAGACTTTGTCTTTAGATGATATTGGCAGCTGATTGGGACGACCAGTGTCAGATTGCATATGACTGACATTCTGTTAATCTTGAAACTGTTAAAGATATTGTTACTAATGAGGAAGAAAATGGAAATCAGAACGAGAAAGGTCAGTGCTATTTGCTGAGATACGCGAAATGTAACACTTTGACTCATTTCATTTTTTGAAGTTATAATAAAATGCTTTTGGCAAGATGAGAGGAAGTGAAAAGGCATATCGAGGTAATAAAGATTTTACATTAAAAATCTCGGTAGAGATTCTGGAAGATTTTTATGTTAAAAGGGCTGATAAATGGAAGGTAATGTAATGCCAGTGGTGAGACCTAAGAGACATCTCCACAATCAGGCTGACCAAATAACTCCTGTGAAGATGTTGATATCTGTGGGTGTATTTAATGCATCTTAATGTTGGCTATGACATTTGTATACTATTGGAAGAAAATATAGAATGCTATATGGGCGGCACGGTGGCGCAGTGGTTAGCACTGCTGCCTCACAGCACCAGAGACCCGGGTTCAATTCCCGCCTCAGGCGACTGACTGTGTGGAGTTTGCACGTTCTCCCCGTGTCTGCGTGGGTTTCCTCCGGGTGCTCCGGTTTCCTCCCACAGTCCAAAGATGTGCAGGGGTCAGGTGAATTCGCCATACTAAATTGCCTGTAGTGTTAGGTAAGGGGTAAATTAGATTAGATTAGATTAGATTAGATTACAGTGTGGAAACAGGCCCTTCGGCCCAACAAGTCCACACCGCCCCGCCGAAGCGAAACCCACCCATACCCCTACATTTACCCCTTACCTAACACTACAGGTAATTTAGTATGGCCAATTCACCTGACCCTGCACATCTTTGGATTGTGGGAGGAAACCGGAGCACCCGGAGGAAACCCACGCAGACACGGGGAGAACGTGCAAACTCCACACAGTCAGTCGCCTGAGGCGGGAATTGAACCCGGGTCTCTGGCGCTGTGAGGCAGCAGTGCTAACCACTGTACCACCGTGCCGCCCACTCTCACACCCACTGTGTTCATAATTTGAATTGTGCAATTTTAACTGTCTTCTAACATATTTCTGCTATGTTAAGAATGCTCCCTATTGAGATATGGTCTGGGTGGGATGCATTTCTATTGACTCTTTTTGGATGAGATCCAGCTGATACCTGGAATAGAAAATTATACACGTCTGGTAGTTACATGTTATTTACTGACAGGTAAATGTATGGGTGGGTTTCGCTTCAGCGGGTCGGTGTGGACTTGTTGGGCCGAAGGGCCTGTTTCCACACTGTAATCTAATCTAATCAAATCTAATATCACCAGGATAACTTTGATATTTCAATAGAGTTATTTAATGGAGGTTGTTGGGATTGCTGGAATTTTGCAACATGCTGAGATTTCATTTTTCCACTGAAGCTTTAGTTAAATGAATGGAAAGAAATTCTGCAAGGTGCTTTGACATCTATTCAATTTTGACTACCTTTTCAGAATCTGCCAGCTTTGGTGCTGAAGATCATGAGTGGTACATTTGCCCCCATATCTGACCAGTACAGTCCCGAGCTGCGCCAGCTGATCCTGAACATGTTGAGCCTTGACCCATCCAAACGCCCACAGCTCAGTGAGATAATGGCTCAGCCAATTTGCATCCGGGCTCTTCTGAATCTCTACACTGACATTGGCAGTGTCAAAATGAGGAGGTAAGTGGCCTGGACTAGTTCACATCCTGAATATGCAGGTGTTTTATGTACTTTTTTAATGATGCTTTTGAAAAACATTCAGTGAAAATGGAGGAATTTTACAATAATAATTTCACATGTACAACTGTAATAATGAGTTTATCGGGGGGAATGAGTGGAAATTAAAGCAGGCTCCAATTTGATCTTGACAGAATTGAAAAACCATTATCGACAGTTGCACCTGCTTCACACAGGCGGACTGGTGGAAGGGTAAACAGTGCTAGGTCAAGAGGTAAGGAAAGCTGTCCTGGAAGGGGAACTGTTTCATTCAAAATTAGCGATCTCTAGCAGCAGTTGGCTAAATACATCCTACTGTACCAGAGCAATGTTTATATGCCTTTCTTCATTTTAGCACCTTTTCTTTATTCTTTGTTAGTATTGATTACTCATCCCCAGTTGCCCTGAAAGAACGATGATGGGCATCTCAGTGATTTTGTTTTTAATTGAGTAGTTTGCTAGACTATAAGATGGAACATTGAGTTATAGGAGGTCAGATGAAAGACATTTACAAGCGATTAGGTTTTAATGACAACTCAACAGATTTCACAGCTACCCAGCCAATCATCATCAAATTTATTGAATTTACTTTCATAAACTGACAGGGTTTAGGACTCATACTCATTAGTGTGGATGAGCACTGCATCCATTGCACAGCCATGTCCTACTCTTTTCCTTCTCTTGACTCTCACACCCACTGTGTTCATAATTTGAATTGTGCAATTTTAACTGTCTTCTAACATATTTCTGCTATGTTAAGAATGCTCCCTATTGAGATATGGTCTGGGTGGGATGCATTTCTATTGACTCTTTTTGGATGAGATCCAGCTGATACCTGGAATAGAAAATTATACACGTCTGGTAGTTACATGTTATTTACTGACAGGTAATATTGTGATGCAGAGACATGTTCATATTGGTCTTTTGCTCTGAGCAATGCCTGCGAGTAATTTGTGCAGAGGGATACAGAGGTGTGCCATGTCTAATTTATAGGCATTTGATTTTGATGTGACTTTTGAGTCTACTGTTAGTATGTTGCAGGTGGGGTGATATTCATGGCACTATTACCAGCAAACTGTCTATTTTACAACAAAGTTTATTTGGTCAGCAAATGAAGATTGTGTTTTTCTGTGTAGATTCTATGGACTGCAGCAAACTGAACTCATGACAACTGCACCAAAGTCTCCAAATAAAAACAGATTTATTTTTCCAGCAGAATACAGTGATTTGAGGATAATTTCATTATACATGTTATCGACATAAAATCAATTCCAGACATTATTGACAATGAGGGGAGTTTCTCTATAATCTCCATTTTGGCTGGGTAAAGTGTGTCATTTGAGATAGTCTTAGTTTAATTCTGTATGTGCACACTGCATGTACATGGTCACGTGGAAGTGCAGTGAGGGAGAAGGAGAACATTGGCTGCAGACATATAGTGAGAAGGATTAAATCTGAGTGGATTTTGGGCCATGAAGGTAGTCCACATCCTTTGAAAGTAGTTTTTCAGGATCAATAGATAATCTGCCTTCACCTCTACTCCCACAAAAGGATTTACTGTTCAATTCTTTATTTTTTCTCAGAGATAGTTTTATCTTAAATTTTCCTCTATTAATCAGGTATTGATCTTTACAATCTTCCAATTTTGCTCTGATTTTCTGAAGTAGGACAGAATACTGAGCTAGATAACCAGAGAACAGGACACAAATCAGAGGATATTGTGATCAAACAGGACTATTATTTTGGTCAGATTGTACAATATTCAATTCTTGATTTGGGTGAACAGGAGACATTCAAATTCAGGAATCTGAATTGTGAGAAAAGGCCTGAGCGACGGGCTTTTTAGCCATGAAATCTGCCATTTTAGAGGCAATCTTCAGGAATTGCATTAGATAGCATTCCATTCTGTCAACTGTTTCATATGAAATTGTTAAGGTAGAATGGAAGTGGTGGAAACAAAGATTTAAATTGTAAAAAGAAAGCGAATTTAGAACCTGTGCCAGATTTTTTTTATTTCCCCAGTATTTTCAGAAGTTGGAATATCTGTAAAGCAGATTAATGGAAGCATAAGTAATGGAGTAATTTAGGAAACACAAATGTGGCAAAGGGGGACCAAGAGTCATTCCTCATCTGAACATATCTTTTGAAATAACTTACAATCTTCTTCATAATTAAACATGCTACATAATTTTGTATGATCTCTAAAATCTGAGATTGTATTTCCATAGCAGAGATCATATAATTGAGAAGAGCAACATTATTTAGTGTAGCAGCAATAACCCCAATGTCACTGCAACTTCAGAAAATATTGCACTTCTTCCCACCTAGATTCACTGGCAAGATTCATTCATGTTTTATCATGTATTAAATATATTGATCTAAAATATATTTATATTAGTCAAAATATTGTAATTGCAATGTATTTAAACAGAATATTACATTCTCCTTGTATTTTCTGTGATGACAGGTGGATTCCTTACAAACTCCAGTAAGTCAGGGATACCTCTTCCCCTTTCCACTGTGTATACTTGGGGGAGCGGAATAATTTCTCCTCTCAGGCTGCCAATGCTCAACACTGAGGTAGTGCAGGTCTCTGCTGGGAGAACTCAAAAGGCAGGAGTGACCAGATCAGGACGACTTATCATGTGGGAGGTAAGTTTTAGAAAAAGTTGCAAATGCAGTTGTGTCGAAGAGATAAAGAAAGTCTTGTGATAAAATGTAAATTATAGTTACCAGCACTTAAAGCGAGTAAGCGTACGATATTCTAGATTCAAACACCCTTGCAGAGTGTGAACATAATCGTGAAAGAGACCATAAGACATAGGAGTGGAAGTAAGGCCATTCGGCCCATCGAGTCCACTCCGCCATTCAATCATGGCTGATGCGCATTTCAGCTCCACTTACCAGCGTTCTCCCCGTAGCCCTTAATTCCTCTAAAAGAGTTTTCCATCTTCAGAGATAATGACACTCAGAAGTGGCGTTAGACTGCCTACCCATTCTGGTGGTTCAGTTAAATGCCAAAAAGCCAATTGGGCAATTCAACAAAGTGCAAAGAGTTCATGCCATTTCCCTCAAACAATGCCAGAAATCTAAAATTATGCCTTGCGTGTTATATCATCTAATCAAAGCACTTTATGAAATTTATGGAAGAAGAATGATACAATGAAAGAATAGGAAATGCCTATCTGAAGTATAAACACTTGTATAGGTAGTTTGGGCCAAATCACTTGTATGCAATGTATACAAGTCTTTAAGTCTGAATAGAACTTAAATCCCAACAGTGTGCAAACAGGTCCTTCAGTCCAACAAGTCCACACTGACCCTCCAAGGAGTAACCCACCCAGACCCATTCCCCTACCCTATATTTACCCGTGACTAATGCACCCAACCTACACACTCCTGAACGCTATGGGCATTTTAGCTTGGACAGTTCACCTGACCTGCACATGTTTGGATTGTGGGAGGAAACCAGAGCACCCGGAGGAAACCCACGCAGACTCGGGGAGAATGCAAACTCCACACAGACAGTCGCCTGAGTTTGGAATTGAACCCAGGTCCCTGGTGCTGTGTGGCAGCAGTGCTAACCACTGTGCCACCATGTAGAATGTAATTGTATTTTTGAATTTGTAAAATGAAAATTATTTATAGTCTACAAATTGTATAAAATCATCAGCTCGGAACAAAGAACATAGAGCAGTACACAACAGAAACAGGCCCTTTGATCCTCCACATCTGATCACATTGCCACTCCCAGTTAATCCCATCTACTTGCACATCGGCCAAGTTCCTCTATTCCCTGCTTGTCATGTGACTGCTTTTTAATTGTTGCTATCATATCGGCTTCTAACATCTCCACTGGCAGAACATTCCAGGCACCTACCACTCTTTATGTAAAACACAAAAGCCTTGCACATCTCTTTTAAAGTTTCACCCTTTCACCTTAAACCTGTATCCCCAATTATTTGATGTTGCCACCCTGGGGAACAAAAAACTTTCACCATCTACCCTATTCTTGCCTCTCATAATTTTAAATACTTCCATCAGGTCACCCTTCAGCCTCTGAATTTGCAGCGAGAACAATCCAAGTCTCCTTATAGCTAAAATACACCAATTCAGGTAGCATCCTGATAAAGTTCTTTTGTACCCTCTCCAAAGCCCCCACATCCTTCCTATTGTGTGGCAACCAGAAATGCACATGCTACTCCATATGTGGTCTATCTAAAGCTTTGTCCAGCTGCAACTTCATTTGCCACCCTTTATGGTCCGTGATTAAATTCCATCTGCCATTTCACCGCCCAACTTTGCAACTGATCTTTGTCCTTCTATATCCTTTGACAATCTTTCTCACTATCCACAACACCTCCAATTTTTGTTATCCACAAACTTACTAACCAGGCCACCTTCGTTTTCATCAAATGATATATATTACAAAAAAATGATGTCCTAGCACTAATCTTTGCAGAACACCACTGGTCACAGACCTCCAGTCAGAAAAATATCCCTCCACAATTATCCTCTGTCTTGTATGACAAGCCAGTTTTGTATCCAATTAACTAACTAACCATGGATCCCATGTGATTTAAACTTCTGGACCAACCTGCAGTGAGGAACCTTGTCAAATGCTTGAATAAATTCCTTGATAGACAACATCCACTGTCGTCGCCTCATCAATCATCTTTGTCATTTCCTTAAAAAATTCACTCAAATTTGTGAGACAAGACCCTCCCTCCATAAAGCCAGGCTGACTATCCCTAATAAGTCCATTCTTTCCCAAATGTGAGTGAATACTGCCCTTAAGAATCTTCTCCATTAGTTTTCCTGGCACTGATGTAGGGCTCGTTAGCCTGTAATTTTGTGGGTTTTCCCTGTTGGTCTTTTTAAACAAAGGAACAACAACAAGAGGATACAAAGGTCTCTGTCAAGATCCCATCTATCTCCTCCCTTGCCTTCCTCAGTATTTGAGATAGATCTCATCAGGCCCCGGGGTATTTTTTTCAATTAGGGGAACATTACTTGTGTCAGAAAGCAATGCCTAGATATTGATGGAGCATACAGCAGAATTCGCCATAAAGGCAAGATACTGCAGATGCTCAAAATCTGAAATAGCACAGAGATGGCTGGAGAAACTCCAGCAGGTTTGACAGTATCTGTGGAGAGAGAAACAGAGCTAATGTTTTATGTTGATGTTCTTCAGGACAGAAAGGTGCTGGAATTTTTTTAATTTTGACAGAGGCTGAGGCCCAGTGTGGAGGAAAAAGGTGTTGTTAATAGTGGAGAAAGAGAAAAGGAGATTTAATTTGATTTAATTTGCTTTATTATTATCATGTGGCCCAAGATACAGTCAAAAGTGTTGTCTATCATGATTTACAGGCAGATTGTAGTATATAAGTGCATCAGAGTGACAGAACACAATGCAGGATACAATTTGCTGAGAATGCGCAAAAAGGAATCAACATTATCATTTAAGGGGTCCATTCAAAGGTCTGAGATGTGTAAGAGTTATAAATTAAGCTGTGAAGGGTGAAATGAGTCCTCTGTACAGATAGCAAAGTAAATGAGACACAAACAAGACAAGGCTGTGGGGAGAGGGGAAGGAGAGCAAGGAAAAGTTGAGAACAGACATTATGCGGTCAGTTTCTAAAGTTATAGAATTCAATATTGAGACCTTGAGAATGTAAAATATCTAATTCAAACTTGCATTGAAATTCATTGGAACATTGCAATGGGCCCATGACAGAAATGTTAACATGAGAGAAAGGTGGTTTATTGAAATAGCAAATCACTGGAAGGTCAGAGTTATTCCTACAGACAGAGCATAGACCTTCTGCAAAGCGGTCACCAAGTCTGTGTTTGTAAATGTAAAGAAGGCTGCAGGATTTTCTGAACAATAAATTTGTGAGAGCAGGTATTTCTTCATAAGGAAGCAAATGAATCAGTGGATAAAACATCTGTGTCATTCTCACACTGCACGTCTGGCCCACTCTGATCAACTGGTTAGGAATACCTGTGGGCAATAATGTCACCAGGAGCCTAATTGGAAGTTAGAGTTAAAATAATGATGTTATTTCACTGCATGTCCACAAGTTTTCCTGATATAAAAACAAGATACTGATGGTTTGGAAATCTATAAGTTTAAATAGTGCTGAAGTACTGTGCAGGTTTACTGGCATTTGTGAAGAGGGCAGAAGAGTTTATGGGCAGAATCTTCCCAGACACTGAATGATGTAAACTTTGTGAAAAATGTGAGAAATTGTGTGAAAAGCTACGCAAGTTCGATGTCTGGAACAAGTCATGTTTTTCAACTAAGATCTAGATATTGTGACGAGATTCTTGATAGTGAGTGGTGATGATTCCTCATTATCATCCCTCATTATTACTAATCCTGCCCCCTTAATGTGCACTCTCCTATTCTACCAATTGCCAGAAAGAAACTTGACATCGACAATTCTCAGCATGAAAATCAGAATGAGTACCTGGCGAATACAGCCCCTGTGCACCTCCATCTTGGACACCTGGCATCAACATCTCATGGCAGGGCACAGTCGATGGACAGTGACTGCATGCACCCCATGTTCGTGAATGCTGCCACCTGACATATGACATCCTGTCTCCATCGTCATGGCACATTCCCAATCCATTGACAGTATATTTCTGTACTACCATGCTGCACTTTGGAATGCACTGGCACCTTTCATTACACTGCTGCTTTAGGGACCTTTTGTGCACAGAAACAGGCAGTTGACACAGACTTGACCAGGCTTCATCTTGTAGTTGCCCGCTTGCTCTTTTAGTGCTTGATGCCTATCTGGATGCATGTAGCATCCCTGCCTTGCTTTGCCTTACAGTGGTTCATTCCCTCAATCTCACTTTAAAGGTTCACTGTATTTCTGTCTGGCCTTACAGTTTATCATAGGCACAAAACAGGCAGTTTGACGTGCTTGTCAGTTGTCATTAGTTGAGAGTGTGGACATATTGCAGTACGGCACACTTTTCTGTCAATATGATGTCTGCACAATATGCATACATGTCAAAACACGTGGCCATGACTCAAGTTCTTACTCAAGTCTAGGGAGACACCTGTCAGTCAGGGGGTCCTGGCACTGTAAGTAAATGGCAGCCTCCGATATCAGTCTAGGGGTTTGGGCATTGTTAGTTGGCTGGTTGGGGCATCATGATCTAGGTGTCGAGATCTCTGCTGTTTGGGAATGGGCTAAGGTCAGCCCCCTGGATCTTGTGCAAACACTCTGGTGAAATAGAAGAAATAGGGTGGTATACTGGTGTCATTCGAGGGTCTGGTCATTCTTTATTCAGAGGTGTCTAGCTAAGATACTCAAGAGAGTGGGCAATGGCCAGTCCGGCGGAAGCATCCTCTAAACATTTAGAGGGAATTCTAGGAGGGAGATTAGGAAACTTAATTGTTGATATTAAGTTAGAATGCTGGCATGTGGAATGAATTACCATATTGAAGAGGAGGACATCTCAAGATGGTAGAGCATGACAGGGAAAAGGGTCTTGTGAAAGTTTGGGGGTGTTCTCGATGGTAAAGAACACCCTGTTACAAGGGAGGGGATGTTTAGGTTTGGGGTTCTCCAAGAGACAGATCTGGAGCCTGAGACTCAGTGTTGAAGGACCGACTGATGTTACCTTCCTTCGTGCTGTAAAAAGTGCACAATGAAGATGAAAATGGCTGGATGCAATGAGTGGGTGGATTAAGGACCTTTTCCTATGACAGAAGGGGCTTCAGGTTCTAACAATGTGAGCCCCTTCAAAGGGCAACAGCATTACACAGACATCCATATGCTGATGGTGAAACACAGATGTAAGCTCTTCGTGCTTTGTGATCCCTAGTCTTTGGTCTACCATGTTCAGTCAAATTCTTTACCCCAAGTACTCCTGAACATATCTTGTAGAAATAATGAAGGAATACCACTCATGTATGTGATGTAGTAGCAATGTTTATCTACTTTGAAAGATGAGCATAGTTGCCAAAGTAGCAGTCTCTTGTGATTTACTCACTGCATGCAGGAGCTTCTCACTTCACACTTGGACCATGGAACATCATGTCACACTAAAGGCAGTTAGCCCTGTACCTTCAGTGTTGTAGTACCAGCTAGCCAGGGACACTCATACCTGATGGTGAAAAGAAAGTTTATATTTACAGATATGTTAGTGTATTTACTGTGACTTATCGTCCATGTCACTTACGTGCCCTTGGAATATTGACTTTCTTCTTTTTCTGTCACTATGTCTGAATGCAGTCCTGGGATTTGCACCTGGATGGAGGAAGCCTGGCCTATAGTGAAGCCTATTTGCCTTGAAGGTTTGATTGGGTGACTCTGGGTTCACTTTTGTCTAGAAGGCCCATACATGCTGAGTATTTCCTGCCCAGAGGCAAGTGCACCTTTCTCAGCTTGACCTCCCAAGGCTAAGGCTAGCAGGCAGGGTGGAATTGGAAAACTGGCCAAGTCTTGTGTGTCCTGAGAAGAGGCTTCTCGGGAGCAAGTATCTCTTACCTTCTCAGACTATGTGTTTGTTGACATGGTCGTGATTCCTTGTGAGTAAAGGCACCTAGAGTGCGCTCATGGTTCCTCCTCATCCTATCATCTTGCCATTGTTGATGAGTACTAATGGTTAGGTCAACGCAGTACAGCTCTGTGTGTATATCCAGCAGACTCTTGGGATCCTGGACCTGTCTTTCCATGGAGGCTACCAACCTGTCCAAGGAGGGAACTATAGCCACATGCCTGAGGCAGCATGGTCCCAACCACGTTGCTGCAGTCCTGCAGTCTTTGTTTTATCTTGCCCAGAGCCCCTAACAAATCTTCATGTTGTTCTGTGTCTGATTGTGCATGTCAGACTGATTGCCAACAGCATGAGGTCCTCTCCTATCTGGGACTGAGAAGGTGCCTGGTTTCTTGCAGTCCGTTAACTGCCAGCAACTTGTGTATTTCCTTCCTCGGCCAGTCGTGAAGTCATGACAGTGAAAAAGATTTACAAAGGTGTTGTCAGTGTTGGAGGGTTTGAGCTATAGGGAGAGACTGAATAAGCTGGTGCTATTTTCCCTGGAGAGTGACCTTACAGAGGTTTTTAAAATCATAAAGGGCACGCATGGGTGGGGGAGTCCAAAACTAGAGGGCATTGGTTTAAGGTGAGAGGGAAAAAATTTATAAGGGACCTAAGGGGCAACCTTTTCATGCAAAGAGTAGTGCATACATGGAATGAGCTGCCAGAGGGAGTGGTGGAGGTGAGTACAATTACAACATTTAAAAGGTATCTGAATGGGTATGTGAATAGGATGTGTTTAGTGGATATCAGCCAAATGTTGGCAAATGGGACTAAATTAATTTAGAATATCTGGTTGGCATGGACGAGTTGGACCGAAGGTCTGTTTCTGTGCTGTACATCTTTATGACTCTAAGCGCTCACCAGCTGTTGTTCCTGAATCTAATCTAGATAAAATGCCCATTGAAGTATCAGCATCTGAGTTGTTGGGTGATGCCAGTTGTGAGCCTTGCCAGTGTTTCCTTTGAGGAATCTGTGCTGTCTTCTCAGAGGTAGAAGGCAGCATGTCTGTGGGGTGCACCTCTTGATGGCAGACACCATGAACATATTCCTGTTGTTTGCAGGAGACAAGGAGAGAATGAAAGCTAACAAGAGGTAAGAATTGTGGCATGTTAACATTAAATGCCCAGTGGTAGTAATTGGAGAGTAGCTTCTTATTTGGTTATTGGGTTATGGCAATTTCGGCATCCCACAGGAGCAGTCCTGGTATTTGCTGCCCGAGCCCGGATCTTCTCCCCTCATTGGAAGTTAGGAGTCAAATATCCAACACCTGACTACCACCCAGGCTCTTTTTGTCCTGTTATGGTCCATTTTCTTTTGTGAAGTCAAAAAGGGAAGGATTGATTGAGATGAAAGTAAGTAGCACACCTGTTAGTGCTGGTGCAGATGGGGAAAGGTGGTGAAGTGACCAAGGTGTGATGGTACAAACAGCATGCAGGGTTAATGGGATGGGGAGGGTGCATTGGAGGTTTGGAGTAGGTAGAAGCAAATAAGGAAGGTTGTTGCATCCAATAATGAGGAATAAGAGAGCTTGAGTCTTGGCAGGAGCTGGGTGCGGTAGTAAAGGTACTGTGAAGCAATAGGAAGAAGATGGTGGCACTTAGCCTGGCGGCTCAGAGAAGATGACTGACCTTCTTTCTGTATTGCAGGGTATTCCCCTGGATCATGGAGTCTGCCCTGATCTGGGTGGCAACCTTGGGCCAAGCTGGCAGGATCTGATATCATTCCTAATTCTTGATGAAGGGCTTTTGCCTGAAACGTCGATTTTTCTGCTCCTCGGATGCTGCCTGACCTGTTGTGCTTTTCTAGCACCACTCTAATTTTGGCTCTGAATCATGGCCACTCCTGAGGAAAGAGGACCTCCCTCCTCTGTAGCATACCCTCCGCTCAGATGACCTGATCCCTATTCACGCAGTTGAGACCTAATTTTGCCTTCTCAGCCATAGCTGGAATGAATCTCTGTAAACATACAGGTAACTCCAGACTTACCAGTGCTTGGCCAGGTGTGAGATGCTCTTCTAAAGGTTGCACTGTGCCGAGGTGCAGGTGTATCCTGGGATATCCCAACAATGGCAAGTACTGACCAACAATGAGTGGGCAAATTGAGCTAGCATTGAATGAAAGAGTCATCATAGCTAAACAGAGCTGAAAATGTGTTGCTGGAAAAGCGCAGCAGGTCAGGCAGCATCCAAGGAGCAGGAGAATCGATGTTTCGGGCATGAGCTCTTCTTCAGGAATCCTGATACTCCTTGGATGCTGCCTGACCTGCTGCGCTTTCCCAGCAACACATTTTCAGCTCTGATCTCCAGCATCTGCAGTCCTCACTTTCTCCTGCCATAGCGAAACAGGGTAAGTAGCTAATGAGGTGAATTTGGGATGATAGTGCAAGAAAACACACTAAGCACTATAGAGAGAAGCCCGCCATGGAACTCAATAAAAATTAAACTTTGCCAACATACAGTAAGATTTAGCACAATGTTTCAAGTTTCATTTTTCTTCAGAGCAGATAACCACTGTTTCTTCACACAATCCTCCAGATGCCTGATTGATTTCCCATTATTTCTGTATTTTGAGTAATTGTTAAGTGAAAACAGTGTACACAAGAAGTTAATGTGATGTTACTCTCCCAGAATTCAATAAAATTTGATAATACACAGCACCTTAATTAGTGCTTAAACTGCTTCTAACTGACCCTACTTTTTTTTCAGGCTTCTCCTGTAGGTACTGGAGATATATCTCTCCCTGGTTCCTTAGAGCAGACCCAGCCCCAGTTTATCTCTAGGTTTCTAGAAGGTCAGTCTGGAGTGGCAATCAAGCATGTCTCTTGTGGAGACCTTTTTACAGCATGTCTTACAGGTAGGATAATGCAGGTGACTAAAATACTTGTTTTGCACTAAAAAGATTTAATAATTTGGGCTTACTTCAGTGCAGTACTTAAGGAGTACTGCATTACTGGTAGCACTGTCTCTATGAGACATTGAACCGAGATCTATCTGTCAGCTCAAATAGATGTAAAATAATCCACAGTGCCAATTTGAAGAAGAGCAAGGGGTTTATTCCTGGTGTCCTGTCCAATATTTATATTTCATTGAGCATCATAATGGTGGATTATCTGATCATTTTCACATTGCTATCTGTGGGAATTTGCCATCACAAATTGGCTGTTGCATTTCATATAATAGGATCAACACTTCTAAAGTGCTTCATGTAAAGTGGTCCAGTGGTGATGAAATGTTATATAACTGCAAGCCTTTCTTTCCTTTCTGTTCAAGTAGTTTCAAACAGTCATTCTGCTATAACGCGCGTTTCATTAATGCAAATTCGCTTTAACACGATTGATGAATTGGAGACACTGTTTCTGAAGCGCAAACTTTTAAAGCGTGTATTGGTTATAATGCGATTCCAGCCCCATTAGTTTAAACGGTGCTGCTATTATGTGATTTTCTTACAACGTGGGATTACATGAGAACAGTACTACCGTGTTATAGTAGAACCAACTGTATAGCACAATCTAGACACAGTGCAGGTTATTGTTGCCGCAGTAGTTTTTATTCATTTGTTTTACTCTGCATTTCAATAATAGAGAAATCACTGTTGCCTTGCACAAATTGAAGTTCCGCTCGAATAGTACCTGTTTTGAAACTGCAACTTTTCAAATTCTGAAAATATTGCCACCAAATTGGTGGAAATCCAATTTGCTTAATCAAGCTTAATATTGTACTAAAACCTCCTGTTGACTCAGATTAGAATATCACAACTCTAGGTATATTTTGTTCCTAGATCTGAGTTCAGTTTCTTCACCATGGATGAGATGGCAGTGGGAAGCTGGCAGTTGGCCTTGGAATTTAGAATAGCCTGGGTTGCAATTTCTCCTGTTCAGTTATTCCTATGAGAGATACAGAAATGCAGCATATAGCAAGATGAAATCTGTGGCCAAAGCTTGTATTTTCTTGAGCCAGACCCCAACTGAGAAAATAAATACTTAATACTTCTAATTGTCAAGGAAACTAAGAGTGAAACTGAGATTGGAAACTAACTTCTGGTTGAACTATATAAGATAAGACAGAGCCATTAGAGTTCAGAGGGTAAAGATATGCAGTTCAGACGACTTGAAGAAAATGAAGATTATATCCAGAAGAAGAGAATAGGCAATATATAGTTGCTTCAGCTGTTTCTAATGCTTGAAAATAATGTTGATGGACTCGTAAAATCCAAACCAATATAAGATAGTCATTTGAACTTGAACTATGGCATATTTGTATGTGCTGGAAGCTACATGTATTAATACACAGAACATGTACACATGCTTGCCTGTTTCAATACAACAAAATAAGTGACAGCAAAAATGGTTCATTTCTCAGGCCAATGTCTTGGCTAATCAGAGTCAACCTTCCTGGTTTAATATCTAAATAAAGTTTGGCAGTTAACTGTTAGTCATTATGTAACTGGTGCATCTCTGTGTCAATGCCTCTATCAGTCAGAATCTGATTGTCAACCACTCTTGCATAGTATAAATTTTTTTTCTCCTTACTTTAGTTTTTCTTGTAAATTGTCTTGATCAGAGCAAAAAAGCTTAGACAAAATGTGTATTTTTTCAGCAGTATGGTGTTAAATATGTAGAAGATGACTTTCCTGTTTAGGTCATTTTTAATGTTTAATCTGTGTTTTACACATTTGCACAATTAATTCTTTTTCAGATAGAGGGATAATAATGTCATTTGGAAATGGTAGCAGCGGTTGTTTAGGTCACGGCACTTTCAATGATGTCACACAGGTAAGTTGAATTTTCTTCCACACCTCTTTTCATTTATGCTTATAGCTTTTGTTTCCTTGCTATATCTCCCTTTTTCCTTTCCTGAATATCTGAGTTTTTGCTGTGCTGTAGCTCTGTTGATGAAGTTGCCATTTAGCACTCAGACTTAGTCATGAAGCTGCCTTACAGAACAGCCTATCCATACTCTATGCCATTATTCCACATAGGCAGCTACACCTTTAGCTGCCTAAGCTGTAATTTTTTGGATTTATTTCTGTAAACCTTTCTTTACCATTTATTTCTGTAAGAATTGAAACCTATCTCTTTAACCATGTTTTACGTGGTTCTAGCAAGCAGTGCATAAGTTGTGCATAATTGCAATTGTCATTATGGATTACACTCAAATGCAGACACTTACATAAGAGACCAATGGATACCTACTACCTGTGGAATTATATCCAGACTTCCAGTTATTGTCTGTTCAGGAAAAGGAGTGAGGAGAAATAATGACAACAAGTGACAAACTAATATACTTTAAAGAAACAGTTTCTTGCATTGACTATAGCAGCACTTTTGATGGTTTCTGCAAAAGAAAAGTTCTTCTTGGAGAGGCCAAACAAGCATATCTAGTTTGTTCAAAAATCAGTAGAACATTGCATTTTGCACTTAATGTGTTGAGGTATTTTTGTTTCTGTATCCATCCCCACAGCCCAAAATTGTTGAGGCACTGCTCGGATATGAGATTGCCCAGGTTTCATGTGGGGCATCACATGTTTTGGCAGCAACCAATGACCGTGAAGTGTTCTCTTGGGGAAGAGGAGACAATGGTGAGAATTTTTTGTATTTGAAATATAAAACTTCTATAAAAACCTGTATAATGTTCAATCACTTTCTCTTAGATTTAACACAATTTTCTGAAAGTTTGCTGGTAAATGAAGGTCCCTTTTCAGCAATTGCCCAACTAATCCAACATTGACCTTGACAGAATTTCAGTCTTGCAGCATTTGATGTGGTCAGATAGACCATGCATTGTTCCTTTGCCTTTGAGCCAAGAAATCTACTTGACATGACCATGTAATGCTACACATGGATGAATTTTTATGACCCTTGTAGTTATGCTTTTTTCTTGACATGATGGAATGCTAAATTGTGGACTTCAATGAGATTTGTTTGCAAGCTTGCAAGCTTGGCAGGTTACAACCTGAACTATCTTAGTCTCAATTTGAATGGAGCAAAAATAGAATAGAATAGAATAGAATACCTACAGTGTGGAAACTGGCCATTTAGCCCAAAAAACCTACACCTACCCTCTGAAGAGTGTCCCACCCAGACCCATCCCTCTATATTTCCCAAGGCTAATGCACTTAATCTACACATTCCCTATACATTATGGGCAATTTAGCATGACCAATCCATCTAATTTGCACATCTTTGGACTGTGGGAGGAAACCAAAGCACCCGGTGGAACCCACGCAGACACTGGGAGAGTGTGCAAACTCCACACAGACAGTCGCCCGAGGCTGGAATTGAACCTGGGTCCCTGGCGCTGTGAGGCAGCAGTGCTAACCACTGAGCCACCTCGCTTAAATTTTTAGACATGTAAATGAATTGTTTTAAAAGTTCTGAAGAGTTTTTAATTATTTAATTGTGAGCTTTGTTGAAGTAACAACATTCTTCTCACTGGGGGAAATTCTAAGCATAACATCACAATGAATGCATATATCAATCTGTTTAATGTAAAATGGAATTGCATCATATTAAGTGAATTAATAATGATTATTGGTGCAAATTAACCATGGATGAAAATATTTAAAAGATATACTTCCAGATGACTTATCTATTATTGATCTGTATTTTAATGCTGTCTTTAATTTAATGTAAATTATCAAAATTGTTTTGCATTTTTAGATTAAAGAATATTATATGTAAATACATTTTAGTCCCTGTAATGCATTAGGTCCTTTTAGCTAAGGTATAATATATTTGCTGTAGAAAGGATACATCAGAGGTTTACCAGATTGATTCTTGGGGTGGCTGGTCTGTTTTAGGAGCACACTGGGCCTGTATTTTCAGGAGGTTAGAAGAATGATAGGTGATCTAACTGAAAGTTACAAAGTTCTGCAAAGGGTAGAATGAATGGAAAACAGTGATGTGGTAGTTTAGAATAACAGAGCAGGCTTGATAGGGACTGAATGGCTTACTTCTCTCCTTTGTTTCTATGTCTTTTTAACCAATTTGTAACTGTTCCACAGTTGACTTCTGCAATTCAGTTCTAATCCTGCAGTTTGTCACTTCCGACTCTGCTTTCAAAAACCTTCTAAACATCCTCCTCTTTAACAAGTCTTTCTCACTTCCCTTAACAGTTCCAGTTTTTGTTGTTGCCTCCTGCTTGGTGAGCATCACTTCTGCCTCAAGCTTTTAAGCATCCTTCCTTCCAAAATTTAAGCTTCTGTTAGCAAATGAAGCTGGTGTGGAGTTGTCTTTAGAATAAAATTGTGGTGTAAAACCTAAAGGCCTGTTAACACTGATGTGAATCTAGCATTAAATTGCAACGCACTACAAGTTTTTCTACTTGTGGTTTAGTTGATAGTTGCTTTTACATTGGCATTTGTTTAGCTTGCATTGTGGAAAATTGAGCATATGTGTACTGACCCTTTCTATTTATACATTGATCATTGGCTTCCTTATTCCTGCTGATACAATCTTTAATTCTGCTGTCAGATGAGGTAGGCCAGTTTCAGTAGCATGCACACACTGGGTCAGCACACAAACATCGGAGGTGCCCTAATTTCTGAATGCACAAGGGCTAATGTAAGTGTGTCAAACAGTAAACAGGCAGGCAAAAGTATTCTGTTAGACTTGTACTTGCCATGTACTGAAGGTATGGTCAGGGTACTGTGAGCAGTGCTGTCACCCTGTTACTGACTCTCCATCTGTCACTAAGGACAGAATTATATGTACTTGTACACACTGTTTTTAGCAAATAACAATGCCCATTTGTGACTGCATAGTAGATGAACTACGTTCCTAAAGCAGAAAGCCATTACCACGCCATTGTCACTACACAATGTCATAATGCATTCCCACAGCTCACCTTTAAAGAAGACACCTGTTGGGATATTTGAATGCAGTTAGAATCATAATGTGGTACAGCACGGAAGATGGCCATTTAGCCCACTGTACTCTTGCCAGTTCTTTGAAGGAGCAACCCATTAGTTCCATTCCCTAGCTCTTTCTTCAGCCCTGCAAATGCTTCCTTTTAATGTTATATGCACTTCATTTTTGTAAGTTATTATTTAACCTTTCCATCACACTCTCAGGTAGTGTATTGTCCATGATAAAAACTTTGAGTTTTATTTTTGAATAATCTCCTCCGGCTTTGTTTTACCAGTTAACCTAAAGCATTTTCTTTGGTTCCTGATACTTCCAGATTGGAAACAATGATTAAGCACACAAGAGTCAAGAGTGGGATTTTCTGTTCTGCTGTGGAGTTTAGGTTTCACGAGCTGGGGGTTTTTGAGCTCAGAGTGCCACTTGTGTTTCAAAAATGAAATGAATTATAACATTTTTGAAAAATTATTCATGTAATGGCCTACCCTCAGTTGGTAAAATGAGCTTCCCACTATGAAAATGTGCCTGCATATTAAGGAATTCCCAACTTCTCTCCTTGGTACTTACTGAACAGGCTGATACCAGTCAGGCCAGCATTAGCAGTGCTACTTTTGATTTCACCATTCTGTGATGAAGGAGGAAAAATACTAGCTAGGTTCTGACTGCTGTTTGCTTTCTAGTGCTGCGTAATATGTACAGAGGAACCATGATTATCCGGCATTTGATTATCCGAATTTCAGATTATCTGGTAAGATCGGAAGGTCCCGATGCTCGGCTAAACTATGTTATCTGGCATTCGATTATCTGACATTTGATTAACTGAATGAAATACTCCCCGCCCGAGTCCTTTGGATAATCAAGGTTCCTCTGTATGTACAAGAGGTTATGAGGCAAAGTTCCTCTTCAGAACCAAATAATTCCTGTTAGGTTCACAACTGAAAACTGCATGCACATGAGTTGCTGAAGGAACACAGTATGGATAAGAATTTCAAGAAATGAAGAGTGGTGGAAGTAGGCAGATAAATGGTGACTGACTGAATTGACACAGCAAGGTTTTGAAGGCATGGCACACGTGCAGAATAAGGGATGAAAACTAAGTGTAGGCAGTACCCCTTTCCCCTCAGACAAGTTCCAAGTTTTCTTCCCTACTGTTGCCACATCGGAGACTTTAACAATGTTCTGCTGTTGTTTTAAGCTAGAATGACTGATCATTATTATATAGTTGATAACTATTGATGATAAAATGTCTGATTTGATAGTTACGTTTAATATTCTGATCATTTACCACAATACGAATTCAGTGTGGGTAATTGCTTTCACCTTGAAAAGAATGTTCTAAGTTCATCTGGCTGGGAATGAGATGTTTGTACTGGAGGCTTTCCTCTTGTTGCTCACTTGCAATGTGAGGCCTGCATAAATTATGCTTTCTACTGAGACCAAGCTGCAGTCTAGGAAATGTGCTGTTTTCTGTTCTGAAGAGCTATACTGCCAAACTCCTTTCCTCTCCCAACATCACAGTTTAAATAGTTATTAATCTCATTGCAGCTTGTTGATCTTGCTGTGCTTAGAAAAGCTTCAACATTGCTTGTTTATTTGGTGTTTGGTACCTTTCAGAGTAATGCATCGTATGATAGCACTTTCAGTCATTTGACATTCATCACAAGGGGCAACATAAATGCAGTAATTTAATCACTGATGGCCTTGAAATAGTAATTCTGTTAAATTAATGTTGATCCTTTTTATTTTACAATTCTGTCTCATACTGACAGCAAAGTACTGAGAAAATGATTTTGTTATATGCGTGATATCGGCCATTAAACACATGCTTGGAAGAGAGGAAAAACCAAAGAGATAATCTTGACCAAATGTGACTACTTTGCATTGTTGGTAGATTTAAAGAAACATTGGATGCATAAGTCTGTCTTCACTCCATATTGCTCACCTTTTCTTTCCTGTAAACATCATATTCTTATACTCTTGAAGAACATGCAGCTGTTTTACTATTTTTGTGCATTTCAGATGTCATTTGTCTCCTGTTCATTGCCAACAATCATGGTTGTTTCATACCCTTTTTCAGAAGCTACAATTAACCTCAATTGATTGTATCAGCACAGATGGGGGGGTGAGATTCAAATATATATAAAATCCCTTGGTAGTTAACTGGTTTGACTGCTTGAAAATGTGAATTATTGATCAAACTAAAAACATAATTAAGTCTGTTGACTTGTCTATTATTTGATTCATATTTGTATTGTTTTGATTCATAAGTTATCTTTTAAAATGCCAATACGTTTACCTGGTCAACAAAACAAATTAATGCAAAAAATGGTTAAATGGTTTATACCTTTCAGTTCTTTTAAGAGTCTTTGATATAAAAAACTTTTTCAGCTGTTTGTTTCAAGTTATAAAGTGAATTATTAAGAAACTTGAGAAATAATAGGGGCTAAGTCGGAGATTTAAGTGTCTTAGAGCATCAATATACGGGATGCTTATGAATTTAATTTCTTACACAATTCGCTCTTGATTTTCTTTTCTGATTTCAATGCAGGTCGGCTTGGCTTGGAATCTCAGGAGTCACACAATTCTCCTCAGCAAGTGTGTGTACCTGCAGAACATGAAGCCCAGAAAATTTTATGTGGAATTGACTGTTCAATGATTCTCACAACACAAAATCACATTTTGGCTTGTGGGAGTAACAGGTAACAGGGCCTTTAGAATTAAAAAACTTCAACAATGCCTCCCAAAAAATTTCAGTTGACTATAATATGAGTTAACTTGTTTTGAGAAGAGTTATGTTAGTACCTGTTGTCACTTCTGAGAGGTATCTGTTTTCATTTACATATGAGCATCAGAGCAGAAATAGGCCACTTAGGCAGCCATTCAGCAGCCCCATGGTTGATCTGGATACTCCGAATTCCTGTCTACCCTGATAACCTTTCATGCGCTTGCTTATCAAGAATTTGCCTTAAAAGTATTCAAAGACTTCTGTTACCTTTTGGGGAAGACTTCTAAAGACAAATATCTCCTCATTTGTCTTAAATGGGATGTCCCTTTTTTTTAAATAATGTGAATAGTTGTACATTTTCTCAGAGGAGCAAGCATTCTTTCCACATCTACCCTTTTGAGATCTTCAGGATCTTTATATGTTTAAAGCAAGTCACCTCTTACTTTTTTGAACTCGGGCAAATAAAAGCCTAACTTATCTAACCATTCCTTCGAAAACAAATTGCCCTTCCAAGTATTAGTTTGGTAAACTTTCACTGAACTCCTTCCAATGCATTTACACCCTTTCTTAAATAAGTAGACCCATACTATATGCAGTACTCCAAATATGGTTTCATCGATGCACTGTACGACTGAAGCATAACCTCCCTGTTTTGTTTTCAATTCATCTTGCAATGAGTGATAATATTCTATTGTCTTTATTAAATATTTGCCATACCTACAAAGTAACCTCATTGTCATTTATGCGTTAGGACACTGCAAGCCAGATGAATGGAGATTGTTTAGTAGCTTGTTCTAGAAATTGTTAAACACATTGATAGGTTTCAGGTATATCAAATAAGTATGTGATTGAATCAAATAATATGGTAACCCTCAATATCAACCTTGGTTCTTTGTAGTTGACCAGCATCTGTCAATGGGTGAAGCTCCTTTCTGCAGAGCATGCCTGTTCCTTCAGTCAGAAGTATGCGTATCAGTGATAAAGCATAAAATACGTTTCTATATTGATTTGTTTTTATTATTATACATAACTATCATTGTTTTAAATATGTGTTCCAGATTTAACAAACTTGGTTTGGATAAATTAACTGCAGCTGAGGATTCTCATGCCTCTAATCAAGTTGAAGAAGTTCATGTTTTCACTCCTGTGCAATCATTCCCCCTTAATGAAGGGAATATTGTGCATGTGGATGTAGGAACAGCACACTCTGCAGCAATTACAGGTGAGAGACACTATTTGAAAACCAGTTGGCTCCTTTGACTCCACAGTTTTGAGCTCATTAATCTAGACCAAAACTCCAATGCTATTATGAGAGAGTATTGCATTACTGGAGGTACCATGCAAGTTTTAGATCAAGCATTAAACCAAGGTGCTGTCTGATCTTTCACATGAATGGAGAAGATACCATGGGACCATTTTATAAAAGAGGAGGAATATTATTCCTTGTGTATGGCAACGTTTGCTCCTCAATCAACATCAAATAAACAAAATATCTGGTCATTATCATAATACTGTGGGATCTTCCTGCACACAAATTGGCCATTGTACATTTTACATTACAAGATGAATATACTTCAAAAGTGCTTCACTGGCTTTAAAGCACTATGGGATCTATTGAGGTGGTAGAAGGCTACATATGAAAATGTTTCATTTATTATGTTTTATTTGGATAAGTTGGTGGATGGGAATAGGTAAAAACAATGACTGCAGATGCTGGATGTGAATGTACAGAAGACATAAATTTTGAGACCAAAATTGATGTCTTCTGTTGAGTTACCATAGCTAGATTTCACTGTTATTGGCAAAGGGATAGTGAAACCACTGACCTTGAAAAAAGTTACATATCAAGATCTAGCGATCTGTTTCTGGCATGGATTACCCTTTTTCTGAGTTCTATTTGAATGTGGTGCCAAATCAAGGGACCTCCAAGCATCAGTAACGCAATCAAGCAAGGTCAGCATTTTCATTTTTAATTAAAGCTTTAGAGAGCAAAGTAAATAATGGTTAAAATAGGACTTACATGCAGCATTAAGGAAGAAACTGCAACAGTGTAGCATTTTTCTGAAACCTTGTTTATTTCAAAAGTGTGATTTTTAAAAAATATAAAATGAAGAGATTTTAAATTTCACAAATATCAATTAGTTTTTCAGGACCAGTGAGAGTGCTCAGCGTGAACTTCGTATACCATTAAAACACAAGTTACACCTTGTTCAACAAGGTATAAATTTATCCAGGTCTTTGATCACAAATCTGGGAGAATGAAAGGTAAAGTTCTCAGCAGTACCTTATGGGAGATTTCTGCATTTAGCTATGGATATGTGGGCTTCAGATGATTAATGACAGAGAATACTTTTGTCATCCTTACTATTTCAAGATTTGTTAGTTTTGTATCCATCTCGTTAATACACCTGGGATCCCATGAGATACCTTATTAAATGCCTTACTAAAGTCCCCTATGTTGGCAGCATTCACTGCCTTTCCCTCATTAATCATTCTTGTCACCTCCTCAAAAAAAACTCAATCAATTTGGGAAGACATGACCTTCCCTGCACAAACCCATGCTGCCTACCATGATCAAATCCATTCACTTCCAAATGTAAATAAATTCTGTCTCTCAGTTTCTTCTCCCTATCACTGACTTGCGGCTCATCGGCCTGTAATTTTGTGGATTATCTTATTTTCCCTTCTTAAACAAAGGAACAACATTGGCTACTTTCCAGTCCTCTGGAACCTGGCCTGAGACCAAAGATAACGCAAAGTTATCTGTTAAGACCCTTGCTATTTTCACACTTGCTTCCCATTCTATCCTGGGATGGATCCCATCTGGCTCAATGGACTTCTCGACCTTAATCCAATTCAAGACATCCAACACTTCCTCCTTCATTACATTGATTTTCCCGAGAGAGTCACACACCTTTCCGTAGTCTCAACATCCTGCATCCCCGTATCTTTTGTGAATACCGATGTAAAGTACTCATGAAGGATGTCACCCATTTCCTCTGGCTCCACACATAGCTGCCCTCCTTTATCCTTGAGTGGGCCTACTATTTCCCTAGCTACCCTCTTCCTCCTAATATATAAACAAAATGCTCTCGGATTCTCCTTAACTCTGTTGGCCAAGGACGTTTCATGGCCCCTTTTAGCCCCCAACTCCCCATTTGAGCTCCTTCCTACTTTATGTTCTTCAAGGATTTTGTCAGTTTTTGGATGCTTAGACCTTAGGCATGCTTCTTTTTTTTTTGACTAATTTCCACTGTCATCCAAAGTTCCTGAATGCTTCCATTCCTGTCCTTCATTTTATAGGAACATGCCTGTCCTACACTATAATCAGCTGGTCTTTACAAGACTCCCACGTGTTAGATGTGGATTTACCCTTAAGCAGCTGCTCCCAATCTGCGTCCTTCAATTCAGTTATTGTTGCTATTTCTCCAATTTAACATCTTAATCCAAGGTCCACTCTTGTCCTTATCCATAAGTATCTGAAAATGTACGGAATTATGGTCACTACTTCCAAAATGCGACCCTGCTAAACTTTGATCACTTAGCCAGGCTCATTTCCCAATACCAAGTCCAGTATGGCCTCCTCCCTCATTGGACTATCTACGTACTGTTTCAAAAATCCCTCCTGGACACAACTAACAAATTGCTTGCCATCCACACTCCTGGCAGTAAGGGAGTCCCAGTCAATATGTAAGAAGTTAAAATCACCCACCACAACAACCCTGCTACTTTCACATCTTTACAGAATCTGACTACATATCTCCTCTTCTATCTCCCACTGGCAGCTGGGAGGTCTGTAATACCATCCCAGCATTGTGATTGCACCATTCCTATTCTTGAGCTCTACCCATAATGTCTTGCTACAAGATCCCTCCAGGGTATCCTCCCTCATCACAGCTGTGATATGCTGCCTAACCAATAATGTAAACCACCCCCCCACCCTGCTTTCTCCTCTAAATCATCTAAAACAGCAATATCCCTGAACGTTAAGCTGCCATCCTGTTCCTCTTTCAACCATGTCTCTGTGATAGCAACAACATCACAACTGCATACATTCATCCTGGCTCTAAATTAATCCATTTTAACTGTTATACTTCTTGCATTGAAGCAAATACAGTCCAAGCTTCCAGTTCCACAGAGCTCAGCAACCTTTCCCTGATTGCTCTTCCTTTTAGCTATATTTACCTTAGTTTCAAGCTTTTCCCAGGTCTTTATAATTATTGACAGGCAAATCAACATAATGAAGGAGGAAGTGTTGGGTGTCTTGAAATGCATTAAGGTAGAGAAGTCCATTGAGCCAGATGGGATCCATCCCAGGATAGTATGTGAGGCAAGTGAGGAAATAACAAGGGCCTTAACAGATAGTTTTGTGTCATCTTTGGTATTGTTCCCAACTCCTGCCACACTAGTTTAGACCCTCCTGACTGGCACTATCAGACCTCCCTGCGAAGATATTCCCTTTATTCAAACAAGAATTTTTGACGGTATTCGGCAAGAACTTTCAAAAGCTGATTGTGGGCAGAAGTGCACAGGTAAAGGGACAGCTGGAAAATGGGAAGCCTTCAGAAATGAGATAACGAGAGTCCAGAGAAAGTATATTCCAGTTAGGGTGAAAGGAAAGGCTGATAGATATAGGGAATGCTGGATGACTAAAGAAATTGAGGGTTTGGTTAAGAAAAAGAAGGAAGCATAGGTCAGGTATAGACAGGATAGATCGAGTGAATCCTTAGAGTATAAAGGCGGTAGGAGTATATTTAAGAGGGAAATCAGGAGGGCAAAAAGGGGACATGAGATAGCTTTGGCAAATTGAGGTAAGGAGAATCCAAAAGGTTTTTACAAATACATTAAGGACAAAAGGATAACTAGGGAGAGAATAGGGCCCCTCAACGATCAGCATGGCGACCTTTGTGTGTTGGTGCAGGAAATGGGGGAGATACTAAACAAGTATTTTGCATCAGTGTTTACTGTGGAAAAGAACATGGAAGATATAGAATGTAGGGAAATAGATGGTGACATCTTGAAAAATATCCATATTACAGAGGACGAAGTGCAAATAGATACTTGCCACAAAACTCACTCACTGTCTGTTCTTCTGACCATGATCTTTTGTGTTTTTCCTATCCCTTTACTCCATGTGCATATGCAATTGTCTAGCCCACACCTTCTGGAATTCACTCTGAAATTTCTCTCCTGTCTTACTTATAGTAAAACCCTTCTTAAAACCTACCTAATTACCCAAATATTTGGTATTGCTACTTAATATCAGCTTGTTCGACTCAATATCCACTGAGTGCACTATCCGGGGATAGCTTGCTATGTTAAAGGCAATATACATGCAAGTTGTTGTTCTAATACTGGAATACTGAAGTTTTTCTTCTGACATTCGTTATCACAGTTGTTATTTTACAAACATATTAAAAAGACAAGAAGGTGTACCAGGCCCATCAATACTTGTCAATGTTTAGTTGAATAGTGTGATAATACAGCTCGGTGCACTTTGTACCCAAACATCAGTAATGTTAAATTTCGGGCAAGGATAAAGGCATGGGAAACCACTTCATTTAATATAATCAAACTAAGCCACAAATAGTTAACCATAATTCATAACTGGCTCTAATTAAGTTGCACATCCTGCTTTCCTTTGGTCGTCTACCGCTGCCCACCTCCAAAACATCACCCCACTACTTTCAGTATCCTTGGGAGCAGAGGACTGAACAGGATTGATAAAGATTACTTCCATCATTTCCAAACTCAAAATTCAGGAAATTTTGCAGCAGCAGTAGGAGTGGTGAAAGCGAGGACTAGGGGGCTCCTGGGAAGGTAAATTTCCCATTTAAATACTTACCTCTTGGAATCAGCAGCCTCTATTTTGCAGCAGTGAGAGCGAGGAACTGAGTGGGGACGGTGAAATTATGGTCTGGGAAGGTGAGTGAACTGATATATTTGGACAGTGGCTAAACCAGAGACACTACTCGTGCAGTGTCTCCCACCTGCCGGCCTAGATACCCTACAGTGTGGAAACAGGCCCTTTGGCCCAACAAATCCACACTGACCCTCCAAAGAGTAACCCATCCAGGCCCATTTCCCTCTAACTAATGCACCTAACATTGGGCAATTTAGCATGGCCAATTCACCTAACCTGCATATGTTTGGCCTGTGGGAGGAAACCGGAGCACCCAGAGGAAACCCACGGAGACACTGGGAGAATGTGCAAACTCCACGCAGACAGTAGCTCAAGACAGGAATTGAACCTGGGTCCCTGGTGCTGTGAGGCAGCAGTGCTAACCACTGAGCCACCATGCTGCCCTCCCCTAACCAAAAAAAAGACTCTTTGGTGTGTTGATAATGTAATATTTTTCTTTTTCTTTTTTATCGTGTGCTGGTACATAGTGTGATTGGTAAATTTTTTTTCATTTCATTTATCTATTATTTGATATTACAGTTGGACTAAGTTAAACTTAAGAGTAAAAATGGCAGGAGATTCCAGACCCGTGTTATGCTCCTCTTACTCAGTGTGGGAGCTCAGGGGCATGGCTGGTGCCCCTACTCCTTAATGTGCAGGAAGTATGTCCATCTGCAGCTCTTGTTAGACTGCCTAAAGGCTTTGGAGCTGTGATTAGACTTACTTTGGGGCATCTGCAATGCTGAGGAGGTCGTGGATAGCATGTTTAGCGAATTGGTCACACCGCAGATTAGGATTGCTGAGGGAGAAAGGGAATGGGTGACCCAAAGGCAGTGAAAGAGCAGGAAGGCAGTGCAGGTGTCCCCTACGGTCATCTCCCTCCAAAACAGGCTTACCATTTTGGATATTGTTGATGGAGATGGCTCACCAGGGGAAGGTAGTAGTAGCCAGGTTCTGGCTGACTCTGCGTACAGAAAGGCAGGAAAAAGAGTGGAAGGGCTATAGTCATAGGGGATTCAATTGTAAGGAGAGTAGATAGGCAGTTCTGTGGTTGAAAATGAGACTCCTGAATGGTTTGTTGCCTCCCAGGTGCACTGGGGTCAAGGATGCCTCAGATCGGCTGTAGGAGATTGTGAAGGGGGAGGGTGAATAGCAAGCTGTTGTGGTGCATATAGGCACCAGTGATATAGGTAATAAACGGGATGAAGTCCTACAAGCAGAATTTAGGGAGTTAGGAGCCAAGTTAAATAGTAGGATCTCAGGATCGCTACCAGAGCCAGGTGTTAGTCAGAGTAGAAATGAAAGAATAGGCAGGATGAATGCGTGGCTTAAGAGATGGTGCAGGAGGGAAGGTTCAGATTTTTGGGATATTGGTACTGGTTCTGGGGGAAGTGGGACTATTACAAATCTGACGGTCTACACCGAGGCAGGACTGGAACCAATGCCCTAGGGGGTGCTTTTGCTAACGCTGTTGGGGAGGGTTTAACCTAATGTGGCAGGGGGATGGGAACCAAATGAGGTTAGTGGACAGTAAGGAGGTAGTAACTGAACCCCGTAAAGAACTAGATAATTAAGTCAGTGTGACTAAAGGGAAGAGTAGGCAGGGAACAGATGATGAAAGGGACAGGTGGTCTGAGGTGCATTCATTTTAATGTGAGAAGTGTAGTAGGTATGGCAGATAAACTTAGGGCTTGGACTAGTACCTGGGAGTATGATGTTATTGCTATTACTGAGACTTGGTTGAGGGAAGAGCAAGATTGGCCACTAAATATCCCAGGATATTGATGCTTCAGGTGGGATAGAGAGGGGGATAAAAGGGGTGAAGGAGTTGCATTATTGGTCAGAGAGGATATCATAACTGTGCTGAAGGAGTGCACTATGGGCAGTGAGGCAATATGGGTAGAGCTCAGAAATAGGAAGGGTGTGGTAACAATGTTGGGGCTGTACTGCAGGCTTCCCAACAACGATTATGCGATAGAGATACAAATATGTAGACAGATAATAGGAGCAACAGGGCACTGGTGATCGGAGATTTTAATTTTCTCAACATTGACTGGGATTCACTTAGTGTTAGAGGTTTAGATGGAGCAGAATTTGTAAGGAGCATCCAGAAGGATTTTATAGAGCAGTATGTAAGTAGTCCAACTCGGGAAGGGGCCATTACTGGATGTGGTGTTGGGGAATGAGCCCGGCCAGGTGGTTGAAGTTTCACTAGGGGATTACTTTGAGAATAGTGATCACAATTCCATAGGTTTTAGAATACTCATGGATAAAGATGAGAGTGGTCCTAAAGGAAAAGTGTTAAATTGGGGGAAGGCCACCTATAGCAAAATTTGGCAGGAACTGGGGAACATGGATTGGGAGTAGCTGTTTGAGGGTAAATCCACATTTGATATGTCAGAGGCTTTTAAAGAGAGGTTGATTAGAGTGCAGGACAGCTGAAACTTTATTGCTGGAACAGCACAGCAGGTCAGACAGCATCTAGGGAAAAGGAAATTCGACGTTTCGGGCACATGCCCTTCCTCAGGAATGAGCAGAGAGTGTTCAGCAGGAGAAGATAAAAGGTAGGGAGGAGGGACTTGGAGGAGGGGCGTTGGAAATGTGATAGGTGGAAAGAGGTCAAGGTGAGGGTGATAGGTCGGAGTAGGGTGGAGGCGGAGAGGTCAAGAAGAAGACTGCAGGTCAGGAAGGCGGTGCCGGGCTGGAGGGATTCGGCTGAGACAAGTTGGGGGGAGGGGGGATGAAGAAACTGGTGAAGTCCAAGTTCATCCCCTGTGGTTGGAGGGTTCCCAGTCGGAAGATAAGACGCTCCTCCTCCGACCGTCGCGTTGTTGTGGTTTGGCGGTGGATGAGTCCAATGACCTGCATATCCTCGGTGAAGTGGGAGGGGGAGTTGAAATGCTGTGCTACAGGGTGATTGGGTTGGTTCGTCCGGGTGGCCCAGAGGTGCTCTCTGAATCGCTCTGCAAGTAGGCGGCCTGTCTCCCCAATATAGAGGAGGCCACACCGGCTGCAGCGGATGCAGTAGATAATGTGGGTGGAGGTGCAGGTGAATCTGTGGAGGATATGGAAGTTTCCTTTGGGGCCTTGGAGAGAAGTGAGGGGGGAGGTGTGGGCGCAAGTGTTGCACCTCCTGCGGTTGCAAGGGAAGGTGCCGGGAGTGGAGGTTGGGTTGGTGGAGGGTATGGATCTGACAAGGGAGTCGCGGAGGGAGTGGTCTCTACGGAAAGCTGATAAAGGAGGGGAGGGAAATATATCCTTGGTGGGGGGGTCCGTTTGGAGGTGGCGGAAGTGACGGCGGATGATGCGTTGTACATGGAGATTGGTGGGGTGGTAGGTGAGGACCAGTGGGGTTCTGTCCTGGTGGCGGTTGGAGGGGCGAGGCTCAAGGGCGGAGGAACGGGAAGTGGAGGAGATGCGGTGGAGGGCATCGTCGATCACGTCGGGGGGGAAATTGCGGTCCTTGAAGAAGGAGGCCATCTGTGTTGTGCGTATTTTGAACTGGTCCTCCTGGGAGCAGATGCGGCGGAGACGAAGGAATTGGGAGAATGGGATGGCGTTTTTACAGGGGGCGGGGTGGGAGGAGGTGTAGTCCAGGTAGCTGTGGGAGTCGGTCGGTTTGTAGTAGATGTCCGTGTTGATTCGGTCAGCTGAAACTTTATTGCTGGAACAGCACAGCAGGTCAGACAGCATCTAGGGAAAAGGAGATTCGACGTTTCGGGCACATGCCCTTCCTCAGGAATGAGCAGAGAGTGTTCAGCAGGAGAAGATAAAAGGTAGGGAGGAGGGATTCAGCAGGAGAAGATAAAAGGTAGGGAGGAGGGATTCAGCAGGAGAAGATAAAAGGTAGGGAGGAGGGATTCAGCAGGAGAAGATAAAAGGTAGGGAGGAGGGATTCAGCAGGAGAAGATAAAAGGTAGGGAGGAGGGATTCAGCAGGAGAAGATAAAAGGTAGGGAGGAGGGATTCAGCAGGAGAAGATAAAAGGTAGGGAGGAGGGATTCAGCAGGAGAAGATAAAAGGTAGGGAGGAGGGATTTCAGCAGGAGAAGATAAAAGGTAGGGAGGAGGGATTTCAGCAGGAGAAGATAAAAGGTAGGGAGGAGGGATTTCAGCAGGAGAAGATAAAAGGTAGGGAGGAGGGATTTCAGCAGGAGAAGATAAAAGGTAGGGAGGAGGGATTTCAGCAGGAGAAGATAAAAGGTAGGGAGGAGGGATTTCAGCAGGAGAAGATAAAAGGTAGGGAGGAGGGATTTCAGCAGGAGAAGATAAAAGGTAGGGAGGAGGGATCTTGATCTCCAGCGTCTGCAGACCTCACTTTCTCCTAGAGTGCAGGACAGACATGTCTCTGTGAAAATGAGGGATAGAAATGGCAAGATTAGGGAACCATGGATGACAGGTGAAATTGAGAGACTAGCTAAGAGGAAAAAGGATGCTAGGCAATTAAAAACAGATGAAGCTTTGGAAGAATATCGGGAAGGTAGGACTAATCTGAAACAAGGAATTAAGACGGCTAAAAGGAGTCATGAGATATCTTTAGCCAACAGGATTAGGGAAAATCCCAAAGCCTTTTATTCGTATCTAAGGAGCAAGAGGGTAACTAAAGAGACAGTTGGCCCACTCGAGGTCAAAGGAGGAAAGTTATGTGTGGAGTCAGAGAAAATGGGTGAGATTCTTAATGAGTACTTTGGGATTGTATTCACCGAGGAGAGAGACATGATGGATATTGAGGTTAAGGATACATGTTTGATTACCCTAGCTCAAGTTGGCATAAGGAGGGAGGAAGTGTTCGATATTCTAAAAGGCATTAAAGTGGATAAGTCCCCAGGTCCAGATGGGATCTATCCCAGCTTACTGCGGGAAGTGAGAGAGGTAATAGCTGGGGCTATTAACAGATATCTTTGCAGCATCCTTGAGCAAGAGTGAGTTCTTGGACAAGTAAAGAATTGCAAATGTTGACCCCTTATTTAAGAAGGGTAATGGGGATAATCCAGATAGTTATAGACTGGTGAGCATGACGCGAGTGGTAGGGAAGCTGCTGGAGAAGATACTGAGAAATAGGATCTATTTACATTTGGAAGAAAATGGGCTTATCAGTGATAGGTCACATGGTTTTGTGCAGGGAAGGTCATGTCTTACCAACTTAATAGAATTCTTTGAGGAAGTGACAAAGTTGATTGATGAGGGAAGGACAATAGATGTCATATACATGGACTTCAGTAAGGTATTTGACAAGTTTCCCCATGATACACTGATGGAAAAAGTGAGTCTCATGGGGTCCAGGGTGTATTAGCTAGATGGATAGAGAATTGGCTGGGTAACAGGAGAGAGTAGTAGTGGAAGGGAGTTTCTCAAAATGGAGAACTGGACCATGGTGTTCCAGAGGGATCCATGCTGGGACCACTGTGGTTTGTGGTATGCATAAGTGATCTGGAGGAAGGTATAGTTGGTCTGATTAGCAAGTTTGCAGATGACACTAAGATTGATGGAGTAGCAGATAGTGAAGGGGACAGTCAGAGAATGCAGCAGAATATAGATAGATTGGAGAGTTGGGCAGAGAAATAGCAGATGGAGTTCAATCCGGGCAAATGCAAGGTGATGCATTTTGGAAGATCCAATTCTAGAGCAAACTATAGGGTAAATGGAAAAGCCCTAGGGAAAATTGATGTACAGAGAGATCTGGGCATACAGGTCCATTACACCCTGAGGGTGGCAACGCAGGTTGATAGAGCGTGCTTTCCTTCATTGGACGGGATATTGAGAACAAAATTTGGCATATTATGTCACAGTTGATTAGGACTTTGGTTCGGCCACATTTGGAAAAGTGCATACAGTTCTGGTTGCTACTTATACCATGTATTCAAAAAGAATGGGTACCCAATGAACACAGTCTACCGATTTCTCAGCAACAAACCCAAACAAGCAGACAAAACATGTCCAGAAACCCTAGCCACTCTCCCCTATGTCAAAAACATCTCGGAAATGACTGCCAGTCTACTCAGACTCTTGGCATCACGGTAGCCCACAAACCCAGCAACACACTAAAACAGCAGCTAATGAACTTGAAAGACCCCACACAGACAACAAGCAAAACTAATGTCATTTACTAAATACAGTGCAAGAACTGTAACAAACACCACATTGGATAAACAGGCAGAAAACTACCCACCAAGATACATGAACACAACTAGCCACAAAACGACATGACCTCTCTCACTAGTCTCCTTACATACAGATAAGGAAGGACACCACTCCAACTGGGACAACACATCCATCCTAGGACAAGCTAAACAGAGACATGCACGAGAATTCCTAGAAGCTTGGCATTCTAACCCGAACTCTATCAACAAACACATTGACTTAGACCCCATCTACTATCCCCTGAGAAAAAGAACCGGAAATGATGTCATCACAGGAAATGACATCATCAACCCAAAGAACCCCAAACAAATAAATAGAAAGTAGGAATTATCAACAGTGTTTCGCCTGGAGGCCCACTGAAGATGTTACCTAGTAGGGTGATGAAACGTTTGGAAATGAACCTTTCAGCTCAGTGAGCAAACCTACATCCAGAACCTCAACCAGAGCTACAAATCTTCTCAAAACTTGCTACCAGAAAGATGTTCACCAGGATGAAGGGCACTAGCTATGAAGAGAGGTTGAGTAGTTTAAGATTATTTCCATTTGAAAGTCAGAGGTTGAGGGGGGTCCTGATTGACTTCTACAAAGTCATGAGAGATTTGGACAGGGTAGATAGCAGGAAGCTTTTTTCCCCAGAGTGGGCGACTCAGTTACTAGGAGTCACAAGTTTGAGATGAGAGAGGAAAGGTTTAAGGGAAATATGCGTGGAAAGTTCTTTATGTAAAGGGTGGTGGGTGTCTGGAGTGCGTTTCCAGCGGAGGTGGTAGAGGTAGACATGATAGTGTAATTTAAGATGTACCTAGACAGATACATGAACGGGCAGAGGGATACAGATCTGTGGATAATAGACAGCAGGTTTATATAGAGGATTTCGATTTAAGCAGACTTGGAGGGCCGAAGGGCCTATTCCTGTGCTGTAATTTTCTTTGTTCCTAATGCCATGTTTTATCTGCAATAAGCCTTTGCAAGCCCTGTTTGCAAAAAAAAAAATTCATCACTTGCTAGATATTAATAACATCCACTTCTTCACCATTTTTCAAGAGGTAGCCTATTTTACACGTTAGCTACTGTATATGATAAAACTCAGCACCTTCCCTGAAACAAAATTGGAAAATTGTAACTCTAAGTCACTGTTTAATATTTTATATGGACAGAGATATTCGATGAAACATAATAATATACAAATCTTTTTGGTAGTTCTGAACAGAAAACAGAATGGTAAAGCTGCATTGTGATATTATTAAATGTATTAAAATTTCACCATACTAAAATGCATTAAAACTGCAATATGATGATATGCATTAACATTTGTATACAATCATATACACTGATTTAAAGCAGTTTTAGGAAGCTGGTAATACAAATAATCTAAAATGGCAATTCAGATAATTGCTGTGCACTGTAGTCATTAAATTTTAAATCTCAGTAAAATTATACACTTGAAGGTACCAACCACATTGTGCACTACACTGCTACTCTCATAGTATCCTCTTTAGCAAAAATCAATAACATTCAGTTTTGGCACTATATTAAGTGCTCCTCCTATTAGCTGAACCATGTAATAACATTATCTATTAGTTCTATTAAAAACAGAAGTGTATTAACCTTTTAGAACATTATCGAAGGGATTGCAATTGGCTTTATTGCCCTTTTGCTAACATACATAAAATCAGCTAAGTCTCCTATTCCTTTTTGCCATCCATCACTCCATTCTGGAAAGTATATGTATTTAAGCTTTGGTGACTAGATACTGCTTGACAGTACTTTATAATGTTATATTGTCCATCAACTGTCATTACCTGGTTTGAACACATGTTACTTTGTGAGGTATTTCAGGATTTCTTCCTCCTTCAGAATGATACTTTGTGGAATTGGGGTCAAAGAAACTTGCTGAAGGAGAGGAGAGGTTGGGTGGGTAAAAATGTGACTATTCTGTGGAAGACTAAATTTTGGGTGTTGAAGGAAAATGAATAATGCAGTGTGTGAACTCATGCAGAGATTCTGATCTGAAAATCATTTTTTTCATCAATGAACTGTCAACAAAAAAGCTTTACATACTTTTCTTGACTAACTTTTGCTTATAGTCTTTGCCTGTAACTTATTTATTGTTGTGAAAAACTCAAATGTTTATGTATTGCAAGTCAAATGTAGAGTTCAACATCACCTACTGAGTCCAAAAGACATTTGGATATTCTCCAAATGTTTCAGAAAGAGTTTTCATGAGACATTTCCTCTTCTTAAAACTTTCAGTGGCTATAACATGTTGAAGTGCTAATGTAAACTGAAAATACCTAGATAGTCATCAAGATTTTGCCTCGAATCCACAATATAAACACTGCTTAATTGCTTTCTCCTGTCCATCATATTCTTGATGTCACATGCTGTCTAATCCTGAATTCTGTTGTTGCACTTTCTAAAAAAAAAAGGCTGATATTTGCAATGCACAGAAACCACATTTACTAACTAACAGAACTAACAGGGCTGATATTCCCACAGTCAAAACCAGTGTCCTGATCTCCAGCAACTGACCTTAAAATGAGTAAAAACCAAATATTTACTTCATGTTAATTAAATTTTGGGTAGTCTTAAAGTGCAGGCACAGCTATAGTTTAGCTTTCGAACAGTGCATTATATTTTGCACAGTATAACATTTATCTCATTTGTCATCATCAGTTTTGTTTTAATTCATTCATCAGATGTGGCCATTGTGAGCATTTATTGCCCATCTCTAATGATGGTGATCTGCATTCTTGGACCTTGGAATGTTGAAATATGCCCAGTGCTGTGAGGAAGGGAATTCCAGCATTTTGATCCATTGGCTGACATGGCATGGCATTTATAATTCCAGTTAGGAGAGTATGTGGCTCAGAGCATAATTTGCAGGTTGTCATACCTCATGTATCTGTGACCTTGTCCTTCTAAGTGAAAGAAATCACGGCTTTGTGAAGTACTGGGAGAAAGTGAGGACTACAGATGCTGGAGATCAGGCCTTATTCCTGATGAAAGGCTTTTGTCTGAAACGTCGATTCTCCTCCTCGGATGCTGCCTGACCTGCTGTGCTTTTCCAGCACCACACTCTAAATTTGTAAAGTAAAGTCTGAGGACCCTGGATGAGTTCCAGTCATAGAGATATACAGCATGGAAACAGACCCTTTAGTCCAACTCATCCATGCCGATCAGATATCCTAAACTAATCTAATCCCTCTAAATCCTTCCTATTCATATACCCATCCTGCCCTGATATTTGTCATACCTTGATAATTTTCCACATTGTTGCTAGATGCCAGTGTTATGGCTGTATTAGAACAGAGTGGTTAGGGGCACGGCTAATTCTGGGGCGCATGTCTTCAGTTCTATTGCTGGAATGTCAGGATTGACAGAAAGAGGGATCTAGGTGTTCTGGTGCATGAATCTCAAAAAGTATGCTGGTACAGCCAGTATTTAAGAACGTTACTGTTTACTCTGAGTGAATACAGAACCGGGGGTATCGTTTAAAAATTGGGCTGTCAGCCTTTTAGGACAGCGATGTGGAGATTTCTTTATCTGAGGGTTGTGCAACTTTGGAACTCTGTGCTTTGGAAGGTGGTGGAGGTGAGACTGATGAATATTTTTTGAGGCAGAGGTAGATTGATTCTGTTGCCTAACAAGAATCGAAGGTTATTGAGGTAGATAGGTGTGCCCTTCAAAAAAAGAGAAAGATCAGCCTTGACCTTATTAAATGGTGAAAGTGAGGACTGTAGATGCTGGAGATTAGAGTCAAGAAAAGCACAGCAGGTCAGGCAGCATCCAAAAAGCAGGAAAATTAATGTTTCGGGCAAAAGCCCTTCATCAGGACCACTCTTTGGACTCTTATTAAATGATGACCAGACTCAGGGGCTGAGTGATCCTTCTCTTTGTTCGCTATGTTGTACTACCAGACTGTCCAACTCGGGTCTTTAACTAAGGATTCTGTAAGAAAATGATTGTTTCTTTGATCATTACAGAAACTGGAGAATGTTACACATTTGGCAGTAATCAACATGGACAATTAGGCACCAACACACGTCACAATAATCGATTGCCGTACTTGGTTTCTAATCTATGCGGAGTAAAGGTTACCATGGTTGCTTGTGGTGATGCTTTCACAGTCGCGATTGGAGCAGGTACGTAGCAGTGGAAATGTTGGAATGATAATTAGTGTTTTGTTAAAACTCTGACCAATGCTAAATTGTAAATCCAATTATGTTGATCAAATTAATATTCAATTATATGTACAATTATATCACCCTCTCAGACTGATCTGTTGTATTGATCTTGGACACTAAATAGCTGCTTTCAAAATTAAAACTAATCTTGATAAATACATTCACTTAAATATTTGGATAATTAGAATAATTGCATGACTCAGTGAAGTTGATAAACTACCTTTCAATTAAACCTCTGTTCCAAATATCGTGATTGCTCTGAACATTCCTTTATTGCGGAAATACAGTACATTTATATAATTAAAGCTTGCCCTACTTTATTTCTTCATCCTCTCCAGTTAAAAGAGGATGCTGGTAATCAAACAGTTTCTGTCCAACTTGGTAGAAATTGCTCCAATACCTGATTCACAAGGCTAATTAATTTTGTGTGCAGGGTAGATGGGTTTTTAAATGTGGTTTCAATGCCATGGAAAGTGGTTATTAATAACGTCTGCCACGAATCATACTGGCTTGTTACTGCTGTCTGGAACATAGAAAGAAGCAAAGAATATTGGAGATGTTTTACGGAACATTTAAAAGTTACAGATAACACTGTAATGGTTCAGTAGGTAAATGTATTGCAGGTTTGGTTATTGGGTGTTGCAGCCCAGAAGGACCCCAAGATCTCTCCTTTTTTTTCCTGAACTAGTTGATCTTAGTTGGAATTCGAGCCAGAGAATAACTGCTGATGTTAACAGCCTTTAACTTAAATTTTCGGTGGGTTCCTGTTGCTGATTGTGACCCTGTAGTTGCTGTATGGAAACCTGTTGATACCATGGTCAGGATTGTTCTCTTTTATAGAAAGATTTTCTGATCACAGAAAAATTTCTGATTTAAGGATTATTTACATTTTTCTTTCTGGCCGCTAATCTGCTTGGAGTAGAGTTTGGGGCAGAGATTAACTTGAGCAGACCTAAAGTCTAATTGTACTTTTTTGTACCGATTGGCTGAAAATCTGCCTGGAGGGGTGCCAAGGGAAGCAGAGGATAGCTGGAATAGATTGTAAAAGACTGTTGCAGCTTGCCTTCTCCCTGATAAATTAGAAAAATTCTTTAATTTTAATAAAGCTACACCTAGATTACCAATCTGAAATTAATAATGAGCTTTTGGCCCCATGAATTAATGGTCCTCCCACTATCCATAATGATGTTGCATTCTGAAGTAACTCTTCAGAGGGCAGCATTCCATCACCCTTTGTTTATAAATGTACAGCTTCTCTTTGAATCAGTCATTCAGGAGCTCAATACCCCCGACATTCATCCTTTTATATAAGCCATGTCTCCCTGTTTGGATCAGTCAGGGAACTCATAATCTATGACGCCCAGCTGGTTGACCTCATTATAATCACTTCATCCCTCCCCCTCTGAAACAACTGACACAAGGTGGTCTGATTCCTTCGAGAGCCTCCTGGGATGTCTTAACACTGGGTCAGGTTTCTCCAACTTGGAATCCAACATGGGGGATGTGTAACACATGAGCTTACCTCCTGCACCTGGAACGTTTCACTTGACTTTCACTCCCTTCTTCTGGATGCAGAAGCTTCAAGGTGGCCACTTCCATCATGTCCATGTCTGATTCAGAGGATTTGACAAATGTTTGATAGAGAGGGTGAATCAACAGGTCCCTGAAGTATTTCGGAAGGTTCTGACTGCTCCCAAACACTCAGTGAACTTGCAGAATTCAAATGGTCCACATGCTTATTCGGGACATTGCACGTACCCGGAGTTTCGAAGTCACTTGTCCTGATTTCATGTAAATCATGTTTCTTAACCCATGCAAGGCCATTTCTGTGATTCTTCCACCAAACTTTGAACCATGCATCAAATTGTCTCTCTCGCTTGATGGAGTTTTGGGTTTGGACCGGAGTTCCTGATCCTGTTTCAAACCCCCCCACCTCCCCCCACAAGCACACACACAATGGTGACAGGGTGGATGCCAGATTGTGTATGCACTTTTCATGGTAATTTACCAGACCCAGAAATAACCTAAATTCTTTGACAGACAGGGGAGCCAGGGCACATTTGATCGCCTTCAGTATACCTTCCAATGGGTGCAATATGGATTTGTTGATCCTGTAGCCCCCATAAGTCAGTTGGGGAGGCCTGGAGCTCACATTTCCCTTCTTAGTTTTCCCTGTTATCAGAATGTCACCGAGGTAAATGGTGACTTGAGGTAGGCTGATGATATGCTGAATGATATGCTGACTTGTGTATTGGTACAAGCCCTTATAGATATTAATTGTAGTATACTTCACAGAATCCTGGTCTAAATGCAATTGTAAATAGGCATGATTCATGTCAAGCTTTGCAAAGGACAACCTCTGCCTGCTTTGCATACAAATCCTCTATCTGCAGCATTGGCTATTTATCCAGCTGTGATAAATGATTTACTGTTTGTTTAAAATTCCCACAAACGCAGACTGACCCAGCAGGCTTCAAAATTGGTACAACTGGTGTCCTCTTCCATGTTTTCAACTGGTTTGATGATTCCTTCGCTTTCCAGTCTTCTGAGTTCTGCTTCTATTTTTGCCAGTAAGGCATGGGCATTGAAGGATTGTGGAATTGCTTCCTGGTTAACATGCAAAGTCGCTTAGGCTCCTCTGATAGTCCCAAGACTTATTGATATGTGTTGTTATTTCTGGTTTGTTACCCGTGCTCCATGCAAGCGAGGCGAGGAACAGGGAGAGAGAGGAGTTGAACACATGGCTACAGGGAAGGTGCAGGAGGGAAGGTTTTGGATTCCTGGATAATTGGGGTTCTTTCTGGGATCGGTGGGACTTCTACAAACAGGATGGTCTTCACCTGGACCAGAGGGGTACCAATATCCTGGGGGGAAAGTTTGATAATGATCTTCGGGTGGTTTTAAACCAATTCAGCAGAGGGATGGGAACCTAAAGAGTATAGAGGAGGTTGAGAGGAGGGAGGTCCGAAATAAGGCTACAGGGTCGCAAGCGGGCACTGGCAAGCAGAAAGTTGGTTTGAAGTGTGTCTATTTCAATGCCAGGAGCATCCGGGAATAAGATGGGTGAACTTGCAGCATGTGTCGGTGCCTGGGATTTCGATGTTGTGGCCATTTCAGAGACATGGGTAAAGCAGGGACAGGAACAGTTGTTGCAGGTTCCAGGATTTAGATGTTTCAATCAGAACAGTGAAGATGGTAAAAGAGGTGGGAGTGTGGTCTTGTTAGTCAAGGAAAATAGTACGACTGCAGAAAGGACGTTTGAGGACTCGTCAACTGAGGTAGTACGGGCTGAGATTAGAAACCGGAAAGGAGAGATCACCCTGTTGGGAGTTTTCTATAAGCCTCCGAATAGTTCCAGAGATGTAGAGGAAAGGATAGGAAAGATGATCCTTGATAGGAATGCTATTGTTCAAGTACTTTAGATGGGTCAGTTTTTGTCCAGTGTGTCCAGGAGGGTTTTCTGACACAGTATGTAGACAGGCCAACAAGGGGTGAGGCCACATTAGATTTAGTACTGGGTAGTGAACCCGGCCAGGTGTTAGATTTGGAGGTTGGTGAGCACTTTGGTGATAGTGACCACAATTCGGCTATGTTTACTTTTGGGATGGAAAGGGATTGGTATACACCGGAGGGCAAGAGCTACAGCTGGGGGAAAGGCAATTGCAATGCAATTAGACAAGATTTAGGATGAATAGGATGAGGAAGGAAACTGCAGGGAATGGGCACAATAGAAATGTGGAGTTTAGGACAGAGATGTGAAGGCTTAGTTAGGGCGATAGAGAGTTACAAGGTAGCCAGGAAAGACCTAAAGAGAGAGCTAAGATGAACGAGATGGGGACATAAGAAGTTATTGGCAGATAGGATCAGGGAAAATCCTAAAGCTTTCTATAGGTATATAAGGGATAAAAGAATAACTGAGGTAAGGTTAGGGCCAATCAAGGACTGTAGTGGGAACTTGTGCGTGAAGTCCGAGGAGATAGGGAAAGTACTAAATGAATATTTTTTGTCAGTATTCACACTGGAAAAAGACAATGTTGATGAGGAGAATACTGAGAAACAGGCAACTAGACTGGATGGGATTGAGGTTCAGAAGGAGGAGGTGTTAGAAATTCTGGAAATTGTGAAAATAGAAATATCCCCTGGGCCGGATGGGATTTATCCTCAGATTCTCTGGGAAGCCAGGGAGAAGATTGCTGAGCCTTTGGCTTTGATCTTTGTGTTGTCATTGTCTACAGGAATAGTACCAGAAGACTGGAGGACAGCAAATGTTGTTCCCTTGTTCAAGAAGGGGAGTAGAGGCAACCCTGGTAATTACAGACCAGTGAGTCTTACTTTGGTTGTGGGTAAAGTGTTGGAAAAGTTATAAGAGATATGATTTATAATCATCTCGATAGGAATAAGTTGATTTGGGTAATCAACATATCGTAAAGGGTAGATCTTGCCTCCCAAATTTTATTGAGTTCTTTGAGAAGGTGACGAAACAGGTGGATGAGGGTAAAGCTGTTGATGTGGTCTGTATGGATTTCAGTAAGGCATTTGATAAGGTTCCCCACGGTAGGCTACTGCATAAAACTTGGAGGTATGTGATTGAGAGCAATTTAGTGGTTTGGATCAGATATTGGCTAGCTAAAAGAAGACATTGGGTAGTGGTTGATGGGAAATATTGGGGTTCACCTATCAGTGGTTTACCCCAAGGATCTGTTTTGGGTCCACTGCTGTTCGTCATTTTTAGAAACTACCTGGATGAGGACGTAGAAGGACGGGTTATAAATTTGCAGATGACACTAAAGTCGGTACAGTTGTGGACAGTGCCGAGGATGTTGTAGGTTACAGAGGGACATAGATCAGCTGCAGAGCTGGACTGAGAGGTAGCAAATAAAGTTTAATGCAGAAAAGTGTGAAGTGATTCACTTTGAAAGGAGTAACAGGAATGCAGAGTACTGGGTGAATGGGAAGATTCTTGGTAGTGTTAATGAGCAGAGAGATCTCGGTGTCCATGTACATGGATCCCTCAAAGTTGCCACCTAGGTTGATACGGCTGTGAAGAAGGCATATGGTGTGTAAGCTTTTATTAGTAGAGGGATTGAGTATCAGAACCATGGGGTCATGCTGCAGCTGTACAAAACTGCTCCTGTTGCTGGCCATGCGTTCCACATCCCTACTACTCTCCGAGTAAAGAAATTACCTCTGACGTCTGCCCTATATCTATAGTGCAGAGTTTTTCCTCTGGTGCGGCTGCACTTGGAGTATTGTGTGAAGTTCTGGTCACCGCATTATTGGAAGGATGTGGAAGCTTTGGAAAGGCCTCCGAGGAGATTTACTAGGATGTTCCCTAGTATGGAGCGAAAGCCTTACGAGGAAAGGTTGAGGGACTTGAGGTTGTTTTCGTTAGAGACATGAAGGTTGAGAGGTGACTTAATTGAGACATATAAGATAATCAGAGGGTTAGATTGGGTGGAGAGCCTTTTTCCTCGGATGGTGATGGATAGCACGAGGAGGCATTGCTTCAAATTGAGGGATGATAGATATAGGGCAGATGTCAGAGGTAATTTCTTTACTCGGAGAGTAGTAGGGGTGTGGAACGCATGGCCAGCAACAGGAGTAGTCTCGTCAACTTTACAGGCATTTAAATGATCATTGCCTCGGCCTATGGATGAGAATGGAATAGTGTGGAATAGACAGACTTCAGTTTGGTTTCACAGGTCGGTGCAACATTGAGGGCTGAACAGCGTGTACTGTGCTGTAATGTTCTATGTTCTATATTTGACTTCCAGGTATTTAATTAGGACTTCACTCAGGCAGCCAGTTTCTAATTGAAAAATGTTGAGCCAATCCAGGTGAATTTCTTGCAACCAATTTTGCCCCATTGAGCTCGGGCCTGAGCCTCCTACTACAATCTCTGGTAGCCAAACCAGTCCTGGTATGGGTTCTCAGCCAAGCTAAAATCTTGTGTAAATTTAAGGGCTGGAATCCAAAGTGAACATTACCAAAAAATGGCTCTGCAATTATTGATATGATGGCACTGAATTTGATTCCATTTGAACCAGATTGCGATCTCACCAGAATATATCTTGATTGGTTCTGCTTTGGATTTTGCTAAGCAATTTAATTGTTCCAAATCAGATGCGGGTGCAAATTCCTGGACACCCTACTGGCCTACAACTTAAGTTATTCCATTCAAGTCTAGTCGAGCTCTGTTGGTATTGCGAATCCGCATATCAACAACAATTATGGTGTCTTACCGCGAGGGATACTGAAGAAAATTGTACTGTTTGGCCGAGACTTTGCTTTGCTTTGTTTTGGGGTTTTGCTGTGGGCTGACCTTGAGTTACTCCTATCAGACTATTTCCTGAGTGAGGCTATGCAGTTGCTTGCACCCAAACTCAGGCGGACTGGCGAGGATGTCCATTTCCATTAGAATACCTTGCAATTCATGTGCTCTGCTTGCTGCATCTTCCAGTAATAAAGCCAGTTGGAGTGCTTGTTTGAAGTCCAGTTGAGCTTCTGCCAGTAAGCATTTTTTGCACAGTCACATCAATAATCCCTTAACTAGATGGGGAGGGAGGGTGGGGGTGTGGTCTCTAAGCATCTAGTTAAGGTTTAAAACAAATTCACAGGCTTCTGCCAGCTATAACCTAGTCGAAAACCCGGTTCTCAAATTGCCGAGTAAAAGCAATATCCTGTCACAAGGAGGTTTGGAGTTTCCTTGATTGTTCAATCAATTCTTGAAAGACTTTCATTCAGGTTGCCTCAGGAAGAGTTGGGCTACTAATAACAGAAAATGCTGCAGCTCCACAGGCAGTCAGGAGAATTGCCTTGTTGTTTTTCATTTGCTGCAATGCCATTTGACCGGAAGAAATAATGCATTCTTTTCACATATTGAGCCTCGTCTTCAATGGCAGGGTCAAATGAGTCAAGCTTCCCAAACAGAGGTATGATGTCAGAAAATGCTTGCCCCCAACTTCAAAGTGACTGCTATGAATGGGTATCTTCAGGATCAAGCTTTACTCTCATTGCCACTGAAATAACTCTTCAGAGGCCAGCATTCCATCACCAATCAGCCTTTATTTACAAATACAGAATCTTCCACAATAGCACTGCCTGTCCTTGAGTCAGGCATTCAGAGGCTCAGAACAGAGGAACCTCGATTATCCGAATATCAATTATCTGAATTTCGGATTATCCAAAGGGGATCTCAACGTCCCGATAGAAACATTACGTCAAAGAGCTGTAACAACCCTGATCGCATCTTTTGTTTACAGGTACAATGATTTAAAATGAACTCGGCTTACTGAAATGCTGCCGAGAACAGCCCTGGACAGTCCAGGCACCATCTCCAAAGGACTGACTCCCCCGGCGTTTGGTATGCTTTCCTTTATTGGTCAGAGTATTGAGTACAGGAGTTGGGAGATCATGTTGTGGCTGTACAGGACACTGGTTAGGCTACTGTTGGAATACTGTGTGCACTTCTGGTCTTCTTCCTATCGGAAAGATGTTGTGAAACTTGAAAGGATTCAGAAAAGATTTGCAAGGATGTTGCCAGGGTTGGAGGATTTGAGCTATAGGGAGAGGCTGGGGCTGTTTTCCCTGGAGCGTTGGAGGCTGAGGGCTGACCTTATAGAGGAGAAAGTGAGGTCTGCAGATGCTGGAGATCAGAGCTGGAAATGTGTTGCTGGAAAAGCGCAGCAGGTCAGGCAGCATCCAGGGAACAGGAGAATCGACGTTTCGGGCATAAGCCCTTCTTCCTGAAGAAGGGCTTATGCCCGAAAAGTCGATTCTCCTGTTCCCTGGATGCTGCCTGACCTGCTGCGCTTTTCCAGCAACACATTTCCAGGCTGACCTTATAGAGGTTTACAAAATTATGAGGGGCATGGATAGTCTTTTCCCTGGGGTGGTGGAATCCAGAACTAGAGGGCATAGGTTTAGGGTGAGAGGGAAAGATATAAAAGAGACCTAAGGGGAAACTTTTTCACGCAGAGGGTGGTACGTGTATGGAATTAGCAGCCAGAGGAAGTGGTGGAGGCTAGAACAATTGCAATATTTAAAAAGCATTTGGATGGGTATATGAATAGGAAGGGTTTGGAGGGATATGGGCTGGGTGCTGGCAGGTGGGACTAGATTGGGTTGGGATATCTGGTTGGCATGGACGGGATGGAAAATGTCTGTTTCCATGCTGTACATCTCTATGACTCTATATATTCCTAATATCTATCATTTTATGTCAGCCAGGTTTTCCTGATTGGATTATGATTCGGAGATGCCGGTGTTGGACTGGGGTGTACAAAGTTAAAAATCACACAACACCAGGTTATTGTCCAACAGGTTTAATTGGAAGCACACTAGCTTTCGGAGCGACGCTCCTTCATCTGACAATCACCTGATGAAGGAGCGTCGCTCCGAAAGCTAGTGTGCTTCCAATTAAATCTGTTGGACTATAACCTAGTGTTGTGTGTTTTTTTAACTCTGATTGGATTAAATTAACAGCCCCAATCAGGGAACCCATATTCTGAGGTCCAACTGGCTGATTTTCATTACAATTACTACAGATTCTAGTTTGAAATCCGTTGTTATGACATAATTGATATGTTGGTTGAGGTTTTCTTATCATTTTTGTGATGTTGCAATCTGGGCTGTGGTGAATAAGATCGATAAATAGTTCTTTCCTGGTTACTGCTCATGGGAAATCCCAGAAACAAAGGAGAGGAGTGGAGCGTGCATGTTTGAAAAAAACAATTCTGTCTCAAATCCAGGAAGCCAATATAAATTGCTAATATTATCCAACAACAATCAATGCTGTTCTTTCGTGAGTGAAAACCCTTCAGGGGGCAGGGAGGAGTGATGATTATAAGAGAAATGAAAAATCTAGACCTTCGTGTCCCGGATCAGAATTGAAGTCCTGACATTTGGATGTAATGGGTTGCTGCAAAGTCAAATACAAGTTACTGACTTTCAAAGAGAATAGCTAAGCAGAATAAATTGAAGTGGAGAAAAGACCTCAAGATATTTACATTCTGCAAAGTTTGCAATGTTCCTATGTCAATATACCTTTCTAATGTGATCCAACAGCAATCAATGCTACTCGTGGTGAGTGAAAACATTTAGATTTGGACTTGTTTTTGGAAGTAATGACCAAAATGAATCAGTGCCAGGAAGAATCTACTTGAAGCTGAGTATGAAATAGAAGCTGATTGAAGCTTGGAACAAGTTGTCTTTCCCTGTCAATTCTATTTTTTGAGGATTTTCTTTTAAAAAAATTATGATACCGAAACATGTCATTTTGTCAAATGCACTATAGTTGCATTTATCCTTAATTTGAGCAGTTATCTTACTAACACATATTCCCTCTTTAATCTCTTGTCATTTAATCCCCTTTCCTCCAACTGCCTACCTGGTGAATTGTTAAATGTACCTCTGCAGTCACTTAATATACATTGTATAGTGTATCTCACAGCCTCTCAGTTCTTGTATTAAAAAGAAATTCCTCTTGCTCTCTGTTCTAAATTTCTTGTATTTATTCTTATCTTTTTATCCTTGCTTGGGTAGTTTCTATCGACTCTTCCTTATGCTTTCATAATTTTAGTCATCTCTATCAAATCACCCTAGACTCTTAATTAATTCAGTAATAGTAGCATCACCCTTTCAAGATATCAATTATATTATTTAATAGTATCCTCGTGAATCTATGCTCTATTCCTTTAATATCTTTTTAGTAATATGAAGCTGTAAGTACTCCTTATAGTACTCTAGCTGTGGTCTTACTGTGATTTAATATGGATTTATCATTGTCTAATTCTTGTTCTGTAATTCTCTTGTCATAAAATCCAGTATTCCTTCACCTTTTTAATGGCCAATCGAGCTGAGATGTTTTCAGCACCCATGATTTTATACTTCCAAATCTTGTGACTCTTCTGCATCAATCAGTTTTTCCATCCCTTCCTGCCCCATTCAAAGTACAATTATTATTTGTTCTTCACATAGCATGTACCACCTTAAGTTTATTAACATTGCATTCTATTTGTGTTTTATAATATTCTTATAATATTCACTTGCTTCCTTTTGTTGTCAATTATTACAAAGTCTTCTGTTAACACTTGGCCTCCAAATTTCCATCTAGCCTTGTATCCAAATAATTGATTTGTAGACGTTTTAATCAATCTGGCCCTGACCAATGGTGAGATGTCACTATCTGCTTCTAGCTATTCCAAGAAACTGCCTTTACTCCTACATCTTCTTTCCTTCATTTTGCTGTTTGCTACCTGCTTGCTGATTCCATACTCCTTAGTGTTCCATTAAAATAAAAATGTGGTGACATTTGTCACAGACAGAATTTATGTGTTCCCTTTGCAGCACTGATCTGTATGTTTTATATGCAAGAGAATATATGACAAAGAGTTGGGATAAAGGGGTTATTTTCTTGATAGTGACATGTAACTAGTAGAGTGCCACAGGGATCAGTGTTGTGCTAATTAATATACATTTGCAATGTATATTAATTACTTGGATGACAGAAGTGAATGCACTACTGTTAAATTTGCAGATGACACAAAAATAAATGGGAACACAGGTAATAAGGATGATACCAGGAGTCTACAGAAGGATTTAGATAGGTTATGCAGATAGACTAAAACTTGTAAGTGGAATATAATGTCAGAAAATGTGAGGTTATGCACTTTGGCAGGAAGAATAGAAGAGCTGAATATTATTTAAATGGGGAAAAGTTGCAGAACTCTGTAGCACAGAGGAATTTTGGAAGGTCCTAATGAATGAATCACAGAAAGCTAGCATCCACGTTTAGCAGATCATAGGGAAAGCAAATTGAATGCTGCCCTTTATTTCAAAGGGAATGATATATAAAATTGGGAGGTCTTGCTAAAACTATACAAGGCACTGGTCAGACCAAAGCTGAAATACTATGAGCAGTTTTTCTCCCCTTATCTGAGGAAAGATACACTGGCATTGGAGACAGTCCTTAGAAGGTTCAGTAGGTTGATCTGTGGTATGGATGGATTTTCTTATGAGGATAGGTAGCTCCTTTCACATCATATCATTGAATCCCGACCTGTGAAAGTAGGCCATTCAGCCCACTGAGTCCATACCAACCCTCCAAAGGGCATGCCGACTAGATCCACTCTATCCCTGTAACCCTGCATTGCCCATGGCTAATCCACCTAGCCTGCACATCCCTGAACACTATGAGCAATTTAGCACAGCCAATCCATCTAACCTACCCAACTTTGGACTGTGGGAGGAAACCAAGGAAACCCAGAGGAAACCCAGACAGAGATGGGGAGGATGTGCAAACTCCATACAGACAGTCACCCAAGGCTAGAATTGAACGTGGGTCCCTGGCACTGTGGAAAGCAGTACTAGCCATCGTGCCACCCCTTGAGTAGGTTCAACTTGTATTTAATTGAGTTTAGGACAATGAGTGGAGATATTATCAAAATATATACGATTCTTAGAGGGCTTAACATGATAGATGCAGGGAAGTTGTTCTCCCTTTTGGGGAGTGTAGGACCAATGGGCTTAATCTCTGAGTAAGAAGTGGCCTATTTAAGACAGATGAAGAGGATTTTTTTTCTATGAGAGTAGTAAATCTGTAGAACTCTTTATCACAGAGGGCTGTTGAGGGTGGTCATTGAATATATTCAAGGTTAAGATAGAAAGATTTTTAATCAGTAAGGGAATCAAGGGTTACGAGGAAGAGATAGGAAAATGAATTTGAGGATTATCAAATCAATCATGATCATTCAATGGAGGAGGGAATTTTGTGATGTCTTCCTAACCACTGAATTGTTGATTTGGTGGCTTTCTGGTGAACACTTCCTGTTGCTGAAAGGTTCACAATATTCTTATTTGGAAATTCTGATATGGATAAAATTATTTATAGCTTTAAATTTGATTTATGTTTCTACAATGCATGGATTAAAAAGGAAAATACTTTTGTACATGAATTCTGAGAGAGGTAGCGGGCATCTGGAAAGTAATTTATTGTATTGTAAAGTATTTAAATAAGGCTTTAAAACATAAATCTTGAAGAAAATAATTCAGTGCTTTAAGGAAAAAAAAATTGTAGAAAGACAATAAACGAACTGTTGCTGAGCAACAAGGTATCCTATATGCCAGACATACAGAGGCAGAAACCAGTTCTTTTAGGAAGACTAAACCATCCAAAAGCATGTGTTTTTTTTCTTTCAGATAGAAGCATGTTGCACAGGGAAGTCTGTAAGAGCAGCAGTATGGTTTAACAGTCTCCAGAGCAATAAGGGCAAGAGAGAAACAGTTGTGGATTCTTTAATGTCAGAAAGTGAGAGCTCCAGAGATCGAAGACTGTTGAAGAGAAATAAGGAATCTAATAGGTGAGGTGTGTTGGCAGTTTAAGGGTATCATGAAGAGGCATTAAATAAAGAAAATGGCATTGAGTGAATATGGACATTTGTCAGAATGAAACTAAGTCCAGCAGTACCCACTGAATAGGAAGCTACAAAATGGAAGCAGGGTGACCCTTCCTGAACGTTGAGTATCTATAAAGTTCTTGTGGGGGCTGAAAGGGTTGAATATTTCTGATACTTGTAATAAGACCATCTCAAATAGTTCGCATTGAGGTAAAATATAATATTTTCTTTCTTTTTATATACAATGGGCGGCACGGTGGCTCAGTGGTTAGCCCTGCTGCCTCACAGCACCAGGGTCCCAGGTTCAATCCCAGCCTCTGTGTCGAGTTTGCACATTCTTCCCATGTCTGCATGGGTTTCCTCTGGGTACTCCGGTTTCCACCACAGTCCAAAGATGTGTAGATCAGGTGAATTGGCTATGCTAAATAGCCCATAGTGTTAGGTGCATTAGTCAGAGGGAAATGGGACTGGGTGAGTTACTTTTCAGAGAGTCGATGTGGACTTGTTGGGCCGAAGGGCCTGTTTCCACACTGTAGGGAATCTAATCTAATTTAATCTAATCAATAAATTTTGTTCTTTTGTTAAAAGTAGACCAGCAGCCTCTTTTGGATATATTCAGTGATTTACCACAATAGTAATCAAATTGCATAAGTCATATTTGTGACCTTTAAAGCCAGATTTCACTCTTGAATCTGACCTGTCCAATATTATCACCATCTGTGATTATAACACTGCAAACATCTTCCAGGTGATTTTGAAAGCAAACCATGGCTTCCATGTTGTGTAGCCTTCTACACACAGCCCTTTTCCAAATAAAGAGTGGTATGTATATTGATTCCAACATTCCATGTTGTCCTGAAACATCTTGAGAATTTGAAACAGTCAATGGCTTTGTTTTCGAATGATTCGTTCCATTTGATATGCTTTCGGATTGGTTTCAGGAAAAGGAATTAATTTGCGCCAGTCTGCAATGTACCTCTTGTTCTATCTGAGACTGAGAAATGGTTTCAATTCACAAAAGACATCAGGTGACTCTTGTATTTCAGCCTTTTGTGTACAGTTCCACAGGCATTCACTACATAATTGCGTCTTGCTCAGGTGATCATACTTTTGTGATCATAAAGAGTGCAAGTCAACAAGCATGGTGATCTTTAGGTATCATGGTCGATCTTGAATTTGTCCAAGTCTGATATCCACATAATTGCAATTTTTAGCCGAAGTCAGTGGTTGAAAATAAGCTAGAATTTCATGCTAAAACTATCTCAATAGTGTTATAAAGTGGAAGTTGACACCCTCTGAGAAGTAAAACTGAATCAGCCAAAGGGGACCACCTCACCATATAATCTGTTAAAATGAATGTGTAAAGGGATGTAATCCATTTTTTTTCAGCAGCTTCTAGTGGTTAAATAAAATAAATCCCTAATGCTCGCTTTACAATCCATAAGTAACAATTTATTTATCTAACACTAACAGTGAACAAATTAGCTAAACTATTAACTGACTGAACAATTCCCTTCGAGCTACTAACTATTCCCTAATAACGCAAGATTCTAATGGTATGTGGTTCCAATAAACACAAATTCCGCTTATGTGACAAAACAATAGAATTTAGTCTTTCGAAATTACAGCCAGGTTACGTGTCTTTCAGAACTCTGTGTCTTCTCTGCTGAGCCTTCTGTCAGGAACGTTTTCACAGTAGGTTCTTCTGTCATGAATTTAGATAGTGTGCTGCGGTACCGTGGTAAATAGATAGTGCTTTCTCAAAGACCTGAGAACTGTTATCTCTTAGCAGATGGTAGTGAGCTCTGTCAATTTTTCAACTACCTCCTTTTATACCCTTGATGACCTATCAATATTTTTGCATCGGATTGGTCCTAGGTTATCAAACCATCAGATTTAAATTTAACAGGTTTTTGCTATTTAAGTGTCTGGTTTAAATTGATTAGCTAAGTTCAAAGTTTGTCTTGGTAAAAACTGCTGCTTGGTCTGCTAACTGCATGGCCTTTTGACACAAATGTTTAAATTTGAGTGCTGTCTTTGTACCTGCAAAAACCCCCGAACTGCTCCAAAACATCCCATTTAAATTTGTAAGTGCAGGGGAGGGAACACCATCTTTTAATGGGATCATGCAATGCTTTCCGAATTTTACAAACGCCAGCTTCGCAACAATAGGCCTGGGTCACTGAAGTCAATTGTTTTAATCAAGTGGTTCTACAGTTACGATTAACTAAAGATCAAACTTGAGATCTTCCAGGTCTATGTGGCATTGTATCACGGTAGATTATACTGTTAGTCTTCCAACGTTTAATACAGATCGGTTAATAAGATTTACATATTTGATCTTGAACACCAATAAGAATGCTTGCATTTTAGTTTAATATTTGCAGCCCAATTTAGTGTGACAAGGTGCTAAAAACATTTTTTTACCTCAACAGAAGGAGAAATTTATACCTGGGGAAAAGGTGCCAGAGGAAGACTGGGAAGGAAAGAAGAAGACACTGGAATACCTAAACAAGTACACCTGGATGAAAGTAATCCCTATTTTGTTACCTCCGTTGCATGTTGTCATGGAAACACGTTGCTGGCAGTAAAACGTAAGGCATCTCCCTTGTATAATTTTTAATTGTTTTAAATATTCGCTGTACAGTTCTCAATTAAGTGTGTTGTCTTTAAACATTTTATTAGTGATTAACAAGTAAGGTTAATACATAATCATATATTTTCAGAGCAGCACAATTAATTTGAAAGTAAAGTAAAACAAATATTTGGTGACATGCTATTTTAGCAAAGAAATATAGTTTATAATAAATAGTGATAAATTGTCTTCTTTTTAAAAAAAAGAGTTTAAATATCACTTCCTCTTGTATTTTGCATTTTAGCTTTGGGTGATGAAGCCATTCCAAGATGACCTGAAGTAATCAGCTGTAGCTGTTCTGTTTTCTTTGGATCAGAAAGTGGCTGAACATAAGACAACGCAGAAGAAAAGGCGACTAATGCAAAACCTGCAGGCTTCTTTGGAGCTTCTGTGTAAATACCACAGTATTACTGGTATTGTTGACATTTAGGAATAGACATTGAGTAGCCAAATATTTATATTCACATTTTGTTCTGATGGCAAAAATCCTTACTATAAGTATGTAATTTCCTAATGCTATACTGTATTTTGCTAAATGGGTCTTAATGAGAGATAGTTTAGACCACAAAATGCTTTAGTTGTCGTATACTGCGCTTAACTATTCATATGTTAAGATATTACCAGCATTAAGATACTTGTCTGCAAATTGGGTCTCCTATTAATCCCTTTGTGTTCTGGTTCACTGCTAATACGAGAGTAAGTGCAACCAGATTTGTGATTCGTTAGTAGTGCCAGGTATTCATTTTGGTAGTGAGCATGATGACATGTAAAATAGGACCAGGGGAAGTAGCTGCAAATTAAATCTTGTGCAGACATTTGTAATTTTCTACTTTATTATGACATTTTCTGGGACTTCTTCCAAGCTTCTTCTTTGCTATTAATTTGGGTAGAAAATCCAATAGCTTTCACAGCTGCTACTGAAAGCCACTAATTGTTCAAATGGCTCATGTTAGCCTTCATAGTTTGCATTTTGAGAGGTCATGTGTGATGGTTTGCTTTCACCCACCAACAGTATTAAAGACAAATACTCCAACAGAATTTAATTGGATTTAAATAAAGTTGATTCAGTTCCTTTTCTGGATATATTGAAATGAGACACCAATGGCTTTGTGGAGAGAGAGTTTTGAGTCCAACATGGCTTTTCTTCAGAATTGAAAGGGGCTGCAAAATCATGTATTTTTATGCTGTTGACAAAAGGGAAGAAAGAATGAGTGGAGCAGATGATGAGAATGTCAGAGTAAAAGACAAGAGCTGGTAAAAGACAATTAAGAGATGTGACATGGACATAAATGATAAGTGTGGAAAAGATAAAGAGAATGTCTGCTGACACCATCAAAACAGTCAGTATGCATGTGCAAAACTTGCATGTGCAGTACCCCTGCCACTACTGCTAGTGACATCATTCCATCCTATTAGTTCATATTTATTATGCTTATTTGGATGCTGGCATGTTTTTAACTGAATATGCTTCACAAAGTGTGCATTTGCAATGTGAACCTTTTTGAAGGCGTCAGAAGACACAGCCAAGGAGAAAATGGGACTGTTCTGCTGAGAGCAAAGCTACAAAGACAAGACATGGACGTACCGGGGGCAATGACTGGTAGTATTGGCAGGGGTTCTAATCAGAATAGAGGATGGAGATTATCCTCTCAAGTTGTTGAACTCAATATTGAGTCTGAGGTTGTAAAGTGTCTTCGCAGAAACTGAGGTGCTGTTCTTCCAGCTTGCGTTGAGCTTTGTTGGAACACTGTAGCAGAACAATGATGGAAATGTTAGAATGAATCAAGGTAGTTTATTGAAATGGTAAGCAGCTGGAGGTCAGGCTTGTTCTTTCTGATTTCCTAACCCCATGGGAATGAAACTCACATTCAGTACAAAACCTAAAGTCCATCTTACTGGAAAGGCCATTCTTCTTAAATGAACGCAGACTGTAAGCATTAGCTGGCTATTTGACTATGGAGTTGTAAATTATCATTCAAATGCATGGACAGTCCAAAGGTTATGAAGCCATGTGTATTTATTACATTGGCCAGGTCATTATAAACATGAAAAGAAATTAAGGTTGACAACTGAGTAATTACATGGAATGAAGCCTATGGTTTACATTGGTCTGAAGAGTTCTTTGCCTGTCCATTTCCCCTCCCTATGAGGCCTCCTTCTCCCAAAACCATCCTTTTCTCCCAATGGGGGTCTGTTCACTTGATCCAGCTGCCTCCTTCACCACCACCATCTGCTGCCAGAACAACTGCTTGAGCTCCCCTGCACAGCACCCTTCTTCACTATCATCACCTGCTGCTTTGCCAAGCCTGATCACACCCAGTCTGCTGTTGTACTTTGCAGCAGGAGTGACTTGTTTCTGATCACAAATCAGAATTTTTTCTCCCCTTTCTGAGCATTGAGCGCCATGTTTGTTCCCATTAAGAGGGGAAAAAACCCTCCATAATGTGACATTTTCTGGTGTATATGATCTAACGGTATCTTATTTGAACCACTGTGAAATGTTGGCCTTTTAATGATTGTCAAATGAATTTTATTTGTGAGTATTCAGTTGCCATCCGTAGAAACCATTGCAAAATGCGCAATTTTATTTTCTTGGTGCCTTGTCAATGAATGGAGTCTATTTCATTTATTTATTCTGTACGTACAATAAGATTATTAATAATACTCAAGTTTGCACTGTGGAGGCTTCAGCTAGGTTTCCACATTAGAAATCTTGGATGCTCATGCATTGTATCATAGTAGTTTATTGTAATTCACTCCCTGTTGTATTTTCCGCAAATGTGCTGTAATGTAGCAGAACATCAATTTATTTGTAGTCCATTTTAGTTAGACAGGAAATTACATCTAGAATAATGGATATCTGTGAGTGAGTTAGAAGACTATAACACAATCAAGACATGCGATAAACATCTCTGAACAGTATCTGAATACTTAACTTTGGATTACTGTTTTGTAATTCAGTCCCTGGTGTCTGTACTTATGCATAAAATACATACTGAGGATGGAGCTCAAGCTTTAAATGTTTCATTATGCTGGGTCTCTGTAATCAGTTTCTTTCACATTCTGTAAGCTTGGATTCCATAATACCAGTGTGCTAGTCTTCCAGGAGGCTAGTTGATTTAACTATGTAAGTGCTGCGCAGTGCATGGATGCTGGGGTGTGAAATAAAATAGATATATTTGTATTTTTGGACAATAACCTTTTATAGCTATGATATGGATTTTGTATGAAGGCAAAAAATCTAGTAAATTACAAGACAATATGAAGCACATTAACCAAGAAATTGGGCCTGTTTCTCCGGTACTGCATAGCTTTTTAAGTCCTCGAGGTAGAGAGCAAACATTTCTTCTGACTTGAAATGCAACATCACTTGTCATACTCTACAGTGACTGATCAATAAAAGTATAATACTATATTTTTGTGATTTATCTAATCTGAATCATAAACTGCATATATAATTGTGTGCAATATATAATGCTAATGAAGTGCATTCCTTTGAATTTCCAACATTTTATTCTTCGTAATTTTCAAATGCTCCACGTTTTCCTTTTTTTTTGCAGAAATGGATCTGGATGTTGATGCATTTGGAAACCATTCTCTTTATTCGAAAAATTTCATCATAAAACTACTAGAAAATCCATAGAGACACGCCTTCTATCTGCCCAAGATGGGGCACACAACTATTCTCCTTATGAAGGGTGTTCTGACAAAACTAAATCCAGCCAGTTTAGTCACGGGTTGGCAACAGTCAAGACTTGAGTAATCCCTGGAGAAAGTGGTGCTGATGTTTCATAGACTAAAATCTTGTCACCTACCAGCGCAGAATATTAAAGCCCAGATAGGTTATAAACTGAAAATAATTTGCAAAACTGCAGTCTATTGCATAGAAATGCGGATAATTAAGCATGTTATAGGCAGTAAAGAGATGCTGTAGGATAATTTAGCAAGGAGATGACTTGTGAATTTTCCATTGTATGATTTCTTCAGAATCATTAGTGCTGGAATGACCACATAGAAGGTATGAAGAAAACATACATTTACAAACCATAAAAATATCAGTAAAAGTAGGTAATTTGGGTTTATTCCTATCTGCCATTCAAGAGATCTTGATTGACCTGGTTGTGGCCTTAACTGCACTTTCTTGCCTGTCCACCCATAACGGTTGACTTCCTGGTCAGTCAGTGTAACTGAGGTTGAATGTTTTTAATTGATTGATGGGATGTGAGCGGAAGTGGCTGAGCCAGCATCTAATCCCCTTCCTAACTGTCTTGGAGGAGGTGTTGGTGCATAGCCTTCCTGAACTGCTGAAGTTCTTGGGGTTTAGAGACTGCTGTTAGAAAGGCATTTCAGCTTTTTGACCCAGTAACAATGAAGGAATGGCGATATACTTACAAGTCAGGATGGTGTGTGATTTGGAGGGAAACTTGCAGGTGATGATGTTTCAGAGCATTTTCTGTCCTTGTCGTTCTTAGTGGTAGAAATTCCAGGTTAGGAAGATGCTGTTATAGAACCCTTGATAAGTTAACGCAGTGCTTCTTGTAAATAATAATACTTCTGCCACTTGAACTTTATAGTGTACAGGCAATGGGAAGATAGGAGACAAGTGACCTACTGCAGAATCCCTAGCCTCTGATCAGCTCTTGAAGTCAGTGTTTTACAGTGTGGAAACTGGCCCTCCACTCCATTGTTTCCATGTCAGCCGTCAGTCATCTGTCATCTGTCTATCCTAATCCCATTTTCCAGCAGTTGGCCCATAACCTTGTATGTTATGGCATTTTGGGTGCTCATCTGAGTACCGTTTAAATGTCTTGATGGCTACTGCTTCCACCACCCTTTTAGGCAGTGAGGTCCAGATACCCACCACCTTCTGGATGAGAAAAAGTTCCTCAAAGAGTCATAGAGATGTACAGCATAGATATAGACCCTTGGGTCTTACTTGTTTATGCCAACCAGATACCCTAACCTAATCTAGACTCATTTGCCAGCACTTGGCCCATAAATCCGTCTTATTCATATACCCATCCAGGTGCCTTTTAAATGTTGTAATTGTACCAGCCACCATAATTTCCTATGGCAGCTCATTCCATACACTCACCAACCTCTGCGTGAAAAAGTTGCCCCTTAGGTCTCTTTTAAATTTTTTCCCTTCTCACCCTAAACTTGTTGTGACGAAGCTGCTCTTTTAACAGGGATATGTAGCTCTGGGCTTTTCTTTCAGCGAGGTCATAAATGACACAGGCTCCGAAAAGTCTGGTGGTTGAAGGGTTTTAGGGCCAATTTAATAATAACTAACAGATATTGCTTCAGACAGAAGGCTTTCAAGTTTAAAAAAAACACATACAAGGGAAGTATCCAGTTCTCACAGCTCAGCTTTTTTATGTTTTTTTTTAAGCAGTAGTGTGAAGAAAGGTTGTTGGACTCAGAAGCAGGTCCATGCTGATCTATCTGTGACTTCTGTCCTGTAAAAACTTTGTTTGATTTTACCTTTTGTGTCAAGGGGTATTTAGGGGAATTGTTGCAAGTATCTGGAACAGCTTCATTAAGTTGGGATAGTCTGTTGGCTTTTTGGATAGGATAGGTTATTCTTCACTCTGTTTTCTGTTCTTTGTGTTTCATTCAGTAATCTTGTAAATAAATTCTGTTTTGTTTAAAACTAAGTGGTTTGACCATCTCTCCTGGAATAGCCACTTTACACCTGCTTAAAATGACTAGCAAAATTAGGGTCTGGACCACATTCTTGAAATGTTCTGAGGGATCTGAGCTGATTCATAACACTATGCCCTCTAGTTCTAGACTCCACCATCCCAGGGAACAGACCTTGTCTATTTACCCTATCCATGACCCTCTATGATTTTATAAACCTCTATAAGGTCACCCCTCAGCCTCCGAGTCTCCAGGGAATATAGCTCCAGCTATAGCTCGAATCCTCCAACTCTGGCAACATCCTTATAAATCTTTTCTGAACCCTTTCAAGTTTCACAACATCCTTCTGATAGGAGGGAGAACAGAATTATTCCTGAAGAAGGGCCTGTGCCCGAAACGTCGAATCTCCTGTTCCCTGGATGCTGCCTGACCTGCTGTGCTGTTCCAGCAATAAAGTTTCAACTTTGATCTCCAGCATCTGCAGACCTCACTTTCTCCACACACAATATTCCAAAAGTGACCTGACCAGTGTCCTGTATAGCCACAACTTGACCTCCCAACCCCTATACTCAATGCTCTGATCAGTAATCTCCTCTAAACCCCTTACTGCTTAAAACTGTGACCACTGGATATTGACTAGTCTTATCAAGGAGAGATTTCTCCCTATTTACCCTGTCAATTCCCCTTATTACTTTGTATACCTCTATCAGGTTTCTCTTCAGCCTTCTCTACTCTAATGAAAACAACCCCAGCCTATCTAGTCTGTCTTCTAGCTGAATTGATCCAACCCAGGCAATATCCCTTTTGAAGCCACAGTATTTAAATGTTTCATTTCATTTTCTGGTCAATGGCAAACCCTAAGATCTTGAGAGGGGTATTGGCTCCATTTCTGAACTCATGGAGAAAAGGTCATTGAAGAAACAGCTGAAGGTGGTTTGATGAAGATGTGAATGATAATGACTAGATATTTTATTTCAGAGATGCTGATTGATGGATATATATTGATCAGGACACCATGAGAAACTTCCTAGTCTTCTTCATAATCATGTCATGAGATCTTTGTATCAACCTGAGAGGACAGACAGGTTCTTAATTTATTTGTTTCAAACAATTTCACCTTCAAAAGTGCAGCACTCCCTCAATTCTTGCATTGGAGCACAATCTAGATTACATTATTAAATCGGTATAGTAGGACTCAAACGAACATCTAGCTCCAGTCAAATGACACAAAACCTTCAAGAGTTGCTCTGAAATTGTATATAAATGTTAGCATATGTTTGAGTTTGAATAATCCAGCTTAAATTTGCCATCAGTCATTTCTTAAGCTGTTGTATTTTATTCAGAATTTTCTTACACAGTTGATATTGTGACATAAAATGGTAAATGATTCATCAATAATGATGGGAATTGGCAATAACTAAGTGCTTTGCAATTTATGTTTTATAGATTAATAGCAAAATAAACTAATTAATGTGTATTGCAGTCACATAACAATTATCAATGTACTTGGTGCATCCGTGTAATTCCTGTAATAACAAATGCACTTTTCAGGTGGAGCTGACTCATGGGCTGGATCTCAGGTATGATTCTGGACCTGTGCTTAATTAGATGATCTCTACAAAGTTGGCAGTAACTTGTAACTGATCTATGCTCTGAATGTTGAAGAACAGAAAAAAGTGAGTGCATTATTTGGCTCGTATTTGCTATACAGTGAACCCTGTATAGAAGGTATGCACATGTGAACAAGACTGACAAGGCTGTAATATGACCCTAGATTTTGATTTCCATGTTCTCATTTTCTATGTAAGTTTACATGTAAAGAAAGCTCAAGGAACTGAAGGCCTCTAATCTGTGGGAAAGTGCTCCAGCCCTTTGTTCCTTCAGGAAAGAAAACAAGAAATTTGGAAGTGGAAGAATAAGGGAGCAATAAAATAGTGTGATAGGGCTAATCCAAAACTGACATACCGATCAACAAAGTAAAAACTGAAAATTCTGTCCAAGCTGATGGATTTGGAAGACATGAATACATATCATTATTCAAGAATGGGTTCCTATTTGTAAATAAGTTCAATACTTATTTTTGACAGCACACACTCTAAATACCTATAATTTTCAATTCTCAAAACAAATATTTTGAATAACTCTTTCATTTTTTGGCATATTTTTAGGGATCACCTTGCCAAAAATTAGCGGGTCTGCCTCATCGCCATATTTAGTATATTCCTACAACTTAGAAAAGCAATCAGACCTTTTAGACACTGCCAACACTTCTTTTTCATTTTCTTTTACATAAACTTGGCCAGAGTGAATAGTAACAGAAAATCTGAATCTTACATATAAGCTGAAGTATAGGATTTGCCAAAAAATCTTCTGTGGGATTTCTTCTTTTATTTAAGTTAGATTCTAGATAAGTTATGCTGACTTAGCAATTTTAAAAAGTTTGGCTTGTCTATAGTTTGATTTGTCAGACTAAGATCATTGGAAAAACTGCACAGTGAACCTCAAATGATTACTGCTTCATAAGTGTCTCTTGCACACTTCCTATTTGAATAAAATCTTAAAGGCACAATGGTGCCAGTGACGACAATACAACACCTATAATACAGCAAGAACATTTATTTATAAGGAGTCTTTCACATGGTAAAATGTCATAAGGTGCTTCACAGAACTGCAAAAAAAACCTACAAATAATTTTGGAGCTTTTGATCGAGGCAGCTGAAAGCACGGCTGCCCATGTTTGAGTGGTAGGGTTGTGCAAGAAGCCAGAATCTGAAAGCAGATAGATTTGGATGTGTTGTACGGCTGGAGGACTTTGGAAGGTGAAATCATGTTGTTCTTTCCTGTGAGTACATAATCAAACCGCTATTTTCAATGAGAATAGAAAGTGTTAGAAATATGCAACCTGTCCAGCAGCATCTGTAGAAAGAGAAACAAAGTTAATATTTTCAGATTGTGACCTTTAAATGTTGTAGTGAAGTTAAATGACAACCTTTCATCTAAACTCCCCAAACCATGTGTGTTTAATTTATTTTTATATTGCTTTGTGGTACTGACTTCAGATACATCACTCTTTCACAACTTATAGTAAATCCAGATATTTTCCCAGTAAACATCAGAAATTGCCCAGGACTCCTTTACACTTAAAAATAAAGCATTTATGTGATTAAATGGGTGACATTCTGACGCAGTGGTTAGCCTCACATCACCAAGTACCCAGGTTCAGTTCCAGCCTTGAGTGACTGTGTGGAGTTTGTACATTCTCCCTGTGTGGGTTTCTACAGGGTGGTGTGGTTTCTTCCCACAGTCCAAAGATGTGCAAGTTAGGTGGATTGGCCATGCTAAACTTTCTTGTAGTGTGTAGGGATGTGCAGGTTAGGTCGATTAGCCATGGTAAATGCAGCATTACATGAATAGAGTGGCTCTGGATGGGATGTTCTTCAGAGGGTCAGTGCAGACTCGATGGGCCAAATGGCCTGCTTTGATTCTGTGATTCTATGATTTAATTATTAAATTTATTATACACGGTTTAATTTGTAAATACATTGTTTTTTTTTTAGTTCCAGTTATCCAGTGTGCTGCTGTGAATGACTAGGTAATAGCATATATTAAGAAAAGGACAGTGGTCTGATTTATTCAAGCCCAGATCATACATGAAAAAATAATTGAGTGTATAGTGATCTGCCTATTGGCTCTAGCTGGCAGTATCAATAAGAATGGGGTCAGTACCCAGTTTTGCTTTTCAAATACTTCACTAATTCCTTTACATTCACCGTTCTGTCTGATGGCTCAGCACCAATATGTCAAACTTTTTGTTAACGGCTGAACATACGAAGGATTTGCATTTTAAGCCCTGCCCTAAACCCTGCACTGTAACTAGTGTGATTCGCTTGACCTCGACGTCCAGCTCCACACCCAGCTCATCACCAAGGCCACCAGTAAATGTGCGTGGTCAGTGCCTCTCCCATTCTCACTCCTTATCCAGGAAACTGCTGTGGAATGAACTAAGTAGTCATGACTAAGCACTGCAGAAATGATGGTATAGAGAAGGGAAGAATGAAATAACTTGCATAAAAGAATAAAGCAAAATACTGTGGATTCTAGAAATCTGAAATAAAAATACAAAATACTGGAAAAACTCGGTAGGTTTAGCAGTATCTGTGGAGATAATGTTTTGAGTCTGATATGACTTCTTCAGAAGCATAAAAGAAGGCTGGTCTATAACCCAGTAATCAAATTGCTTGAAAATGAGTAATGAAAGCATCAGTTAGCCATATTTTTCATTTTTGATGCCTGAGTAGATCTTGCACTCTAATCCACATACGGCATTTAAAAGCAGTAATAGATTATGGTGTGTAATATCTCTCATATTTTGGATGTGAAGTTGTAGTTTTGCATCTGTATTAATGCACTAAGATGCACCCGGGTTCAATTCCCGCCTCAGGCGACTGACTGTGTGGAGTTTGCACGTTCTCCCCGTGTCTGCGTGGGTTTCCTCCGGGTGCTCCGGTTTCCTCCCACAGTCCAAAGATGTGCAGGTCAGGTGAATTGGCCATGCTAAATTGCCCGTAGTGTTAGGTAAGGGGTAAATGTAGGGGTATGGGTGGGTTACGCTTCGGCGGGTCGGTGTGGACTTGTTGGGCCGAAGGGCCTGTTTCCACACTGTAAGTAATCTAATCTAATCTAATTCAAGATGAATCCAGAAGAATTGCAATTCCACCTCACTTAATTTACTCCTTTGGAATTTTAAAACTTGGCACATGGCACTTACTTGGAACCTAAAATGAGGTAGGAATTATATTAACCTGAACCATAAGATAAGAATTCCATGCACAGCAATTACTGTGACCTGTATATTTGGTCACCTAGAAGGAGGAAAAGGCCTGTGAGGAAAGAAAGGAGGTCAGTGCAACAGGGCACCAACTGACTCGACTGCCACCAGAAAAGTCAGAGTCAATGGAGGAGGAGGCAACGAAGGAGACGGGAGAGTGAACAGAGGTGATGAGGAATGTGAAGAGACAACAATGAAGGGCCCCCACTGGCCTACAGCAAAAAGGAAATAGGTAGCTGCACAAAGGACACATCAGCAGCTTCTCTGACAATGAAAATGTGCAGGGGAGGCAAAATACCAAGGGAGGAAGGGAGATAAGTACCCCTCTAGCCCCCAGAAACACTGGTCATCATGAAGGACCCTGTGAAACCCACCTCCTGTTGTTAAGAATCAAGGCTACCCAGCACACCGTGGCTCCAGACAATCAGGAGCAGCAATACTCTGAAGCAGAGCACAGTTCTGTTTGATTTGAAACCCGACCTTCCTGGCTTTATCTTCACTCAGATGCCAATGGGATTGGATTAGTGTGGCCAGGAGAAACAAGACAGCTCTCTCAGCCCTGCAAGTTTGCCCACACTACAGGGATGCAGGAAATTGCCCAGTGACAAGGCCATGGGAAAACTGACCTTGGACAATTTGGTGATCTAAAAAAAGTCTTTAAAATGAGTTTAAGAATCACCAGTGTAAGTGCGTGGAGTGTAAAAGCCACTACATGATGGATTTCCATGTTGGTTTACATGGCCAACATCAAAGCAGACCTTCTGTTACTTCAGGAGTATGGGACAAAACATATTAGCAACTACGGGAAATGGTCGACCTTGTGGGCCCACAGTCTTTCAATTTGGTCGAGGGGTGTTGATTGCCATTCCTTTGTCCTGGGTATTTTGTTGCAAGGAGACAACTTTACCATCTCCAGAGTTAAGGAGATGGTGGACAGGTGCCTCCTTGCGGCAGACATTATGTACAAAAACACTTCTCTGAGATGTATCAGTGTGAATGCTGCTGTGGTAAGGAGAGAGTGACTGGTTGTCCTTCATCAGCTCCCACAGTTGCTGGTGATGCCAAGGTCAGTCATTCTGGCTGGAGACTTCAACTGCCTTATTGATGCAGCTGGATGATCCAGACGGACACCATATCTAGATTCCAGGTGAAACGGTTAAAGTCGCCAAGCTGCATAACTTCTTCAGCACCCCAGCGCAGCATAAATACACCTGGTCAGTCAGATGGGTCTATCTGCTCAAGGATCGATTTCCTATTTGTGCCCTGCGGGGTTTTGATCAGATCCATGGATGTCAAGCTATTGTTCTTCTCTGACCACTGCCTCCTGCTGACCACCTGTTATCTACAGGATAACAAATGGGCTGGCAAGTGAATGTGGAAGCTGAATATAGAACTGTTCACCCCAGAACTCATTGAGAAACTCAAGAGGGATTACAAGGTTGGACAACTGTGAAACCCCTATTTGAGTCTCTAGTGGATTGGTGGAAAACAGTCAAGACAAACATCAAGAGGCTCTTCATCCTCGAAGCTGTTCAGAAGGCAAGAGAGAGAGGGAGAGACAGGGAAAACTGTCCAAACTCCAGAACCTACTCCTGCTGCAGACAATGGAAGTTGATGTCAAGATCTCCAGAAGTGAAGAGCCAGCAAAGCCTCGCTCTTTGCCTCAGAGGTCTTCAAGATAATCTTCTCATCCAGGATCTGCTCCATGGTGTAGGATGAGACATACAGGCTTTTCTTCTTCCAGAGGGTGCACGGGGGAGCTCTGATCATCAGCCTCAAGGGAGAGGATACAATTAGAAGATCCTTTATCTGGACATCCAAAAATCAAAAAGTTCCGAAATCCTAAAGTTTTTTTGTGAAGTTTTTTTCTTATTAACCAGGTTGTTTGGCGAACAAACAGTTAAACCAAGTCGACACCCACTCAATGTGTGTCACTCAGATGTGACGTGAGGGGCCGTGGCCAAGCACCGACAGGCCTGGGGTTTCTCTGTGAGCACCTCAACTTCGGCACCCACTAGATGAGTGTCACTCAGATGTGACGTGGGGGCTGTAGCCAAGCACGTTCTTACGTAGAAGTCAGCTCCTCCGGAAAAATGTTTTAAAATTTCACCATCAAACTGTCACTATTCTGAAAACCGAAAAATTCCAAATTCCGAAAAACAGCTGGACCTGAGCATTTTGGATAAAGGATCTTCTATCTGTAGCTCAGTAACATCATTTCAGTCTGACATCCTAGGATCAGCAAATTCTCTTACGCAAGACTGTATGACAGTCTGCTCAAGACATCAAGTGACAGGGTCAACCCTGAGGCCCACAAAGAGTGCAACATCTTGGTTGTTCCTGTCCTCTAAAGAAGTCTTAGACAACCGCACAATGGAGAAGTTGGACCAGCTGTTATCTCTGAACCAAGTCCCTTGAGTCCTTTGAAAAGAATAAAACTCCTGGAAGCAATGGCTTACTGGCCAAGTTGTATTCACTTCAATGCAACTTGATTGCCAGGACCTGCTGGAGGTATATGACAATATGCTCCTGGCAAGGAGCATGTGTAAATCCATGAGGAAAGTTACCATCACTCTCATCTACAAGTGGAAGGGGGAGAGGGAGGAAATTTGAAATTGGCGACCAATTTCACTGTTGAATATAGATTACAAAATTCTGTTTGAAATCTTCACCAACCAGGTCAGGTCTGCTCTGGGGTCAGTCTTTCACCCTGACCAAATATGTTCCTGAAGAAGGGCTTATGCCCAAAACGTCGATTCTCCTGCTCCTTTGATGCTGCCTGACCTGCTGCACTTTTCCAGCAACACATTTTTCAGCAAATATATACTGTACCAGGCAGGAATATCTCTGAGAGTCTTATGTTCCTCAGGGATATGATTGCTTACATGTAATACAGGAGGTTGAACCCCTGCCTCATCTGCCTAGACCAGAAAAGCCTTTGGCAAATATTGCACACCTACATGTGGGATATGCTGTCTAAAATGCCCATTTTCTGTTGCCTTGTTCATGTGTTGCATAGAGGTTTTTTCTGAGTTCGTTAAGAAGGAGGTGAGCCTGAGAGAGCAGACTGTTCCTGGCAGTTGAGACCTGCAAATCATAGACTTTCATACGTGGATGACATTGCCTTTTTCTGCTCGGATCCATTGTCAATGCACAGACTTGTAAAGATCTGCAACCAGTTTGAACTGGCTTTGGGAGTCAAAATGAATCAAGGCAAGAATGAAGCCATGTTCTTTGGGAACTGGGCCGACCAATCCTTTAAGTGCTTTGAATATGCAGGGTGTGCACCAAAACTTGGAAGGAACATATCACTAATGTGAAGAAGAGATTGGGCGCACAGGAGTATCATTCCCTCTCCATTGTGGGTAAAAACCTGGTAATCAGGTTTGAAGTGCTCTCAGTGTTGTAAGTGGTGTGGGTCTACCCCATTCCCCAAACCTGCACCACTGCAGTCACCCAAGACATCTTCCACTTCATCTGTATATCAAAGGTGGATATGTCTGCGGGGACAGCTGGTACAAAGCTCTGGATAAGGGCCCTGGGGGGATGGGAGTTCACCCAATGCCGCGCTCATTCTGATGGTCATACTGTGTGCGGCTACATCAAGCAACCACCAAGTGTCACTATGTAATGAGGTTCCCGTTCCCCTTGTCCCTGATGTTATGAAGGATTGGTCTGGCCTCATGGCCTCAAAATTCTCCCAAGTAACTGGACCCATCCCTATCACCTGACCCTTAGTGGAAATATTTGCAAAGAGAAACCTCTTTGACCATAAGTCCATCAGGAGTGGTCAACACATAATGTCATTGAAACCCTTCAGAAAAGGAAAAGGTTGACCCTGTCACTAGATTTCTTGAGCAGACTGTCAAAGCCATTTGGCAGAATGCCTCATTGCCAGAACTTTCCACCAAGAACCAAGACATCACTTGGCTGGTAGTGAAAAGGACACTGTCAGAACTTTCACTTGAGCCTGGACACTGTGCGTCACTGCATGCTGCCCACAAAGTAGCTGTCAAACATCTCCTTTTGGAATGTGCCTTTGGAAAGAAGATCCGGAGAGAGTTTTTTTTGCGAAGGGTCATCTCGAGTAGCTCCGTAACACAGGACACTGTGTTCTATGTGCAGTTCCCCAGGACACACAGTGAGACAAACATTGAATGCACCTGGAGGACCATCAACTTGGTGAATGGTGCTCTTTAATCTGCCTGAAATGTTTTAGTCTTCCAGTGTAAAGAGTTGACTTCAACCAAGTGTTGCACTCTGACACATTCCAAGCTGAGGGGTGCACGAAAGCTTGAGCCAGCTGCTGCCAAGGCGCAGGGGGGAAAGACCACTGTCTAAGATCTCTCTCTGCAAAAGTACAATGAGGTTCCATTCAGATGTCAAACTTTCTTGTTGCCTCAAATTGTATGTAAGTAGTATCCTGTATGAGTAGGAAGTGCCTTTGTTTGCAACCACCGGGAATGTCAATTTCAATGGTTTGTTTTCTATTTGTGTTATCTTAAAGACTGCACAGAACTGTTGTATTGCTGTGTGTTTGTGTCCATAAAGATTTTTTAATGAATAATATATATTTTTGTAATAATAAAATAAATCTATTTCTTCATGGATCTTCTGAATAACACAGGACAGTATGATCCTAATTTAACCTGCAAACTGTATTAAAGTAATTTTGGGTGTTTACAGAGTTTTTCTAAAAGCCTGAGCTGACTAAAAATGCACCATTGGTTTGCACCCTAAATTGCTATACAGGGTAGTGATTTCAAGTTGAAAAATGGAAACTGATACTGAATGAGACTGTTGCAATTAGAGGCGATGCCACCTTCACTACAATAAGCAAAAGTTGCAGCTCAAGTTATGCCCCATCACTATTAGCTTCATGATAGCTACAAAGTAAATTTACCACAGTTATTTCAAATATTTAGTTTTGTTTTAATAATGTGATTCTAACATTTGCTCTCAAAGTCTATAAATCTGACCATTTTGACAATGTGTGAGTTGCAAATCATCGTCATTAATTTAAAAGACGTCAGTGTCCTTGATTTTGATGTCAAGATAACGATGAGACTAATGCCACTATTATTTATAATCAACTATTGTAGCAACTTTAGCTGCGGGACAATTAAACCTAAAAACCAACAAGTTATAGTCCAAGTTTAATTATTTCAATATTAATTTCATAATTATTGAAATTACTGACCTCACAATTGTTTGCATTATACAGTATAAAGTTGCTGTATTTACACAATAGTGTTAATTGCTGTTGACTAATCTCCTGTGTGCCAAAATTGAATTTAAAATATGGAGTTTCATTTGTTCAGCTCTTAATTGAAGAGATTTCAAAAACATAAATTTTAATATTTTTCCATTTCATTTGTACCTTTTTAATCTCTTTTTCTTTCTTTTCCTTGATTTGTTTCTGTTCTCTACATCAGATTTGACTCAGATGCATTGAAGCCAATTGTAGCACCTCAGATCTTTCTGTACCTGAGAGCTAAATTAAGTGGTATTGGGTATAAACATGGTCTGTACAACATGGAAAGATGATTTTGCCCTGAAGCGCCAACTCACTTACCCTAGTCTTTGTGCTGTCCAGTCCAGTATACAGACCACTTCAGAGAGTTGACAAGTACTAGCTGTGTCTCTAGTCATTTGAAGGTGCTCACTAGCTCGAGGGGATTCATTCTTTGCTTTCTGTTTCATTGTGGCCTTTATGTCCAGGTATTTAAACCTGAGTGCTAGAATACTATTCACTATTCATTCGCTACTAGAAAACAAAATAAATTCAAATAAATAATCTTTAAGGATTGTGCATTAAAATTCAGATCTCTCTGAACCTTTGCAGCACAACACATGAATAAGCAAGAAAAATAGGCACAATATTACATCTGAGGAGTTTAAATTCCATTGAGATAGTGAGAACATGGTCACACCATCAATCCTCAGAATACCTAGCTTCTCAAGATTGCCTCAAATCTTCAGAAATGCATTTCAATGTTGACTATCTGCAGAGCTGTCAGAAAGACTGCAGAAATGATATCTCAACAATCTTTTAGTGAATTTGAAACCTCGGGATCAAAACCCTGCTTAAAAGATGTAAAGTGCCCAAATATTCCTCTCATTGCATTTTACTTGGAAAAGATACATTCTCTCCACTTAAAAAGATATCAAAGTATACTTTCTGCATCAGAGTGATGATATTGTTTGTGTGATACTTTATGGGAATGGAAATGGAAATGGAAATAAATTTGATTCTCATGTAGATAGAGTAGGAGAGTAGAAAAAAATTTCTTTGGGGATTACAGCTGACAGTTTGTTCATTCTTTATGGTGTTCACAATATTAAGATTTCATTCAGAGACTGTTGTTCCAGATTTGACTCTTCCATAGAGATGGGGACAGACTGGACTGGATTTGACTATTATAGTTGTTTATATTGTAAAGCCCACATCACAGTGGGCAGCACGTTGGCTCAGTTGTTAGCACTGCTGCATCACTGCATCAGGGACCTGGGTTTGATTCCAGCCGCAGGTGGCTGTCTGTGTGGAATTTCCACCTTCTCCCCGTGTCTGCGTGGGTTTCCTCCGGGTGCTCCGGTTTCATCCCACAGCCCCAAAAATTGTACAGGTTAGGTGAATTGGCCATGCTAAATTGCTCATAGTGTTCAGGAATATGTAGGTAGGGGACATTAGTCAGGGGTAAATGTGGAATAGTAGGGGAATGGGTCTGGGTGTGTTACTCTTCGGAGGGTCAGTGGGAACTTGTTGGGCCAGATGGCCTGTTTCTGCACTGTAGGGATTCTATGATTTCTATGATCACCACCATCATTGTTTATTTGTCCATGGTGGGTCAATCACTCCAGAACTATAGAAAGAGTGCCCTCGTTTGGGAGAAATAGTCAAAATGAGCACCTATCAGCCCTTTCAGGTGGACTTAAAGAACCTATGATGCATTTTTGACGAAGAGCTTGTGGTAAGGGCATGCTCACTCATTACACTGTATGAGGTGCTGCTCATGATGAAGATTCCTGTCACCATTTGTAGGAAACTACAATTGTTTTCATTGGTAGAGAAAAACCACTTCCTTGTCCAGCAAGAAGAGTCTCTTGTAGTCAACAAGATTTATTTTAATGGACGTTAACAATGAATTACAGGCTACAATGATACATTATATATATTTACAGATATTTTAAAGAGGACCAGATGTTAGGAAAGCTTTTTGCAGAACACCTTTGTTCTGCCTGCACTTCAACACACCACTCTGTTCCCAAGTCAATATCTCTGCAGTGAAGCTCAGTGTAAGCTGGAAGAACAACACTTCATCTTCTGCTTGGGGACCCTGCAGTCTTCTCGATTTATAAGTTCAATATCCTTAGGGTTTGAATTCTCCTATGTCATAGCCCCCATCCCAGCACACCAGGTCTAGTTATAGCACAGTGTGCTGTTACTCATTGCTAGCCACTAACTATCTCCATTAACAGCTATTCACCCTCCGAGCCAGATCATTATCCACTCCCTTGTTTGTCCAACTTGTTCCTCTCTCTCTTTGGGCTCCACTTATCATTTACTCCTTACCCCATCTCCCCACCCTATCTTCTACATGAAAACTAGCTACCATCAGGTCTGAGGAAAGGTCATCAGACCCAAAACATTCACTGTGATTTCTCTTCACAAATGCTGAGCTTTTCCACCAATTTCTGTTTTGTTAGGTCTCCCTCCTTTGAAATCCCTAGCTGTTGAGCTTGCAAGTCCATATGGAACGATCATGTTGTTTGATGCTTATGATGTTTCTCAGTATTAACCCTTTCAGACCTGAATAGAACAGCTAGTGAGTTATCCCTGATGTCCTGTTCAATTTTTTAACATTTAACCAACATCATATAAAAAGAGATTCTCCAGTCATTATCATATTTCCATTTATGGCAACTTGCTAAGTACATATTGGCTACCCTGTTACCACAGTGACTACAATTTAAAAAGTATTTAATTGACTGTAAAGTGCTTTTAAGACCATAAGACATAGGAGCGGAAGTAAGGCCATTCGGCCCATCGAGTCCACTCCGCCATTCAATCATGGCTGATGGACATTTCAACTCCACTTACTCGCATTCTCCCCAGGATTTTGGGGCATCCTGAGGCTATAAAAGACACAACACAGATGTGAGCTTTCGTTTTTTAAAAATATAACCAGATTTTGTTTTTCATAAAGACATGAAATAACCCACAACTTTGCAGATAAGTCATATTGTCTAATTTTAACCTTCACCTTGTGGGTAATTGTTAAAATTATTTCACCCAGCTATGATTTGTCCTGAAACAATTGTGCTTTTACAATGTTTATAAATATTTGTACGAAAAGTAATTGAGGTAAATAACAGGGTGCAGTTAAAGGGAAACTGGATCAATGTGGGTGGTGGGAGAGCATAGAAGAAAATGTTGGTAGAGTTAAATGAAGTTGGTGGAAATAGGCTAGTGTGGAGTTTAAGCAATGGAACAGATCAGTAGGACTGAATGGTCTGTTTCTGTGCTATTAATTCTGTGTAGAAGACACAGTCACTGCTCTCTAGCTGTGTAATCTTGCTTGTTTCTCCCAGTGTAAATGTTAATTTTATTTATTTCATGGCTGTGCGTAGTTAATGTTATTGTGTTATGATGAAAGCTAATGCTGCCTGTTTTAGGAACTAATTGGTGAGAATTTTTCTGGGCAGTACATTGGCAGTTCAAATATACTATACTGTACAGTCGTCATACTACCTATTCCTGCCTACTCTGAAACTCAGAAGTCTGCTGTTTGTGTACAGGCCAACACGTGTCAAAAATGAATTGAGTTTTAGATTGTAACACAAAACACTAATGTTTCTGAATGCAATACAGTTGGCGGATTAAATGTAACGATTTCATAAATCTTTGATATTAAAAACGGTTTATAAATTCTGTGAAAACAATGCCTGGCATCATTATTGCCTTGAACATACTTTTATAGTGCGCATGGTGCAATGAAGGGCTAGCCATTAAGATGACAAACCTCCACAGCCCAAGATTATGATGTCAATTATTCTTCCTTGCTGCTGTCGCTGATGTTGTCTAACTTGGTCCAGACTGAGAATTAGAACTTGGAATCCTCCTGATCTGCCTTAGATGGTGGATAGCTGGGACTTTCTTCCCTGGAGTGTGGGAAATTGAGTGGTGACCATATAGAGTTTTATAAAATCATGAGGGGCTTAGATAAGGTGAATGGCCAAGATTATTTTCCCCAGGGTGGGTGAGTTCAAAACTAGGGGGCATGTTTTTAAGGTGAGGGGAGAAAGATTTAAAAGAGACCCGCAGACAACCTTTCTCACAGAGTGTGGTTCGTATGTGGAATGAACTGCTAGAGAAAGTGGTAGGTGCAGGTACAGTTACAACATTTAAAAATCATTTAGACTGGTACATGAACAGGAAAGGTTTAGAGGGATATAGGCAAAGCTCAGACAAGTAAGACCAGTTTAGTTTGGGAAATCTGGTGGGCATGACTCTATGACGATGCCTTTATTCCCAAACCTTTAGTACAGCCACATATTCTTTGTATTTTTTTGAAAAAAAGATAATAATATACTTCAAACTTTGATTGGATTTATTCATTTCCCATATACCTAGGTAACATGACAAGTTTTGATTTTGTTTGCAATATAGGAAATCATATCATACAAAGTACGTGAGGGTAATAGAACAGAGTGAGAAATACAATGTTATGACTGCAGAGGAGGTGCAGAAAGAGTGAGATCAACATTAAATTTAAAACAGCATGAAAATTCTCAAAAGGTTTATTTCTGTAAATTACAGCAGTACTCTTGACATTGCTTGATTGCATTTTGAGACTTAATGTGCCATTTGAAATCTTAGTCGGAAGTAATTATAAGGAACAATGCTTTGGTATGTTCAAAGATGGGCTGATAAACAAGTAAATTTAGCAACAATCTGGCCTTGGGCATTTATTTTTATTGAGAACAGATGCCTGATATAGTGTGACTTATATGTATTAAATGCAATTCAACCCATTCTTTATTGTATGAGTAACTCTTTGAGTACTAGTTTCTCTCTCCATTTCTAAGAAACATGAATTTTGGGTAATTCAATAGTTTTAAAAGTAAGTACCTGTGAATTTTTAATATAAAACAAATTAGAAATTGAATTATTGCTACACTAGCCTCGCCCAGAGTTTGTAATTGTTGTTCTTTGAATATAGTTGGGAAGAGGCAAAAAGAAAATAACTTTATACAGTGCCTTCTATCACAAAGTGATTCACAGCCAGTATTTGCCAAGCAGACGCTCCAGTGCCAGCTCCAAAACGGTTTACCTAAGTACTGGCCTAAGACTGTCCAAAGCAGAGGAGAAGCATCCAGGAAGGCATCAAGCACCTCGAAAAAGGAAAAAGTTGAAGCCAATTGGAAACGCATCAGGCACATGCTGCCACACCATCTCACCGCCCACCGCTTCTGCCCCAAGTGTAACAGAGCCTGCGGAAGCTGGATTGATCTGTACAGCCACCTATGGACTCACCCTGGGAGTGGAAGAGAATCATCCTTGTCAGCGACGGACTGTCGATGATGATGATGATGATTCGCCCAGCAAGCTCCCATAAACATCTGTCTTGGTTATGTTGATTTGAGGGAGAAATGTTAACAAAGATCTCAGGAAAACTGCTCTGCTCTTTCTTCTATTAATGCCATGGGATCTTCCACATCCACCTAACAGGAAGCGTGGGATTACATTTTTAACATCTTATCCTAAAGCGAGCATTCTGAGAGTACCTACAAGAAGACCAACAACAAACCAAAGCTCAACTCTAAATGATTATCATCCTATAAGTGACATATCAAACAGAATACAGCAATGGCAAGTTTCAGGCAGGTATCATTTAGAGAATATGACATAGAGTCATAGAGATGTACAGTATGGAAACAAACCCTTCGGTCCAACCCGTCCATGCCAACCAGATATCCCAACCCAATCTAGTCCCACCTGCCAGCACCCAGCCCATATCCCTCCAAACCCTTCCTATTCATATACACATCCAAATGCCTCTTAAATGTTACAATTGTACCAGCCTCCACCACATCCTCTGGCAGCTCATTCCATACACGTACTATCCTCTGCGTGAAAAAGTTGCCCCTTAGTTCTCTTTTATATCTTTCCCCTCTCACCCTACACCTATGCCCTCTAGTTCTGGACTCCCCGACCCCAGGGAAAAGACTTTGTCTATTTATTCTGTTCATGCCGCTCATAATTTTGTAAACCTCTGTAAGATCATGGAAAACAGCCCCAGCCTGTTCAGCCTCTCCCTGTAGCTCAGATCCTCCAAACTTGGCAACATCATTGTAACTGTTTTCTGAACCCTTTCAAGTTTCACAACATCTTTCCAATAGAAAGGAGACCAGAATTGTACACAATATTCCAACAGTGGCCTAACCCATATCCTGTACAGCCGCACTATGACCTCCCAACTCCTGTACTTAATAGTCTGACCAATAAAGGAAAGCATACCAAACCGCTGCCTTCACTATCCTATCTCCCTGCAACTCCACTTCCAAAGAGCTATGAACCTGCATTTAGACATATTTTGGGAAGTCATCCAACTCCTCCCCATCAGGAATTGTACATGAGGATTGGTTTTCTTCTTGTTTTTGAAACTGCAATGACTTAATATCTTGCTTATAAAATACAACTTGGAACATATGACTTCAGCCCTAACCTTTAATAAAGAATGGCTTTGTAAGTGGTTATTACATTCAATGATTCAAACAATGGCCGAAATAATTTGGGTGTGCGATAGTCAAAATTGTTTAACTATGGAATTATAGTACAGAATGAGGCCATTTGGCCTGACAGATTGCATTTGCTCAAAGATCAGCCTGACCATGGCAACACGACGCCTGGAGGAAGAGTGCCTCATCTTCCGCCGAGGAACCCTCCAACAACAAGGGATTAATGCAGGTTTCTCCAGCTTCCTCATTTCCCCTCCCCCCACCTTATCTTAGTCCCAACCTTCGGACTCAGCACTGCCTTCTTTATCTGCAATCTTCTTCCTGACCTCTCCGCCCTCACCCCCTCTCCGGCCTATCACCCTCACCTTAACCTCCTTCCACCTATCGCATTCCCAACGTCCCTACCCCAAGTCCCTCCTCACTACCTTTTATCTTAGCCTGCTTGGCACTCCTTCCTCATTCCTGAAGAAGGGCTTATGCCCGAAACGTCGATTCTCCTGCTCCTTGGATTTTTCAGCTCTGATCTCCAGCATCTGCAGTCCTCACTTTCTCCTGAGTATATGTGTTTTCTGGAAAGGAAAATTGTGTTTAATTGATTTGTTAGAGTTTTAAGAAAGTAACAAGCAAGGTGGATAAAGAGGAACCTGCAATAGTGGTTTAGTTTGGATTTCAAAAAGGCACTGATAAGCAGTCTCTATTAATATTTGTAACTGCAGGCAATTTGCACATGCACAATTCCAGATGTACTACATTATTTCAGCGACAGCATACACATGCTCCCCTGTTCACATCCACATCTCCCATCTCTCTGTTCACAGCAGCATACTGCTTCAATCTGAACTCATTTAACTGCGCATGCGCGCAGTATCAGTGGAAATTGTCTCTTTGATAAGGTGCTTTCTTAAAACTCTCACAAATCAATTAAACACAATTTTCCTTTCCAGAAAACACATACACTCAGGAGAAAGTGAGGACTGCAGATGCTGGACATATCATGTAGAAGTAATGTATTAGCGTGGATACTTTATTGGTGAGCTACAGGAGGCAATGTAGGGATAATTGCACATTTTGTAGGTTGACTAACTAATTAATTAAATGCAACAAGGATTAGTGCTGAAGCCTCAACTACTTATAGTTTCCAGCACTGACTTGGATGTAGCGACTAAATGTACAGTTGCTAATTTTGCCAATGCCATCAAATTAGGTAGTAAACTAAGTTGTAAGAGCATTTAAAGAGTTTTTGAAGGGATGTAGATAAGAGATTTTAGCAAAAATTTGGTAGATGGTGTATATTATGGACCAGGCCAGACCCTTCAAAACATTTCAAGAAAAGCCCAGACCCTAATTTTGCTATTTGTTTTAAGCAGGTAAAAAGCAGATATTCCAGAGTAATGCAGCTGGTCAAACCACTTAGTTTTAAACAAAACAATTTATTTACAAGATTACCAAATGAAACACAAACAAAAGAGAACGAAATATAGAATAACTTAACCTATCCAAAAACCCAGCAGATTATTCCAATGTAAGATGCTGTTCCAAATACTTGGAACAATCACCATAAACACCCCTTTGCAAAAAAGAAAAAGTCAAACACAGGGTCTTACAGGAGAGAGGGAGGATTAGCATGGACCTGCTTCTTTGGGTCCAGCAGCTTCACAGCGATTGACGACTTTCAATGAACAGCCAGACTACTCAAACCAAACCAAACCAAACCAAACTAGAGAAAAACTAAGCTCGGAGAACTAGCCACTCCCCTTTCATTGTACAAGTGGTTTATTTTAAAACTTGAAAGCCTTCTGCCTGAGGCAGTATCTGTTAGCTACCATCAAACTGGCCCTAAAACCCTTCAAACCTAGACCTTTCAGAATCACTGCTTTTACGACCTATCTGGAAAAAAAAGCCAAGGACAGCATAACCTTGTTAAAGGAGCAGCATCGTTGCACCTTCCCCCTTAAAAATAAATGAACCTTCAATATTTTAAAGCCCCTTAAATCTTAAATTGTTAGTACACTACAACACACGTATACATTACATTGACTATGATTATGCAAACATGCATTACTGCATTTCGTTTCAGTCTGTTTTACTCCTGCCACTAAATGCCTCTGTTTCTCATTCAAGTCTCGACAATATGTCGACAATCACATTTTCTCATCCTGATCATGCTGTAACAACAAGCTCCATCTAAAACAGTCTGGCATTGTTGTCCTTAAATTTCTCCACAAAGATCAATGGGTTATGATCAGTGTACATAGGAACCTCGAATTTCCGAATATCAATTATCTGAATTTTGGATTATCCAAAGGGGATCTCAAGGTCCAGACACCGTCACTAAATGACTGACCTCCTGCCCCCTCTCCCCCCACACTTTCCCTGGAGTTCTACACAGTAGTGTACCCTAAACCCCCCTTGCAGATAATCTCTTCATCATTGTCCTTTACAGGGCAGAGGTGGAACCTGTCAAAAAGTTGTGTGTGTGTGTGCACGTTTGTGTGCTGTTTGGAGACTTACCCCACAAAGGCAGCAGCGGTCTTACTGTTGGTGTCCAGTCTGACTGCCTCGCGGGACGGGGGTGCGGACAGGGGTCGGACGGTGGGTGGGGGTGAACAGGGGTGTGGGATGGGTGGGGTGGGGGCGTATACAGGGTTGGGGTCCAGATTGTGGGGCGGACAGGGACTGGGTCTCATGCACAGTGTGCTTTTGCCTAGTCTCCTGAATGGGGAGCAGACTTCACAGACAACACCGATCCCCAGAGGAAATCAATTAACCGAATAATCAATTATCTGAACGAAATAGTGCCCGACCATCTCGAGGTTCCTTTGTTTGTGATTGTCTCAGATACATTATTGGTAACATAAACATTGAAATATTGTAACGCCAACACTAAGCTCAAAGTCTCCTTCTCAACTGTCGAATATTTCTGCTGATGAATGTTCAATATCCTGGAGGAATATCCCATAGGTCTTCCTATCTTGTCATTTTCCTGTAAGGGCATAGGACCAACACCCACAACACTTCCATTGATAGCCACCTTGAATGACTTTGTGTAATTAGGTGTGGCTAATACTGGGGCAGTGATTAACACAGCTTTCAGGCGGTCAAATGCTTTCTGACTGTCCACTGTCCACAGAAGTTTCTTGCCTTTAGCAATTCAGTGAGTGCAGCAGTCACACTGCTAACAATTGGTATGAATTTTCAATAAAATCTGTTCAATCCCAGGAATCATAGTACTGCTGTTTTTGTCAATGGTATGGGAAACTCCCTAATTACCTTTATTTTTGCCTCCCATAGGGCCATTTGTCTGTGTCCAATAACATTGCCCAGGAAGGTGACTTGGGCTTTGGTAAATTCACTTTGAGCCAGGTTTATCAACAAGCCTGCCTTCTGAAATCAATCAAACAAGTCTGATAAATGTTGTAAATGTACCTTCCAGATGTGCTTAAAAATCACCAGTTCATCTACATATACGACACAATTGGATAATCGGCAATGACCTTATTGGTTAGTCTCTGAACTGGAGTTGGCATGTTTTTCATACCAAATGACATGACTTTAAACTGATAGACTCCATTGGTGTTACGAAAGCCAAAATTGCCTTTGCTCTTTCTGACAAAGGTACCTGTCAGTATCCTCTGAGCAAGTCCAACTTAGAAATATAAGTTGCTTGTCCCATCTTTTTAACACAGTTTTCCAAACGCGAATTTGGATATGCATCAGTCTTTGTAAGTGCATTGACTTCGCGATGGTCCACACATAACCGTTGGGTACCATCTGGTTTTGGCACCATTACCATGGGTGAGCTCTAATCACTGTAACTCATTTCAGTTATGTCAGCTTGGAGCTTGTGTTCAATCTCTTTTTGAACCTAAGTCAACTTTAGAGGGTTATGTCCACAAGGATATTACTTAATTGGAACAGCATCTCCTATATCTATGTCATGCAAAATTAGACTAGTACTTCCCAGCTTATTTCTATATATCTCCCCATTCAATAGTAATAACTCAGTTTTGCTCTGGGAGGTAACTCAATAATTTATCCCAATTTTTGACAGCTTCCTCATTGTCCAATTTAATTTGAGGAACATCAAATTCAGAATTCTCTGAACTTGGTTCTTCACTTTCTGTTGTAACCAATAACACCGTCTCATTTGGCTTTCCTTTCCTGTCAAAATACCTTTTGAGCATATTCACATGACACATTTTGTAAGATTTCTTTCTGTCTGGAGTCATTATCAAATAGTTCACCTCACTCCATTTCCTTTCAACTTGATAAGGTCCACTTAACCTCACTTTTAAAGGTTTGCTGGAAGTAACACTAACAACTTATCCCCGATAGCAAAATTGTGAGTTTTTGATTTCTTGTCTGCTTCCTGTTTCCATGATATACTGTAATGCTTTTTAAATGCTATCTATCCAAATTCCCTGCTCTATTTAATTGTTCCCTAAAATTTGACACATAGTCCAAATATATGGTCTCTGAATAATGACTTACCAATTTCTCTTTAATCAATTTTAGTGTTCCTCTCACTTTGTGCCCAAAAAACTAATTCAAATGGACTGAATTTGGTTGATCATTTGGTGCATCTGTAATCACAAAAAGTGCAAACGGAATTCCCTTATCCTAATCATTTGGATAATCTTGACTGTAAGCCCTCAACATGGTCTTTAATGTCTGATATCAACTTCTAGTACTCTCTGTGATTCTGGATGGTATGCAGTAGGTTTGAATTGTTTTATGCCTAAGCTGTCCATAACTTCCTTGCATAATTTTGATGTGAAGTTTGACCCTTGATCTGAATGTAACTCTGTGGGTAGTCCGTATCTAGTGAAAGATTTTGAATAATTCCTCTCTAATCCTTTTAGCTGTAATATGGTATAATGGAATGACTTCTGGAAATCTAGTGAACACATCTATTATTGTTAACAAATACTGTTTCCCACTTCTTGTTTGAGGTAGGGACCTAGGCGATCAATTAAGACTCGAGTAAAAGTTTCCTCAAATGCAGGAATAGGTATTAAAGGTGCGAGTTTTATTACTGTCTGTGGTTTTTCAATTACTGATATGTATGACATGGTTGGTAAAATTCAACTATATCCTTGTGCAGTCCAGGCAACTAAAAATGTTTTTGTATTTTAGCTTGTGTTTTTCTCACTCCTAAATGACTGTGTACTACCGCAACACCTCCTTTCTATAACCCAGTGGCAATACGACGTGATGAACCTCTGCCCATTTCTCATCTGCTTGAATATGTGATGGTTTCTAGTTCCTCCTTAAGACATCATTTTTAAGATAGTAGCATTTGGGGATACATTTGGATTCTTGTTCCTTGTATGCCTTTTGATACAATTACTTTAAGTTTTCATCTTTCTGCTGTAACTCAGTTAATTTATCTGAGTTAAAGATGTCTGCTGTGTCATCTATCTGCTCCAGGCTTGTGTCAACCATTTGCTCAAACAGGGTCTCTGCTTATTCCAATTCAACTTCCTTACCTGTATTCTTTGATCTCTCCTGTTTCAACTAGTGACTTTGTGACCTTATTACCACACAGTCCGGAAAAATCCAGGGATATGTGTCCTGCAATAGTTCAATTGCCTGGGATTTCACTGGCTTTTCAAACACAGTAGGCAGCGTTCCTGCCTGTGAACCAGCTATATCATTAGCAGGACAAATTGAATTCCTGGAGCTGAGAGTTGGTCCAGTACTCATGCCAAGACTTCTCCAATCTTCACTGGATACTCTCACCTCACTTTACATAATTGAGTGCTTCTTGTCTCCCTGTGAATTCCCGTTACTAGCACTTTTTGTGGCAATAGTCCTTTGAAGATATATATCTCACCTTTCAACATCACAGTTTGAGAAGATCGTGTATCTCTTAATATTGTAATCTCTTTACCTGCTGCTCATGGCCTATGCAAGTAAACTTTACCTTCACAGGTTTATGGTTTAAGAAGATCTGGCACTTCCTCCTTAACCAACCTCTGACCAGGTTGTACATTTTGGTGCAGCTTTCTAGTCTCCACTGTGCTTTACGTTACCACTCCAACAAAAATCACTGGCTTACCCTGTTTTCCTATATCTGGCTTCCCAGTGCTTTTCCTAGTTCACCAACATTGTGATTTCATGTGACCTACTTTATTGCAGTGAAAACACCAGAGCTTTTTAATTTCTCTTTCCCCTTCAAGTGTTTCCTTTTTACCATGTAGTAGGTTATCCATATAGTCTTCACTGAGATCTACCTTTCCCTTTTCATGTGAAGATTTTCCTTTTCCCCAATTTCTATACCTCACAGATTGAAATTGATCTTGAAAGCCAAACTTTGATTTATGGACCACCTCATAATCATCAGCCATTTCAGCTGTAAATCTTGCCATTTTAACTCTCTACTCTTCCACATGAGTTCTCACTACGTCAAGAAGTGAATTTTTGTACTCCTGCAAAATAATCGTCTCTCTAGGAGCGTCACAGGTTTGCTCTATTTTTAATGCCCCTATCCAAATTACCTTGTTTGATCCTTTTAAACTCAATGTAGGTTTGACCATGGTCCCTTCTTAGATTCCTGAAACGTTGTCTGTAGGCTTTTGGCACAGGTTTATGTGTACTTAAGATGGCTTTCTTCGCCTCCTCATACGTCCCAGATACCTCCTCTGATAGTGCTGCAAATACCTCACTAGCTCTACTTACAAGTTTTGATTGGATCAACAAAACCCACATGGTCACTGGCCACTGCATTTGTTTAGCCACCTTTTCAAGTGAGATGAAAAAGACTTCCACATCTTTCTCATAAAATTTAGGCAATGCTTGAATATATTTAAACAGTTTCTCACCTTTGGCTACGATGGGTTTGCTCATCCTCACACTCTTCCTCACTAAGTTTACCTTCAGCCTTCATCATCATCCTTTTAAGCTAACTTTCTTGTCTAAGTGCCAATTTCTGAAGTTCAAACTCCCTTTCTTTCTTTCTTTCTTTCTTTCTTTCTTTCCTCTCTCTACTTTTCTCTCCTCTCTCTATGTTTAATTGTAATTCAAACTGTTTCATTTCTGTTGCCCTTTCCTTGTCTTTTGCCTCTAACTCAAGCAGCTTCATTTTCAATTGAACTTTAGCCATCTCTAAACATTCTGATGGCACTTCCAGCAAATTTAAATGCTAAGCTATTGCTGTAATTATCTCTCTTTTCTTCATGGCAGGAGGCAGCTCCAAGTCCAGCATGTCTGCTAATTCCAGCAGCTTGGCCATAATCACCTTTTGAAAAACTCCCAAAGTCACTTCTTCCACACCCAGAAAACTCTTGGTGACTGAAAGAGCCATTGCTATCCCAAGCACTGTTTAAACTAACCAAACCAAACACTAACTCCTATCACTTGCTGCCTTCGAGTCCAGCAACCATAATCCCAATTTGGAAATATAGAACAAATCCTGCAAAGAGCCCCAAATCTGTTATAGACCAAGCCAGACCCCCTCAAAACATTTCAATAAAGTAGGCCAGACCCTAATTTGCTAGTTATCTTAAGCAGGTGTATAGCGGATATTCCAGGAGTGATGCAGCTGATCAAACCACTTAATTTGAAATGAAACAGAGTTTATTTACAAGATTACCAAATGAAACACAACCAAAAGAGAACAAAATATAGAGTAACAACCTATTATGTTGTTCCAAATACTTGCAACAATCACCATAAACACCCCTTTGCAAAAAAAGAAAAATCAAACACAGGTTCTTATAGGAAAGATGTCAGAGAGAGGGTGGATCAGCATGGACCTGCCTCTTTGGGTCCAGCAGTTTCACAATGATTGACTTCTTTCAGTGAACAGTCAGACTGCTAAAACCAAACCAAACCAAACCAGAGAAAAGCTGAGCTGGGAGAACTAGCCACTCCCCTTTCAGTGTACAAGTTTTCTTTTAAAACTTGAAAGCCTTTTGCTTGAGGAGGTATCTGTTAGCTATAATGTTCAGGGATGTGCAGGTTAGGTGCATTAGTTAAAGGTAAATGGAAGGGAATGGGTCTGGGTGGGTTACTGTTCGGAGGATCGGTGAGGACTTGTCGGGCCAAATGGCCTGTTTTCACACTGTAAGGATTCTATGAACCTATGATTCTAGATAATCAAACTGGCCCTAAAACCCTTCAAACCTAGAACTTTTGGAATCGCGGGTTTTATGATCTTGCTGAAAAAAAATGCCAAGGCAACATAACCTCGTTAAAGGAGCAGCATTGTCACACGTATAATGTGAATAAGTGTGAACGAGTCAATTTTGACAGGAAGCATAGAAAACAATATGATATTTAAACAGAGAGAGATTGCAAAACACAGAGGGATCTGAGTGTCCTGACACATGAATTACAAAGGTGAATGTGTAGGTGCAACCAGTGACTAAGAAAGCAAATGGATTGGTGGTGTGTAAGGGGAATGGAATATAAAGTAAATAAGTTTTTCCACAGCTGTAAAGGGTTTTCCTGAGAACAATTCTGGAGTACTGTGTACAATGCAAGTTTCCTTATTTGAAAAAGGATACAATTACAATAGCAGAATTTCAGAGGCAGTTCACTTGACTCATTCCTGGGATGGGGGAGTTTTGAAGAAATGATGAACAGGTTGGACTTGTACTCATTCAAAACTGGAAGAATGAAAGGTGATCTTATTAAATGTGTATTTGTATAAGGATTTGATGGAATGGATTCTAGGATAATATTTCTACCTGTAAGAAAAAGGAGACAGGTTTAAGAATGAGAGGTCTTCCTTTGTTTTCTTTTAAAGGGTAATTATAGAATACCCTTCCCCAGAAGTAGTGGTAGCTGGGTCACTGAGTTCATTTAAAGGTGAATTAGCTGAAGTCTTTTTTTGACAAGGGTGCCAAAGGTTACTGGGGTGTGGCAGATGGGAGTTGTGACCATAACAGCTCAGCTATGATCTTATCATGTTTGAAAAGCCATATGGCCTATATTCCTCATTAGGACATTTGATTTGACCCAAAATTGACCAACCATTTTCTTCACTAGGAGGTTTTGTGTTACAGTTGCTATCATGGTTCTGTTCATATGGATATAGCTTCTGTGGTGCAATAAATTTTGCATACTACTCTTTCTCTTCTGGAGCTAGATTCCAATTTGGACCAATTGGATAAATCTCTGTGCATAATCTTATAAGGCCCTGAAGGAAGTGGGCTATGGCAAAAGAGGTTGCAGAATTATGGAAGAGTTTGACAAGGCCTATTTCGATGTTGGGAACAACTCGCACCTTTTAACTAATTTACGTGCATAGAGATGAGCTTCTCACTAGTGGATTATTACATGTTAAGGACCTTATTATCTGCAAATTTCCCCCCATTAATATTTAGCTTCCTATCTTACCACCTTCATGAGCAAACCAGATGCTGAGAATTCTCAACATGGAAGTCAGAGCGAGTATGTGATGACTTCAGCTCGCCATTTACTCCATAGGACCTCTATGTTGGACACTGGTCATCATCACCTCATGGAAAGCTCCATAGGCATTGGCCGCATGTTCCCCATGTCCATGAGCATCCAACATGTGCAGGCCTCTAAGAATCCTCATGCACATCTCTAATCCATTTACAGTACACATCTGCACATCAATGCTGCACCTCAGATGGCATCAGCAACTATCATTAAAATGCTGCAGCAAAACAATTTGCATTTGGGGAAACACCCAGATCTTGGACTAGATCTGGCTGTATCTGCAGTCAATCATTTTGCACACACTCATTCTGAGCCTACCTGGATGCTCATAGTGTCCCTGCCATGCCTTTGGGAAGTCAAGATGTTGCAGGTAGAACATGAGCTTTGCTGGGAAGTGGGTGCAGAAGCAGAGACAGAGTGAGTATAAGGTATTGGAGAGTAAATGGTGGCACTTAAGCTGATGGAGTAGAGAAAGTAATTGACCTTCTACATTGCTATACATACCTCCATATAGCCGACACTGCACTGACCTGGGGCAACCTTGCACCTGGCTGGCATGCTATGTATGGTGTCCTGAGCTCTGGGTGCACAGCAGCCTTTTAAAGATGGCATCAGGGCCTGGGATGACTTTAATTCTGTGAGGTCTTGGCTGAGGCAACTTGTTCTGGGAATGGTGCTTGGGAGAATGGAGCTATAATCGGGCCAGAGGGGAGCCATGAGGCAGATTAGTTCCTTAATTAGATGGGTTTAGTCAGCGAGAGATCTCGCAGGATGTCGCTGTGAGGAACCATCCCAAATACATGACGAAATTGACACTTAGTCATAAAGGGTCAGGTTCAGTCCATTGCCTTGATCAGCTATGAGGTCTCCTAGTGAAATTAATTCTGATATTCAATTGTACAGGGCTCATTATTTGCTTCAAATGATCAGTTCTGGTGATGTGTGTGTAAGAAATAACATTCATCCTGCTGGCTACCTGCTGGCTACCTGTGTATTGATTTATTTCAAACTTTCAGTATGTGTATATTTTTACATTAATTGCTTAGTGAATCAGAAATTTGGTTTGCAGGAACCAGCCTGATGATTGTATGTAGAAATGTGCATTTGTATTTGAGTTAAAGTGCAATATTGTAATAGACTTTGTTTTCGATTGTACCTGGCTCTTGTGTTTGAATGTGTTTAAAGAGGAAAGTAAAGCACACATGGCCCTTAATGAATTGCTAAATTCTTCTTACAGAAAACAGAAGTGTAAAATCTCACTCTTTAACCTCAACTCTAATCAGCAGGTTCCTTCAGCTTTGATATTTTCCCGAGTTTTATTTAGATGCCTTTAGTAGATCTTGAAAGGGTTCAGAAAAGATTTACAAGGATGTTGCCAGGGTTGGAGGATTTGAGCAACAGGGAGAGGTTGAATAGGTTGGGGTTGTTTTCCCTGGAGCGCGGATGCTGAGGGTGACCTTCTAGAAATTTATAAAATCATGGGCATGGATAGAGTAAATAGACAAGGTCATTTCCCTGGGAGGGGGAGTCCAGAACTAGAGGGCATAGGTTTAGGGTGAGAGGGGAAAAATTTAAAAGGGACCTAAGGGGCAACCTTTTCACACAGAAGGCGGTGCATGTATGGAATGAGCTGCCAGAGGAAGTAGCAGAGGCTGTACAATTAGAACATTTAAAAGACATTGGATGGGTATAAGAATAGGAAGGGTTGAAAGGGATGTGAGCCAAGTGCTGGGTATCTGGTCGGCATGGACGAGTTGGACTGAAGGGTCTGTTTCTGTGCTGTACATTTGGATGACTCTATCTGACAGTAAGGACTACATATTCAAATCTCAGTGTCTCTTGAGTTAAAAGTTTTCTGATTCTTATTGTTATCCAGGACCTGCTGCTGATCCCAGTATGTATGAGAGTGGGATAAGTTGAAGCATGATCTCAACTTGTCTGTCATTACCCAAGAGTGGAACAGCCCACTGACATGTGCAGTCAAAGCTCATACATGTAATGGCAAATATTTATACAGGTTTCTGATGCTTGCTTCTCTTCTAATATGGAGTTGCCATTCTCAGATTGGAGGGGATTAATTGTACTAGGACAGAAAAAATGTGAAGATAGCACACAGTCTTTAAATGTTATTACTTTTTGACTGTCTTGTATCCATATAATTGCTATAGATCCACAGATTAAAGTACTTTTCATTCTATTATACTCAGAAACAAATGTAGTTAGAATTGTATCACAGAATTTCATTTTATAGCATGGACTTGTTGAAGAAGTTACAGAATTTAAAAATGCATGTATCTTAATTTTACCTTCTAATCTGCTTCACTTTACTTTTAGTGTAGCAGAGACCAAACCAACGGTTGCTTAACAGTGAGACAATAAACCACTATTTGTAACTACAAGTTTGAATGTTTCATAGTGCAAATAAATTCTTCCACTTCAACTAAAAGCATCAACACATTTAAGATATCAATATCAATTGTTAAAATTCAGTTTGATTCTGTGGGCCTCAACTCTGTGAACATTTACAAAATGCTGGACAACATCGTTGTGAGATAAATAAGAAATTCTTCATATGCTGACAGACGCTGCGTTGCCTCAGATTTCAAAGCTGATTGCAGTATTGTATTCAAACAAGATTATCCTGTTTCATATGGTCTCAGACAGAATTGATGTGGTTCCTTGCTGTCAGTGATCAGTATTTCTTGTGTGGAGTTTGCGTGTTTTCTTTATCCTCAGAATGATTGCCCAAATTTAAGTAGTTTCAGCAACAAGCTTTAATTTAAATAATTTCAGAAGAGATCTTTTTTCACGAGTGTTTTTTTTTAAAGAAACAGGTTATTTATTATCCCACACGTTTCCTGGTGTTTAATAATGCACCATCTCACTCACTTGACTGACACACACCACCATCTGCCAGCAGATTAAATATGTATGAAAAAAGAAACAATTCTAATACAATTTATAATTGTTGCAGTCTCTCTTTCATGGCAGGCATGAAGTTTCTTGGATGTGTTGAAGCTTTTAGTTGAAGTGAAGGTCTTATACAACAGAGAATTCACAATGGGCTGCAAGCTCCTTGTAGTCAGATTTCCAAGAGGTTGTTTCTCAGGTGAACTTCAATTCAAGACAGGTTAAGGAGAGTGTTTCTCTCACTTTCAAAATATGGCTGATTATTACCTTGGCTGCGTAGTTAATTTGCAACTTATTTGTGGGCAGTCTTGTGGACTTCTGAAGAACTGTGTTTCCAAGCACCTTTTGTTCTGTTTTAAAAGCGTACTGAAAGCATGGCTGGCTTATTATGTGACCTCCACCAATTCAGTCCTTTTCCTAAATAAATTGAATAACTTGGTTGATTCTGCATTCTTTATAGTGTTTCAAATTCTTAAATTGTGAAAGCCAGTCAGGGTCTTTGTATATAAATGACTCATTCAGTTTGAAATTACCCTCTTCAGGAAAAGATATTGAGTCAACATGAGTCTGGATGTTTCTTTTTGTTTCCTTTGGAGATACAGGAATGTTTCAATCCACAACAGAAGTTGACTCATCTCAGGCAGCCATACTTTTGCAGCTTTCTTATAGCTTGTTTTTAAAATATAAAAATTAGTTTGAAGTTTAGTGTGCATTAGGGCATGACAATACTTAACCTTGCTATATAAAATAATAATTTTCAAAGCTGCTTTTCCTTGCTTGTCAAGTTTAAGGAGGAAATGTCAACCAGCATTTGCTCTGATTCGAATATTGCCATAAACACAGACATGCAAATCTTCAATGATCACTTGGCACAGATATATTGGGTCTTTGGTTGAACATCTCATTTTAAGGACAAGATCTGATGTACAGCACTCCTGTGTTACAGACCTGGTGTTGCTGGTTGATTTTATGAACTGAGTAATTTTCAAACCATAATTTTCTGACCCAGAAATGGTGGAGCAAACTCTCCTGTAGGAGCAGAATATTTAATGGCTAGGTCAATGAAAATTGAGTTTTCTGACCTCATGCCAGCAGACTGTACATAACTAACAAGTACAGGATGCTGATGATTTATTTAGCGTCTTAATTTATGGGATATATTCCAGGTTATGCACAATTGGAAATGAAAATTAATGATTTGTGTAAGGCCAAGAAAATTACAAGTTAATTTCCATACAAAACTCCGAAAGGAATCCAGGTGATGAATGCCAACTAAAATATGGGTTCAGTGAATCTACATATAGAAAATATTTTTATCTGAATACAATGTAGAAACATGTGTTGCTTAAGGGTTAATATGCTGCCTGATGCCAATAATGAAAAGAAATATAAAGCATAGCTTGATTGTGAAAATGTTGATTACCTTAAGTTACAATGATTCATATTGATTAAGAGCAGAACTGCTGCATCTATTAGTGCGTTTCTAGAATCATATCTGGTGAGCATAAGGCAATTTTTCAGATTATTTTTACAATAGAAGGCAAAAGCCTCAGGTTTAACACATCTTGTTGGATCTGGGCAGGATTGGTCTTTGGATGCTGAAAATGTGTTGCTGGAAAAGCGCAGCAGGTCAGGCAGCATCCAAGGAACAGGAGAATCGACGTTTCGGGCATAAGCCCTTCTTCAGGAATGAGGAAAGTTTGTCCAGCAGGCTAAGATAAAAGGTATGGAGGAGGGATTTGGGGGAGGGGCGTCGGAAATGTGATAGGTGGAAAGAGGTCAAGGTGAGGGTGATAGGTCAGACTGGGGTGGGGGCGGAGAGGTCGGGAAGAAGATTGCAGGTTAGGAAGGCGGTGCTGAATTCGATGGATTAGACTGAGACAAGGTGGGGGGAGGGGAAATGAGGAAACTGGTGAAATCCGAGTTCATCCCTTGTGGTTGGAGGGTTCCTAGGCGGAAGATGAGGCGCTCTTCCTCCAACCGTCGTTTTGTTGTGGTCTGGCGATGGAGGAGTCCAAAGACCTGCATATCCTTGGTGGAGTGGGAGGGGGAATTGAAATGTTGAGCCACAGGGTGGTTGGGTTGGTTGGTCCGGGTGTCCCAGAGGTGTTCTCTGAAACGCTCCGCAAGTACAATCATGGCTGATCTTCTATCTTCATGCCATAGTCCAATTTTCTCTCCTTACTCCCTGATTCCCTTAACATTTAAAAATCTAGCTATCTCTTTTATGAATAGATTCAGTGTTCTGACCTTTATAGCTTTATGATACAAATTTCCATGGGTTCACTAACCTTAGAATGAAAAAACTCAGTCTCATATCCTGACACTGTAATTTCTGGTCTTGACTCCCTAACCAGGAAAATATCCTTCATACATCCAGCATTCCCTCTAATTTTCTTACCAGCTATGGGGGAGTGTGAGGCCTGTGCATAGCAGTTACTTGGAGAATTAATGTCCCAATGCCACTTGTCCTGTGCATGTGCACAACCACACAGTTTACAGGGAATGTTGCCTGTTGCTAGTTTGTGCAGCCCTGTTAGACTTGTATGCATTTCAGTGAGATCCCCTCTCACCCTTCTAAACTCTAATAAATGGGAGCCCAGTCAAACCAACCTTTCCTCATAGGACAATCCTTCCATCCCCAGCATCAACCAAATAAACCTCCATTGCATTCCTTCTTTGGAAAGTATATATTTTCTCAGATAGGGAGTCCTGAACTGCACCAATACACCAGGTGTGGTCTCACCAAGGCATGCAGTAGATATTTCTCCTTCTGAACTCAAATCCTCTTGCAATGAAGCACACTGTATCATTTGGTTTCCTACTTGCTAGCTGCACCTGCCTGTCTACTTTAATTGTCTGGTGTAAGAGGACAACCAAATCCCTTTGTCCATCCACCTTTCCCAATGTATCACAATCTTAGTAAGACTCTTCTATTTGCCGTACTGAAGTGTATAACTTCACATTTTGCCACATTATGCCATGTTTACGGGGCCTGTCATGAGCTATGCCCCACTCTGAAAAACACATTAGCCCAAGATTCCCTCCATGGAAACAGACTGTCCTCATGGGACGATTTGTCTAGACTCTCCATGTACACTACCTCCAGATGCAATAACAGAAGCTGATGTTTTGGATTGTGCTAGATAACGGCATGAAGAACACTCAATAACCAGTTAAAAGAAAAGGAGGTCTTGATTTGATTTGACTTATTACTGTCACATGTACTGAGGTACAGCAAAAAGTGTTATCTTATGTGCTTTCCAGGCATATCGTACCATACAAGTGCAGTAAGGTAACAGAACAGAGTGCAGAATACAATAACTGAATGCAAACAAAATTAGCTAAGTTATAATGAACTCACTCCTCCATGATTGTAACATAATGATCTTGTGTATAAGACACATCAGAACAAATCTTGCATCATGCATAAATGGACGCTATGTGCGCCGACGTGGGACAAACAGCCGGGTGACCCTAGAAACCTGAAGTGTTATACTGATCAAAGACTTTACTAAAATAGAGTGATCAAAGAGTGCATTGAATTAAGGCATGCTATTAAGTGCCAATGTTTTGTTTCCATTAGTGAGTGTTTCCTTCTGCCTTAGACGTAGTCTTAGTAATAGACTATTAAATATGTTTTCAGCAATGGAAATGGTAGTGTTAGAATTGTCTGAAAAGATATTGGGCTGTATTCTGTAAAATAAGGTAATGTAAACATTTTTCCAAATGCTTCTAATGGAATGATCTTTTGAAACACAAAGTAAAAATAGATTGATAGATAGTCCAGTGAAGCTGTGACTCCCTAATATAAAGAAGATTCTATTAGATTGTGTCAATTGGAGGCAGTGAGGCACTATTACATTTATAGGTCTGTGGCTTACAAGAGACCCAAGATATTTGTTTGCACTCTGTAGGATAAATAGATTTGCCCCTCCTCCTTTCAAGCCCAATGAACTGCAGAGGTCATTGCAGATTTATAAATGTACTGTTAAATTAAGGCAGCCGGTTTCAGGAAGGTAAAGATGGAGATTCAGGCATCCTGCAATTTCATTGATTTCAATCTCTACTTTACATATGGCCCATGAAATTGGCACAAGACTTTAAGAGAGGCAGAACATTTGTGCAGAGGTAATTTTCTCTAGAGAAAAGGAATAGAGTTCTTGCATTGCATGTGAGTTGGTGCATATTTTAATGTCCCTGCTGTACTTTTCCAAGTATGATTCTCCTTTATTGGTTCTTTTGCATCCTCTTCAATAGTCATAAGTGTAAGAGACGACCATTCAGTCCAATGTGTCTTTATCAACTGTTTGAAAGAACTATGCAATTAGACTTATCTCTCACACCCCTACAAATATCTCTTGAAACTTACCATCGAAGCTGCTATTACCACCTTTCAGGCAGTTTAAATGAGTCAATTAAAATCTTGTTTCCTTCAATTTTTCTAATGTAGAGTTTCTCTGCATAGGACATAGTGCAGTATAGCACAGGACCAGGCCCTTTGGCCCATCATGTTTGTGCTGACCACAATGCTATTCTAAACTAATCCCAGCTGCCTGCACATGGCCCATGCCTATCCATTGTCTGACTGTTCATGTGTCTGTCTAAATGCTCTTAACTTTGCTGTTGTATTGCTTCTATCATCTCCCAGGCAGTGAATTCCAGACATCTATCATCCTCTGTGTGAAAAGCATTCCTCACACATCTCTTTTAAACTTTACCCCCTCTCACCTTAAATCTATACCCCCTATAATTTGACATTTCCACCCTGGGAAAAAGACTCCGACTATCCATCCTATCCACTCCTCATAATCTTATATACTTTTATCAAGGACATTAAATAGCTTTGTCAAATAGAGTTAAGGAGAATTCAAAGGGTTTTTACAAATACTTTAAGGACAAAAGGGTAACTGGAGAGAGAATAGGGCCCCTCAAAGATCAGCAAGGTGGCCTTTGTGTGGAACCACAGGGGATGAGGGAGATACTAAACAATTATTTAGCATCAGTGTTTATTGTGGAAAAGGACATGGAAGATATACTGTACTCACTTTATACCCATGACTGTGTTGCCAAATACCAGACTAATTCCATTTACAGGTTCGCTGATGACACTACCAAATCTCAGATGGCGATGAAACAGACTATAGATGGGAGGTAGAAGACCTGGAAAAATAGTCCACTGAGAACAACCTAGCTCTTAATGCCGGCAAAACCAAGGAACTCATTATTGATTTTCGGCGGGATGCTACTCATGCCCCTCTACACATTAACAGCACAGAGATGGAACGAGTGGAGAGTGTCAAGCTTCTGGGAGTGGTCATCCACAACAAGCTTTCTTGGACTCTTCATGTGGCCGCACTGGTTACAAAGGCCCAACAACGTGTTTTCTTCCTCATGCAGCTGAGGAAATTTGGCATGACAGCAAAAACCCTTGCCGACTTTTATAGGTGCACCACCGAGAGCATTCTGTCTGGATGTAACGCTACCTCGAATGGCGACTGTACCATTCAAGATCGGATACGGTTACAGAAAGTGGTGAACTCAGCCCAGACAATCACAAAGGCCAACCTCCCATCTATAGAATCCATCTAACAGGCCCACTGTCAAGGGAAGGCGCCAGCATTCTCAAAGGTCCATCCCAGCCTGACAACAGTTTTTTGCAATGGGAGAAGGTACAGAAGCCTGAACACATGCACCAGCCAGTTTTGAAACAGTTTCTACCCTACTGTTGTTAGAGTACTGAATGGACTCACAAACTCTTAACATTCTCCTGTACTTGTGTTTTTGTTTTTGCAGCTGTTTACCTATCATTTACTTATCTATGCTACTTAACTCTGTGATCTGCCTGTATTGCTCACAAGACAAAGCATTTCACTGTGTCTCGGTATACATGACAATAAATTCAATTCAATTCAATATATAGAATGTAGGAAATAGATGGTGACATCTTGGAAAATGTCCATATTACGGAGGAGGAAGTGCTGGATGTCTTGAAAGTCATAAAAGTGGATTAATCCCCAGGACCTGATCAGGTGTACCTTAGAATTCTGTGGGAATCTAGCAAAGTGATTCCTGGGCCTCTTACTGAGATACATGTATCATCGATAGTCACAGGTGAGGTGACAGAAGACGGGAGGTTGGCTAACGTGGTGCCACTGTTTAAGAAAAGTGGTAGGGTTAAGCTAGGGAACTATAGACCGGTGAGCCAGACGTCGGTGGTGGGCAAGTTGTTGGAGGGAATCCTGAGGGACAGGATGTATGTGTATTTGGAAAGGCAAGGACTGATTAGGGATGGTCAACATGGCTTTGTGCGTGGGAAATCATGTCTCACAAATTTGATTGAGTTTTTTGAAGAATTAACAAAGAGAATTGATGACGGCAGACGTGATCTATATGGACTTCAGAAGGCATTCGACAAGGTTTCCCATGGGAGACTGGTTAGCATGGTTAGATCTCATGGAATACAGGGAGAACTAGCCATTTGGGTACAGAACTGGCTCAAAGGTAGAAGACAGTGGGTGGACGTGGAGGGTTGCTTTTCAGACTGGAGGCCTGTGACCAGTGGAGTGCCACAAGAATCGGTGCTGGGTCCACTACTTCTCATCATTTATATAAATGATTTGGATGTGAGCTTAAGAGGTATAGTTAGTAAGTTTGCAGATGACACCAACATTGGAGGTGTAGTGGACAGTGAAGGAGGTTACCTCAGAGTACAACAGGATCTTAATCAGATGGACCAATGGGCTGAGAAGTGGCAGATGGAGTTTAATTTAGATAAATGCGAGGTGCTGCATTTTGTATTGTATGCAGGACTCATACACTTAATGGAGAAAGTGAGGTCTGCAGATGCTGGAGATCAGAGCTGAAAATGTGTTGCTGGAAAAGCGCAGCAGGTCAGGCAGCATCAGGGAACAGGAGAATCGACGTTTCGGGCATAAGCCCTTCTTCAGGAATCCTGAAGAAGGGCTTATGCCCGAAACGTCGATTCTCCTGTTCCCTGGATGCTGCCTGACCTGCTGCGCTTTTCCAGCAACACATTTTCAGCTCTGATCTCCAGCATCTGCAGACCTCACTTTCTCCTCAAACATTTCATACACCACTCTGAAACAGCAAAATAACCAGAGCCACTCTCTTCCCACACCCCTGCGCATTCTTCCTGCATAGATAAAATAATATGACATTATACAGAATGGAAACAGACCCTTCAGTCCAACTCGTCTGTGCCAACCAGATACCATGAAACTGATCTCGTCCCATTTGCTAGCATTTGGCCCATGTCCTTCTAAACCCTTCCTATTTATGTACACATCCATATGCCTTTTAAATGTTGTAATTGTACCGCCTCCATCACCTCTGGCAGCTTGTTTCAAAAACTGCGTGAAAAACTTGCCCCTCAGATTCCTTTTAAATCTTTCCCCTCTCCACTTAAACCTATGCCCTCTAGTTTAGGATTCTGCTACCCTGGGGAAAAGAACTTATCTGTTCACCCTATCCATGCCCTTCACAGTGTAATAAACCTCTATAAGGTCGCCCTTCAACCTCCAATGCTCTTTTCTAAAGACTTGCAAGTTTAAAAACACATTTCCTATAGCAGGGAGACCAGAATTGAATGCAGTATTCTAAAAGTGGCCTAGGCAGAAGTGGGTACAGCAGATGCTGGAAATCAGAGTCTAGATTAGAGAGGTGCTAGAAAAGCACAGCAGGTCAGGCAGCATCCGAGGAGCAGGAAAATCAATGTTTCAAGCAGGAAAATCAGGAATGCCCGAAACCAATGCAACATGATGTCCCAACTCTATACTCAATGCAATGATCAATGAAGGCAAATGTGTCAAATGCCTTCTTCATCAACCTGTCTACCTTTGACTCTACTTTTAAGGAACTATGCACCTGCTACTCTTGGTCTGATTGGCAACACTACCATTAGCCTACCGTTAACTGTATAAGCCCTGCCCTGATTTGCCTTTCCAAAATGTAGCACCTCAACCAATGGTCCATCTGATCAAGGTCCTGTTATATTCTGACATAATCTTTGTCACTGTCCACTAAACAACCAATTTTGGTGTCATCTGCCAACTTTACTAACCATACATCCGAATCATTTATATCAATCACATTATGAAGTGTGTGTCAAATTTTGTTTGGTAATTGATCCTGCAAAGCATCTTGAGGTACAAGGCATGGTGGCTCAGTGGTTACCACTGCTGTCTCAAGTGCCAGGGACCTGAGTTTGATTTTAGCCTTGGGTGACTGTCTGTGTGGAGTTTGCATGGGTTTCTGCGAGGTGCTCTGGTTTCCTCCTTCAGTCCAAAGATAGGCAAGTTAGATGGGTTGGCCATGAGAAGTGCAGAGTGATAGGATAAGGGTTTGGGTCTGTGTAGGATGATCTTCAGAGGTCAGTGTAGACTTGTTGAGCTGAATGGTCTCTTTCTGCACTGTGGGGTTTCTATGATTTAAGAAACTATAATGTGTTCTGATCTGCAGTATTTTCTGTTTGTCTCAAAATTGGTGGTATTATGATTTTATATCATCCATCAATGTTGCTGGGCTTAGCTTTCACCAATCTTTTCCATGATAGGCTTACACAAAAGGCACTTTAAAAGTTGCTCAGAAGGCCCCTGGTGGTGTAGCAGAATAATCCATCGCCTTTAACCACTATTTGTGTTTTGGTCAGATCTGAAGCTGAAAACACTCATTTAAGCCCCAAGAAAGCATTTTCAAATTGCATGATTGTTGTGATTGAGAGTTCAGTTTTGTAATATTGTAACTCACTGCTTACCGAGGATGATGGAAGTAGCAATGGTAAATGATTTCAAAACGAATTTGAATGGGTCCTTGCAGCGTGTGGGAAATGGGATTGAAATGCTCTCGAGAGACAGTATAAACATGATGGGCCAAATGATCTCTTTCTGTGCCCTATCGCTTTATGAGTGATAGTTTTTTTTCACAATGTATATATTATATTGAACTTCAGTTTTAACAAATGTTGAGGGGTTCAAAGGATCAAAGTCAGGTTAAATGTCTATCTTAATCTTAGCAAATCGGACTCCAAAATTAAAACCTGAGCGATGCGGACACATACTGCACTTTATGCAGGTAAAAAAATAGCCGCCACCGTGGCAAATAATAGACGTGTGCTTTGTAATTCCTGAGGATCCTGTTGACATATTTAAAATGGGTTTAGAAAAAGATCTCCACCCTTTCAGTAAACGCCTCGATTATTAACACTTCATTTTAAACCACTTATCTGTGAAAGGCGGTTCATTGTGTCCCTTGAATAGTGTTTGATTAGACCCACTATCCACCTCTTCTCAGTTCAGTAGCACCATTTCCAGTGGAGTAGCTGCACATTAATAACTCCGGGGAGGTGTGTACGTGAGGAAGTTTAATAAAAAAAAGAACAAACGCGATGCTGGATCGGAATCCGTTTTGCATCTTTTATGAGGTGCTAACTGTGTGTACCTACCTACTTTAAAAATGTATGATCTGCGCCAGGAGCTACACAGAGTAAGTGCTGTTCGAACAAAACGTTCAGTGTTAAATCCAGATCATTAATCACATGTACCCCGTTTTTATTTAAACCTTCATTGTAAGATTCCAGTATTCAGCCTACCACGTGTGGTTATCTAACGAGCAATAGACATTAAGATACATGTTTTGAAAAGGTTTTAATTTGTTTTCAAGCTGTTTATCTCGAATTAATTATTGTTTAAGCCTTGTAAAGACAATTAGTCTTTTAAAGGATATTGCCTTTATCCTTGCAGAGAAAGAATGCCGCCTTGTGGCCAGTTCGCGACAGTGTACCTTGTGAAGAAAACATTCCAGTTCAATGATTAAAGATCTTGTGGTGCAGTTGTAGTGTCTCCACCTCTGGGCCAGAAGATCTGGGTTGACAACCCACCTACTCCCAGAGGTAAGGCAGAGCATGCCTGTACAGTTTGATTTGAAATACATACAATGGTAAACTCCATGTGTTGCTTTTGCACCAATTATAAGCTTTGTGCAGACATGTGGTGAAATAATTACAATAATTACTTTTTTCTGTCAAATCGTCAAAATATGTAATACTTTTCTTCATTATCTGGTGACCCATTAAAAACTTACAGTGTGCAGACAATCCAGCACCAAGGAATAAGAAACAGCAAAATTGGAATAATATTTTAGCCTGAAAATTACATTATGGGGTTAGGCTCACAATCACTAGATTAATGTGGGTAGCTATTCTACTAGTCCAGTTTTCTTCAACTGCTTGAGGCCCGGATCAGAAGTCTATACCAGAGTGTCCGCAGTTTGTTTACCAAGTTTCCTTTTAAACATTAAGTAAGACCTATTGGGCCCCATATTTACCTACTTATTTAAACAATCACTGTCACATCTTGGAGTATAAGTCTTATTATTAGGATCACTTTAAACATCAAGTGGTTTGAAAGAATTAAAATTAATTTGACATCCCTTTGACATAAAAATGTTCAAGCAGTCTGTGTTGAGATAATTTTTGACTAGCATTATTGGACTTGAGGTAACTTGTACAGCTGGTGCAGAAGTTTACCGGGTTAATGATGATACTCATTAATCTTCTGATTAAAAAGCCAATCCTATAAATAAAGGATGTAAGTACACAGCTTGTTGATCACTGTCTGTAATCTGGAAAGGATCTATGATTTATAAATAACCTTGTATCTTTTGGATTTCACAGATAATTAATTAAGCTCTGATGTACACTTGCTGAAAATGCATAGGGAAACAAGGCAGCCACCTTGTATACAGTAAGATCTACAAACCACAATGTTATCTAATGTGACTGAGTTGGTAGCACCCTCATCTACATTAAATCTTTGTGAGTTCCAGTCCCATTCCAGTGGCTAATCTAGTCTAATAATTTAATAGAGTATTTTCAGATGTGCTGCCTTTCAGTTGAGTTTTTAAAACAGTTGCCCCCTTTGATGTGAAAAAATCCTCCTGGCAATATTTCAAAGAGGCGCAGGGATGTTGTTACTGTTGCCCAGGTCAGTATTTGCTCAAGTAGACTATCGAGCCATTATCTAGCCATTATCATTTTGTTGTTCGTGGAATCCTTGTTGCCCAGATACTGGCTGCTGCGTTCCCAACATTGCAACAGTGACAGTGCTTTGCAATGTACTTAACAAATGCAAGATACTGTGGAATCTGAAAGGAAGACAAAATGTTGGAAGTAGTTGGGGCAGGCAGCATCTGAGAAGAGACAAATAGTAAATATTTCAGGTTGATGACTTTTGTTCACAACTAGAAAAAGTACTGAGGCAGTAAGAGGGTTTGGCGGGTGGGGAGGAGAACAGAAATGACCTCTAATAAGAATGGGAGGGGGTAGAAGAGATTCAATAACAAAAATTGATTTGCTTCAAGTACAGTACTTGAATTTTGATTTAAAGAAAGATATGTAGAGTCATAGAGATGTACAGCATGGAAACAGACCCTTCAGTCCAACCTGCCCATGCTGATCAGATATCCCAACCCAATCTAGTCCCACCTGTCAGCACCCGGCCCATATCCCTCCAAACCCTTCCTATTCATATACCCATCCAAATGTCTCTTAAATGTTGCAATTGTACTAGCCTCCACCACATCCCCTGGCAGCTCATTCCATACACGTACCACCCTCTGCATGAAAACGTTGCCCCTTAGGTCTCTTTTATATCTTTCCCCTTTCACCCTAAACCTATGCCCTCTAGTTCTGGACTCCTCGATGCCAGGGAAAAGACTTTGTCTATTTATCCTATCCATACCCCTCATAATTTTGCAAACCTCTATAAGGTCACCCCTCAGCCTCCGACGCTCCAGGGAAAACAGCCCCAGCCTGTTCAGCCTCTCCCTATAGCTCAAATCCTCCAACCCTGGCAACATCCTTGTAAATCTTTTCTGAACCCTTTCAAGTTTCACAACATCTTTCCGATAGGAAGGAGACCAGAATTGCACGCAATATTCCAACAGTGGCCTAACCAATGTCCTGTACAGCCACAACATGACCTCCCAACTCCTGTACTCAATACTCTGACCAATAAAGGAAAGCATACCAAACGCCTTCTTCACGATCCTATCTACCTGCGATTCCACTTTCAAGGAGCTATGAACCTGCACTCCAAGGTCTCTTTGTTCAGCAACACTTCCTAGGACCTTACCATTAAGTGTATAAGTCCTGCTAAGATTTGCTTTCTCAAAATGCAGCACCTTGCATTTATCTGAATTAAACTCCATCTGCCACTTCTCAGCCCATTGGCCCATCTGGTCCAGTTCCTGTTGTAATCTGAGGTAACCCTCTTCTCTATCCACTACACCTCCAATGTTGGTGTCATCTGCAAACTTACTAACTGTACCTCTTATGCTCGCATCCAAATCATTTATGTAAATGTCAAAAAGTAGAGGGCCCAGCACCGATCCTTGTGGCACTCCACTGGTCACAGGCCTCCAGTCTGAAAAACAACCCTCCACCACCACCCTCTGTCTTCTACTTTTGAGCCAGTTCTGTATTCTTGTTTCTAAAGCTTTTTGTCTTGCCCCCATCAGGAAAGGTGCAAGAGTGTCAAATTTCACATAATCACATCATATTATAATATTGGAGAGATGATGCACTTATTACTGTACTCTAATTATCTGAGGTATTACCTTGGAGAAAGCAACATAAAATGAAAGGCTTCTGGATAACTCAGAAAAGGTAGAGCTTGAAAATATTCCTTTTGTTGGCAGAGCTCACATATATATAAGATATGTTACTTCTAGCAAGTGTAAACCAGCCAGATTTTGTGTTTGACTGGTTTAGTTTTAGGTAGTATTCAGGATTGTTCAGCAAGTATTTTCCAGTCATGAAATCACATCTACAGTCGGAATGCTGCGCACCCTGATGAAGAGCTTATGCTTGAAACATCGATTCTCCTACTCCTCGGATGCTGCCTGATTGGCAGTGCTTGTCCAGCACCACACTGTTTGACTATGATCTGTGCTGTGCTAATTTACAACACCAGCATGAACATGCTATTAATATGAACAGTTAGTTGTTGAGACATACAGCATATATATGTGGTGTGGCATCCACACTGACATTCATACACTTTGTGCTCATTTGTGTGTTGGGCAAAATGTACCTTCAGTAGCATTTTATTCATAGAGCCTTTGGTACCCTGGTGCTTTCTTCATGGTAATATTTCAGCCAACTGGAATCTACTTGTCAACCAATCAGCACTGTCCTTTTTTTTCTTATTATGGTGATTATTTGAGACTTGGTATTTGTCCTGCTGCCTGCAAACTAAAATACTCTGGTAGCTCTTATTTCTCTTTTCAGTAGGAAAAAAGATACGAGGCAAACAGGGTGAAATGGGACAAATGAAGAACTGATGGGTGTACCTACCTGAATCATTAGACAACGCTTTCTCTGCTTTACAGTTTTCAAAAGGAGATACTGAACAACTTGGCACTCCCTCAGTATTGCCCTAAATATTCCATTTAGAGGAAGAGACTCAAACATCATAAGGCCAAAACTTGACTCAACATCAAGTGACAAAGTGAAGACTGCATCAAGTCCATGACTGCAGATGTGATCCTTCACCTTCTTCCTATCATTTCTCACCTAAACACACAGATTTTATTCATTGATTCTTGAAGAAGAAACTTTTGTGTGATTAAGGGAAAGAGTAGAGGAATGGGGTGACTTGGTTTTCTTTTTCAAAAAAGTCAACACAGACCTGACGGGCCAAATGGCCTCGTCGTGTATTGTTCTGTTGTGTGATTCATCAAAGCCAATGCACAGCCTGTAACTTAAGCCTGTAATTTAGGAGATGAATCTATTATGCTTTAGATCATACTTTAGAGTATAATGCTGGAATTTATACAAGCAGCTCCAATTGCCCATGAACCGACCTCAGGAATTTACAAGTCCAGGCCATTGCTCATGGAAGCAAACACGAGCTGTTTTGAACATGTTGGACAGACAAACGAAGAAACATCACGATGAAGTAATGAGCAACGCAGTACTTGGTCCCCTGGTGACTCCACATCAGTAACAGAAAGAAAACCGCATACGAGTAACACACGAGGAAAATGCAGGAGATCTGTTTTTATTTAAAAGCAGGAAATGCTCAGCGGGTCAGGCAGCATCTGTGGAATTGTTTGTACCTTACTAATAAAGCTGCTACGTAAACCGTTGTCTAGATGGTATAATTTTCAAAATATGATTGGGGTAACTGTAGCAACAGCCACAATCTGGTGATAACATTCCTGATTATTATCTGATGAAACCCAATTTCCAGCCACGCCCTGTGCAGTGAATGGTTGTTGGACAGTCCCACCCTATCACGCAGTGCTCCAGATTTACATAAGAAGTTTCAGCATTGTTTAATTGTACTCGGCATTTTCGTATTTAAAGTGAGCCTGTTTGAAAACGTGAAACGCTTGGGTTTTCCCTTTCAGTACACTACATTCTGGATTAGTGGTGCTGGAAGAGCACAGCAGTTCAGGCAGCATCCAAGGAGCAGCGAAATTTTTACCTCGATAGACTACATGCCGAGGTTCTAGTTTGAACTGTTTTCACTGATTCGGCTGTAATAAAAAATACCCCCTCCCTTCACTACCCTCAAATAGAGAGTTGGCTCCCAGTTGGATGGCAATATTTATGCTGTAGAGCTTTACTCTTTCCGATACCTTAAAGTGCTGAGTTGGAGTAATACAAATTAGTAAATCACATCGCTCCCTCAGAGGATAAGAAAGAATTTTGAACAAAAACACACACGTACAGCGGTCCGAGATTCACCGTGGTCAGCACACTGGATCTGGAGTCTCTCTCCTGTTTACCAGCAGAAGGGACTGACTAGATATATCCGGTTAATGTACAGTAGTTCTGTTTCTTTAAAACAATATAAGGAGATTTGGGTTAACGAGTTGGCACTCAGCACTGTTCACAAAGGAATGACTTATTAGAAAGAATCTTTTAACCTTCGTTAGTCACTGTCTGTTCCTAGCTGAGCAGGGTGAAAGTTCGGATCACAGCTGCCGTTTTCTCTCTCGCTTGCTCAATGTGGCAGGATATTCCTGGACAAGAAAGTGACTGTTTTTGTGCGCATTTAACTCCGGAACAAAGCCCCCGGCTGTCCTCTTGCTGACTAGACAAGTGAGGGACGAGTGTACAGATATATAGTTCTAATCCTTACACCACTTCCTCAACAGTGGATCTATCATGTATACAGCTCTGACTATTGTGAGTGCGTGAAGAGCAACTGAGGATGAGAAACTTGGGGAGGGACGTGTTTCTGATGAAGAAATGATGTATATCCCTCATACTTCCTCACGTTAAAATCTTGATTATATAATTCCAGTCTCTTTTTATATGGAGAAATATTGCAACCCACCCCGTTTTGAATATATAAGATTTCAGGTGGTTCTAATTAATTTATAATAATTAATTTAAAAAATAATGAATTAATTCGGCCGGAAGGTTTGTGGAAGACTTGATGTACATTGTGGTCTGAACTGTCACTAGGACCCAGGGCAGCAGTGGTGTTGGTGAATCTCCTCCCCTCTCTTAACACGTGAACCTTCCCCAGGAAAATCACCTCCAAACATCAACACAGCAGCGAGCTTCCTTCATTCAGAGGCAGCCAGACCGAGGGACAGAGCTCTGGAGTTGCCAGTTAGACTCTTCGTCACTGGAGCTCAGCTGTAGCCTCCCGGCCGGATGCAGTAACCTCAGCTTGGCTCAGAGACATTGTTTAGGGATTTGGTTTTGTTTTCAGTGAATGCTAACTAGCCGTCGGTGCACTTTTTCCACATCGCCTCGTCTCTTTTAAGCCATCATGCCGGGCTACGACTACAAGTTTCTGGAGAAGCCCAAGCGGCGCTTTCAGTGTCCCCTATGCAACAAGCCGATGCGGGAACCCGTGCAAGTCTCGACCTGTGGTCATCGCTTCTGTGACACCTGCCTCCAGGAGTTTCTCAGGTAAAAACAAAAACTCGGGGGAAACTCCCGAAAACCGGGCAGTCAGCAATAAGCATTCACAATCCTCATCTTAATCTGTTTGTCATAGCTTCAGTTCCCTGTGTTTCTAATACCTCAGGTGACAATAAAGCTAATTCAATTCAATTCAATTCAGGTATATAATTTATATTTATAGAGAGGAGGGTGTGTGTATATAAAACAAAGTTATATAGAAACGTACACCTTTTATATCCCTATAGAGAGAAAGATGTGTGTACGCAGCGATCAGGATATATACTGTATAATCTATATGAAGATAGGTGTACATAAAACACAGTTAATTAAATAAAGGTAAATACTTAAAAGGGAGATGATAGGTCTTTGTTAGTTATTCCAGAATACAGGCACTAGTTACCGGACAGAAAGTCAAGTCCTGACGACTTCGTCTGGAGGTCTGGTTAAATCCAGAGTTGGATTTTCAAAGTGCTCTGTCCGTTTACAATCCCACCGATGCTCGCTGAGAGAAACACTGGATCTGTCAGCGATTCATTGCATAGAAACGCAGCGCTCAAATAGACCATTCGGTGCCCACCGGTCTTTCCACGCCACTCAACTTGATTCTAAAGTGGAATCTGTAAAAGTAGGAAAGTGAGGACTGCAGATGCTGGAGATCAGAGCTGAAAATGTGTTGCTGGAAAAGCGCAGCAGGTCAGGCAGCATCCAAGGAGCAGGAGAATCGACGTTTCGGGCATGAGCCCGAAGAAGGGATGCTGCCTGACCTGCTGCGCTTTTCCAGCAACACATTTTCAGCTCTGTAAAAGTGGGGTCCACCAATAGCAGCGGGGGTTGAATTTACACAGATTTTGTTTCTGTATCATTGACGGTTTTGATTTGTCCTTCACCAGAGTTCTGCCATTTTTAAAAAAGAAACAACAATAATATTTGAGGTTGGAGACGGTTGTGCTTTCCCTTTTAAGAGTGTGAGTGGGGCCCGGTGCTGGTAATATGAAGAGGGAATATCCCAGTCTCTCCGGCTCTGTCTGCAGGAACACTGCACTGTACTGTTCACCACCTTCCTGCAAACAGTACATCCTGCAACGCCTCCAGGACCTGTCCCTTCGCTTGGACCTGGAACTGTGGAAAACGATAAATGGCAGTCTGCAGTTTGCACGGAAACTTGGCCCAAATAAGCCATTCATCTTCAAAGGGAAACGCACCACAAACTTGTGCAACCTTAATTTTATTTGGAGTCCAGATTTTAAAAAAAATCTTAGGTTTCAACTGGGTTTTGTTCTCTAATGAATCTGACTGTACATTATTAGCAACAAGAACTGTGTCCCTTATTGTCCAACTCGGGCCGGTCTTAGCATAAATGTCAATCATTGGAAAATAATGGAAGGAGATTACAGTCTCTTTCTTTTTATAAAAGAAAACCTGCCACTATACTGCCCATTTCCTATTTAACTGTTCTGAACGCTGTCAAAATTGTTAATGATTCGCCCTGGGGCTAAACTCCAACCAGATTCGCTACTGGCGCCTGAGTCCATTGACACATCTCCCCGTGAACCCCCGTCATATCATCTTCACATCAGAGACTGTCGCCTGGTCCAGGTTCCTGAAAAAAAGCCCTACACACGTTCTGTTTGCGTGTGTGTGCCCATTTATAACCGCGACTGGCTTTCATCAATTATGTACAGTGCACAGCTTTGTGCATCAAGGCTGTCCAATTGCTTGCGTGTCTCTGGGTGTCTGTCTCTCTTTCTCCTCTCTTTTCCTCCACCTCTGGCTGGCTGTTTGTCTGTCTCTCTTTGGGTGCCTCTCCTCCCCCCCCCCCCCCCCCCGCGCTTAGCCTCCCCTCCATTCCTCCCCCCCCCCCCCTTGATGCCTCTTCCCCAGGCTGCCACCCCCCTGGGTGTCTCTCCCTATGTCTCATCTCCCTCTGACTCTGTCCCTGGCTCTCTGCCTGTATATTTGTGAATGGCATTACTTAGTGCCTGATAGGAAAATCAGTTGTTAGCTTTGGCAGCACAGATTTCTGCTAGTTCCATGGTCTACTGGTATGTTTTCTGGCTTAAAATCTTGATCATTAAAATCCAGTATTCTTATGATTTGATTCTGATGTATCTTTTCTGTTGTTAATTTACTTATGAAAAAATGAGGGAGAAAGTTAAATTGGCAATTACTTTTCTTTAGAAAAACGTACTGCTACATTTTTTCCCCCAGATTTAGTGGATGAAGTTTCCTGTTGATAATCCTTGCCCTTAGTTTTTTTATCAGAAATGTATGAACAGCAAACGCAGAGCTGTCTCCTCAAGTAGCTGGCTTTGATGTAAATTATGTTCTGTACATAAAAGCAACAGAAATGGGCCGTCAATCTCGTCAGGCAGAGAAGTGAAGTGCTTGAAACAAATTAATCCTCTGAACAATGACTTTCTTTTGCTTCCTCCAGCATGCCGTTGAATAGTTATCGACAGTTTTTAAAATACAGCTTAAAGGATCTCAAACATTAACTCTTGCCTGTCCCCCTCACTGTGCCTGTCTAAATAGCTGTCAAAATCCAGCCGCCATTTCCGTCAAATTGCATCAACTTGTGAATGGGAAGGGAAAGAGAAGGTTTCACTTCGGTTGCTCTGAAACCAGAAGATGTTTTTCTTCTTCATGAATGTAATGGAAATTACATTGTATTCATAAAAATGGCAGGTTTCAAAGTCCTTCATTCATACAGTTTCAAACACCATTCATTATGCAGAAGTGCACTCATTTCCAATTTTGTTTGGCTCAATTTCCCTATATTATAACAGTGGCAGCACTTCATAAAGTACTTTTTTGTCTGTAGAGCACTTTGAGATGTCCTATGGTCATAAAAAGTGCGAAATAAATGTAATTTTTTTTTAACTGCCCCATCTTCAGAGATGTAGATCTAAACTGAGTACAACTTCTTGAAGATGCTAGAGATCTGAAATAAAGGAAAAGCAGAAAGCATAGGAGAAACTCAGCAGATCTGTCAGTGTCCGTGGACAGAGAATCACAATTAACCATTTTATGACTTTCTGCTCTGAACCGTCAGTTTTAATGGTCTGATTCTCTATTACGAATAATGTCTTTCTGTTCAAAATATTGTTTGGCATAGAAGTGCCCTTTAGATTCATGCAGTTTATATGAAAAATAAATGTCTATTCAATAGTTTTTTTCCCTAAAAAAAGTGGAATCTCTGGACTAATGAGGATTTTGTTTGGAGGACTTGCTTTCTGTATGTAGTGAGGCTTTCAAGTGAATTGCTAACAGTCTTTGCAAAGTTGCGACACACTGGTAGCTTGGGATGTCAAAATATCTGAACAGTCATTCCACGGGAAAGAGTGAGTGCCGCAGTTTAAGAGGACTAGCTGGATTATGAAGGACATCATTCATTCGTTCATTGCATTTATAGAAGGGATAGCATGGAGGCAGGGAGGGGGAAGGAGTGGTGGTGACAAATGTTGTACTCCATTCACGTCCCATCTCTCACTATCAGACAAAAGCAACATGGAATGGGAGTGGAGCCAGTATTCAGTCAAGGAAGTGAAGGAAATTGAAGCAAGCGGCTTCAGTGCAATTTGACTGGAATCAGCCATTCTTCTCTTTGTCTAATGTTCTGTTATACTGGAATCTGTGCAACTGCTGCTGGTCTGGCTCCTAAGGCAGTAATTAATAAATAGCTTGGATAAAGTGAAGCATGAAATAAGTTTTAGTTTTGGAGCCAGTGGCAGCTTATAAATGGTGATGCATTTATATTTATTTATTATGAGCTAATGGGTTAAAATAAATACTTTCTAGTCTGGATATCTCAGTTCGAGCTTTGACCTGTAAATGTCAAGTTACAAGCCACTGCTTTCACAGAAGGTGCCTGCAGCTACAAGCAGCTGTTTGTCTATACTCTCCAAGGATTAAAAGCTTTCCATAGTCGATATGCGCACCCGCTTATATCTGCAACTAACCAATTTAAATTTATACATTTTTTTTTACCAGAGTAGTCGATGGTATGTGGAAAAAATATTGACCTGCTATTAATGATGGTTTGAGGCTGATTACCCATCACCTCCCAATGATTTACAGTACGTCAGCAATCAGTTCAAATTCAATTTAAAAAGAAACATATTCTGACCCTCTTTGTAAGTGCACAGACTTAATTGATGGTCTTGCTGGTACATAGCCAGCTAAAATGGAGTGACATTTGCAGTACTGACAAGAAGTCAATCGGACACTTGCAGATGGTTTATTGGTTGTTTTTTAATTGAAGCCTTGCTGGGCTGGAGGAAAGGTTTATAAATTGCATATGGGTATATGACTTTATTTTTGATCATTAGCTGTGACTTCTGAAGGCAACACCAAATGTGACTTTAAGTCTTTGATCTGATGGATCTCCCTTTGGACTGTTGGGCAAATGGCAAATCATTTTGTTCAGTAAGCCTGAGGATTTCTATCAAAATGTAGCCCTTGTGCCTTCAGCATATTGTGGTGAGAGCATGCTTGCAATCAAAGGCCAAATTGTTACATATTCAGCAATATACTGGGTACGCTCAATTTGTGTTAAACGCTGAGTTCTCACAGGGGCATCTCAAAAGTTTTTATGCGTTTGATTTTATATTGAGCTGAGACCCAGGCATGCTCAAATACCTGCCTGCATCCACTAGTAATATTGCTTTATTTTAGAAAGGCAAACAGCTTGGAAGGCCCATCGTTTAAAGTAAATCTTTTTGGCAAATCCCAGCAAGGCTGCAGCTGGTAGTGCAAGTCCTTGGCTTCGGGAGCTGGTATCAGTATCTGGGATATTGGCTCTGTACAAAAGTAGCTTCTCTTTAGTGAGACAAATTCTCCCAATGCCATGACTAATTGGATCATTAGCATTTCAGTAAAATTTAGCTGCTATGTGTGAAACTTTGGTGTCTGCTTGTTGTGATAAACACCCAGCAAGATAATTATAGATCTGGTCCTTGCAAAACTTGATTAGTATCTGGAGAGAGTATTTTGAGCTGTGTAACATTAGAGTACATTTCCAGTAGTTGCAGGCTGTGAATGCTGGTGAGAGCAATTTGAAATGATAGCTAGGATGATCATGGATCATTTTTTGCTGAAACATTGGGTTCAATGAGCTTTTTCCTGAAATGCATTGATACCAATTCATTATGTACGCCTCATGACAATATTTCTGTTTCGGTGCTGAATGCAGTGAGGAGCATAATTATTAGGTACCAGTTCAAGATTCTTGCATGTAAATGTATATATGAAGTTACTCGTTTATTGAGTCATAGTGATGAGCTTGCCTAGTCATTATCAGGAGTTAAGTGCGACCAAATGTATACTCCAACTTGATGGTTACTGCAGATAGAAGAAGTTTTATAAGCCAACCATCTACCTTCACGAGTCTGGTGCAGTCTGAGTTGTGAGGAAGAAGGTGCTGTGTAAGTGTTAATAGAGACAGGGAGATAATGCCCAGAATGTATTGAGAAATTCAGGCTTAATAGAGAGGGGTCATAGTGATGTATAGCATGGAAGCGGATCCTTCGGTCCAACTCATTCATGCTGAATAGAGATCCTAATCTCTTCCCATTTGCTAGCACTTGGCTCATATCCCTCTAAACCCTTCCTATTCATATACTTCTCCAGATGCCTTTTAAGTGCTGTAATTGCACCAGCCTCCACCACTTCCTCTGGCAACTCATTTCAAAAATACCACCCTCTCTGTGAAAAACGTTGCCCCTTCGGTCCCTTTTATATTTTTCCCCTCTCACCCTAAACCTATGCCCTCTAGTTCTGGACTCCCCCACCCCTATCCATGCCCCTCGTGATTTTATAAACTTCTATAAGATTACCCCTCAGTCTCCGATGCTCCACAGAAAACAGCTGCAGCCAACCAGCCTCTCCCTGTAGCTCAAATCCTCCAATCCTGGCAACATCTTTGTAAATCTTTTCTGAAGCCTTTCAAGTTTCACAACATCCTTCCAATTGGAAGGAGACCAGAATTGCATGCAATATTCCAACAGTGGCCGAACCAATGTCCTGTACAGCCGCAACATGACCTCCCAACTCCTGTACTCAATACTCTTAACTAATAAAGGAAAGCATACCAAATCTTCACTATCCTATCTACCTACAACTCTATTTTCAAGAAACTATGAACTTGCACTCCAAGGTCTGTTTGTTCAGCAACAGGAGGTTCCCCAGGACCATACCATTAAGTGTATAAGTCCTGCTCTGATTTGCTTTCCAAAATGCAACACCTCATTTATCTAAATTAAACTCCATCTGTCAATTCTCAGCTTATTGGTCCATCTGATCAAGATCCCATGGTACTCTGAGGTAACCTTGAAGAAGTAACAAAGAGGCTTGATGAGAGCAGAGTGGTAAACGTGATCTGTGTGGACTTCAGTAAGGCATTCGACAAGGTTCCTCATGAGAGACTGCTTAGCAAGGTTAGAACTCATGGAATACAGGGAGAACTAGCCATTTGGATACAGAACTGGCTTGAAGGTAGAAGACAAAGGATGTGGTGGAGGGTTGCTTTTCAGACTGGAGGCCTGTGACCAGTGGAGTGTCACAAGGATCAGTGCTGGGTCTACTACTTTTCGTCATTTACATAAATGACTTGGATGTGAACATAGGAGGTATAGTTCGTAAGTTTTCAGATGACACCAACATTGGAGGTGTAGTGAACAGCGAAGGTGGGTACTTCGGAGTACAACGGGATCTTGATCAGATGGGCAAGTGGGCTGAGGCGTGGCAGATAGAGTTTAATTTAGATAAATGCAAGGTTCTGCATTTTGGAAAAGCAAATCAGAGCAGGACTTATACACCTTGGTGACGATTTTGTTATATGTTGAATCGTTTTTGTGGTTATTGCTGATCTGAGGGTATCCAATGTTTTGCATGCTGCAAATCTAACCTCAGAAATGTAACCTGTTTCATAAATAATCATCCATAAAGTGTGAAAACACTGTAAAATTGGCTTTGTGATGTAATGTCTATTCTAACCATTTCTGTCAGCAATAGTTGTAATATTCCATGAACAAGTCCAGATAGGAATTCTACTGAGAACTGTAGTGCCTTGGTTGGGCAATCTGTTTTAATTGGTGTACATTCAATGGTGTTCAGTAGGTTTACCATTTATGTTCTATTTCAAAATGCCGAGTGAGGGATAGTATTGGGGCCAATCTTAGTAATGCATCTATTTAGACTGAAACATTAGTTTTTTTATATGCACTCAAGTGAAACTCCTAATTAAACACCATTGATAACTCAATGTGGAAAGTTAAGCGTGCATGACACACTTTGTCTCGTCTATAAGGATACGTTTTTAAAATAATATTGCGAAAGTCTGAGTAAAAACATTTGGGCAGGTGTTAGTGTGTGGTTCAGTCTGTAAAGCGACACTGTGCCAGTGAAAGCAAAATACTAAAAGCATCAGATTTGGAAATGAGCCAAAACATCGAGAGGATCTGCATTAGTGTTGCTGTTGACACATGGTTTTGGTTTAGTATAGTTTCTATCAATCTAAAAGTCACTGAAGGACAAGCTTGTTCTTGCAGGAGGTTTGCCTCCAGTCAGCTGGCCCCTGTGCTTCCTTAGCTCATTCAAGTGTGACATTCCTTTTAATTGGTGTTTATAGATTTTACCAGCAATTAAAAAAATCATAGCAATTTACCCACCATCATATGTATTTACATTCAAGCTTTCAAATCAACTAACAATTTGTGTGGCATGTTTTCACACAAACCATCCTAAAACACTTACAGGAGTGTTATCAAACAAAATGTGACACTGAGCTATTTGTAATATTAGAGATAGTAACCTAAAGGTTGTTAAAAAGGTGGGTTTTAAGGTGTGTCTTAAAGGGAAAGAAATTGATAGAGGGCTAATGGTTTAGGGAAGGAATTCCTGAGTTCGGGCTCAGGCTGTTGCACATACAGGCACCAATTCTAGAGCAATGAAAATTGAAAGTGTACAGAAAGCACGTGTGTTTTACTTGATGATTTTTACATTGAGCAGGAGTTAAACCAAGGAGCTCACTGCATAAACTGGAGAACACCAATGGAAAAAGTCACTAGCTTTTTTTCTTCCATGTATAGCTTTATTTACACTTTACAAGCAGGGCAAGATCACATTCATCACTCTGGGTTCAAGCTCAGAAGGAAGGAAGTTAAAGGTAGCAAAGACCAGGTGCCAGAACTGATGTTATTATTGACTGACATTAATATTGCTGGGCACTAAACTCTGTCAGCCCACGAGGTATTGGATTGGCCTATACATTAATGCAAAGCTGGTTGAACAGGGTTCAAGAGCAGACCAGGTACCTGCCTTTTTTTTGTAGATCACTGTTAGTGGATGAGAAATAGGGCTGTGTTTTAGCATGGATCAACCACTTTCAGTCGAGCAGTAGTTTATCCCCTTTGCAGTTAAGAAAAAATGTGGCCTCACTTTGGGGCAAATATAACCTAATTGGATACATTCTGACATTATGATTTGGGGACAGGAAGGTGTTTGGTGTGTGGAAGTTTGGCCTTTAAATGCTACGATGGCTAATATTGGCTTTACTGTAGAAGTTGTTCCTTTCTTTCACCCCCTGTAATGAATGCTGAATGTTTCCTTGTTTCTCTACAATTGGTGCGCTGTCCTGTGGCAATCTAACACGGCAGAGGGTGTGAGATTTTAATCTGCTGATTAAACATTCAAATGAGGGCCTTTTAAATGTAATAAAAGCAAGATTCTAACTGTGAAGTCTGCTCAGAAGTGTTGGTGTGGGTTAAACATTTTACAATATTCGCTACTGTAAATACTGTATTCTGACTGGTGGCAGACTTTTGCCATCACAACTGATTTAAAGCTTATTTAGCAGTGTGTTTTTAATTGAAATGCTTATTTAGCTTGTGGGAGCTGTGCAGCCTGTAGTTATTAATGGTGTTTAACCCACATGCTCATTTGTCATCAGAGTCACTGTGCTGGTGGATGTGCCTGTTTGTGAGGCATTAACTTCTGCATGAAGCTGTGAGCTTTGAAGTTTTGTGGTCTTATTGAGAGCAGTGCTCAGTGCTGTGAAGGGAGTTGTTTTTGACTGGAAGCAAGATCTGTCCTGTCACTACAGAGACAAGTCCAGAATGGTGGGTGGGTTCGTCATGCCAATCATTGTTCAGAAATTTCAACTCCCTTTTTTAAAAGAAATACTCTTGCCTGCTTTGGCATTCTCGAGTACACTTTGCTATTCTATAACCGGGCCTGAAGTATGAGTTTGCCAACTCTGTCTCTTCTCCCATGACCCCTTCTCCTTTTTTGTTACAGAATATTAGCCTGCAAATCTCACTTTATGTTGATTACATTCACAACTGTGTTTGTTTTGCAGAGGTCTCCTTTGAGATAGCTGGGGCTTGAGCCATTACTGGTTTCTGCAGGTTGGATGGATAAGCAATTGATTGCTTGTTGCTGTTATGAAATTAGATTCCTCTTTTCAGAGACTTAATTGGAATTTAAGACTGACACCATCCAACAACTAGAACTTGTGTTAATAATAGCACCTTTTACCAATAACCATCCTCTCATCATGCTCCACAAGAGTATTTTACAATAAAATTAGAATCCAATGCATTTAAAAATGGGAATGAGAATTGTGGGTGATAAAACATTGAGAGAACATGAGCCATGATCTCGTTGAATGGCCTACTCCTCCTCTGTTCTGGGTTCCAATTTTGGTTCACTGGGAACTGGTGTCGGTCAATGAACATAAGAATGATAAATGTTAAGGAACCTGGTGTGAATCAGGCCACTGGAAGAGTTTGGATGATCTCGCTTGTGAAAGGTAGAATATGGGAGACCAGGCAGTGGTATGTTAGGACAGTCAAGTCTGTAGGTGTTGAAGGTTTAATGAAAATTTTGGCATTAGACAAGCTGAAGTAGGAGCACAGTTACAAAGGTGGTAATGGGTGGTCTGAGTGATTGTGTGGTCAGAAGCTCACCTTTGGGTGAGAAAGGACCCCTAAATTGCAAATGAGCATGTTCAATCTCAGACTGTTGCCTGGGAGAAGGAAGACGTTGGTTGCTAGAGGGCAGCATCTTTGAGCTGACGCCAAAAACAATGGCTTCAGTCTTCCCAATATTTGATTGGAGAAAATGTCTATTCAGTAGTTGTTGGATGTCAGATAAGCAGTCTGATAATATAACAGTAGTGTGAGAGTTGTGACAGGTGTCGAGGTCTAGCAGAGTGCACAGCAAAACAACCACCCTCTGCTTTCAAATGATATCATTTCAGATGTAGATGAAAAATAGGAAGAAGCTGAATATTAGATGCCTGTATGGAGGGGAGGGTGGTCACAGCAAAGATAATGAAGGAGAAGCTATTACTAATACTCTGACGAGTGTTGAATCAGGCAAGAGCCATCCCATCCAGCTAACAACAGAGTAACATTGTAGGAGACAGGTGGGTCAAAAGCTGCAGGCAGGCTAATATGGACTATAGAGTATGTAGACCCTTGGCATAACCACATGGGATATAGTTTGTGACTTTTGGTAAGAACTGTTTTGGTACTGTGGTAGGGAGAACCTTGATTGGACAGATTCAAACAGAGACCAGGGAGGGTGTAATCTCCTGGCAATGTGCCAGGACAAGTAAACTTTTGAAAGAAACACTCGATGAATGACAAATTTGTGTGACCACCTTGATTGTTGGGCGCTTCCATCTGTTTAGCAAACTGTAAAGTGTGGTCTTGCACTGTTTTTAGATGATACATCGAAGACAAAGAGGGAATTTCGCCAGATTTCTTTTTAACCCTCCTGTCCGTCAAATTCAGTCTCCAGGTTTCATCTCGTCTATGTTTGAGGGGCTGTATTGGGTTAGAGGTCTGGACAAATGAGGTAGTTGTTCTACCTGGACTTGCTTTGCAGCAAGTGATGTCCAGGTGAGTTGCACTAAGGAATCTCATTCTCCAGCACCCCAGCGTGTTGTTTCCAGGCAGCCTCAGTCACAGCGTGATAGGCCCAACCAACTGTTTTTCTCCTTATGGTGGGCAGTGGCGGTGACCATTTGTTCTCAGTAAGTAGGCTGCAACATGAGCCCTACTTGAGATGTTTTATTTCAATATCATGAGGGATGGTCTTTGTTTATGAGCCCCTCGGGCCTTTCTTTTAACAGCATATTGACCTTTTGAGAGTTGTCTGCCATTCAAATCAATGTCAGCGTTTTATTATAGGATTAGAGGTGTTAATGGGTATCCAGTTTAAAGGGATTGTCTGCAAAAGCTCAGTGCCTACATCGTCTTTTTACTGAAAGAATGCATGAAGGAAACAATTTACTCATTGGGAGGATTTAATTTTTAGGCAAATTTAACATGTCATTAACAATTGTTTTACCAAACTGAGTGAGGCACCCTAAGATCAGGCGAAGGGTCGCTGGACCTGAAACATGAACTTGGACTCTCTCTCCACAGATGCTGCTGCACCTGCAGAATTTTTCCAGCAATTTCTGTTTCTGTCTACGAACATCTCCAGTTAGTTGTTTGTCCTAACCTGGTTAGTTGTTTGTAATTGGGGATGGTAATGAGAGTTTGGCCACACTGCCCCCAGTGAGTTAAGGAGGGGAGAACCAGTGAAGAATTAGTGGGGTGGGGTGGTATTGAAACTGGGATGCAGCCATGTCCTGCAGCTGTTAAAGAGCATATCCCCAACTGCTGGAGCACGCAACTTGGCTCAGTGCTCCCTGTGTACCTGGAACCATAGGAACAGGAAGAGTTGATACATTACAGCGCAGCTGGCAGAAAACTAGTGATTGGGGGAAAGAATAGAAGCTGTCGGTGCTCTGATTAATTATCTCTATTACATTTTTAAGTTTATTTGGAAAGGAAATACAGTAAGCTTGAAAGAGATTCATGAAAAGTGATGTGTTGGTAGGTGATGACTTCTGGCACCAATTTGTCTAACTTTTGTCTTAAAAAGCTGTTTTAGTTGACAGTGTGATCAACCAATAAGGTTTTTTTTTTGGATGTGGGCATGTCTGGCTAGGCCAGCATTTATTGCCCATTCCTAATTGCCCAGAGGGCAGTTAAGAGGCAACCAAACATCACTGTGGGTCTGGTGTCACATGTAGGACAGACCAGGTAAGGATGGCAGTTTCCTTCCCTAAAGGACAGTAGTGGACCAGGTGGGTTTTTGTGACAGTCAATAGAAGTTACACCCTTAATTCCAGATTCTTTATTGAAAAATCAAATTCAACCATCTACCAGGGTGGGACTTGAACCCGGGTCTCCAGCACTTTAGCTGAATGTCTGGATTAGTAGTCTAGCATTGTCTCCCTAAAGGTTGAGTGGGACTTTGTAGCCGTGTGCAAGTTGATGAATATCCCATTTTTGTTTTAAAACAAGAAAAAAGTGACTTTTCCAGACTATTTATATTAAAATTTGATTGTAGCATTGTATAATCATAATAGCTTTACTCCCTGCTTAGGATGAAGGTCAGGAGAGTTTTGAGTGCCTGAAAAACTTCAAGTGCAGTCGGGAATGTGATTATATACAAAGACAAGACATGGGTGCAAGAGTACTTTTGCTTTGAAGTTTTGCTTTGGACTTTGTTAAAATTCATTTTAACCTTTAAGAGGAAGTGCTAGTTGCTTTTGTGTTTGAATGATCCAGTGCATTAGAGGCTTGCTTAAGCTGCAGACATTATTGTCATTTGTTCAATAGTCCACCTGAACAGAATAAGTCATTGATTAATAATTATCAAAGGTAAAATTAAATAGGCCAGCCCATATGGATATTGAAACAAATTGCAGGCTAGTAAAGGCTTTAAATGTGGCAGTAAAGTGTTACAACCAGCTTTTACTTGTTCTTTTAAAATTGGAGCATTGCCTTACATTTTCACTGTTGAAACAACAGCTGCAGTAAAAGTACACTCTTTTACAATTTGGTGCCTTTATTGTTGTTGACCTTGAATGTAAGTCAGCCTCTAGTTAAGCACCATAATCTACCCCATGTGAATGCAGGCTTGTATTTCCTAAAGGGAGTTGGTGGGTGGTGGGGGTATTTGAGAGGAATCCAGTAAAACCTTCCAATTTTTCTTATTTCAGGAGAGCTGCAGTTTTCAAAAATGCCTGGTTTATTTTATTGCTGTGTACTGAGGTAACTCAGAAGGCATCTTGTCAGTTTCTGCTGTTGTTGAATCACATCTTCGAACTCAACAGCCATTTGCCTTGCTGGTGCGCCATTGGTTTCTTCCTGTCTGTGAACTACTGTTGAGGCCACAGTTATCTCATCGAGTAGTTGCTTCCTTTCTCTGATAATTGTACAGTAGAAATTACAGTCTTTAGGAGTATATTTCAGATCTATAATCTTGAAGTGTAGCAGCTGCATAACCATAATGTATTTGGTATTTTTGTAACACTACAGCATCTATTATATGCAGTTGTAAGTGGAAACAAATGAATAGAGTCGTTCATTTTATTGCAATTAGCCCACTTCTATTTGGTGAGGCCTGGCCCTGCCATGAGACTTTGTGCCACACTACTATAGCTTTGTGAATGTTACCATTTCAGAATGGGGCTGTGGGCCAGCCCTGTTAGAGGGTTAAGAGTTTCCTCTCGTGGAAGAGAGTCATTCTCTGTTCTGGAGAGTGTGATGCACCATATTTGCAGGAGGTTGAATCCTCAAAGGAGTGACTTTGAGGCATTTTAAGAGATTACATTTTTTTTTCTCTCACAAAGTTCAGCATTCCAACCTTGAATGTCATAGAGTGTCATTTCACTTTCTAAGCTATTTTCAATTCTGCCAATGCGCCTAATAGACCCTGGGTACCTGATTTGGAGCATTATCTGTCATGCCTTTGTGCTGACTGCTACAGTCATCGCTGGTTTTAGTTTAAATGTTCTTACCAGAATTTGAACCCTTAATTTCAGCTTTTAAAATGTTGATATATTCTCAGGAGTTAAACAAGTCATGGACTATGTCTTTTACTCTTTCAAATTGAAGTGAGCTGGAGAATGTGGAGCCAAGAACAGTGTAAACAGAGCCTCTCTGCTGCCTGCTCACAAGTGGATAAGTGATACTATATACTATCTGCTCCTAATAATACCAACTGTTTTTGTGCCAAACAAAAGTCAAACTCTCCAATAAGTACAATTATACAATGCAAGAAATGCAAGAAACTGGAGACTTAATTCATTCTTTAAAAAACCTTCTAATTATTGGATCAGAGCTTCTCAATGGGGGTTTAACCCTTTCTGCACCCCACTGACTACTTTCGCTGTATATTTCATGTAGCTTAGGACATTCCGCGGTAGCTATAGAGTATGATGTAATTATGGTGAGGTGTTCTTTAGGGTGGATACCTGATCTGACATCCATCCTTTAAAGCTTGAGAGCTGTTCCACACACAAAATAGGCTCTTGAAAGTTTAATGCAGTAATAAGAATGCAGAAGTACACTTTGTGTTTTGTTTAAAATTGATTTATTTCATGTTCTTGTTCACCGCCTTGGATGGCTATGTCTCCTTCTGAGTGTTGTGTTAGAGAGGGGAGCAGTGTGCAGGAGTAGACAAGAACCCCATTTATGCTCTTGGCTGACCCAGTAATCCAGTGCCTGATTATTGGGGCAGTCTACATCAGCTAATTGGAACCAGGCTTCCACTGTTGTTAATGATACAACCGAGAGTTCAGATTCTTCCAAATTGTTCACATGGGATGTGAATGTCACTGGGTAGGCCAGCATTTATTGTCCATTCATTGTTGCTAGTGAGAAGATGGTGGTGAACTGCTACCTTGAACCCTTAATTGCTCATGATAGCTCTGCAAGCCAGTACCTTGAGGAATAGAGTTCTGCAGTACTAACCATGGGAATTGAATTGTAAACTTCTGACATTGTGTAATGCAGGCCACTTGGCATATCGAGTCCACGTCACCCTCCGAAGAGCAGCCCACCCAGACCTCACTCCCGATGCTATTTCTGTAACCTTGTAATCCCAATGGCTAATCCACTTAAGTGGCATATCTCTGGACTCTATTGGCAACTTCCTATGGCCAGTTCACCTAAACTGCACATCTTTGATCTGTGGGAGGGAACCATGGCACCCAGAGGGATCCCACAGAGGGAGAATGTGCAAATTCCACACAGACATTCGCTTGAGGATGAAATCGAACCTGGGTTCCTGGAGCTGTGAGGCAGCAGTGCTAATCACTGAACCACTGCCACCCTATTGATGCTGTAATTGAGGCTGCACAAACTAGAGCAATGGTAACTAAAGGCCTCCAAAAGCCTTTGGCTTTTGTCAACTTGTAGCTGAGCTTTTGGTCAGGAGCAAAGAAACAAAAGGATGGTGGAGAAACCATACTCCGTACTGAGCAAACAGAATCTCTACCTGTGTATTATTCAGCATCGAGGTATGGAGATTTTTCTTAACAAAAAGTGATTTGTAAATTGTATACTGCAGTTGCAGGGAATCCCAAAATCTTTTAAAAAAAAATCATGTTCAGCACTGTGACCTCACAACTAGGTAATGCTAGAAATGTAACTGGTTTTGACCAAGCGAAAGGGGAAAAGCTGGAAAGAAGGTGGGTGGGGGAAGCGGTCAATTGAAGTCCCCCATGACAACTACCCTCTTTCTCTCACTCCTATCGAGAATCATCTTTGCTACCCTTTCCTCTACATCTCTGGAACTATTCGGAGGCCTACAGAAAACTCCCAACAGGGTGACCTCTCCTTTCCTGTTTCTAACCTCAGCCCATACTACCTCAGTTGACGAGTCCCTAAACATCCTTTCTGCAACTGTAATACTGTCCTTGACCAACAATGCGATGTAAGGCCAAAGGAGTGGTACTGAGATGAGTGAAGAAACAAAAGGTGTTTCTCGAGGAGATGTGAATGACAGACGTCATTAATACCTGTCATTTGAAAAAGTAAAATAAGAGGGAGTTGAAAAACACAAAATGGAGACAGAGGTTGCTAACAAAAACCATTGAATTGTCAACAGGAATAAAGGGATGGTAGCTAAATTTGCAGGTGGTTGAAAACATAATATTTATTTCTGAAAACTTCTGAAAAGCTGAGTACAACAGAAGCATGGATTTGTCAGGCCAGACCGATAGGTCAGTAGTTTTACATTCTTTTATGGAGATGGACACTTGTTTTAAAAATTCCCTTCTCTAACCTGACAGCAGGTGTGGCTGACAAAGAGGCTGCTGGCAAAGTTCTGAGTTGGTGGCACGTTTAAAATGTGGGCAGCTGCAAAGAAACCTGATGAGCAGGTTCACTTCTCGAGTGTGGAGATGGCTGTTGTTACCAGTGCAGGCTGGCATGTGCCAATGAAAGGCCGCAAGAGTAACTGGGGTCAGAAAATGTTGAGACTGTTCTGTTGCATGTTCTCTGTTGTGACATATTCTACACGTGCTTCCATCTACATTGATAATGGCTGGTATACTTTTATTTTTTACAGCAAGCAGTTGCAGTATGATAGATTTCCGTGTGAGGAAGCTATGAACAAACAAATGAATTTGATTTCATTTATGAACATCACGCTATTTCCTGCAGTCATGCTGCACTGGGAAATTAATTACCTTTCCCAATGGAATTTGGGAATAGGCAATAAATGCTGGTTTTGCCAACAATGCTTTCATCCCATGAACTAAATGTATTCTGATTAGTATGTAGGGAAGCACTGTGTTGATATATTTGTTTTTCAGAGTATTTATTTGAAAAACTATTATTATTGCTAGTTATCTATGCTTATTGATCCAATAACACATTGTTGGTTGGGGAGGTGGCTGGGGAGGTGGCTATGTGCAGCTGACATTTTTGTTCATCGCCAAGTTGTAGCTGAATTAGACACAGTTTAGGAGTCACTTTGGTTAAACCCCACAATGTACCTTGAACCCAGTCTCTGAGCACCCACTCATTGTGCATAAGTCAAGAAAGTTCTATGTGCAAACTTGCATACTTTCTCTTTCCTTGGCAAACAAATATGTCTGGCACAAACAGGGTGTACTTAAAGGTGAGTCATCAAAATCTGTAAACTCCTGAATGTACGTAGGCGAACTGAAGCAATAATGTACCTTTTAATAATAATGTTAATATAGGTGGGATAGCAATAAGTAATATTGAACTAGGCAGCATGGACTGAGAAGATGTAGGAGGGCTGAAATCCTCAGTTTCCCTCTGAATTTTCAGACTAAGTAATCTTGGAAGTTCAGAGATTTTCCTGCTTGTAGTAGTTTGAATTTTAGGACAATCTGCTCTGATGCCGTTCAGGCGTTGACATAGATTTTTGCATATTTAATTTGAAGATATATTTAAGTTCAGAAGTGTGACACTTTTGATGGATAGGTTAAAACTAAACTGCTGCATGTGTACAAATGTAAACTTGATTTCAAGAGTTTTCCCAAATTTGGAATTTCTGTAGTGTGTGCAATGTTGCCTGATCTCACCTTGGCTATGGTAATATTGTTGTTGACCTTGATGCTTCGGATCTAGCTCCTTGGGTGCCAGCATTTCAACTGGTGTCAAGTGTTCCTTTCTCAACCATGGACCCAGGATAACAGCAAGCTATTATAAACCTGCACATCAGCAGTATTGGTGCTGATTCTCTCTTCCCATGTCACCCATCCTCACCTATAAAAACAGAAATTGCTGGAAAAGCTCAGCAGCTCTGGCAGCAACTGTGGAGAGAAATTAGAGTTAATGTTTCGTGTTGAGTGACTCCTCCTCAGACCCGTTCCTCACCTGCTGTCTTGTCTGAAACATGGGACAAAGGCCCACAGGGGAAGCCTTGGGTTTGCAAACTCTGCTCAAGGAAGTGGAGGGTACTGTAAATGACAAGACTTCGTGACAGCTGAGATCCACTGTCTGTTTTCTGCCTCCAAATGTATTTTTTTTATATCACTGTTGATTTGAAAATAAATCCCTGCATGAGGAATAATAATCAAATTAGATTTAAACTTTTTCACTTGAAGTGCCTCTGTATGCTTTCTTTAGATTAGATTAGATTACATTACAGTGTGGAAACAGGCCCTTCAGCGCAATAAGTCCACACCGACCCGCCGAAGCGAAACCCACCCATACCCCTACATTTACCCCTTACCTAACACTACAGGCAGTTTAGCATGGCCAATTCACCTGACCCTGCACATCTTTGGACTGTGGGAGGAAACCGGAGCACCCGGAGGAAACCCACGCAGACACGGGGAGAACGTGCAAACTCCACACAGTCAGTCGCCTGAGGCGGGGATTGAACCCGGGTCTCGGGCGCTGTGAGGCAGCAGTGCTAATCACTGTGCCACCATGCCGCCCACAACTTTAAGTACACAGGTAGGCAAGAAAGTTGAGTGGGGTCAGAAAATTCACTGAAGGGCATTTCGGGTTAACCTAACCTTTTGCATTACTTGGAAAGCAAGCCTGCAAATCCATTCCAATCGTACTTGCCCATTCACGCCTCTCTCACACCCAGTGTCTGCCTTGTCATTGCTTTGTTAGCATATGTGCGTGACATTATCATTTTTTAAGGTTAGATTAGTTTATTGTATTCATCTGTTTGATTACTCAATGCACTAATCATTTCTTCATGTTTAGCAGTTTGTGGCTTTTTATTTTAACAGCTGAAGGGCGCCACTAACTATTGTTGTAATTCTTTACTGGTAGAACCAGCAGGTGCTGCTTGCAATTTAATCCCACCCCAAACCCTGTGCCAAGCCCTCAGTAAGATTATTGCAAATCTGAAATATCATTTCTGCAAAGTTGTCTAATGCATCTTTTGCAGATAAACTAGCTTGGGGTTTATTGCCTGGATTTTAAGTAAACGAGTAAAGCCCCAAAACAAGAAGAGTTGGAACTGCTGGCAGTCTCGAGGGATGAAATGCTCCTGAGGCTAAAATGAAACAATGAGCTAATATCGTTGACCAACTCAATAACAACGCATATTCCGGCTGTATCTGATCAGCATGGGCATTACGTTCCTTCTCTTGGGTGCTGCAGGCGGTGGGGATGAGAGAAACTGGTGGCAAGATTATTGAACTCACCTTGTCGGCTTTCTCACGTAATATTTCAGAAATTGAGAGGAATGGCAAGTTATTACTTTTAAATTCTGGTACTTCAATTTTTTTTTAATTATGTCTCCCGCTGAGTAAGAAATGGATTGAAGCATGAGGAGATGTTTTTAATGATGAGATTCTAGATTGTTTACAGCTTCTCTTTTGAAGTCCCAAGTGGGGTATGTGCTTACAGAGCACTGTTAGGCAATGAATTTAGATTTTAAAATGATTAAATTCAGAGTTTGTGTTCCTTTGCTACAAAATCACTGATGGCTGACAGCAGTTGCTTTTCCAGTTTGATTGCATGGTGTCATTGATTTCAGTGAAAAATGGGAATGCTGTGAGCTGCAAAATTACATTCTTTACTATTTAGATTTGGTTTTGTTTTCTTCAAAAGCCTCTTTGCTACCTTAACCCAGTCCAGTATGGCTTCCTTACCCAGTATCCTTCAACACAACTCCACATTGTGTGCACTTTCCTTTTCTTGTCTGAAAGCAACAATGACATCTGTTGCTAACTGGTTATCAGTATATTTATTTTTGATACTGGTGAGTTATGGTCAGGAGTGGGTGGCATTGTGGATACCCAGTCTAGTATAACCCGGCTCTCATTGATAGCCACGCATATAGGTGAGTATTAAGGAGAGTGAACCCTAGCTGAATCTATTTACGTTCTGTCATGTCCTACAGTAGTTAACTCAACTGTAGCGTGCAGCAGCTGAAGTTAGCTAGCTAAACATGGATGGAATCTTTTTAAAATTAAATACTTCTTGTTTGGAGTGACTCAATCCTGCAGTCAGAGAGAGGAAGGAACCCTTAAGGCATTTAAGAACTATATGGATGAACATCTTAAATGCTACAGCACACAAGGCCAGGTGGCTGGTGAATAGGCATTATAATAGGTGGATGTTTGCAGACACAATGGGCCAAAGGGCCAATGTCAGTGCTATAAAACTCTGATTCAATGGGTCTTGCATTATGAGGTGGGAGATGTGCAAGTACCACATTTGAATGATCTACTTTATGTAAATCAGTAATCTGAGTGACAGGAAGGACATTACCATTCAGTGGCAGACCTGTCACCTTGCGCCAGAAGGTTGGGGTTCAAGTCTTGCTCTAGGTATCCATGTTGTAAAGGCTCATGATCTCCTGTATGACTTGGCAGTTTATGGATTAAAATGTGACTTTCAGGCTACATCTGTCCTCTGGGATGAATGGAAGGGATTGCATGAGACTATTTGAGGAATGGTAAGAGTTCTCCAGACCAACTATCCTTGTACACCATCGTTAGGAGCTAACTGTCTGGTCAGTTCTCTCCTTTGCTGTGTATAAAGGAGTTGCGCTGTTGCTCTAATTGACTACTGTGACCATGTGTTAAGTAGTTATTGGCTGTCACTGCTTTCTGGGTTCCTCAGAAATGAGTATAATTGTGTTTATTCTGAACAGCATAAAGATGAAACTGCTGCACAAATTAGTCAGCTGAGTTTAAATATTTGAGGTTTAAGAAGATAAACAGTTTCAAAAAAAAAGAGCTGCTTTCGGTTAAGCAAGATACCCTGTATTAAAGCTTGTGACAACTTACTTCTTTCGAAAATAATAGTGGTGGAAATAACTTGGCTAATAGCATAAGACCGAACTAATCTGAACTTCAGAATAAACTATCTTTATCAAATGAGGTGACTGCTTTCAATCCAGGCATACTTGCCTGTCCCACAGAGCTGTGGGTTGATTGAGTGTTCAGAGTACTGCAGGCTCCAGCACACAGCACTCATTCTCTGAAGGATTAAGGGCAGAAAGAACATATCTGATAATTGACTTAAAGCTTACTCTTTGTTCAGTGAATCTCTCTTGAGTGGGGCAGGTTAGACTTCAGTCTAATATGCCTGTAGTGCCAGTTAACCTAGTTAAGCTTGGCTACTCCCATTCATGACGATTGGGGATGTCAAATACATCCCATTATAAAGTTGGCTGACAGTTCTGTCGTTACAGTTGACAGATATGTGCAATGACATGGGACCATCTGGTTATCTGGGGGCAAACCACTTCCTGTCATTTGCAATTTGCTTCACCTCCTAAAAGACTGATAGGATTAATCAAGAGCTAAATTTTTTTTAAAAGTCCGAACTGATATGGTCAAGGTCCATTTACAAAAAAAATTAGCAGCAGTTTTCTTGTGTCCATCAATGTAGATTCCAACAGTTTAACTGTGACTGTTGTTAATGAGAGTCTCAACAGAATAAAAGTTTATGCCAATCCTATTTGTATGTGTGGATGTGTGTTTACCATATTATGATATCAAGTCCATGGGCAGAAATTGAGAATGGAAGTGTCGACTAATTTCCTTCCTTACCCAGTGTTAGTAATCCCATTTGTGCTGCCAGTGTTGTTGCCCCTACTGAAATCAGATAAATCAACCCTGGCAAGAGATTGGAACTAGTTATGGATCTGGTCACTTTCCTACACAGGCTTCGCAAAGGATTTGAGGCCAGAATGTTATCATAACCACTCTGTGAGAGCTGAGGTTGGGCCTCTGAGTGTGGGGAGACAGGCAGACTGTGAAAATGGAGGTGGGGGGGGGGGGGTGGTGGGGAAGGTGTCAGCCTGTTGTTGTGGGAGAGCAGTTGGCATAACTTAGAGATTGTTACAGCATGGAGATTGTTACAGGCTTTGGGCTTATGACCCCAGAATTCCACCTTGGGAATCCCAGAACCTCATTCTGGGAATTTCTGCCCTACTCCTTGCCCTGCCAGCCACCTCTTTCTGAACTGATTCATTAGGAGGGGTAATTTGACTGTAGAGGCAACACATCAAAACTAGGCCTGCTTTCGATTTCATAATTGAAGCAGAGTGCCTGCACTGTGACCATGGCTTGTCGATTACTGGTGTGGGCTTGTAATCTTTTGCCATTTTTTCCACCACTACTTTTAAACGTGAGCTGTGATGACTTGTCTCGGATTTCACCTGAGATTTTTTTGAAGTGCATTTTCCTCGTTCCAAAATAAAATTATGCTCATTCTTTTGTTCATCCTTCCATACCCATTGGAGCAAATGCTAATCTCTTATTTTTAATCAAATGCGTTGGTCAGATCAAAAAACTGATCAGATGCATTAAGTCAAATCAGGTCTATGAGGAAGTAGACTGACTGACTGTTTTTAGCTTAGTGATTAGGTGTTAGGTCAACAAGTATGGATCTGATAAGTTCTGAGTTAGATAAGTCTAGTTGAAATTTTCTTTAAAGAAAACCTTCCATTTAGATAGCACCTTTTATGAGCTAAAGGATGACCCAATGTACCTTACAGCCACCTAAATATAATTGGTGGGGGGGGTCAGCAAGAGGACGATGTAGTGATCTTCCTTAAAGAGAACACATCCAGCAGGTGAAACTTTAATAAAAAGCTTCTCCTTATTTTTAACCAGTCTAACATTTCATATAGTCTCGAATGATTCACCATCATGTGATTATGGAATGAGTGCCTGATGATATTTGATACCCAATCTACCGTGGAGACTGTTGATGCATTTTTATAAAGTCTAGGCCAAGTCAGGTAGATCAGGTGCCTCATTGTAGTCGAGGATCCCTTGACTCTGCATCCTTGGGTTTTGTTAGACCTGGTGACATTACTAACTTCTTACCAGGCTGAGTAAATTAAGAGATTACTTGTGCAGTTTACTTATCAAAGGAGACCATTGGTCGGTACCATCATTTGGGTGAATGGCTGCTTTCCCTCGTTTTTGTTACCAACCAACAAAATTGGCATTCTTAATATTTCTTGTATTCAAATCTTCCCCCACCAGTAATGAAAAAATATAAATAGTCCCTTTTTTTTTAATGGAGAAATTTTAGGTCCGCTGCTGAACTTTAGGTTGTTTGGGGAATGGAGGCAGATGTGGAAACCACTTTTTGAATTTTCAGATAATGAATTAACTTCTGGAAGCCAGTTGTAACTGTATTCTGACTGTTAGTTTTTAGTGCAGGACAGAAACAGTGGGTGCAAGTTCAGTTTCTATTCTGAGGGTGTCAGTTCAGGCCGCATATATAAAAAGGGTGAATATATCTCTTGCCGACACATTTGAACAGAGGGTTGGTGTCATAAATGTGCATCTGCACAGCACCAAAACCAGGTGTTGTGCTTATGTTGACACTCCCCTTTCCACTCACCAGCCCACTCCCTCTTCCCCATGCCAGCCAACTTATTGCTCTGTTCTCTGCTTCCTTGCTGTGTTCTTCCCTCTCCTTGGCATGTACAAGGTACATCCCAGCTCTTGCAATTGTACTTTGTAATTCTCACACTCTTTTTTAACACTAGCTGCACACCTACACATTTCAAAGGCTGGTGAGCAGGGGTGGATTGGTATCCTCAAAGCATTTTCACAACGATAATCTCCAATGTAGTCATGTTAGTACAGCGTTTCTGGTGGATTGTGGAGCATTGCAACTGCAAGTGCAGTGAATGCTCAACTGTATTGGCACTAATGCAGCCAAATAATAAACTAGTTATTATTCAAATGTATTACATTTAGCTAATTTGCTGAGACGTATGGCAATGCCCAGGCCAATGTCTGACCTTTGCCTCCTACACTATCTCAACAAAGGTGAACATAAACTCAAGGAGCAGCACCCCATCTTTCCATTAAGCATTTCACAGCAGTAGATGTGATGTTGAGTTCAACAATTTCAGCTCATAACCTATGGCACAGAAAGTGCTGGACAAACTCCGGTCTGGCAGCACCTGTGGAGAGAGAAAAACAAGAGTTAACGTTTCAGCAATAATATGACTATACTTTGTAGCCCTTGTTCATATCCCCTGCTCTCCAGACCTGCCATCTGTTTGCTTAATTATGTCATCCCTCCCAGCCCCCACCCATGGGCTCATACTTGTTTAAAACCCATTGCATTATCAATCTTTGCCCACACTGATCTGATAAAAGGTCAATGATCTGAAATGTTAACTTTGTGTTCATCTCTCCAGTAGACGCTGCCAGACCTGCTGAGCTTTTTCCAGCATTTACTATTTCCTTTTCAGTTATTCATGGGAATGTTGAGTGTTCCTTGTTAGTCCTGATTCTTGCCCTTTAGCATTTGAGACATATATAATACCTGGGTAGCAATGGATAAAGAACTCATTATGTATTAAAAAGATGAATTTTATAGCACTTCTCACATAGACATCATGGCAGTATGCTTTTTACTGTACAGGATTCCTTGACATTTTAGCGCTACTTTATTTGCACCAGTCTTTTATAAATATGCATGTTTATATGTTTGGAATTGAATTGTTTTTTTATGACTATTGTCCTATTACCTTCACAATGATTCTTTTTGAAGATATGTGAAATATGGCAAATATTCTTCGTTCAATGACAGCACCATTATCATCACCCTGAAGGCATTGAGAGCAAGCTAATTCCACAAAGTAGACATGGCCCAGATCCCATATTTTATTACAGAAATTTAACATGCAGGTTCTGGTGTGATATTGAGGGGTGAGCAGTTTTGAGCGCATGTGTAATAAGCTTTATATGTGTCTTGAAAGTAATTTTTAAAAAAGTTTCTCCATCCTGATCCTTCCCAATTGCTATATGAACTATTGTCTTTGAAATGTCTCCCAGAGCTGTTTCCTCCACTGTCCCATTGGATATTCTGTTTTTGTTTACACTGCATAAGGAGGTTACGCTGCAGCTGTACAGAGTGCTGGTGAGGCCACACCTGGAGTACTGTGTACAGTTTTGGTCTCTTTACTTGCGAAAGGATGTACTGGTACTGGAGAGGGTGCAGAGGCAGTTCACTATGTTGATTCCAGAGTTGACAGGGTTGACTTACAAGGGCGGATTGAGTAGACTGGGACTATACTCTTTGGTATTTAGAAGAATGGGAGGTGGGAATCATATAGAAACATATAAAATTATGAAAGGAATAGATAAGATAGAAGCGGGGAGGTTGTTTCCTTTGGCTGGTGAAACAAGAACTAGGGGGCATAGCCTCAAAATAAGGAGGGAGCAGATTTAGGACTGATTTGAGGCAGAAATACTTTACCCAAAGGGTTGTGAATCTGCGGAATTCCCTCTCCAGTGAAGCAGTTGAGGCTACCTTGTTGTTAAGGCAAAGATGGATTTTTGAACAGTAAGGGAATTAAGGGTTTTGGGAGTGGGCAGGTAACTGGAGCTGAGCCCACAAAAAGATCAGCCATGATCTTATTGAATGGTGGAGCAGGCCCAAAGGGCCAAATGACCTAATCCTGCTATTTATGTTCAACATTCTTTGCATTAACAACCTTTTATTGCAATTGGTCCAACGTTTGCCTTTCACCAGCATGAATCTGTGTCCTTTTCTGTTTCCATGACTGACTTTGAAGCAAAACTGTGGATTCACCTCTTTTGCTGTCTACTAATTATCTGATCTAATCATTGACAACAGAAGTCACAGAAGCTCGAGATAACTAAGAGACAGCAATTGCTTCTGCTATAATAGACAGAGACATGGGCCTATTTAAAAGATTAGCATAGTGTTCTTTAAAAAAGTGGCAAAGTCAGAGGTTGATAATCAGATAATGTCTGTCACTAAGTTTTACCGGCACTGAGCCTTTTAATATTATCTTTTGGACTTTCTATTGAAATTCTCATTTCTGTAAATACTCTTTAGGTTTCATTTCAGCAGATTCCCATTGCAAATATTATGTAGCTGCTATTGATTCAAAATTGTGAATTTCAAATCGAGTGCAGCAAAGTCTGTTACTGTTCAGCCTGCTGACCAGTTTAGCCTGGCAGTCTTCACTTAATGGAGCAAATATTTGCACAGCAGGAGGTCAAACTCTTGTTTTAATCAAATAATAGCTGGGCACATGCTTGAACTTTCCAACTACTGACCATTAGCCTTCAGAGGCCAGTGAACCATGATCTAAATCATAGGTGCATGCAGAGTAAAGTTGCTGATGCAAAGTTGACTAAAATGGAGGGGGGCAGTATCTAATGAAGAGTCATCTAGACTCCGAATGATAGCTTGCTCTGTCTCCATGTTTGACCCACTGTGATCTTCAGCATTTGTTGTTTTTCAGCACAGATTCCAGTATTTGTAATAATTTTGTTCCCAGTGTATTTGCTTTGGATTAAAGGACAGCCTAATAAATTAATGTTGTGATTATTAATTGGTCCTATTACTTTTACTGAAGTCTGTCAGTTTGAAGCCTGATGCTGTGTTTGAAATAAGAATTCTGATCCTCCTGGGAGAGATTTAACCACTGCACGTTTCTTAATACTGCAACTTCTTAACTGCAGTACTGTTCATCATCAGAATACGACTCCCATCTCAAGATATTGTGGTTAGGTTTATTTTCATGAATATGGTTGCTTTTGTGACCTCAACAGAAGCCTCAAAGTGTGTAATGTTTGGCTGAGTCAAAAGAATTTGCAAAATTTTGGCCTTTCAGGGTCTGCATTTAAATTAGGTTTTAAGAATCTAGTGCTACATCCTAATGTTCTTTTTTGAAAAAAATGTTGGCAGTCTCCTCCACTTTGCACTGAGCTTGCTCAATTTTAATGAGACTCTTGTCTAAGGTACAAATGGGAATAGAAGAACGAGGGCAAGATCGAAATCTGTCGTCAGTCCCATGAGCCTTCAAAGTTCACGTGCTGACCTCTGCTACCAGGGTAACCATTAATCCAATAGGTGCAAGTTAACCCAGGTGACATTGGGACTTGTTTTTCCCTGTGGCTTAATAGATTAAGGCCCGAATCACAGTGGTACTTACAGTACTCTGCTGTAGCTTAACTGAACCATCAGTCTCCCTTATAAATGTGGATTTAATCATGTGTAACATTGGATTAGGTTTGTCTTTAAACTGAGGCTTCTCATTCATTTGATATTCAAGGCTTGCTGGGAGTCTCTCATTTTGTGTGAACAAGTGAATTGAATTCGGATCCAAATTGAATTTGTGTCATCCTTGACATGGCCTACGGCTATTGTTTGTGCAAATCCTGTTTATGCAGAGAGGTCAAGGCAGGTCAGTTATCCAAAGATATACTTCAGATGGCTGCTTAATGTGAGTAGAAGACCTTAAGAATACCATTTTCTTGTGACCTATTTCAAAGTAATACCCAAGTTTCATTTTCCTGAATCACCTTTGACTGTTAACGCTGAAAGGATATTTACATTCTTCCATCCTTCCCATTGTGCTAGCTTTAAGTTCTGTTCTATTAAATGACCCGATTTAAAGCTGAATTGTGGGGCAGTGGTAGTGTCCCTACCCTGGCCAAGAGGCTAGGGTTCAGGTCTCACTTGCTCCAGAGGTGAGTAGTAATATCTTTGAACAGATCGATTAGAAAAATAAGTTAAAGCTGAATTTATTGGCATTGGAACTGCAAGGGGCATGCTCATTATCCTGTGACTTCACTGTATAAATGCCATGGGCAATGGTTGGTATCAAAGAACTGGAACAACTCAAAGGATTTATCTTCAAATGTTTCCAAATCCGTTCAGTTAAAATCCTGGGAATTGTGATGTGGATTGGTGAAGTAAATGCTGTCTTCAGCCTTTGCATGCACATTGATGTTAACAATGCAGATTTCCTGTCTCACAGGTGGCAAGGCATCTGCTGGAATTATTAATTAGTTGTGATGTTGTATATCTAATAGAACAAAAAAAGTAGAAACCATTTTTATTCATCTTTTTGCATTCTTCATATAGGCAACCTGGATTTGGGTGTTATTCTCACAGAAAACTAGTAAAGCTGGGTGTGAATGGGAAGGTCTCTTGCATTTTGAGTAGCCTGGACAGTTCATTACTTAAGTATGGAGAGTTGAGCAATTCTGAATCATAGACTGTTGATAGGCTCAACTCTGGTTTTTTAAACCAACTTGTTTAGAGATGTTATGATATATCTCTGGAGCAGATGGAGTTTGAATCTGGGCTTTTGGGCTTCGATATAGCGGCACTGCCGCTGCACTGTTGCTAACCTTGTCAACATGTTATATGTTAGAGATAAGAGCTAAGGTGTCAGTATGTGTGTTTCAGTAGGGAATATCTCACAGTTGCACCTGATAAGCAGGAACCAGTATGGGCAGTCTAACCAGGGTCTGTTATATACTTCGAGGAGAAAGTGAGGACTGCAGATGCTGGAGATCAGAGCTGAAAATGTGTTGCTGGAAAAGCGCAGCAGGTCAGGCAGCATTCAAGGAGCAGGAGAATCGACGTTTCGGGCATGAACCCTTCTTCAGGAATAAGGAAAGTGTGTCCAGCAGGCTAAAATAAAAGGTAGGGAGGAGGGACTTGGGGGAGGAGCATTGGAAATGCGATAGGTGGAAGGAGCTCAAGGTGCGGGTGATTGGCCGGAGTGGGGGCGGTGAGGTTAGGAAGAAGATTGCAGGTTAGGAAGGTGGTGCTGAGTTCGAGGGATTTGACTGAGACAAGGTGGGGGGAGGGGAAATGAGGAAACTGGAGAAATCTGAGTTCATCCCTTGTGGTTGGAGGGTTCCTAGGCGGAAGATGAGGCGCTCTTCCTCCAACCGTCATGTTGCTATGGTCTGGTGATGGAGGAGTCCACTCCTCCGTGACTCCCTCGTCAGGTCCACATCCCCCACCAACCCAACCTCCACTCCTGGCACCTTCCCCTGCAACCGCAAGAAATGCAAAACTTGCGCCCACACCTCCCCCCCCCCCCCCCCCCCTTACTTCCCTCCAAGGCCCCAAGGGACACTTCCATATCCGCCACAAATTCACCTGCACCTCCACACACATCATTTATTGCATCCGCTGTACCCGATGTGGCCTCCTCTATACTGGGGAGACAGGCCGCCTACTTGCGGAATGTTTCAGAGAACACCTCTGGGACACCCAGACCAACCACCCCGTGGCTCAACACTTCAACTCCCCCTCCCACTCCACCAAGGACATGCAGGTCCTTGGACTCCTCCATTGCCAGACCATAGCAACACGACGGTTGGAGGAAGAGCGCCTCATCTTCCGCCTAGGAACCCTCCAACCACAAGGGATGAACTCAGATTTCTCATTTGCCCTCCCCCCACCTTATCTCAGTCAAATCCCTCGAACTCAGCACCGCCTTCCTAACCTGCAATCTTCTTCCTGACCTCTCCGTCCCCACCCCTACTCCGGCCTATCACCCTCACCTTGACCTCCTTCCACCTATCGCATTTCCAATGCCCCTCCCCCAAGTCCCTCCTCCCTACCTTTTATCTTAGCCTGCTGGACACACTTTCCTCATTCCTGAAGAAGGGCTTATGCCCGAAATGTCGATTCTCCTGCTCCTTGGATGCTGCCTGACCTGCTGTGCTTTTCCAGCAACACATTTTCAGCTCTGTTATATACTTGCCATTCTCATTTCTTCAGGCTTGCAATAGGATTATTCTAACATCTCAACTTTTAGCAACAGATCAGTTGGTCCCTGCTCCTGTAAGGTGGCTTCACTGTCACATAACAGTCCCTGTGTTAGCACCACAAGTTGACAGAATAAGGATCTTGCATGGTATTCTGCAACACTAGAATTTGGACTCGCAGGGCAGATTACTTCCAGTAAAACTTGCTGAGTGGGCTCCTCACTGGGACATACTGAATACTAATCGGAAGCAAATTATATAAAAAAAAAACACGTTTTCTCAGTTGAGGGCCTTGTGTGGGAGGAATAAAATCTGTAGATGGTAAAACAATGTTGTTCAAGGTCTCCCCTCTGCTGGGGGAAGGCGGTGGCATAGTGTCACTGGATCATTACTCAAAGATCTAAGTTAATAATCTGAGGCTGTGGGTTCTAATTCTACTATTCCAGCTGGTGGAATTTATATCTCTGGATTTGAAAGCTAGTGTTGACCATGAAACTATCTTTGATTTTCATAAAAGTCCATCCAGTTCACTTATATTCTTTTTCGAGAAGGAAATCTGCTGTCTTTCCCTGGTCTGGCCTAACATTGACTCCAGATCTAACTGCAATGAGGTTGACTCTTCTCAGTTCTCTGAGATAATCTAGCAACTTCCTTAGTTGAAGGGTAATTAAGGACAGGCAGCAAATCCTGGCCTTGTTAATGAATCCATGGTAGAACCAAAAAACACAATTAAATGGTTTAAGCTTTCTCCAGGTCTTTTGTGTTTTGGTCCACAGGAATTATTATGCTGACCGTTTTTCTCAATGTATCCTTCTACTTCCAATTTCCTATCAGTAAAATCCCCTCGGCGTTCAAATATAAATTTCTCCCAAAGTAACACAGTCGAGACTGGTGGGATTATGCTCATTATATCTCGTTATGAGATTATGCCTCTCATTGCTAAAGCCACCAGTTTTGTACTGAATTGCCAGGAGACAAGTTAGCCCTGAGAGGATTGTATTAGGTGAGAATAGTCATCTGTCCCCTTGATGAAAACAATTTGCCATGCAACTAAAATTCTAACAAATGCAAGATGCAATGTCAGTTGTCTCCCAGCCTTTAATTCTAGGTTTAGAGTGAAAGCAGAATAGTGGCTTCACATTGTCATTCTCTTCTATTTGGAGAGTCAGCATGCCTTATGGGACCAAGCCAAACGTATTTGTGCAGTCCAATCTCTCCAGTGCAAGTTGGGCTGAGAAAATTTGTATTATTTACATAGTTTAAATGAATCATATTTTACTATGTATTTTATGGGCTAGGCATAATTACTGAATGAGAAAGAAATCCATTTTTGATGGTAGACATGCTTTTTGCTAAAATAACAGTCTAATTTGTAGGCTGTGTCCAGCAATGCCGCCTCATCACAGAAGAAAAGAACTTGCTCAAGAAGTAGCACAATTGAACTGTATATTGTTGAATATCATGTTGCTTTAAATTTAGCCATGCAAAATGTGCAAAATATTCAATACTTAGCATTAGAAAGCAGGGGTACTTGATAACTGTAATTAGTTTTATTTAAAATGTTGGTACACCATTTTGTGCGCATGCTCCAAAGGATGAGTTTGCAATATTTTCTCTGGTGTCTGTATATGAGATGGAGCAAGTGGCTGATAGAAACATTAGCTCCCTCCTGAAAAAATGCTTCCTGACATTATTTAGACTGTTACTTTCATGGTGCACATGTTGTATTTATGATAATCAGGATTTCAGTGTTTTGGAAGAGCAATGAGAGATTTTTGTCATGGTTTCCATTAGAAGCTGAGGACAAACTCACCCCTCTCTTCAGAGATACCAATAAAAAAATTTACTATTTGAGTACCTTTATTTTAAATGTCTTTTTTTTAATCAAGTGCACACTTTCTGGCTTTGTGGATAACCGGAATTTCAGAAGTCTCCATTTCAATGGACAAGCGTTCACAGTACCAAAACCATAACTGCTCCATCTAGTGCAAACTGGGATTATATATGGGGTCTCCACACTGGTATAGCAGTAGGTGCTTGTGGCTAGGACACCTGGCTTAGGAACAATGTCTGCTGTGCCTCAGTTGGTAGCACTATGACCCCAAGTCAGTCGGTTGGGTTAAAATCACATGTCTGATGTAGCTCAGAGTGTGTGCCGCTCTGTTCAAGGTGCTGTCTTTTAAATGGGATGTTAATGTTCAGGCCCTGCCTGCTCTCTTGGGTGAGTATAAAAGATCTCAAGGTACTATTTTGAAGAAAAGCCAATGACTAGCTTTAGGGTTGTGGCCAACATTTACCCCTCAAGTGCTACCACTAAAGTGAATGTCAGATTATCAGATTATTGTTTCTGGGAGCTTGACATGTGCAAATTGATCCGACATTACAACAGTGACCAAATTTCAAATTGGTTTTAGTATGCTTTTAAGATATCCTGTGCATCAAAGGTGCTAAATGGATGCAAATCATCCATTCTTCCTGAAGGGGAAAGTATTATTCTTTTACTTTGTTGATCTGGAAGCGCTTGGAACTATCCATTGGATCAGCTTTGAACCATTAAGTGTGTCACTATCAGCATGGTTTGTGCTGAGTTGGCTGGATGGCTGGTTTCTGGTGCACAGTGCCTTCAGTGTAGATTCAATTCCTGTACTGCTGAGGTGACCAGGAAGTTTCTGCCTTCTCAACCTCACTCCTCGTCTGAATCATGGTGATCCTTGGACTAAACTCATCACCAGTCATCTCATGCGCTCTCTCTATAGAGAGAGCAGTCCTGTGGTTCTCTGGGACTAGGCGGGCTTTGAGAAAGTGAGGACCGCAGATGCTGGAGATCAGAATCAAGAGTGTGGTGCTGGAAAAGCACAGCAGGTCAGGCAGCATCTGAAGAGCAGGAGAATTGGGCTGATCCCTAATAAAGGGCTTCTGCCCAAAATGTCGATTCTCCTGCTCCTAGGATACCACCTGACCTGCTGTGCTCTCCAGCACCACACTCTCAACTAGGAGGTGCTTTACCTATTAGCAAATGCAAACAGCATGTGTGGTCCTTTTTGAGAACCCTGCGATATAACAATCATGAGGTCCAAACAAACTTCAAAAAATCTCAATATAAGCAGTGCAACTAAGCACAACTCCAGCAAAAACAGTCCTTGAAGCTTGCACTACTATTCAGCATGATCCCACTGAATTGTAGAGCTCCCACTTTATCCCTGGAAAGTCTACCTCTGCTTGGAATATTAGCAACAGTCTGGTGGGATAGAGATTTCTGAATATCCAAGATCCAGGACTGCTTCAGTGAAAATGATCTGACAAGAAATGTTCGGCTTGGATTTAAGGCACTAAATTTCCTGGGAATGGAATGAATAAAGATGGAAACCTAGAATGTCATTGGACCCCACTTGACTTCAATGTGTGCCCACACTTGGTCCCCCACAGTATAGTTTTGTAAAGATAGCCTGTCCGGTTTACTGCTGCTCCTAATTCATATGTTCTTGGATGCTGGTATGAAAAATATCTTGTAGAGGTGAGCAGCAGGGATAACCCTATAGGTCAGTTTCCTCATTTTGTTCATGATGGGAGGACTGTGAAGTTCAAATGAGGGACAGTAATCTGTGAGATCCTATTATTTGTAGTCTTAGACAAAATTAATTTAGCAAAAAAAAGCAAGGTTCTATTGTGTAATAAAATCAAGAGTGTGGTGCTGGAAAAGCACAGCATGTCAGGCAGCATCTGAGGACCTGGAAAATCAACATTTCGGGCAAAAGCCGTGCATCCACCGCCACATTCTTGACTCTAATCTCCAGCATTTGCAGTACTCCCTTTCACCTTTCCTGTATTGTGTAATAACTGTACATTTCATCAGGATTAGATTTTGTTTTACTTCTTCAGTTGTCCTTTTCTGTAGAGCAAGTTGGACTTTGGTCAATTGATACTTCAGGTTTTCTCTTTTTTTGTAAATGTTGACTGCTGCTGGGGTTCATAGAATCCCTACAGTGTGGAAACAGGCCCTTTGACCCAACAAGTCCACACTGACCCTCCAAAGAGTATCCCACCCAAACCTATTACTCTACATTTACCCCTGACTAATGCACCTAATGTACACATCCCTGCACACTTTGGGCAATTTAGCATGGCCAATCCACCTGACCTGCACATCTTTGGATTGTGCGAGGAAACCGGAGCACCCGGAGGAAACCCATGCAGACACGGGGAGAATGTGGAAACTCCACACAGACAATCGCTGGAGGCTATAATTGAACCTGGGTCCCTGGACCTGTGAGGCACCAGTGCTAACCACTGAGCCATCGTGCCGTTCCTTGGTCATCTGTTTCTGTCCAGTTAAAAGTGCCTACCCAATTTGAAGTCTAGTCAGTGAGAGTGAGTAGACCACATCATTGTAACAGAGTCTGATCCTGTTCTTTTCCCAACATCCCTAGACATGCACACCTTTTCAACAGACGTCATGGTGCAGCAATCAGGAGTCAGACTTTCAGGTCCTCTTTTCTTTAACTTTGCTCATGGATTTAAGTTGAGCAGTCCCTAGCTACTCAGCTCATAAACCTTAAGGGTCACCTTGCTTTCAGAGAGTTGCCAGTACAGTTGCAAGACTGTTTGTAGATAGGTCAGTGTCGGAGTATGTGGCTAGGAGTGTTAATCAATAACAAATGAGTGAGAGTGCACATAACGGACACTGCTTCTTTTCTTTTCCACCCCCAACTGTTGTGTGCCTGAGGGCAGAGAGCAAAGTACCCGCTGCTTCTGATACCAGAGTGCAGACTTTGGAAACCCACTCCTCTTTGATCTGGAGGTGTGCTTTGTTACAGGTACACATGCCTTTGTCAGGTTTATCTAAACAAAACAGAGGCTGTGAAAAGGAACATGTGCTGATTCAGTGCATTTTTGAACAATCTGGTTTCTCAAGTATACCCAGTTGGGCACCTCACCAGGTCAAAAGAACCAAGAGGGCAATCTGATTTTCTGAGGGGGGAGAAAACCACTAACTTGTCAATTATTTCAAAGACGCAAGGTAAACCTATGATAAAGAGCCAGTGTGGACCACCAGAAATTATTCCCACTTGTAGATTAATTGTTTTAAAATTCATTCATGTGATATAGGACTTTGCTGGCTAAGCATGCATCTATTTTCCACCCCTAATTGATTTAAGATTCAAGCTGGCCTGGCAGCAGACAGAAAAAGGGTTAGTATTTTGAATCCAACAAGACTTCAGTTCTGATAAAGAATTGTTGTAGACTGATATGAATTCTATTTCTCTCCTCTTAAATGCAGTTAGATCTGGGTTTTTTTTTAACAACCCTCTGGCCAATTGGGGGCAAGCAATAAATGTTGGCCTTGCCAACAATGCCCACATTCCATGAATAAATGTTTCTCCAACACTGTTTTTGTTTCAGATTTTAAGTATCCTCAGTATTACATGTTATTTATAGTTGGCTACTGTTTTGCTATGGTATGGAGTCATATCTAGGCCAGGCCAGGCCAGGTGAGGATGGCAGATTTCCTTCCTTAAAAGTCATTAATAAACCACCAGGGATTTTTAAAATGATTTGACTGTTGTTACACAATTGTCATTTTTTAAAAAAAATTCCAGATTCTCATTACATTTGAGTTTTAACAATCTGCCACAATGGTATTTGAACCTATTATTTCCAGAATACCACCCGGGTTTATGGATTGCTATACCAGTGACATGAACACACTGCTTCCCCCTGCCCATGTTGGGCAAGTACTACATCTGGCCGGTGGAGAGAATGTGCAGTTGTGTCAACCACTTCCAAGCTCATGGTGCAATTCCTTATCCAATTTAAAGAATACCTTTCTAAATAGTACAGTGACTGGACCTCCGAGATTCTGACCACGTGATTATCTCCAAATGTTGAAAAGCTCCTGATTTTGTTTCTGAATGTCATATGTCCTGCAGCATCAAATATCCAGGATGAGACTGTCTAAATGTATTGAGGTTTGAGTTGGGGAAATTGTAGGCTTGCTGTATAATTGAGATATATCCCACAGTAATGGCCATTAACATGCAGGCTCCACTTCTCTTTACCTTCACAATGGTTTATCAGATTACAATGGGTATTAGATCCTTCTCTTCTCCCCCCAAAACCATAGGACCATAGTAACTCATATCCATGGAATATTTTGGTCATTTTATTACCCGTCTGCACATTCCCCAATAGGATGGCAATAGTGATCCAAGAGCACTCTCTATCTTCCCTCCCGTGAACTCATTTCATAAAGATTCCTGGGTGAGATCAGTTAACAATAGTGTGATTGCATCAGTGATGATTTGGTACTGGAACTGGTAAGCTTTTCCATGGGTGTGGGGGGGCTCACTCTTAAAGATTCCATCCCTACACCTTGATTGAGAAAGGGGAATTCCTGGCCCAAGACCTGCATTCATATTATAATGTCCCTGGTCAACGTGCTACTGGTTTCTTGGATTGCCCATTGAGCTTTCATCAAAGTGCTTGCCTTCCTGTTGTTCTCCGGTATAAGTGACTTGACCTGCACTGGCCCAGTGCAGGAGGATTTCCTATCCCTGAAAGCTTTTGATCACCTGAAAGATCTGATTTTTGGGTAAGTGAGATTGACCAATATTTCGAATGGACATTGTTCTGCACCAGAAGGTCCCATCAGCAAGACTTCACTAGAGAGAGAAAAACAGATGTACCTGAACTCAAATTTACAGAACCTTCTGCTTTGTAAGTTGGGCAATGCAGGGTGTGCAACAAGTGGAATGGGAGACTGGTCAGAGATGTAGATTTGATTCACTAGAAATTTGTTATATATATATAATTGCTTTAATTTCTGAAAAGAGCTGCAAGGTTCTGAAAACTGGATATAACACCCTGATGTAGAAGATAATGAACTGGGTTTGTCACCACCTTTGTTGGTTATTGAAGTGATGAGTAATGCGAGCCATGTATTGAAATAGCTTCTGGCACTTCTTTGAAGGTAATGTGCACATACTCCTTCAGCTGCTAAAGAATCTCCTTTGAATTTTGTTTTAGTCAGAGTCATAGAAATGTACAGCATGGAAACAAACCCTTCGGTCTAACCCGTCCATGCCGACCAGATATCCCAACCCAATCTAGTCCCACCTGCCAGCACCTGGCCCATATCCCTCCAAACCCTTCCTGTTCATATACCCATCCAAATGCCTCTTAAATGTTGTAATTGTACCAGCCTCCACCACATTCTCTGGCAGCTCATTCCATACACGTACCACCCTCTGCGTGAAAAAGTTGCCCCTTAGGTCTCTTTATATCTTTCCCTCTCACCCTAAACCTATGCCCTCTAGTTCTGGACTTCCCCATCTTAGGGAAAAAATTTTGTCTATTTATTCTATCCATACCCCTCATAATTTTGTAAACCTCTATAAGGTCACCCCTCAGCCTCCGATGCTCCAGAGAAAACAGCCCCAGCCTGTTCAGCCTGTCCCTGTAGCTCAAATCCTCCAACCCTGGCAACATCCTTGTAAATCTTTTCAGAACCCTTTCAAGTTTCACAACATCTTTCCGATAGGAAGGAGACCAGAATTGCATGCAATATTCCAAAAGTGGCCTGACCAATGTCCTGTACAGCTGCAATGTTTTGAAACATCAGCATCAGTACGGGCTTTAAATTGGAATTGCATTTAGTTATTTAATGCTGGAGAAAGGCATTTCATCGAAGTTTTTTGTCTCTCACTCATTGGGACATGTCACAAGAATATCAGTTCATGGGGAAAACCAATATTTATACTGCACGAGAGGAGAGTGCTGATTGGTTGGCAAGTGGACTCTGACTGGTAGAGCATTTGCTGTACCCATGTACAGAATGTGCCCATTATTGCTAATTGATCGTTCAAGGCCAGCCTTCATTATAGTTTTAAACCAGACAGAGACTCTGATTTGGTCAAGAAAAATTAAACAGAAGATGGTTACCACCTCTTCTGCTGAGTTGAAACAGCACAGTTTATAGACATGTTCTTTCTATCTGCAAAGAACAAGGCATGTGTGTGAATATATGTAGCTTTCAGCATGCACAAGTGCAGCGCCCTGCAAGCCTGACTAACAATTTTAAAGTGATTGTTAGGTGAATTGGCTGGAAGATCAGTATGCCCTCTTGCCAAAAACACAACAAATGCAGAAAATGCTGAAGAAACTTCGCAGGTGTGGCAGCATTTGTGAAGAGAGAAACCGACTTAATGGTTTGGGTCTTGTGATCCTCCTTCAGAACAAGCAAGCCACTGACTATACCCCAATGAGTTCATGCCTCCTGTACTCATGACAGTGTATAACGTGACATGTGATTCTGCAATTGGACAATGTTCGCTGGATGATCCTGAATATGCAAGGAATTACACTATCAGTCATTTAGGATTGTCAGTTGGTCTCTCTTGTGTGTGCTAGAAACTGCATGTACTAATACATAGGGCCCTGTCCCTTGCAGACAGAAAGAACATGTATACACACTGTGCCTGTTTCAACTCGATAGGATACAGATTCATTTCCCAGGGCAATGTCCTGACCAATCAGAATCAATCTGCCAAATTTAAACAAAGCCAGTCAGTTGACTGTCAGTCAGCATTAATGGTACGTTCTTCACGACAGTGCCTGTCCACTTGCTAACCAAAGCAGAGCCCTCCTCTCTTGCAATATAAATATTAATTTTCCTCTTGAATTGGTATTCTTGCAAAAGGTCCTGAAGAGTGCAAGACAAAAAGCTTGAACATAATGTCTTTACAACAGCATTGAAGCTTTGTAACAAATGACTATTTGTAATTATTAACAAACTCCGCCTTGCTGTTGCTTTTATTTAGTATCTTCTATACTAAACCGCTCCCTTGACTGCAAAGACAACATAGAGTGGATTAAAGCTATCTGAGTGGCCACTTGCAAAGAGGTGAAAGAGTATAGCTAGGATTGTTTCACTTCTAAAATAACTTTACTAACATTTGCACTAAACTTCCATGGCTGTTCCTTTTCATTTCTCTCCATCTATTTCAGTGATGGGGAGGAAAGGCTGTGAGTGGGTGTAATTGAAGAGTAAAGACTCCCAAGTGTTGAAGAAGTAAATCCTTCAGTGGCAGAGAAAGAAGGGACTGTTGAGGGCTGCTTCAGGCCTCTGCGCACAATTGTCGCAACTCCTTCATTTATTCTAGCGCACACAGTGAAAGGGTGGGACACAAGTGTAGCCTTTTGTGTGGGTGTTAGGGGTGGGGAGAGTGGTGGAGAAATCTAACCCATTGTATGGAGATGTGTGTCATGAAAGGTATCCCTCCTCTAGTTGCTTGGAGCAAACTTGCTTCGGTGATGCACTTTATTTTAACTTTTGCTCAATAGTAATAATTGGATGAACAGAACACTTTAGTCATTACATGGGTGTTACCACTTACTGCCTGCAAGCTTTACTTTTAAGTCTGCTGCTGGTCTGCAATGCAAATAATGTGATCAAGGTGTCACTGAAGGCAGCCCTGCACCAAGTACTGGCTTGATACCTCAGCATTGGACCAGCAATGTGGCAAATGGCTCCTTGGGGAAACTTGAAGCAGTTTCCCCAGTTGTGAAAGCCTTGTTTTATTGGATGTCGGTGAAGATAAGTTCAGTCAATCTCTGGTCAGTAAAGCCATTGGGTTCAAATTACTGACTTCGCGAATTGGATTGATTTACAACCTGACAGTGATTGCAAATGCATAATATCTTCACGTGTAACACAAACTTAGCATAAGCAAAGAGCCAGCTGTGTTTTCTCATTGGCGAATGGATTGAATACTGTTTTAAAAGCTGAAAGGTGACTTGCCATGAAAGAGTACACTCAGTATCAGCAATTACCACTGGACCTTCCACAGATCCCTTTAAATGAATCCGACAGGGACTGGTATACCTCCTATTCCAATGTCAGAGCTTATACAGTAGGTTACTCTGAGCTGGACATGCACTAAAACACAAGGAGAAGCCAATAATCTGTAAAGGGAGAATACAGGTAAACAGTTTTTTTTGGAATGACAGGAGGAGGTGGAGGAAAGAGCAAGAATATCTTGGGCTGCAGATTCTCTTATTTTGTGATAAATTCTATTTCTAAAACTGCAGGGAGAAAGAATCTTGAGAGAAAATATTGTATTTTGACAGCCAATTAATGTGATATTAGAAGCTTAGGAGCAACAAACTCCTGAGTCGCTTTCTTAATGCCACTTGATCTAGCAGCTTCCCAGCTCAGCTGGAAGCTTCCATTGATGTCTTTTATCTCAGTGCTGGCATGCACAGCTTTTGGAGATCCCTCACTTTCATTGTCGGTGTAGAGTTCTACCCCTTCCCCCAATTCAAGTGTGCAGCACAGAGGTAGGGGCACTCGAGGAAACTCTTACTTCATAGATTAAGGAGAGCGAAAGAGCACTGTGGATGTCTTTGAAGGTGAGCTCAAGGCCATTTGCTACAGCCTATACTGTCACACTGGGGAATGTTTTTTTTCTTCCCCCAGCAGTTGGAGACCATCAAATGTTAAACCTCTACTTTGTGGTTGCATGCAAATTAATGCTGCAAAAAATAAAGTATCTTGTAGAAGATTTGTGATGGAATAATTCTGAATTGCTTCATATTGTGAAACCTGTGTCCTCTCTCTCTTATCTCTGCTGCAGCCTCTTAAGATAAAAATCAAATTATAGTTAGTGCCAAGTAACTTAGTGTTTTAACATTTTATTCTAATTTGCTTTGTTCATGTACTGTGTAGAACTTTAATTAGTCATGATATTTGAATTATAGTTTGGAGGCATTGTACCATATAAAATTTGTTTAATGCATGCTGTGTTCTGTATGTAAGCATACATACTTCCAGAAGAGACTTTTGATTGAATAGGTACAGTTATGTAAAAGGCCTTCAGATCCTAATGCCATTGTTTAGTTTTTTTAGTTTGACTTGTGCCTCTCTCGCTCTCTCTCTTGTTCTGTGTTTGTCATTCTGACGGATGCCCTTTTCATACTTCATATGGCAATGGTTGAACTAGCCCCATGTGCCACCTAATTCTACTCATTGAATCTGACTTTCCACAGATGGTATCAAATGGCTATGAATCACTGAAAGAGATCCATCAATATACTTGCAAATTTTCCACAACCAAGCTTGGATTTCAGCACTTTCCAAAAAACGCTGTTGCTTGAATTCTAGTGATGAATTGGGTTGATCTCCAAGAATTCAACATCTTGCCCACAAGCTTCTGCAATGGCACTGCCTATTTCTCCGAAACAGCTCAATGTCTATTTGCCAGCATCTGTGCTTGAGCTGTTGATTTTGGCAGCAGATTTTGCAGGCCTGCAGGTCTGCCATCACTATAAGGGCGCACACACTTGGATACTCACGCAGACCTTCTGTCTCATACACACGCTCTCTCATATGCACACAAATACATCCCATTTACTCACACCCATGTGCACATCCTCTCTCAGACCTATACGCCATCACACTCCCATACACTTTACCAAGCTTGCATGCACACAATCACATTTCTCTTTTTCTTTTCTTTTCTCTCTCTCTCTCTCTCTCTCTCTCTCTCTCTCTCTCTCTCTCTCTCTCTCTCTCTCTCTCTCTCTCTCTCTCTCTCTCTCTCTCTCTCTCTCTCTCTCTCTCTCTCTCTCTCTCTCTCTCCCTGCACACACATAAGTTAATAGGGTGAATTTGTACTTGTTTTTAGACTAGACTGGATTCCCTACAGTGGGAACAGGCCCTTTTGGCCCAGCAAGTTCACACCAACCCTCTGAAGAGTAACCCACCTAGAATCATCTCCTTCTAACACCACGGGCAATTTAGCATGACCAATTCACCTGACCTGCACATCTATGGACTGTGGGCAGAAATCGGAACACCTAGAGGAAACCTGTGCAGACACAGGGAGAATGTACACACTCCACACACAGTTGCTCGTGGCAAGAATCAAACCCGGGTCCTTGGTGCTGTGAGGCAACAGTGCTAACCACTGAACCACCGTACCGTGTATTTGTGAAATTACATTTGAAGATACCTTCCATTTTGCTCAAAGAATGCACAACCTGCAGGTAGTTAATCCATGTAATATTTTGTAAATTCCACTTTGGGAATATAACCAGTCTAACCTCGCACCTTTAATGCATTGTCCGCTGAGATGTCACTTTGTTAATAAAACCTTAAGTTATCTTTGAGAATATGACTGAAAAGAAGTTCTGGAATTTATATATTAATGAACCCAAACCAACAACCCATTCTAAAAGATGAAAGACTTGACAACAATCGAGGTTGTTTAATATATCATTTCAGTTGCATGACACTGTAATCTTTTGCTTTAAATTCTGTGTCTTATGGTCCTGCTTCACAAGTACTTGATGAAGGAGCAACACTCTGAAATATAAAGCTTCCAAATAAACCTGTTGGAGTATAATCTAGTGTTGTGTGATTTTTAACTTTGTCCATTCTAGTCCAACACCGGCTCCTCCACATCATATAAGGAAGCTGGAATAAGGTAACGTGAGCTCCGAGAACTGGGAATACTACTGTCACTGTGATAGCTGCTTTCCTCAACTTGAACCAAATGGCCAAAGTAACGTGTTCAAGCTCTCTCTTATCTTGACCCCGTGCTGATTTGAGTGTTGATCCCATTTTGGCACCGAGTTATTGTTCCATGTTCTCAAATAAACACTTGAGTGTCTCAGTCTTTCACGCTTTCCCCTCAAATGTGTGAACTAGTCACTTACAATGACACTTGCTGACCAAATGGTCTGCAAGTTATGGCTGGTTAATCATTGAAGAACTGAGTTTGCAAACTTACTGGCTTTGTTCACGAGGTTCACCCCTGCCTGTTTTTTTCACTTTCACTGGTGCTAATTACCCATTTTTGTTTTTAACTTCCTTTTGTGAAGGACATTATAGTAAATTAGTAAAGCTGCTTCAGATGCTAGTTGGGGCTTTTACTTTGAATAAGAGTCCACAAATGATCCTTCTGGTAACTGTAATGGCATTTTTATCCTGTTGTCTGGTTTTTACAATGCGATCTTAAAACCACCATTTGTTCTGGTCTAATGGTAAGTGTCTTCAGTGGGGAGTATGGCAAATGTGAATCTTGCAGTAGCAGGTGGGAGGGAGGATCATTGGTATTCCCTGTAAGTTGAGCTCTTGCACTCAGAGCAGCGCTCATTAAGTTGGATCCTGAGTCGGGTTCCTTCATAGTTTCATTCTGAACAAAATGTGCCTGAAGATGTGGGCAGAAACCTGGTCCTGAATGGTATTTATGGACTGGTGATCCTTTTTAATCACCCCTAGTTGCTTAGCAATGGGAAAAGACATCAGCATTGTGCCCAGTACTGTTCCACATGTGATGAAAACCGATCTTAACTGACTCTTAACGTAAAAACATTTTTAAATAAAAGTAATAGGAGTAGGCCATACAGTCCCTCAAGCCTACTCTGACATTCAGTAAGCTCATAGCTTCTCGATTTCAGTCACCCACCGTCTCCCGTCAGTGTCAAATTAAATCTATCAATTACTTTCTTGAATATACTGATAAAGCAACAAGGGTTTTCTGGGGTAGAGAATCTCAAGAAGACTCAAACTTCTGAGGAAGTTCTCTTCATCACAACTAAATGGCCAGGACTGCTGCTAGTCTTAGGATTTCCAGCCACTGTCTTGTATGTTTATTTTATTTCACCTGTATGAACTCTGACCCCTTTCCTTTTTTTGAGGTGTAACCGTCTGAAACTACCCACATGAAGCTTGCTACTATGCAGTGTCTTTCATGCCCCAAAATGTTTTACAGCTATTGAACGCTTTTAGTGTACTTTCTGTTTAGGCAGCAGGCAGTGTGTAAATAAGATGGCCCTAACACACAGGAATTTGTTGTGTGTGCTGCCATCCTTATCTTCAAATGTACGAGTTTTTTAGGGATTACCGGGCATAGAGTGGATGAGGCAGGCATCTGGTCAAATGAGAGAAGTCTTGAAGAGTAGAAACAAAGTAGTCCATACCATCTCTACAATTATTAACAAGTTATAAGAATTTCTTAAGATTTTTGGAAAGACGTAATCTTCTTTGTTGCAAGTTCTCACTTTACCTTACCATCAAAGTGCCCTTTGGTCACAGTGGATGGTGTTTCTTGCACTCAATCATCAAGCATTCACTCTTCCAGACTCTATAAACAACAAAAATAAATGGCTAATTAATTCTAGTAGAGAATCAATGAGAGATAAATGCTGGCCCTCACCTTGGCGAAACTCCTGATATTTGAATTGTCTTTTTGCACTTAGTCGAAAGATGTGTTGTCAATTCAACATCTCATCTGCGAAAAAGTACCTTCAAGAATGCAGCACTTCCCCCTTTAGTACCTAGCTGAAATGTCTGTCTGAATTATATGCTCAGGTCCTGGAAAAGGACTTGAACCTCTGATCTTCTGACCCGTTTGAGAGTGCTAGCACTTGTGTTCCCTCTACTTTTTCCCTACTAATACACACACCCACAAGTTCACGTGCTTGCACATCATTCGATGAGAGTGGAACCTCTTCAGAGGTGACCACCCAGCATGGAGAAAGCTTTGACTATCAATTCAGTGATGTAAATCCAGATCTGTTTGCGATACAGCTGCTGTAGTGCATTATTGACCAGCACAAAGACATGTGACTCTTCATTATCTGACTCTGATGTTGCTTTCCAGTGCAAAATATCATGCAGATTTAGCATTTTGAAAGCAGTTCTGAATTGTAAATATTCTGTGTTTAGTGTTAACAGGCATGCAGCCAGCATCAGTGAGTAATCCTTCTCCAGTTGGCAGTGCTCCTTGTATGAAAGTGACTGACACTGCAGACCCAACAGTCTGCTGTGAAGTCCATCCATTTCAAAGTAATTACGAGAGGCCATCACTTTTCAATGCGTCGCCTCAGCCATATGTTGAGCGACAAGACCAGACCCTGAAGAAGGGTTACATCTGAAATGTTGACTTGTTTTAGATTAGATTACTTACAGTGTGGAAACAGGCCCTTTGGCCCAACAAGTCCACACCAACCCGCCGAAGCGCAACCCACCCAGACCCATTCCCCTACATTTGTCACTTCACCTAACACTACGGGCAATTTAGCATGGCCAATTCACCTGACCTGCATGTTTGTGGGAGGAAACCGGAGCACCCGGAGGAAACCCACGCAGACACTGGGAGAATGTGCAAACTCCACACAGTCAGTCTCCTGAGGCGGGAATTGAACCCAGGTCTCTGGCGCTGTGAGGCAGCAGTGCTAACCACTGTGCCACCATGCCGCCCAAACTTCGCCTCTTGATGCTGCCTATCTTACTGTGTTCTTCCAGCCTCCTGCTTGTCTACCTTGGATTCCAGCATCTGTAGGTTTTTTTGTCTCATTATAACGTGAAGTCCAACGGTACAATGGCAATCGACACTTAACATAGAGTCAAATGAGTGGAGTAGAAGATGACACAACCTGTTGTTCTTGGAAGCCTATTTAGTCACTAAATGTGATGGAGCATTCGGTTTGATGATTTGAAACAAACAATCCTGTATGTGCTAGTGTACAGTACAGCCCCAAGAAATTCCTTGCAATGTCCGCTATTCCCAGATTTGGGAATATTGTGTAATCTGCTTTTTGGTCTTATGGAGTTCAGTTTGCATACCTCAGAATAGAGTAGGTCCCCACTTTGAAGATGCGGGTAATTTCACTGAAGGGATAAAACTAGGCTAATCACAAGCCATTTTGTCTGGAGATTTCATGTATATTTTTAGTTAAAATCAATTAATTTGTTCAATGTATTTGTGGAATATGATCTCATTTGAAGAATGAGTGCCATTTCACTCTTTTTAATAAGGTACCTATTTTAAATTTGGATCTAACTGTGTAGTACGTTTCTGCTGGTGGCTTTTGCTCTATGTCTTGGCCCAGTGTTTCAGCCTGTCATGCCTAATCCTTATATTCTTTTCCTGCTTGTACTTAGCCAAATGCAAAGTTCTCGCTACTTTTTTGCCAGCGGCAGAACAGGATAGAAAGCGGGAGGAACATACTTTCTTACAGCAGCTTTCATGACCACCTGGTATCGCAAAACATTTTACAAGCAGCGAAGTACATTTTGTGAAATGCAGTCACTTTGCAGTGTAGGGGCCATCAACTGAAGCGGGTAACATGTTAGAAATAAAGTTTAAAAATCACACAACACCAGGTTATAGTCACTAGTTACCCAACGAAGGAACAGCGCTCTGAAAGCTTGTACTTCCAAATAAACCTATTGGACTATAACCTTGCATTGTGTGATTTTTAACTTTGTCTGCCCCAATCCAACACTAGCACCTCCACATCATAGTAGGAATAGGTATTACCTTGGGTTCCAAAACTTGCCACTTTTTTAGTAATGGATTAAAACTCCAATGAGAGATTCATTTTCCATTAAAGCGGTGAATAGATGAAGGGAGAGCAGAATTATAACATTGAAATATTGGACTGCCTGAACCACAACAGGTAGTCTGTTGCTCAGTCTAAACAAATTTTGCAACTTTTTATCCCTCTAATGATGTGGGTATGATGGCAAGGGTAGTAGTTTGTTGCTCGTTAGGCCTTTTCAGAGGGCACTTAAGAGGCGGGCTCATTGCTGTGGGTCTGGAGTCACATGTCAACCAGACCAGGTAAGGACAGCAGATTTCCCTGTTTAAAGATTAGGAAACCAGATGTTTTTATTCCCTCAAATCAATGATCTTTGAGCAATAGGAAGAAGCTGAATAGGCTGGGGCTTTTTTCTCTATAGCACTGGAAGCTGAGGAGTGACCTTGCAGAAGTTTATAAAAGTCATGAGGGGCACAGATATGGTGAATAGTCTTTTTGCCAGGGTAAGGGTATCCAAAACTAGAACGCATAGGTCTAAAGTGAGAGGGGAAAATTTAAAAGGGACCAGAGGGGCAATATTTTCACAGGATGGTGTGTGTATGGAAAGAGCTGCAGAGGGAGTGGTGGAAGCTGGTACAATTACAATATTTAAAAGACATCTGGATGGGTATATGAATAGGAAGGGTTCAGAGAGATATGGGCCAATTGTTGGCAAATGGAACTAGGTTAATTTAAGATATCTGCTTGGCATGGACGAGTTGGACCGAAAGGTCTGTTTCCGTGTTGTACATCTATATGACTTTATTCTATGGTCACCATCAATGGGACTAGAATTATTTATTGAATGTGAATTCCACCACTTGCAATGACTGAGGGGTGGGACAGATTTGTAATAACTATCCCCAGAGTATTACCCTTAACCTTTGGATTGCACATTGAGTGATGTTACGCTATTTCTTCACATCTCTTTTAAGAAAGCGAAGGATCAGTTCTATAATCCCTTCTGTTTGTCTTCCAAAACTAACTGGTTGTCTGTACATTGTGTGCTTGCGAACACCCTTGGGATGTTTTGCTGCATTAAAGGTGCTATTTATGCAATTGTTGTTGGGATGAACTTCAACAGGGAATTGAAGTCCCAAGTTTCTTTTCCAGAGCTGGAATTTTTTATTTCCCTTTCAAGTTGTGGTTTTCTGTTTTTCTATTCATGAATGGGGCATGAGTTTAAAATTAGTCCCATGCAATTTGGAAAAACATTCAGGATATGCCCTTTTTACACAGCGTCCAGTTGAAATCCGTGATTCCCTTCCTCAAGATGCTGGGTTTGTTGGAACTTTCAAGATCCATTTGGGCAGATTTTTCTCTGGGTATCAAGGGAAATGCAGCTAAAGTCAGGATGAATTTGAGGTGAAAATCAGCCACGGTCTAATCTGATAGTAAGGAACAGAAAAACTGCAGATGTTGAAATCTAAAGTAGACAGACAGGAGGCTGGAAGAACATAGCAAGTCAGACAGCATCAAAAGAGGTGCAGAAGTTGATGTTTCGGATGTACATCTTCTGCACCTCTTTATGCTGCCTGGCTTGGTGTGTTCTTTCAACCCCTGCCTGACTACTAATCTGATGGTAAATCAGGCTCAAGGCACTGAGGGATTTCTCAATCCTTTGTTTCTTTTTAACAAACAAACCTCAGCTCATGCCTGCAACGATCTCTCTTTTTGCCTGTTCCATTGTCTGTTGGTCTGTGTTTCTTAAAATAACAGTTCTATCTTTAAGAATGAAAAAGCAATAACTTTGTGCAAAGCAGTGCCTGTCACGACCAGGACCTGACTGAAAAGGGAGGAATAAACCCATTAGTTACTAAGTACAGTCGTTTAAGATTTCGAACTGTTGTCACTTAACCTGTGAAGTGGGGTTGGGTTGCAGGGGATGTGAAAATGAAGCGGATACAAGGGCATTGGTGGCTTTGGAACTCTGCCCAGGGCTAGCAGCTTGCACTGAAATGTCTGTAAATGTGCATGACTGTTACACACTGGAAGGCATGTTTTAAAAAAAAATACATGCTCTTTTGCAAACTTGATGAAAAAAGGTATCCTTTTGTATTTGATTTCGCAGTCAAGGCAAAAGCTTTCTTTATTTAATTGGTGCTATTTTAATCCTGTTTCTAGGAAACAAGTCCCTGTGAACCAACTCCCTGCAGGTTAACTTGTTATCCACTTCACCACTACCACCACCCCCCCCCACATTAAATTATTTTGCCTAGAGTTTGTTGCAAACTCTCAGTTTTGCATTGAGTTTGATCATTGTCTCTCTTGTTGTAGCCCTGATATACTGATAGGCAGGTTTTCCTTTATATTTGTGCATTTAAAGAATCCGCTCCAACAATCCCATTACTGATGCTCTGTGTATCAATTGTTTTCATACATGCAGTGCAAACCAGGTCAGGGGATTTGGGCACGGTAGATATCTCCCATAAGATCCATAAAATGTTGCAGTTGGACTTCAGCTCATGGGAAGATTTGCTGTCAGAGTTTTCTTTCCTTACAGCCACCAACATACAGTAATAGCCAATGTCTGAAATCAGTGACCTGGTGGGCTATTTGACTGCAAGAAACATCACAGCCTGTTCCCCACACTTACCCTTTTCAGCAGGAGACACTGAAAGACAAAAAACTGTGACAGTTTCAGAAAATGTGAAACTTAAAAACTGGAAAAGCCAGAAACCCTCAGTAGGTTAAGCAGTATCTGATAAGATGTGCTCAATATGGGCTCTTCATTAAGATTCCAAAGTCATGATGTATTAGAAAGGAACAATACAAGGGCAGGTTGAGCGAGTGGGTTTATGGAACAGAATTTAAAAAAATAAATTAACCACAAAATAAATTCAGTGACTTGTAAAAGTGCTTGATGAATAACAGATGGTTAAATTGTAGATATAATGAGGGTATGAGGAGCAGAAGGCGCTTCCGAAGTGAGAATGTGAGATTAGCTGAAAGGGTGGAGGACAGGTAGAAAAAGACATGTCACTAATTAGGAAAGTGGAATAGACTTTGGTAGCTCTGAACCTAGCTTAAAAGCAAAGGACATGAGTGCCAGCACAAGACCTCCCTGGATTGGAGTAAAAGAGAGGGTTAGTGCCTGGGGTGGGCAGCACTAGTGCCACAGATGTCCAGCTCAAAGTTTGTGAAATCGCTGATTGCTGGGTCTTAACCCTACCCTGGGACTGAGAGTTACCCATTGTCCAACTACATGTTGTTGGCAACAACCCAAAATCCTGCTGAGAATCAGTCAACTTTGTAGTTTAATAATGTAATGCAATATGCCAATGTCTGGGTCAAACACTAAGAAAGTAGTCTTCTCTCCCGAGAAGCTCGCTATCAATACAGCTAAACAAAGAAAAGAGATACAATTGTCTCTACAGAAAGTTGACTGTCCCCTGTCGCTCTGCAATGACTGTTGTGGCTATCATTTTAATGTGTTCTAGACCCAGCCTGTGTAGGTCACTGCAAGAGTACAACTTTGATCTGTCTGCCTGCTCTTCTAGATGCAATTCAATGACAATTAGACAGGGTAAAAGTGCCAAATTTTTATTCTGGACATATTTATAGCTTTACATCTTGACTTGCTGTACTGCCTGCTGCACAATTAGCTGGTTCCTGTATTCACCTTTAATTGGATTGTACACCTTCAGCCACTTAACCTCAATTGCTCGATGTTCTGATTTAGTAGGCTGAACAGAATGGGACAAAGCTTCCTCATGGCCCCTATTCACCTTCTTCCTTATTGCTGCATTAACCCTCTGTCTGTTTTGACATGTTTGTATGCAGATCTGCGCCATCGCACCTTTTGTAATTGTGCTGTTGGGACCCATTAATCTTCTGAAACTTTCTCTGATGTACTGTTGCTATCAATCATTTCTTGGCATTAGCTGTGTGCAGTTCCCTGTAGGCATGGGGGTGTTTCACAGAATCCACAAGTTGTAGGCTCTATTACTGAAGCAAACACTGCTGATAATTGAGTAATGTGTCATCAAAACCGTAGCAATTCTTGTTGTCGATTATTCTGATGCTCCATTTTCTGGATGTAGGTTGAACAAGCTTTCATGATTCTAGCTAGTTTCCAATAGTTTTAATTTTTTAAATATTTCAAGACTGAGTTTCGGAAGAGTAAAACCAACAAGCAAGAGGGTTTGCTTGGGTTGGTTGAGTGCTGTGTTCCAACAGTAGAGTATTCTTTCAATTACCTTTCTCATGGTCTTTAGAAACCTTTCCAAAAAAAATCATTTGTGGCCTATGGGCATCGCTGGAAATGCCAGTATTTGTTGTCTATCTCTGATGTCCCTGGAAAAATCACACTGAACATTACTACAAAGTTCATCACTGATTATCAGGCTTAAACCTAAGCCATTGCAAGCAGTTCCCTGGGAATAAGGATGATGTCTACTCAGGGTCATAAGTTTTTCTCCCTGGGTCTCCATGTCGCTGAAAGGGCCAATTCTTGTCTTAATCTAAAGTTCTTTGGACACATGGGGCAAAGGGTTCCCCTCCTGCGGTGGGATCCTGAGTACAGGATTTGATTCCTTTTCTTCTATTCCTTGTTATCGTTCTGCCTCCACGTCATGCTGCTTTGACTCAAAGCATGATGCAACCTCATGGATGAGTTGTTCGCATTTAGAATAAGTATTAGTAGCAAGTTTGCCCTAGTCATCAAGGTCATTGCTGCCACACTTCAGAGTCACTCGGTAGCACTTCCTTTGTCCTTCCCTGGAACGCTGGCTTTTTTAGAGATGAGAAACAGGTTCTGGTGGGGGGAGTTGAATTTTAGGTACCTGGACATTGTGTCTAGTCCATTGAGGTCTATTTTTGGATCGGTTTTGCCTGAAGGCTGTGAACCTGGCTTCAATAGGCCAGTAGTGTTTGTTCAGCAGGCCTCCTGTTGACTTTTGACAATGCAGTTGAGGTATTTGGCTCATGAGGTTTCTCCAACAGTGTTCTGTGTTGCTGGTGCACAGTCCCAGTCTCGCTGCAGTGCACAAGTGCTCTCTACACAAAGACCTTTATTGACCTGCAGAAGCTTTGTTGGCAACCTCTTCTTGGATAGCACTTTCCAAAATTATGACCACTTTTATCTGGAAAGACAAGGACAGCTTATGAGAACACCACCACCTGCAAGTTCCTTTCCAAGTTACTCACCATCCTGACTCGGAAATATATTGCCATTCCTTCACTGTTGCTGTGTCAAAATCCTGGAACTCTCTTCCCAATGGCATGGACTGAAGTGTTCAAGGTCATCTAGCGATAACAAATGAATTGGCCCAGTGAGTGATGCCCATGTCCTATGAAGAACTCTTTTCTTTAAAAAAAATGCCATTTGTTGAAGACCAACTTGCTACTGTTAGCAAGTGTAAATTATCTTTGAACTGTCCATATTTCCACATACAAACTGTTGAATTTGGCCCATTGAATGATCTGGATTGCAATGTACCTGGGTTGGCAAGCTTGTTCCCATTGAGACAACAGGCAGATGTTAGCCATAGAACCTCACTAAAGGTGCCTTTTTTTTAGCATAACTCTGTTTGCCTTTTATGCAGCTCACTGTAGAGAGTGAGCAAGTGGGAAAGTTGGAAGACTTGTTTAAGTTAAACCGTGGAGTGTTGTAAATATATGTGGAATGAAGTCGTGCTAAGCCTCTAACTCATCTCAAAAGTAAAGGCAATTGACAGCATTTCTAAATGATAAGTGCTGGCATTTGAGAGAAAGAGAATTTGACATTCTCTAACTTTTTTTCTCAACACCGTTTAATTTGTTTTCTGCTCTCTCTCCAATGTCAAAACAGTGGGAGAAAATACACTTGGAAACTTTACAGATGGAGCATTTGTCCAGCATCCGAGCTATTTGTCCTTTGCCAGCCTCCGCTCCAGTGCAGGAGAAATGTTCCATCCATAGTTAATGGCAAATTGACAAATATGCGTCTGTCAACAACCACGTGAGCTGACCTATCCTTTAAAGCACTGATAGCAAGTGATGAACTTTATAGTAATCTGAGTTCCATATGAAATTAGGATTTTAAATCCATTTGTGGGCTGTAGGTGTCATTGGCTGGACTATCATTCTCCTCCCTCCTCCCCCTATGTTTATTTGTGTCTGAACTAATTCAGGGTATAAGGTGGATTATAAATGTTTACGTTATTAGATTGGAGATGGGTCTGTATCAGAAAGTAGTGATCCTGAGACCTTGAGGTGAATAAGGGACAAGATCCAGGTCTGTAATTGGATCAGTGTTACACAATGAATTGGAAGAGCACCCAGCACTGGTTTACATAGGTGATGCAAAGGATGGCATCTGTGGGTGCTGCAGAGTAAAGGCCATATCGTCATTGTGATACAGAAGGAAGCCATTAAGCCCATTGAGTCTGCTCTCTATGAAGCGAATCCAGTCACCCTATTCTCCCATTCAAATCCTTTTATATCTGCCTCTATAAATAAGCCATCAGAAGAGTAATTAGAATATCTAACAAAATATCAAACTAAATGACATTTAACATTTTTAATGTTAATTGCAAGTCAAGTTAATTGCACTCAATTGCAAGTTATTTCTCAGTGTGCTCATAAGGTTCTGTGATTGGAGGTACATAATTTCCTTTTAATGTCCCCAATTTTCCAAGCTCAAAGCTGTTACCTCCCTGTTGAGATACAGCTGTATAGCTGGCAATAACTCTTAATGCTTCCCTTTAAATGGTCAATCTCCAGCTATAAGAATGGGCAGTGAAGGTCCACAGATAAGTTGAATGTTGTGCCCCATTTATGAAATGTACAAGATTCTGACATTAATTAGTTAAACACAACTATCATCCAAACAGCCAAATTCTTTTATGGCAGAATCTGACTGTTTGGATGATAGTTATGTTTAAGTTATTAATGTCAGAGTCTATGGTATGGCAGAATCTTGGGCTCTGGGATTAGACTGCAACAAGAAGTAAGTTATAATTATTGAAAAAGTTCTGGAAACTGCAACTGCATCCAATTAAGAGTCAAAGCATATTTTATTTCCTCTGCTCAAGAGACTTTGAAGTGAAGAGTAGATTACAATTAATTTTGTTCTTGGATGTTGAACGTATGAAACAAATGAAATAGGAACAGAAATAGGCCAATCAGCCCCATGAGTCTGCTCCATCATTCAATAAAATCATGGCTGGTCTGAATTCTATATTCCCAATACCCTGATAATATTTGATTTTCTTGTCTAATAAGAATCTAAAATTCAATAACTCTATTTTCACTGCCTTCTGAGGCAGAAAGTTCTAAAGTCACAACCCTTAGAGGAGGAGAAATTTTTAATGTATCCTCTAGTGCTGGGCTTGCCTACAGGAGAAAACATCCCTTCCACATCCACCTGAGCAAGACATTTTAGGATCTTTTATATTTCAATCCCATCATCTTATTTACAACCTTGTTCTTCTACTCTCCAGTTAAGTGAGCCCAAGCCTGTCCAACCTATCTTAACCTATACAATAACCTACTCATTCCAGGCATAAATCTCCTAAACCTCCTCTGAACCACTTCCAATGAATCTCTATCCTTCCTGAAATGCTGAGATCAAAATTGTGCAAAATTACCCTGTTACTGAAGGGTAACATCCTTATTTTTCTCTGTTCTTCTTGAGGTACTTTTATAGAGCGAGAAGGTGGCTCAGTACATCTTTACAGTCATAGATTAACCATGTCATGATAAGAATGCTTTATACTTTGATGGTTTCTCCATTCTCGAAACATTTAAACAACGGGCATTGTGTTTTTTGGGGGGCATGGTGCAGGTTGGCACTGCAAAGGTCACATTACACATCCACAAATAAGGTTCAGTGAACTGAGGAAACCTATCTGCTTTAAGGGCTTCTAAAAGGCATTCCTGCTCTCACTAATGTCCACTGTGGTGGTGGTAGCAGTGATAACAATAGTGTGTATTTGTGGCTGAACATTAATAAGTCAGTTTCTTCATAATTTCTTCAGTTCTGATGAAGAATCACAGAACTCTAAATGTTAACTCTGCTTTTTCCCACAGATGCTGACAGACCTGTTGAGTTTCTCCAGCAATTTCTGTTTTTTGTTTCAGTTTCTTCAAATACTGGTGACATGATCTTCCTCCCTATGGGTTTAATGAAGAGATCCTCCCTCTCCCTCTTGGCCTGTAGGACATGAACACATGCAGTGAGGCAATTTCAAAATTGGAATACGATCTGGAAGGGGTATGTCGAAAAAGCTCTTGTGGCTTTTGGAAGATTGAGCTATAAGCTGATCAATAGAATTTCCATAAACCCTGGTATTCAGTCACTTTGTAGATAAATGTGCATTTTCAAGCAGCATCAGTTGTATCCCTCCATACACTAGTTTCTGTATTGAGTTATTAGTTTAGTGCTTGAATATAAATCCAACAACAAATAGTAATGTCATTGGATATTGTGGAGGAACCTCTGGAATCTATGCTGTGTTAGAGATTTGCACCAGAGCCACCTCAAAAGGTAACCTTTTTAATGGGTTAGTGAATTGGTACTAGAAGTGGGAACTGATTAAATAAATGCTAGCTGTGCTGTTGGCATGTATCCAACTCTCCACGGCTGATGGACATTTGCATGGGTAATTACATTGAATTTGTGGCTGGGAACAGTTGGTCCAGTCTACTCACTTCTCAGTTTTTTTCTGAAGAACGGCAAAGGTGATTGGACCTGAAGATATCCAGAAATATAATGCGGCATTCAATGTCTTGGGGGGGGGGGGAGGCTTCCTGAAACAAATGTCACAGATACAGGTGAAGTAATTAATAAGACTTCACTTGGGGGACAGTTACACTGTTGTGTTCCTGTTATAGATGAGTGCTCTTACTTAGAGATTGCTGCAAAATAAATTTAGGAATATTCCATGTCTGCAGGGTAGGTATTCATAAAAATTATTCAATACAAATCTTCAGAATATTGAATACCTATTAGCTATTTGTTAGGGTCTTTAATTTACTTATAAAATTTCAGAAAGGATTTCTTTTAACTTTTTTTTAATTTAAGTGTGTTAACTGAAACTCATAAATGAGGCATAATGAATCAGGAAGAACATCTAATTTAACAAGTGACAATCTATTATGTATTACAATAGTTATTAAACCCCCCTGTCTGTGCATGCTCATCACCATCATTTATCAATGACTGTTCTCTGTCCAAAAGCTATTATTTTATTCCAACAGCTTTATTATTTTCCAATTGCATTGTCTGACTTCACACAGTGATGATA